>NC_086320.1:356802654-358097654 GCF_036172605.1 Pelobates fuscus | reverse complement strand
AATCCAAGGGTTCACATACTTTTTCCACCTGCACTGTGAATGTTTACATGGTGTGTTCAATAAAAACATGGCAACATTTCATTATTTGTGTGTTATTAGTTTAAGCAGACTGTGATTGTCTATTGTTGTGACTTAGATGATTATCAGATCACATTTTATGACCAATTTGTGTAGAAATACATATCATTCCAAAGGGTTCACATACTTTTTCTTGCAACTGTAGTTACTGTATATATATATATATATATATATATATATATATATATATATATATATATATATATATATATATATATCTCTCATGTAGTTGCTGTATATATACACACCATGTAGTTGCTGTATACATATCATGTAGTTGCTGTTTGTGATCTAGTATGACAGTTATTTCTATATACATATCATGTAGTTGCTGTGTATATATATATCATGTAGTTGCTGTATATACATATCATAGTTGCTGTGTATACACCATGTAGTTGGTGTGTGTGTGTATATATATATATATATATATATATATATAATGTAGTTGCTGTGTATATATACCATGTAGTTGCTGTGTGTGTGTATGTATATATATATATATATATTGTAGTTGCTGTGTGTTGTGATCCTTGCTGATCGTTATTACTCTATATCTATCTATCCATCTATCTCTGTAATGGACCTGCATGGACTCTCTGTCTATCTGTGGACTCTCTATCTATCGATCTGTGTGTGTAATAGACCTGCATGGAGCGGTATCTATCTATCTCTGTAATGGACCTGCATGGACTCTCTATCTATCTATCTATCTATCTATCTATCTCTGTAATGGACCTGCATGGACTCTATCTATCTGTAATAGACCTGCATGGAGCGGTATCCATCTATGGACTCACTATCTCTGTAATAGACATGCATGGACTCTATCTATCTCTCTCTGTAATGGACATGGTATTATCTGTGTAATGGACCTGCATGGACTCTATCTCTCTCTCTCTCTCTCTCTCTCTCTCTCTCTCTCTCTCTCTCTCTCTCATGGACCCATAGACATGGTATTATATGTCTCTCTATAGACCTGCATGGACACTATCTATCTATCTCTGTAATGGACATGGTATTATATGTCTGTGTAATGGACCTGCATAGACTCTCTCTCTCTGTAATGGACATGGTATTATATGTCTCTGTAATGGACCTGCATGGAGCGGTATCTATCTATGTAATCGACTTGGTATTATATATGTCTCTGTAATGGACCTGCATGGAGCTGTATCTATCTATCTCTGTAATGGACATGGTATTATCTGTCTCTCTAATAGACCTGCATGGACTCTCTATCTATCTCTGTAATAGACCTGCATGGACTCACTCTCAATCTCTCTGTAATGGACCTGCATGGACTCTCTTGTCTATCTGTCTCTGTCTCTGTCATGGACCTGCATGGACTCTCTGTCTATCTGTCTCTGTCATGGACCTGCATGGACTCTCTGTCTATCTGTCTCTGTCATGGACCTGCATGGACTCTCTGTCTATCTGTCTCTGTCATGGACCTGCATGGACTCTCTGTCTATCTGTCTCTGTCATGGACCTGCATGGACTCTCTGTCTATCTGTCTCTGTCATGGACCTGCATGGACTCTCTGTCTATCTGTCTCTGTCATGGACCTGCATGGACTCTCTGTCTATCTGTCTCTGTCATGGACCTGCATGGACTCTCTGTCTATCTGTCTCTGTCATGGACCTGCATGGACTCTCTGTCTATCTGTCTCTGTCATGGACCTGCATGGACTCTCTGTCTATCTGTCTCTGTCATGGACCTGCATGGACTCTCTGTCTATCTGTCTCTGTCATGGACCTGCATGGACTCTCTGTCTATCTGTCTCTGTCATGGACCTGCATGGACTCTCTGTCTATCTGTCTCTGTCATGGACCTGCATGGACTCTCTGTCTATCTGTCTCTGTCATGGACCTGCATGGACTCTCTGTCTATCTGTCTCTGTCATGGACCTGCATGGACTCTCTGTCTATCTGTCTCTGTCATGGACCTGCATGGACTCTCTGTCTATCTGTCTCTGTCATGGACCTGCATGGACTCTCTGTCTATCTGTCTCTGTCATGGACCTGCATGGACTCTCTGTCTATCTGTCTCTGTCATGGACCTGCATGGACTCTCTGTCTATCTGTCTCTGTCATGGACCTGCATGGACTCTCTGTCTATCTGTCTCTGTCATGGACCTGCATGGACTCTCTGTCTATCTGTCTCTGTCATGGACCTGCATGGACTCTCTGTCTATCTGTCTCTGTCATGGACCTGCATGGACTCTCTGTCTATCTGTCTCTGTCATGGACCTGCATGGACTCTCTGTCTATCTGTCTCTGTCATGGACCTGCATGGACTCTCTGTCTATCTGTCTCTGTCATGGACCTGCATGGACTCTCTGTCTCTCTCTCTGTCATGGACCTGCATGGACTCTCTGTCTCTCTCTCTGTAATGGACCTGCATGGACTCTCTGTCTCTCTCTCTGTAATGGACCTGCATGGACTCTCTGTCTCTCTCTCTGTAATGGACCTGCATGGACTCTCTGTCTCTCTCTCTGTAATGGACCTGCATGGACTCTCTGTCTCTCTCTCTGTAATGGACCTGCATGGACTCTCTGTCTCTCTCTCTGTAATGGACCTGCATGGACTCTCTGTCTCTCTCTCTGTAATGGACCTGCATGGACTCTCTGTCTATCTCTCTGTAATGGACCTGCATGGACTCTCTGTCTATCTCTCTGTAATGGACCTGAATGGACTCTCTGTCTATCTCTCTGTAATGGACCTGCATGGACTCTCTGTCTATCTGTCTCTGTAATGGACCTGCATGGACTCTCTGTCTCTGTCATGGACCTGCATGGACTCTGTTTATCTGTCTCTGTAATGGACCTGCATGGACTCTCTGTCTCTCTCTCTCTGTAATGGACCTGCATGGACTCTCTGTCTCTCTCTCTGTAATGGACCTGCATGGACTCTCTGTCTCTCTCTCTGTAATGGACCTGCATGGACTCTCTGTCTCTCTCTCTCTGTAATGGACCTGCATGGACTCTCTGTCTCTCTCTCTCTGTAATGGACCTGCATGGACTCTCTGTCTCTCTCTCTCTGTAATGGACCTGCATGGACTCTCTGTCTCTCTCTCTCTGTAATGGACCTGCATGGACTCTCTGTCTCTCTCTCTCTGTAATGGACCTGCATGGACTCTCTGTCTATCTCTCTGTAATGGACCTGCATGGACTCTCTGTCTCTCTCTCTCTGTAATGGACCTGCATGGACTCTCTGTCTCTCTCTCTCTGTAATGGACCTGCATGGACTCTCTGTCTCTCTCTCTGTAATGGACCTGCATGGACTCTCTGTCTCTCTCTCTGTAATGGACCTGCATGGACTCTCTGTCTCTCTCTCTGTAATGGACCTGCATGGACTCTCTGTCTCTCTCTCTGTAATGGACCTGCATGGACTCTCTGTCTCTCTCTCTCTGTAATGGACCTGCATGGACTCTCTGTCTCTCTCTCTCTGTAATGGACCTGCATGGACTCTCTGTCTCTCTCTCTCTGTAATGGACCTGCATGGACTCTCTGTCTATCTCTCTGTAATGGACATGGTATTATCTGTCTCTGTAATGGACCTGCATGGAGCGGCAGTGGGTGGCGGTGGCGCATAGCAGCGCCCTCTAGCGGTGAATGGCGGGTGGTGCAGGGCCTGGCACACAGCGCGCGTGACGGACTCACCCTATCAGTCAGTGGCGGTGGGCCGTGCCGCGAGCTCTCTACGTAACGGGCCTCGTCACAGGCGGCGGGGAGGACGGCTCCGGGGCGGTGTGAGCAGTACACGTAACCGGGTGCGTCACCCGGAGGGAGGAGGGAGGGAGGGAGCAGGCAGCGTCACGGCACCCAGGGGTGAAGGGGAGGGGGGAGCGGGCACGCCCTGCGTCACGTGACTACGGTTACACAGAGCACGAGATCCCTCCCGCGCCACCTGCTGGCCACGGCTGGTAACTTCCCCATCTCCGGCCGCGGTTACAACAGCGCCATCTAGTGGCTGATTTAGAGTATAACAGACAGTTACTGTGCATGGGAAATGGACCAAGACAAGATGGATGGACACATGTCACTGCTACAATCTGATGGGCAGTCCATGAATAGTGCTGCCTCTATATTGTAGCATTATGGAGGGGTGCTCATTTCGTATGGCTGCTGTGTGTTTTATTAATATATTTATTTCATGATACAAGATATTATTTGGGCTGTTTGGGTACTCCACTATAATGGCAGCCCCCTGCTTGTTCTTGGTACCCAGAGTACCAGATAGAGCAGCATTATTGGCACAGCATGATTTGGAAGGGCCGCTTAGCACCCACAGATCCTGCAGCAGGTCATTTCAGGTGATTAGTGACTGTAAGTTGAAAACCGAGGTGTGAGCAGCAGTAAAACAGGTTAAATGTGTAATAAATAAATAAATAAATAAAAAACACTATCCATCCCGTGTGTTAGGTGCACAGGGAATCCATCCTATGGATCATAGTGATACCGGAGAAACTGACGGAAGCAAAGCACAGAGAGATGGACACAGGTTTCTTCAGGAAGGAAGAGATTCTTTATTGGATCCCCGATCGGGACTCAGAGGGACTAATGTCACCAAAATACAGCAAGTTCTGAGCCCCGGACAATAGTGCAGGCTCCTTATATAGGCACATAACTCCTCCCATATTAAGCTCCACCCGCACATTCTCTTGACCAATCAATACAAATTAGAATTAACTTCCTGCTTGACCGCATGGCTTGTCCAGCACAATGGAGGAGGGGGAATACTACATCCTGTATTCTTGCACATGCTCCGTACACTACTGATCGTATCTTGCCTCGTGCAACCAACTGATCGATACGTCAGCATATGCACGTACACATGCCACGTGGTGATCTCGGCCTACTAAATTTATTTTTACCGAGATTCCACCACATTCCCCCCTTTGATGCCTCTTGATATTTCACAATTACTTGAGGCATCACTTAACCTTAGTTTGCATACACCGCAAGTTACCTTGAACCAGACCAGACTTAACTTATGATGTGAATCTTCAACACTCATCTTCCTGCATTGGTTCTCCCTGATCTAGAGCCTTATACATATAAATTGCCATTATCTGTGCAGCAGCCTTCCTCTCTGCTATATTTTCTATCAGGCTTTGCACAGACCTAACTACTAAAGGTATAAGACACGGCAGGAGTAGACACAACATTAAAATCAGTAGGACTCCACCTACCACTGCCTTAAGCCCTCCAAACCACTCATACCAGCTACCAAACCAACTGCTTGGATTATACCCTTTCCATACCTGAGTAGGCACATGCGCTAGTTTAACCATATGGCTAGTAAGCTCAGCTATTGCTTGCCCTTCGTCATCTATTTGAAGACAGCAATTGCTCAGGTTAAACTTCCCACATACACCTCCCTCTACTGCCAAAAGGTAATCCAAGGCTAATCTATTTTGGTAGACTGCTGTCCTCATCCTGGTATTATGCTTCGCTAGAAGATTGAGCGCTTGTGATGTTTCGTTAGTAATAATCTCAACCACCGCCTGTAATCTTATAATACGGTTGAGCATATAAATAGGGGTTCTATAACCAAAGGTACCATCTTCTGCCCACGTGGCTGGCCCATAATAATCTATGATACGCTGGGGAGGCCATTCATCATCTTCCCAGGCGCCTATCTCTATGGGTCCCCTTTTCTTCCTATGATTCACATCATACACTTTAACACCTAAAGTCTCACCTGTTTCAATAGGTAACAAGAAGAAGGATGGTTTGAGCATACCCAACACACATGCCCCTTCCCAGTCCTGTGGCAACTCCGAATAGGCTTTCTTACCACAGATCCAGTACAAATTTGCTGGGGCTCTCCAGGTAGATGTGATGGATAAATCAAACCACACATCCTTTAAATTGGCGTATCTAGCAAACGGGTTAGATGGTTCTGAGACATTTGAAGCCGACCACCAAGTTGTATTCTTTGTATCATCATCATAAGCTTTTTGCCCTAGACAAGTTAATTCTCCTACAGAAGTATTATACATTATTCCTTTCCTTGCTATGCAAACATAACCTATGATGGAGGTCTTTAATCTCCACTCAGATTTACCTCTAACACTCATATGATAATCGGCTTGTGTAGATATTAGTTGGTCAACTGCCTCAGAACCGGACATTACCTCCTTTGCTTCCCAAGGCCATTGGTCTCCCATGTTAGTACCTCCACACACATAGCAGTTGGTAACATTAAGACTACCGGCAATACTTTCAGCTAAATCGATGAACAGGTTTTTAGCATTATGGGGGATCTTATTATCTATACTCATCTCTTCATAAAAGGAATGATATACTTGATGAGTTTGGGAGGATACCGTATCAGTCTCTATCCCTATAAACAATACTGTCCCAGGATCTAAACCCGTCCCGTATATTTGAAACCCAAATAAATTACCATATTTGTCTAAGAACTTATCGGGGTTATTTATAAGTATATGGATGGGATTGCATTCCATAGACCTACAATATGGGCTGGTAGGCAACTTAGTCACTATCATGTCTTTGTCTACTGTCTGTCCCCAAGTTGCCCACCCCACACAAGACCAATATGGGCAAAAGTTATAGTCTTTATTTGGGCATCTAGGACTCACATATTTATTTTTACTACTGGGACAAATATATTTATCATTAGACCCATACGTCCTCTCCCATCTAAGATCCCCACATACATTCCACGGCTTTCTACCACTTGATATTGCTTTACACGCATCAAATAGCAGAACACCCGAAGAATGTACGGATTCTAACACTGTCTTATTAATTAGGGTCCCCTGAGGATCTCCATTCCTGAGAGTCAACCAAACTGTACGGGGTTGATACTCTGGACTGAAGCACTTAGGTTCTCCTACTCCTAAATGGCACACACTATAGTCTATATTTAGGTATCTACATCTCGATACATCTCCTTTACACTCGTATTGTGAATGCCAAATTAGGGTTTGGGAAATATGGTTACCTGTTCTTGTAGTCTTAATGCATACCTCACAGCTAGGAGTGTCGGTACCTCTACCTTCCTGAATATAAAAATACACATAAATAAACACTATCATCAACACATCTTTCGCCGTCATCCTCAGTCTTCGTCCGTGCGAAGGCACCTCAGCTTCCAGGATGTAAGGGCTGCAGGGAATGGAGTTCTGCTCGTCTTCACAGGAGTCCCTTCGAGACTTTCCCTGGCTTATACACTATATGTCGGTGAGCGGACAGGCTTTATTATGGCCGTCTAAAACACTCACTTCACCAAATCCCTGTAACAATAAAATTTGTAATCCTCAAAAGTTCCTCGTTACTCCGACTGAGTAGTGCGTTTTAACCGGATCTTGCAGGGATTCTCTGGATCTGCTGTAACTTGCCAAGAATCGACTGCTGCTGGTTTAACCCTGGAGTGATGTATCCACGGAGTCACTTCGGCTACTTTTATCGCTGTAGGGGTAGACAAAAGAACAACATAAGGACCTCTCCACTTGGGCCCTAACGGTACATTATTCCACTCTTTAATCCACACTTGATCTCCTGGATGATAACTATGAACTGGGGGATAAATATTCACAGGTAATCTATCTTGTACCCATTTCTGTACCTCCTCCATAGTCTTACCCAACTCTACAACCTGCTGCCGGGTAATTCCTTCTCCCAACTGACTCAAGTCCCCCCTTAAGTTACCAAGTACGGGAGGTGGTCGCCCATACATGATTTCAAAAGGAGAGAGGCCCATCCTTCTGGTAGGGGTACTGCGAATTCGCAATAAAGCTATGGGTAAGAGAACGTTCCACTTAAGTTGGGTTTCCTGACACATTTTAGCCAACTGATTCTTAATAGTTCTATTCATTCTCTCTACCTTACCAGAACTCTGGGGTCTATATGCCGTATGAAGGCTCCACTTTATACCAAGCATATGAGTCAGTTGTTGTAGGCACTGATGAACAAAAGCTGGACCATTGTCCGATCCTATAGAACAGGGTAGTCCAGATCGGGGTATTATTTCTCGTAGCAGGAATCTCACAACTTCTCCTGCTTTCTCTGTACGAGTAGGACATGCTTCTACCCAGCCTGAATAGGTGCACACAATTACCAACAGGTAACGATGTCCACCCGATTTAGGCATCACTGTAAAGTCAATTTGTAAATCGGACATGGGGAGTCCCCCCATAAACTGGACTCCTGGTGGCTTTACTGGTCCTTGTCTTGCATTATTTTTAGCACACGTTACACATCTTCGTACAATGGGCTGAATCAAGTTGGACAATCTTGGTATGTAGAAATGTTTTCTGAGAGATTCTTCTGTGCTGTCTCTCCCAGAATGTGTCCCGTTGTGATAATTTTGGACAATTTCTACCGCTAGTGATGCTGGTATGACTATCCTTCCATCTTCTAGCTGATACCACTTGTTCTCCAAATACTTTCCTTGTTCAGTCTTTAACCACTCCTCTTCTTGAGCTGTATAAACTGGAGTCCATTGGGACAGTGGAGTTGGTATAAGAGCAGCTATATGCCCCACATATTCCTGTCTTCCTGATTCAGCAGCACGCTTAGCTGCACTATCTGCCATCCGATTTCCTTTGGTTACATCACCATCTCCTCTCAGATGCGCTCGACAATGTATGATACCGACTTCTTTCGGCTCCCACACTGCTTCCAATAGTTGTAGGATTTCAGCTGCGTACTTGATTTCTTTGCCTTCTGAATTCAGTAGTCCTCTTTCTTTATACAAAGCTCCGTGGGCATGAGTGGTTAAAAACGCATACTTGGAGTCCGTGTAGATGTTCACTCTTAAACCTTCAGCCAATTGTAACGCTCGTGTCAGTGCTATCAATTCTTTTTTTTTTTTTTTTTTTGTAAATCAAGTTTTTATTGATAGAAAAATAGGTTAGAGGTGGGCACGCAGGCCCTCAGGGAACATTTGGTGCAACACGTAGTAGGTTAACATTTTTACAGGTGACATAGGTGTATACAAGTGAAAACAGAGTTCGATTTTATAGCGTTGCCAAGTATCAATAATGTTACGAGATCTGTTCCTGAGTCATAGTCAAAGCACAAAGGGTCTGGGCGTCAACATGTTTTGAGGCCTGGAGCATACCGATGTTTTAGGGTGGGATGGGTGTACTAACGGCCATAGGTATTAAACAGGTGGTGTTCATTGGTCACGTTGGGTTCCCAGACCGTCGTCTGTGAGGGTATGTCGTGCGGGGTAGTTCTGAAAGGGGGGAATGATCTACCTAGAGATCATGTGGGGGGGGGGGCTTGATGGGGTATTGTTAGGTGTTGGTATTAGGATAGTGGAATTGGCGGGGGGGGGAGGGGGGGTGGGTGTGATCCGTGTGGGTCGAGTTTGTGTGATCAGTCTCCTCCTATCTTGCCACTTTCTATCATGTATTGGCTTCGCACTTTGGGCGTTTGCGTCTCTCCTCCGAGGATGGGCATAGGTGGAGAAATGTAGGGGTGCTGCCACTCGATCTAGTTCGGTGATGGTTATATGGCCAGGGAGGGTGGTCTGTGTCCAAGTGGAAGCACTGACTGTTCCTGTGGTTGTGTTATGGCATGACGGGGGTGAAGAGTGGATAGGTATGCCTGGTAATGCGTGGTGCGATGTGATCTTGGACCGTACTTGTCCGTGGCGTTTCGGGGAGAGGTGGTGTGGAAGTCTAGTGTGTGTATGTTGCGGAACCTCAGGGCGGCTGCACATGTCCCAGGGCCTTGTCGCAAAGTTGTTCCCTCGGTATGTATGTGCCCCAGTGGTGTCCGTGCGAGGCGCCCCTCGTTGTGTTCCCTGCGAGGGTGTGGGCTATATCTCTAGGGGTCTTCCTGTAGTCGCGTTCAAATGTGGTCTAGGAAGGTCACTGTAAGGGGTATAGGTTCAAGTGCTCGTCCAGTCGGTGGGGGCGTTTCTGTCTCTCGGTCGTTTGTGTCATGCATGTGTTATATTAGCGTCACAGTCTGCATGAGTGGGTGTGATATAGTGGTCTCGGGTTGTGTTGTGTGTATCGTAGGTGTCGTGGACGTGTAGCTGTCCCACGGCCCGTCTGCGTCCCGAGCACCACTTATGGTCTTGCCCGGTAGGTGTACCATGGTGACCAGGCTTCAGCAAATTGTGTCTCCCTGCCCGTCAGTTCCGCTTTTAGGGCTTCGGCAGATCTGATATCCTCGACTCTGCGGATCCATTCTTCCCTTGTGGGGATGTTTGTCTTCTTCCAGTATACCGGTATGAGTGATTTGGCTGCGTTGAGTAGGTGGCGTAAGATAGATTTTTTGTAGGCAGATACTGGTTGGGAGGAGATGTGTAATAAGGCTAATTCTTCCGACCAGTCAAGGTCATCACCCAGGATTAATTGAATGTCGGTTTTAGTTCGGTTCCAGTAGGGAGCGATCTGTTCACAGTCCCACCATAGGTGTTGCATGGTGCCCCTGTCCTCCTGGCATCTCCAGCACGTTGGTGGTGTGGTGGGAAATATTCTGTGGAGTAACACTGGTGTGCGATACCACATGGAGAGTAATTTATAATTTACCTCTTGGTAGTGGGAACTAGAGGAGCTTTTATGTTGCCATATCAAGGCCTTGTCCCATTGCGTGGATGTAAAGGTCTTATTCATGGCCTGTTCCCAGTGTCGTTTAAAGGTGTTATTTTCCAGTTCGGGGCTAGTTAGTAGATGTTGGTAGAGTTTTGAGATAGCATTTTCCAATGGGGTGCCCTGAGAGCACAACTTCTCGTACCAGGTTAAGTCTCTGTGGAGCCTATCTTTGTGTGGGATTGCGTCATAGTAGTGCTTTAGCTGCATGTATCTGAAGACTGCCATATGTGAGCGCGGTCGTGTGTCCAGTAGGGAGTCCAAGGATCTCAGACTGCCGTTCCTAGTGGCTTTGTATATTGGGATGTAGTCTGTTTCGCCCATGAAAGACCAGGCAGCTGGCGGCAATCCACCCCCTATGTCGGGATTATGGGCGATGGGTAACAAGGGGCTGGGGGTAGGGGAAATTCGTGTCACCTCCCTGAGGGTTTCCCATGTGAGGAGGGTTTGTGTGATCGGGTCGCTATCTACGTTCCTGTTGGTCCTCGTTGCTTGCTTCCTCCAGATTGCCGCTTTCAGGTCGGTGTCCCTGCCTTCTCGATCCAGGAGCACCCATTGTTTGGTCGTCTCATTGTCATGCCACTCCAGGATCCTCTGTAACGTAGCTGCTTGGTGATATTTTCTGAAGTCGGGGAGT
Source organism: Pelobates fuscus (assembly GCF_036172605.1). NCBI lineage: Eukaryota > Metazoa > Chordata > Amphibia > Anura > Pelobatidae > Pelobates > Pelobates fuscus. The sequence continues at coordinate 358,086,355 of NC_086320.1, read as the reverse complement.
GCTAAGCCCCCCCTATGTCTAGGCCTGCAGAGAATGTCGTGGCGTATCCTGGACCTCTCCCCCCTCCATACATATTTGATGACCGCAGATTTTAGGGACGAAAAGAATTTGGCTGGTAGGGCTATCGGTATAGTCTGGAACAGGTATAGGATCCTTGGCAGGATATTCATTTTAAGGACCGCTATCCTGCCGTGCCACGAGATGTATGGGTGGGACCATTTCTGTAAGTCGTTTTCGATGCTCGACAGGAGTTTCGTAAAATTGCGCGGGTATATGTCCTGGTCGTCCGCGGTGACCCAGATGCCCAAGTATCGCATCTCCACTGTGCACCACCGGAATGGGAATTGTGAACTGAGGGCCGAGTATTCCGCCTGGGGAGTGGTGACATTGAGCGTTTCACATTTCGCCAAATTGAGTTTGAACCCCGATATTCGGCCGAACCTGTCCATCTCCGAGAGTACACACGGCAGTGTGATTCGAGGTTGTGAGATAAAGAACAGAAGGTCATCCGCGTAGGCAGCCACCTTATGTTCCGTGCCCTGCCAGGTGTAGCCGTGGATGTCTGGACAGTCCCGGATCGCCTGCAGGAGTGGTTCTAATGCGAGTGCAAACAGGAGCGGCGACAGGGGGCAGCCCTGTCTGGTCCCATTTGCGATACCAAAGCTTGCCGTCAGCGCTCCGTTGACCCTAACCGCCGCTCTCGGCTTACTGTATAAAGCCTTGATCCACGTCATAGTCCTCTGACCAAAGCCCAAATATTGCAGTGTATGGAACATGTAGTCCCAGTTGACCCGGTCAAATGCCTTCTCGGCGTCCGTAGATAGTAGAAGGAGCTGTTTCTGATGTTTCCGTGCATGGTGTTGAATGGAAAATAGTCGTAGCGTGCTGTCTCGTGCTTCCCGGCCCGGGATGAACCCCGTTTGGTCCACGTGGACCAGGCTCGGTAGTGTCTTTTGGAGTCTGGTCGCCAGTACTTTCGTCAGGAGTTTGGTGTCTACATTCAGTAGGGAAATCGGACGATAGCTGCCGCATTGTTCCGGATCTTTGCCGGGTTTAAGCAGGACTGTGATTGTCGCCGTCAGGGATTCCGTACCGAAGCTGCTTCCGTCTGCGACTCTGTTGATCGCCTTCATTAGCCAGGGCAAGAGTATCTCGGCGAAGTGTTTATAGTATCCCGTGGAGAATCCATCCGGGCCAGGAGCTCGTCCAGCTTTCGTGTTCTTCAGTGCTGCAGCCAAGTCTTCTGTAGTAATTGGTTCGTCTAGTGCGGTCACTGCTTCAGGGTTCAGTCGTTTTCGTACGTTGCTCTCCAAGTATGCTCTGGCGAGTGTCGAGGATTCTTGTCTGCGCGTCGGGCTCTCCGAGGTGCGGAGGTTATAGAGAGCATTGTAGTATTCCCGAAATTCATTAGCTATTTCTTCCGGGTACGGGGATGTGCTGCCGTTTGTTAGTCGTAGCTTCCTCACCTGGGTGCGGGGTGTGTCTCCTTTCAAAAGGTGTGCGAGGAGCTTTCCACCTTTATTCGCGTGGGCATAGAAGAATGATTTAGATCTCTGAAGTGATCGGTGGTATCTCTGTGTGAGTAGGGTCAGTAGATGTTGCCTGGCTTCTGTCAGTGCATCGTAGGTCGCGGACAGCTGGGAGTGTTTATGTTGCATCTCTAGGCGTGTGATGGATTTGTACGCTTCAGCCATCGCGTTAGTCAGGTCTTTCCGTTTTCGCGTAGCGATACTGATTAGAGTGCCTCGAATCACGCTCTTATGAGCTTCCCACACCGTTACCGGGGACATCTCGTCCGTTCCGTTTTCGGTGAAATAAGATCCCAAGGCCCGTGAGATTTCCCCTCTCACTCCGGCGTCTTGGAGTAGTGATTCGTTCAGTCGCCACGTCCAAGTTGCTGGCTTAAATAGTGGGGATTCCAGTTCCACCAGGACCGGGCCATGGTCTGACCATGAGGCCGGTTCTATGTTGGCCGACCGTAGACGAGAGAGTCCGTCTTGTTTAACGAACACGTAGTCTATTCGGGAATATCGGTTGTGTATCACCGAATAGTGTGTATAGTCTTTGACGGAGGGGTGGGTCGCTCTCCAGCAGTCTACTAAAGTCAATTTGTCCAAAGATTTGCGGATGGTCCTGATGCGGGTCTGGGATAGGCAACTGTGGCCAGTAGAGGAGTCCATGAGAGGGTCTAGGGGAGCATTAAAATCTCCGCCCACTATCAGCGCCCCTTCTGAGAAATCGTGGAGCTTGTCCAGTGTCCCACGTAGGAATTGCGATTGTTTCGAGTTGGGTGCATATATGGTTGCGAGGGTGTATAGCCTGTCGGCTATTGTGCCTTTCAGAAAAAGGTAGCGACCGTTTCCGTCGGCCATTCTATCCAACTCCTGAAAGCCCAGATTCGCAGCTAGGAGAATCGCTACCCCCGCTCGGCGAGCCTCTGGGTGGTTGTTACAATAGCTCACCGGGTAGTGGGGGCTCCTAAGTTTGGGGGCCGCGTTCTCCCTGAAGTGGGTTTCCTGCAACATTGCTATCGAAACGTGTTTTTGTCGCAGGGATCGTAAAAGGTGGGAACGACGTTCCGGTATATTAAGCCCTCTGCAGTTGATGGTCATGACGGACAGGGGTGCACTGCTGTATGCCATAGCGCTTTCGTGGCCCCTTGTCCGGTACGCGAATGGAGTGTTCGGGCGAGACGGGCAGTCGGGAAAGCAGTGGCAGTTAGTAATGTCAGGAGTGTGACTATGAGGCGTACCGTCCGATGTGTCTAGTTTAGTCCTGGGTATAGTCAGGGGGACAGGGGTCCCTCGGGTCTCGGAGTGAGGTCGACTCTCGTGGGGGTGTCCCTGCTAGCTATCTTTGCTTGGCTAGGACGTGTGCAGTCGCCGCCAGGGGTAGTGTGGGTGGAAGTAAGTATGTGCGGGTGTGTATGGGGGGGGGGTGTGAGGGAAGTGTGCAATGGGTTGTAGTGTAGAGGGGGGGGAAGATAAGGGAAAGATTAGGGTGGAATAAGTTAAAATAAGGGCGAGTCAGGTGTGCTCGCCCTCAGGGGAGCGTCCCCAGCGGGGGTGAAGGTACCCCGCTATCTCCTAGAAAAGGAGAGTCACTGGCGCCGCAGCAGGAGTGGCCAAGCGTCCCTCCGATGGCCAGATCGGTAGGTGGGAGACCTGGTGCTCCTCTGGGGGTTTTTGCGCCGGTGGTAGTGTAGAGCAGTGGTTGGATTTCCGTCCAGGAGTTGTGTGATCTGGGTGTTATAGATAAGTCTGGTTCCAGTTTTATACGCTCCGTCCAGTACCCTGCCCTAGTGTGTAGTCGTGGGTAAGGTCACCTTAGAGGGGATCACACAACGTCATAGCATTTCAAACATCATGAGTATATGCAGTTATAATAGCAGCAATAACAATAACAACAGCAATAATAATAATAACAACCGGTAGCCTCCCTTTCCCGCCCCATCCGTAGAAGCTATCTTACAGGTAGTTATTCCAGTTCCCCACCCCCTGGGTCAACCCCTGTGGTCTTCGTCCCTGCAACCCGCCCAGTGTTGTGCGCCAGTGGTGAGTGTATTCTATAGTCTATATGGGAGTTAAGGGTGTGGGTTAGCTGTGGTTGGTTAGCGTTTTATCTTAGTCCCAAGATACATGTGAGGCTCGCTAGGGGTCATACATGAGGGGTTCTAGGTGTCCGTCCCGTGAAATCTACTGTACCCAGGTCACTCCCTGCAGCATCTATAGTATTAACCAGGTTGTCTGTGCCCCACCGATTTTAAACCAGTGTTAGTTGCCCCGGTGTCCAGTTCTGTACCCAGTCTGACATCCCCATTCAGAGAGTAGGAGGTGTAAAATAACAACATTAGATATGACGGGCAAATAAACATATAAAGGGATATATTAGCGAAACATGTATATGACAGTATGGTAATTGTGGGTACTTAGCAATTGCGGATAGTCTCTGGATCCAGCTATTGAAAATGTCCCATAGATCTGTCAATGCAGCGGTGTTCAATGTTGTTTCCTGCGTAACAGCGTCCCACGTGTCAACAGTGGAGAGGAGGGCATCAGTGATGACATCTGGACAGGGACCAGGCAGTCCATGAACCCCTATTCCCCCTTCCCCTCCCACCCCAACATGGTTGAACCCTTGGGCCCTTGTATACACTTTTGGATGAGGGTTTGGGTGTCCGGGGCCGTAGAGGGGAATGAAAAACGAGGTCATCGGTGCAACATGTGCGATGGGGTCAGAACTGGGCAAGTCCGTAGGTCCGTGGAGATGGGGCGTCTAATACCCATCCGGGGGCACCAGCAACGTTCTTGTGGCGGGTTTCGGGCAAGTCAGAATATTTGGCAACGGTAGTCCAGTGTCGAGTTACAGTTCCGTGTAGACATCAGAGAGATGTGCAGTCCTGGGTTAGCAGGCCGTGGGGCATCACGGGGTAGGAGTAGTTCCAGGGTGCATGGGGTGGAAGTTATCCGATGGGGCAACGTTATCGCTGGTTGTCATTAGTCTTGTCCCCCTCTTTCTTCCCGGCGGTGGCGGGGTGGTTCCAGTGGGGATCGACCCCTGCGTCGACGTGACGCTCGTGGTGGTCTCGGGCCCGCCTCCAGCGGACCCAATACCCAGTCCGGTACAGTCACATGTGGAAGGCCGAGGTCCTCTAGGAATTTGGGGATCTCTTCCGGCCAGTGAATGGCTATCCACCCGTTTTGGTGTTTCGCCATAAGGGCGAATGGGAAGCCCCATTTGTATGCGATGTTGCGTTCACTAAGGAGCGTGGTGATGGGTCTTAGTGCTCTTCTAGCCTCTAGGGTTATTGGGGACAGGTCATTGAATAAAGATACATGAGCCCCTTTGTAGTCCCATGTGCGTTGGGATCTGGCCGCTTTCATGATGGCATCCTTGACTGCAAATGAGTGTAAGCAGCAGATGATGTCCCTAGGGCTGTCGTCTGAGGAGCGGGGTCTGAGTGCTCTATGTGCCCTGTCGTACCTGATCTCCATGGTGTTAGTGTCGGGCAAAATCAGGCGGAACAGGGCCGTCAGCTCGGTCTCAACTTGTTCCTCGCCATCTGCTTCTGGCAGGCCGCGTATCCGTATATTGCAGCGGCGTCCGCGGTTATCTAGGTCCTCTGTCGTTCTCCGCAGTTGTAGGAGCATAGTGCCTTGACGGGCCACCGCTGTATCTGTGGCAGTCAGTCTGGTGTTAATGGCCTCATGGGAGCGCTCCAGGCCTTGCACGCGGGTACCTTGCGCCGCTACTTCCGTTCTAATGCCGGCTATTTCAGCTCGCAGGGCGTCCTGGATGGTCGTGGTCTGTACCAGCAGGTCTGCTTTGGTGACCATGTTGGCTGCTAGGGCGCGAATTTCATCCATGACCCCGTCCAGAGTGGAGGTAGACGGTGCCCCTGACATGGAGGAGGTAGACGCCATTTTGGGGCCTCCGGTTTCCTTATGTGAGTCCGCTGGAGAGTGAACGAAATCGTCCATCGGGCCCACCGGTTGTTGTGCTTGGGTTCCCCTTGGGGTTCTCGGAGGGTCCCCCCTGCGATTCCTTCCCATTAGGAGCAGTTTTGGCGTATTAGAAGGGCTTTGTTGGGACCGGTGGAGCGGAGCTCGAGGCTTAAGCGTCCATCCTGGTCGGCATCCAAGCCACGCCCCCCAGTGCTATCAATTCTGCCTTTTGTGCTGATGTTCCTTTCGCCAGTGGCCGAGCTTCTATCACCTTGTCTATTGTTGTTACTGCATATCCTGCATAGCGGATCCCTTCTTTCACATAACTACTGCCGTCGGTATAATATTGAACATCGGGGTTCTGGATGGGAAAATCACGAAGATCTGGTCTACTTGAGAATACTTCATCCATTACTTCCAAACAATCATGTTGACTTTCAGTAGGTTGTGGCAAAAGGGTAGCTGGATTTAAGGTATTTACAGTCTCTAAATGCACTCTTGGGTTTTCACACAACATTGCTTGATACTTGGTCATACGGCTGTTACTAAACCAATGATTTCCTTTGTAATCCAACAACGTCTGTACTGCATGTGGGACTCGTACATAAAGTTCTTGACCTAGAGTGAGTTTATCGGCTTCAGCTACTAGCAGGGCGGCTGCAGCTACGGCTCTTAGACAAGGTGGAAGTCCGCTGGCCACTGCATCCAGTTGCTTAGACATGTAGGCAACAGGTCTTTGCCATGATCCCAAGTACTGTGTCAATACTCCCACAGCCATTCTTCTTTGCTCATGTACATACAGGTAGAATGGTCGTGTGTGATCAGGTAGACCTAATGCTGGGGCACTCATCAAAGCCTTCTTCACATCTTCAAATGCCGTTTGCTGTTCTTGGGTCCATAAGAAGGGGTCGTGCTCTGTACCTTTGATAGCTGCGTACAGAGGTTTTGCCAGTATCGCGTAGCTGGGAATCCATATCCTACAGAAGCCTGCTGCCCCCAAGAATTCTCGCACTTGTCTTCTATTCTTGGGTATCGGTATTTGGCACACAGCTTCTTTTCTCTCTGGCCCCATAATTCTTTGTCCTTCAGAGATATGGAATCCCAGATATTTGACAGTTGGCAAACACAACTGAGCCTTCTTTCTAGACACCTTGTATCCTGCCTTCCAGAGAATGTGTAGTAGATCGTGCGTTGCTTGCTGACAGATTTCTTTTGTAACTGCTGCTATCAACAAGTCATCTACATATTGTAACAATACACACTCTCCTGGGATGGACTCGAAATCCAGTAGATCTTGACTTAGAGCTGAACCAAATAGGGTAGGTGAATTTTTAAACCCTTGGGGCAGTCTTGTCCAAGTCATTTGGCGTTTCGAGCCCGTTACAGCATTCTCCCATTGGAAAGCGAAAATACATTGACTTTCTGCGGCAATTCGGAGGCAAAAGAAGGCATCTTTGAGGTCTAAGACTGTAAAGTAAGTAGCCCCGCCCGGAATTAAAGCAAGCAGGTTATATGGATTGGGTACAACTGGATGTATACTAACAACCGCATCATTGACTGCTCTCAAGTCCTGCACAGGTCGATACTCATCTGTACCGGGCTTTTGAACAGGCAGCAATGGGGTGTTCCAGGGGGAAGTACAGAATTTTAGGATACCATACCGTATGAACTTATCCAGATAAGATTGGATGTTCTTCTTAGCCTTCTGCGGGATGTGGTATTGTCTTAGGCTTACTGGATAAACCCCAAGTTTTAGTTCAATTTTAATAGGTGGAATATTGCGGGCCAGTCCTGGTGGGTTGTTCTCTGCCCAAACTCCTGGTATGTTGAATAAAGACTCATCACTCCTAGGGTTTTGGCTAGTCAACGCTGTATAAAGTCGCCACTCTTCTTCCTTTGGTACGGATAATGTCATAATACCTGAAGGTCCATTAAACTTTAAGGATGTTGTTCCATTTGGTAGGAACGTAATCTGCGCTTGTAATTTTGATAGCATATCACGTCCCAGCAATTGGACTGGACATTCAGGCATATAAAGGAATTGATGTTTTACTACGTGGCCTCCCAATGTACAGAGTCGACTTTTAAGAACCGGGTTTTCAGCACTTCTTCCAGTTGCTCCTATTACAGTAATAGTCCTTCCAGATGGAGGAGCAACTAGATTAGTCACCACTGAATGTTCAGCACCAGTGTCGATCATGAACGCACTCCTTTTTCCCCCTATTGATACATCGACCATAGGCTCCGCTCGACCAAGGGGGATGGAGCCCGGTCGGTATCAATAGTCCTCCATGACCGTGTCAGCCAATCCTACAAAGTCCCTGCCTTCTCTATCGCGGGACCTTTGCGCTGCTGGGATATACCTATCTTCCCTAACACTTCCTCTGTTCCCATTACTCCCTCTATTACCATTACTCCCTCCGGGGCCTCCTCTACCTCTCGCTCTGCCTCTAAAGTTTCCATAACCTGTCCTAGGTCTGTCTCTCTCACACTGTTCTCTTCGAGGACACTCATTTCTCCAATGCCCTTCTTCCCTACAGTATGCGCACTGATTTCTACTTAGAGGTTCCTCATTCCACTTACTATCGCCTCTATCTGGGCCCCGTCTATCTACGCCTGCGATCGCTACCGCTAGCATGTCTGCCCTTCCACGCATCTTGCGCTCCTCCTCTCTCTCACTCTCCGTTTCCCCATTCATGTATACCCCATTCGCCACCTCCATTAGTTGGGTGATAGACATACCTGCAAACCCTTCTAACTTTTGTAGCTTGCGCTTAATATCTCCGTAAGCTTGGCTGACAAAGGCGGAGTTCACCATTCGGGAACTATCTGCGTCTTCCGGACTAAAGGGGGCATACAAGCGGTATGCCTCCAATAATCGGTCATAAAAGACACTGGGCGCTTCATCACTTTTCTGAATCACCTCAACTGTCTTCGACATATTAATAGCTTTCCTTCCTCCGGCTTTCATGCCAGCAATTATAGCGTCCCTATAGGCTCTGAGTTGAACCATATCAGCACCATTTACATTCCAATCGGGATCGGTGTTGGGATAATGTGTTGCGACCCATGCTGATGGATTGGCTTGGTTTAAAGTACGGGCTTTATCCTCTAGTGCTTTAATGGCCGCTTGGTTAATCCTTGTCCTTTCCTCATTGTTGAACAAAGTCATTAATAACTGCTGGCAATCAGCCCATGTCGGGTTATGTGTCTGTACTATTGAGGTGAACAGATCAGTCATAGCTTGTGGTTTCTCAGTATACGAGGAATTGTGGGTCTTCCAATTTAAGAGATCAGTTGTCGTGAACGGGACATATACAAAGACCGGGTCAGCATGTGCCATTTGGCCTGCGGCATCGATATAGGCTGACCCAGGATTCAGACGAAGAGGCATCTGATAGTGTTTTAATTGTTGGGCACCGGTCAGTTGTCGGGTCTGTATGGGGCTACGTGGAGGGGCGTCAGTCATAGGTTCCAGTCGGGGAGAAATAGGGTATGGGGATGTGGGAGCTTGGTTTTGGGAAAAGGTTGTAAATAAAACACTTCGAGTCGAGCTAGATGAAGCTTGACCGGAAGTCTGAAGTGGCGCCAAATCAGGATATTCGGATTTAATGGGGGTTGGTTCTGATTCCGGAAGGGGAGATTTAGTACGAGAGGGGGTGGATTCTGTACTGGAGGAGGAAGCGGAAGTGGATGAGGACAATGAGGGAAGGGTTGCCGGACTTCCCGCATTTGTGTCACTTCCTCTTAACGGAAAGTAAGGGGGCGGCAAAGGGATCTCGGACTCAGGGGGCGTGTCCAAAATGGGCCTAACACCAGTCCTAGTGGACAAACAAGTCCTAGCTACCATGAGGCGACACTGCTCCTCGTGGCATGTCTGGAGCCATTTTGGCGAGTCATTTACGGCCTGTCTCCAACAATCAATATAAGGAAACTGGCCGTAAAGTTCAGGCCTACCCGATACAGCCACGTGTAAGCGCTGTACCAGAGTTGGATCCAAACTGCCACGTGGCGGCCATGCCGCAACCAAAGTAGGCCACTCCCTAGTACACAAAGTGACCAAACGTACAGGAGATATTTTAACCCCAAAATCACATGTCTTGAATCCCTTTTTAAAATTCTTCACCATACAACCTAAGGGATCCGGAATCGTTGACTGCGACGCGCCCATACTTATCAATGGAACGTCGTTGACAACGAATACTATACACGCGTACTATTCAACAGTCACACCCGTTTCCTCTGGCAACAGCACCACGTGGTACGGTTACCAAGTGAAACGTATACAATAACACAATAAACACTCAGGGAATTCCCGTACACACACAGCTGTTACACCAGTCACTAAATAATCAATATTATGCCCTTTGGCGTAACTATACAGTCACCCACGCTATAATTCTCTATATATGAATTACCCGTCTATAACGCACCCCAGTAACATCGTCTTTTACAAATAGCGGTTACAGTACGGTTAGCATAGGTCAAAGCACAAGTTAAGGTCACAATACAATTATTAGTGGTTATGGTGTTAAACATGCAATGGACGACAATGATTAGTACTTATATACAGTGTCAGTAAATATACAGGGTTATGGTACCGTGCACTATAATACAGCAACACACTATTAACACTCTCGCTAGACGGCTGAGCTCGCGCTATCTAACAAGATATACACTTTACTAAACAATCTTTATCACATTTACAATTCCCAACTAAACTATTGGCCAGTACCTTGATGGACTACCTAAAAACAATCTACATACGTTTTGGTTAGCCACACTGCCCAAGCACCACATATAGCGAGCTAGAGGACCGAATTTACACAGACGCCTCTTAGTCGATAACTATCAAAAGTCTAGTGGGTTCCAAATTTACACGCCTTCCCACTTAGCCCAGATAGGTTGAGAGCTAGCGAACCGAATTTACACAGACGCCGCTTAGTCTCCCGGTCCCTCCGACCTAGCGAACAAAATATACACCCTAGAACGCTAGTCTAGACAAGACACCGGTGTCCGGCTAGGGCTATTTACACCAGAGCCCCGCCTGACTAACAAAATCAAACGGTCTGACTAAAGAGCGTTCGATCGAGCGGTGCGCCTTCGCTCCTTCCCTCCGACAGAGGGGGCAGATACACAGATTTAAACCCCTTTGGGCCTACCGCACAATCGGTATACCCCTAGTGGGTCTGCCGTCTAAAACAGCAGTTGTCTTACCTCCTCGTTCCTGAACCTGAGTTCACACTCATCGACGGGGACACCCCAGCACTTCTTACGTAGAGGCCGATGATCTCCTGGACAACAGACCAGTGGCGCCGAGACGAAGGGAGGTCCACGCAGAAGTTCAGGGGTGCAGCCGTAGAGAACGTGGGCAAAGATAGACCGTCTCACGCCTCTGCCTCTCAGCTACCGTTGAACGATGAGCTTCCCGGCCAATGCACCAAATGATACCGGAGAAACTGACGGAAGCAAAGCACAGAGAGATGGACACAGGTTTCTTCAGGAAGGAAGAGATTCTTTATTGGATCACCGATCGGGACTCAGAGGGACTAATGTCACCAAAATACAGCAAGTTCTGAGCCCCGGACAATAGTGCAGGCTCCTTATATAGGCACATAACTCCTCCCATATTAAGCTCCACCCGCACATTCTCTTGACCAATCAATACAAATAAGAATTAACTTCCTGCTTGACCGCATGGCCTGTCCAGCACAATGGAGGAGGGGAATACTACATCCTGTATTCTTGCACATGCTCCGTACACTACTGATCGTATCTTGCCTCGTGCAACCAACTGATCGATACGTCAGCATATGCACGTACACATGCCACGTGGTGATCTCGGCCTACTAAATTTATTTTTACAGAGATTCCACCACAATAGGGGGAATTCATCAAGGGGTCACCAACGCTTTTACCTATAATTTTTGGCCATTTTTTATTATGGTCTTTTGAGATGGAAAGGGGGGTGAATCCATATTTGTATCCATATGAGCGGGTCTTAGACACTGGAATATAAAGTGTAAGAGGGTTTCTTCGAGCACCTTGAGCACTTCACTAACGTGCAGTATGGGCAGCGTTACAGTTTGAAATGATGCACATACATGCAGGGCTGGTGCAAGGCATTTTGCCACCCTAGGCAAACAGAAATTTGCCGTCCCCATTTATATGTTCTGCACACCATGTGACATCACAATGCCCCACCCATATGATCTGCCATATGGGCCAACGCCAGTTCTGCACACAGTGTGTGTTTACATTAAAAAGCCTGCAGGGACAGGCTATAGACACCAGAACCACTACATTAAGCTGTAGTGGTTCTGGTGACTATAGTGGCCCTTTAATGTGAGATAAATTAGAGATTAGTGCCACTAATAATATACTGGATTGCCTAATTACCACCAGATGAGGACAAGAGGCTGCAGTCTGGCTCCACTGGTCTAGAGTAGAAGAGGCTCTCTGGAGACTGTTTGTAACAGTGCTCACACAAATCAACGAACAGGAAGCAGCTCTATTTTTTGGGGGCCCCTTACACAGCTCAAAGTCTGGGCCCCCACGGATTGACCATGAGTATGCCTACAAGGCCTGCCCATAAGTCCACTTACATGGCCCACCCATGAGTTAGCTTACAAGGAGTGGAGTGATGGGGATGTGTTATTGTAAAGGATGTAATGTGTGTGTGTTTTTATAGAATGTAGTGTAAAGGGATGCAGCGTGTGTATAGGGGATACAGTCAGGGCCGGCGCTATCATAAGGCGGCACAGGCGGTCGCCTTGGGGCGCGCCGACCTGGGGGCACAAATGTCCGGGTGACCGGCAGGAGGGAAGCTCACAGCGCTTCTTTCCTGCCGGTTATTTCTTGAAGCTCAGCTGCCCGGCACCAGAGCAGGGGGGACAAGCGAGGGAGCTCTGCTCTACATGCACTCTCTGTAATGGATCACCTGGCACCCCGACTGGATACCTCCGTTAAAGGATGCTCCTAGCGCTTCCTGAGGGCTCCAAGCACTCCAGCCGACAACATAACCACCGTAGACTCCTTCAGAGAGCAAGACAGGAACAAGATCTTACAAGAGCTTAGCAGTGAATATAGCAAGAGAGTATGCAGAGCATAGCAATCCCTTGTAGCAGATTCCCCCAATAAGACGGCACTCCAAATTGAGGGTGAAGTAGAACTGACTGTACTGGCACATACAGCCTCTTTTATTCACATTCTACAAACATAGTACTGCCCACAGGGTTTTGAAGAACAACCAATCAACACATTACAACACAGCTAACACTCCCATTCATTACATCAGAAATCCTCCCCTCTGCCCGTGATACAATTATTTCAACACAATAGACTAACTTAATTATCACAGGCAGGAAAATACAGTATTATAAAACATATCACAGGGACCCCAAAACATGCAATAACCCCATAAAATATATCATCGGAACCGGGGGATCTGGGTGAACTACATATCCAAAATTCACCCAGATCCGTTCAGTAGTTTGGAAGATACTGTTTAATGCAGATTCCGCATTACATATACAGGCTATATGAAAAATAATTACTGGTAAATGTGTCCCCTGTTCTGTAGTTTAAAACTACTGAACGATGTCTTTGTGCACCAAATACCGGCGAGATGGCACCGTGTAGAAAAGTCAAAACAGTGTCTGTGAGTTAAAATGGCCGCCATCCATTGTTCTCACCATGTGCTTCATCCATTGTTCTCACCATGTGCTTCATCCATTGTTCTCACCATGTGCCTCTGATACATGAAATGGTGGCCACCCAGTAACTCCACAGTTTGTCTGGTAGTCTATCCAGCCGAACCAACAGATGAAACACATGGGGAACAGTGCAACAAACGAAGGGAATCATAAAAAATATGGACAATAGTTATATTTGTGCACAATCCCCAGTTTTCTCACAGGGCACACATAGTGCTTTCAAATTCCATATATCCCAGGGCCATAGTCGGAAGGTAGGAGGTGGGCAAGCAGCCCCCTCCAAGAACATGTGGCAAGGTCTGTTCCGCCACACTTTCTTTCTGTATAGCTCCCTTGCGCGCCCCGCAGTGGTGTCTGGGAGCCGGAATGTGACTTCACATTACGGCTCCCAGGACCTGTACATGGCGCGTGAGGGCGCCATACAGGAAGAGAGTGCATGTAGAGCGGAGCTCCCTCAGAAGAGCGCAGTGCCAGTTCACTGGACCCCAGGATCCACCACAGTTCTCTAGCAGGTAGGGAGGTTGGGTGGCGTGTGTGTATTCTCCAAAGCCCCACTTCTCCCAATACTGTCCCTCACTCCCCCACAATACTGCCCCCGTCCCATAGTACTGTCCCTATCCCCCAATACTGTCCTTAATCACCACCATACTTTCACTGTCCCTATCCCCCACACAATGCTGCCCTAACCACCCACAAAACTGTCCCTGTCGCCCAATACTGTCACTATCCCCACTCACAATTTTCCCCTAACCTACATCAATGCTGCACTAACCACCACACAATACTGCCCCGTCCCTAATACTGTTCCTATCCCCCCACCATAGCCCCAGTCCCCCACAATACTGTTCCTATCCACCCCCCAACCACAACCCCAGTCTTTCACAATACTGCCTTAACCCCCTACTAAGCCCCAATCCCCCACAATACTGTTCCCATCTCCTCACTAATGCCCCAATCCCCTGAAATACTGCCCCTGTCCTACCACACTAAGAATCAATCCGCCACAATAAAGCCCTTGTCCCCATCAGAATAAAGCGCCAATCCCCCACAATACTGTCCCTATTCCCCCACTCTAAAGCCGCTATCCCAAAAAATTACCCCTATCTCCCCCACTGCTAAAGCCCCTGTTCCACACAATACTGCCCCTATCCCCCCTACTAAAACTAAAGCCCTATTGTACAGAATTTTTGGAGGACGCTATATAAATAATAATAATAAAGTCTGTATCCCACACAATTCTTTTCTATCCCCTACAGCATACCCGAGATGTATTTTGTTTCTGTGTGTGTGTAATAGAAGCAGTGTGTGTGTGTGAGTAGGGATGCATTATGCATGTGTGTAGTGTGAAAGAGAGGATTTGTGGGGTAGGATAGGGGCTGAGAAGCAGCTCTTTTTTTTTTTTTTTACTAGTGCCCCTCTCCCCTCCTGTCAATTAGTGATCTCCCCTGCCCTCCAGTCCCTTAGTGATCTCCCCTCACCCTTTTCCTTAGTGCTCTCCTTCCCACCCCTTTCCCTTAGTGATATTCCCTCCCCTCCAGTCCATTAGTGCTCTCCCCACCGTCCCTCAGAGCTCCCCCTACTGTCCCTTAGTTCTCTCACCTCCCCTCCTGTCCCTTAGTGGTCTCCCCTGTTCCTTAGTGATCTTCTCTACCCCTCTGTCCCTTAGTACTCTCTCCTCCCCTCCCCTCATTTAGAGATGTCCCCTCCTTCCTTAGAGCTCTCCCCTGCCCCCTGTCCCTTAGTGGTTTCTCCCCTCTCTTCCCTGTCCCTGAGTGTTCCACTCTGCTTCCTGTCTCTTAGTGGTCTCCCCTCCCCCTAAGTGGTCCTCTCTCACCCACACCCTTAGTGATCCTCCATCTCCTCCACCCCCTCTTAGTGGTCTCCCCCAACCCCTTAGTTGTCCTCCATCTCCCCCAACCCCTTAGTTGTCCTCCATCTCATCCTCCCCCCTCCCCCGTTAGTGGTCCTCCTTCTCCTTCTCCCCCTCCTCCCCCTTTTGTGGTCCCCCTTTCCTGTTGTGCATCCTACCTAGAATTGTAGCATGGCTGGGTGGCACGGTGCATGAGCTTCTGTTTTCTGTACCTGGCCGGACTGACAGGAAGTGCTCCCTAAGTGAGCACTTCCTGTCAGTCCAGCGGCCGGGTACAAGAAACAGAAGTTCCTGCACCGCGGTCCACACCGCCCGGCCACACTACATTGGGTGACAGGCAGGAGGGAGCGCTGTGCGAGTAGGGTCATGTCTAGTAAACATGTCTAGTTAAAAAAAAAAGAAAACACCCTAGTTTCCCCCCACCCGTGCTGCACGAGTGGGGGCTATTAAACTAAAGGGGGGACCTAGCGCGCCCCCCGGCTCCCACCCATGAGTGGCAGGTGGGGGCCCTAAATGAAAATGGGGGGGACCTATTGTCCTCCCCCAGCCCCCACCCATGAGCAGCGGGTGGGGGGCCTAAATTACAATAGAGGGGGACCTATTGTACTCCCCCAGGCCCCCACCCATGAGCACCGGGTGGGGGCCCTAAATTAAAATGGGGAGGACCTATTGTCCTCCCTCCCCCGGCCCCCACCCCTGAGTGGCGGGTGGGGGCCCTAAATGAAAATGTTACCCCCCCCCAAGGAGACTAGGGGTCCCCAAGTCACCCCCCACCCCAAAAGAAGTTAATAAACCCCTACCTACCCGCCTCACCCTAAAAATAGTGAGGGGGTAACAAGAGAACTAAATACCTGTACAAAATAAAAATAAAAAATTACCATTTGAGGTCTTCTTTTTTCACCCCCCAAAAAGGCCAAATAAAAATCCATAATACCAGTCGAACTTATCAAATAAAATAAAAAAACGGAGCGCAAAAAAATTAAATAAATACATTTAAATAAAATTAAAAAAAGGCGAAAAAAAAACACCTGACGCTAAAAACAATAATCCATCTTCACCCATGGAGGGCACGGCGCAGACTGAGCTCAGCAGGGCGGGAAAAGGCTCATAAAGCCTTCCCACGCCCTGCAATTAGGCTCAGAGCACTCTGGTTGGCTTAAACCAACCAGAGTGCTCTGACAGGTAAGTCTCTACATTTACCTGTCACAGCACTCTGATTGATTGGCTTGAAATCCAACCAATCAAAGTGCTCTGTCATTTTACACGGCGTGGGAAAGTTCTTTGGATTTTCTATACTAAATGCTTATAATTACTAAATAGTTTTTTTACTATTTTGGCCGCATCTGCAGAGTACCACAGTGGTTTCTTTAATTGTTTGCTCTTACTGACAAGCCTAACGCAATTTTCTGTTGCCTTCAGTAGTGCAACTTTTAAATAATCTCATTTCTCTTGGACTCCATTTAATCTGCTCCAGTCTGATAATGACTCCTTTACACATTCTAATTTTCGAAAAATCTGTTTTTCTAAAGTCTAAAACTTTTGTTTTTGTGTGGTGTGACTCAGTCACTTTTCTTATATTAACCCCTTAAGGACCGGACTGTTTTTGCGATGTTGTACATTTGCGACCAGGCCTCTTTTCACACTTTTGTGGTGTTTGTGTTTAGCTGTAATTTTCCGCTCTCTCATTTACTGTTCCCATACAAATTATATATTGGTTTTTTTTTTCAGGACAATAAGGGCTTTCTTTACATACCATTATTTATATAATTTCATGTAATTTAATTAAAAATAAATAAAAAAATATGATAAAAAATAAAAAAAAATACATGTTTTTTTACTTTTACTTGAAAAATCATTTACTCATCTACAAAAGCGAATGAAAAAAACTGCTAAATACGTAGATTCAAAATGTTGTCCTGAGTTTAAAAATACCCAGTGTTTACATGCTTTTTTTTGCAAGTTATAGGGCTATGAGTACAAGTAGGATATTGTGGTTTCAAAACATACATTTTTTAAATTTATCAATAGTGACATTGTAACACTATAATCTGTCATAAATCTCTGAATAACATCCCACATGTACATATTTTTTTTTAAAGTAGACAACCCAGGGTATTCAATATGGGGTATGTCCAGTCTTTTTTAGTAGCCATTTAGTCACAAACACTGGCCAAAGTTAGCATTCATTTTTGTTTGTGTGTAAAAAAAAGTAAAAAAACTAAGTGTTTGTGACTAAGTGGCTACTAAAAAAGACTGGACATAACCCATTTGCAATACCATGGGTTGTCTTCTTTTGCAAAAGGTATGCCATCATGGGGGTAATTCTCATTCCTGGGCTACCATACGCTCTCAAAAGCAACGTAACCAACCTGGCCGTTTTCAATTTAAAAATATTTGACCCATATATTTGTCCCTGTAACTTTCAAAAACGCTATAAAACCTGTACATGGGGGTTACTGTTATACTCAGGAGACTTTGCTGAACACAAAAATTAGTGTTTCAAAACAGGTATACATATCACAACAATTATATCATCAGTAAAAGTGCTGTTTGTGTGTGAAAAATGCAAAAAAAAGTAACTTTCACTGACAATATCATCGCTGTGATATGTTTTACTGTTTTGAAACACTAATATTTGTGTTCAGTGAAGTCTCCCGAGTAAAAATAAGTCTACGTGTATATTTATATAATTATTTATGTACGTAGTTATGTATATGGACATAGGTATATTTTGTATTATTTCTATTTATTTATATGTACATAGATATATATATACAATTTCATTCTAAGTGTATTTTGCTATAAATATATATATATTAATATCAAAATACAGTTAGAATAAAATTTCATATAGATATCTAATTTTTTTTAAATGTATTATTATTTTTACATTTTTTATTTAATTTAATTTACTTATTATTTGTATTTTATAATAATATATATACAATATATATAGTTATTGTATATTATATATATATATATACGTGTGTAATTTAATTATAAGTGTATTTTTATATTAATATATGTACATATTAATATAAAAATACACTTAGTATAACATTATATGTATGATATATAGACATATATAAATGATATAGATATAATATATGTCTATATATCATATTTATATACACATATATAATTTTTTTTTATTATTAACATGTACCTTTAATTTTTTATGATTTTACACTAACAGTTAGACTGCCTGTCAGCACAGGCAGTCCCCCTGCAGGCAGTACTGTGGACACCTATTGTGACCATGTGATCGCTGTGTTGAGCGATCACATGGCCACAGGGGTCCTAATCCGCCGCGGGGAGACTGCCTGGGCTGCAGGCAGTCTCCCCACACCGGGAGCACCGCCGATCGCCGCCGCGGGAATGACGGCAATCGGGTAAGTACATAAGACCGCTGTGACGGTTCAGGAACGTCAGCGGTGGGCAACGCAAAAATGCAGATGAAAGAAGGAGTGTGGTCCTTAACCACATATGCTATATTGTGGTGGAATTTCAGTGAATGTAAATTTAGTAGGCCGAGATTTCCACGTCGCATATGTATATGTTGTGTCAGTTAGTAAGCTACACGTAGCTAGGATACTGTCATCAATGTACTGAGCATGTGCAGGAATGCAGGAACTGAAATTGCACATATTTCTCCTTTGTCTTGGATGAGCCATGTGGTCTGACCAGATGAACAAGTCTATACTCTGCTCATTGATTGGTTAAAGGTATATGTGGGCGTAGCTATTAAAGGGAAACTCCAGTGCCAAAAAAACTATCCGTTTTCCTGGCACTGGAGGGTCCCTCTCCCTCCCACCCCCCAATCCCCGGTTACTGAAGGGGTGAAAACCCCTTCAGTGACTTACCTGAGGCAGCAGCAATGTCCCTCGTCGCTGTCTCCGACCTCCGCGACGCTCCTCCTCTTCATTGCGTCGGCCGGTGGGTGAGACTGATCTCGCCCACCGACCGAGGGGACCTAATGCGCATGCGCAATGCTTTCCTATGGGGTTTTTTTTTTTTTTGACAATCTGAGTGTTTATTTAGATTTTATCAAGACATTATAACATAACAAACATATAAGCAGTTATAAGGGAAAATGAGTAAACATACACAGTGGGAGTAGTATAT
This sequence comes from Pelobates fuscus, assembly GCF_036172605.1. Taxonomy (NCBI): domain Eukaryota; kingdom Metazoa; phylum Chordata; class Amphibia; order Anura; family Pelobatidae; genus Pelobates; species Pelobates fuscus. The sequence goes on along the minus strand of NC_086320.1, from coordinate 358,067,201 downwards.
CGAAATAGGTGAACAAAGCGGGTTGGGTGTTCTCCTCTACATTGAGGGAACAGGAGACTCAACCAGGGATTTTCAGCCCCGTCTTGTAAAGGGGAGGCTCAGCTTAGTCACCCAGAGTCAGGTGGGATACATAGGACCTTTTTCAGCTTAGGGGGTCGTGCTTATAACACAGAGATTGCCTGATAGGTCTCATATGCCACCCAACTCAGCTTTATTACATAATTTCAAACTTAAGCCCAGGTGTATGTTAGCTTGGTTGACTAATCACTTAGATCAATGTTGGAGCTGTCGCCCTACTGAAACCCTAATTGGAGATGCCCTGAACAGGCGCAACTGCGCTACTATATTGTCCCTAGTCGGTCTCTGTCTGTCCCCCTATGGGGGGGGGGAAGGGGGGGGGGGAAAGGAGAGAGAAACAGGTCAGGGGCAAGTCTGAGTGGTCAAGGGTCCCTTGTCAGGACTTGTCAACGTCAATTAGGCGCCCGGTGGTGTGGGTAGGCACCTCGATCCATACAACTCAAGAGAAGGCGGGTAGATTCGTCGTCTATATACAGTATGATACATCCGTAACCATAGCTAGGTCAGAGGGCCATACAGTGGGGGAACTGTTGCATGGGCAAGGTAGTATATGGCAGATGGGGAGGGATTACAGGGGGGGGGGGGAGAGAGGGTCGGCAGCAGCAGGGAGGAAACCAGGGGGAGGGTCCGCCAGCGACACCCCGGCCCATAGCCCAACAACCCGAGTCCACCCACACTCCCGTTTATTCGGCCCCACGTCCCCGGGAACCCGCCGGTACACGAGCCATGTATTCGATCCAGGGGGCCCAAAGCCGGGCGCATTTTTCCGCCGTCCCCTGTAGGTCAGCTGTGAGGCTCTCCATACTGTACATTTCTTCAACTGCTTCCATCCAGTTAGCCATGGTGGGGGTTGTTGTGGATTTCCAGCGGGCGGGGATGAGGCTCTTGGCAGCGTTTAGGAGGTGTCGCGTGAGAGATCTCTTGTAGGCTCCTAGGGGCATCGTGGAGTGGTGGAGTAGCATCGGTAGGGGTTGTAGTGGTATGTCGGAGTCAAGGATCTCGCGTAGCTTCTCGTGTACTTGTCGCCAGAATGCCTCGATAGGCGGGCATGACCACCAGATGTGTAGGTCCGTGCCATCGTCCGCTCCACATCTCCAGCACCTAGCCGATGGCAGCAACCCCATCTGGTAAAGCTTATTGGGGGTCCGATACCAGTTCGTCATAAGCTTGTAATTGGTTTCTTGAAGTTTCGCACTGGTCGAACCTTGATGGGCGAGGACGTGTATTTTTTCCCCATTCCATTTCAGAGAGGGTAGTTCCCGTGACTTGTTCCCATTTAGATTGGTATCTCGCAGGGGGGAGCCTGGTAGCTTGCAATATCATGGAATACAGCGTGGAAATACCTCGCGGAAGGTGTCGATTCTCCGTACAGAGAGTCTCGAAGCCCGTCTTTTTCCTGGTTAGTAGTTGCTTTCCTTGGAGGGAGCTATGGTAGTGTTGGATCTGATGGTATCGGAAACGGGCTAGCCCCGTTGGAGGTGTTAAGGAGGTTAGTGTCTCGAAAGGTTTCAAGTGTGTGTCTGCACACCAGTTTCCAAGCCATGGGGCGTTCGGGTTACCTAGGCCTGTGATGTCCCCTGGGGCCAAACCTCCGGCAATCTCTGGATTATAGATCACGGGGGTCAGCGGATTGGGGTTGGTGGTGAGGTCGAGCTTGTACCGTAGAGTCGCCCAAATCTGCAGTGTAGCTCCAATGAGTGGGTGAGACCTGATTTCATTAGTCTGTGCGGGTTTTGGCAACCAGGTAATCCAGGGCAGGCGCTCTTTGGAAGCAGCTCGCTCTAGACTAACCCATTGTTTATCCGTGTCCAGCACGTGCCATTCTATCACCCTGAGGAGGTGAGCTGCCTGGTAGTATGTTTGAATCGAGGGAAGTGCCACTCCACCCTGGCGTTTTGGTCTAATCAGGTGCGTGTGTCGGAGTCTGGCTACTCCTGAAGCCCAGACGAAGCGATTGATGGCCGTGGTCATCTCGTTGAAGAAGGTTTTGGGGATTTTGATGGGGATCGTCTGAAACAAGTACAGGAGGCGCGGTAGGAGGTTCATCTTCACCGCGTTTATCCTCCCGAACCATGAAATACAGGATCCCCCCCATCTTTTCATGTCCGCGGCCAGTGTCCGTAGGAGGGGAAGGAAGTTTTCCGTGAACATCTTTGCTAGGTCGCTCATCAACCAGATGCCGAGGTATTTAATGCGTTGCGTGCACCAACGAAATGAGAAGTTTGCCCTTAGATGGGTTGTTAGTCCGGGGGGGAGCCCCAAGGGCAGAGCCTCGGATTTCTCCGTATTCAGGCGTAGGTTGGAGAGTGCTCCATACGTTCGAAAGGACCGTAGCAGATTGGGAAGCGAGACTATCGGGTTGCCGATAAAGAAGAGTAAGTCATCCGCATAAGCGGCCACTTTGTGTTCCGATTTGGCTACCTGTATTCCCGTAATACCCCCATCCTGTCTGACCGCCGCCAGAAAGGGCTCTAGCGTGAGGGCAAACAGGAGGGGGGACAGGGGGCACCCCTGTCGCGTGCCGTTGCTGATGGGGAAAGCGGGGGATAGTGCTCCGTTAATCCTCAGTCGGGCCTTCGGTGACGTATATAGGGCTGCTATCCAAGTTCTGATGTTGGGGCCGAAGCCCATAGCCTGGAGGGTTTCTTCCATGAATTGCCAGTCTACTCTGTCAAAAGCCTTCTCGGCGTCGGTGGAGAGCAGGAGGCCCCCTCGGGAGGTGGTTTTAGCGGAATGGATGATATTGAGGGCTCTGGTCGTATTATCTTTCGCCTCACGTCCTGGGATGAAACCTGTTTGGTCCGGGTGCACCAGTTCTGGTGCAACCTCCCCCACACGTCGGGCCAGGATCTTCGTAAAAAGCTTAAGGTCCGCATTAAGGAGGGAGATAGGTCGATAGCTGGCGCAGGATGTAGGGTCCTTACCCTCTTTGGGGACCACCGCTACTGTGGCCATCAATGTATCCTCTGGGAACCTCCCACCATCCAGCAACGAATTAAGGCTTGCCAGTAGTTCGGGCATGAGCAACTCTTCGAATGTCCGCAGATATCTCACTGGGAAGCCGTCGGGACCCGGTGCCTTGTTTGCTTTTGCTGCCTTAAGGGCTCCTTTGAGCTCCTCAAGGGTGATGGGGGCGTCCAGGTCCTCGGCTTGGGTCCGTGTGAGTTTCTGGGTGAGATGTTGTTCCAGGTATTCCCGAATGTCGGCACGTCTCCGAAGTTTCGCCTCTTCTCCTTCCTCCTTCGGTAGGTTGTATAGTTTCGCATAGAACTCTCCAAATTCTTCCATGATGGCTTGTGGCCTCCGTTCAGGGGGCGAATTAGCCTTTTGCAGGAGAGTAATGCGGGACTGTCTCCTTTTCTTGCGGAGCATGTGAGCCAAAAGGCGACCGCATTTGTTCGAATTCTCATAGAAGAATCTCCGGGATTTGCGGAGTGTGTGCGTCAGGTTCCTGGACAAGAGGGAGCGTAGGTTCCTCCTCGCCTCTAGCAGGGGGCGGAGATTGTCTTCGGTCGGATCGGCTCTGTGTGCCAGTTCCAGCTGCGCTGTTTGTTTGTGTAGGTCCTTCAGCGCGTGATTTTGGTCCCGTTTGCGTCTTGTGCAGGTCTTAATAAAGTGGCCGCGGAGGACACATTTGTGGGCTTCCCATCGAACTTGTGGAGAGGTGTCCGTGGCCGGGTTCTCTAGGAAGTAGCGTCGGATGACCTCTCTCGTGTCTGTGCACACAACTTAATCTCCAAGCACCTGTTCATTCAGTCTCCATTGTCTGTCACTTGGTTTAAATAAGGGTGAGCGCAGCGTGGCTAGTACCGGGGCATGGTCTGACCAGACGGTCGTCTGGATGTCGCAGGTCAGAAGGAGGTGCAGGTATTCCTGAGCAATCAGGATATAGTCCAGGCGGCTGTGACCGTGGTGGACCTGCGAGTAAAACGAGTAGTCTCTGTCTTCCGGGTGGAGCACTCTCCAAGCGTCAGCCAAACCCGAATCCCGCAGGGCCTTCCCTACTGTCCGGACACAGAGACCGGAGTGCGAGCTACACCCTCTAGAGGTGTCGAGACGTGGGTCTAATGGGACATTCGTGTCCCCAGCTACTATGAGTAGTCCCTCTCGGAACCTGTCTAGGAGTTGGAGGGTCCTTGATAGAAATCGGTGTTGTCCCGAGTTCGGGGCGTAAATCGTGGCCAGTGTATACTTCTTATCGGCAATTGTACCTTTTAGGAATAAGTAGCGCCCGTTCGGATCTATTTTCGTATCCAGGCAGCAAAACGGGATGTGTTGGGCGATTAGAATTGCCACACCTGCCCTCTTAGCTGACTGGTGGTTTGCGAAATATCCAGTTGGGAACCTCGAGTGAACCTCAGGGGGGGGGGAGCAGCACCTTTAAAGTGGGTCTCCTGGAGGAACGCTATGGAGGCCCGAGCCGTCCACAGGGACCGGAGCAAATGAGACCTCCTTTCCGGGGTGTTAAGGCCCCTCACATTGTTGGTCCAGAGGCGCAGAGGGGCCGGGCCGAAACCCCCACCAGGGCTCCCCGCCATAGCCGACAAGGGGGGGGGGGTGGGTTCGGAGAGTGGGAGGGAGGGAGGAGTGCAGTCAGGGGGGGGGGGGGGAAGGGTAGGGCAACTGTCAGGGGGGGGGTGTGGGGGTCAGTGAGGTAGGGAGAGAGGTCAGGAAATAGCGGTTTTACCGCTATCAAAAGTGAATGGACTTGACTGTGTGGAAGGCGTCCGACAGGTCTGAGTCCCCAAACCCTTTAAGTGACTCAGTCGCCCGCGGTCCTCCCGTCTGTAACCCGCAGTCTGTCCTCGGGGTCGTGCACAGAAACCGTACAGGTATACTCAATGCATTCAGTGTGAATGTGGTACAGTGTGATAACAAAAAAGAAATTTAGTGTGTCGTATATTACAACGTCCGGCCCTCGGCCGGTCTGATTTGAGCAAAACTAGGGTTAAGGTCTAGGTACTTCTCTGGGTTCGGTTATTATTTTACAGTGCAGGGGGCTTAAATCAAGGCTAACGGACTGATCTTCAAACCCCAGCCCCCCGGTCTGCGAGGCACACCATATGTTACTGGGCCTATTGCTATCTTTTACTCACATTCAATTCCCCTACCCATGCCACCCCAAAAGCAACATTCAAGTTAGGTCGTTTTAGCCAGTTCACCCGAGTCCCATCCGGGTGGTATTGTCCGGAAACCGGTCCCCCACCCAAATCCCAGGGAGGGGCTAACGCTTGGTAAATACGCTAACCCAAAGTTATCAATATGGGGGGGGGGGGTGAGGTGGTGAGCGTAGTTACTGGATAGCGTCCCAAGTTCATGGCGATGCCGACCAGCATGGGGGGGGGGGGCAGCAGCAGAGTCACCTTAGGCCAGTGTCCGAGGTTCAGGCCCCCCTCCCAACCTATCCACTACTGCCCACTATGGTCAACCTCGATGCCCATCCCAGGTACCTCAGTAGTAGATCTCTTCTGGGTCACTCTTCAGATCCCGCCGGGCCTCCAATCATCCGAGCCGGGGAGTCTCGCTCTCTCCTCGCGTCTGGCGGTGGGCTGCCCGTACCTCGTCTCCGGTTGGGTGCCAATGGTGTCTCTAGAAGCCAGTTACGGGTGCGTATGAAGGGGATGTGTAACGCACGTAGAGTGGGGGCCACATCGTCCGGCCATCTGATGTGTAGCCAGGTATTGCCCTGTCGAATCTGTAGGCTGAACGGGAAGCCCCAGCGGTAGGGCACATTTTTCTCCCGTAGTATGGCAGTTATGGGCCGTAGTGCTCTCCTAGCGTCTAAGGTCAGGCTGGAGAGGTCCTGGAACAGCGCCACGTTTGCGCCCTGGAACGATACGGAGTCTGAGCCCCTGGTGGCAGCCATTAGTGCGTCTTTCAGGCTGTAGGCGTGTAGGCAGCATAGCACATTTCTGGGTTTCCCATCTTGCCTCGGGGGGCCCAGGGCTCTGTGGATCCGGTCGAATTGGATGGTCTCTGGGCAGTTGCGGCCTAGGATCTGCCTAAACAGGGCCTGTACCTTCTCAGACAGCGGGGTTGAGTCTGGTTCAGGTAGGCCGCGGATGCGGATGTTCTGGCGGCGGCTCCGGTTCTCTAAGTCCTCTACCTGCCGCCTTAGAGTGAGTAAGAGGTTACCTTGTCTTGTGGCGGCAACCTCAGCAGACCTGTGTTGGGACCGGCTCGCCTCCGCTTCAGTCTCAAGGGCCTCAACTCTCACCTCTACCGCCGTCAGCTCGGTGCGCATGGAGGCGATCTCTTCTCGCATTGCTGCGCGAAACTCTTTCAGCATCCCGGTAGAGTCTGCTTTAGTGAGCATGCTGGACGAGATCCGGGAGAGTTCTTGCCGGATCAGTGTCAGCGCATCCGTCTGGTCCCCGTCTTCGGAGGGGGCTCCCGCGCTTTCTGCATCAGGGGAAGCCGACGCCATCTTTGTAGTAGGCCCGGCGGAGCGAGAGTCCGACGGTGTGGACACAAAATCGTCTAAGGTACCTCTACTGTTCCTCGGGGAACCGGTGTGGGGGGTACCCAGGAGCAGGTGCCTCTTTGTACGGACCATTTAGGGCTCTTTTGCAGGCTTTGGTAGCTGTAAGTATAGGCCGAGGGCACGGAGCTCGGAGACTACACGTCTGCTCTCATGCACGGTCCGGCCACGCCCCCCTCCTATGGGGTTTTGAGCGACGCTGGAGGTCCTCACACAGCGTGTGTACACCTACTCTGTACTATACTTTTGTAAAACACGAAAAATAAAGTTCTCTTCAATCCGTTGCTAATTTTTTTTTTATACATGTATGTTTCAAGGGCACTCTGAGCAATGTAACCACTATGTGTTGTGCACCTTACAACGTTAACCAATTGGCGCCACAATCCAATACAGTGCAGACATAACAAAGGCACACGTGACATTATGTGGTGGAATCTCGGTAAAAATAAATTTAGTAGGCCGAGATTACCACGTGGCATGTGTACGTGCATATGCTGACGTATCGATCAGTTGGTTGCACGAGGCAAGATACGATCAGTAGTGTACGGAGCATGTGCAAGAATACAGGATGTAGTATTCCCCTCCTCCATTGTGCTGGACAGGCCATGCGGTCAAGCAGGAAGTTAATTCTTATTTGTATTGATTGGTCAAGAGAATGTGCGGGTGGAGCTTAATATGGGAGGAGTTATGTGCCTATATAAGGAGCCTGCACTATTGTCCGGGGCTCAGAACTTGCTGTATTTTGGTGACATTAGTCCCTCTGAGTCCCGATCGGTGATCCAATAAAGAATCTCTTCCTTCCTGAAGAAACCTGTGTCCATCTCTCTGTGCTTTGCTTCCGTCAGTTTCTCCGGTATCATTTGGTGCATTGGCCGGGAAGCTCATCGTTCAACGGTAGCTGAGAGGCAGAGGCGTGAGACGGTCTATCTTTGCCCACGTTCTCTACGGCTGCACCCCTGAACTTCTGCATGGACCTCCCTTCGTCTCGGCGCCACTGGTCTGTTGTCCAGGAGATCATCGGCCTCTACGTAAGAAGTGCTGGGGTGTCCCCGTCGATGAGTGTGAACTCAGGTTCAGGAACGAGGAGGTAAGACAACTGCTGTTTTAGACGGCAGACCCACTAGGGGTATACCGATTGTGCGGTAGGCCCATAAGGGGTTATTTGTGTATGGAATCTGCCCCCTCTGTCGGAGGGAAGGAGCGAAGGCGCACCGCTCGATCGAACGCTCTTTAGTCAGACCGTTTGATTTTGTTAGTCAGGCGGGGTTCTGGTGTAAATAGCCCTAGCCGGACACCGGTGTCTTGTCTAGACTAGCGTTCTAGGGTGTATATTTTGTTCGCTAGGTCGGAGGGACCGGGAGACTAAGCGGCGTCTGTGTAAATTCGGTTCGCTAGCTCTCAACCTATCTTGGCTAAGTGGGAAGGCGTGTAAATTTGGAACCCACTAGATTTTTGATAGTAATCGACTAAGAGGCGTCTGTGTAAATTCGGTCCTCTAGCTCGCTATATGTGGTGCTTGGGCAGTGTGGCTAACCAAAACGGATGTAGATAGTTTTAGGTAGTCCATTCAAGGTACTGGCCAATAGTTTAGTTGGGAATTGTAAATGTGTTAAAGATTGTTTAGTAAAGTGTATATCTTGTTAGATAGCGCAAGCTCATCCGTCTAGCGAGAGTGTTAATAGTGTGTTGCTGTATCATAGTGCACGGTACCATAACCCTGTATATTTACTGACACTGTATATAAGTACTAATCATTGTCGTCTATTGCATGTTTAACACCATAACCACTAATAATTGTATTGTGACCTTAAATTGTGCTTTGACCTATGCTAACCGTACTGTAACCGCTCTTTGTAAAAGACGATGTTACTGGGGTGTGTTATAGACGGGTAATTCGTATATAGAGAATTATAGCGTGGGTGACTGTATAGTTTCGCCAAAGGGCATAATATTGATTATCTAGTGACTGGTGTAACAGCTGTGTGTGTATGGGAATTCCCTGAGTGTTTATTGTGTTATTGTGTACGTTTCACTTGGTAACCGTACCACGTGGTGCTGTTGCCAGAGGAAACAGGTGTGACTGTTGAAAAGTACGCGTGCATAGTATTCGTTGTCAACGACGTTCCATTGATAAGTATGGGCGCGTCGGAGTCAACGATTCCGGATCCCTTAGGTTGTATGGTGAAGAATTTTAAAAAGGGATTCAAAACATGTGATTTTGGGGTTAAAATGTCTCCTGTACGTTTGGTCACTTTGTGTACTAGGGAGTGGCCTACTTTGGTTGCGGCATGGCCGCCACGTGGCAGTTTGGATCCAACTCTGGTACAGCGCTTACACGTGGCTGTATCGGGTAGGCCTGAACTTTACGGGCAGTTTCCTTATATTGATTGTTGGAGACAGGCTGTAAATGACTCGCCAAAATGGATTCAGACATGCCACGAGGAGCAATGTCGCCTCATGGTGGCTAGGACTTGTTTGTCCACTAGGACTGGTGTTAGGCCCATTTTGGACACGCCCCCTGAGTCCGAGATCCCTTTGCCGCCCCCTTACTTTCCTTTAAGAGGAAGTGACGCAAATGCAGGAAGTCCTGCACCCCTTCCCCCATCCACTTCCGCTTCCTCCTCCAGTACAGAATCCACCCCCTCTCGTACTAAATCTCCCCTTCCGGAACCAGAACCAACCCCCATTAGATCTGAATATCCTGATTTGGCGCCACTTCAGACTTCCGGTCAAGCTTCTTCTAGCTCGGCTCGAAGTGTTTTATTTACTAATTTTTCCCAAAACCAAGCTCCCACATCCTCATGCTTTATTACCCCCCGACCGGAACCTCTAACTGACGCCCCTCTACGTAGCCCCATACTAACCCGACAACTGACCGGTACCCAACAATTAAAACATTATCAGATGCCTCTTCGTCTGAATCCCGGGTCAGCCTATATCGATGCCGCAGGTCAAATGGCACATGCTGACCCAGTCTTCGTATATGTCCCGTTCACGACAACCGATCTCTTGAATTGGAAGACCCACAATTCCTCGTATACTGAGAAACCACAAGCTATGACTGATCTGTTCACCTCAATAGTTCAGACACATAACCCGACATGGGCTGATTGCCAGCAGTTATTAATGACTTTGTTTAACAATGAGGAAAGGACAAGGATTAACCAAGCGGCCATTAAAGCGCTAGAGGATAGAGCCCGTGCTTTGAATCAAGCCAATCCAGCAGCATGGGCCGCAACACATTATCCTAACACAGATCCCGACTGGAATGTAAATGGTGCTGATATGGTTCAACTCAGAGCCTATAGAGACGCTATAATTGCTGGCATGAAAGCCGGAGGAAAGAAAGCCATTAATATGTCGAAGACAGTTGAGGTGATTCAGAAAAGTGATGAAGCGCCCAGTGTCTTTTATGACCGATTATTGGAGGCATACCGCTTGTATACCCCCTTTAATCCGGAAGACGCAGATAATTCCCGAATGGTGAACTCCGCCTTTGTCAGCCAAGCTTACGGAGATATTAAGCGCAAGCTACAGAAGTTAGAAGGGTTTGCAGGTATGTCTATCACCCAACTAATGGAAGTAGCGAATAAAGTATACATGAACAGGGAAACAGAAAGTAAGAAAGAGGAAGAGCGCAAGATGCGTAGAAAGGCAGATATGTTAGCGGTAGCGATCGCAGGCGTAGATAGACGGGGCCCAGATAGAGGCGATAGTAAGTGGAATGAGGAACCTCTAAGTAGAAATCCGTGCGCATACTGTAGGGAAGAAGGGCATTGGAGAAATGAGTGTCCGCGAAGAGAACAGTATGAGAGAGACAGACCTAGGACAGGTTATGGAAACTTTAGAGGCAGAGCGAGAGGTAGAGGAGGCCCCGGAGGGAGTAATGGTAATAGAGGGAGCAATGGGAACAGAGGAAGTGTTAGGGAAGATAGGTATTTTCCAGCAGCGCAAAGGTCCCGCGATAGAGAAGGTAGGGACTTTGTAGGATTGGCTGACACGGTCATGGAGGACTATTGATACCGACCGGGCTCGATCCCCCTTGGTCGAGCGGAGCCTATGGTCGATGTATCAATAGGGGGAAAAAGGAGTGCGTTCATGATCGACACTGGTGCTGAACATTCAGTGGTGACTAATCTAGTTGCTCCTCCATCTGGAAGGACTATTACTGTAATAGGAGCAACTGGAAGAAGTGCTGAAAAACCGGTTCTTAAAAGTCGACTCTGTACATTGGGAGGCCACGTAGTAAAACATCAATTCCTTTATATGCCTGAATGTCCAGTCCAATTGCTGGGACGTGATATGCTATCTAAATTACAAGCACCGATTACGTTCCTACCAAATGGAACAACATCCTTAAAGTTTAATGGACCTTCAGGTATTATGACATTATCCGTACCAAAGGAAGAAGAGTGGCGACTTTATACAGCGTTGACTAGCCAAAACCCTAGGAGTGATGAGCCCTTATTCAACATACCAGGAGTTTGGGCAGAGAACAACCCACCAGGACTGGCCCGCAATATTCCACCTATTAAAATCGAACTAAAACTTGGGGTTTATCCAGTGAGCCTAAGACAATATCACATCCCGCAGAAGGCTAAGAAGAACATCCAATCTTATCTGGATAAGTTCATACGGTATGGTATCCTAAAATTCTGTACGTCCCCCTGGAACACCCCATTGCTGCCTGTTCAAAAGCCCGGTACAGATGAGTATCGACCTGTGCAGGACTTGAGAGCAGTCAATGATGCGGTTGTTAGTATACATCCAGTTGTACCCAATCCATATAACCTGCTTGCTTTAATTCCGGGCGGGGCTACTTACTTTACAGTCTTAGTCCTCAAAGATGCCTTCTTTTGCCTCCGAATTGCAGCAGAAAGTCAATGTATTTTCGCTTTCCAACGGGAGAACGCTGTAACGGGCTCAAAACGCCAAATGACCTGGACAAGACTGCCCCAAGGGTTTAAAAATTCACCTACCCTATTTGGTTCAGCTCTAAGTCAAGATCTACTGGATTTCGAGTCCATCCCAGGAGAGTGTGTATTGTTACAGTATGTAGATGACTTGTTGATAGCAGCAGTTACAAAGGAAATATGTCAGCAAGCAACGCACGATCTACTACACATTCTCTGGAAGGCAGGATACAAGGTGTCTAGAAAGAAGGCTCAGTTGTGTTTGCCAACTGTCAAATATCTGGGATTCCATATCTCTGAAGGTCAAAGAATTATGTGGCCAGAGAGAAAAGAAGCTGTGTGCCAAATACCGATACCCAAGAATAGAAGACAAGTGCGAGAATTCTTGGGGGCAGCAGGCTTCAGTAGGATATGGATTCCCAGCTACGCGATACTGGCAAAACCTCTGTATGCAGCTATCAAAGGTACAGAGCACGACCCCTTCTTATGGACTCAAGAACAGCAAACGGCATTTGAAGATGTGAAGAAGGCTTTGATGAGTGCCCCAGCATTAGGTCTACCTGATCACACACGACCATTCTACCTGTATGTACATGAGCAAAGAAGAATGGCTGTGGGAGTATTGACACAGTACTTGGGATCATGGCAAAGACCTGTTGCCTATATGTCTAAGCAACTGGATGCAGTGGCCAGTGGACTTCCACCTTGTCTAAGAGCCGTAGCTGCAGCCGCCCTGCTAGTAGCTGAAGCCAATAAACTCACTCTGGGTCAAGAACTTTATGTACGAGTCCCACATGCAGTACAGACGTTGTTGGATTACAAAGGAAATCATTGGTTCAGTAATAGCCGTATGATCAAGTATCAAGCAATGTTGTGTGAAAACCCAAGAGTGCATTTAGAGACTGTAAACACCTTAAATCCAGCTACCCTTTTGCCACAACCTACTGAAAGTCAACATGATTGTTTGGAAGTAATGGATGAAGTATTCTCAAGTAGACCAGATCTTCGTGATTTTCCCATCCAGAACCCCGATGTTCAATATTACACCGACGGCAGTAGTTATGTGAAAGAAGGGATCCGCTATGCAGGATATGCAGTAACAACAATAGACAAGGTGATAGAAGCTCGGCCACTGGCGAAAGGAACATCAGCACAAAAGGCAGAATTGATAGCACTGACACGAGTGTTACAATTGGCTGAAGGTTTAAGAGTGAACATCTACACGGACTCCAAGTATGCGTTTTTAACCACTCATGCCCACGGAGCTTTGTATAAAGAAAGAGGATTATTGAATTCAGAAGGCAAAGAAATCAGGTATGCAGCTGAAATCCTACAACTATTGGAAGCAGTGTGGGAGCCGAAAGAAGTCGGTATTATTCATTGTCGAGCGCATCTGAGAGGAGATGGTGATGTAACCAAGGGAAATCGGATGGCAGATAGTGCAGCTAAGCGTGCCGCTGAATCGGGAAGACAGGAATATGTGGGGCATATAGCTGCTCTTATACCAACTCCACTGTCTCAATGGACTCCAGTTTATACAGCTCAAGAAGAGGAGTGGTTAAAGACTGAACCTGGAAAGTATTTGGAGAACAAATGGTATCAGTTAGAAGATGGAAGAATAGTTATTCCAGCATCACTAGCGGTAGAAATTGTCCAAAATTATCACAACGGGACACATTCTGGGAGAGACAGCACAGAAGAATCTCTCAGAAAACATTTCTACATACCAAGATTGTCCAACTTGACTCAGGCCATTGTACGAAGATGTGTAACGTGTGCTAAAAATAATGCAAGACAAGGACCAGTAAAGCCACCAGGAGTCCAGTTTATGGGGGGACTCCCCATGTCCGATTTACAAATTGACTATACAGTGATGCCTAAATCGGGTGGACATCGTTAACTGCTGGTAATTGTGTGCACCTATTCAGGCTGGGTAGAAGCATGTCCTACTCGTACAGAGAAAGCAGGAGAAGTTGTGAGATTCCTGTTACGAGAAATAATACCCCGATATGGACTACCCTGCTCTATAGGATCGGACAATGGTCCAGCTTTTGTTCATCAGTGCCTACAACAACTGACTCATATGCTTGGTATAAAGTGGAGGCTTCATACGGCATATAGACCCCAGAGTTCTGGTAAGGTAGAGAGAATGAATAGAACTATTAAGAATCAGTTGGCTAAAATGTGTCAGGAAACCCAACTTAAGTGGAACGTTCTCTTACCCATAGCTCTATTGCGAATCCGCAGTACCCCTACCAGAAGGATGGGCCTCTCTCCTTTTGAAATTATGTATGGGCGACCACCTCCCGTACTTGGTAACTTAAGGGGGGATTTGAGTCAGTTGGGAGAAGGAATTACCCGGCAGCAGGTTGTAGAGTTGGGTAAGACTATGGAGGAGGTACAGAAATGGGTACAAGATAGATTACCTGTGAATATTTATCCCCCAGTTCATAGTTATCATCCAGGAGATCAAGTGTGGATTAAAGAGTGGAATAATGTACCGTTAGGGCCCAAGTGGAGAGGTCCTTATGTTGTTCTTTTGTCTACCCCTACAGCGATAAAAGTAGCCGAAGTGACTCCGTGGATACATCACTCCAGGGTTAAACCAGCAGCAGTCGATTCTTGGCAAGTTACAGCAGATCCAGAGAATCCCTGCAAGATCCGGTTAAAACGCACGACTCAGTCGGAGTAACGAGGAACTTTGTGGATTACAAAATGTTATTTGTTTCAGAGATTTGGTACATGAGTGAGAAGGCCATAATAAAGCCTGTCCGCCCACCGACGTATAGTGTATAAGCCAGGGAAAGTCTCGAAGGGACTCCTGTGAAGACGAGCAGAACTCCATTCCCTGCAGCCCTTACATCCTGGAAGCTGAGGTGCCTTCGCACGGACGAAGACTGAGGATGACGACGAAAGATGTGTTTATGATAATGTTTATTTATGTGTATTTTTATATTCAGGAAGGTAGAGGTACCGACACTCCTAGCTGTGAGGTATGCATTAAGACTACAAGAACAGGTAACCATATTTCCCAAACCCTAATTTGGCATTCACAATACGAGTGTAAAGGAGATGTATCAAGATGTAGATACCTAAATATAGAATATAGTGTGTGCCATTTAGGAGTAGGAGAACCTAAGTGCTTCAGTCCGGAGTATCAACCTCGTACAATTTGGTTGACTCTCAGGAATGGAGATCCTCAGGGGACCCTAATTAACAAGACAGTATTAGAATCCGTACATTCTTCGGGTGTTCTGCTATTTGATGCGTGTAAGGCGATATCAAGTGGTAGAAAGCCGTGGAATGTATGTGGGGATCTTAGATGGGAGAGGACGTATGGGTCTAACGATAAATATATTTGTCCCAGTAGTAAAAATAAATATGTGAGTCCTAGATGCCCAAATAGAGATTATAACTTTTGCCCATATTGGTCTTGTGTGGGGTGGGCAACTTGGGGACAGACAGTAGACAAGGACATGATAGTGACTAAGTTGCCTACCAGCCCATATTGTAAGTCTATGGAATGCAATCCAGTCCATATACTTATAAATAACCCCGACAAGTTCTTAGATACATATGGTAATTTATTTGGGTTTCAAATATATGGGACGGGTTTAGATCCTGGGACAGTATTGTTTATAGGGATAGAGACTGATACGGTATCCTCCCAGACTCATCAAGTATACCATTCCTTTTATGAAGAGATGAGTATAGATAATAAGATCCCCCATAATGCTAAAAACCTGTTCATTGATTTAGCCGAAAGTATTGCCGGTAGTCTTAATGTTACCAACTGCTATGTGTGTGGAGGTACTAACATGGGAGACCAATGGCCTTGGGAAGCAAAGGAGGTAATGTCCGGTTCTGAGGCAGTTGACCAATCAATATCTACACAAGCCGATTATCATATGAGTGTTAGAGGTAAATCTGAGTGGAGATTAAAGACCTCCATCATAGGTTATGTTTGCATAGCAAGGAAAGGAATGATGTATAATACTTCTGTAGGAGAATTAACTTGTCTAGGGCAAAAAGCTTATGATGATGATACAAAGAATACAACTTGGTGGTCGGCTTCAAATGTCTCAGAACCATCTAACCCGTTTGCTAGATACGCCAATTTAAAGGATGTGTGGTTTGACCTATCCATCACATCTACCTGGAGAGCCCCAGCAAATTTGTACTGGATCTGTGGTAAGAAAGCCTATTCGGAGTTGCCACAGGACTGGGAAGGGGCATGTGTGTTGGGTATGCTCAAACCATCCTTCTTCTTGTTGCCTATTGAAACAGGTGAGACTTTAGGTGTTAAAGTGTATGATGTGAATCATAGGAAGAAAAGGGGACCCATAGAGATAGGCGCCTGGGAAGATAATGAATGGCCTCCCCAGCGTATTATAGATTATTATGGGCCAGCCACGTGGGCAGAAGATGGTACCTTTGGTTATAGAACCCCTATTTATATGCTCAACCGTATTATAAGATTACAGGCGGTGGTTGAGATTATTACTAACGAGACATCACAAGCGCTCAATCTTCTAGCGAAGCATAATACCAGGATGAGGACAGCAGTCTACCAAAATAGATTAGCCTTGGATTACCTTTTGGCAGTAGAGGGAGGTGTATGTGGGAAGTTTAACCTGAGCAATTGCTGTCTTCAAATAGATGACGAAGGGCAAGCAATAGCTGAGCTTACTAGCCATATGGTTAAACTAGCGCATGTGCCTACTCAGGTATGGAAAGGGTATAATCCAAGCAGTTGGTTTGGTAGCTGGTATGAGTGGTTTGGAGGGCTTAAGGCAGTGGTAGGTGGAGTCCTACTGATTTTAATGTTGTGTCTACTCCTGCCGTGTCTTATACCCTTAGTAGTTAGGTCTGTGCAAAGCCTGATAGAAAATATAGCAGAGAGGAAGGCTGCTGCACAGATAATGGCAATTTATAAATATAAGGCTCTAGATCAGGGAGAACCAATGCAGGAAGATGAGTGTTGAAGATTCACATCATAAGATAAGTCTGGTCTGGTTCAAGGTAACTTGCGGTGTATGCAAACCAAGGTTAAATGATGCCTCAAGTAATTGTGAAATATCAAGAGGCATCAAAGGGGGGAATGTGGTGGAATCTCTGTAAAAATAAATTTAGTAGGCCGAGATTACCACGTGGCATGTGTACGTGCATATGCTGACGTATCGATCAGTTGGTTGCACGAGGCAAGATACGATCAGTAGTGTACGGAGCATGTGCAAGAATACAGGATGTAGTATTCCCCTCCTCCATTGTGCTGGACAGGCCATGCGGTCAAGCAGGAAGTTAATTCTTATTTGTATTGATTGGTCAAGAGAATGTGCGGGTGGAGCTTAATATGGGAGGAGTTATGTGCCTATATAAGGAGCCTGCACTATTGTCTGGGGCTCAGAACTTGCTGTATTTTGGTGACATTAGTCCCTCTGAGTCCCGATCGGTGATCCAATAAAGAATCTCTTCCTTCCTGAAGAAACCTGTGTCCATCTCTCTGTGCTTTGCTTCCGTCAGTTTCTCCGGTATCAATTATAGGCGAAACGTTGATTTTCTTCTTCCTCAAACTATGTTCAACGCAACGACAGAAAAGGCCGTAGCTTCTTCTATCTATCTCCATGATGATAGGAGGCGCTCAGTTCCAGGATGATTGTGAATACAACAATGTGGATTTTAACATGTCATTTTATTTTACAGCCATTACAAACACATCTTTGCTAAACATTGGGGGAAAAAACTAAACCACATTTAAAAAAATAAAATAATAATAATAATTAAATTACATTTCAGAATATTACAGGGCAGCAGTTTTCCTCAAGGGCCCAGCCTGTATATAGAAAAAGCCCTGCTTCCTCCCTCCTGGTCTGGAACGCCAGTAGAGGAAGTGTGGGCCTCTGCGGCTTCCGTAACATGGAAGGTTCCATTCAGGGAGAGGGGGTGTATTTTTCCTGCATTCCTGGCTGCAGGCGGCTCTCTGGGTTCCTGTTTCCCCCCGCTGCCGCTGTGGGCCGCACACATTCCTGGTAGCAAGGGCCACCCGGTGGGCGGGGCTGAGAGCCGAGCCACCTCCGCCAGCTAAACGCCGGTACCCGACTCCCCCCTCCGCCGCCGGACTCGGATGGTGAATCCCGGGATCCCAGGTAATGGCTGCGGAGTGAACGGCAGCCGCGCTCAGGAGTAACAGCGAATGGTTCCCTCCCCCGTGGGATCCCCGTGACAGGTACCGGCCGGGCTCCTCCATTACCCGCCAATCCCCACCAGCACCGCTCCCCGCGGGCAGCCCACACCGGGGACACCGCTCACCGCCTGGCACACATGGGTAGGCCACAGCCCGGCCCGGCCCGGGACAGGAACCTCCACACCCGGGATCGGAGTCACAGGGGGCAGTGCTGGGTGGCTGTCAGTGGGGGCAGTGCTGGGTGGCTGTCAGTGGGGGCAGTGCTGGGTGGCTGTCAGTGGGGGGCAGTGCTGGGTGGCTGTCAGTGAGGGCAGTGCTGGGTGGCTGTCAGTGGGGGGCAGTGCTGGGTGGCTGTCAGTGAGGGCAGTGCTGGGTGGCTGTCAGTGAGGGCAGTGCTGGGTGGCTGTCAGTGAGGGCAGTGCTGGGTGGCTGTCAGTGGGGGGCAGTGCTGGGTGGCTGTCAGTGGGGGGCAGTGCTGGGTGGCTGTCAGTGAGGGCAGTGCTGGGTGGCTGTCAGTGAGGGCAGTGCTGGGTGGCTGTCAGTGAGGGCAGTGCTGGGTGGCTGTCAGTGAGGGCAGTGCTGGGTGGCTGTCAGTGGGGGGCAGTGCTGGGTGGCTGTCAGTGAGGGCAGTGCTGGGTGGCTGTCAGTGGGGGGCAGTGCTGGGTGGCTGTCAGTGAGGGCAGTGCTGGGTGGCTGTCAGTGAGGGCAGTGCTGGGTGGCTGTCAGTGGGGGGCAGTGCTGGGTGGCTGTCAGTGGGGGGCAGTGCTGGGTGGCTGTCAGTGGGGGGCAGTGCTGGGTGGCTGTCAGTGGGGGGCAGTGCTGGGTGGGGGGCAGTGCTGGGTGGCTGTCAGTGAGGGCAGTGCTGGGTGGCTGTCAGTGAGGGCAGTGCTGGGTGGCTGTCAGTGAGGGCAGTGCTGGGTGGCTGTCGGTGGGGGGCAGTGCTGGGTGGCTGTCAGTGAGGGCAGTGCTGGGTGGCTGTCAGTGGGGGGCAGTGCTGGGTGGCTGTCAGTGAGGGCAGTGCTGGGTGGCTGTCAGTGAGGGCAGTGCTGGGTGGCTGTCAGTGGGGGGCAGTGCTGGGTGGCTGTCAGTGGGGGGCAGTGCTGGGTGGCTGTCAGTGGGGGGCAGTGCTGGGTGGCTGTCAGTGAGGGGCAGTGCTGGGTGGCTGTCAGTGAGGGCAGTGCTGGGTGGCTGTCAGTGAGGGCAGTGCTGGGTGGCTGTCAGTGAGGGCAGTGCTGGGTGGCTGTCAGTGAGGGCAGTGCTGGGTGGCTGTCAGTGAGGGCAGTGCTGGGTGGCTGTCAGTGAGGGCAGTGCTGGGTGGCTGTCAGTGAGGGCAGTGCTGGGTGGCTGTCAGTGAGGGCAGTGCTGGGTGGCTGTCAGTGAGGGCAGTGCTGGGTGGCTGTCAGTGAGGGCAGTGCTGGGTGGCTGTCAGTGAGGGCAGTGCTGGGTGGCTGTCAGTGAGGGCAGTGCTGGGTGGCTGTCAGTGAGGGCAGTGCTGGGTGGCTGTCAGTGAGGGCAGTGCTGGGTGGCTGTCAGTGAGGGCAGTGCTGGGTGGCTGTCAGTGAGGGCAGTGCTGGGTGGCTGTCAGTGAGGGCAGTGCTGGGTGGCTGTCAGTGAGGGCAGTGCTGGGTGGCTGTCAGTGAGGGCAGTGCTGGGTGGCTGTCAGTGAGGGCAGTGCTGGGTGGCTGTCAGTGAGGGCAGTGCTGGGTGGCTGTCAGTGAGGGCAGTGCTGGGTGGCTGTCAGTGAGGGCAGTGCTGGGTGGCTGTCAGTGAGGGCAGTGCTGGGTGGCTGTCAGTGAGGGCAGTGCTGGGTGGCTGTCAGTGAGGGCAGTGCTGGGTGGCTGTCAGTGAGGGCAGTGCTGGGTGGCTGTCAGTGAGGGGCAGTGCTGGGTGGCTGTCAGTGAGGGCAGTGCTGGGTGGCTGTCAGTGGGGGGCAGTGCTGGGTGGCTGTCAGTGAGGGCAGTGCTGGGTGGCTGTCAGTGAGGGCAGTGCTGGGTGGCTGTCAGTGAGGGCAGTGCTGGGTGGCTGTCAGTGAGGGCAGTGCTGGGTGGCTGTCAGTGAGGGCAGTGCTGGGTGGCTGTCAGTGAGGGCAGTGCTGGGTGGCTGTCAGTGGGGGGCAGTGCTGGGTGGCTGTCAGTGAGGGCAGTGCTGGGTGGCTGTCAGTGAGGGCAGTGCTGGGTGGCTGTCAGTGAGGGCAGTGCTGGGTGGCTGTCAGTGAGGACAGTGCTGGGTGGCTGTCAGTGAGGACAGTGCTGGGTGGCTGTCAGTGAGGGCAGTGCTGGGTGGCTGTAAGTGAGGGCAGTGCTGGGTGGCTGTCAGTGAGGGCAGTGCTGGGTGGCTGTCAGTGAGGGCAGTGCTGGGTGGCTGTCAGTGAGGGCAGTGCTGGGTGGCTGTCAGTGAGGGCAGTGCTGGGTGGCTGTCAGTGAGGGCAGTGCTGGGTGGCTGTCAGTGAGGGCAGTGCTGGGTGGCTGTCAGTGAGGGCAGTGCTGGGTGGCTGTCAGTGAGGGCAGTGCTGGGTGGCTGTCAGTGAGGGCAGTGCTGGGTGGCTGTCAGTGAGGGCAGTGCTGGGTGGCTGTCAGTGAGGGCAGTGCTGGGTGGCTGTCAGTGAGGGCAGTGCTGGGTGGCTGCAGTGAGGGCAGTGCTGGGTGTCTGTCAGTGAGGGCAGTGCTGGGTGTCTGTCAGTGAGGGCAGTGCTGGGTGGCTGTCAGTGTGTGGCAGTGCTGGGTGGCTGTCAGTGTGTGGCAGTGCTGGGTGGCTGTCAGTGTGTGGCAGTGCTGGGTGGCTGTCAGTGTGTGGCAGTGCTGGGTGGCTGTCAGTGGGGGGGCAGTGCTGGGTGGCTGTCAGTGGGGGGGCAGTGCTGGGTGGCTGTCAGTGGGGGGGGGCAGTGCTGGGTGGCTGTCAGTGAGGGCAGTGCTGGGTGGCTGTCAGTGAGGGGCAGTGCTGGGTGGCTGTCAGTGAGGGCAGTGCTGGGTGGCTGTCAGTGGGGGGCAGTGCTGGGTGGCTGTCAGTGAGGGCAGTGCTGGGTGGCTGTCAGTGAGGGCAGTGCTGGGTGGCTGTCAGTGAGGGCAGTGCTGGGTGGCTGTCAGTGAGGGCAGTGCTGGGTGGCTGTCAGTGAGGGCAGTGCTGGGTGGCTGTCAGTGAGGGCAGTGCTGGGTGGCTGTCAGTGGGGGGCAGTGCTGGGTGGCTGTCAGTGAGGGCAGTGCTGGGTGGCTGTCAGTGAGGGCAGTGCTGGGTGGCTGTCAGTGAGGGCAGTGCTGGGTGGCTGTCAGTGAGGACAGTGCTGGGTGGCTGTCAGTGAGGACAGTGCTGGGTGGCTGTCAGTGAGGGCAGTGCTGGGTGGCTGTAAGTGAGGGCAGTGCTGGGTGGCTGTCAGTGAGGGCAGTGCTGGGTGGCTGTCAGTGAGGGCAGTGCTGGGTGGCTGTCAGTGAGGGCAGTGCTGGGTGGCTGTCAGTGAGGGCAGTGCTGGGTGGCTGTCAGTGAGGGCAGTGCTGGGTGGCTGTCAGTGAGGGCAGTGCTGGGTGGCTGTCAGTGAGGGCAGTGCTGGGTGGCTGTCAGTGAGGGCAGTGCTGGGTGGCTGTCAGTGAGGGCAGTGCTGGGTGGCTGTCAGTGAGGGCAGTGCTGGGTGGCTGTCAGTGAGGGCAGTGCTGGGTGGCTGCAGTGAGGGCAGTGCTGGGTGTCTGTCAGTGAGGGCAGTGCTGGGTGGCTGTCAGTGTGTGGCAGTGCTGGGTGGCTGTCAGTGTGTGGCAGTGCTGGGTGGCTGTCAGTGTGTGGCAGTGCTGGGTGGCTGTCAGTGTGGGCAGTGCTGGGTGGCTGGCAGTGGGGGGGGCAGTGCTGGGTGGCTGTCAGTGGGGGGGGCAGTGCTGGGTGGCTGTCAGTGGGGGGGGGGCAGTGCTGGGTGGCTGTCAGTGGGGGGGGCAGTGCTGGGTGGCTGTCAGTGGGGGGGGGGCAGTGCTGGGTGGCTGTCAGTGGGGGGGCAGTGCTGGGTGGCTGTCAGTGGGGGGGGCAGTGCTGGGTGGCTGTCAGTGGGGGGGCAGTGCTGGGTGGCTGTCAGTGGGGGGGCAGTGCTGGGTGGTTGTCAGTGGGGGGCAGTGCTGGGTGGTTGTCAGTGAGGGCAGTGCTGGGTGGTTGTCAGTGGGGGCAGTGCTGGGTGGCTGTCAGTGAGGGCAGTGCTGGATTGGGGGGCTGTCAGTGGGAGCCGTGCTGGGTTAGCGGGGAAATTTTAGGATTTGGGGTCTGTCAGTACAGCAATCCTCGGTTGGGGACTGTTAGTAGGAAGGTCTTGGTTTCCTGTCAGGTGGGCAGTGCTGGGTGTTTAGCGACCGTCAGTGTGGTAGAGAAATTTGGAGCTTGTTGGCTTTTTATGGGATCGTTTGGGTCTTGGGACTGTCAGTGAGGGAGTGCTGAATGTGTTTTTTGTAGCATTTATTGGACGAGCATGGGATTGGGCAGTTTGTTGATCATTGTGTTGGCTTCTAGTAATGACAAACCTAGTGAAGACTTGTCGATAAGATGTACTTATAAAAGAAGTCCAGGATATGTAATGGAAGATGTCAAACTTTGGGCTGCTTGCAGCTTTATTATAACACTTAACCATGGGCCGTATCAATCTTGATGTAAATCACTTTTTTTTTTTTTTTTAACGTTTAAACAACTAATTTAGTTGGGGTTTTCCAGACTGTTGACGTTTCAGCTATTCAAGACTATATTACTCCTGTAATTCTTTCACAGCTATGCCCCTGGCATTATAATCTACACAAATAGTGTGCCAAATGGCTAGTTGAGTAAAATGTTGAGATAAACTGACATGGAAAAAAGATTATCAAAGTTTTGCATTTTAGATACAAAGAAGCAAAATAAATGTTCTAACAATCTGGGAAAAAAATTGGGAAGGTTACTAGCCTTAAAAATTGTCGAAAGGTCTGCATGTACATTCAAATGTAGTCCTTAAATCCGTGCACCAGCACCATAACAAGTACAGTGGGCTCTGTGTTTCTGGTGCACCACCTTTATTGTAAGTAGTCAGAATGTTTTCAGCGGCAGGGTTAAAACTAGGGCAACCTTCATTGAGCTTGAGTGGTCTGGGTTCCTATAGTGGTCCTTTAACATTTACAGGGCTAAGGGGATGAGATGAGATGAAGTGGTCTGGATGCCTTTAACCCCTAAATTGCAGATAATTAAGCAGTAAGACTGCAGGGGCATGATCTATACACCAAAACTGCTTAATTAAGCTGAAGTTGTTTTGGTGCTTATAGTGTACTTTTTAAGTATAAATAAAATGTTAAAAGATTGGCCTGGGGTGGGGGGGTGTGGGACCCTCTTTTTCTCCAATCTATTTTATGAGGTGCTGTAACTTGTCAGATTCTGCTTTGGAGACTCTTTATTTACTGAACCCTTCTGGGTACCTGTTTTACAGTAAGGTCACAAGAGAACAAAAAACAACACTTCTATCATAGTTTTGATTGTAACATTTTTTTTACCGAAGTGCAACGAAGAAAAACCAACTCAAAACAGATTCACTTATTCCTGATTATTAAATGTCTACAGTGAGAATTTCAAATTTACAGTCAAAATGGCAGAACTTTCTGTTACCTCTGCTTTCAGTTCAGCTACTATAGCCTTAAAGGGACTCTATGGGCACCCAGACCGCTTCATCTCGCTGACGTGGTCTGGGTGCAGTGTCCTTGTCCCCTTAACCCCTTAAGGACCAAACTTCTGGAATAAAAGGGAATCATGACATGTCACACATGTCATGTGTCCTTAAGGGGTTAAACCTGCAAAGTAAAACACTGCAGTTTTGTAAATAGTGACACTGGCATTAGAAATATACTTTTGTATTACCAAGGCTATAGTGTTCCTTTAAATTTGAAATGTACTTTAAATTCACTTTGAATCCTCACTGTAGTAAATAACCCTTCTAAGATTAGATTTCAGTTATCTTTGGTAGTTATAGGACATATATTGCAAGAAGTGGGTTATGATTTTAAAGATGAGACTACAGTTTAATTAAGTATATATTTGTAGAAAGAGGACACACAAGGGTGTTTAAGTAAGAACATAGTATTTGTTTTTTTTTGTTTCTCATCACTATAACTTTAATTTCACATTCTTTTTTTACCATTTTAGGCATTATCTTCTATCTAGATTGCCCCTCCCCCTTCTTTTCTCCTTTTAAATGCATGTTTAGAAGTAGCAGCTCCATGTAGCCCATTTTATTGCCATCATCATACTACTTCTACAAACCTTTAATAAAGTGACAATGACGACTTAAAGTAAGCCACTGTCACGTCAAGGTGACCCATGTTGGCAAAGATGGAGCAGATAAGGAAGATATGCTGATCTCCCCAAGAGTGAGAATACAAAGCAGGTTTTATGGAGGATATTTTAATGCTGCGGAATATTGCCATAGGTCTCTTGCACATGTTGTGAGATGATGCCTATTCTCACCAGCCACTGAAAATGATGGTGCTTTACTACATTATAGGCGCTGCCTATGTGTTCCTGATAATCTTTGCACAATATCTGCTTTCAGGAAATTATAAGACTTGCTTAGTTTTATCAAATTCCAGGCTGTGCTGGAAGAACGTTCCCTTGATCTATGTAAAACGAGAGCGAAAATCGACAAAACGCACAGAGCTTGTTCCTAAACAACAAATTAAAGAAAGGGACTCTCAGCACTTATTCCAGTATGTGCAAATCTGTCATTATTCCCTGGCAGCATAAATACTAGCCAGGCCCGGAGATCTGCTAATGTAGAAAAAAAAAGATTGATCCAACATTCTGCATTGACAACCACCTTGTGTAATCAGAATGTGGCTTTATTTTCCGGTTTATTATGAAATGCAGTTTGAATCATTCTTAGTTGGTGTGTCAGCCTAAATCACAGTATTCAATTTAGCCACGCTCACACTGCACTATGTCACGACTCAAAGCTGCCAAACCTATTACCAGCCAAAATCCTTGCGTGTCATCGTTGACATTCATTTCACTGCTGGTTCTAGACATTTTTGTTTTGCTGTTTCGTTTTCCCTGCAGACATTGTAATGATATGTTGTGGTTTTCTTCCCTTTTTTTTTTTTAATTCCTTGAGCACAACTGACTAGAACCAAGTGGGATATTTATTTTGTCGTTTAGTCCTGTTACATAGTAAAGTAAACAGTCATAATTGCATAGTTTAATTTTGCTTAGTTTGCTTTTTTTCCCCCCATGGTTACAGAGAAACATGTGTTGTAGTTTTATTTTATGATCCTGTAACTGTGGGGAATTCTTATTGTGTGCTCACACTGTACACATTTTACGTATTTTATATCTACGTTTTCCTTGATTCTATTCTTGTTCTGTTCTAGTTAATTTTCCTTAACAGAACAGAACGTTTGGCCCAATGACAGCTAGTACGAGGACAGATGTTCAGAATAAATGTGATATCTTAAATTGTGAAGCACAAGTGAAAAGGCGCATTGTAAATCATAACTTCATGCTAGCCAAAGATGAATAAAAATGATGAGATTAGTGGGACTGCTCTGCAAAGCAGTCATACAACAGCTGCTATTGGTTTCAAATCCCCAACATTGACGTCCCGAAAACTGGGGCGCAGGGGGAACAGGGGCAGGCGAAATGACGTGACTGAGTTAATGACTCTGCACAAAGGGGTCTGTCCTAATTACTAGTATGAATGCAGGGCAGGCTGCCTGCCAATCAAGTACTTTCTTTATGGTCCTGGTTCCCTGAAGGCTGCGCATGCACATCTAATGATGTGCTTGCGATACTTTTTAGGGACAGTTTCCTGGTGTTCCCAAAAGCGGGGAACCAGGGAGTAAAGAAAGTCCAGCGGAACAGGAGCTGAAAATTTGGATTGGCTCACCAAAATCAGGATAGTTGGCAGGCATGTAGTTAACACATAGTTAAGTTCAGTATTTAGTGAACAGGCTTTGTGCACTGATCGTTAGAGACTCAGCCCAGCTCTCTCCAGATGGAAAAGCTAAGCCCAGGTTGTACATGGCACTTAAAGGAACATTATACAAAGCTATATTGCTAACAATATAGTGTTCCTCTGCCCCCATTCCTTTACAATGCTGAGCTGAGAGTAAGCGGAGGATGAAAGAGTTGTGATGGTGCTTAGAGTGACCCTTTAAGGTTAGAAGCTGATTCAGCAGAACAACTGTTCATCCTCAACGGATGTGCCAAGGGCATTTATCCACTTACACGTTGCTTAGGCTAAATGGTGAGAGCAGGAATTAAGCAGATGTCCGGACACAAGAGTTCATACAAGGCTGGCATCAAACTGTGGTCAAAGTCCAAGATGAACTTTATATCTGATCTATGGCAGGTTACACAGACCGCATTGGCAGACATAGATGACCCAGACAGTAGGGAGGGTGAAGAATAAATAGCCAGATGAGACTGCAGATGTTGCAGGTTTGTAAGCAGATGTCAGACACTGAGGACAGAACAAGCAATGTAAATAGTCAAATATTGTGACAATGAAAAAACACCAGGTCTCTTGTTTGATAAATATTTTTCAGTCTGTTTCTGTCTCTTCCCTCCTGGCTGGCCAAGCATGCTGGTGTTTGTAATTAAACTTATTAAGGCACTACACTAATATCAGAGGTAAAATATCATATATCAGTTGCTTATGCCAAGTATGGCTTCTATGGCAAGCTCTCCTATATTTATCTCTTTAACACCTGTTAAAACATGTCAGGCACTCTGTGCTTTGTGACCTCTTACAGACCATAAAAATTCAGGGACCTTGTCATTCTTATTACTTTCCCACACACTTTATTTATTTATTTTTTAACTCTACAATTGTCAGCTGTAGACTTGTTTGTAGTCGTGTTGTTAGATCGTCAGTGCTTTCTGGGATGCTCTTCACAGCTTCATACTTATGATTAGCACATGAAATGTTTCACCCCATAGTGTGATAGTATTCGTATCTTGCAAGATGAAAATACATTAATTAATGGTGTTTCTTTTGGGATCCATCCTTGGTTAATTGATCTCCATGATACAGCATTTGAAATTATCATATATTGTCCATCGGCATGAAGCTGTTTCTTGTAGACATGTCCGTAAAATTTGGAAACACAACTAACCACTAATAGGTCAGAACTCTTTATAACTCTTTTATACAAATCAGTCAGTGTGTTTTGAGGCCAAAACCTACAGTTGCAAGAAAAAGTATGTGAACCATTTGGAATGATATGGATTTCTGCACAAATTGGTCATAACATGTGATCTGATCATCTAAGTCACAACAATAGACAATCACAGTCTGCTTAAACTAATAACACACAAAGAATGAAATGTTGCCATGTTTTTATTGAACACACCATGTAAACATTCACAGTGCAGGTGGAAAAAGTATGTGAACCCCTAGACTAATTACATCTCCAAGAGCTAATTGGAGTGAGATGTCAGCCAACTGGAGTCCAATCAATGAGATGAGATTGGAGGTGTTGGTTACAGCTGCCCTGCGCTATAAAAAAAACACACACCAGTTCTGGGTTTGCTTTTCACAAGAAGCATTGCCTGATGTGAATGATGCCTCGCACAAAAGAGCTCTCAGAAGACCTACGATTAAGAATTGTTGACTTGCATAAAGCTGGAAAGGGTTATAAAAGTATCTCCAAAAGCCTCGCTGTTCATCAGTCCACGGTAAGACAAATTGTCTATAAATGGAGAAAGTTCAGCACTGCTGCTACTCTCCCTAGGAGTGTCCGTCCTGTAAAGATGACTGCAAGAGCACAGCGCAGACTGCTCAATGAGGTGAAGAAGAATCCTAGAGTGTCAGCTAAAGACTTACAAAAGTCACTGGCAAATGCGAACATCCTGTTAGCGAATCTACAATACGTAAAACACTAAACAAGAATGGATTTCATGGGAGGATACCACAAAGGAAGCCACTGCTGTCCAAACAAAACATTGCTGCACGTTTACAGTTAGCACAAGAGCACCTGGATGTTCCACAGCAGTACTGGCAAAATATTATTTGGACAGATGAAACCAAAGTTGAGTTGTTTGGAAGAAACACACAACACTATGTGTGGTGAAAAAGAGGCACAGCACACCAACATCAAAACCTCATCCCAACTGTGAAGTATGGTGGTGGGGGCATCATGGTTTGGGGCTGCTTTGCTGCGTCAGGGCCTGGACGGATTGCTATCATCGAAGGAAAAATGAATTCCCAAGTTTATCAAGACATTTTGCAGGAGAACTTAAGGCCATCTGTCTACCAGCTGAAGCTCAACAGAAGATGGGTGTTGCAACAGGACAATGACCCAAAGCATAGAAGTAAATCAACAACAGAATGGCTTAAACAGAAGAAGATACACCTTCTGAAGTGGCCCAGTCAGAGTCCTGACCTCAACCCGATTGAGATGCTGTGGCATGACCTCAAGAAAGCGATTCACACCAGACATCCCAAGAATATTGCTGAAACAGTTCTGTAAAGAGGAATGGTCAAGAATTACTCCCGACCGTTGTGCACGTCTGATCTGCAACTACAGGAAACATTTGGTTGAAGTTATTGCTGCCAAAGGAGGTTCAACCAGTTATTAAATCCAAGGGTTCACATACTTTTTCCACCTGCATTGTGAGTGTTTACATGGTGTGTTCAATAAAAACATGGCAACATTTCATTCTTTGTGTGTTATTAGTTTAAGCAGACTGTGATTGTCTATTGTTGTGACTTAGATAATGATCAGATCACATTTTATGACCAATTTGTGCAGAAATCCATATCATTCCAAGGGGTTCACATACATTTTCTTGCAACTGTATAAGCTGACAAATAGAGTTGATGGATTTTTTTTTTTTTTTTTTTTTTATATGTCGGCTATTTTGAAAAAAGCTCAGAGAGACTTTGTGTTTAAATATATTTCTGACTTATTTTCTCCAAAAATAAAGTCGGAAAAAAATATTAAAAAAGCATGACCTCTCTGGACTTCCATAATTCCGACATAACATTTGCAACTCCTTTTTCAGTTTTCCTTGGCTCTTGGTTTAATGAAGAACTCTGTGTGAGATGATATATGTAGTAATTAGAGTGCATGCATGGCTGTCAAGAATTCAATAGGTATCACATTCCAATGTCAAGCACCACACTGGTATGTAGATTGACAGTAATCTGTGAGGTCACCATTAAACAGTGTTTAAGTAAAAGGCCACATGGCTACCAGGTCACACTTCTTTCTCAGACTTTGCACTGTTTTACTGCAGGTGTTGGTGTCATTTTAAAGCAAAATGGAAACTGACTGGGTTATGTATTAAACTGAGAATTCAAAGTGAAATTCAAATTTTAAGGCCAGAATAGGTCAACTGAAAGCATAGTTTTCACAGTTAAGCTATTTCCACCTTCAATTTTAAATTCACTTTGAATTCTCACTGTAGGTGTGCAATTCTCTTAATACTTGGTATACTTGATGATTTTTTTGTTTGTTTTGTTTTTTTTCTGTCCTTTTTTTTTTTTTCTCTCAATTAGTGGTTACTTTTCCAATACAGCTAGTACATTTTATTAAAATTTAAATGCATACTTTGAGAGATTATCATGACGTTTACCATGTTACACTATGCTTATTAAAGGTATACTATATATAGTGTGTTGTATTCCTGGCACTATCGCTTCCCCTGATAATAAAGGGTTAAAAACCTTTTAATTACTTACCTGACCTAGCGCCGATGTCCCTCGGCACTGGGTCGAAGCTCCTCCTCCGTCCCGCAACGAGCGGGCTCTAGTGCGCATTAGACCTCCCCACAGGCAAGCATTGAATCAATGCTCATTTATAGGGAAAAATCTGACATGGAGGTCCTCATGCAGAGTGTGAGGACGTCCAGCGTCAGATACCAGTCCAAAGGTTTATTTCAAACCAAGAAGCCCTCTAGTGACTGTCTGGTAGACAACCACTACAGGCTGACTTAGTGTTGCAATGTAAACATTGCAGTTTCTCTGCAGCTGCAATGTGCAGCACTAAGGGCAATAGGGACACTGTACTCAATGAGCTGAAGTGGTCTGGGTGCCTACAGTGCCCCTGTAAGGCCAGGTCAAGCAAATCTGTGTTCTAAGTGTCTGCACTGTAAAGCAGGCCTTGTAAGGGTTACTTCAACAATTTTTTGGAATGTTTTTATTTCTGTGCATTGTGCCCTATTAGACACTATAATATAGTTCTCTCCCTTTATTAAAAATAAAAAAAAATGCTAAAATATAGTTTAAAACTTACCTTGAATCCAACACCAGGTTGGGGTCTTCCACACCCTGTCCCAACGTCCTATCTTGTCACTGATCGTGGTCCAATAAAATACTTGTCATAGAGAAGTGCTTGATTGGACCAAGAGTGCGCTTTGAGCTTGAGAGGGAGAGACTGGGGTTGGACAAGGGAGGGGGGTGAAATAGGATTTAAAAAAAATAAAATATTAAGTCTATAGGGAGGCAGGAACATTGGGGGGTGGACTTAAATTAAAGCAGGCAGGGGTGTCAATTGCTTCCCCCGGCAGGCTCTACCTGCAGGCAAGAAGCTAATTACATCTAATGCTAGCGAGCAATACATGCTGACGCAAATATTTTTTTGCACAGAATTGACATTTTGCACTCTAGAACAGACTTCCAGGCTGTCAAAGTGTGCCTGAGGTGTAACTAGCCCTCAGCACACACGTGCAAATATTTCAGTATGTTCAGCTTTTTAATCAGAAACTCTACACATACAGACTCCTAACACCATAACCACTTCTAAAAGCAGAAGTGGTCATGGTGATTAAAGTAACACTTTAACCTGGAAGAGCCTTAACGGCGAAATGCGCGTCGGGACGTTCATAGAGTATTGAGTTTTTCTGACATTATCAGCTATACTCTTCATTTTTAATTGTAATTTAAATTTTCTTATTTCTTATTTTTTGTTACTGGAAGATTATCACCATCAGAGGGGGGAGAAGGGTACTCAGAATTTTGCTAAGGGGTGCCCTCAAAGGCACAACAGAGTAGGGAATTTTCACTCATTGCAGGATACGATAGCCACTCTGTACCTTTACTGAGACAATATATAGCTCTCCTCCGGACTGAATAGTATAGTTTATATTATCAAATGTAACAGATATACGTTACATCTTGTTACATTTAAGTTACATACAATTGTATTGTAGTATTGTGCTAAATTCATTTTTCTCTATGTGTAACAATTTGTTGCTTTTTCGTTCTATGTACACACTTCTTATACAGCTTCTATATACATATTTTTCCTTCCTATTGGTTAAAGGACCACTCTAGTGCCAGGAAAACATACTCGTTTTCCTGGCACTAGAGTGCCCTGAGGGTGCCCCCACCCTCAGGGACCCAATCCTGCCGGGCTCTGGAAAGGGGAAAGTGTTTAAAACTTACTTTTTTCCAGCGGTGGGCGGAGAGCTCTCCTCCTCCGATCCTCCTCTTCTCCTCCCCGTCGTCTGAATGCGCACGCGCGGCAAGAGCTGCGCGCGCATTCAGCCGGTCACATAGGAAAGCATTCATAATGCTTTCCTATGGACGCTTGCGTGCTCTCACTGTGAAAATCACAGTGAGAATCACGCAAGCGCCTCTAGCGGCTGTCAATGAGACAGCCACTAGAGGAAGTAGGGGAAGGCTTAACCCATTCACAAACATAGCAGTTTCTCTGAAACTGCTATGTTTATGAAAAAATGGGTTAACCCTAGAAGGACCTGGCACCCAGACCACTTCATTAAGCTGAAGTGGTCTGGGTGCCTAGAGTGGTCCTTTAATATAGGATATTCTTAATAATTTTATATATATATATATATTAATTTTTTCAATCTATTATTATTTTCTTGTGGGTATTTTCTGCTGATATGCAGTTAATTTATGATCAGATATTTAAACTAATTTATTAAAAGTTAAGTTTTATTTGATTTACTTTGGGGTTACTCCTTGCCATCGAGGGTTTACCTTCTAAACGGTTTCCCTAGGTGTTCTCTCCTTGTTCTTACCATTAACATTTTAACCTGTTTCGTGAGAATTATCTTTCTTTATAAAACAAATCTGCCTATATATATTGCATTGGATTTCATTGAAATTCGAGGACAGTCAAAAGAAAACCATAAAACAAAATAATTACCACTTTAAATTATGTATGCCTCAGGAAAAAGTAAACTGGAATATTTTCTCTTTGACTTTCCACAAGGCATAGTAAATGTCTCTGGAATGAAGAGAACAATCTGTTTTGAGGATATCTGACATTAGAATAATATTTCACCATATGGACTGTATAAAATCTTGACCATAGAAAATGTGTCTCTGATGGATCACCTGTAATTAAATGAAACTGATCTGTAATTGAGACAGTAATTACATATAAGCATTTTTTAATCATAGAACATGATAAAGCTTTGCAACTCGTAATTTATCAACAACATATGACTACAAAAGAAGGGACCAGGTACAAAGATTGATATAAACTTTATTGGAAACACAATCACAAATTTCAGTTCTCACTAGTGCCCTCGGCTAGTAGTGTGCCCACTCCAGTGGGTGTATCACCCATATTCTGCTATTGTTTTTTTTTTAATCTATTTAACAGTCTATGAGTCCTAGATAAGATATGTGTACTTAGTTATGGGTTTGAGTTTGTTTATCGGTACATAGTGTACAGTGCTGTTTATAATAACTCTTTGCGATCAGGAGCCCATTCAATGATAAAATATATTATACTGAAGGTTGCATTTTATGTTATTTGTCTTAAAGGGAACAATCCACTTCCAAACTACCTATTGTGTGTGTGTGTTTTTTTTTCTTTTTCAGACTAGCTATACTCGTTTAATTTTCCATTTGAACAGAATCAGGAATGTAAAATAAGCAATTTAAAGTGGTTCTGCGGGAGTGTCAAATTAAAAAAAAAAAATTCTTTACTGTATTTCGATAATTTTTTTTATTTTTAAAAAAATTTTTTATTGTACAACACAAAGCATCAATCATAGTCGTTACAGCGTATAAGCGGTATCAACACTGAGCAACGTGTTCTGTACATGGTTATCACCGTAGATAAGTAAATCAGGTGAGGGATAGGGATAATTTGGGGGCTGCACTCAATCGCAGGGCGTAAGTATAGAGTGGACTTGCCACATAAGAGCAGGCCCAGGGTGCTGGTCACGTAATGTTTAATCAAATTAAACATAAAGTAGACAGTAAGGTTCGAAAGTTAATGAGATTTCAGTATTGAAACCAATATGTTCTAGAGGTGTCTTGTCATTGTTACTGAGTTATAAAGAGGTGCCCTGACTGTGTGTATAGTCTGTCCAGATTGCCAATTAGTGGCTTGTTGGGCGTGGGTATTGGAGTGGTGGGCCATAAGTTCCTCCATCTTTTTAATTAACCTCCACTCTGCTTCTCCATTCGGTAATGGAGGGCATTTGAGGGGATCTCCAAAGGAGGGGGTTATAAGAGATTTAGCGGCAACAAAAAAGAGTGTGAGACAGGATTTGTGTAATTTGGCAAAGAGTATCTTTGTGTGTAAGAGTAGTATTTCTGCTGGATTCAATTTCAGTTGATATCCGCTAGCTTCACTGACAAGGGGGATTACTATTATATTATGCAGTATGTAGTTTTTGTGCCGTATTACAATTTAACATATACGACAGGGCATAAGTCGTCGTTTTAAGTGTAAAAATAAATCTCCCTAGAAATAGGGGTCGACTAAAACGCCAAGCATAAAGTTCTTGATACATGGACGAGAAAAAATAAGCTCTTGGCTAAATGTATTTCTGATAAAATATGGTTTCACCCTTCTCGTTCCTCTTTATCACTTGTGGGCAGAAGAAGAATTCGCGTTGGGCGACAGGAGAGATTACATTGTCTATAATAGCAGAGCATGTGTGGGGATCCAGGTAGGGTACATCTGTTCCCATAAAGATGGCAATCCTCTATTGATGGTAAATACCAGGGGAATAAATAAATAATTCCAGGCACAACGATATTACACCCAGAAAATTTTTTTTTTTCACTTTTGCATTGGGAACCACAGTTGCCAGCTTCCTTTTTTTTGTTTCTTTTTTTTTTTTTTTTTTTTTTTTAATATATTTATTGATCTAATGATGTCTTTTCATTACAGGTTTTAACATTGAAATCCCACCATGTCATTGAGGCCACGAGTAGTGGATTTTGATGAAACATGGAACAAGCTTTTAACGACAATCAAAGCCGTGGTCATGTTGGATTACGTTGAAAGGGCAACATGGAATGATAGGTTTTCGTATCCTTTCCAAGGGGTTGATATTGACCATAGGAATAATTTAAAACATGCTTCCAGTCACTTATCATATCACAGTCTAAATCTATCTATGCTGTCTAACATTCTATTTAATTTTGTATTAGTATCCTGACATTAGTTAAAGCTTAAAAATTATTTTTTTCCCTAATAAAACGTGTTAATCCTGGTATTGTTCATTGTGGTTAACTGGAATTTTATGTTGTTTGTGATTTGTTTTTGTTTTGTTGTGGTCTATTCACTAAACATTGAGCTGTGCTCTGTTTACAACGATTAAAATGTTATTCAATTCAGAATACATGTGAAATTTCTCACCTATTTTATTTGCTGGAATTTTCATCCATTTATTTTCATGCATTTATTAGTAATAACCTGAATGTTAACAGAGCTGGACCTGAGCTAAGGAAACCAATAAGCATTATTAGGGATCAGCTTCCCCTAGCCAGCAGGGGGAGGTCTGCCAAATGTAACCAATTGGATTATTCTCTGGTGACAAATGGATACCTGTATACTTCATTGCTGCTACGGCTGCCCAAACCTAACTGTAATTCCCACTGCCTCTGTATGCTTTAACAACACCAAGTTACAAATGTTTCTACCCCTAGAAGCTGCGTACATTTTAGCTGCAAATTTCAATATAGTTTTAGTCAAAGCCTGTTGACTAAAAAGCCGTTTGTCATATTTTAATCATCTGATTTGTTTTAGTTTCAGTCTACAAAATGAACACTATGCTACTCACTCCTCCCTATATCCAGACCTTCCCACTGTACTACCAGTTACTGCTAACCATCTCTGTATGCCTTACAACCATTACCACTATCTACCGCATGACCACTCACTGTAAGTCTGCCCTAATTATTATTCCAATGCTAACTTATTTCTATAGACAAACATACTACACTGCCCATTACGCTAATACCCTCTGACATGCAGTCTCTCTATTACTCATGTCATTTATTATTAAAACATTTATTTTATTCCCTCTATGTTTCCATTATGGTCTTACATCATTTTTATTTATTTATTTATTCTCCTCCTGCTACTCTCCGTTAGATTGGTAGTAGAATGGTGGCACTATTTGGTTATTATTGTGTTTGCTTACTCCACATTATGCAAAATTCAACTCATTATGTACTTCAGAAAAATTCTATTCAAGGAATTTTATTTAAATTTTAAAATATCAGCCAAACTTGGTATGAAAGCCCATGGCTTGATATTTTTGCTGTTTTTAAACACAAATTTATCATTTCATTGATACAAGTGTGGAGGTGTTACATTAATTTTATTTGTTTTTATTATGTTATTTGAATTTGTGTGCATTCGCTGCTATGTTTACAGGTATTGATCAGTATATATACTGTCCTGGTTGATTGTGATACTATTTTAATCCTATAGAGCTGCTTGCACTTGCTGTTTAACACATCCTTAACAGACACACAGAGACATTTATGCTCTATGTGTCGCATATCCAGAACCGCTGGGTGAGCGACTGTACACAGAGACAAAAATCTTTCTAGAAAATCATGTTCAACAGTTGCATGCGGTAAGTTTTTCAATACTGGCCCAACTCCTCCTCATGGCATGCCCACCCCCTTGGCTTGCTCCCCTGTCTCCGATAAATGTTCAGAGGTATATTGTTAGAAGCTCTGCTCTTTGCATGTGCCAGGCAGCACAGGTAGAGGAGATAGATCATATTTCAGTTTTCTCTTCCTCCGATGTAATGTGTGCCCTGGCTGTGCCACAATTTAGCTGGAATTTGTTGTCAGTTGCTAAATCTTTAATGTACATTTAAAAGAAAAAGTAGCATCACAAGCAAAAAGGTTAGCACAAGTTCTACATGCGGTTTGATGTTTTATTCAGTGGTGTGATTTCCAGAG
Organism: Pelobates fuscus; assembly: GCF_036172605.1. Lineage (NCBI taxonomy): Eukaryota > Metazoa > Chordata > Amphibia > Anura > Pelobatidae > Pelobates > Pelobates fuscus. The sequence continues at coordinate 358,031,436 of NC_086320.1, read as the reverse complement.
AAAGGATCGTCCCCCTTTAGACGCTCTTTCCTGTTAAGCTGTTTACTGTCCTAACACTTGGACAGCTGCACCTAATTTGCACTTTGTGTTTACTTCTTTATGTTTGTATTTTTTTTAGAAAGTCTTAGAGTCGGCAGAGCAGGTGTTGGTAATGTATCACAAGTACTGGGAGGAATACAGCAGAGGGGCCGATTACATGGACTGTTTATACAGGTAAATGAAACTAACTCTCAGAATAATGCCTGCGCTATTTGTTATCTCGCTTGGAATATATATTACATTCTTCAAATTTTGTGTAGTTAAAGTGTCGCTCTAGGAACCATAACCACTTCACATAATTGAAGTGGTTATGGTGCCTAGAGTCCCATGGCACTGTTCGCTGTAATATACCGTTTCACATTGCATGAGGTCCTTGACCACTCATGACCCTGCCCCCTCATGGCATACTCTCAGCCATTTCTTGCTTGTTCTCTGCTGGATTGAACTGGGATAAAAGCCATGACCCAGCACCAAATCAAACTGGAGAGAGGGCGAGAACTGACTAATGCTCAGTTCTCACTCTTAATCCTTTAAGCTACCCGGGATCCTTTAAGGAAAGGGACTCAAATGCAATATATAATTATTAAAATGGATGGGTTAAAATTAAGAAAGGGACTAAAATATTAGGGGCTTTGAATGATAGGGGCTGGTATGTAGGACAAGAGATCTTAGAAGACACATAAGGAGATTGACAAAGGGGCTCTGAAATGGATGTACACAGACTGAATGTGGGACTGAGAGAGACATATTTTGAAGATGGGGTTGAGACAGGGAGACAGATATTGGTAGTGAGGCTGAGAGACAAACCTAGCTGGACACAAGGAGAGGGAGACAGATGAAGGTGGGCTTGGAGACAGACAAAGAAGAACTTACATAAACAGTGACATATTCTTTGGAGACAGAGATAAATGGGAAACAGATGGCTATAGATAAAGGGTTCAATATGAGAGCGATAAAAGGGGTAACAGAGGGGCATAAACCAGGATAATGGGGTAAAATACCGATTGGTGCAGAGAAACGTAGAACAGATATAGACAGATATAGGGAAAATGTGGGGGAAAAAAACTTTACACAGAGAGATGGATTGAAAAACCAAAAACAGCAGTTGAGATACAACAGATAGAGAATTGGTGAAAAGATGGTAAAATATATATGTACTTCTCACACTCAAATTTTTAAATGGTCCTTTCGGTTCGTAATTCATACTGCGATCAGGTAGATTTAGCCAAATAATAAGTAAGGAATAATTAACGACAGGCCGTTGAATTATTAGAAAAATAATGCACACCCGAGGTGGTAATGCGGTCACGAATCGGAGTGGGCGTTACACCTCGGGTGTGCATTATTTTTTTTCTAATAATTCAACGTCCTGGAGTCAATTATTCCGCTTATACTACAGTTACCACACCTCGAAACATTGTTCAGATGATGTATTTCAAGACGTTTGTCAAGTTTTTGTCATTAAAACGCTCTTGTATGTAGAATTTCTTACGCAACTGTAATGCGGTCAAGACCTGTCTGGAACTACTTTAGCCGTGCGTCTCCCTGAAAATAATGCACACCTTAGAACGTTCGTCAACCAATCAGATTGAAGCATTCAACGGCCCTTTAGTATAAATGTGTTTAAGATTCTGCTTAGCATATCCTTTTACCATGTACTTGTTATGATTGCCATTGACATGTTGGGAGGTGCATTCTTGCTAATCACCCATAATGTTATTAATTATGAAGGGGGAGGGGGGGGGATTGACTGCAGAATAGCGATGAAATGCAGCACATATAAACAAATAAAACTTTTTATTTATTACTACTTTTAGGTATCTCAACACGCAGTTCATTAAAAAGAATAAGCTTACAGAGGCTGACCTGCAGTATGGCTATGGGGGAGTGGATATGAATGAGCCGCTGATGGAAATAGGTGAAGTAAGTAACTCTAAACCAGTCCAGCATTCCGTCATGTGTTTGACATACTTTACTCCTCTGATCCGAATAATGTCATGCCGTTTATTAGACCCTGTCACCCAAACAGAATTATAACCAACTACCTGCATGCTCATCCTTAATATCGTCCTATAATATGTAGCTAAAGTTACAAATAAGACTAGAATGAGCCCTCTTTCCTAAACAAAAACAAATCCTATTTATCTACAGTAGGAGAAATCATATTACTGGGACACTCCAGGCTGGACTTTGGTCATTTTTAGTGCGTTATATAGAATAAGAAGAATGAATAATAATATAAAAATATACTCGCATATGAAGTCGCTGTTTTTGATGCATATCATCTGTGCGTTATTATTATTTTATTATTTATATAGCGCCACCAGATTCCGTAGCGCTGTACAATGGGAGTTATTGCCAAATCAGAAAATGTCTAATGCTGTGTCAATGCTGAACTTAAACAAGGCTATATGGGCACAGCAAGCATTTCAGGAGTCATAGGTTCCTCTAAAAAGCCAACAGCTAAGCTGCAACTTCCAGAAACCCAAGGCATAACATGTACAGTGGGCTATTAGAGCATTGAAACACTGTGGTTACCAGGGCCAGCAAGTTGCTAATGTTGTGGTGTTTTGTTTTGTATTTTTTGGAGAGGGGAAAGAGTAGGAATTTGTCCCCCTAACACTTTTGATCTTAGATGGTACCTTGTACACTTTTACATTCTGCCTGAATTTGATGCTCAGCTTCATCATTTCTAACAAATGCCTGTATGATTTTAAATGGATACAGATTTTGGGCAGCAATGCTTTGTATTCGTTTACAATGCACATTACACTGTCATTTATTGCAGTTAGCACTTGATTTGTGGAGGAAGTTGATGATTGAACCTCTTCAGGGGACCCTCCTTAGAATGCTTCTTAAAGAGATTAAAAGGTAAGTAAACCTGTGAGTTGAATGCAGGTTATGATTTCGAGTAGCACGCTAAACTTAGAGATTTGATATGTAATATGGCATTGGATTATGTTATTTTACATGGGCTGGATTGAACGAAAACATGCAGCTCCACTCTTTACCCCAGTAAAGTCCACAAACTATATTTACAGAATTTATCAAATGATTGGATTTTTATCATATTCATATTTTCACACATTGAGTGGCTTTATTTGTTGCCGCTAGATGTTATTGGATAATACTTTCCCCAAAACCGCCTAAATTCATTGTAACTCAATAAATATTGGAGACTGGGGCCATAAAAGCATTCACGGTGCAGTTTGAAATTTAGTTTAGTTTGACCATTCTCCATATCATTACATAGCCACTACCAGTCTCTAGCTTTGACAGAATGCCGGACAAATTCACACAAAACGTTTCAGACAAGGCGGCATTCTTTTACCATGCGGCCTGTTCTCTTGTTAATTATCCCTGTAAATTTTATTTATTTAGTGATCGTTGTGGGGAAGATCCAAATCAGAAAGTAATCCATGGGGTTATTAACTCCTTTGTTCATGTTGAACAGTATAAGAAAAAATTTCCCTTAAAGGTACGTGGTTGATGCGAGTGAAACAATGCACAAAATTGCTTTTATTTATTTATTTTTATTTTATTCTTATTTTTAGAGTGAGTTAATTTGAATGTGCCAGGTTACTCATGTGTCATATTTTTTTTTTTTTTTTTATAATTTAGTTTTATCAAGAAATTTTTGAGTGGCCTTTTCTGGCTGAAACTGGGGAGTATTACAAACAAGAAGCTTCAAATTTATTACAAGAATCAAACTGCTCACAGTACATGGAAAAGGTAGGCTGGATAACTGGCACTGGGGTTTGGGAAGTAATGGCACCTGTTAATCTGGTGCTAAATTCTGTATCGTGTATTTTAAGTAGCATTTTTTTTCTCCTAATTATTTGTAATCAAATTTCACCAAGAATAAGTGTTGATACCGTTTATACATTCAAAACAAAATACCATGAAAAATTTTATAAAAACAAAACCGGGCACATGGGGAAATTGTTGTGGGTGTCACATGCACAGGTTGATTGTCATTAGCGGGGTTTTTGTGGTACGTGTAGAAAATATTACCAAACAAATCTATAAACAGGGTCTGATAGTCATGTGATTCTAACGAAAATCAAATCTACTCTACATTAGGCAGTGTTCAAAATAGAATTGTTTAAACCAGCTATGTTCATTTCTTAGCAATTCATTATCAACCTTCACCAATACATGTTGAAAAATATAGTCTGCAAAGATTTGTTTTACTGAGAAAGCAAGGATATCAACAAATTGTTGAACCCATGATATCAATTGCTGTTTATTTTAATCAATATCTTTTTTTAATTTATTTTATTTATATTTCACTTTCACACTTTTTTTCTAAAACATGTACTTTTTTTTGTGATGTTGTGGTCTATTGCAATGGAGTCTGTGTTCATGTGTCTTTCGACTTTATGAGTTCAAACTGTGGATATCTGAACACGAGCGAATAATTCTCATTATGGGACCAAAAGGGAAGAAATACACACAAATGATTTACATGGCAAATAGTCTGTTTTACGTGTGTGGTTAAAAAATTCCCTTTCAGTATTGCACATATACAGCGTGTCTAGCTGAAACACTGTATTACCTGCAGAGCATAAACTTTTTGTTGTCTTGTCTATTTATAAGGAAGTCCTATTGATTGATTTTTTTTTTTCAGTTGTAATGTAACCAATATTTGTGATAACACATTGTTATGACCATTATCTTGAAACAAAGCAATACTTACTTCAGGTTTCACATCCAGTAGTTTGAAACTTAACACAAGAACACCACAAATATCATTTACATTAAATATTAGAACATTAAATATTAAATATTAGAACATTAAATATTAAATATTAGAACATTAAATATTAAATATTAGAACATTAAATATTAAATATTAGAACACGATATTTATGTGTTGATTGAAAAGATTATAAATATTATTATTGAAGAGCGTCCTAGACCTATTAGACCAAATCGAACAAAAATGATAAGGTTTTCTTAAATAAAGGGGGATGCTAAGTAAACACCACAAGCACAACGGCACATTAGTTTGTCGCAATCACTCTCCTGTAGACATGGCCTTTACTCCGCATATTGCTATTTGGGAAGTTACACGTCTGCATTTGCAGCATCTCTTTTTTTCTAGATTTGTATGGGGAGTTTAATGACTGAGCATGTAACATATTTATGAAAGACAGAGGATTAGTCAATATTGTATGCAAATCCAGGGTAACAACGTTTTCCTTTAAAGGGACACTCCACTGCCTGATATGAAAAAATTATTAAACATCATTATTTAGAGGATATACCCCCAGTAAAACGTTTAATTCATAAAAGTGACAATTTCTATTGAAAACTGCACTTTTTGTAACATGGATAAAGAGGACACACGTTTCACATATAAAGCACTTCGACATTCTAAAGTGTTTTTTAGGTGTTTGGTTTTCCATATTTACAGGAACTTAAAACATGCTTTAAAAATACAGTGATAAATGGTAATGTCAAAGTGACACTTGTTTTGCTACATGCATGCACCATTAATGTTAGTTCATGTATAATTTGAAGAGAATGTTTGGAATATCACGGTCACTGCCATCTTCTTCAGCTCTTGGCAATACAGCTGCCAGGAGCCAACCTCTGCATTGTACTCTTGCGCATGTTCAATAGTACAACACTGAGGTCTATGAAGGGTCTCAACGGGTACTTCATTGAAAAAGCCCTTTTCACCTGTGATGTCTGAGGACTTGACAAGTGCTAACAGAAGGTAGCTCTGCCTTTTATCAAGTGTAGTTAAAATTCTAAGACAAAGTCCCTACTTAGCCCCGGTATATCTGTTAACTGCTTTGGAATTTCAGTCAAACAGAACAGCTTGAAGTCTACATATATAAATATATATTGGCTGTGCATGACCATTTAAAAATCATTTATTCGCCTTTTTAAAAAAAATTTTTATTTAATGTTTAGATTTTAGGTAGATTAAAAGATGAAGAGATTCGGTGTCGAAAGTATTTAAACCCTAATTCCTATACTAAAGTGATTCACGAATGCCAACAGCGAATGGTGGCTGACCACCTGCAGTTTCTGCACGCAGAATGTCACAATATCATCCGACAAGAAAGGAGAAATGGTAAGCAAAATGTGTTGGATACCTGTCACCTGAACCCATCATGGGTACATTTATCTAAAAGCTTATTTTTATGTTTATCAAGTTTTGACATAATTGGAAAAGAGTTACAAAATGGAATTGAGGCTCTATCTAGCAGATACTGTAACAAACTGTACATTCTGTGAGTTCCAATTGGAGCAGTACTCATTGAGGAAGTGGCACATGTTGAGCATTAAATGGAGCATATGGTTTAAAGCCAACCCATGCTGACCTTCAATGATCTAGGGTTTCATATTATGACCATTGACACAGAATTGGGTCAGCCCTAGACCTTAGACTTTCTGCCTTAAATTTTGCAATTTTTTTACTTCTATGTTGCAAACTGGTCAAACTATATGTCATATTGTGCTATGCCAAAGTATTCAAGTATCCATATACCAAGTGACAAAGTTGTGGTCTTAGAATAGTGCAGTCTTTTGACTAACCAGATACATCTATTTTTCACTTGAGATGGGTGTTTTTAAGAATCCTTGAAATATTTAAATCTGTTATTATTTATTCATTTATAAATTATTGGTAATTCACCTAGGATTTTTCAATTGTTTGCCAAAATAGCTGAATTGGGAAAAGTCTCAAACTCCATTGGTGCCATTGGGGTGTCATTATCCAACGTTCCAGACTGGCAAATGTAAATTCTGTGCTAATTTTTTTTGCACAGTTTGCCATTCATTGGCTGAGCGTGGTCAGCGACTGGGAACGGCTTCTCCAGAAGTTGGAAGCATGTAAACAGAAGAGCAAGCCTTGGAGCCTGGTGGAAACCCCAATAAGGAGGCAAAGCAGTACTAGTCAGTTGGTCCCACTACCAGGGAACCGGCCGAGGATACTGCTGGCATCATAATCTCTACAGCCGACTATAGTGGTTATGATGCCGGAAGTAACCTCATTTTGACCTACAATTTAAAATCTCCTACTGAACATCTGATAATTCTGTGTTTGTTCACTAAGGCTGTGGGTTAGTGTGTGGACTGATTTATAAAGTAGTAACTAAAAATCATTACATTAAAGGGGTATGCACTGAATAGTTAATTATGGTGAATCAAAAACCTGATTTTTCTAAATGTGGGCCAGAATGGTTGCATTGGGAATAATTCTGCACTTAAGCTGTTTTTCTTGTTTGATGATTTTTGACCTAAATTTTTAAATCCCATTTTCAGTTTACTCTTTTTCATGGTTTGTTTAATAATAACTTCAGTGAAAGTTAAGGGCTGAATTTTTGTTGTTAGAATTGAGGAATAGTATGTAAATTCATTAAAATGCAATTGATTTCATGCAGTGTTTCCTAATTGCAGACATGGCCAATATGTACACCCTTCTTCGTTCTGTATCAAATGGTTTACATCATATGATTCAAGAGCTTCAATATCATATCCACGATGAAGGCCTTAGAGCAGTTAGTAATCTTTCTCAGGAAAACGTGAGTATTTTCTACAAATCCTTATCGGGTGTGTTTCTCAACAAGCTAAGTTGGAAAGAGTCTGAGCCGTGATAAGTGCATTAGTCTTGGCAAAATCTATGTTGGGTGTTTTTGTTTTGGGATTTGTTTTTTATTTATGTGCTGTTTAGTTTCCCTATTACATTTATATGAAAGATTTAGCAAATTATATCCTAATCCAGGTGCATCCGGGGCACACCTTGCAAATGAGGAGCAAAACTGTATGTTTTATTCTACTGACTGCCAGGTTCAAAGGGCAGAACTTATAACATTGATTGGAGGGAATTTCTACATTTTATTTTTCACGCATTACAAATACAAATTTGTGGAATGAAAGTGAAAAGTGATACCTAATATCTTTAATCGTTTACGGTCATTGTATGCCCTTTGCCGGTATCTGTTGTTAAATAATTTTTTTAAAAATGAACAAATAAAAAATATAGAGAGAGAACATGTAAACCTAATATTAAAAATCCCGAAAAGCAATCGTTCTCTTTTAAACGAATAGCTCAGTATAGAGCAAATTTATAATAAAATGAGAAAAAAAGGCTACAGGCTCTTAGCCAATCCCGGTCATTCTATAGCCCTCTATGGGATTATTACAAAGTGTAAAATGTGTCTTCACTCCTAAAAGCTTGTGGTCTCTTTTGTTGATTATTTTGCTATTCCAGTGATAGCTAATCTTGACACTCCAGACACTTGCTATAGTTCCGATAATAATCATCCTGCATTTTGCGAGTGTGACGGGACATGGGGTTCACAAGGCTGTCAAGGTTACCCGTTACTGCTGGATGTTCATAGCCATATAATCTAATTTTTTATTACTCTTACTATTTTTCCAACTCTCTACCTTCTTCATGTGCAAGTAAAATGCAAAAAGATGGATAAGGGTAAACCTGGGTTATTTTTCTTATCAAGCTGATGGCTGATTTCCCAATGTTCAATGCGTTTTGTGTAAAGTGTTATGGCTGCATTTCATGTACTAATAAACTTCTGTCATTTCAGATGCCCACTCAGTTTGTGGAGTCTGTCTTGGAAGTCCATAGTAAATTTGTCCAGCTTGTCAACACTGTTTTGAATGGAGATCAACAATGTATGAGTGCACTAGACAAGGTATTGCAAGTGAAAATGTGCATGTTTCAAATTACCGTACATGCAAACACACACTTCATTCTTGCCTGTGAAACCTAGAAATACACTATGAGAGCCACTTTGCATTTAAGCTAATGCCAGAATACATGTGGACAGCAGATGTTGGCATTAATAAATTCAGTAAACCGTAAATACATGGAAGATTAGCTATAATATGCAGGTTAAACAATTCAACACGTAAACGCAAAAGGGAGGGGAAAGAAAAATGGTTTACAAACCTTTTTGACCAATTTTACTGTGAGGTCTTCGTCTGACAGTGGAATATTTAATACATATTTTTTTTTATTTTTAATTAGGCTATTTATACCATGTTGATCATTCTAAATTGAAACACTGATGTCATGATTATCCTCTATTAACGTATTATTTTGTGTACACAGGCTCTTACGTGTGTTGTAAACTACAGAGAACCTAAATCCGTCTGCAAAGCGCCAGAACTGGTGGGTACATATAAAATTATCATGCTAAGTATCTTTTTTTTATTTATTTATATATTTTTCAAGTACTATTTGTTTGTTCAGTTAAATATTCACTGTAATATAAAGCAGTTATGTGTAACCTGTTTTCGCGTAGTATGCATTTCGAAACCCCAAATTCCTAGCTGTGTTATAAATGTTGTTGTATACCGTACTTCTAATTTGTAATCAGTTCTCTCTTCTAAAATATTCTAGTACAGCACCTGGCATGGGTATATTCAATCTATTAGTAGTTAACGACAGTAAAAGGGGACAGATGTCTGATAAATCCAAAAAACAGCCTTGTCCGTAATAAATAAAATGTACAACTTTAACCCCTTAAGGACACATGACATGTGTGACACGTCATGATTCCATTTTATTCCAGAAGTTTGGTCCTTAAGGGGTTAAACCTTACTCGTTTGCCGAACGTTCATACAGACACCATTTGTCAACCATTCAGCCCCTCACCTGCTATGAGTAAGTGGAAGGGCACAACTTAAACTAGAGTTTAACCAATGGCTCATTTTACTTTACATTTGAAGCAAACCAAATTTGGCAACGTGTAACACTATATATTATTTTTTATATATATATATATATATATATATATATATATATTTATTGATTTATTTTTCAAACCTGTAGAATTCCTAGTATGACCTCTACCAGCTAAATGATTGCTTGTTCCAAATATTTTAACGGTCCCAGGCAGAAGGTTATACTCTCTGTTTTCCTATGAATATGTTTAAGTTGTGTGTTTTGCAGAATCTGGCTTTTAGTATTAGGTTTATCTTTTTTTAATCCATGCAGCTGGCCAAGTACTGTGACAACATGCTGAAAAAATCAGCCAAGGGAATGACTGAGAGTGAGGTGGAAGACAAGTTAACAAGTTTTATTACTGTTTTCAAGTATATCGATGACAAAGATGTTTTCCAGAAGGTATGTTTCAAATAAGAAGAATGGCCTGACTATTTATTGAATGATGATTCCAGTTTTGCTCGATAAACTAAAAATACAAAATCCACCTTTAATTTGTTTTCTACACGTAAACACAAGTGTAATACCTTTGTCACCATGGGGTTTGTGAAGGCCTAGATTTTTAGAAAGGTTATGGGGGTGGTTTGTTTCTTAATTTAAACAAAGTAAATGGCGAACATCATCACATCATTCACATTATCTGTTTAGCTATATGTTCTTTTTCAGTATTTATTCTTTTGACATATGTCTCTAATGTTCCTGCATAATGGAAACACTATAGCGTTATTTAGATTCATGACCCTCCCAAATGTAATTTTTAAAAGGAATTTAGTTTTACCCTTTTTCCACTACCAAGACTCACTCACTCCATTCGCCCGATCTACCTTGACTTTTTCCTGGAGGCTGTCTCCTCTTTGTCTTCTAGATAATCAAATGATAAGCATTAGAGGACTTTCAACATCCTCATGCAATGTGTGAGGACACAAAATAAATTCCAACTCTGTTATAGCAGCTGAAGCACCCTCTAGTGGATGATAGGAAGACAGCCACTAGTGTGTGGTTAGCCCTGCAGTGAAAACAGCAATGATTTACATGGCAGGACTACAACAACAGGGCGACTGCACCCAGACCACTTCATCTCAATGAAGTGGTCTGGGTGCCTATAGTGGTCCTTACTATTAATAGTGTGCTAATTTAACTATTCTGTTTTCCAATACACTGGAGATCTAAGACTTGTAAGGCTAAAGCAACGGCTTTGTTTTCAGTTCTAGCTCATTTGAGTACATCGTTGATACTTTCTGGATGTTATTACAAATCTTCTTTAATGCATTTCTCTCTGTGTTCCGTAGTCTGTGCAAATTGTACATTATTATAATGTCTAAATCAGCTTTGTATGATGGTGGCTGACTTTGGTCATTTGAGAGAGTACAACTTTCAGTTCCCATTCAAATAAATACTCCCCCTTAAACTTCAGATAGACAAACACAAATTCCTTTGGAAACAAAGAACAGAGTTTTTATGGACTACATGCAAACTAGATATTTAAAAGTAAATATTCTTGCAGTGCCTATAATGAATAAAATCTAGTCATTAGGAGATAAGTTTAAAATGAAGCTTCCTGTGATGTTCGAACTGCTCTTAGGTTTTTTGCTTGTTAAAAAAAAACAAAAAAAAACTGCTAACTCTCCATCGCATTCATCTTGTTTTTATAGTTCTACGCTAGAATGCTGGCAAAGCGATTAATTCATGGTTTATCCATGTCAATGGATTCGGAAGAAACCATGATCAACAAACTAAAGGTACTGTGGCATAATCCATTAAATATCCTGCCATTTAATCTGTGCATACTACGAAATGATAGGTAGATAGTATTTAGTTAATGACAAAAAAAAATGTGTGTTTTCTTTCTTCTCTTTAACAGCAAGCCTGCGGGTATGAGTTCACCAGCAAGCTGCATCGAATGTATACCGACATGAGCGTCAGTGCCGATCTCAATAATAAGTTTAACAATTTCATCAAAACCCAAGAAACCATGGTAGACCTGGGTATTAGCTTTCAGATCTATGTATTGCAGGTGAGCTTCACATGCTACATGGCATTTTTTTATATGTGCGCAGTCTCCATATAATAGAATGTGTTGTACCTCTTGTAGGTCTCCACATCATGCCCACCACAACATTGTTTTTCCTTTTATTCTTTCATAGTTCTTTCACAAGATATACGTACTGTTACTGTATTTTGTCTTGTATGGAAATATGCAAAGTATATTTGAGATGCTGAAATGTGTATTCCAATCTTAAAACTTAGAATAGTGTGGAGTAAGCATTTATGTTTGCTTGGGTAGGGAGGGTATGTGTAGTGATAGATAGAGGGATATATAAATAAAGTGTGTCTGTGTTTTTTTCTTTGGAAGGAATTTTGCCTTGGCGCCTGGGATATGTGAGCTAGTTACTTCCGAGGTGGGCGACAACCTGGGGGATTGTGGAGTCATGATGTGTGTGTTTTAGGTGACCAGACCCCTTCCGTTTGCAAGGGAATGATTCTTTTACTCACCTTTTTTCCCCTACACCGTGCTGGTCTAACCTCGACCCTGCCTCTATGGCCTGATCAAGCCTGATGATCTCAGCCAATCCAATGTTTTCCCATAGGACTGGCTGCAAAACGCTGCACTAATCAGCATCTCCTAATAGAGATACATTGAATCAATCCATCTCTATGGGGAACGTTCGGCGCCTCCTTGCAGAGCGTAGAGTCGTTGAATGTAGATGCTGCACTGGCACAGGAAGCACCGCTAGTGACTGTCATTAGAGGTGTCACTAGGAAGCAATGTAAACACTGCATATTCTCTGAAAAGGCAGTGTTTACATTTCAAAGCCTGCAGGGATAGGCTATAGACACCAGAGCCATTACATTTAAGCTGTAGTGATCCTGGTGACTATAGCGTCCCTTTAAGAATTGTATTTTTGTCGTTGAATAAAAAGCTTTGTATGTTAAAAAAAATAAAATAATAATAATAATCGGGCTCCTAACTTTTTAAGCTGGCTCCTAGATGCAAAGCAAATTTGTCAAACCCTGATCTAGCCCCCCTGCCTGCCCCTCCCCCCTCTGATCCCCCCCTAAATATAGTCAAATCTTACCTTAATTCCAGTTTGCTGGCGCTGGCTCTGCCACTGATCTTCCTCATTGGCTGACATCATCAGAAGTGGTGATATCAGCCAATCAAAATGGTTTACCATAGGAAAACATTGTATTGGCTGAGATTATCAAGGAGGCAGATCAGGGGCAGAACCAGCACAAGCCACTCACAGCCCTGGTCAATCAGCATCTCCTCATAGAGATTAATTAAATCAATATATTTCTATGAGGGAAGTTCAGTGTCTCCATGCAGAGGGTGCAGCACTGTCCCAGAAAGCACCTCTAGTAGCCATCTGAGGAGTGGCCAGTGGAGTTATACCTAGGCTGTTATGTAAACACTGTCTTTTCTACTCACCAGAACAAATACAATAAGCTGTAGTTGTTCTGGTGACTAGTGTCCCTGTAAAGGGACACTCCAGACCCATTAAGCATTTTAGCTGGCTGAAAATCTGTGTGTCCTCTCTTTTTCATTTTGAAAAAAGTGCAGATTTCAATAGAAATTGACATTTTTATAAATTAACCTGGTTACACCGCTCTGGCTTTTCAAGCAGACAACAGATAATGTTACTTCCTGGTTTAGTTAGCTAATTTGCACTGAACTTGAGACTTCTCATTGAACTGCATTGGGAAGTCTGTGATTGGACAGCCACAGATAGTCTGGGTGGGGTTATGAAGGGAGGAGCTTGCAAAGGCAGCTGACAAGAGAACTGCAATTTTTGCAAGCTGTTTTTAAAAATAACCCCAATGATAAAATGCCTTATTAAATGCATGCACATTTTACTTTAGGGCTCATCTACTAAACATTGCTTTTGATTTATTTTGTATTTGGAGCGTCCCTTTAATAAAAACACTTTGTTTCAACAACAGAGTTTTGTTGTTATTCCTAAATGAAGCAGTACCATATTTTGGATTACCGTGGTATGGAATATCATTTTTGTACACATGTAGAATCATTCTTTGTGTGTGTGTGACTCTAGCTCTGTAGCATACTTTTAGGAAGTCAATTCTTTTACTGGTCTACCTTCTCTGTGTCCGGACACCTTCATGATTATCACTTTGCTGGCAGACTTGTCAGTGTGGTAGATTGCACATTGCTCGCCACTACTGCAGGAAGCTTCAGAGGATATATGCAGTCTGTGTGTGTTACAGCAAAGAATGTTGTGAATGCATCAACAGAGGGACGAGGGAGAGTCACAGTGCTTCCAAATAGTAAAACATTTTATTTTGACTTCAGTCAACGAGTCTAAAAGACATTGTGTCTCCACTGTGTTATTACTGATGTTATTGGAGCTGTGATAATTTACATGTTTATTGCACACAAGGTATCCTTCTAAAAGTGTCTGGAAGTTTTGCGTTCTTTTTCAATAATAACTTTATATAAAATTAAAAAACAGGTGCTATTAAAGGACAAAGTTCTAAATATGGAGCAATCAATATTTAGAACTACCCACCCAGAATAGCACCTGTTTTGCCTTGATAAATCTCCCCCATATATTAAGTAGAGAACTTTTAATTTTCAAATGCCAAGGTATAATTTGTTTGTGTATCCCCCTCATCCATCCTTCCCCCCCATTTTTAATTACATATATTTGAGGGTCAGATGGTTATGTAACAGCCCCCCTTAAATGGTTTTCATATGTTAAGGTATATCCACCACAATAAGAATTGACAAGTGAACTGCACATTTAAAACAGATTGGAGCAAAATCCTCTCCAGCTGTGGTTTTTGTCTATGAATTATGTAATTCCATTGCCAATCCTTCAAAATTCCCAGTTGGCATCTTTATTTCCTTCTTACATTTTACTTTCCCAGACAAACCCATCTTTTCAAGCATATTTTCCCGGTATAAAGGAATTGTTTGAAACGCAATCTGTTATTTTCCCGGCAATATAATTTGAATGTCTCCCTCCGCATGTCGGGTTAAGCATCCCATCTAGCTGTGAATCAAAGTATGAGTGAGTTTGCTTTCTGGAGATATAATTTATTGTGTTTGCCTTGCAGGCAGGTGCTTGGCCTCTGACTCAGGCACCGTCTTCTACTTTCGCCATCCCTCAGGAACTGGAGAAGAGCGTGCAAATGGTAAGCTGGAGGTTATGCTGGCTTCAAAACATATCTTTTAAAAATCAGGTGTAGATTGAAGGTGTTTGATAAATGATCTGGCTTTCTGAGGATAATGGCATTTCGTATTCATCAGCCTTTTTGGATGGAACCCCTTGTAGGCTGGAATGGTTACAGTATTACAGAATTGAAATCCGTTAAGAGATGCACATGGTGGGGGAATATTCACCAATACAAAAAGTCATCATGATGGGGTCAACTAGCACTGAAATCGCTTGGGAATAATACCCAAATATAATGTATCAATTTGTTCAAAAATAAAGAAGCAGCAAAAGGGTTAAAAATATAAACAACTCCCGCCTACTAGCTACGTTTTATTATCTAACACATTATGGTGTGATAGAATAAGGGATTCATTAAACTACACCCTCTTGACTTACAGGAGTCCAGGAGACTCAATTTTATTGATAGATGTATTTGTATACATTTGCTTGTTGTCTGCCTAATAAGGTATTGGCAAAATCTTAGACTGGAAAAAAAGTGGCATTGGAGAATATTTCCTATTTGAAATAACTATTTGTTAGCTTAAGATTTGCAAGCCACCATACACACTATAGCCTATGGAAGTGTATGTGGTGCCAATGTTACTGCAGCCTTTTGTATAGCTTCTCAAATTGGCTAAATCAGGCTGTCAGGCAGCGTTTGGAGCTGCGCCTGGCTGGCAGGATGCATAGTTTGCAGACATGGAGGGACTGTGCGAGCTCTTGGAAGTCTAAAAACTGTTTGTCTGCGATGACTGGCACCACACCAGGTATCACAGCGACAGGAGTAGTCTTTGGACTTGGAATAGGGAGCAATGCTTGCATTTCCCTCCAAGTCAGCAGTGACAAGTCAACTCACTGCTCTTGGTGAGAGGGCTTGTAAGCAGAACTACAAACTCTACTTTAAAGTCTCATATTGTTAGATAAATAAAAAAATCTTCTTGTATCATACCTTGCCACCACAACCACATCCATCAGCTAAAGTGGTTATGGTACGCAGAGTGTTCCTTTGATTGTCCACAATAATGGCTAGGTAAATAAGCCGTACAGAGTTCCCAAGTTGATTACCTTATGGCAAACCATGTTACGTTAGTCTTTTAGCTGTATAGATACATTTAATGCCAGGACTGGACTCTGCGTGCTTAACATGCCCAACTTATGGAAAGGTTATTCAGACAGTCTTAAATACAATCTTAAAATCCACTATTTCAAAAGCTGCAGTTTATTAGTTTCAGGGACTGTAAAACTTTTAACAGTCACTGGAATCCAAACCATTGCAGTTCTAAACAACTTGCGGTAATGCTGATTGGGTGAGCTCGAAGTGGAATGGAATGTATATATATATATTTACACCGTTTTAGATCTCTTACTGCTGCCAGACTGGATCAAATTATTAGATCGCTATTCCAATAAACACATCCATGTAGCACAGTATTTGTGTATTCTTAATGAAGGTTTTGTTTATTGGAAATGGGCTACATAAAAGAAAAACAAAATAACTAGAGAATAATGACCTCAAATAATAAGATTTATGTTGCAGACAAACACAAGCTTGCTATGGATCCCTGGAGAAAAATTGGGAAAAGCAGCCGAAATGTGGTTGTGTAGATTAGATGTATAATCTTAAACGGGTACTGTCACTTGTTAATATTATGTTTACTTATCCCCTACATTTGATAAATATGTTTTTGTGAGGTGTAAAAAAATTAATTAAATGTAGAAACCCACACGCCATAGACTGCAACTAAGTGCCTCCTTAGTTCAATGGTTGTTCTAAATTCTGTCATTTGCACCTGTCAGCATAGAGAAAGCTTATAGAGAAGAGGAGAAACAAAACAGTGTTTCTCTTTTTCCTCGTCATTAGGGTTGTATAAACCTGGCTTTGCTTTGTCTGAACTATATTATGATGTGTGCTATATCTTTTATTTGAACCCAAAAAATAATGAATCTGTTAAAGCATTTTGTATAAAAGAGTTTCAATGGCTATGTCACGGCTCACTGGCAGGGCCCTCTTTATCTTGTGTATATTTTTCTATTTTATTTTTTGTTCGTTTTAGTCCCCCAATTGTACAGACTATGTTGGCGCTTTATAATAATAATAATAATAACAACAACACAAATTAGAAGGTGATTTTTCAATGATTCTCTTCAACAGTATACATTTCAGAAAAGTGACCATTCCCCTTTTAAAGGCTATGGCTTTTACAATTGTGAAAAGTATTCTAATTGTATACTAATTATAAATTCTTATGTGTAGCAGAGAGATTCTGATTAGCATTGATGTAACATAGTTGTGAATCTTTTATGGGGAATCCTGAAAAACATCTGACTCCGTAAAAGCATCTCTAAACGGTAACAGCATGTTCCGGAACACCAGTTATTGCGTAAACTAAGGAAATGCTTCATTATAGGGGAATTTGCCCTAACTGTCATTATATCATTTATGTGCTAGCGACTTTAAGATAAACTGTAACTTTTTAGAGAGGATTCTGTTGAAATGATCACGGTTTACTGTTTGATGGTTACATAGTTGCATAGCTGAAAAGAGACTTGCGTCCATCAAGTTCAGCCTTCCTCACATTTGTTTTTTGCTGTTGATCCAAAAGAAGGCAAAAAAAACCCAGTTTGAAGCACAATTTGGCAACAAGCTAGGAAAAAAAATCCTTCTTGACCCCAGAATGGCAGTCAGATTTATCCTTGGATCAAGCAGTTATTACCCTACATTGAAAGATTATATCCTTGAATATTCTGTTTTTGCAAGTATGCATCTAGTAGCTGTTTGAACATCTGTATGGACTCTGATAAAACCACTTCTTCAGGCAGAGAATTCCACATCCTGATTGTTCTTTCAGTAAAACAAAAAACCTTTCCTTTGCCTTAGACGAAATCTTCTTTCTTCCAGTCTAAACGCATGGCCTCGTGTCCTATGTAAAGTCCGGTTTGTGAATAGATTTCCACACAATGGTTTGTATTGGCCCCAAATATATTTGTATAATGTTATCATATCCCCTCTCAGGCGACGTTTTTCTAAACTAAATAGGTTTAAATTTGTTAACCTTTCTTCATAGCTGATATGTTCCATTCCTTTTATTAATTTTGTAGCCCGCCTCTGCACTTTTTCTAGTGCCATAATATCCTTCTTTAGAACAGGTGCCCAAAATTGCACAGCATATTCAATATGTGGTCTTACCAGTGATTTATAGAGAGGCAAAATGATATTCTCGTCCCGAGAATGAATGCCCTTTTTCATGCATGACAATACCTTACTGGCCTTGGCCACTGCTGATTGACATTGCACATTGTTGCATAGTTTGTTGTCTATAACAATTCCAAGTCCTTTTCGTGTGTTGATATCCCTAATTCGCTTCCATTAATGGTATATGTTGCTTGTGTATTCTTTACGCCGAAGTGCATTACTTTGCATTTTTCCACATTAAATTTCATCTGCCATTTGAGTGCCCAGTCCCCCAGTCTATCTAAATCCCTCTGCAGCAAAGTAATATCTTGCACACATTGTATTATTTTACAGAGTTTTGTGTCATCTGCAAACACTGAAACATGACTTTCAATGCTGTCTTCAAGATCATTTATAAACATGTTAAATAGAAGGGGTCCCAGAACAGACCCTTGAGGGACACCACTTGCCACCTCTGTCCAACTTGAAAATTTACCATTAACGACAACTCTTTGTACTCTGATTTTAAGCCAATGTTCTACCCAAGAACAAGCATTTTCATCTAGACCGATTTCCTTGAGTTTGAACACTAATCTTCTGTGTGGAACTGTATGAAATGCCTTGGCAAAATCCAAATAGATCAAATCCACTGCAACACCCTGATCTATACTTCTACTTACTTCTTCGTAGAATGCAATCAAGTTAGTTTGACATGACCTGTGCTTCATAAAACCGTGCTGATTTTTGCTGATAACCATGTTCTTCTCAAGGAATTCTTGAATATTATCCCTTAATAACCTTTCCAATATTTTACCAGCCACAGAAGTTAAGCTCACAGGTCTATAATTTCCAGGCAAGGATTTTGAACCCTTTTTGAATATAGGAACCACATCTGCCTTCCTGGTGTTGAGAAACTTGCTAATGCAAGAAAAACATGCACTCTTTTCTTACAATTCTCTGGTAGAGTTGAGTAGTACATTGCCTTCTGAAAAGGCACATATATGGCATTTCATGCAAATTAGCTCTCCATCATTGTACTTATTTTCCTATAATATTACTTTAACCCCTTAAGGACACATGACAATTCAATTAACCAATTCAATGAGATGAAATGGCTGTAGTGCCTACAGCAGTGAGATGTTTAAATGGAATATAGAATAAAGGATGGCTTTATATTGTAAAGAGCCTCTGCAGGGGTTAATGCATGTATCTGGAATATTCACATCTTTTTAAACACTTATATTATTAGGATGAATTCCCTGAGGAACACAAGTACAGAAAGTGGATGTTTTGTATGTACCCTTTAATTTGCCCCATTAGTATTCCAGTTTTGCCCAGAGACTGATATCTGTGCAGTGTGAAAGTAGTATAGGAAGTTTAGAAGGCTCACTCACACGTGTTATTTAAAGGGACCCTCCAGGCACCCAGACCACTTCTGCCCATTGGAGTGGTCTGGGTGTCAATTTATAAACTGCAATAATTACCTTGCAGGGTTAAGTCCTCCTCTAGTGGCTGTCTATCAGACAGCCACTAGAGGAACATCCGTGTTCCATTAAACAACGCTGGATGTCCTCATGCTATGCATGAGGACCTCCAGCATTGCCGGAATCCCCATAGGAAAGCATTGAATAATGCTTTCCCATGGGGAGTTCTAATGTGCGCGGGCATCCATTGCTGCGCATGCGCATTAGGTCTCCCCCGCTGCCTGACTTAGGCGGCGGAGGAGTCTGGCCCAGCGCCGAGGGACATCGGGGCTGTATTCAGGTAAGTCACCGAAGGGGTTTTAACCCCTTCAGCAACATGGGATGGGGGGTGGGAGAGAGAGGGGCACTGCAGGGTCCTGCAGTGCCTGGAAAACGGATATGTTTTCCTGGCACTGGAGACTCCCTTAAAAACTCCACTGCTTTTGTGTATTTTTCTAATAGGAAACCCTGGAGTTTGATTACACCACATACAAATCACATACACTTTTTAGATAAAAATCCTAGGTTTGACAAATCTGATTTAAAATAGTGATGAATGATGACAGCTACTAGATTTGATATTTATTGAATGATTATGCTTTAGATTTTCCAAGATACAGTACAAGTTCCAAAGACCTCTAATACTTAAATGGTACATTTGCCAGACTTGTGCTTTTTTCATAACTTGCCGTCTTAATATTAAGCTGGCCATTCATCAAGTAATTTAGTTACGTTTTGGCATTTCAGACACTTCAAACTGTATTTAGTGTCTCCATAAACTGAAAGTATTGCAAAACACCGTCTCGCATACTGTCTCACAGGACGACCCCCTGTGTGTGCTGCCTGCATAATGTCTCTTTTAATTTGTTTTTAATTTGTTAAAGACCCGTTAACATCCCTACAGGGAACAATCACAGGTTTAGATTCATTCCAGATGTGTCTTAATGAAGTGCTTACTATTCTGCTTCACCCTGCTTATCCACTCAGAACTACAATATATAACAGAAATGGTAATGTGCATAAACTGCAAACCTGTATCTTTGAAATATCCAATGACACAATTGCAGATACCATTCCGGAGGTGTTTATGTTTATAAAGTGTTCATCGGCAGCCTCCTCGGGAAGACATGGTTTATTCTCCCATATCACATCATAAAGCATGATGTTTTGCTTTTTGTTTGTGATGCATTGCAGTAATTACATTGTCTACGCATTCACATCAACTACATGTTAGAAACTGTGGCCGATAGAAATCTCTGATCATATTACTCCTGCGGTGTTTCAGAGGAAGTCCTGTCAGAGGTAATTATATATAAAGCGCCAACAAACCGCGCTGTTCAATAGGTGGACTATCACACAGGTAGTTCCAGCAAGACAAGTTGGACGTACAGGCACTGAAGGGTTCCATTTCCTGGCTACGGGGCTAAAATGGCACGAAGGGTAAGGGCAAGATGCATTTCATGTATGAGAATAGTAGGTCGCTATAAGATTTTACATCAAAGGCTTGGTTCTTTTTAACTGACACAGTTGAAGCCGGGAAAGCAAGGTGGCTTAGTGAGGTGTGAGGAGGGAAAGCTATTAACCGTTTAATTGCTAAGCCTGCTTTAAGAAGTGCGTTTTCAGTGATCATTTATTATAGTGAAGGAATGGGGGCTGGGTAAGAGCAGGGAAATTGGTTCCTTAGGAACGGCACAGCAAACTTCTTTTTTCTGTATTCCTTACGATCTAGTCAGTGCTACAGGTATTTGTATGCCTTCTCCCCCCCATGTGCAAAAAACTAATTCAATTAAATTCACTGAAATTCCAACCCAGTAAAAAGATATACTGAGAAATAATAAGGGCTACTTTGTCTCAGTGTTTTACCTACGCCTGATAGTTCTAGACATTGGGGGGTGCTACTGCTGTCAACAGTGACAGGTGCAGGGAATTGGTTTGGTCTAATGATGATCCCGCAGTCTCGTGCATTAAATTGATGCTCTCCTATGGGAATTTTACGGACACTAGATGTCCTCATAGAGAGTTCAAAGGAAGTCCAGCATCAGTTAGGTGACGAAAAGATGCTTAGCAAGCAGGAAGCACCTCTAGTGGCTGTCTGGTAGGCAGCTACAAGAGGCTGTCTAAAAGCTGCAATACAAATATTGCAGTTTCTCTAAAGCTGCAGTGTTTTACATTGCAGCACTAAGGGCAAAAGGGACACTGTACCCATATCACTTTAAGTGAACTAAAACTCTTGGTTTTAAACTGGAACAATGCTTAAAGCGACACTCACCTGGAAATCCACACATCTGTTTAGTTTTTAGTAATAAGCAATTCTCAGACCCACAGTAACACTGAGTAATAAAGACAGCAGAGAACATTGTCAGCAGCCAATCAGAATCTCACTTCCCATTATGTCGTAAACTGGAACTGTTTCTTAGAATTCTCTGTGCCAAACATGGCCAAAGTTCTCTCGAAATGCTGGAAGTTTTTTATGCTGTACAGATTTTTAAACCAGACTGCCTCTAATAAGAGAACCACTTTAATGTTTGAACACGTGCTCTTCATCTAAGATACGCTTATTTGCCCATTACCTTCTTTACAGATAGGTTATAGAATGTCACTTGCCATGCTGGCCAGTTCTGGCTTCTCTATACTGGGCTCCCAGTACCCCAGCCACTCTCATACACCAGCTGGTGAAATAGTGATGGTGTTTGTAATATGGAGGCATCTTGTGGTGGGATCTAAACCCACTATATTTTGTGACTGCTCTTAAAAGAACACGCTTCTTGAATAGAAAGAAAACGTAGTTATAAAAATACCTATAAATGCTCTTTAATCAGTGCTGTGTCGTGAGATTTGTCCTTATTCTAATTTAGTCTTTCTCCCATTTTGTTTCCCAGTTTGAATTATTTTACAACCAACACTTCAGTGGCAGAAAGCTGACGTGGCTGCACTATCTATGTACAGGTAATGGAAAGCATCAGTATATAGAATTACCTCACTGTTTCGTGTTTGTGAATAGGTATAAGCTTGCAAAACTAACTGCACACTAACTTATTACACATATATATACATATATACAAAAGGACAATTACACACATAGACATACATGTATAACTTGCCAGTAACGCAATCACCAGTATTGCAGTATGTATGGGTCGTCACGCACTCCAAAATCGGACCACCGCAGTGCCACCAAATCAGCTGTCCACTCTCATTAAGCAGGAAGGACTCTTCACATGTGAACAATACAAAAGCAAATTTATTGGACAAGGTAAGAGAGCCTTTCTCAAGCCAACAAGAAAACAAACTAACATAATGTATATAGCATTCAAATGTATAATTGCATTTGCAAAAGCGATCACTACCCTGTGCAATCTAATTCGAACGTGTGCAGCATCATTTAGACACAATGATGACGAAATATTACCAGTGGACATACATTCAAATCGTTAAAGTGCAAATAACAGAATAATAGGACAATATCACAAAAATATCAGTGTAAATCAATCAAAAAAGCCCCCTATGGGTTGGTCAGTACGAGTGGGCATGAACCCTACTAATACTTTATAGTAATGTATAAAACAAAAATCAGGGAAAATCTCTCTGGAGAAATCCGTCTTAGGAAAACAAGACAATTGGTTGAAAAATTAAACTAACAGCATGTAACCATAGATGAGGAGGAGGATAACTGTATATTCACTAGAAATTGGTAATAGGTATGTTTGTGACGGGTAAACCAACCGGCTTTTTTTTTTATTTTACAAAAATGCCATTTGTAAAAGCATAGACCTGTCTATTGCTCATTATCCTAGTGATATATTGAAGCATCTATTTTCTCAAGTTACCAATGTCTATATAACATGGGTCTGTTTACTGAAAAGAGGCCCTTATAATATAGTCCCAGTTAGACCTTAAAGAGGTGGGCTTATATCGACAGACATTAGATGAAAAAGACAAATAAGGGAGAGACTCCCTAAGATGTTAAAGGGTTAGAATAGGAGAAAAAAAGATTTATATGGAGGAGTAAAATGCACGTAATTATAAGACCTATATCTTAACACAGGTCAATAAAGCGTTGGTACAGGACAATATCTACTGTGTAAATATATCATAAATTTACCCTACGTGGAGTAGAGAAGGGTAATGTATAGGGAAAGGTACAGAATCCTAACCTCTTAATATCACAAAAATATTTTGATGAATTTTCTAATACTTTATCAAGCCCAAAGATAATATAGCCTTGAACACGTATTCCGATTGACCATGTTTGGTGACGTGTTACTTTGTGTTCTTCTTAGCTTGAGAAAGGTTCATTTGAACTAAAACATTGCTTTGTCCAATAAATTTACTTGTGAATCGTTCACATGTTCCCGGTCCTTTCGGTTGTTCTGCAATAACCGTCGCCATGCTTTCATACACACTGATACAGATATACAAACATTTTACGTACAGACGCACATAAACTTCCAGAAACGGCTTTCACACTCCCGTTGAACTCGCTGGTTTAAATTCAGGCAGAGCTCCAGGATGATGTGATGTAATCTTTTATTTGGTATTGTGCGTGTAAGTGAGAGGGAGCTGGGAAAGCTCTTTCCTACATTATCATACAGAGACAGCTAGCTCCCGCACGAATGCCAGGGACAACGTGGAGATCTTCCTTTTCGATTCGCCTATAACTGACTAAGGCCCTTGCTGGTCGTGAACCCAATAGCAGTTCCAATACCTGGACAGAACCCAGATAGAAACCCAGGGCTAACCCAAAGTCAGAGACCTTCACAGTCTGTTTGGATTTAAGTAGAAATGAGACATAGTCTATAGTATGGGTCAAAGCCACCTTTCCATAGGTCATACAGTACATTGGAGCATACCAAGATGTGTGTGGGAAGTGTAAGAAAGCTGAAATCTGAGCTTATGTCAGGAATCCATAGATAACCAAGCCAGGATCATAAGACCATGTATGTATATAGCCACCACAGACAGGGGATATGCGCTTAAGACACATGTGACACTAAGGAGATTTAATAGAGAATGATACACGCACTCCTCTAAAACAAATACATCTATTTATATATTTAGATAAATACTGTTTTTAGGGATCAACATATATATTTTTTGGATTAACGTTTCCTGAAGTTTATAACTCTAATATATTATAACTTGCATTAGGCATTTATCACCAGGAAATGTTATTCCTTAGTCTAACGCATTTCGGCTGCATATTTGTTTTAATAAGCCGTGTTAGAGGCAGCATTCTGAGCGCACAGAGCTGGAGTCCCACTGTGACCATAATATAAGAGAGCCTGAGGTTTGAAACACATGTTGACATAAACAAATCTCGCACAAATTTCATGTGATCACTCAAAATATTTCAACAATAACAGACGGTCATAACCCAGCATGTGTTACTGAAACGTAGCAAGTAGATTACTCACTTTTATAATATTATAAAGTTGGTTTTTACTGCTTCTGTGAGTCTTTTTCTGTTCATTTTAGAGAAACAAAACGATCAAAAATCTGACTAAAGGCACCCATTTACTTGCTGTTTTGAAGATTTCAGATTTGTGTGGGGAAGGGGGTTATTTTACTTCTATGACTATTTTAGGTTATTGTTGTGTAAATCTTGACATTGTAACTGTATAGTGACTGTCACTGGCAATATCTGAGTGTTATTGAGCATTCCGTGGTTAAGCCTTTAGCCCTTTCCAAGTGCCACTTGGGTGTTAACTGACCTCAGCATTATTCATGTTACATAGCTCAAAACCAAACTAAGAGGCTAGGTTAATTTCATCTCTGCATTTACACAATCGTAATTTGGGAACCATCTAGAAAATATACACCCTAAAAACAGAATTAAATGAATATTATGCAAAATACAAATCTCTGAACCAAAGCTCTCTGGGCATGAATAGCGTCTTGCCTAATTTAAATAATGAGTGAAGGTTAGCCTTTCTGTTGGTCTCCAAATACTACATCCCAATACCAGAGAGATTTTTTTTGTTTTGGTTTTTTATATATATATATATATATATATATATATATATATATATATTATTTTTTTTTTATTTTTTTTTTTTTTTTTTTATTGTACTGGCATGACCAAATATCCCCACTGGACAACCATGTTTTAAAAATATTTTTTTTTAATGATTATTATTTTTAACGTTATACATAATATAAGTAGAGACTACTTTTTGTACGTATATCCTGCAAGTTGACAAAAGGCAGGGCTTTAGCCAAGCTCCACGTCCTTAGTCAGTTTTGTCATTGGCCATTAAGCTGTTGGTCACATCCTTCCAGCAATGTGTCATTTCCTACAGCATCGCGCCATTGATTGTGTTGACTCTCACGCAGTCCTGGTGTAGTGGGTATGTGTGTGACTTCACATGCACACCCTTGGGAGAGCAGAGGCAGGAATTTCCAGCGGCCGCCATCTTGGAAAACACTAAGATGGCGCTACATGAAGGCAGACCTGGCTTTAAAAGCAGGGATTGTGTTTTTTTTTTTTTACTTTACAGAAACATCAAATATTTATAGTAAAATAAATATATTTGTGTTTTCGCCATTCAACAAAGGTACTATAATATGCTTGGTAGTTAGGCATTTGTAAATTGTTGGCAATGTAAAAATCTTCATTTGTTTATCTTATAACTAGGTGAGGTGAAAATGAATTACCTTTGCAAACCATATGTAGCCATGGTGACCACGTACCAAATGGCTGTCCTGCTTGCCTTCAATAATAGTGAGAGTGTCACTTACAAAGAGCTTCAAGACAGCACACAGATGAATGAGAAAGAGTTAACAAAAACAATAAAATCTCTCCTCGACGTGAAGATGATCAACCACGATTGTGACAAGGTAGGGGTGACGGCAACATCTATGTCTGTTGTGAGAATGTACATACCGGTAAGGAAGATCGCAGCACGGCTTACTCCAAAAAGGGACATTTACTGTAACATTACTACACTATCATGATTCACAGGTACCAATGGAGTCACAGGAGGACTTTATTGATACTCCAACAATAGAGACGGTAATAGGGCAGTAACACGTTCCACCAATCTGATAGTATCAATGAGTATCTGCAGTATTGTATTGTAGGGTTTGTATTTGTAATGCACTCGTTTTACTCATTAACTACACTATTGCTATACCTTTTCTCTCACAAAACTCTGTCCGAGCTAGTCACTATTCCTTTTCCTATGCTTTTTCTCCCGTTCCTCATATTTCTTTCTCTCATTTTTCTTATTTTCACCTTGGGTATAGCGAAATGTAGCTAGTTTCTACCTTCTGAACAGATAATCATTGTTATCGTGTTGTCAATATTTATTATAAACATTAATTTACATAAAAAAGAAAACATAATACAAACAAAAACACATTGCTAAATGCTGCCATGTTAGGTAAAATCTGTTTACTTTCTAAGCGTATAGAAAGGTGTTCCATTGTTTTGTGCAGTTTTACAATAATGGACGATTTCCCTCTTTTTCCGATTGTATAAACTACACACAGAAATAATTTCGCATATTAATTTGAACATTTGTAGGCTGTAGTATTTCATGTCTATGTGGCCGTGACTGATGTTTAGATGTTGCTGGGTTTTTAGATGCTTAAAGGGAATCTCCCGTGCCAGGAAAACAATCCGTTTTCCTGGCACTGGAGGTTCCCTCTCCCTCCCACCCCCCAATCCCCAGTTACTGAAGGGGTGAAAACCCCTTCAGTCACTTACCTGAGGCAGCGACGATGTCCCTCGTCGCTGTCTCCTCCTTCATAAAAAACTGCAATAATTACATTTGCAGGGTTAAGAGTAGTGGGAGTTGGCACCCAGACCACTCCAATGGGCAGAAGTGGTCTGGGTGCCTGGAGTGTTCCTTTAAACTGTTGAACAAAAATAAACGTGACAGATCTGCACAGTTTTCTTTGCTTAAGGTGTACCTGTGAGCAAACAAGTACACATATCTGCTTACAGGGAATATAAAGTATCACAAACTAACTTACACTACAAGCTAGTAGAAAAACTGGCCGTGCAGATACGCTCCTATGTCTTGTTTTTTCCATGATATCTGTGCTGTAGATACAATAAATAGGATGTATGTGGTATATAATCTAATTTCTGACAGCCTGAACAATGAATATGTGTGCCTTCTGAAATCGGCAAATTTAAATATAATGTGCTTTTACATAAAATGCAAGTTTCGTCTTTTAAAGTCTCTGTTTTTCATGTAGGAAGATGTAGATGGCGACTCAACATTTTCACTAAATATGAGTTTCAGCAGTAAAAGAACAAAGTTTAAAATCACTACACCTATGCAGAAGGAGACACCACAGGTAAGCTCTGTGAATGAATCAGGGTGTTTGTGTATTACTCATACTTTTTGAAGAGTTTGAGACTCTGTATTAAAGAGGTGCCACAAGCACCTGTAGAACTGCCTATAACATGTCCACTTTTTTCCCCCAAGTTCCGCCTTGGATATGGAAGGGATGCACAACAGTACATTATAGTACGGTATTATTTTACTGTAAAGTCTATGCGTCTCAGTCCTCAATGCCCGGGATGTT
This sequence comes from Pelobates fuscus, assembly GCF_036172605.1. Taxonomy (NCBI): domain Eukaryota; kingdom Metazoa; phylum Chordata; class Amphibia; order Anura; family Pelobatidae; genus Pelobates; species Pelobates fuscus. The sequence goes on along the minus strand of NC_086320.1, from coordinate 358,003,341 downwards.
TATTTCTAAGAAATCCTAATCATTCACTTGGGAATTCTTTGTCTGCTGGCCCTGCTTCCACAGTCTACAAGTAGGCTGAGTCAATCTAAGGGTTGTCTTGTTTGTTTGTTTGTTTTTTATCTGCAACCAATGGAAAGCTGGTACACCGCAATTCATGTATTGCCATGAAGGCCTAGCAGTGGACTGCGAAACTCAGAACCTCCAGGCTTAAACCAGCAAGCTGACAATTATTACATAGCGCCAGCATATTCCGCAGCGCTGTACATAAGTTAAACAAAGCAAACACTAAATTCCAACAAAAGGTAATTGGCATACTGAAAGCAGCCCAAATGAGCTCACAATCTGAAATAGGGTCCCTGAATTTCAACTTGGCAAAAGTTGATTATTGTTTTTCCAGCTCATAGCAGGTTGCTAATCTGTGCAGTGTTCCGGTATCTGCGAGCTGGGAAATAAAATCTTCCCAAAACCTGCACGTGCTTACTGGGTAAAGACTATTCGAAACCACAATTCCAGAGTACTAATAATTCCATATCCATATCCATATATTTTTTTTTGTGTTTTTAGAAAAAAAAATCATTACGTTAGCTGCCAATAAAAAAAAAAAAAAAAGAGTGTCTGCCAGACTTATTTTTTCAAGTTAAGTGCAGGAATTTATTTGCTTAAACAGCAAACTGCAGTGAATTCAAAACTCAATTGCTAAAATAGCTGAAAGTTTTGCAATTCATATTTTCATTTATTGCAACTGCCTACTTACTGAATGCAACCCACCGATTTCACAGTAAGGATTTGTCACTGAGATGCAGGCTATCGAAAGGGAAGTACATGTTTTTTTTAGTGTGTAGTTTAGTCGATTGTGTGTAAGCCAGTAGCTTGCGAGGCAAAAACAAAACTGTCGCTTATTTCATGCAAGTACATCACTAAAGTTGGTGGACCTGAAAATTGTCCTTCACAAAAATGGTTGACGTAGCTTGACAATTGATTTTCAAAAGGAACAAAACAGGATTGTAAAAAAGCTTTAAAAACTGTCCATTTTCAGTTATTTTAGGCAGGTACTATGCATAAAACATCTCACTTTAAATGACTCAATCCATTGTCCGTTTGTTCACATGAATGAAAGAACACACTTGCGGCAGAATAAAAGCAGCACATTAGACAAGAAAAGGGACACTATGCATGATTGCACGAGCAAAGAAAGTTCCCTGTGTGTAATACAGGTTTCTGGGAGTGACCGATTAGCAGGAAACAAGAAAGTAAACCGTGTGCTGTACTGTATCTTCATGGCATCATCTCCTCCGTTTGCAACCTCTATGGAGTGCAACACATTTCAAGATTGACTGAAATAACATTTTATATAGAAAAGAAAAAGTAGACATTTTGAGCAAAAATTAGTCACACTCATTGGGGTAGTGAAGGACTCATTTTGGCATGAATTGGTACATTATAAATTAATAATGGTTGGGTATGGTGGTCACATTTAGGATGCCATTCAGGAGCCCAGCAGATATAACTTCCTTCCTTGGCCAGTTCAGTCTTCCTACTAATCTGACCTCACATCATTCCCATTAATCCTTAATCATGTATTTGACTGGTCGGTGAAATCCCCTCTTGTCACAGTCTGTGCATTTTTTGTGTTGGAGTATTGGAGTGAGCATCTACCCCTCCATCATCCTTACTATTATCGCGATTGTCTGTGTTGCATTGTATTGTCTGCAACCAACAAAGAAAGTAACAAAATATGTAACTTCACAAATGCGTGTTTCTCCCCTCCAAACACTGCCATGGCTATTTCTAAGTGAAACAAATGGGCAGAACAAATTAATTCTTTGAGATGTGACCTATGACCCCAGTTTGTTAGGATCATTTCAGGATAGCATCCACTGGGATCAGTGTAGCTTGATCTATTACCATCCAGCTGGGAGGATTTCAATTAATTGATGTTAATTAGCAGATGAATACTCGTCCAAATACGCTCGTGATTTGGTATTTGGATTAGACAGATGTGATCACTTATTTAGCAATTTCAAATATAACTTCATTTGACCGTACATCAAAGGGGCCGACACATGCTTCTCAAACCAACTTACATTTAGAAGGAACTTTTAGGAAGGGTTTTTTATTTTTATTTTATTTTTTCATTTATTAAACTTAACACTAAACTTATTTGCCAAACAGTCATTTTTGTTTTTGCATGCTTGTTTGGGTACATCACTAAAGTTTGAAGAAAGTAAACTCAGAATTTTAAACTCCTGTAACATAAGACTATCTTATATATAAAGTCCCATCTATTTTGGTTTGTTTTTAAGCATTTAGTTGCATTACTTATATTAAGCAATTTAACATTGGGGGACATCGTCAGCCTAAAGTGTTTTGGGGTATTAAAGGGACAATCCAGACTTTACTTATTTTTCCATTTTAATTTTACAAAAAGTGCAGATTTCAAATGAAATTGGTACTTTCATAAATTAACCTTAGTACACCCTCCAGCTGTCAATCGGACAACTGGTTCTGTTACTTCCTGGTTTGGTTAGTTCAGGAAGCTAACCTCAAGAGTCAGCAAGTAAGCTGTTTTTACATATAGCTCAAATGGAAAAATGCATTATTAAATGCATACATACTTGTTTTCATTGGGGGTATATATATTAAACAGGGCTTTTTAAAATATATTTATTTGCACAGTGCGGTGTCATTTTAATAAGGCAGTCATGCTCCTTCTGATAGGGACAATTTCTTAGTGTCCCCAGAAGCAGGACACTAGGTGACAAATCCAGGACAACACATGTATTTAATCATTTTATTTGGGCAAGGGATTATCTCTTTAAAGTGCCACTATAGTCACCAAATTAACTTTAATTTAATCATGCTCCTGCAGTCTCACTGCTTAATTCTTTGCCATAGTTAATGAGTTAAATGAAGTTGGTTATACAGCCTTAGTCACACCTCCCTGCATATGAACTATACAGTCTTCCAAAACACTTCCTGTAAAGAGAGATCTTATATTAAGACTTCCTTTATTGCACAATCTGTTTAAAGGCACCCAGACCACTTCAGCTTAATGAAGTGGTCTGGGTGCCTGGTCCATCTAGGGTTAACCCTTTCTGCTGTAAACATAGCCGTTTCAGAGAAACTGCTATGTTTACCTATGGGTTAATACAGCCTCTAGTGGCTGTCTCATTGACCGCTGCTAAAGGCGCTTCTCACTGTGATTTTTCACAGTGAGAAGATGCCAGCGTCCATAGGAAAGCATTTAGGAATACTTTCCTATGAGACTGGCTGAATGCGCAGGCGGCTCTTGCCGCGCATGCGCATTCAGCCGATGCCGGAAGAAGAGGGAGGAGAGTCCTGGCGCTGGAAAAGAGGTAAGGGATTAACCCCTTCCTCCCCTTCAGCGCCACGGGAGTCGGACCATGGGGGTGGGGGCACCCTCAGGGCACTATAGAGCCAGGAAAATGAGTTTGTTTTCCTGGCACTATAGTGGTCCATTAATAAAGAATGTATCTCTTGCCCTTTTAATAGCTTGCTTGACCTTACAGTAGTGTCCTGTCTGTGATTAAAGTGCAATTTACAGAGCATGAGTTAAAAACTTCTAAATTAAGTTAACATCTGATTGAAAATGAAACTTTTTTTTTTTTTTTTTTTTTTTTTACATGCAGTCTCTGTGAGGTGTGGCTAGGGCAGCATGAATAGATACAAAGGTTATCAAACTCCTAAATGGTAGAGAAGTGAGCAGTGAAACTTCAGAGACATGATCTATACCCAAAAACTACATCATTAAGCTAAAGTTGTTTTGGTTATTAGTGTCCCTTTAAGCAGTAGATTGCTATATTGCTTGCGTTTCCATTAGTTTTGACCTAACATTATACCATAAAAGATGCCATAAAGAATAGAAAGCTATATGTTGTGCCTCAATTGGTTTGGTAAACAGTTGTATGAGTTATCTTTCCTCTTGGTTATGTACCATATGTTTGTGGCTTTATACTTTCTTGCAGTATATAAATTGCACTGTGGTGTGATTTTGTATTCAGGGTAGAGTTTTTAAATCTGATCTGCTGAAAAGCTTTGACCTGAATTGGTGATCTCATCTGTCTATGATGCCATTTGAGCATAGTGCTTTATTGGGTCTTAATACTTCAGGGTTGTTGTTTTTTTTTTGTTTTTGTTTTTTTTTTAAATTAATATTATAATTTAAAATTTATTTTTTCTGGAAATTTTACATATGGAATAATATTTTTATAAATGGCTTTTGGAGATACCTAGGATGTTGGGTAAAATGTAGAATATATATGTGTAAAGGTTTTTATAAAATATAAAGAGCAGTGTTTTTTTAGGATGCAAATGTCCCTTAGTGCATTTGATATGTTTTGACCATTTTTTCTGTATTTTTGTGCCACCATTTTTACGTGTTCTTTGGGCTACCTTACGTGCTGTGCGGCCTGAGATAATGGTTTTGATGTTATTATTGTATTTACAGTGTAAATTAATATTGGTTCAGATATTTTCGTATTTACTTTGTTTTCACTTACTAAAGAGTGTACGTTTTTATTTAATTTTCTTATGCATTTTGTATGATTTTGTTCTTGTATAATATGTATGATTACAGTATTCTTAATGTGTTGCTATATAGATTAATAGTTTGAAGGTTTTATCAGCCACTTCCTTCCCTTTGTTCCTTTCCTTAATCTATTTATTTTATCAAATGTTGCAGTAAAAAATATATATATTTTTATTAGAATTTAGATGGACATGGCCTCTGTTAATTTTCCAGTTCATATTTATTCTAAAATTGTAAAATGGCCTTCTGATAATGGTATAAATCTAAATAAGTATTAGGGCCTTGGTATTGATAGGAATTAGCCCTTTCTTATTAAAGAGCGGTTGGGTACACACCCCTTAATCAAAATTCCCTTTATACATGTGGCTGTTGAGAGGTGTACCATGTGGTTGTTAATCTTCCTATTTGGATGTTCACCCATAGTAAATGTTTAGTATACTTTCAATAAAGCGTTTGCTTTTTTATGCTGTGAATTTTTGTGAATGTCAGTGCGTACCGTATTTGTTTTTTCCTTTCGATATTGCAGCCAATGAAGTACCATTTCAAAGTATTAACAGGGCTTGTGAAACGGGCAACGCAGATAAATGCGAATGGTGTTTATGCACCGTGCCAGCCTCCTAAAATAGCTTCATCCCTCTAATCCTTATAGTAGAGGTGGCTAATATGAGTCACCCCCACCTTGTGTGGACAGCAGTTTCTATGGTAAATCTGAGAGTTGAATGGGTTGATACAGTTGAATATTAAATCTGTTAGGGCTTTGATACAAATAAAAAAAAAAAACAGAACTCGTCAAAGTTGACACGTGTTTGAAACGCATGGGTCAAATTTGCTCCTACTCAATTTTTTTCATCTCATCAAGGGGTCACAACCCACCTGCGCTGACGAATCTATGCTTTGGAGAGGAGAAAGGCGCTTCTCTCTGGTAGGTAACTACCTATTCTTCTTGGGAGAAAAAAAATAGAGAGAGAAGGATTGACAATGTTACATATTAGACGATCATAAGACTATATGCCCTCCTTCCACAAACTCCATAAAAATGAACATGTAAATGCAATAGTGCTGAAATGCAACACATTATCAGATTTATTACTACAATGCGATAGGATTTTTATTTTTAATAGTTGTTAATTGTGGACAACTAGCAAGGGAATTGTACATTGTACGCAAAAATGAATTACTTGTACAACTCAACTCATTTCCAAGTCTACAATTTTGGTCAAACAAATAATACAATTCTCTGCGCACGATTTGAAGTTAAGGGAACTATCTCTGTATAAATTAGAACGTGTGGTGAGGACACCCTAGTGAGAAGTAAGGGGCAATGTGTATTTAATGTCCTTAAAGTGCTTTCTTTCCACTGCCACTGTTGTACTGTTGTAGAGGCATCGGCTTTTCAAGCTTTGCATTCAGTCGTTTTACTTTCCAAAAACAAAAGCTGTTTTTTGGAACTCTGGTTTAACCCCGTAGGAGCTGCTCTAATGACTGAACGTCTCTTGTGTTTCCTTCCTCAGGAGGTGGAGCAGACACGAAGCGCTGTGGACGAAGACCGTAAAATGTATCTTCAAGCTGCTATTGTTCGCATTATGAAAGCACGCAAAGTACTGCGGCACAATGCTTTGATTCAGGAGGTGAGCGCCCATTGCTTCTTCAACCGATAGATTCCTTTAGTGACATTCTAAGTTTCTCAATATCAAAGCCTTAATGCAGGCCAATCCGCTGTTCTTGAAAAGGACGGCCATTTTAATGTTTTATTGTCTTCATCAATGGGAAAATGGATAACTATACGTTTCTTTTTTCAGACCCCATAACATGCCACACAAAGGCTGGGGAGGAGGGTTGCTTATTAACTTTTGACACTAAATTCAAGTTAGACTCGAATATGCTCTAATCCAAAAGCCATGTGTGTAGACCATTTGTATACCTAATATGTATGTTGTTGTATGTGTATGGAATTCATGTGTTTGTGTTGGTATGCAATTATAATTAGATTAATTCTGTAAGTGTATGGTTTAAAGCGGGGTGGACCTCATTTTTTTTCTACTGCTTATTGATTATCTTTACCACAAGTTTTTATGTTTTAGGTTCTTTGTAGTACTTAACGTTCAGCGAACTAATGGGAAGGGGGGGAGGGATAGGATTTACAAACAGCCCGCTGCTGTACACCTCATAACCCCAGTGGTAGATTTAAAAAACAAAGTTTGCACTTTTCCTCCACTGGCTTGTCCAGACAGGACATCATGAGTTCCTGGAGTGTAGTAATTGCATGACTCGGAACTGGTGCAGATTGTGATGAGAGGACAAACGAATAACAAAAAGTCTGTAACGGGCACAGGCACTGTAGATGTGCTAGGTGCTACCAAGGCACAGACTTTCTTACTATTAACCATCTGAGCTTGAGGTGAAGGAGGGAGATGAAAGACCTCTTTGGGCTATATCTATGGAAATCCCGGACTAATGTCTATCTGTTTTTACTAAAGTTCTTGTTTACACTCAATCACAGTTCTTTTATTTTTCCCTTTGGATGGCAAAATGGCCAACCAACGGAAAGACACCCTTAAAGGGCCCTCTTACAACAGAAGAGAATAAGACATTGTAGGTGTCCATATGACAGTCTTTTATCAGAAGTAACTATAGATGTACAAATATATTGCAGATAATAAAAACTAGTTAAGTAAATACAAGAAGAAAGCGTAGCATATAAGGCAAGATTACACATTTACCGGCCATGATTTAAATGAGAAGAGGTGCAAAAGATGGGGGACAAAGGCCCATTGAATCAGAAGTTGCTGACCCACCATAGGTAATAAATGGTTTACATTATGTTGACTTATCTATTGGCACCTCCATAGTAAATCTCCATCAGAAAGCCAAATAAAAATGTCTGTGTGTTTAGCAATGCTTCAGAATTAGATTTAATTTTTTTTTCTTGCTACTGTATGCTTAATTTTCAGCGTTGGCTCTCGTTTAAGAGTTTCTTCTGATTGTGTTAGGCATAGGGCAGTATCCCATGGTAAACCATTAATATAACAAAGGTTCATCGAACGAAGAGAAATTCCTTACTAGTTTGATTCTTTAACATCTGTTTAATCCATTTACTCTTTATTCGATTAGTGGTATTATCTAGTGTCACACTTCTTTCCTTTACTTAGCTTGTCTTATGACACAACTTAAATACAAATTGGGTTATCCTTCAAGAACACTTGCAGGCAAATCAGTTGCAGAGATTCACCCTAGATATCTTAGTAGCTCGGGAAATGCATTACTTTGGAAGGTTGGTTTCATCCCTGTGTAAGATATGTTTGGGGGGCTTTCCTTTTTGCCTAAAATTACTGTTTTCTGTTAATCCTTGACTTATTTTGGGTTACATCTGCTGAGTGATACTGTCTGAAGTGCAGAATCATGATCTAAGGCCTCGGTAGAATGTCATGGTTCGAGTCTGACCATTATTAACATGTGTTTGAAGACTTATATGGGTAAAATTGGCGTACATATTATTCACGTTAATTGGTTTTACTGCAATATCAGCTAATGATTGTGGTTCTGGTAGCTATAACTGGCATCCAATCATGCATTTTGTGCTGTAGTTTAAGTTGTGATGGAAAAACTAGCCTATCAGAAACATAGAAGTGTGTGGCTTCTTATTTGAGGTGAGGGATTATATAGAATATTTGGGGGGGAGATAACATGTTATGGAAACTTGTCACTGGCCTTCAGGTGGTATAGATCTCCCAATGGAATGGGGAGAACATGGCATTTTTTTGGTAACTGATTATGTTCTCATAATATATTTAAAATATAACGTGCTAATTTTGTAAGAATTTTCCAACTCACCTGTAGTCATTATTTGTATGTTTTAGCCCAAATGTTTCAGTTTTGTAGGCTCCTTTAGCCTAATTATTGCAGTTTGGTTTTCCGTGCAGTTTGGTTTCCCCGTGTCTTTCCGTCTGTGCTACTTCTCTTACTTCTGTAAGACCAGCATGCAGCTCCATCTATGAGGACCACTGGAAACCAATTATATTGGAAGTTTACTAGCCGTCATTTTCCTTCTCTTACATGCATGATCTAATACAACAACATACTTTTTTCAGCCTTCCCTAGTCTATTGTTTTCTATCAAAGCTGAACAATTGGGTTCTATTCCCTTTTCATTTTATAACTCACTATAATTTACGTTTCATTACACAGAAAGACAAAGACATGGTTTTTGTACCTACACAAACATTTAAGAAATTTCTATTGGATGTTTATGCAGTTAATTAGAACCTGCGAAATCTGATCTAAATCCAAAGAAGCAGGTGGCATATTGATAAAGAGGACTGTCCTTTCTCCAGTACGTTGTAGCCATTGTAATTATATGTAATACAGCATGCAGGTCAAACCAGTGCAACGGCTTCTAATGTTTCATGGATGGGCAGGTGAATGACTGGCATGTTAGTATACAACTCTACAATTAGAGGGCTGCAGCCTATTGCAATACATTGAAAACGTAAAATTAGAATTCTATATTGTGAAAGCCAAATTGATTTAAAAAAATAAGGAATGCCACTAGGTATAAAATGTGCAGCAGTTTATCTGAAGAAGCATCCTGCACATTATGATGTAGGATAATTTATTTCATTTGGGAATAAAAAGTGTGAAAGTTCTTGCTTTGCAGCCCCACACCCTTGTCTAATAAATCTGTGATTGTGACGTTCTTTGTTGTTATAGTAATTTGTTCTTTTATCTTCCTACATGTTAACAGCAGCAGGACTGTATGGAGCTTTTAAAACTCATTAAGCCGGACATTCCTTGCTGGCATAAGGGAAAATTGGTAATGGGAAACTGTAGTGCCAGGATAACAAAGTTGTTTTCCTGTCACTGTAGTGCCATCCTTTCTCGTGGCCTCCCCCTTCTGTCACTTCTGTTAAAAAACCCTTCTATCACTTACCTGATTCCAGCGCCAATGTCCCTCTGTGCTGGTTCAGGCTCCGCCTCTGCTCCTCCCCTGCTGACATCAGCTTGGGAGGACCTAATGCGCATGCGCGGCAATCACCATGCTCACATTAGGTCTTCCCTCATAGGAAAGCATATACAAAGCTTTGGAGATGAGGGTGACGCTGGATGTCCTCAACCATTACGTGAGGACGTCCAGCATCAGTTAGGCGACCAAAAGTCACCCAACGACCCAGAAGTCGCTCTAGTGACTGTCTGTTAGACAACCACTTGTTGTTTAGTTAACACTGCAAGGTAATTATTGCAGTTTATGAAAAACAGCCATAATTAGCATTGCAGGGTTAAGGGGCCTGGGACACTGCTCCCAGATCACTTAAATGAGCTGCCTATAGTGTCCCTTTAATAACAGACTTCAATAACGTGCATGATCTGTTCTCATTGACACAAATACAAAAGTGTATCTTCTTGCTTATGGATGCTCTTTTGTACAAATCCCATGATGCTCAGCCAGATCAGCTCGGCAACTGTTTGAGTTGCCATCAGTGACCTTAGATGCCAATATTGCAGCCCCTACAGGTGTAGTGTAGTCCCAGTTTCAATCTCTAACATGCAGATGGATAGAACCTATAAACACATTTTACTAATTAGTTTTCTCTCGAATCACATTTGATTTTCAGATAAAATTGGGGCTGGCATACAAGATGATTTATTTTTTATTATTATTACTATGATGGCCTACAACTCAACACTAGACATCGCCAATCCTACTGACCTGCCTCCGTGATCTTCTTTGCTGAATGCATTACCTTTGGCAAAATTCAATACTACTCGTACTACCATACATAATGAAAAGAACGATCTATTCTACCCATAAATTATTAATCAAGTACTTTTCCATAGATCAGGGAAAGTATAGTAAACAAACCTAAACAATTGAGGCAATAATATTGGCTCCATTGGCCACCTGTTGTTATGACTGGATTTGTGAAACTTTTGTTAAGATTACTTATTTGTCCCTCTTTTTGTTCTTCGCTCATTTTTGTATTTGGAGTGACAGGTTATACTGCATTGTGATTCTCTGAGATATGATAATGATGCATCATCAAATAATGTTTTAGCCATTCAGTGATGTTCGGTAAACGATCAGTTTTTATACATAGTTAGCAGTTATGTGTTGTAACAGGGATGACCTTATATCTTCCTTGTTGTTGTATTTTGAAAGCCCCATCCTTATCAGAAATCCAGTCTTGCTACATTGTAATTTTTATTTATCTATGGCGTAGACTAAGCATATGGATTATAATAAATCAAAGTCTAGGTAAACAAACCTCTTTATATTCTATTGACGTCTGACTCTCTGAGCAGAATAAGATGCACAGTCAGTCACACAGAACCTCCATGTTTGAGCAATTGAGTCTAATTCATTTCTGTTTGTGGGAAAAAAGACAATGACATAGTCGATCATTTATTATAAGTAGCGCACTCACATGTATGTGAGCAATAATTGTCAGATGTAGTCCACTCACATGTGTATGAGCAATCATTACTTAATCTATGTGAATTTTAAAATTAAGACCAAAGTAGCTGAACTGAGAGCACAGTTGACTTAGAGAATATTAACAATTCAGCTATTTTGACCTCAAATCTGAAAGTCACTTTGAAGTGTAATTTTAGTGAATAACCCTGATAGTCCATTCTTTAGATTATTCATGCAACATTATGATAAAAATGTACTGTAATATGTTAATGACCATACATCTTTCATTACAATTACTAGCTTGTGTGTTCTGTGTTCGTTTATCCACCTAGCTGCAGTGATTTGGGAATTTTTTTTTACAGAAGTCTTACTTTTTCCAATTATTCTAAACTTCTCATTAATGCACTTGGAAGTGTATAGTTTATTGAGAATAAAATTTCTAGAGTCAATTTGCCTAGATTTTTATAACCTCGCGTTAACATTTTTTTTTTTTATTTCGTTAATTGCTGTAGTTAACCCTCCTTTTTATTTCATTGCAGGTGATTAGCCAATCCAGAGCCAGATTTAACCCAAGCATTAGCATGATCAAGAAGTGCATTGAAGTCCTTATAGATAAGCAGTACATCGAACGAAGCCAAACCTCTGCAGATGAATACAGTTACGTTGCATGATGCTATCGTCCAGTTGGCATATGGCAGAAAGCATCACCGTTCCTGTTTTGGTGTGCTCTTGTTGAGAGAAGCAGCATTTTGCCTCCATAATCTGTCACCTGGCAACCCCTGTTTTTCTGCTGTTTACAACATCACCAGTGCCACGTCATGAGCGTCTGTGAAAATGCCTATAAATATTTCAGGCTCATGCCATCTTGACATTTCTTACAACTCTAAACTAAAATGAGCAAAGTATTTCTGGAATGTGGATTTTTTTTTTTTTTTTTTTTTGGCCGGGTAACTTTTTTTTTTTTTTTTTCCTCCTTTCATCGCGTTTGCAGTTGATGTTTTTTTTTTTGTTTTTTTTTTTTTTTTTGTCCTTTTGGTTTTTTTTCTTTCTCATTTTTTAATGTATCTTAAAGAACCTAAAGTAAGAACTCAATATTGTAATATTACAGATAACCTATTAATTGTATCTACTTTAAGATGTACAAAAAAATGACAAACATGATATCGCTGCTTGTCAGATTAAAAAAAAAATAAACGTATTGTGTACTGACATTAATATTTTATGGGCACATGCTGTGTGCAGTGAATATAATGTATATTCTGCACAATATCTCTTAACATTAAAGGCCGCGCCATCCTTTGGCTTTTGAACGTTATTGTAATCTTTGTTTTCAAGCAACAATTTTTCAAACGGTGACATGGCATCATGTGGTTATAAAAGGAGACTTGTACTACCTATTCTGCATTATCAGCAATGTACATATTGTTATCAACAGATGATCTGAGTCAAATGATTCCAGTACTGCTGTTTACCAATTTCTAAATAGAAGTCTCTTGGTAAAAAAAAAACAAAAAATCAAAAGGAATTAAATGCATATTCTTTAAACTGCAATTCTGGGTGGATTAAAAAATGTAAAACAGTAACGTAGTGTAGATGGAGAGATTTTATTTATTAGTGCTTTCATTTTAGCCTGCTAGCTAAAGTGTTACTCCAAGCTCACATCAGTGATTTGAAGTGGTTATGGTGCTTAGAGCCTGTATGTTGAGCATTTCAGTATGACATACTGAATACAGAGATAATTAAGTATTCTACCCTAAATATCCACCTCCGTCACCATCATTTGTATGTAACAAGCCAGCCTGCAACAAGAGTTCCAGCAACAGGTCCAGGCTACTCCAGGCATCATAACCACCGAATGCAGTTTTGGCATATAAAGCATGCTCCTGCTGTCTCACTGCTCAATTTTCTGCTATTTATAAGTTAAATCACTTTCTTTATGCAGACCTAGTCACACCTTCCTGCATGTGACTCACACAGCATTCCTGCACACTTTCTAAAATATTGTCTTAATTTTTTTAAGCGTTCCTTAAAATGTGTTTAATTTAGAATTTATCCCCTTCTCTGTGAATAGCCTTGCAACAAAAACAGAGAACATGAGAACAAATGAAAGCTTTGAGGTACTCAGTAGCTTGCCTTTCGGTAAATCCCCACTAAGGTCTCAAAATAGTTTTTGGTCACTTTTGCAATTACATCATAAACCTATACCCGTGTACATATCAGACTGATGCCACCTATAAGGGCATCCAAATCTTAAATGGAATCCACACGTGGACCCACATACCCACTGTGCCTATATTAATGTAGGCTACACCTTGCTGATGAGGCCCAAAGAAAGCCAAAAAGGTTGTTCTCTGAATTTATTTTTTATATAATGGCTGCATAACATAACAAAGGCAAATTGCATCTAGATTAGCCATTTTAGTAAACGTATGCTAAGTCGTGGAAATAAAAAGTAAAGAGGTCAGCCAGAATGCTGTGCCTAGAAGAAAGGTAATATTGTCCCAAGGCGATTATAAAGGGTAATAAAAAAAAAAAATAAGAAATGTTCCCAAGACACTCCACGGTTTTGCACATAAAGAGTATTTATTCATGCATAGAAAATAGAACAATGCATCATTATAGCAGAGAGAAAGCGCATAGTATAGTGCTAAACCAGTATATAGTACCAAAACCACAATGTAAGTAAAGCGCTAAATGCAAAAACCCATTAACAAAGGTTTACTGACCAAGAGCAGGAGAAATTAAACCCCAACGTTTCGGCTGTGAAGCCTTCCTCTGGGGGACCTCTCTTGGTCAGTATACCTTTGTTAATGGGTTTTTGCATTTAGCACTTTACTTACATTGTGGTGTTGGTACTATATACTGGTTTAGCACTATACTATGCACTTTATCTCTGCTATAATGATGCCTTGTATTTTCTATGCATGAATAAATACTTTTTTCATGTGCAAAACCGTGGTGCCTTGGGATCATTTCTTATTTTTTTTTATTACATGTATATATCTGGTATGGGAACAGATTATCTTCCTTTAAGAGCACCCTGAACCTTATAAACCACACACTTATTTCCCTTTTCCTGTAATTTTATGTTTGTATATTGATTATAAAGGGTAGCATATAGCTTAGTTCTAAAAAGGAAAGTAGGTTGAGAGGTGTGATTGCAGCTTTTAGAGCCAGCGGCAAACAATGATCGAAGTTAGCCTGGCTAACTTTATAAGAATAGTGCTAAACGATATCATGGAGGATGTGCTGTGTCCTCTTACGAAGGGCACAATATAGCAGTCCTTTCACTGGTGGTATTCCCATGGCAACAGCAGGTCCACCGTAACTTCCAAATTTACAAAATAAAGGTAGGAGTGTCCACCATAGATGATATGGATTAGATTTGATCATTCTGTTCCATCAGCCGCCGCTGGAAATGTCTTTCTCCCTTAATAGCTTAGTAAGTGAACGAACGAACGTACTGACACCACATAACTGTTTGTTTGTCTGGAGAAAACCCTGAAAAAGGTGAGTTGCGACCCTTCCGATTAAGTGGGGGCACTCCTACTGGCCCCATATTAGCATTGCCAAGTTCAAGTATTTCATGAATTTATCAAGTACATCTCTAGAAGCCTCCCAGGATGACCTTGGTCATGCTGAAACCGCTTTCCAGTGAAAGTAGCTTAGCCTTAGTGTGGAAAAAAGGCAGCAGAGATGATGTGGGGGATCTTAATTGAGGATACTCAGGAACCTCTCTGATGTGGACATTGCAGACTCTGGCCCTGTCTTCCATGTAGCCACACATGCTGTTATTGCTGCATAGTCTGCAAGGTAATCATTGCTGAATCTGTAGACGTTTGAGTCACTTTTACAGCCTTAGTGTCTTCCTCAACAGCAGCTATTTCGCCTGTAAGGGTGGACCTTCTTACTGACTAATCGTCCGCTTGGAACATCGCTTGTATGTCTTTCAACAGAGCTTAGAAGTCCACTTTAGTGAAAAGGGCTTCACCCCCTTGGGTTGGAGGGTGAGATGGACTGACCTGTTTATTTGTGGAAAAGTCCAGGCTGTTATCCTCAGATTACGCTGAGGAATAGGCCACATCGCATGTCATCTTAGGTGGAGTAGGCCTCAGTCTTGCAGGACCCAGAGCTGGGATCTAGCCAATGCTCTGTAGGTGAATACTGACCAAACTAATCTGTAGTGATGAAGTGAAAGCACAGTGCGAAGTACTATTATTAGGCATAAAGCTCATCAGATATGTCCATCTCGAATGTGTGCTGGCTCCCTACTATAGTGAGTTTAACAAGTTAAGAAAGAAAACTTGATTTGCATGGGGATGTTTCTGGGATCTGTAGTTCAATAGTTCGAGAGTCAGTGATGTTGTTCCCCTAGGGATTTAGAAACTGAAGTTAATCAGTTCAGTTCAGCATAAAACACAGAAACCGGGTTTAATAGAAGAACATTCATTTGTAAAACTCAGGTTATGCTGATTACAGATACCAATTATATCTTTTATCATCTATCATCCCGCAACACCTTGACTGGACATCATAAGAGAACGATTTCGACGATCTAAAGAGTTCGCCAGTAAGTTCAAAAAACTTTTTTCAGGACGTCAAAATTCCTGCTTGTGAACAGGTATTTTAGGTTTATTGATAAAATGACCTGCTACATGTGTAAAAAAACTATTGTTTGCTAAGCCAAAATTGCTTATTTATATGTGTTTAATGAGGCTTGGCGTTAATGCACTGCAGGTTCAAAAGTATAGTCAGAGAATCTTATTGACTATTGACCATAAATCACTGTTAACATGTCTTTTGGGCACATGCATGGTGTTGGTCAGTTATATGGGTGGTACAAATTAATTATCTGAAGAGTAATGAAATTCTTATCAGACCTTTATAGGAATGCTGATTTATTTTTTTCAGCATTTTGTCCATGAATCAGCACAAAAATGTGCTGCTATTAATTGTTCTTGTTAGATTGATTTATGTTTTGAGACAGTCGGAAAAATTACCATTTTTGTACCTCCCCAGATGCCGACTAAAAATTATAAAAACTGAAGCTACCATAAGCAGTAATTTCTACGTTTAGCTTGTAGTGACAGGCAGCTCTGTAGCGATGAAGCGGAAGTTGGAACAGGCCTTGACAAACCCTTGGAATCAGGGACCCTTAGCTGTTCTTCATTATGTATAATGTGCTTCCATGTGAATATCTATCTGTTTTATGTTGGGGTGGGGAGGGTTGAATGGGATATATATATAATTTATTATTATATATAGGGCTATATTTAGTTTTTTTTGTAAATGTTCCTCAAGTCAGCTTTTGAGCAAAAAAGCATGTTTTGGCCAACCGTTTGCTAATTAGTTTGGATCTCATTAAAATACCCTGCTTACCTGTACCTAGTTTATTCATTACAATTATTTGCCTAATTAAAAAAAAAAACCTATTAAAAGGACTGCACTTATAAACTTCATCCACAATATATGAAATGTACAACGTATTAAAGGTGCCATTGCATTCTGTGTATATCCCTTTATATTTATTTATTACACAATATAATAATTATATGAAATGTTAGATTTAATCTGTTTTTACCTCTACAGAGACTGGATTTGCACCTCGGATATATTCTGGCTTATCCAGAGCTGCTCTTTTCTCCCTCCTTCTTTTAGACCTGCCACAACCTGTCTGTTTGCACTAAGCAGCAGGAATAATGCAGGAAATAGATGTTTATACTAAGCGAAGTGTTTGTGTAACAGCCTTATTAAGGATTCTATGTTACGGAGTGACGTATAAAACACAACCTTTTGCCATTGAGACTTCTGATAGGATGTCTTCCATATTGCGCATCATGGGAATGTGGTTATCTTCCTTGACAACTTTGAGTACGTATGGTTTTACATGTGTACTGCATTGCATTATGGGAGTTCTCAGATTTACATTCTGTGCCATGCATTGTCCTGGCATGCTCACATTTGATGCATATTTAAATACAGCATGCTTGGATTACAACAAAACAAAAAGAAAAAAAACACAACTGATGGCTATTGTGGTGTAAATCCATCTCGGTTTCACTTTGTTTCACCATTTTTTTTTCACTTTGTTCCCTCTTCCCTCTTTGTTCCCTCTTCCAGATTTATTAAGAGATGAAAAACTCCAGTGTGTGGTTAATTCTTAGTGAGGGGGAGTAGTCCGCCATAAAAAGTACTCTTGGACCAGATTGTGTTTTTTTTTGTTTTTTTTTATAAATTTTTTTAAAATGGTTTTTATTTATATCGCTGTGCATTTGTGTCGTTACTGCTGAAGAGCATTTTGGTGTAATTATTTCTGAGCATAATTCAATAATTGTAATTTATTTAAATTCTAAAAATATTTCAGTGGAAGCTGTAATATGAAAAACGTAAGAGAACGCATGGAATTGGAACTTTTAGGACCTCGGCTGACACAGGGCATGGGGATTTATAAAGGAGGAGCCTCAAGTTGCATTTTCAAAACCTTTACATATCCCCCGGCAGTCTTTTCTTAACCGCACAAATTATGTTTAGCACTGGAGAGTCTCTCATTATAAAGTTCCCCAATGGGGTTTAATATGTTAACAAATGCCACTGTTATTTGCAGTAGAAGAATGATTTACTTTCTACGTAGTGAAATAAGGCAAAGAACCAACAAATCCTGCTCTTTTACTGCAAAAAAAAAATAATTAAATAAACATTGAGGCAATAGTGTTTGTAGCGTAGTAGTAGTATTATCCACGGTATCTCCGCTGGTAGACAGGATAAGCAAATCCCAAAACAGGCAAAATGCAGGTAACGTAGTTACAACCCCTTCCTCCCAAGAACTAGGCGACACATAGCTTGGAGGTCAACTGAGGTTTTTAATTACAGGCACAGTATTTATGTGGTTACAGATATACAGGGTTTCCCAAGTCCCAATGCAGGGTTTGTCCAGTAGGGGACTACATGGGGGACTGGGTTTTACACATATTTTACCCAGCATACATTGCTGTACCAAGGAGATACTTATCCCAGCATGCATTGGTACAGAGGAATACAGTTTTTATATTAAAATCCATAACTCACGTAATATTCCTGATATACAGCTTTTTAACCCTTCATTACATAGCTGGGACCTGGACGCACAGTTAAGTGAACTTGCGCCCAGATCCCCGCACAATTAACTGAACACCGTTCAGTTTCCCTTATCAGGCTCAATTCATTTAAACGATTGCCTGAACTGAGGGAATGAAACTACTGAAAACGGTAAACTCCCGAACGGCTTGGAAGTCCAGTAAAGCTCGTGTTGCCGAGTAGCAGATTTTAGTTCCAGGCACTCAATGACAAAACCCTGCTGGCTTTCCGCGAACAAAGATGGCCACCGCTTCGTGGTCGGTACACGAATGGCGGCCACCCGCAACAAACCGCAATTAACTTCGATACAATGTTGCAAAGTACGTAATTGGAGACACACGACCGTCTATGGGTGGTCTCCCATTCGGTACTTTGCTTAACCCACGAACAGTGCGGGAATTCACTGTTCGTGTAGATGTAGATTTAACATTAGCGGTATTCGTGTGTTTGAAACACACGAATGCCGCATACAGGGTAAAATACAAAGCCTAGCAAGAACATTACATTAGTCAGTTTACATCACAATTTGCAGTCTCTTAGTGGCTGAATTTGCCACAGTGTTTGACAGATTATATTGTGTTACATGTCTATAACAAAAATTAAGAGATAAAAGTGGGAGAACAAAGTCTCAGTTACCAAAAGACCTACTCTACCCCTAAACTCGTTCTTGGGAAGTAAGATGGGAACCTCAGTTACGTGATGGGCGACCTTTCTTTTTAAACTCTATGTAGATAACAATTTGTATGTTGAAAGAGTTCTTTTACTGTCCGGTCTTGGGGGGGGGGGGGGAATCTGTTTTTTTTGCGCATCTTTTTAGGACATCAAATTATCCAGTAGTGGATGTCATGAAAAAGATTAGCTTTCATTAAATTTATCATTGGGCCTTCAGGATCCAGTTCTGTAAAATAGATCTCCAGGCTGTAACCAAGATCACATGTATAAATTTAGTGTGAGATTTCAGAGGGTGGAATAATACCCAATATTACAAGAATTGCATGATTTGTATTGGAAGATTAATAAGTTTTAATATCTTCTCAAAACCTGCTGACCTCAAAGCAGGACCAAAAACTGTTGTATAAATCCGACTCCCCTCCCTTGTTTTTCAGACAGTTTAGGGAATCACTCAGGCCCTGCATATGTTGGTGTTTTGGGTACAATATGCGCCAATTCCATATATCCCCATATAAATGGTAATGGGGGACTATTTTCCAAACACACACCAAAAACAGGGATGGTGTTTATAGGGTTATTTATTTTTAATCTCGTGCCACAGATATAGTAGTTTTTTTAATAGTGATCTTGGAACACTTTTTTGGGGGGGCAAAGCCATTGTCCTACGGGTAAGGGGCAGTTGCTATATTTAACCTCAGAGTTGATCTTTATAAGGTAGAAGCTGATACCGGAGAAACTGACGGAAGCCAAGCACAGAGAGATGGACACAGGTTTCTTCAGGAAGGAAGAGATTCTTTATTGGATCACCGATCGGGACTCAGAGGGACTAGCGTCACCAAAATACAGCAAGTTCTGAGCCCCGGACAATAGTGCAGGCTCCTTATATAGGCATATAACTCCTCCCATATTAAGCTCCACCCGCACATTCTCTTAACCAATCAACACAAATAAGAATTAACTTCCTGTTTGACCGCATGGCTTGTCCAGCACAATGGAGGAGGGGGAATACTATATCCTGTATTCTTGCACATGCTCCGTACACTACTGATCGTATCTTGCCTCGTGCATCCAACTGATCGATACGTCAGCATATGCACGTACACATGCCACGTGGTAATCTCGGCCTACTAAATTTATTTTTACCGAGATTCCACCACATTCCCCCCTTTGATGCCTCTTGATATTTTACAATTACTTGAGGCATCACATAACCTTAGTTTGCTTACACCGCAAGTTACCTTGAACCAGACCAGACTTATCTTATGATGTGAATCTTTAACATTCATCTTCCTGCATTGGTTCTCCCTGATCTAAAGCCTTATATTTATATATCGCCATTATCTGTGCAGCAGCCTTCCTCTCTGCTATACTTCCTATCAGGCTTTGCACAGACCTAACTACTAAGGGTATAAGACACGGTAGGAGTAGACACAACAGTAAAATCAGTAGGACTCCACCTACCACTGCCTTAAGCCCTCCAAACCACTCATACCAGCTACCAAACCAACTACTTGGATTGTACCCTTTCCATACCTGAGTAGGCACATGCGCTAGTTTAACCATATGGCTAGTAAGCTCAGCTATTGCTTGCCCTTCGTCGTCTATTTGAAGACAGCAATTGCTTAGGTTAAACTTCCCACATACACCTCCCTCTACTGCCAAAAGGTAATCCAAGGCTAATCTATTTTGGTAGACTGCTGTCCTCATCCTGGTGTTATGTTTCACTAGGAGATTGAGCGCTTGTGATGTTTCATTAGTGATAATCTCAACCACCGCCTGTAATCTTATAATGCGGTTGAGCATATAAATAGGGGTTCTATAACCAAAGGTACCATCCTCAGCCCACGTGGCTGGCCCATAATAATCTATGATACGCTGGGGAGGCCATTCATTATCTTCCCAGGTACCTATCTCTAAGGGCCCCCTTTTCTTCCTATGATTCACATCATACACTTTAACACCTAAAGTCTCACCTGTTTCAATCGGTAACAAGAAGAAGGATGGTTTGAGCATACCCAACACACATGCCCCTTCCCAGTCCTGTGGCAACTCCGAATAGGCTTTCTTACCACAGATCCAGTACAAATTTGCTGGGGCTCTCCAGGTAGATGTGATGGATAGATCAAACCACACATCCTTTAAATTGGCGTATCTAGCAAACGGGTTAGATGGTTCTGAGACATTTGAAGCCGACCACCAAGTTGTATTCTTTGTATCATCATCATAAGCTTTTTGCCCTAGACAAGTTAATTCTCCTACAGAAGTATTATACATTATTCCTTTCCTTGCTATGCAAACATAACCTATGATGGAGGTCTTTAATCTCCACTCAGATTTACCTCTAACACTCATATGATAATCGGCTTGTGTAGATATTAATTGGTCAACTGCCTCAGAACCGGACATTACCTCCTTTGCTTCCCAAGGCCATTGGTCTCCCATGTTAGTACCTCCACACACATAGCAGTTGGTAACATTAAGACTACCGGCAATACTTTCAGCTAGGTCGATGAACAGGTTCTTAGCATTATGGGGGATCTTATTATCTATGCTCATCTCTTCATAAAAGGAATGGTATACTTGATGAGTCTGGGAGGATACCGTATCAGTCTCTATTCCTATAAACAATAATGTCCCAGGATCTAAACCCGTCCCGTATATTTGAAACCCAAATAAATTTCCATACTTATCTAAGAACTTGTCGGGGTTATTAATAAGTATATGGACTGGGTTGCATTCCATAGACTTACAATATGGGCTAGTCGGCAACTTAGTCACTATCATGTCTTTATCTACTGTCTGTCCCCAAGTCGCCCACCCCACACAAGACCAATATGGACAAAAGTTATAGTCTTTATTTGGGCATCTAGGACTCACATATTTATTTTTGCTACTGGGACAAATGTATTTATCGTTAGACCCATACGTCCTCTCCCATCTAAGATCCCCACATACATTCCACGGCTTTCTACCACTTGATATCGCCTTACATGCATCAAATAGCAGAACACCCGAAGAATGTACGGATTCTAACACCGTCTTGTTAATTAGGGTCCCCTGAGGATCTCCATTCCTGAGAGTCAACCAAATTGTACGAGGCTGATACTCCGGACTGAAGCACTTAGGTTCTCCTACTCCTAAATGGCACACACTATAGTCTATATTTAAGTATCTACATCTCGATACATCTCCTTTACACTCGTATTGTGAATGCCAAATTAGGGTTTGGGAAATATGGTTACCTGTTCTCGTAGTCTTAATGCATACCTCACAGCTAGGAGTGTCGGTACCTCTACCTTCCTGAATATAAAAACACATATAAATAAACACAATCAAAAGCACATCTTTCGCCGTCATCCTCAGTCTTCGTCCGTGCGATGGAACCTCAGCTTCCAGGATGTGAGGGCTGCAGGGAATGGAGTTCTGCTCGTCTTCACAGGTGTCCCTTCGAGACTTTCCTGGCTTATACACTATGTGATGGTAAGAGGACAGGCTTTATTATGGCCTTCTCACTTACACCTGTAACAATAAAATTTGTAATCCACAATAATTCCTCGTTACTCCGACTGAGTAGTGCGTTTCAACCGGATCTTGCAGGGATTCTCTGGATCTGCTGTAACTTGCCAAGAATCGACTGCTGCTGGTTTAACCCTGGAGTGATGTATCCACGGAGTCACTTCTGCTACTTTTATCGCTGTAGGGGTAGACAAAAGAACAACATAAGGACCTCTCCACTTGGGCCCTAACGGTACATTATTCCACTCTTTAATCCACACTTGATCTCCTGGATGATAACTATGAACAGGGGGATAAATATTCACAGGTAATCTATCTTGTACCCATTTCTGTACCTCCTCCATAGTCTTACCCAACTCTACAACCTGCTGCCGGGTAATTCCTTCTCCCAACTGACTCAAGTCCCCCCTTAAGTTACCAAGTACGGGAGGTGGTCGCCCATACATAATTTCAAAAGGAGAGAGGCCCATCCTTCTGGTAGGGGTACTGCGGATTCGCAATAGAGCTATAGGTAAGAGAACGTTCCACTTAAGTTGGGTTTCCTGACACATTTTAGCCAACTGGTTCTTTATAGTTCTATTCATTCTCTCTACCTTACCAGAACTCTGGGGTCTATATGCAGTATGAAGCCTCCACTTTATACCAAGCATATGAGTCAGTTGTTGTAGGCACTGGTGAACAAAAGCTGGACCATTGTCCGATCCTATAGAACAGGGTAGTCCATATCGGGGTATTATTTCTCGTAGCAGGAATCTCACAACTTCTCCTGCTTTCTCTGTACGAGTAGGACATGCTTCTACCCAGCCTGAATAGGTGCACACAATTACCAGCAGGTAACGATGTCCACCCGATTTAGGCATCACTGTAAAGTCTATTTGTAGATCGGACATGGGGAGTCCCCCCATAAACTGAACTCCTGGTGGCTTTACTGGTCCTTGTCTTGCATTATTCTTAGCACACGTTACACATCTGCGTACAATGGCCTGAGTCAAGTTGGACAATCTTGGTATGTAGAAATGTTTCCTGAGAGATTCTTCAGTACTGTCTCTCCCAGAATGTGTCCCGTTGTGATAATTTTGGACAATTTCTACCGCTAGCGATGCTGGTATAACTATTCTTCCATCTTCTAGCTGATACCACTTGTTCTCCAAATACTTTCCCGGTTCAGTCTTTAACCACTCCTCTTCTTGAGCTGTATAAACTGGAGTCCATTGAGACAGTGGGGTTGGTATTAGAGCAGCTATATGCCCCACATACTCCTGTCTTCCTGATTCAGCAGCACGCTTAGCTGCACTATCTGCCATCCGATTTCCCTTAGTTACATCACCATCTCCTCTCAGATGCGCTCGACAATGTATGATACCGACTTCTTTCGGCTCCCACACTGCTTCCAATAGTTGTAGGATTTCAGCTGCGTATTTGATTTCTTTGCCTTCTGAATTCAGTAGTCCTCTTTCTTTATACAAAGCTCCGTGGGCATGAGTGGTTAAAAACGCATACTTGGAGTCCGTGTAGATATTTACTCTTAAACCTTCAGCCAATTGTAACGCTCGTGTTAGTGCTATTAATTCTGCCTTTTGTGCTGATGTTCCTTTCGCCAGTGGCCGAGCTTCTATCACCTTGTCTATTGTTGTCACTGCATATCCTGCATAGCGGATCCCTTCTTTCACATAACTACTGCCGTCGGTGTAATATTGAACATCGGGGTTCTGGATGGGAAAATCACGAAGATCTGGTCTACTTGAAAATACTTCATCCATTACTTCCAAACAATCATGTTGACTTTCAGTAGGTTGTGGCAAAAGGGTAGCTGGATTTAAGGTGTTTACAGTCTCTAAATGCACTCTTGGGTTTTCACACAACATTGCTTGATACTTGGTCATACGGCTGTTACTAAACCAATGATTTCCTTTGTAATCCAACAACGTCTGTACTGCATGTGGGACTCGTACATAAAGTTCTTGACCCAGAGTGAGTTTATCGGCTTCAGCTACTAGCAGGGCGGCTGCAGCTACGGCTCTTAGACAAGGTGGAAGTCCGCTGGCCACTGCATCCAATTGCTTAGACATGTAGGCAACAGGTCTTTGCCATGATCCCAAGTACTGTGTCAATACTCCCACAGCCATTCTTCTTTGCTCGTGTACATATAAGTAGAATGGTCGTGTGTGATCAGGTAGACCTAATGCTGGGGCACTCATCAAAGCCTTCTTCACATCTTCAAATGCCGTTTGCTGTTCTTGGGTCCATAAGAAGGGGTCGTGCTCTGTACCTTTGATGGCTGCGTACAGAGGTTTTGCTAGTATCGCATAGCTGGGAATCCATATCCTACAGAAGCCTGCTGCCCCCAAGAATTCTCGCACTTGTCTTCTATTCTTGGGTATTGGTATTTGGCAGACAGCTTCTTTTCTCTCTGGCCCCATAATCCTTTGACCTTCAGAGATATGGAATCCCAGATACTTGACAGTTGGCAAACACAACTGAGCCTTCTTTCTAGACACCTTGTATCCTGCCTTCCAGAGAATGTGTAGTAGATCGTGCGTTGCTTGCTGACAGATTTCTTTTGTAACTGCTGCTATCAACAAGTCATCTACATATTGTAACAATACACATTCTCCTGGGATAGACTCTAAATCCAGTAGATCTTGACTTAGAGCTGAACCAAATAGGGTAGGTGAATTTTTAAACCCTTGGGGCAGTCTTGTCCAAGTCATTTGGCGTTTTGAGCCTGTTACAGCGTTCTCCCATTGGAAAGCGAAAATACATTGACTTTCTGCGGCAATTCGGAGGCAAAAGAAGGCATCTTTGAGATCTAAGACTGTGAAGTAAGTAGCCCCGCCCGGAATTAAAGCAAGCAGGTTATATGGATTGGGTACGACTGGATGTATACTAACAACCGCATCATTGACTGCTCTTAAGTCCTGCACAGGTCGATACTCATCTGTACCGGGCTTCTGAACAGGCAGCAATGGGGTGTTCCAGGGGGAAGTACAGAATTTTAGGATACCATACCGTATGAACTTATCCAGATAGGATTGGATGTTCTTCTTAGCCTTCTGTGGGATGTGGTATTGTCTTAGGCTCACTGGATAAACCCCATGTTTCAGTTCAATTTTTATTGGTGGAATATTGCGGGCCAGTCCTGGTGGGTTGTTCTCTGCCCAAACTCCTGGTATGTTAAACAATGTCTCATCACTCCTAGGGTTTTGGCTAGTCAACACTGTATAAAGTCGCCACTCTTCTTCCTTTGGTACGGATAAAGTCATAATACCTGAAGGTCCATTAAACTTTAAAGATGTTGTTCCATTTGGTAGGAACGTAATCTGCGCTTGTAATTTTGATAGCATATCACGTCCCAGCAATTGGACTGGACATTCAGGCATGTAAAGGAATTGGTGTTTTACTACGTGGCCTCCCAATGTACAGAGTCGACTTTTAAGAACCGGTCTTTCAGCACTTCTTCCAGTTGCTCCTATCACAGTAATAGTCCTTCCAGATGGAGGAGCAACTAGATTAGTCACCACTGAATGTTCAGCACCAGTGTCGATCATGAACGCACTCCTTTTCCCCCCTATTGATACATCGACCATAGGCTCCGCTCGACCAAGGGGGATGGAGCCCGGTCGGTATCAATAGTCCTCCATGACCGTGTCAGCCAATCCTACGAAGTCCCTACCTTCTCTATCGCGGGACCTTTGCGCTGCTGGAATATACCTGTCTTCCCTAACACTTCCTCTGTTCCCATTACTCCCTCTATAACCATTACTCCCTCCGGGGCCTCCTCTACCTCTCGCTCTGCCTCTAAAGTTTCCGTAGCCTGCCCTGGGTTGGTCTCTCTCGTACTGCTCTCTTTGCGGACATTCGTTCCTCCAATGCCCTTCTTCCTTGCAATACGCGCACTGATCCCTACTCAAAGGCTCCCTACTCCATCTATTATTGCCTCTATCTGGGCCCCGTTTATCTACGCCTGCGATTGCTACCGCTAGCATATCAGCCTTTTTACGCATCTTGCGCTCCTCCTCTTTCTTGCTTTCTGTTTCCCTATTCATATAGACCTTATTAGCTACCTCCATTAGTTGGGAGATGGACATACCTGCAAACCCTTCTAACTTTTGTAGCTTGCGCTTAATATCTCCGTATGCTTGGCTGACAAAGGCGGAGTTAACCATTCGGGAATTGTCTGCGTCTTCCGGATTAAAGGGGGTATACAAGCGGTATGCCTCCAATAATCGGTCATAAAAGACACTGGGTGCTTCATCGCTTTTCTGAATCACCTCAACTGTCTTCGACATGTTAATGGCTTTCTTTCCTCCTGCTTTCATGCCAGCAATTATAGCGTCTCTATAGGCTCTGAGTTGAACCATATCAGCACCATTTACGTTCCAATCGGGATCAGTGTTGGGATAGTGTGTTGCGGCCCATGCTGCTGGATTAGCTTGGTTCAAAGCACGGGCTCTATCTTCTAGTGCTTTAATGGCTGCTTGATTTATTCTTGTCCTTTCCTCATTGTTAAATAAAGTCATTAGTAACTGCTGGCAATCAGCCCATGTCGGATTATGCGTCTGTACTATTGAGGTGAACAGATCAGTCATGGCTTGTGGTTTCTCAGTATACGAGGAATTATGGGTCTTCCAGTTTAAAAGGTCGGTAGTGGTAAATGGGACATATACGAAGACTGGGTCAGCGTGTGCCATTTGACCTGCGGCATCAATATAAGCTGACCCGGGATTTAGGCGAAGAGGCATCTGATAATGCTTTAATTGTTGGGCACCAGTCAACTGTCGGGTTTGGATGGGGCTACGTAGGGAAGCGTCAGTCATGGGTTCCGGTCGGGGAGAGATAGGGTATGGGGATGTGGGAGGTTGGTTTTGGGAAAAGGTAGTGAATAGAACACTTCGAGCCGAGCTAGATGAAGCTTGACCGGAAGTCTGAAGTGGCGCCAAATCAGGATATTCGTTTCTAATGGGGGTGGGTTCTGGTTCCGGAAGGGGAGATTTAGTACGAGGGGGGGTGGATCCTGTACTGGAGGAGGAAGCGGAAGTGGATGGGGGTAATGAGGGGAGGGGTGCAGGACTTCCTGCGTTTGCGTCACTTCCTCTTAACGGAAAGTAAGGGGGCGGCAAAGGGATCTCGGACTCAGGGGGCGTGTCCAAAATGGGCCTAACACCAGTCCTAGTAGACGAACAAGTCCTAGCTACCATGAGGCGACACTGCTCCTCGTGGCATGTCTGGAGCCATTTTGGCGAGTCATTTACGGCCTGTCTCCAACAGTCAATATAAGGAAACTGGCCGTAAAGTTCAGGCCTACCTGATACAGCCACGTGTAAGCGCTGTACCAGAGTTGGATCCAAACTGCCACGTGGCGGCCATGCCGCAACCAAAGTAGGCCACTCCCTAGTGCACAAAGTAACTAAACGCACAGAAGACATCTTAACCCCAAAATCACAGGTTTTGAATCCCTTTTTAAAATTCTTAACCATACATCCTAAGGGATCCGGAATCGTTGACTGCGACGCACCCATTTTTAACAATGGAACGTCGTCGACAACGATTACTATACACGCGTACTATTCAACAGTCACACCCGTTTCCTCTGGCAACAGCACCACGTGGTACGGTTACCAAGTGAAACGTACACAATAACAATAAACACTCAGGGAATTCCCGTACACACACAGCTGCTACACCAGTCACTATATAATCAATATTATGCCCTTTGGCGTAACTATACAGTCACCCACGCTATAATTCTCTATATACGAATTACCCGTCTATAACACACCCCAGTAACATCGTCTTTTACAAATAGCGGTTACAGTACGGTTAGCATAGGTCAAAGTACAAGTTAAGGTCACAATACAATTATTAGTGGTTATGGTGTTAAAACATGCAATTGACGACAATGATTAGTACTTATTATACAATGTCAGTAAATATACAGGGTTATGGTACCGTGCACTATAATACAGCAACACACTATTAACACTCTCGCTAGACGGCTGAGCTCGCGCTATCTAACAAGATATACACTTTACTAAAACAATCGTTAACACATTTACAATTCCCAACTAAACTATTGGCCAGTACCTTGAATGGACTACCTAAAACTATATACATCCGTTTTGGTTAGCCACACTGCCCAATCACCACATATATAGCGAGCTAGAGAACCGAATTTACACAGGCGCCTCTTAGTCGTACTATCAAAAGTCTAGTGGGTTCCAAATTTACACGCCTTCCCACTTAGCCCAGATAGGATGAGAACTAGCGAACCGAATTTACACAGGCGCCGCTTAGTCTCCCGGTCCCTCCGACCTAGCGAACGTAATATACACCCTAGAACGCTAGTCTAGACAAGACACCGGTGTCCGGCTAGGGCTATTTACACCAGGACCCCGCCTGACTAACCAAATCAAACGGTCTGACTAAAGAGCGTTCGATCGAGCGGTGCGCCTTCGCTCCTTCCCTCCGACAGAGGGGGCAGATACAGATTCAGCAACCCCTTTGGGCCTACCGCACAATCGGTATACCCCTAGCGGGTCCTGCCGTCTAAAACAGCAGTTGTCTTACCTCCTCGTTCCTGAACCTGAGTTCACACTCATCGACGGGGACACCCCAGCACTTCTCACGTAGAGGCCGATGATCTCCTGGACAACAGACCAGTGGCGCCGAGACGAAGGGAGGTCCACGCAGAAGTTCAGGGGTGCAGCCGTAGAGAACGTGGGCAAAGATAGACCGTCTCACGCCTCTGCCTCTCAGCTACCGTTGAACGATGAGCTTCCCGGCCAATGCACCAAATGATACCGGAGAAACTGACGGAAGCCAAGCACAGAGAGATGGACACAGGTTTCTTCAGGAAGGAAGAGATTCTTTATTGGATCACCGATCGGGACTCAGAGGGACTAGCGTCACCAAAATACAGCAAGTTCTGAGCCCCGGACAATAGTGCAGGCTCCTTATATAGGCATATAACTCCTCCCATATTAAGCTCCACCCGCACATTCTCTTAACCAATCAACACAAATAAGAATTAACTTCCTGTTTGACCGCATGGCTTGTCCAGCACAATGGAGGAGGGGGAATACTATATCCTGTATTCTTGCACATGCTCCGTACACTACTGATCGTATCTTGCCTCGTGCATCCAACTGATCGATACGTCAGCATATGCACGTACACATGCCACGTGGTAATCTCGGCCTACTAAATTTATTTTTACCGAGATTCCACCACAAAGCCAGTGATTGGATCAGTTTTATCACTTGGCAGAAATAAATCTGCGGATTGCAATGGCAAATCTAAAGTGACTTTTATCTGGTACTCTGTAAGCACTTTCTGAGTTTGCTGTGAGCTTCCCAAAAACAAACTATTTACAATTGGAACACCGTGATTATTTTATGTACAACAAGTGATGCTCTGTGTTTAGAAGTATCTCAGGCCTTACCTCTCCTTGTCCTGTAGCGTCTGTCGCTAAATCGAAGAACCTTTGTGAAGATGTAAAGTATTTTGTATAAGTAAAATAAAATGTCTGAATAGAATAGATTGTTCAATGTGCAATCAATCCTTAAAAAATATACATGTGTAGTTTTATCTGCTCTGTTGGGTTTACTGAAAATATGCCTAAAAGGAAAAATCCATGCACCATAACTACTACAGCATGTTGGTCATTCATAGAGCTAGCTTTATTGACTTAATGTGTCAGCTGATCACTTGCAGCCAGTGAGTTAAGTACCGAGCCCCCAGGCTCTGCTCAGATGGAGTGCTTCCTGCTACAAGCAGTGGAGACTGTAAGTGGCCCCTGGTGTACCGCAGATATTAACTAGTATTTATATAGCGCCTTTCTCTCACACGCTCTCTTGGCAGCTAAATAAATAGTAACCAATTGATGGTGCTCATTTTATCAAATATCATTTGAACAAGTGACCTTGTGTTTTTGAACAGGCTCTGTCGTCGGGGAATTTACTAACTGAGCTAACTCATTGGCATTTAGATAACAAGTCAAACCATTCTAAATTGGTTTAACTCATTACAATGAGGGGAGGGCACTCCTGGCACTCTGAAGTGGTTATGGTACTTCACTTCTATCACCTCTTGAAAAAAACATACTTAAAGAGCAACTGTGTTGATTACTATGCTGACTATTATTGCTAGACTGGGCAAAGTCCAAAGTCACCTGTAACATGACATGATTTATGCCAGGAGCCATGGATCCACGGACTCATGGATGGTGCGGTCACATTGCTGCACGTCATTGTTTGCCGTACAACCTCACTTCAAACAGAAGCCAACAAAACAAAATTAAATCTTATTTTTATGCCATGCAAAAAAAAGAGAATGATGAATTCTGTAAACATGTCTCTGCCACCGCGTAGTGTTTTATTAAGCTGCAGCTGAGGCCCTTTTTCAAGAAATTTTTTTAAAAACCACACACCCTTCCCTCAGGGTAATGGATCGCCAGCCGTAGGTTTAAACCCCTGATGTAATTGCTGGCAGACTGTTTGAAACACGGAAATGTGATGCCTGTTTTTATTGCAATAACTCAACAAGTTCGTAAATTCAATCCGTTTTTTTTTTATTATTTTTTTATTTAATTGTTAGGATTAGACACGAGGAACAGCCTGGTTTATTTCTCCTATAATTACTAGAAAAAGAATATATGTGAAGAACAAGTTGGCGACAGAGGCTCGTGGAGCTACTGATTCTGAGATTTTTAAGCTTTTTCATATAATCTGATAGTTGGAGAAATATCACTTATTTACTGCATTGTCTATACACGACTGCTGCAGGGCTGGACAAACTGATAAATTAATGTCCTTACTAAAAAAAAAAAAATAATATATAAAATATCTTTAGACATTTAAAAAAATTATGTATCAAATAAATATAAAAATGTTTTCGCCTAGAAATTATGAAACACTGTCCCTCCGACTTTGCTGAAAGACATGGCTGCATCAAGGGTATTGTAAAAGACGTTATCCATAATCCAGGCCGTGGTGCACCTCTTACCTCTTGCCAAGGTTGCCTTCCGTGATCCTTACAGGTTCAAGAAGAGGACTGAGCTGTTTGTTGCAGCAGTGGGTGGGTATCCATACTGGACAATGCGTAACTGTGGCAAGAAACACCAGCAATGTCCTACCAGTCGGCACCATCCCTGAAGGTACCTTTGCCTGTTGTGTGGAAGAAAAGCCAGGTGATTGTGGTAAGCTGGCCCGGACATCTGAGAACTATATGCCACGGTCATCTCCCACAATTCTGAAACCAAGAAAACCAGAGTGAAGCTACCTTCTGGATCTAAGAAGGTCATCTCACCTGCAAACAGAGCATTCGTTGAGGTTGTTGCTGGAGGTGGCCATATTGACAAACCCATCCTGAAGGCAGGTTGTGCCTACCATACATACAAGGCCAAGAGAAACTGCTGGCCACGTGTCTGTGGAGTGGCTATGAATCCTGTAGAAAGTCCCTTCATTGGAGGTAACCATCAACACATTGGTAAACCCTAAACCAATGCATTGACGCCACAGCTGGTCGTAAAGTCTGTCTTATTGCTGCTAGTCGTCTGCGTGGCACAAAGACTGTGCAGGGAAAGGAGAACTAAACTGTTTCACATTATAACAATAAATTGTAAAAATAAAATGCATCAAAAGTGGTCTGACCATATGGTATTCTGCATTTTATGTTTTACGTCTCGTATGTCTCCCAGTTTTAACAGGAATACCGTGCATTGTGCCTATTAAACAAGGAATAAAGAATTCAAGTTCGTACTTGTGGGATTCCTGGAAGTCAACCAGGGCTCCTGGAAAACTATTCCAGAAACCAGGTACAGTATCGTGAATGGAGGTGGGTCTTCAATAAAAAATACACTGACCCCCACCCATCTCAACAAAAAAGGGATCATTTGGTTTCTTTTCTATTTAGAAAAAGTAAAGCATAATATTTCATATATGACACAGACAGATGTAATTTACATACAGTTGATATATTCACACATTGTGCTATGTGATATATAATGGTGCCTTTTACGTTATTAATATTATTATTGCGAATGAGGAATTACATGTAATATAACCTTAGTTTTTTTATTTTGCAACAAATACATAAAAAGTTAATAACTCTTAGCGCATATCCTAGCCCACCCAAATGAGGGTGGCCATTGATTGCCCTCATTGGTCAGTTATCTGCTAAGACCATGCATAATTTGAAGGTTTAAAACCTCCCAGAGTGCATTTTTTAGATACTTGCACGTGATGTCAGAACTTGTGAATATACACTCATTTCAGATAGTTTTGGTTGGTAACCTGTGCTTCCAACAAACGAGTTAAAGATGGCCGCGCCATAGATCAAGGGCAAGCCAGGAAATGCACTGAGAAGAGGTATTTACAGAAATCAAAGCTTTATTGAGTAAAACATGCAGGTATAATTCAAGTCAAAATACATTGCAATATTGGGGGCGGAGCCAGCGCCCAAGCGAGCCAGACGTGTCTCAGAGCCGCTCCGCAAGCGGGCCTGAGAACGGAGGGATACTAGCCGACACTGCCCTTGGAACAGACCCATGTAAGCTGCTGCCTGATCCCCGGAGATATGGGGAAGAAAAAAAAAACTGCGACCGGATCCGGGCTCAGGTTCCCATGATATCGGCGCTTATATGCGCACAGCCACGGAGCCGGCATCCAAGATGGCACCTGCAGCAGCTTATACACCACTGTCCTCGGAGGAGGACAGCAGCTCAACCGACCTCTCCCCTCAGCCGAGGCGGCGATCAGGACCACCAACGAACACAGCACAAGGGGACTCGGCCCCAGCCACCAGGGCAGATATTAAAGCCCTAGTGACAGAGATTCAGGCCATGTTCACAGCAGACCTGACGCCAATTCGGGATGCAGTGTCCACCCTTACAAGACGCTTACACCAGGGCCGTCTTTAATAATGACTGGACCCTGGGCAAGCGTTTGCTTGGGCCCCCTCACTCCCTGGTATGCAATCACAGCATCCATCCCAATGCAGTGGCGGCACTAAAATAGAATGAATTTTATTGGGACACCCAATTGCAAGATTGGACTAAAGGTAGAACCCCATCTGTCGTGCAACTCCAACAATGCTTTGACAGCTGGGGCTCTACCAATTTCCCATGCTTGCAGGCTTGTATTTAGCACTGTTTTGTGTGTTTGAATGTAAGCATGTGTTTGTATGAATTATGTTTGTGTGAATGTGTTTGTATGTGGTACTGGAGTTTGAATGCAAGTGTGCATTTATGTGTAGTGTTTGTTTTTGAATGTAGGAGTGTGCTTGTATGTAGTGTTGAAGTTTGAATGGAGGGGTGTATTTGTATTTAAAGTTGCGGCTCAGATGCACAGGTACATACTCTGACACACAAGCAGATACACAGATACATACACTGACTACATACAGATAAGCAGGCACATACACTGACAGACATACTGACACACAGGTACATATAGTGACACACACAGACACATACACTGGTAGACGTACTGACAGACACACACAGGCTCATATACAGACATACTGACACACAGGCACATATACAGACATACTGACACACAGGCACATATACAGACATACTGACACACACACTGATCAACATACTGACACACATACACTGACAGAAATACTGACACCCACACACAGGCACATACACTGACCGAGATACTGACACACACACACACACACACACACTGACAGACACACTGACACCCACATACACTGAGAAATACTGACACACATACAGGCACATATACTGACACACACAGACTGATATACTCACAGACACACACAGAGACTGACACATGCATGCACATGCACTGACAGACATACTGACACACACACATAGCATACTGACACACGCACAGATATATTGACACACAGACAGACCTACTGACACACACAGATATATTGACACACAGACAAACAGACATACTGACACACAGACAAACAGACATACTGACACACAGACAAACAGACATATACAAACACACACACAGATATATTGACACACAGACATACTGACACACAGACAGATATATTGACACACAGACAAACATACATACTGACACACACACAGATATATTGACACACAGACAAACAGACATACTGACACACACACAGACATACTGACACACAGACATACTGACACACTTGTAAAATGTAAATTTTTAAACCCACCCTCCAGTTTCCTACCTTTTGCTGGAGGGTGGATTCCCTGGGGTCCAGTGTGGTGCCTGAGGATGATGGGAGTGATGGGAGTGAGGATCCCCCATCCTCACTGCAGCCTCGTCCTCTCTCCCTCGCGACTCCTCCTGCCACCTTCCATGCAGCTCCTCTCTTTATGGGAGGAAGTGACTTGCGGCTGTCACTTCCTCCCAGCCGGCTGCCGGAAAGCAAGGGGCCCGGTCGCGGTGTTAAAGGGAAACAGCGCCCGACCGGGCCCCTGCTGATACAAGCCCTCCGGGTGGCCCTAAGTGCATGGAAAAAGAAATTGATTAGGGCAGCGGGGCCCACAGGGTAGGTGCCTCGGGCCCCCCAAGAGAAACAGGGTAGCTGCCCCGAGCAGCTGCCCCGTTTGCCCCGCGTTAAAGACGGCCTTGGCTTACACACAGTTTAAGAAGGCATGGCAGGATGCAAACTTGCACAGTCGGCCACAGATGCAGCCTTGGGAGCGCTGCAGAAACAGAGTGCTGACCATCAGGCCCAGCTAGCCAACCTGGAGGATAAAGCCAGGGCACGCAACCTGAGGATAAGGGGAGTGCCGGAAACAGTCTCAGGAGCAGAACTCCCTCATTACTGTAGGAGGCTCCTTGCCACTCTCCTTGTGCCCAAACAGATCAAACAGCTGGTAGTGGATTCTTGCTTCAGACTCAAGATGACCAATGCAGCCCAAGATGTACCCAGGGATGTCCTACTAAAACTGGTGCGGGACTCTGACCGTGGTGTTATTATGGGGGCAGTCAGAGGCACTCCCACGGTGTCCTTTGAAGGCGCACAACTAGCATTTTTTCGGGACTTCTCCAGACATACCTTATCCTGGCGCCGATCTCTCAAGCCTATCTCCCAGCTTCTCCAAGAAAACTCCATCGCATACAAGTGGGGCCCCCGCCCACTGCTTGCCGATAAAGCGGGGAAGACACATGCCATATCACACCCTGCTGAAGTGCCACCTTTCCTGCAAGCTCTCGGCCTGTCAGACAACGGCAGCGGGCCACTCAACCTGGAATGTAGAGGACATTACCCCATTTGTACCCATAGGGGGAGCACTCGCGACGGTTGAACTGCCACCCTGAACTTTGGGACTGTACTTACCGGTATACTAAGTACAAGTATACTAAATTAGAGTAACCATGTCCCCCCTCCCCCACCCACAGAGTCCACAAGCGACACCAGCGCGCAACACAGCAGACCTCTGACCGCACCGCGCACGACACCATCCACCTATACCAGCACCAACATACAAAATCATATACCCCAGCCTTGGGAAGCTACAGGCCCGCTCCAACCTTAACCAAGCGCCTTATTAAAGCACATGTATCAGGGGACGCTGCGAACTAGCCACAAGGTGCATGAAGCCCGTCACCAGCACCCCCCAACTCACAAGCCCTAGTTTCACCTATTGAAGAGCCTGGGTGCCCTAGATCCCAACTAATAAAAACTGAGTAGGTTCAGCTAGGTGATATGTGTCTAACTGTACTGTCTATACCACATACCTGCTATTCACTATTTGCCAATACTCGCAAAAATAAAGAATTTGAAAAAAAAAAAAGTTGCAATATGAATGAGACTCACAGGTATCTGAGCTAGTTTACATTAAAGTGGCCATGTTAGGCTCAACAAAAATAATGTAGGGCAATACAGACATGTTTGCATGACGAGTAACAATGAGTGGGTCTGAGCCGTTTGGTGATTCATATGTGGTACCTCGAAAGATGGTGGTAAGGGTGAGAGGAGAAAACTGATAGAGGGAAGAAGGATAAAGGGAAGGAGAAGAAAAAGGGGGGGGGAAGAGGGGAGGTGTGTTTCTACGACAGCCCATAATACGAAGACACGGCAAGAGTGCTAAAATT
Source organism: Pelobates fuscus (assembly GCF_036172605.1). Classification (NCBI taxonomy): domain Eukaryota; kingdom Metazoa; phylum Chordata; class Amphibia; order Anura; family Pelobatidae; genus Pelobates; species Pelobates fuscus. Next base: position 357,967,014 of record NC_086320.1, on the reverse strand, counting down.
GTTGTGAGGTTATTAATAGGAGGCCTGTATGGGCAGTATCAGTGTGTTGTTGGTGCTTTTTAAATAAGAATATTAAAGGGACACTGTAGTCACCTTAACATTTTACCTTAATGAATTCCTCACTTGGCATGCAAACAGACCCTGCCGGAGCCTACTGTGTGCAATTAAAGTTCAATTTACAGTGCAGGAGATAAAAACTTTTAAAGTAATTTAAAGGGGCACTGTAGGCACTCAGATCACTTCAGCTCATTTTTATAAACTGCAATAATTACCTGCTAGGGTTAACTCCTCCTATAGTGGCTGTCTACCAGACAGCCATTAGAGGGACTTCTGGGTGGATGTGTGACTTTTGGTCGCCTAAACTAAGCTGGATGTCATCACGCTATGCATTGAATTGAATAATGCTTTCCTATGGGGAAATCCTAATGCGAGCGTGGCCATTGCTGCGTATGCGCATTAGGTCTCCCCTGCCAGTTAACATGTGAGACTGTGTCAGTCACAGCCGGGGAGGTGTGGCTAGGGCTGCAAAAACAGAAACAAAAGTGATTTAACTGCTAAATGGCAGTGAAATGAGCAGTGAGACTTCAAGGGCATGATCTATACACCAAAACTGCTTCATTAAGCTAAAGTTGTTTTGGTGACTATAGTGTCCCTTTAACCCCTTAAGGACACATGACGTGTGTGTAATGTCATGATTCCTTTTTATTCCAGAAATGTGGTCTTTAAGAGGTTAAAGTTTGCTTTTTTATGAAATGTGCTTGTATAAATCTTTTGCCTCTGTTCTGTGATGGAATGCTAACCAGATGCTCTCTAATGATAGGGTCAGACAGCGTTTCTGATAATGCGAATGACAGTGAATTCCAATTCCCATTATGTCAAACTTACCATGAGTTAAAAAATATAAAAAACGGTGAAAGATGTAGAGGGATTTAAAGGGCAGCAGTAGTTTAGGTGAAAATGATTTTTTGTATGGCCAACTCGTACATTTTATATCTGTTTATATATTGCGTCTGTTTTGGAATGAGCGTTGTTTGTATTATTTGTTGGGCAGAATTAGATTATGTACTTTGAAAAAGACATAATGAGCCGCAGCTGATCCAGAATTTCATGGACAAAGACTATAACTATCACCATGCTCTGCCAAGCCGTGCCAATGACCATAGCTTCAACCATGCTCAGTCAGGCCTTGATAATAAGGACCATAAATACCTTTATTCTCAACCAGGTTTTGGCAATAAGGACCATAACTACTACAATGCTCAGCCAGGCATACCTGCCAACATTTCAAATTGACAAAGAGGAACACTTACTTTTTGGGGGTGTTGCCAGGGGCAAGACTTTTCTGAGAAATTTTAGGTGACTTACTAATAATTTATTTAAGTAAAATGTCGTTAAGAACAAGAACAATGTATCTTATTTACACAGACTGATGATTACAATACACATTTGTTTTTGTTTAAAGACACAAATACTGGGAGTATTATTGCTGTGAAACTCTGTTATACACTCCGTCACGCCAACAATATGGAGCTCCTAGAAAAGACAGACATTAGAATAGAAAAAAGGGACTGTCCCTCCTAAATAGGGACACTTGGCAGGTATACAGTTAGGACCATAACTACAGCCATCCTTAGTTAGGCCATAGTTCATTCATAGTGCGACATTGTTAAGACTGATTAAAGCCAACAATTCCTTCATAAGTCATTACATTTCTAAACTACAGGTTTTTGGTTCTAGTTCCCTGTCTAATACATGGTGCTTTTTGCCAGTCATTGTCCCAGCATTGAAAGGGTTAACGCGGGCTTTCCTGCCTGGTTAAAGTGCTGGAGTCGCTGTTACCATTCTTAATAGCGCCCTTTCTTCTTTCTTCTGGTTTTTCACGCTTGGGGTATGTGTCCTTGACACCATGATAATGTAATTTGGATTCTACACGAGAAGCCGTGACTAGTTTAATCTTCTCTGCGGTCTGACTGATCATTGTGTCACTAACAGGATACAGTAACACAGAAAGGAATAATCCGCTCTGGGGCACTATTCTTCTGTTATTGACCTTTTATCCCGTTTCATTAGGTTCACTTGTTCACTTTTCTAAAGCGTTACAAGTTTGAGCAAATATACGCTCCAGCAATCTCTTCGCAGCCAGTCTCCCATGAGACAGATTTTTTATTAACAGCTACATAACGCAAGAGATTTAACAGCAAATGTGGTCAGATATAATTGGTAAGGAGCAAAGGGAACGATAACACACTGTGCAAGTGTAATCGCAATAAAATGAAGCTGGATGAGACTGAAGATTGGTGTAACGGAACACCATATATTAGTCCACGATATCCGTTGGTATCTTCAGGAAATCCACAGTCAAGACAGAAAGCACGGCAATATTCCCCATCCTCCCAATAACCGGACGAAACACAGTTTGGGAGTCAACTGACTGGCTTTATTCACAGCTGGCATATTTATACAGTTCCCCATGCAAGGGGTTTCCATACAGTAAATCCAGGGGATTTCTCCCATCATGCAATGTGACTTTCCCAGCAGGTATTGCTGCACGAGAAGGATACTCCCACTAAAATGGACGATTAAGTGGATTATCCCCTCGTGCAGCAAAACCGACAATTTACTCTAAAATGCATATTTCACACAATATTCGGTACTTTGGAATAACCGAACGTTCGGTAGGTAGCTGGGGTCGAGGCGCATACTTTGTGAGAATACCGCTCCGATCCCAGCTGGATTAACCGAACGCTGCACAGAATACATTTAAACATTGAAGTTAGTTTAAAAGTACCGAATAGGTACGGAGAACATAATGTACCGAACGCGGCACTCCCGAGCGCTCTGGAAGTCCAGCGGTGTTCGAATCATTGAGTAGCCGTTTTCAGTTCCAGGCTCTCGACGACCGAACACCGCTGCAGAGACAAAGGATCCAAGATGGCCGACCGCCGCATGGTCGGTAGCCGATCGGCGGCCACCTAGGAGAACCCTTAATTATCGATTGCAACATTGTTGCAATCGGTTAATTGGTCCCACACGACCTGTGAATGTGTGATTGACCTGGGGAGCCCGTATTCGTACGGCGAACGGCCAGGATAGCCGTGTTTCGTCGTACTACTGCTTTGTGTGCTGGCAGCGTACGGCTGCCAGCATGTGAACGGCCATAATACAACACATATACATTTAACGGTACATAATAGGCAGGCAGCCTACGGACAACCTGTAATGAATATAGTCCAGAAGTGGCTAGGTTTGCCACAATGCTCCCCCAGAACCAAGCCGGCATACACAGTCTGATCCCAACGGATCGGCTTGGGGATGTCCGGGAGAGTACTCACAGATCACTTCTCGAGTTCAGTCTGTCTGGATAACCCGTCAGCGTTACCGTTTTGTTTTCCTGGCCGGTAATGGATGGTAAAGTCAAAGGGTTGCAGCGCCAAACTCCAGCGCAGCAGCCTGGCATTGTCTCCAGATACACGGTTTAGCCACACCAACGGGTTGTGATCTGTGAGTAAGGAAAAAGGTTGTCCGTACAAATATGGCTGTAACTTTTTAAGGGCCCACACCACGGCCAGGCATTCTTTCTCAATGGCGGCGTAGCTCACTTCACGAGGCAGTAACTTGCGGCTTAAGTAAGCTACAGGATGTTCTCCGCCATCTGCTCCCACTTGGCTCAGTACTGCCCCCAATCCAAACATTGAAGCGTCTGTGTGAACAAGAAATCTTTTAGTTGGATCAGGAGCAGTTAACACAGGAGCATTAGTTAGAGCTGTCTTGAGTTGTTGGAATGCCTGCTCACACTCTGGGGCCCAGACAACCTGTCGGGGAAGGTTCTTTTTAGTCAGGTCCGTTAGGGGTTTGGCCAGGGTGCTATAGTCGGGAACAAACTTTCTGTAATAGCCGGCCGTCCCTAGGAACGCCAGCACTTGAGTCTTAGTCCTGGGGGTAGGCCACTTTGCTACGGCCTCAATCTTGGCTGGTTCGGGTCTCTGCTGCCCACACCCTACTCGGTGTCCCAGATACTGCACCTCGGCCATACCTATGTGACACTTGCTAGGCTTTAACGTTAACCCAGCCTCCCCAATACGATCTAGAATCGCCCCTATATGGTGTAGGTGGTCTTCCCAGGTCTGGCTAAAGATGGCTATGTCATCTAGATAGGCACAGGCATATTCCTGAAAACCATCCAGTAGCCGATCTACCATCCGCTGAAAGGTAGCCGGAGCGTTTTTCATTCCGAAAGGCATGACCTTGAACTGGTACAGGCCAAACGGAGTGACAAACGCCGACTTGGGGATGGCATCATCGGCTAGGGGAATTTGCCAGTATCCCTTACACATGTCAATGGTAGTGAGATACTGGCCCCGTGCCATCTTATCTAACAGCTCGTCTATCCGGGGCATCGGGTAGGCATCAGACACCGTTTTGTCATTTAGCCTCCGGTAGTCGACGCAAAATCGGGTGGTGCCATCCTTTTTAGGTACCAGGACTACTGGCGATGCCCAGGGGCTATCTGAGGGTTCGATAACCCCTAGCTGTAACATCTCATCTAGTTCGGCTTTCATATGGGTACGGACCGATTCCGGAACCCTATATGGAGCCTGCCGCATAGGTAGCTGTCCCGGGGTTTCCACTCGGTGGGTGGCTAGCGGAGTGTACCCAGGTAAATTGGAGAAGGTAGCCCCTTTGGCTACGATCAGCGCTTGTACCTGGGCACGCTCCTGGGGGCTTAGCCGCTCCCCCAGCTGAACTCCCCGGGAGGGATCTATCGGCTCCTCGGGTTCTAGTAGGTCAGGTAAGGGTAGGTTCTCCTGATCCTCTAAGGAGGAGGCACAGATTGCCGTCACATCTTCAGTTCTCTCATGGTAGGGTTTGAGCATGTTCACGTGGAGCATGCGTCTCTTCCCTACCCCTGAGCAGGGGCCAATCACATAAGTAGTGTCGCATCGCTGCTCCACTACCTGGTATGGGCCTTGCCAGACGGCCTGCAGCTTATCTGTGCGGACAGGTTTTAAAATTAAAACCTTCTGTCCCACCTGAAAGCTGCGGTCTCGGGCTCCCCTATCGTACCAGCGTCGCTGGCGCTTCTGGGCCGCCTGGAGGTTGGTGTGTACAGCCTGAGTGAGCGCCTCCAGACGGTCCCTGAACTCCAGTACGTAGGATACGATAGGGGTTTCGTTAGCAGTACTCTCTCCCTCCCAGTGTTCCCTAATCAAGTTTAAGGGTCCCCGCACCCTCCTCCCAAATAGTAACTCAAACGGTGAGAATCCGGTCGACTCCTGGGGGACCTCTCTATACGCAAAGAGTAGGTGAGGTAGGAACCTCTCCCAGTCTTTGTGGGTCTCTCCGAACGTCCGAAGCATCTGCTTCAGCGTCCCGTTGAACCTTTCACATAGTCCATTGGACTGGGGGTGGTAGGCGGAATTAACTATTGGCTTAATGCCACATACCTTCCACATATGTTGGGTAACTTCGGCCGTAAATTGGGTGCCTCGGTCCGATATTATCTCTTGGGGGAACCCTACCCGGGAAAACACTTTAATTAGAGCTTCAGCTACGGTCTCTGCATGGATATTAGTGAGGGCCACAGCTTCGGGATACCTGGTGGCGTAGTCCACCACAGTTAAAATGTACCTTTTGCCAGAGGGACTGGGTTTTGGCAGGGGCCCTACGATATCTACCGCTACCCTGCTGAAGGGTTCTGCGATAATGGGTAGAGGACATAGCTTGGCCTTGTGGCGATCCCCTCGCTTACCTACTCGCTGGCAGACGTCACAGGAGGTGCAGTACTGGCGCACATCCGGAGAGATCCCGGGCCAGAAAAAGGCATGCGTTAATCGGTATCGGGTACGGGTCATCCCTAGGTGTCCGGACAAGGGGATATCATGAGCGATTCTAAGCAGCTCCTGTCTATACTTCTGCGGTACCACTAGCTGTTTGTTAGTCAGGGTGACCGATCCCCCCACATCCTTAGCTGTGACCCGGTATAATAGCTCTTTCTCCCATGTGTACCGCTCCCCCTCTAGCCCTGCTTGGTCCGCTTGTGCCCGGTCCCTATATATTTGGAGGGTAGGGTCTGTCTGGACTTCGGTCGCAAAGGTAGTCGGGGTATCCCAAGACATGGGGGCCGGTTGGGGGTCATGGTCTCTTACCTGAGCCTCAGAGTGTATCGGTGTAGCCGTGGTGCGAGCCTGCTGCCGGGTGGTTACGGGGTGGGCCTCTTGGTATGGAGCCTGGGGAATAAAAGCGGAAGTCATTTGGCCCAAGTCATTCCCTAGCACAACATCTGCAGGTAAATTCTGCATAAGCCCCACTTCCACAGTGCCCTCTCCCACACCCCAATCCAAATGCACTTTGGCGGTGGGTAGCCGGTATACTGCTCCCCCGGCCACCTGTACTGCCACTGAGCCGCCAGTGTGGGTTGTGCCTGGTACCAGATGTTGTGCAACCAAAGTCAGAGTGGCTCCCGAGTCCCGGAGCCCTTGTACCTCCTTCCCCTCCAGGGTTACTAGCTGCCGGTGATGTTGCCAGTTGTCGGTGGCTCGGACCAACATTACTTCGTGGAGCACCCCTAGAGGCTCCTCGATTTGAGCGCTCAGTAATTCCTGGGTGGCGGGTGCTACCTGGTAGTGGTGTGCAGCAGCCCTTGGTGCTAAATTTTGTCGCACCTGGTTCCATGCTTGTCGGCTCCGGTTTTGGGTGCACTCCCGAGAAATGTGTCCCCACTGCTTGCAGGTGTGACACTGAATGTTAGCCCGGCCGTTGTATCGGGAGGGGGGTGGTGGAGTATTCAGTGCTGGCCTGTGCAGGGGTACGGTGGGGCCGGTAGGAGTAAAAGTATTGGGTGGCCCGGTAATCCGAGGGAGAGTCTTATTCTGGAGTCCGTGATGCCTCCTGGCATCAAAGTGCTGAGCCGCCAATCTAGCGGGTTCGGTTAGGGTGAGTGGTTTACGGTCTCTCACCCATTCTTGTGCCTCAGGGGACAAACCATTGAAGAACTGTTCCAGCAGCATTAACTGTCGCAACTCTTCCATATTAGTAGCGTTGCTGGCCTGTATCCATCCTTGCGATGCTTGATCCAGCTTGTGCGCCCACTCTGCGTGAGAATCTTTCTCAGGTTTGCGCAAGCCCCTGAACTTGCGCCGGTATGCCTCTGGGGTAATAGCATACCTCTCCAAGATCGCCCTCTTTACTTTAGGGTAATCTTTGCTGTCCTCTCGAGGCACAGCACGGTAGGCTTCAGCTGCCCTACCCGATAATTTGCCCGCCAGCAGCGGCACCCATACTGCGGGTTCCAAATCGTGCAAATCGCACAGCCGCTCAAAAGCCATTGCTGCGTATGCGCATTAGGTCTCCCCTGCCAGTTAACATGTGAGACTGTGTCAGTCACAGCCGGGGAGGTGTGGCTAGGGCTGCAAAAACAGAAACAAAAGTGATTTAACTGCTAAATGGCAGTGAAATGAGCAGTGAGAGTCCCGGAGCCCTTGTACCTCCTTCCCCTCCAGGGTTACTAGCTGCCGGTGATGTTGCCAGTTGTCGGTGGCTCGGACCAACATTACTTCGTGGAGCACCCCTAGAGGCTCCTCGATTTGAGCGCTCAGTAATTCCTGGGTGGCAGGTGCTACCTGGTAGTGGTGTGCAGCAGCCCTTGGTGCTAAATTTTGTCGCACCTGGTTCCATGCTTGTCGGCTCCGGTTTTGGGTGCACTCCCGAGAAATGTGTCCCCACTGCTTGCAGGTGTGACACTGAATGTTAGCCCGGCCGTTGTATCGGGAGGGGGGTGGTGGAGTATTCAGTGCTGGCCTGTGCAGGGGTACGGTGGGGCCGGTAGGAGTAAAAGTATTGGGTGGCCCGGTAATCCGAGGGAGAGTCTTATTCTGGAGTCCGTGATGCCTCCTGGCATCAAAGTGCTGAGCCGCCAATCTAGCGGCTTCGGTTAGGGTGAGTGGTTTACGGTCTCTCACCCATTCTTGTGCCTCAGGGGACAAACCATTGAAGAACTGTTCCAGCAGCATTAACTGTCGCAACTCTTCCATATTAGTAGCGTTGCTGGCCTGTATCCATCCTTGCGATGCTTGATCCAGCTTGTGCGCCCACTCTGCGTGAGAATCTTTCTCAGGTTTGCGCAAGCCCCTGAACTTGCGCCGGTATGCCTCTGGGGTAATAGCATACCTCTCCAAGATCGCCCTCTTTACTTTAGGGTAATCTTTGCTGTCCTCTCGAGGCACAGCACGGTAGGCTTCAGCTGCCCTACCCGATAATTTGCCCGCCAGCAGCGGCACCCATACTGCGGGTTCCAAATCGTGCAAATCGCACAGCCGCTCAAAATCCTGCAAATACCCATCGATTTCGTCCTTTTCTTCACAAAACGCTTTAAATGCGTGATGTGGGACTTTGGGCTTTACCTGTCCGTAGGTGGAAGCAGTAACAGACTCTGCCCTAGGCGGTGTCTCCGGTGTGCGGGTCGTCATCACATAATCATGTACATCCGATACCAGTACAGTCAATATTTCCAAAGGTACTGGTTGCGGTAGAAACGCCAACCTGGTTCGTAGCTCTTTCTGGAATGGGGTCTCTTCCATGGCTGGTGGAGGTGTAGCGCTGCGGGCTCTGTCTCCCTCCATCAGTTCAGCGATCAGCACAGCCTTAGATTTGTTGCTGGCTATCTTACCCCTGGCTTCCAGTAGCTCTTTTAAAGTCTGTCGTTTCAGTATGGTATAATCAATCTCCATACGAATTGCCTTTGCTTTCCTTGTTCGGTAGTTCCAGTTTACACAAACGCTGTTTTTCGGCTGTAAGTTTCGGATCCCGTCGCTTGCCACCAATTGTAACGGAACACCATATATTAGTCCACGATATCCGTTGGTATCTTCAGGAAATCCACAGTCAAGACAGAAAGCACGGCAATATTCCCCATCCTCCCAATAACCGGACGAAACACAGTTTAGGAGTCAACTGACTGGCTTTATTCACAGCTGGCATATTTATACAGTTCCCCATGCAAGGGGTTTCCATACAGTAAATCCAGGGGATTTCTCCCATCATGCAATGTGACTTTCCCAGCAGGTATTGCTGCACGAGAAGGATACTCCCACTAAAATGGACGATTAAGTGGATTATCCCCTCGTGCAGCAAAACCGACAATTTACTCTAAAATGCATATTTCACACAATATTCGGTACTTTGGAATAACCGAACGTTCGGTAGGTAGCTGGGGTCGAGGCGCATACTTTGTGAGAATACCGCTCCGATCCCAGCTGGATTAACCGAACGCCGCACAGAATACATTTAAACATTGAAGTTAGTTTAAAAGTACCGAATAGGTAGGGAGAACATAATGTACCGAACGCGGCACTCCCGAGCGCTCTGGAAGTCCAGCGGTGTTCGAATCATTGAGTAGCCGTTTTCAGTTCCAGGCTCTCGACGACCGAACACCGCTGCAGAGACAAAGGATCCAAGATGGCCGACCGCCGCATGGTCGGTAGCCGATCGGCGGCCACCTAGGAGAACCCTTAATTATCGATTGCAACATTGTTGCAATCGGTTAATTGGTCCCACACGACCTGTGAATGTGTGATTGACCTGGGGAGCCCGTATTCGTACGGCGAACGGCCAGGATAGCCGTGTTTCGTCGTACTACTGCTTTGTGTGCTGGCAGCGTACGGCTGCCAGCATGCGAACGGCCATAATACAACACATATACATTTAACGGTACATAATAGGCAGGCAGCCTACGGACAACCTGTAATGAATATAGTCCAGAAGTGGCTAGGTTTGCCACAATTGGTTAAAAAATAGATATATTTTTCAAAATAAATACTACTTTATTTTTTTTAAATTCTTTATTTTTGGAGCGCATGAAGGTTACAAGTATTCTTGCTTTGCCACAACAGCTAAGGCAAGACAGGTGTTAACAATATATAGTACAGTGGTGGTATATATTTAAAACTGCGCACATTTTTTATAGGTATCAAGAAAGGTACATGTAGAAAACTACGAGGTATTGTTACATATAAAAACAATAGTTTAATTAGGAAACATTGAGCTCTGATATTTGTCGATTAGGTTGGTAAGAGTGAGCTGTGTATTGCTACTGGTTCACAAGATGCTGTCATTATATATACTGAACATCAATACTTTAACATAAACTAGAACATTTTGCTAACCAGAAACATCCCTGTTAGCCTTAGGTTTATTTGGGAAGAGGTCTGCATCATATTCACTAACAGTAGGAATGATCAAAAAGGAACAGCAACGCTTTGACAGTATTTGTGAGGTCCATCGTATGTGTGTACAGTCTCGTTGCTAGCTAGGCGTCTGTTAGTAAAGTGAGATGAATTTGTTCGTGTGTTAGAAGCCTGCCCGAGTGTCGTGTGAGTGTTGGTGCCGCATAATTGTGGGACCGGAGTGCGGTGTAGGTGGTATGTAAGTTCGCGGCTGAGGTGGGTGTCCTTCCCTCTGGGGTAGGTGTCGAGATCAGTGCGGCAGATAGAAGTGTGGAAGGGGTGGGGGAGAGAGATAGTCTAAAATGCAGTCAATGAGTGCCTGGATGGTATTATTATGTAGACTGTGCCGTATTAGTGTGGGTTGAGGGTACGGCAGGAGTGGGTTAGTACAAGCATAACAATAATAGCATATAACCGTATAAAAATAAAAAATTTAAGTCCAACGTATGGTCATGCGGTCGTCAGAATCGGTAATGTGGAACAACTGGTACAGTTCCTGGCTGTGCAGAGAAACTTGAATAAGCGCTCAGCCGCCGCTGAGACCCTTCCACCTCTCAGTCAAGTCCCGTATCCTGTGGATGAGATGGGCCCCGCCGCCCGTGGTACAAACTCCCGGATCGTAGTTAAGTCCACCTGTGACAGGTTTCTGCTTTCAGGGGTAGCATTAGGGGGGAGTCCCAGCGATCGCAGGTGGTCCTCTAACTCTTGATAAGTTTCTGCGCGGAGAGTAGTGTCCCGGGTTGTGATCAGCACGGTGCGGGAGGGACCCCAGCGGTATGGCACCTCTTTGGTGCGTAGCTGCTGCAGAAGTGGTCGTAAGGATTGGCGCCACAGGAGTGTGTTCCTGGATAGGTCAGGGAAAGCAGCGAGGCGCCCTCGAAGGCAATGGGCGTTTTACCCCTCACCGCCGCTTGTAAGAGGGCCTTGTCTTGTATAGAACTGAAGCGGAGGATGAGGTCCGGAGTAGTAGAGGCCGGTGCGTTGGGGAGACGGAACATACCGTCGATTCTTATGGATTTGGCCTTTTTTGGAGGCAGATGGGCCGCCAGGAGTCTCCTGACGAAGTGAGGTAGGTCTGACAGTCCCACATGTTCCGGCACTCCCCTAAGCTTTAAGTTGTGCCTTCGCCTCTGGTCCTCCATGTTGTCGAGTTTGCGGTCGGTCTTTAGCCGGTGTTGGTCTAAAGTAGCTAGCCCCTTTTCCACCGCAGTGAGCCGGTTATCGTGCTTGCTCTGGGTAGTGTCGAGTTGGGCCAGTTTGGCAGTTGTGTGTTCCACTGCCTTTTTGAGGGGGGCTAGGTCCTCCGCCAAGTTCGTGCGGAGTTCCGCCAACATCGCCTTAATTTGTGCAGCGGTGACCGTTTCTCGGCCTGTGGTGGCCTCCAGTGGGGCCTGGCATGGCTTCATAGCCGGAGTGGTCTGTACCATCGGGGCAATGGCCATCTCCTCCGAGGAGTAAGAGGAGCAGTCGTCCACCAGCGCCATCTTGTCCCATGCGGCCCTCTGTGAGCTCCGGAATAGGTCGCCGATGTCTCGGCCCAGTGGGCTCTTGCCTGGCTTAGATTTTTTATTTTTGCGGCCCATTCTCGTTCCTGTAGTCAGGGTGTCTTTTTTATGAGGTTATCAGGTCTTTTTTGGGTAATTTCAGCCGATTTCGGTCAGTTTTGTGCGGAGCTCAGAGAGTCTGCTGCCATCAAGGTTCGCCGCTAGGTTCCGCCCCCCCTACATAATATTTTTTTTATCTACTATTTAGCAATTCAGCTCCTATGGGTTTAAATTATTCTTAAATTATTTTTCATAAAAATCTATCACTTTTGAGTGCTGCTTTTCCATTGCAAAAGGTCACGAGCTGGGCGGACCAGTTGGACCAGTCCATTGGTTGGAAGATTTAAACTGTTCCTTGCTTATTTTCCATAAATACTACTTTAAACCAAGGCTTTATCTATGATCCAAAAGACCAGTGACTAGAACCCAACCAGTCTGTACAGTTTTACCTTTTAGGGCTAATCAGCACAGTGCTCGTTTAGATTGTTTAGATCAGTGGTAGTCAACCTTTTTTTACCTACCGCCCACTAATGCATCTTTTTGGTTGAAAAAATGTCCTTACCGCCCACCAGTTTTCGCGCAAATGCAGAATATTTTTTAGAAAGGAGGGTGTTTAAAAAAAAAAAATGTACGTACATTTATCTTTTTATTTCTACTTAATGCAGGTTTATAAAGTTTTAACTTTATAAAGTTTAATGAGAAAACAATAAAGTAAATTGAAATGACCTTTACTAGTGATTAATGAGATCCTTGAGGTTGATGCTGCGAGACTAAATATTTGATATCTGGTTCGATTTTCGTAAGGAACAAACGAAGGTCTCTTTCAGTGATATTCAGACGACTTCTCTGTTTACGCATAATATGATTTCTCATTTGTGCGTCAGCTCATCTCCTCTCCCTTCTCAATTCTCCTCCCCACCTTTTTTTCCCTTTTTTCTATTTTTTAACCTTCCTTGTAGCAATGCCCAGTAGGAAGGCTGAGCTAGGTAGCCCACTATGACAGACAGGAACACATACAGACACACACATATGACACACATACAGACACACACACATACAGGCACACATACAGACACACACACACACACAAGACACACATACATACACACACACAAAGACACATACAGACACACATACACGCACACACACACACATACAGACACACACGACACATACATACACACACGACACATACATACACACACAACACACAAGACACACATACAGACACACATACAAAGACACATACAGACACACACATACACATACACACACAAGACACACATACAGACACACACACAAGACACATACACATACATGCACACACAGACATGCACACACACAAGACATACATAGACACCCACACATGCAGACACACAAGACACACATATATACAGACACACACACATTATATTTAAGTCACCCTCCTGTTTCCTACATTTAAGGTGCAGGAGGGTGACTTATTTTTATTATTTCACTTTTGATAGGCTGTGTATTGCGTCATCGAAAGATAGCACTCCTCTGGTCATTTTTATTTTCAATGACTGTGTTTTTGTATGGCTTTTAAGGCTTCTGGTTATTGTCTGTCCCAAAGTGCAGGCGGGCTTTTACTGCAGATGGAGGCACAGAGGTTATCTATGACAAATAAATGTTCTAAGATGTAATTTCTAGCAAAGCAGACATATCCAAGAGGTTTATATCAGAATGACGTTGACAATATGGCTGGAATAATTCACATTTTTAGGTTGTGAAAACTTCTAGACGAGGCATGCGTTTGTGATTATTTCAAATGGAAATTCATTGGAATTTCTTAATTTAAAACAGAAACAGACATACACACACACAGACATACAAGACACACACACACACAGACAGGCACACATACACACAAACAGACACACAAGACACACAAGACACACATACATACACACACAAAGACACAGACAGGCACACATACACACAAGACACATACATACAAACAGACACACATGCAGACACACAAGACACACATACAATGACACATACATACAAAGACAAGACACACATACATACAGACAGACACACATATATACAGACAGACACATACACACACACAAGACATACATACAAAGACACATACAGACACACACAAGACATACCTACAAAGACACACACACACAGACAAACACACACATTATATTTAAGTCACCCTCCTGTTTCCTACCTTTAAGGTGCAGGAGGGTGACTTTCCCTGGGGTCCAGTGGTGGCTCAGGTGGATGGGAGTCAGAGTTCCCACTCTGACTCCCTGGTGTTCCTCCCGCGCGGCTCTCAGTTTTAGCTGGGAGGAGTGACCGGGGAATCACTTCCTCCCAGCTCTGTGATGTCATCACAGGGGGCCCGGTCGCGCTGTTAAAGCGCCCAGCGCTGACCGGGCCCCCTCACAATCCACATCCATCGGGTGGCCCTGACAGCATGGGCCACCCGATGGACACCTCCATATGCGGCCCCGGCGGTTTGCCGCGCGGGCCGGGGCCGCAAATGGTCACGGCGGTACCCAGTCGCACGGGTACCGCCGGCTGGCACCCGCTGGGCGTCAAAACCTGGAAATCCCTACCGCCCACCTGGAATCCTAAAACGCCCACTACTGGGCGGTAGGGACCAGGTTGACGACCCATGGTTTAGATCTAAGTGTTAAGGTCTTTCTATCAATATATAGCTAAGTACTATAACAGTCGTAGTGAGATCAAATACGAAAAAAAGTACCACAAATGTATGCAAATTCAAAAATTACTGTGTCGCGTCATATCCATATTTTAAATGGGACGTTGGAAATTTATGTCTCGGGCACAGTAATTCAGAGATATCATGTTTCCACAATTCACCCAGAATTCCTCACTTGGCATGCAAATGAGCACAGAGTAGCATCAAGTTCCAGCCTTCATCCTGCATTTCTGCAGTCACCTTTACCAATGGTGCACTGTTTTAATCAAAGCAAGGGTTGTGTGGAAACTAAAAAAAAGGAACAACCTATAGAGAGAAAGAGAGTGGATACGTAATGGCGAACAGTGTATTACAGGAAAATATTGACATTTCTGTTACATGTTACATGCAATTTTGGAAGGGGGCAGTTGGGTTTAGAAATAGCAATCATTTGAGTTCTAAAGGAAAACGCAAACCAAACATTTGATATGTTTTTTTGTTTTTTTTTATTCTTTATTTTTGTTCGTGCATAAGGGTAACAGGCGAATTTGTACTGCCACAATAGCTGGTACAGTCAAGTTTGCATTGATATGTTTTTAATTAATTTCATGGCACATAATGTATAGAAAGTAACATAAAATTATTATGGCTTGATACCACAGGGGGGCAGACCAGCAAGTTTTAGCTCCAGAGGGAACGTCATATCAGGGTCCTAGATCCGGATTGTCCTGCTGAATCCAGGACTGTTGGGAGATATGGGAATCAGGGTAGAAGTAGTGAGAATAGTATTTCATGAAGGAGGGGTTAATTAAAAAGGGGTATGATGAAGGCACCATTCATTAGCTGGAATGGGCATGATAGGAATTGTAGTCGGGATGTAAATGCCACAAACTATGTTAAGTTCTTTGATATAGCAATTACTAGTTTTCTTCAAAGTGCCATTAACTAGCCACATGTGGGTTAAGCAAGGTCTGGATAACAGATAACAGCTGGACCAGAAAATGGAACATTCAGAGGAATCAGAGGATCAGATAATGTCCAAAATAAACAAAGAACTGCACACTGATGCCGTGTAAATGCTCCGGCCATCCACAGTGGACGTGCTCCGTGTCAGGCGGACATCGCTGGACCCACCCGTAAAATCTTCATAACGAATAATCGCAGCCAACACTCCAATAGTAAGGAAGGATGCCGTGTCAGGAGGACATCGCTGGACCCACCCGTAAAATCTTCATAACGAATAATCGCAGCCAACACTCCAATAGTAAGGATGGATGCCGTGTCAGGTGGACATCGCTGGACCCACCCGTAAAATCTTCATAACGAATAATCACAGCCAACACTCCAATAGTAAGGAAGGATGCCGTGTCAGGCAGACATCGCTGGACCCACCAGTAAAATCTTCATAACGAATAATCACAGCCAACACTCCAATAGTAAGGAAGGATGCCCTGTCAGGCGGACATCGCTGGACCCACCAGTAAAATCTTCATAACGAATAATCGCAGCCAACACTCCAATAGTAAGGAAGGATGCCGTGTCAGGTGGACATCGCTGGACCCACCAGTAAAATGTTCAAAACTAATAATCGCAGCCAACACTCCAATAGTAAGGAAGTATGCCGTGTCAGGTGTACATCGCTGGACCCACCAGTAAAATCTTCATAACGAATAATCGCAGCCAACACTCCAATAGTAAGGAAGGATGCATGATTAAGGCTCTGCTGAGCCGAAATGTCTCACTATCTGTGGGGTGGTTCACGTACCAATAAATATACCATCCTTACTATTAGAGTGTTGCCTGCATTTATTCATTTTGAGGATCAGATACTGTATCAGTATCCCCCACCCCCAGAATCAGTAAGCATTATAAATTTCGGGCTGCTACGATGGAGAGGTTCGCTCAGCATCTGTCACTGGATCACTTTGTAGCATATTAAAAATCAGTGTTAGTTTCCACAGAGAGTCTTTTAGCTAGCCTCCATGACATGGACTTGTCATCAAATAGTGTACATAGGCAGCCCATCTTCTGACAGGGAACATTTAATCTATATATTGTGCCTTTGAAAGTATCATCAAAGATAAAAAAATATATAAAAGGTAACTTCTTCCAACTCCAACATGGCAGCCAGACATGGACATGGCAGCTGCACACTCAACCATAAAGACCCCAAGTGGCACACGTTCCTTCCTGTATTCTAAGTGTTTGTATACACTCAATGCATTGTGGGATAGAACAGATTCACTGTGGGGTAGGGGGTACTAAGGAGCACGCACAAGTCCTTGGGCCACTACATTAAGCATTAACCACTACACTAAATACTAATCCTTACAATACACTAACCATATTATTAAGCATTAAACCTACATTCTGACAGGCCACCAAACAGTTCTAGCAGGATAGTCCTGATTTCGGGGTCCTGTCCCATGTCTGTGGACACCAAGGAACTTCTTCAACCAACACAGTGCAAGGGCATCTTTAGACACGTGTGTGCTGTACTGGGCACAAGCAGTTTGGGGACCAAAAGGGCTATTTCAATGGGCAGGCCCCCCTTTTCCTTTGCTCCATCATGTGCATTGTCATTATCAATGCCCCCTCTCAGGCCTGTTCACCCTTCCCGGTCTCATACCTTCCAGTGTTGGGGCTTCCCAATGTTGGAACGTATGTTATAAGAATACCATGTATTATGTCATCTCAGGATTCTGAAAATTATAAACCACTCAATTTTTAGTCTTGTGTGATGTCTCCAGAAACCCATAATGGCATTAT
This sequence comes from Pelobates fuscus, assembly GCF_036172605.1. Lineage (NCBI taxonomy): Eukaryota > Metazoa > Chordata > Amphibia > Anura > Pelobatidae > Pelobates > Pelobates fuscus. The sequence continues at coordinate 357,949,801 of NC_086320.1, read as the reverse complement.
TTTAACGTGATTCATTTTTGGGAGTGGGGATAAAGATTGGATTTTTGGTCGTAGTCCTAACAGACCATAAAATCAGAATATCTAAAATAAAGTGAGGAGGCCTAGTGGGCCTCGAAAATGGTTTATTCAAAAAGGATTGTTAAAAGGTATTCTTAAAGGTACACTCCAATAACATTGTTTAGATTTTTTTAGCTATTTAGTACATATACACCCCACATAAAACATGAATGTATTATTTCTGTATGTTTTTCGGGGGGTGTACGGAAAAACAACTTACAAAAACTGCAGACCTGTTGACCTGTTAGAGGACTCTCATTGAGAAGAATCTGTGTCGGTAACTGGCCTGTCAGAGGACTCTCATTGAGAAGAATCTGTGCCGGTAACTGGCCTGTCAGAGGACTCTCATTGAGAAGAATCTGTGCCGGTAACTGGCCTGTCAGAGGATTCTCATTGAGAAGAATCTGTGCCGGTAACTGGCCTGTCAGAGGACTCTCATTGAGAAGAATCTGTGCCGGTAACTGGCCTGTCAGAGGACTCTCATTGAGAAGAATCTGTGCCGGTAACTGGCCTGTCAGAGGACTCTCATTGAGAAGAATCTGTGCCGGTAACTGGCCTGTCAGAGGACTCTCATTGAGAAGAATCTGTGTCTGTAACTGGCCTGTCAGAGGACTCTCATTGAGAAGAATCTGTGTCTGTAACTGGCCTGTCAGAGGACACTCATTGAGAAGAATCTGTGCCAGTAACTGGCCTGTCAGAGGACTCTCATTGAGAAGAATCTGTGCCGGTAACTGGCCTGTCAGAGGACACTTATTCAAAAATGCAGATTTCCATTGAAATTAGTACTTTTATAAACTGTCAGAAAAAAAATAACAGCAGGCTGAAGTGCTTTATTTGTCTGGACTGTTTTTCAAGACAATATGATGCCTTGCGTACCTTTGTTCATATTACCAAATGTTCCGTGTTCAGATTTCTCATTTTGTTCTAGGTATCTAATTCACTAGTTACAACATCCAGGATTTGGTGCATAAACCACATGCGCTCACTGACACAGTTATCTGCAATGCCATATCTAGAACACATCTCCCAGAGGACATTCCTTAGAGAGTAGCATCCCATGAAGATCTTCTGTTATGATCCAGCAGTAGAACTTTGACACTGCGGAGTTCCATTTTATTTGAAGAGGAGGCCAACGGTTCTGCAATCACAGAGATACAGTAATAATGAAGATTACATCTGGTTTTATGGAGTTTGCATGGTTATATATAATAAATACTCATATACTATTTTATTCCAAATAATAAATGGAGCATTAGACCCGGTGTCCTCATTTTTCCAATAACTGACTGGCAAAAAGTCTCCTTTATTGGACACATGCATGCCTTCAAACACTGGCCTGTTGTACTTAGAAGAAACATAGAGCGATTTTATAGAAACTAAATGAAGGACCAGGATTGGGAGATCTCACCCATTTCCTCTGTTGAAGACGTCAATAAAGAAAAAAATTGGCGGAAGATGTGGATTTGCTCCTACAATACACATTCATGGTGACTAACTTTTAATCTATTTTTTCTTTCTATTCGTATACAGTTTCTGATGCATTATCTTTAATATATATAAATGTATCCTTTCTCCTTCATCCCCACCAATGGTTCATCTGAAGACAATCTCAGGAGTTACAAGCTCTGCAAGCAGATGTTAGGAACGTGTTGCTCTGGAATGTTACACGTAACTCGTAGTCTTTCTCTACCAATCTCTGTGCAAGAATAAAATTAACCCTTCATCCCCTAGAAGATTGATAGAGAAGGGATTATGTAAATGTCTCTGAAACCTGTCCAAAGGATTAATGAGAATCTCTTCGATGTTCCCTTCTAAAAGCGATCTGCAATGTATTACACCCGCTGGACCCTGGAAGTCTGCCGCTCAGAGACAGGATTACACCAAATGTGATGCCAAATGTTTTGCATTTTAGGGACAGCTGAATCTGTACACTCAGCATTTGTAAAGTGTTGGAAACTCAAGCGAAAGTCTTCACATGCCACCCAGTATTTAACATACACATAGCAGGATGCACTTAAATTGAAAGTGCTGTAGATTGGCAGAGCATTTAAATCCAACTTTTCTCCATTTAAGGGCCTGTGTAAGCCTTTTTTCCTTACTCCACATCAATATGTTTCTATGTTTCTATGTTTCTAAAGTGCTCTAGATTGGCACAGCATTCAAATCCAACTTTTCTCCATTTAAGGGCCAGTGTCAGCCTTTTTTCCTTACTCCACATCAATATGGTGCTCAGAGCATTAACATTGCATTTTGCACACATTCCACTCCTACACAGTGTTGTCTTGTTTGACATTGCTCAGCTTGGGAAATAAATCACTTTTGTTTCTGTTTATGCAGACCTCCCCTGGCTGCAACCGAAGGAGCCTGCATGAAAAAAGTTTTTTTTATTTCCAAACAGATCTCACAGCACAATGTGTTCACTTTAGAATTTTTTTTGTCTCCTACTCTCTTGGTTGAACTTTATTCACAAACAGGACGCTGATGCAGGCTCTAGCAGGCTGTTAATAGAGCAGGAGATAAGACATTCTAAATTAAAGCGGTACTGCTTTGTCAGGTACACAAGCCTGTATTCCAGACACTTTAAACCCACAGTTTAGGTGGTCAGTTGTCCTTACCTCGGGCTAGAAAGATGATTTACTCACTTTTTTCCAGTGCCGCTCGGGGCTCCTCGTATCTGGCCCCAGCCCTCATCCACCTCCTTGGCTAACAATCAGAATTGTTACAATAAGCCAATCACGATCACAAAGGAGGGTGTGAAGTGAAGCCAGTGGGAGCCGAAATGTAAAACGGTCTCCCATTGTCAGGGTACCTGTAGTCTCTACCCCTGAAACGGGTAGAGACTTAGACGTTTTTCCATCCAGACGGCATGATTCTCCCGTTCCTCGCGGTCCCCTCGCGCAAGTAAACGCCGGCGAGAGAACTATGCCTTTTTGTAACGTGACGCTCAATAGTCGATGTCATGACGCTATTCTAGCCCGACCTGTCAGTCAAATCCCGGACACGAATCAGGTCTCGGCGGAGGCGTGATTAGTGTCTAGAACCAGGGTATTTAAGGGAGCTCTCAGCATTTGCTCATTGCCCTGTCGTGGTTCTAGCCAGCCTAGTCACACAGTGCTCTTGTATTCTCTTGTCTTTTGGTTCTGACCCGGCTTTGTTATTACTTACCTGTCTTCTCTGTTATCCTTGACCCGGCTTGTCTCTCGCTTACCTGTCTTCTCGTTCCCTCGACCTCGGCTTGTCCCTGACCATTCTATACGTAGTATTACGTTAAGTCCGGCCATTCTAAGGTCCGGTATACGTATCTGCTACTCTTTGTACTCTGCGTGTTGGATCCCTGTCCCGATCCTGACACCCATTCGCCCCTGTCATCCCACATTCCCCATACACTCACGTTTTGGGGGCGTGGATATGACAGGGGCCAATCAAATTAAATACTAGGGTATTTATACTTACCTCTCCCTTAACTCCCTGCCCTATCGTGGTTTCTGTTTCATTTCCCTTTAGCGCTTGTATTGTTCAGTTGTGATTTTTCGTGCTTGACCATGGCTTTGTATTTGACTCAGTTTTTCTCTTTATCCCTGTTTTGTCTTGTTTTGTCGAGTCCGGCCATTCTAAGGTCCGGTAAGACGTATCTACCTTATATTGTCAATTGTTGGACTAAATCTTGCGTGTTGGGGTAAACTACCGTGACAGCATGCACATTAGGTCCACCCCACTAACCCGATGTCGACGGAGGAGGAGCGGAGGTGAAGCCTGAACCAGCGTTGAGGAACATAGTGCCATAGTGCCCTGTGCCTGTCTGAAGGGAGTGTGGGGGGGAATAATAAAGATAGCTAAAACACCCAAGAGGGCTCTGTACGCGTTTCACGTCTAGAGAGCCCTCTTAGCTATTTCACCTATCTTTATTATCCCTCCACCCCCAGCAGACACAGGTTTTATTTTTGGACTGGTGATTATTTTTTTCTGGTATGTTTACTACTTATTCTATATTTTGGCATTTTGTATGACCTGTTATTTATGAAGTTTGCTGCTAATTTGATGTCATGTTATACTTTCATATGTAATAAAGACACACTATTTATGATTTACCTTGTGGATATTACATGACAGTGACTGTGAGTGCAGACCCTCTGGAGCAACAGCTACTATTAATGAAAACATACAACAGCTACTATTAACAAAACAACCAACAGCTACTATTAATGAAAACAACCAACAGCTACTATTAACGAAACAAACAACAGCTACTATTAACGAAACAACCAACAGCTACTATTAATGAAAACAACCAACAGCTACTATTAACGAAACAAACAACAGCTACTATTAATGAAAACAACCAACAGTTACTATTAATGAAAACAACCAATTGCTACTATTAATGAAAACAACCAACTGCTACTATTAATGAAACAACCAACTGCTACTATTAACGAAATAACCAACTGCTACTATGAACGAAACAACCAACAGCTACTATTAATAAAAACAACCAACAGATACTATTAATGAAACAACCAACAGCTACTATTAACGAAATAACCAACTGCTACTATTAACGAAATAACCAACTGCTACTATGAACGAAACAACCAACTGCTACTATTAATGAAACAACCAACAGCTACTATTAATGAAAACAACCAACTGCTACTAGTAACGAAACAACCAACAGCTCCTATTAATGAAAACAACCAACTGCTACTATTAACGAAACAACCAACAGCTACTATTAATGAAACAACCAACAGCTACTATTAACAAAATAACCAACTGCTACTATGAACGAAATAACCAATAGCTACTATTAATAAAAACAACCAACAGCTACTATTAACGAAATAACCAACTGCTACTATTAACGAAATAACCAACTGCTACTATGAACGAAACAACCAACTGCTACTATTAATGAAACAACCAACAGCCACTATTAATAAAAACAACCAACTGCTACTAGTAACGAAACAACCAACAGCTCATATTAATGAAAACAACCAACTGCTACTATTAACGAAATAACCAACAGCTACTATTAATGAAAACAACCAACTGCTACTAGTAACAAAACAACCAACAGCTCCTATTAATGAAAACAATCAACTGCTACTATTAATGAAACAATAAACAGCTAAAATTAATGAAATAACCAACTGCTACTATTAATGAAACAACCAACAGCTACTATTAATGAAAACAACCAACTGCTACTAGTAACGAAACAACCAACAGCTCCTATTAATGAAAACAACAAACTGCTACTAGTAACGAAACAACCAACAGCTCCTATTAATGAAAACAACCAACTGCTACTATTAACGAAATAACCAACAGCTACTATTAATGAAAACAACCAACTGCTACTATTAATGAAACAATAAACAGCTAAAATTAATGAAACAACCAACTGCTACTATTAATGAAAAAATAAACAGCTATAATTAATGAAACAACCAATACATTTTTAAAAATCTAACTAGCTTTTAGCTTGTGTAAAAATCTCAGTACGGACAGCCCCTCTGTAAGATATGGTTGTGCTGTTACTACAAGAAATAAGCCCCCCATTTCAGTAGGTAAAGTGGGGGCACATTATATGTACAGCAGAACAAAAATTCTGAAAAGAAGAACACTTCAGATGATTTCAAATTCATGTTACAATAAACGGAGCCTATTGCATGTGTAAATACATTACTCTGTGTACATAGCTGCGCCCATGCATCCTATAAATGTACATATTGCGCTGGGTAGAAAATCTCGCTATCCTTTCTACATGCAGTATTGCAGTTTAGCTTTTAGGCTAAGATTATGATTAAATGAAGGTCATTCTTTTCCAGCTGTGGAATTGCTGACTCAAATCCTTTCATCCGAAATTAAGCAACATTTACACAGAGATTGCTGAAGTGGCAGGTATTAGAACATTAAGAACTTTTTATTTGTCCGTTTCAGTTGAGAATAATTTACTAAAGAATAATGTGTTCACCAACAAATTTCGGATATTCCTTATGCTTTAAAATATCGCCATCGTTAGTTACTGGGAATTTAAAATGTGCCTGTTATTTAAAAATTGCACTGTGGCATTTTATAGTTATTTAGGTTGCTAGCAATTTTTTAATTTTTTTTAAAGTTTTTTTTGAGTTGTTGTTTTGGTCTGAAGAAATTGAAGATTCTGGTATACCAGGGGCACCCAAAAGATAGATCCCAGATGTTGTAGAACAACACGCATTCACGCATTCAGAATGGCGTCAGAATGACAAAGCATCATGGGAGTTGTAGTTTTAAAACATCCGGGATCTACATTTTGGGCTCCTGTGGAGTATACGATGGAGACATTAACAGGATTCATTACTCTAAACTGAGTTGAAGATTTTTTTACTGATAAGCTACTTTAACCAAAATTTGAATTTGAATTTGCTTCAATTCAGAGTTTAACTGAGACTTGTAAACTATGAATGTTTAGGGAGGGGTATGTCCATCTGTTTTGAGATATTGTCAGTTAAAGGGACACTCCATTCATCAATACATCTTTAACACATTTTCATAAGATTAAGCTCAGTAATATGCTGCGTTTTTTGCATACTCAAATATTAGGAGTTAGATGTTAGATGAAGTTGTTACGGGGGTGTAATGGCCTTTTTACTGGAGTGGATTTTGTCATTAACACAATTGAAAGAGACGCTAATGGACCTGAAACCCAAACAGTTCTCCCAGATAATTTAGGGTCATATATGGCGCCCACACCCTGTGGTCAGAATGGGCTACAGAGTGGACCAGCTCCGTCCTAACAGAGAAATGGAAAAAACATTCACTTATACCGGTGCATTATATACAGGTGTCACACTGCAATCAGGATTCTGATAAAGAAAGGTTTCAGTTAGGAATCCAGATAGCAAAAACAAATAAACGGTTCCAGCAATTCAAGGGGAGTCTGTTTTAGGCCGGGTTAGCACGCGGTGTAAGTGAAGGTAACATAGAGGTGACAGATACACACAGGTCTCAGATCGAAGCAGACATTGGCGTACAGGTGTATCAAAAGACAGAAGGTATAGAACTACAGCTTATAACGGATCCTGTCCCCCTAAAGTACATATTACCTATTGGGTCTATTTACTAAAGAACAAATATCCCCGTGACCATTCTGACTGTAAAATACAAACAATGCTTATGAGATTTATTAACGTCCGGATTTTGCTCTGAATTTGCCCTCTGTAGTTGATCAGGCTAAAATTCGGGTCTGAATGTTAAAATATGGCTTGGATCTGTAAAAGCATATTTTAAAAGTCTGAACTCTCTGTCCGCTAGCAGCACTAGCAATTAGCCGACAAACAGATAAAACTCCTTGGCGGTGTGAGGGTTAAGCTATGTGACGGCTCGCTAGCGCTTGCTAAACTGATTATACAAACAGAGATACAGTTGGACCTCGGTTTACAAACGCCTCGGTTAACATAATTTTCGGTTTACAAATGAAAATCCATTGAAAATAATGCCTCGGTTTACAAAAAACATTTCGCAATACAAAGCAAGTTTCCCCAGGATGCATTGCACCTGGGAGGTTTATAGCACTGCCCCCTGCATGCTGGAGCCTGTGGGTAGCACGTGGCGTCGAGTGTCGAGGTGTTGGAGTGCCTTTTGCATCGATTTTTTGAGCCATTCTGGAAATTGTTTGCAGTTGTTTTGGGACTTTTGGGTGCATTTCTCAAGCTGTGGAAAGGTAGTGAGCTGAGCTTCGTTGTTTGCATGCCTTTTAATGAGTGTTCATCATTGTGGGTTGGTTTCCATGCCAGCTCATTTTGACTTTTTTTCTGACCTCCAGAACAGATTAATTCGTTTTCAATGCATTCCTATGGGAAACCGCGTTTCAGTTTACAAATTTTTCGCAATAAGAAATCTCCCCGAGAAAGCATTAAATTCGTAAACCGAGGTCCGACTGTATATCAATTATTAGAAATGCTACCAAAATAACAAACAGAAACTGCAGTACCAGCTCCCTCTAAACCAGAACAAGATAAAAATGGTTTAAAAGTTTAAGGTAAGATGGTGCTGAGTCAGTGTTGGTACCATAACAACTTTATTGACAAGAATTGGTCATGATTCTGTGGTGTTCCTTTAATGGTTCTTAGATTGCCCCTACATAAACCCGTCATAACATTAATATGCATGTTTGTTTGGGAGCAATATCTTCTGAGACGTTATTTTGGTAAGTCAGAGGGAACAAATCTTTCTTGCATTATTTTCACTATTATATCATCCTCCTGGTGCACTATAATTATCTCTGCTGCGGTGAGCTCCATCTGTACCAAAGCCTTTTACCGCAAGATTAAAACCACTTGGCCGCTTAACAAGTTCTAACTGAAAATGTAAAAAACTACTTTAACCCATTAATGGACAATGAGTGCTACTTTTATAATAAACTGGATCTGGCAAGGACTTCCAATGGCCTGCTCATTAGCAGGGCTCGTTAAAAGCTTATTTTGAACTGTCACAGGGTCTATTAGGTGCTTCCCTTGGTGAGTAGCACAGTATAAGTAAGTGAAAGGCACACCATTGCCCTATTTTCATTTTTTTTTTTAAACTAGTAAACTTATAACATTGGGAAGTACAGGATAGGTAAAGCAGTTTCAACTATTTCCAAACCAGTATAGGGCTCACTGCAGATGCTGCAGATTCTATTGGTTTGCAGCAAACATAGAAACATCCTTTTAGTTTTTTTTTGTTTTTTAATTTTATTTTTTTCTTTATCTGATTATGCTATTCATTGAATGGGTAAAAAAATATGGATAATAATTCCAGTCTAGAGTGTCTTTGTAGTAACAATGAACAGGATAAACGTGTAGAGTGTCTCGTCCTAACAATGACACGGGATACCTCCCAACAGTCCTGGATTTGGCACGACAGTCCCAAATTTGAGACCCTCTCCCAACGTCCCAGGTTGCGTCTCTGATGTCCGGTTTTAGGGCAGTGCAGCACTATAATAAATGGATTCACTCTGTACACCCTGAACAAAAGGCATTCGACTCAAGAGAGATTCAACAGCACTCAACGAATGGACATTTCTGAATGGATCTACCCATATTGGCTGCCGTCAGCTTGGGGTTTGGGCATGGATTGGCATATCTACTTTTTTAGGAAGCCCTTTGCTTACCAATGCCTGTAGCATCACTGGTATACCCTACTGGCCTGACCCAAAACCTGCAAGGCTTCCATGCTCATATCTACGAATGTTGAGAGGTATTCCATGGTATTTTCATAAACTAACACAGCCATTCCATACTAACAAAAAAATTCCCATCAGTTTCCATTTCAAATGTGTCCCTCATTCAAGCATGCTTTCTTAGAGACTCCCAGGAGTGATCAAAAGGCCCAGTCTAGGAATTTATCCAACTATATTCAGCCATAACAGTCCATACAGAGAAACAAGACACACAAGATTATACCTGTCTTAACTCTGCGTTCCCTGCATTTTGTAGCTATGAGATTTAAAATATTGTGTTAAGGATTTAACACCTGTCAGATTTCAAAGTTCATAAACAGTAAAAACACATGTGAGATCTGTTTGTATACCTCAGCCAACAGTACTACATACTTCTGTGCATTAAGCAGTTGAGAGAATAAATTAAATATTGAAAAATACTTGCAGTCAGCATTTATATTAAGATTAGAGCCTGTGCGGGATTGCTTGTGGTTTTAACATTTTTTGCTTTTAATATAAGCAAAATGATTAAGTTTTATTGGTTGCCAAATTGCCAAGAGAGATGCTCCTGAACATATTGCATACATTCCAGGCAACGCTGTGCGGAGAGATACAAGATGTTTAACCACGACCCTGTGTCAAACATATTTCTGTTGTGGTTCCATGATTTGTACAAGTTAATAAAGTTACATAGTTTATTAGAGTGGCCAAAAAAAAAAAAATGAACCGCGAACAAAACACAAAAAACATATTAAATCTAAAAATGTCACTCTTTCCAGATAATACATTTTTGTTAAAGGAACACTATAATGACAGGAAACCAAACTCGTTTTCCTGGCACTATAGGGTTTTACGGACCCCCCCCCCTCCCTCGGAGCCCCCCACCCGCTGGGCTGAGGGGTCAAAACCCCTTTAGCCACTTTCCCTTATCCAGTGCCATGCACCCTCGGCGCTGGTGACCTCTCCTCCCCCTACTGACGTCAGCTCTGAATGCGCATGCACGGTCAGAGCCACGCGCACATTCAAACCACCCATAGGAAAACATTACTAAATGCTTTCCTATGCACGTCCAGCGTGAGTTCAATGTGATTTTCGCATTGAGGATCGCGGAAGCACCTCTAGTGGCTGTCAGGGAGACAGCCACTAGAGGTTGGATTAACCCTCAGTGAAACATAGCAGTTTCTCAGAAACTGCTATGTTTTTAGCTGCACGGTTAAAACTAGGGGGACCTGGCACCCAGACCACTTCATTGAGCTGAAGTGGTCTGGGTTCCTATAGTGGTCCTTTAATGAAAAACAAGTGTCTCTTTACTGAGAGGGACACACATTACATGCATGGTATTAACTTGAAGACCCATTGTTCAACTGAAAAATTAGATCAGTCACTTCAGTTATAAAGTATCACGTTGAAGATTATTATTGTACCTCCTTTAGACTCTTCCTACTGTCTACAAAGGTCACTTTTGCACTGCAGGAGGTAATGTTGCACTCTAAACATAGGCGTGCTCCTATGTATTGAGCCTATGTATTGAGACCGGCAGGGGAGATCTCGGGATCTCATGCAGAGCCGGCGCTATCCGAGCGCCGGCTCTGCTCTAAGCCTCCCTCCCCACCGACCCACAGGCAGGGAGGGAGGCAGGAGAGGACCCGGGGAGCTCTTGCCAGCAGCTCCGCCGGGTCCTCTCGCGGGATTCTGAGCGTTGCCGCGGTTACCGCGGCAACGCTCAGATCTCGCGAGAGTGAACTCTAGCCTGCAAGGCTAGAGTTCACTCTCTACTGGACCACCAGGGAAGGCAGCAGCATAAATGATCCCCCCTCCCAGGCATAATGTAAGAAGGGAGGGGGGATATTAAGAAATCTGCCCCCACCTCCACTGGACCACCAGGGAAGGCAGCAGCAGCAAGGTCCCCCTCCCTACATAAGGTAAGAAGGGAGGGGGGATATTTACCAAACGGCCCCCACACAATACACACAATCCCCCAAACATACAGCACACACACACAGCACCCTTACACACACACACACACACACACACACACTAACAGCACCCTCACATATACACACTAACAGCACCCTTACACACGCACACACACACACACACAGCACCCTTACACACGCATACAGCGCCCTTACACACACACAGCGCCTTCACACACACACAGCGCCCTCACACACACACAGCGCCCTCACACACACACAGCGCCCTCACACACACACACAGCGCCCTTACACACACAGCGCTCTTACACACACAGCGCTCCTTAAACACACAGCACCCTTACACACATCGCCCTCACACACACAGCGCCCTTACACACACAGCGTCTACACACACACACACACACAGCAGTATATATATATATATATATATATATACGGCGTGTGTTTTTGTGCTTTAGGGTGCACACCCTTATACAATAGGCTGCGCACGCCTATGACTCTAAATAACTATTTATTGTAGGCAGTTACCTAGCGTCTGATGAATATGACTGAGGGACCATTGGAGGAACCGCTTAAGGAAACATGGGTACATAATTTTGTGTCAGAACTTTATTAGCTTAAAATTATCTAGACCACTTTAAAATTGATATAGTTGTAAAAAATCATAGGACTTATCAGTAAACAGATATTGGTCTGCAGGAGGTATGCCGATTCCGGATTTTACAGGCTGAAAGGGTTACGCCAACTATTATAACCACTACAGCCCCCTCTAGTGGTTTTGATAGCAAGAGTACAATTGCACCGTTTCCCAGTAATTAAATAGTTTGCTCTCTTACCTGGATCCACTGTCCTTCCAGCAGTCTTACGACACCTGGCTTCTGCAGAGCTGCGGAAGCCGGATGCTGATCCTGCCACTTATTTACGTTAAGTCCGGAAATTCTAGGGCCCAGTAATACATCTATCTAGAACCTCTGTTTGTGGGATTCACCATTCCTATAAGTTGGGGTAAAACCCCATGACAATCAGAAATGTTTAACATGCAGAACACGGGTAAAATACATACATTCTATCTCAGGCAGGCTGAGATTTCATAGTATGCACTGGTGGAACTAACGCAGTCGCAGGGTTCGCAGCTGTGACCGGGCCTGTCACTGCAGGGGGCCCGTCCGCCCTGTCGACCCCTGCGACCAGGGTGCCAGCCAGCTTTTTGGTGCGGCCCCGGCCGTGTGGAAAAACCACCAGGGCTGCATTGAAGGAGCCCATCGGTTGGCCCATGCTCTTGGGGTCACCCGATGGAAATTGATTTCCTGGGGCCCAGTAACATAGAAACATAGAAACATAGAATGTGACGGCAGATAAGAACCATTCGGCCCATCTAGTCTGCCCAGTTTTCTAAATACTCATTAGTCCCTGGCCTTATCTTATAGTTAGGATAGCCTTATGCCTATCCCACGCATGCTTAAACTATAGAAACATAGAATCGGAGCGCACAGTAACACAGTAGCGCTCCTAAAGCGCTGCAGTGCTGACCGGGCCCCAGGAAATCCATTGCCATCGGGTGATGATGTCAGAGCTAGGAGGAAGCCGTCACTTCCTCGCAGCCAACAGAGCGCCGCTCAGGAGAAGAGGAGAGGAGAGCATGAGGCAGCCACGGGACCTCAGGTAAGTCACTACATTTTTTTACAGTTTGTGTGTGTGTGTGATAGAGAATGTCTGTATCAGTATGTCTGCGTGTGTGTCTGTATGTCTGTGTGTGTGTATGTCTATGTGTGTCTGTATGTATGTGTCTCTGTGTGTATGTGTGTGTCTGTAAGTATGTGTCTCTGTGTGTATGTGTGTGTCTGTATATATGTGTGTGTGCCTTTGATAGTATGTGTTTATACAATTGGATCATAGCGCAAGAAACAAATAAACAACAATGTATAAACAAAAACAACTAGAAACAAGTCTAGCAAATACAGTATATTTTACTAAATATACATTGTTATATCCATATTTTTAATGCTAAGATTACATGTAACGAAATAGATAAGGCCAAATAGGAATAAACTCACTCCCGAGTCCCGAGACACTATACGGTACTGCTCTTTTCAAGTTATTTTTATAGAACAATTTTTTAAAACATATTTTAGAATAATGTTAGACAAAAATATAACTTTTTAAAAACAATTAAAATATACGGTCAAATAAGGAGAGGGGACAAACAATATTGAAGGTACTGTTCTTAATATAAATGACCAACTTTTTCCACAGGGTATATGTAACCAACTCGTCAATACATTTTAAATCTGTATTTACTGAAATGGAAAAGAGTCAACTCCGTGGATTAGTATATACTGAGAAAAAAGCTTAACTGAATTGCCAACACAACAAATGATTCCTTAACCAGAAAACACTCTATAATACAAAGAAATAAAAAATCCCAAGAACACACAATGACAGAATAAGTGCTCGCACACACACATAAAATCTGAAGTGCAAAGTATGAAATATTTTTTCGAGATGTGGAGAAGAAATTCAAGGGGATATAATCCTATATAAAACAATGTTTTCTTATGAACAAGCAAAGGAATTTTGATCCCATTTAATTCGATATATACACACTGATTTCTCAATGATTAGTCAAATTAATTATCAACATCGCTCATTCTTAAACTGACTCTTCCACCACAAACTTACCTTTCTCCTATCGTTTGCTCTTCTCTTCCTCTCTCGGAATCTGTTCTTCTTTTGTTTATTTCTGATTTATTTTTATTTAAAACACAAGACAAAGTAGGGACTAAACAGGTGTAAAAAAGTATCAATAAATATACAATTTTGTATTAGGTTGTTATTTCCAGAGGCAATTTGTCGTCTTGGAAGTTTTGTGTAACTGTAAAATATTGCAATCTAGGAACTCAAATTCCTTTCTAGAGATGACTAATTTGTCCAAGGTTGGTCACATTTCAATATTTGTTATATATTGGTGTCCTCTAAAAGTGATATTTCCATACTGTCCATTAGGACAATATTTCCACCTATCAGATGTTTTTATCACTATACTGTTTTGTCCTCTGTAGTCCAGTCAGCCTTAATAGCACAGCTGTAGAAACATTTATAAATGGAGTAAAAACGTTTAATATTGTCAAAAACTCGCTCCACCACTTGCCTGCTCGATCCTATCCCATCTCACCTTATCAGATCTCTCTCCCCTTGTAATGTGCCTTCCTTAACACACATCTTTAACTGCTCTCTCTCTTATGGCATTGTCCCTGATGACCTTAAACATGCCACTGTAGTAGCTATCCTGAAAAAAACATCTCTTGACCCCCTTCTAACTATCGTCCCATATTGATGCTCCCTTTCACCCTAAAGCTTCTGGAAAGACTTGTCTTTACCCATATGTCTCACTTCCTTAATTCCAACTCTCTCCTTGACCCTCTTCAATCTGGCTTCTGCCCTCTCCACTCTACTGAGACTGCTCTTATCAAATTTACTAACGACCCAATCGCAGCTAAATCCAAAGGCCACTATGCCGTACTAATTCTTCTTGACCTCTCTGCTGCCTTTGATACCGTTGATCATGCTCTCCTTCTTCAAACTCTTCAATCACTCGGTCTCTGTAAATCTGTCCTCTCGTGGTTTTCCTCTTATTTCTCCCAATGCTCATTCAGCATCTCCTTTTCTAATGACACCTCCTCCCCTCATCCTGTCTCGGTTGGAGTCCCCCAAGGCTCTGTCCTTGGTCCCCTTCTATTTTCTCTTTATACTGCCTCTCTTGGCAAACTTATTACCTCATTTGGATTCCACTACCACCTGTACGATGATGACACCCAGATACATTTCTCCTCCCCGGACCTCTTCCCTGCCGTTATGCAACGTGTCACTTCTTGCCTTTCTTCCGTCTCTGACTGGATGTCCTCCTGCTTACTGAAACTCAATCTCTCTAAAACTGAACTCCTTGTCTCTCCTCCTTCTAATACTGATCCACCTCTTTCGTTCTCCCTTCAAATTAGTGGTATCCACATAAGTCCATCCTTGCAAGCACCCTGTCTTGGCATCATACTTGATTCTGGCCTCACCTTTGAGCCTTACATCAAGTATGTTGCCAAATCATGGAGTTTCCATCTTAAAAACATAGCCCACATCCGCTCCTTTCTTATGCAAGACCCTACCAAGGAGCTTGTCCATGCTCTAGTAATTTCCCGTATGGATTATTGTAACCCTCTCCTAATTGGTCTTCCCAAAAGCCGTATTGTCCCTCTACACTCTGTAATGAATGCTGCTGCCAGACTGATTTTCCTCTCTAGTCGGTCTTCTCACACCTCACCCCTCGTTCAGTCCTTACATTGGTTTCCTGTATTCTATAGGAGTCAATTCAAAGTGTCAACCCATACATATAAAGCACTGACTAATTCTAGCCCCTCTTATATCTCTTCACAGATCCATAGGTATGTCTTCTCGGTCTCTCCGCTCTGCCCGTGACCTTCTCCTATCCGTTGCTCGCACCCGTACGGCCAACTCACTCTTGCAGGACTTCTCGCGGGTGGCTCCCTTCCTGTGGAATAGCCTGCCTACCACCATCAGACTCTCCCCTAGTCTTCAATCGTTTAAGAAGGGCCTTGAAACCAATCTCTGTAGGAAAGCTTATGGCCTCCCAGAGTAACCTCTACCTCACATACCTGTCTCTTGCTCTCTCCTAAAGGGCAGCACTCTACTCTCTCCTCCAGCTCTGCCTCACTCCCACCTTATTTGATTGTTATTTCCTGTCCTAATGTGTTTTATACCCCACCTCCTATAGAATGTAAGCTCGTTTGAGCAGGGTCCTCTTCAACCTATCGTTCCTGTAAGTTTTTGTAATTGTCCTATTTATAGTTAAATCCCCCCTCTCATAATATTGTAAAGCGCTGCGGAATCTGTTGGCGCTATATAAATGGCGATAATAATAATAATGTTAAAACAGAAAAGTCCTGCAGCAAAATGTATATTTATACTGTAAATTATAATAATAAAAAAAGACAGGAATATATTTTTTCAGCCCTAGTGAGTGTTGCAATGGTACTCACTATGTCTGAAATTCCTTTAAAGTGAAAAGTAGGCCAGGCACTCAAACGATACAGAAAAAGCAACATTTCGACCCACACAGGGGTCTATGTCAAGTAGAGCTCGTCCGTCTCTTCTGTTAGCTCAGGGGAGCTAATGGAAGGAGACAGCAAACCTCTCTGGCTGTTTCATTGACAGCTTGGGGGTTTTCCGTATTCATTTCATAAAAGTGCTGATTTCTCATAGAAATTAGCAATTTTATAAACTTGGGTAAAAATAGGGTACTCCTCATCTGTAAAGCATGTCAGCAAGCTAACGTGTTTTATGGGTTTGGAGTGATTCTTTAAGTTTTAAATATATTTGAAACTATAACCGATCCCTGTTACTGACCTGAAATAAAACCATTTTAGGGCTTATTCAAGAGCGAAAACAGTAGTTAAGTGAATTATAACTTTTAACACAATTAAGACTTAAATGACATGCATTTTCTTTTTATTATGGTGTTTGTGTCTCTGTGTTGCTCATATCTGATGGTGCAGTGACAAAGCACATCCTAACCAATAGAAAACTGACAGTGTGTACTCTTCTATCACTCAGTCACAATAAGTGATACTCGGTTTAAACTTTTTTGTTTGTTTTTAACGTTTGCGTCTCTAAATAGAATTTAATGTTACAGAGTAAGAATTCAAAGGGAATTTATCATTTAAAGCTAAAATAGCTGAATTGGAGAAAAATTCTCAGATCGGCTACATTGACCTAAAATTTAAAATTCACTTTAAGTTCGCTTTGAATTCTCAATTTAGTAAATAACCATGTTAAATGGAAAGTCTGTATTGACTTTTAACAATCATGGATTTCATGCCCTAATTCAGGGGTCCTCAAACTCCGGCCCTCCAGATGTTGCTGAACTACAACTCCCATGATTCTCTGGCTATCTATGTAATTCAAAGAATCATGGGAGCTGTAGATCAGCAACATTTGGGGGGCCGGAGTTTGAGGACCCCTGCTTTAATCTGACCCCCTCTAACAACTCGTCAATCAGGCAGGAGGCATTTTGCTTTGTGGACAGGGCTGGATGTACATGTCAGGTGCTTGTAGCACAACATTCTAGGGTGTCACCTGCTCCTCTAAATTAAGGCAGATAAAATAAGATAATGGATTCATTGAGTGGATATTGCAGGCCTAAGCATCTAAGCAAGTGTGCATCACTAAGGGCTGTCTCTGCTCCTCCTGCAAGGCTGTTAGTCGGGAGATGGGAATTGGTCCATTCCTCTTCCTGTCCAGCCTCATTCACAGACACTGGAGGAGGTGAGACAGCATTGAGGTTTACACTCTCTATAGCAGTTTCTGCAGGTGTGCAATTAAGGCTGACTGGACCATAGAGGACACTGGCCAAGGATCACGTTATTTACCTCACCGCCTCCCCTCTCCCCTCACCATCCTATTTAGGACATTAAAAGTGCTGGAAACCAATGTCCCTAGTGATCAGGTGCCTGTAAGCAGGTCTTTAGAAAACACAAAAAAATTATTGCGCTGAATACTGTGTGTATTAAGTCCAATAAAACAATTCTTTGGAAGATTCTGGCTTGGAGTTATCCAGTCTTTTTAGTTGGTGATGAGTATATGTAACAAAACAGAAAATAACCAATAATAATGCAGATAGTCAAATACTTAGTGTAGGACACACAACAAGTATATATGGGATCACACTCACATTTGTAGAGTTACAGACCAGCTCTGAGTAAATCAGCGTGCAGTGGTATCCTGATATAATACATCTTCCAATGGTTAAAGGATTAATCTAAGCCTTTTTCTGACATCCTGATTAATTTCAAGTTCTTGCTTTTACGGCCTGTCTAACATTAGCGGCGCCCGATCGTGGTCCAATTAAATGCTTCTCATACAGATGTATCTGATTGAACCGTGTGCCCGGCTCAGAGTGCTTTTAAGGGAGGGAGAGAGGAAGGGAAGAGGAGGTGATTTAAAAAACAAAATTAATAAAACAGACAATGTAGGGAGGTGAGGAAGGAAGGAAGAGCATGTTGCCCGCAAGGTTCAATCTCTTTACATCTGTGACCAGATGTAAATTTAATGTAAAAATGAAATGAAATTTCACAATATCAAAAAGGGTTCTCCATTTCATTAGGTTTCAGATCAATGTAATCGGTACCCTTTGATCCTTTTGAGGGATTTTAAATGAATTCATAGGAATTGAAAATACAGAACCACATTAGAGAGTGTGGGAGACAGAGAAAGAGAATTAATATGAAAGCCTGTTGGATAAACAACTAAAATTCTATGGAACCGAATGGGCTGAATGTGGATATTGACTTGGTTTGTTTTTGTCATTTATATATGGATGCAATGGTTAACAATAATGTAAGTGGATTGGCATCCTAGCTCTAAAATAAATAAAATCAATCAATCAATCAGAGTAAATACATTTCACACAGTCACTTTAAATTAATTTAAATAATTATATACAATGCATTTTAATTGATAGAAAGTGTAGAATCAATGTAATCATTTCACTGTTAGTGAATTCTAAAATAAAATGTAATTTTAATTTCATATTGAACATCTAAGACCCAGGACATACTTGAAAACGAGAGAAATCTCAATGTATCTTTCCTGGTAAAATATTTTATAAATAAATAAATAAATAATAAGAGTAGGATTTAATTAGAAATTTTTATTGGTAAATTGGGAATAGAAACATAGAAACGTAGAATGTGACGGCAGATAAGAACCATTCGGCCCATCTAGTCTGCCCAGTTTTCTAAATACTTTCATTAGTCCCTGGCCTTATCTTATAGTTAGGATAGCCTTATGCCTATCCCACGCATGCTTAAACTCCTTTACTGTGTTAACCTCTACCACTTCAGCTGGAAGGCTATTCCATGCATCCACTACCCTCTCAGTAAAGTAATACTTTCTGATATTATTTTTAAACCTTTGTCCCTCTAATTTAAGACTATGTCCTCTTGTTGTGGTAGTTTTTCTTCTTTTAAATATAGTCTCCTCCTTTACTGTGTTGATTCCCTTTATGTATTTAAATGTTTCTATCATATCCCCCCTGTCTCGTCTTTCCTCCAAGTTATACATGTTAAGATCCTTTAACCTTTCCTGGTAAGTTTTATCCTGCAATCCATGAACCAGTTTAGTAGCCCTTCTTTGAACTCTCTCTAAGGTATCAATATCCTTCAGAAGATATGGTCTCCAGTACTGTGTACAGTACTCCAAGTGAGGTCTCACCAGTGTTCTGTACAATGGCATGAGCACTTCCCTCTTTCTACTGCTAATACCTCTCCCTATACAACCAAACATTCTGCTAGCATTTCCTGCTGCTCTATTACATTGTCTGCCTACCTTTAAGTCATCAGAAATAATCACCCCTAAATCCCTTTCCTCAGATGTTGAGGTTAGGACTCTATCAAATATTCTGTACTCTGCCCTTGGGTTTTTACGTCCAAGATGCATTATCTTGCACTTATCCACATTAAATGTCAGTTGCCACAACTCTGACCATTTTTCTAGTTTACCTACGTAAATCATTTGCCAATTGGCTTATCCCTCCTGGAACATCAACCCTGTTACATATCTTAGTATCATCTGCAAAAAGACACACCTTACCATCAAGACCTTCTGCAATATCACTAATAAAAATATTAAAGAGAATGGGTCCAAGTACAGATCCCTGAGGTACCCCACTGGTGACAAGCCCAAGCTTCGAATATACTCCATTGACTACAACCCTCTGTTGCCTGTCACTCAGCCACTGCCTTACTCATTCAACAATATTGAAAACCAAACTCAAAGATTGCAGTTTATTGATAAGCCTTCTATGTGCAACAGTGTCAAAAGCCTTACTGAAATCTAGGTAAGCAATGTCTACTGCACCACCCTGATCTATAATTTTAGTTACCCAATCAAAAAAATCAATAAGATTAGTTTGGCATGATCTCCCTGAAGTAAACCCATGTTGTCTCTGATCTTGAAATCCATGTGTTTTTAGATGTTCAACAATCCTATCCTTTAACATGGTTTCCATCACTTTCCCCACTACTGAAGTAAGGCTTACTGGCCTATAGTTGCCCGACTCCTCCCTATTACCTTTCTTGTGAATGGGCACAACATTCGCTAACTTCCAATCTTCTGGGACTACTCCTGTTAACAATGATTGGTTAAATAAATCTATTAATGGTTTTGCTAGTACACCACTAAGCTCTTTTAATAGCTTTGGGTGTATACCATCAGGTCCCATTGACTTATTTGTCATTGAGGTATTTGAGGTATTTTGCCAATCATGTTTAGTGGACATTTAAAGCCAATTTGTATCTGATAAAACAATTAGATTGATTTTTATTAAGTTGTCCTTTCCCTCCCATTATAGCTGCTACCCCCCACCTCCTCCTCTATATATAACATGAAACGTGGACATATACATATGTCCTTACCAAGTTATTGTAACAGTGGAATGCATGTACGGAATTGCAGTGGAATGCACACATGACCGGCACTATGGAGGTGGGAAGCAGAGAAAGCAGATGATGGAAAATGAACGCACATGTAGTAGGTGGTAACTGGAGGTGGAACACATATATAAGTGAAATGCACAGCGGACGGCTCCAAGAGGACTCATTCAGTGAAGGAAAGGCACACTATGATGATTTAGGGTGGAGGAACACACTTCCACGGATCCAACAACGTTAGGGATTAGCTCTGTTTAAACGGGAATCTGGTGAGAGGGAGTAGGAAGCACTTAATTTTATTTACCCTGTCACTTGATTTTGTGAGATTCTGGTTCCTGAGGAACCATCGGTGGTTGCAAAGACCACCGATGGTGACATTGCTGCGGTGGGTCGGGTGGCCGGAGAGGGCAGGCAAAGTTGAGTTTTACTTACCTCAACCTGTCCCTCATGGGCGCCACCATCCTCTTCCTGTTGTTCTTCTATAGCTCCAGGTGCTTCAGCTACCAGGAGCTAAAGACAGTAATGTCTTTCCACTCATGGGCAAGAGTACAGCATTGAGGTCTATGGATGATCCTGTGAGACCGCCGGATCTTCCAAAGAAGAGAGGTTAATTTCCCTAGAGCCGTAAATGGCCTGTGGAAAACGACAAGGCTTGACAAGTGTAAGGCAACACTGAAATTTAAAAAAAAAAGTGGAAATGGAAAAGTTTGACAATGAGATTCTACTGACCAAAAGAAAACTCCCACAACTTTTTTCAAAGATGTTTTTTCTGTTCTAACCAATAACCAGTTGGAGGGACTGTCTCTGTGTAGCTTATACTGGCTCCCAAAGCCATGTCATGTCTTGCAATAAGTTCCATAAGATATTATATTGTGTTTCTAGTGATAAATCTCTTTTTTTCTGATTGTAATAAGAAATAGAAATATCTCCTACATTAAAATCCCACCACACCCCAGAACTTTTATTAATATTAGTATTTAAATACTGCTAACATATTCTGCCACGCGTTACAATTCTAGGAAAGGGATATTTGGAGGTGAAGAGGTCCCTGCTCAAACTCGCTTACAATCTATGATGATTTTAGGTAGGCGGATATAGATCGTTCGGTGTGCTGCCCAAGAATATATACTCGTGAGGTGGTCTTACCAGGGTGCAAACCTGGGCTTCCCAGTTCTAAGGGAAGCTCCTTGCTGATCACCCTTAGAGTGGTGGTCTTCTTATAAACAGTGGACTTGAAATGTTGTGATCCCGAGATGTTCAAGTACTGGTGGAAAGAGATGGTCAACTGTACAAGCTGCCTCGGAATCACACTCCTATAAGCAGGGCAGGCCCTACACCTTCCTATTACATCCATGCTGCAGGTCAAGGCACCATTCTTTGATGGGATGTCCAAATGATTCTTCTATTTGTACAGGGCCAACTGATTAACCCTGGATGTGAGGATTCATGTGGCACTAGTATTCTGTGCTTTGCTGGATATGTTTGCTGTCGGCACTTAGGTTTAGATTTAGTTTTCAAACTTTAGCATATGCGCAGTCACATATATTTTATTATTGTTATTTCCATTTATTGTTTTTTATAATGAGTGTAGACGTGTCTTTGTTTTAGTGAAATGGGAAAGGTCTTTATATTCTGGCTGTGCTCCTAGATAAACCCTTGATTTAATGGTTCACTATGAGTAGAACTAGACACGCCAAGGGAGGTGATTGCTTTTCATGCGCCCGCTATAAAGGTCTCACAGAAAGTAGACCACATGCAGTGAGGAGACTGTCCTGGAGCTCGATTTAAAGTAAGTTCCAAGTCCTATTTTTTCTACATATTGTTTTTTTTTTATTCAGAAAAGAAGCCACAATGACCTAAATTGAGCAATACTCGCTCTAACTGTACAATTAAATATATATTTTTTCACGTTGTGGTGCTCCTTCGAATTTCTCGTTATCCCTGGCAACATTCAGATATTCCCTGTACATTTCCTATTTGCATTGGATGCCAGGATGTGCCCTCGACACAAGCAAATGAAGACAAAATGTTTAGCACAATCATTAGCTCTTACTTTTTAAATATAATTTTTTTCTCTACAGCGACAGTTTCTTTAAACTCCCACCTGTACCACATGGATATTACATAGTACAAGGCAGCAATTTTCCATACCTTCTAACATTTCAAATGGAAACATTAATTGTTTAGGGGTGTAGCAATGCGTGTGGCTATGCTGAGAAATGTTGGGGGCTGTACTAATGACAATTTATGCACCTAAAATTTAATTTAGAACAAGAACAATGTATCTGATTTACAAAGACTAATTTCTAAATACATTTATTGTAGTATAAAGTCATGTTAATGTATTATTGCTATGGAGCTCTGGAATAGCTTCAAATACACAAAAAGTACTGAGCTACTAAAAAGTGCATTATTATGACTGAAAAGAAGGATAGAGGGATTCGAACCAAAAATAGTGACTGTCCCTCCTGAATAGGGACACATGGGTGGTATGCTATTCATGTATGTTTAGGAAAACATGGTGGATCTGGAATTCCTAGTAGAATTTGAATTGGCATCACATCATGAGGCTGAATGTGACACAGTCTTTGACTATAGGACCAACAAAAAGGTAATTCCTTTTATAAAACTACAACTCCCATTACGCCTTGCCCGTCTTTACAGTGGCAGAGCATCATGGAACATGTAGTTCTACAACCGAGAGTGGGTCTACCTTTAGGCCAGTCCTCCTCCACTGTTTACCTGCGAGCGGGCTGAACATTCCATGTACTACAAACTCTCTGGCCAATCACTGCAAAGCGTCAGGATACAGGGGCCGGCCTCTCTCTCGCGTTGCTCCTGTTGATTGGCGAGCCGTCGCGTCCGTCAGGAATCGCCGGCTGTGATTGGCTAAGGCGCGCCGTGGCTGTCTCGGTCGGGGCCGCGGGTTTGGAGGCGCTGCGCGTGCACAGTGTGGAGAGGCGGAGAGGGAGTGGAGGAGGAGGAGGCGGGCAGAGCAGGCCGCGCGCACACCGGAGCACACTGAGGGGGCTCACCGGAAACCGGAGTTAACCCTGTGACGGCCAGAGCTCGCGGGAGAGTGGGCGGGGAGAGCCGGGACCCCGCGGCCGGGGGGCAGGGAGGGAGACAGAGGATGAAGGTGACTGTGAGCTTCGGGAGGACCCGGGTAGTGGTGCCCTGCGGGGACGGCAACTTGAAAGTTTCCAGCCTCATCCAGCAAGCCGTGACCAGGTACCGGAAGGCCATCGCCAAGGTGAGCGAGCCCCCCCCGGGGAGCTGGGCGAACGGGGGTCCCACATCTGGGCCGCGAGACTCCCCCTTTATCCAGTGTGGTCCCGCCCGCTGCCTGTGTGCTCTGCCTTGGAGCACCCCACTCTCTGCTCTATATAGGGGAATATCTGGCAGTGCCAGGGGGTGCCAAGCCATGCCAATGGGTGCCAAGCCGTACTAGGAGTGCAATGCCAGGGGGTGCCAAGCCATGCCAGGGGGTGCCAAACTGAACTAGGGGTGCCATGCCAGGGAGTGCCATACCATACTAGGAGTGCCATGCCAGGGGGTGCCAAGCCATACTAGGAGTGCTATGCCAGGGGGTGCCAAGCCATACTAGGAGTGCTATGCCAGGGGGTGCCAAACCATACTAGGAGTGCCATGCCAGGGGGTGCCATACCATACTAGGAGTGCCATGCCAGGGGGTGCCAAAGTATACTAGGAGTGCCATGCCAGGGGGTGCCAAACCATAATAGGAGTGCCATGCCAGGGGGTGCCAAACCATACTAGGAGTGCCATGCCATGGGGTGCCAAACCATACTAGAAGTGCTATGCCAGGGGGTGCCAAGCTATGCTAGCGGGTGCCAACCCTACTAGGGGACGCCATGCCAGCAGACGCCAAGATATGCGAGGGGGTGTCAAACCATACTAGGGGGTGCCATGCCAGGAGACGCCAAGATATGCGAGGGGGTGTCAAACCATACTAGGGGGTGCCATGCCAGGAGACGCCAAGATATGCGAGGGGGTGTCAAACCATACTAGGGGGCGCCATGCCAGGAGACGCCAAGATATGCGAGGGGGTGTCAAACCATACTAGGGGGTGCCATGCCAGGAGACGCCAAGATATGCGAGGGGGTGTCAAACCATAGTAGGGGTTGCCAAGCCATGCCAGGGGGTGCCCATGACCAAGCCAGTGCCAGGCCACCCTTTAGTTGTGGCAGGTTTGTACTGGGACTCCAGGAGGGAGAGCTGCTGCTGTGCACATGCATGCTTACTTACATCTTTACATACTCACATATATGTTAGAACATTTTGGCTAGTTTCAGGGCTAGGCTTGTGTTCGCCAGATTCCATACTTTACATTCTACATGTTGTTGGAGATACATGAAAAGCGCTGATCCTCTATTTTGTAACATCCATGTGTTGCTGAATGGAAGACAGTTTTTATAAATGTATTACTGACATTTGTAAAGCGCCAACATATTCTGCAGCGCTGTACAATTGGGGAAAAAGACAGCACAATATAAACAGACTTCTACAAAAAAAGTAGAGGAGCCCTGTCTGTGAGCTTACAATCTAAAGGATCATTTAATCAGGGTAAGTCATTGGTGAGTGAATCAGTTTCCTTCCTGTGGCATAATAATTTTACATCACACAGGGCAGCACTTTTTATTTATCTCCTGGTACCATGCAGATGTGATGTATGTGCAGATACTATTAGTGACCCATGTGTTAATAGAGCCATTCAAAGAGGCTGGAAGATATATAGTGCAAAACTTTAACATTTCTTACAAAAACAAAAAACATTTAATATAATATATGGAAATCAATTTGGACGATGGAAAAAGGTGCTACTTTACAGAGAGTGTAGTGGACACTTAGAATAGACTTGACTAGTTGTGTGAAAGAACTAAAACATGTTTTAGATGTGCATAAGGAGTGATGAAAAATGGGGGGGGGGGGGGGGGAGTTTGTTGTCCTTTAAGGGTAGACTCTATGGCCAAAACTTTATTTTTCTTTGGCTCTCCAGCTGTTCGGTGTTAATTGGGATTTGAATAAAGGTTTACTTAAGCAAGTCAGCATCTGCAATTGTGTTGAAAATATTTCCCTCCATAACGGGTGCCAGTTGTGCTAAATTAGAACCTCAGTTTGTTTACTGGTTTAGGTCAGGGATGGGCAACCTTTGGCTCTCCAGATGTTGTGGACTACATCCCCCATAATGCTCTTACACACAATGCTGGCAAAGCATCATGGGAGGTGTAGTCCAAAACATCTGGAGAGCCAAAGGTTCCCCACCCCTGGTTTAGGTGTTTAAAACCGGCAAAGAATAGAATTCTTGGAATATGTACCGTACGTTTTTCACACTAAATAAAAGGTCATAGATTTTAGAGCATGCATTATGGGATATTGAGTACCTTTTTAGTCTGGTATGTTGTGTGTTTTTCTTCTAGCATTGGTATATCTTAAAAGTAAAGATTTTTTTTAATTGGAAGTATTTTGATTTCTTAGTCTAACTCTTTAGGCAAACTGGCCACGTATTTAAACCAATCAAGACCTGCGATGTGATACTGTATCCTAAGCTATTATGGCAAATAACTGGTTAAAATGTATTTAGAGGTGAATGCTGCCACTCTGATTTCAGCATACATTCTTTAGAACGATGTCAGGATGTTGTAATTTAGGATTTGTTTTCTTTTTTTTTATATGAGGAATTGGAAATGAATTTAGTAAAATAATTTGGAAGATTAATGATGCATCTTGACCTTTCTTGCAAAATCTTTTTTTTTTTGTTTCATGTCTAAAACACCTGATTTGTTCTTAGTTATTGTGAAAGAGATCTATGTTTTATTACAGCTAGCGTTAGATGACTACTTTTCCAATGGATGTCAATACTCCTAATGCCTAGTTAAGGAAGCAAATGTGTGTTTAAAAAAAAAAAAAAGGTTTTGCAGTCCTATTGAGTGTTGGTTGGCAAAACTCTGAGATGCATTGTGTGTTGTAATAGAAGCACTGTGATTGTGCTGCTTCCATAAGAAAGTGGCATCATTACATCAAGTCATGTTGTAACATTTTAGTGGTTTAATTGGCCTAACCTAATTCAATGTGGATATTGGATTTGCTGTATCTATTTACACAATACTTCTCATAATGGGATACTGCGTGCTGTATTTAGCCTTTATTGAGACCCTTGTCCTTAGAAAGAGATGTAGAGATGTAGATGATCCTTGAAACTAACAAGGAAATGCGGTGGAAGGATGCCATCTATGCAGTGTGTATTGGAAGGTGGTCCACTTTGTATGGGAAGATGGTAGAAGGTGGTTTTTAGCATCCTTGCTCTTTTAGCTATGAGTGTAGTATAAACCCTCTCTGTGCTTGGTATCTGACAAGTTCTGCTTTCTTTGGAGATGCTATTGTATTCTGAGCTCCTCACGCCCCCTTCTCTGTCTTCAGTGCAGCCCCCCTGTGCAGTTTAAGGTGGCATTATCTAATCCTTGTCATATAAGAATGCATGCTTTGTAGTCACAAACTGGTTTCTGCATTTCATTCTTCTTTAACACTTTCTATAGTGTGATATTTCTGTCGAATACTTGTTAACTATTTGCATTCTTTAGAAGTGAGTGCTACTTTTCAAAGCACTGAGTTCTGTTTCAGACAGCTTGTTAAATTATATTCACTTGAAAATCTAGACGAATTATGTGACATAGTGTCTGCAGTTGAGAATTAGTTTAGTTAATATTAGTTCTGTGAAGTGATTTGAAAGTGGTCACTGATCACGCAAAGATTCATATTCACATCTTCATCAAGAAGTACAATTCTACAGAAATACAATTTTAATTCGAAAAATGGCAATTTTTGTAAAAAAAAGTGTCTCATGATGCTTTAATCATTACCCACATCATGGATTACATTGACAAAAAGCTCCATGCCGTGGCTAGTGTTCTGTGTTCATGCAAACGTCATGGATGCTGAGAGCGGGAAAATAAATCTCTTAAATGCTTAAAGCAAAAATCCACGAATTTCAGTTAAAAAAAAATAAAAAATACAATATAATGAAAAACATCTAATTTAATTCTGCTACTTATACTAGGTGACTGTTGTTTTTATTTCATATTTGCTCATTAATGTTTCCTTTTCTCTCTGGTTTGGGAATCTCCTGTCTAAGGTTTGTTATTTCCTGGGTAGAACCATGTTTAAATGTCATTTACCCCAAGGCACAGGTACATTGATACTTTGAAACATTTATCTCATGCATGCCCTTAAGCAAAAAGTCACAGTAGATCAGAACAAACACTGTATGACCTTTTTTACTGTGTTTCTCTATAACCCAGAGCTGGACATGGCAATGCTCAGCTCCCCCTTCTGATCATCTTAGCTTTTCTGCCATTTTTTATGTCTGCATTGTGCAGCGCTGCTGTGTATGTTGCCGCTCCATATAAATAATAAGGATATTATGAGGCTATACCAAAATACGAAATGAGAGGAATCCTCTACAGAAAATGTTGTACGTTCTACTTCTTGAAATATAATTACTGGCAGCAGGGGAACCCCTGAATTTATTACCCCAGCTGTAATTAAAGGACTCATTCCTGCTGGGCATCATGAGATTTGTAGTTTAAAAGTGCTGTTGTGGGTTCAGCCCTGAACTGAAAGTACTTTTACTCTATATTGCCTCTCTGCACCTAGTGCAGGGTATTTGTTTTGTGTCTCATGACAGCACAGGATTTTAAGATGTCTTCCTGTGAGTGTAAGCAGATCAATTAGTGTCTGTCAGTTTGACCGATTCAACTATGCAAAGGTGATGGTATCTGCAGGCATGAGAAGCAGGTGAATGTGTGTGTTCCCAGCCATTACATTCTATGTTATGTCACTACTGTGTTTCTGGCCACACAGTTTATGTCCCTATTCCTTAGTGTTTTGCTGCTGTAATGCATCTATTAACCCTTTCAGAACCTGACTGGTACTGACATTAAGATCCTTTAGTGTGGCTTATTTTGAATTTATTTCTGAGTAAAACCCTGGAATATGGTTA
The DNA here is from genome assembly GCF_036172605.1 of Pelobates fuscus. Taxonomy (NCBI): domain Eukaryota; kingdom Metazoa; phylum Chordata; class Amphibia; order Anura; family Pelobatidae; genus Pelobates; species Pelobates fuscus. The sequence continues at coordinate 357,921,106 of NC_086320.1, read as the reverse complement.
TAGCTGGACTATTCCAGTATTGGGAGATGTATTTTGTTTCTTTGCCAAAGCAGTAAGTGTAGTTTTTATCTCCATTGGTTTATTAAAACCTTGGAGAATTATCATCTTGTGTGTTTTTATTCTCTGACTAAAGACCAGCTTTTCACATTTTAGGGTCTGCTTCAGCCTTTGGGTCACTTAATGGCGAGGTGTAGTGTACAGAATCTATATTGCAAAATGTAGGAATAATAGCTGATTCGTAAGTATTCTCCTAGTCTGCTATACGTATTTATTTGAGTTTGGTGTTTAACTGTTTAGTAAATAAACCCATCGGTAATTGTGAGGCATTTCTGTTTTCTAAGTGAATACATTGAAATATTGTGAATTTGCTAAACAATCAATCCTCAACTTGTCTACTTTGTGTTTCCTTGAAAGGATGCCACAATGTAATTCAAATGACATGTTTGTTGGCAGACGCACATAATAATAAGAGTTTCTAATTTTTAAGATTAATTTCCCTATGTTACACGGCTAGTGTGGAACAGGTAATGTATCGGCATTGGATGTTAGTAAAGTACAACCTCCATGATGTTTGGCAATCTTATGCCTGGCTGGGTTGTAGCTAGGTAAGAATTACCCCGGCTGTCTGCCCATGTCAGTAAGTCTAATAGGGCTGAGAAATGTCTAGCAATTTAAAGCTCGCACAGCCTGGAGCTACTCTGAATTGGAATAGCCAGATCACTGAATCCTATTTCCCTCCTATTATCAGATTACTAGCACAAATGTGTTAGACCACTTCAGGCAACAGCACATCAAACACAGAGTACACCAGTGACTGCTTATCTATTGTGCATCTCAAACAATTACCATCACTCGTAAAGCACCAACATATTCTTATGTGTTGTGCAATGGGTAATGGTAACAAGGCAGGTTTGGCTTTAACTTTCAGGAACTCGAGTTTGAGATAGTCCAGCTCTTATCTAAAGGACAACAGAATGTGTAAATGGCAAAATGATGTCAGTGTATCAGGTGCAGCCCCTGTGAGACAAGGCTCACAATCTGCAAGTTTCTGTTCAAAATCATGCTGTGCTTGTATGTGAATGGTAGAAATTGTAGTTCAGCACCTGTTTTGGGAGATTTTATTAAATAACACTATAAATGTGTGTATATAATATACATAATAAAATGTTACCAGATAAATCAGCACTCTGTGTACGAATACTTGTTTTATTTTTTTATTTCATAATGTCAAAAATAAACATGTCAGTTCTCTTCTGAACATTCTATATACACACAGTGTGGGTTCAGTCTATGTTCATGCATGTATAACTTTTGGGGGCTTTTTCCATGCAGGAACCACCTGTAAATATGGTGTGATGCCAACATGATGCTGCTTTAGAAAGAAATCTATGAAGTGGGCATCTAACACATTTTTTGTCATTTCATGTCACATGTATTTTAATACCCTTTGAATGTGAGTGAGGGGGGGAGCTGATACCGTATGAAAGTTTGTCAGTCCTGTGACCCATAATGACCTAACCAAGGTGAGCAGTTTCCTGGGCAATTCCAGAACAATGACTAAACTGAAAATATGCATTTCCTGATAGGGGCCCATAGGAAGGACAATTTAACCCATACCATGCCAGCATTATAGGAAGAAAGTAATGTTACTGTTATGAGTTTGGAATATTGCAGGACTCCTACACTTGTATTGTTACTATGCTGGTTACAATGTTGTGTGTGTGTGTGTGTGTGTGTGTGTGTGTGTGTGTCTGTGTGTCTGTGTGTCTGTGTGTCTGTGTGTCTGTGTGTCTGTGTGTCTGTGTGTCTGTGTGTCTGTGTGTCTGTGTGTCTGTGTGTCTGTGTGTCTGTGTGTCTGTGTGTCTGTGTGTCTGTGTGTCTGTCTGTCTGTCTGTCTGTCTGTCTGTGTGTCTGTCTGTCTGTCTGTCTGTCTGTCTGTGTTATCGCTGTCAAATTGACATTTGTTTTGCAAGTTGAGTAATTTTAACTCAAAGTTCCTTGTTTAAAATGTATCAGTGCTTGAGAAACCCTAGCCGTCATTACTCTATGGATTTTCCTGTAGTTATAAGTCCCTTTGGTAGCCAAATGGTTAAGGGCAGCACTTAAGATCAGGTCTAGCCAGGCGTTTGGGATTTCTGAAATTAATAGGCAATCAGCCAAGTGGCGTTCCTCTTCAGATCCCAGAGCTAGCCAGGGGTTGTATTGAGTAAATTGAGTAATGACTGTGCTTCTAAATCAGTGATATACAGGCTTCTTGTGTATTCTCGCATGCAGGCTTGGGTTACCTACCAAAGTGTATGGATAATTTGTTACTACCGTAATGCATGCGACATGTAAAGTGCAAAGTATAAAGTACAAAACATTCAATACTTTAGTGCATGTTTTATTTTTTGTAGCACAGACGTACATATTTGTTTACATGTGGCAGTAAAGGGAAGGTAAAGTCCATTCAATATTGTATAACACTAATATATTTAACTTACAATGTTATTATTGTAGTAATTTTGCTGGGTAAAGACCAATTGGAACTTAACAGGGTGTATTACAGTTGTTCAGTGTGGTAACTGCAATAAGAATGTAGTATATTTCATTATAGCATATGCAGTTACTTATTAATTTTTTTATTTTTTTTTTATTTTTGGCTCTCTGCAAAATAATACTTTTTCATTAACTAAACCTCAAATTCCACATTGCTCATAAAAGTGCTCTTGCACAGGAGTTGTAATGTGTTTAATTTAGAACAAATCTGATGGATTTCCTAACATTTGCCTTTTTACTTAATTCTACAAGAATCTATCTACCTCTGGTATAAATATAAACATCCAATTTAAAACAAGGTGCCTGTAGACTGTGTTTCTTTGTGTCTCTTCTAAAATAGAGACCGAAGCATGGGGAGCTGTACAGTGTGTGAAGCCATTGTATTTACACCATCTCCAGTCATATTCTAAAAACGTGTTTGTGTGTGTGGATAGTGTCTGTCAGTCTGTCTCTCCCAGGTTGTACTACGTATATCAGAAGTGTAGATAACACCCATTTGTAATTTAGATCCAGTCGTTTATGAAGCATTACTTTCAGTATTCTTCATGGGTGTTTCGGTAACCCCATTAAAGCAGTGAGATGACCCCCCTGTGGTTGTAGCATGCAATTCCCGTATTATCCATTTGCCCAGATGAATACTTTGTGAATTGTATTTCAGTCCAGCTGAGCGCTATAGGTTGGCTATTGTTGCTCAGTGCAGGTGTGACCAGAAAGCAGAGCTGTTGAAAGATTACAAATCCCAGGATACTTTGCCTTCACTAACGAGGCTTTGTCTTCTACGGTGTGTAATTTGTCCTTTTATCTGAAGTGCTGCTGTAATGGTTAAAGTGGTGATTCAACCTCTGTGCTCATGATGTGTGCAGACTTTTTTTTTTAATATCATTTGGAAATTAGTTAAAATAATCGTGAGGCATACATCATTGGAAGACTTACAACAAAAAGGGGTGAATAGTACCTGACCTTATTATTACAGGCTCCCTAATTGCTTACACTGCCCGTTATCATTAATATATAAGGTGTTCTCAAAGTCACTGGAGGAAAAAAAGCCTTTTCTTTTTCTAATTCTAACATGAATTGACTTGATCTTATAGAAGCTGCCATCCTTGTAAATAGCTTTGTGTGAGTTGCTGTTTATGACAATAGCTCATTGTGCGTCCTTCTTTCCCGTACACGAAATTGCGGTTGGAACCTTTTGTTATGGCAATCATAGAGCACCTCCTTACGAACCTTTTTCACATGGCTCTGGGATGGCAAGCTGCAGTACTTTGCTATAGTATATGTCAGAATTGTTCCTCCTCCCCCCTTTATTTTCAAAGAATCTCTGCACTGACCTATCTGCTTTGATGCAGATATTTGAAGGTTCATGCATGGTTTATTCTGCTGGAAGAGCATCATGGGAAATGTAGTTTGTGTCTATTCAATGTATGCTGTATTATAAAAACTTTTCTTGGTTTGCCAATCACAGGTGTTTGAAGGTGCATAATTATAAGTGAAGGTCAAATGAAATGAAATGAATAGTACAGCATCATGGGAAATGTAGTTCACGGCATCTGCAGTGCAAGAAGATGAGCTATTACTGTCCATGTATTTTATGAGCTCCCTCCATCTTCAGTAAAGCATCATTTCTTGATTTCTGCTGTATCAAACAGCAGAACAAACAGGTAATAGCATAGTGTTCAAGTTTTATGTATGGCTCACAGTACATTTCATTCTGGTGAGCTTTTCCACTGAGAATGTATTCCCTATGTGTGGAAATGGGTGGGTCTGATTTCAGATTGCACGTTAACTCTTAACATGTGTGTACACAGCACGTTGGTGTAACAGCTGCAATCCACAGTTATAGAATGTTTATCAATACAAGTTGAACCTGAGTACTTTAAGAAATGGACCCCTTTTTGCCAGCACACTGGGTTTAAGAATTACACATTGTAGTTTGTATGGTGGACAGGCCAAGCATCATGGGATTGTAAGTTTGTAAACATCTGGAGTACGACATTATTTTATTATTGTTTAAAATAATAGATGGTATGTACTCTGTTAATTACTTTTGTAAATCATGCATATAAGTAGTAATTATTTTTTTTAGTGTTTCTTCTGGCTCGGCCTTGTATGGGAACAGTTAAAGGGAACTTGCTATGACTCACTTCGTATTACACTTCTGTGACACACCTCCTTTTCCCACTCTCTCCTCCTGTAGTTTTTATTAATTTTCCCTGCTTGGGGACACAAAAAAAGACTAAAAGAAATACCTTTTTAACTTTACTAAAATTGTACATCTTAGAGGCAGGTACCTCTTAAAAGGAACACTATAGTGTCAGGAATACAAAAATTTATTCCTGACACTATATTTTTAAATAGCTGTTTAGTCCTCCAGCCCCTCCCATGCTCCACCCCCTTAGCTGAGATCATCTTCATCCCATAGGAAAGCATTGAAAGGCTATTGCGCATGCGCTGCAAAATGCTGCTCTGCACCAATCAGTATCTCCTCGTAGAGATGCATTGGCTCAATGCATCTCTATTGGGAGCATTCAGTGTCTCAATGCAGAGTGTTGACATGCTGAATGTCAGTGCTGCACATTGTGCATTAATGAACCAGGAAGCATCGCTAGTGGCCATCTGAGTGACTGCCAATAGCAGTGTCCCTAGGCTGTAATGTAAACACTTTTTCTGAAAAAGCAGTGTTTACATTAAAAAGCCCACAGAAACAGAGATACCAGAGCAACTACACGTAGCCCTAGTTGTTCTGGGGATTATAGAATGCATTTAACCATAAGCTTATCTCCCCTGGACCCTAGGGCCCTCTAATTCTGCCCCAACCCTAAATCCAAATCCAGAAACTTTTCCTTTTAAATGGTTTGCTGTGTTTTAATGATGCAGGGTCATTCACTGAATTTTTTTTTTTTAAATGGTCTATTGTTCCCTTAATTTTACAATTTGGATTTAATGTGCAAAAATTCAGCATTTAGTGAATAACATTGAAAGTAAATTTCACATTTTAGGTCTCCTCCTCCCACGACGTCACGTGTGTGCATTGTAGCTTCCCCATAGCGAAGCATAAAATCAACGCTTTCCTATGGGGATTTTTAAGACACTGGAATTCCTCATGCAAATCGTGAGGATGTCCAGTGTCCTCTCACAGAGCCAAACCCCTACTGTAAACAGAGGAAACATTGCAGTTTCTCTACAATTGGAATGTTTTACATTCACGGGTTAAGGGAGCAGTTGCACTGCACTTAGATCTCTTCTATGAGATGGTGTGTTCTTGTAGTGTCCCTTTAAATTCATAGCCAACTTGGAAAATATTTTAATTTCAGTGATTTTGATTTAAAGTTTTGTTCATATTTTACTTAAAGGAAAACTATAGGGTCAGGAACACAAACATGTATTCTTGACCCTATAGTGTTAAAACCACTTTCCTTTCCTATGTGGCCCCCTTTTGCCACCCTAAATATAGTAAAATCTTAGCTTTATTCCAGTCAGCTGCTGGCTCTGCCCATGATCTGTCTGCTTGGCTGACATCATTAGAAGTGATGATCTCAGCCAATTACAATGCATTTCCATAGGAAAGCATGGGATTGGCCGAGTTTGCTAGGGAGAGGGTGCCAGGGGGCGGATCAAATGCTGCCCTGGCCAATCAGCATCTCCTCACTGAGATGCATTGAATCAAAGAGGTAAGTTCAGTGTCTCCATACAGAGGATGGAAATACTGAATGTGCAGTACTGCCCCAGGAAGCACCTCTAGTAGCCATCTAAAGAGTTATCCCTATGCTGTAATGTAAACACTGCCTTTTCTCTGAAAAGACAGTGTTTACAACAAGAAGCCTGCAGGGTAGGGGTGCACCGAAATTCCGGCGGCCGAAAGTAACGGCCGAAAATGGACCTAATCCATTTCGGCCGATATTGGCACATATCTGCAGAAAATAGGGCGTTGGGATTTGTCACCCACCCAGTAGCTCACCATCCGCCCTGGTACCGCTGTGAGAAGACCGCACACTGCCGCCGCGCAACCTTCTAACCGGAAGTGCCGTGAGAGCAGTGGGGCAGCCTGCTGTAAAACTACCCACATCGCCTGCGCTAAGTAATTATATTTTAATAAAATGAATTACCGAGATTCACTAAGAATCTCCAATCCTAGGGTATTGTGGGAAGCCATCCACTTACACAGCTGTTTTAGGAGACTTCTGGTTCTCCTAGATATGGACAAGCACCAGTGTTTTCAAAGCCTCTCTCCAAGATGGCTGTCGCAATCTTCTCTATCGGCCTTTTCTCCTTTCTGTACTTCTGAATTCTGTTTATATATTAATTAATGTGACCCACTCTTACATTTATTTTAGTATTTTCTCTCTCTTTTTTTTTTTCTATTTCTATTTGCTATTAAGTGATGATTGCCCTGCTGTACAGGAGGCTAATTGTGTCTTAGATAGCCTCCAGGAAGATAAAGTGTATTGCTCTAACAATTTTCGCGCCCATCCGACATTTTGCGGTTTCTGAAAATAGTGCCATGAGTCTGACTAGTCCTTGCACTCAGACTCAAATGTAAATGTAATTAATAAAATATTATAATTTAATTATATGTAGCCGGGTGACACCAGGGTGATTTCTACCTAGACCATTCTGACTGAATAAAGAAATACACTTTAAGAAACCTATCCTGCTGCAAACATATCCACATCCATTTATTAATTATATTCTGCACGTACCAATCTGCCCAAAGTGCTTTCTTCAAGTCCCTAGTCCACATTTCTAAATCTTTATTATTCATAAATATTATTACCGTATTTTTCGCTCCATAAGACGCACTTTTTTTCCCCTCAAAAGTGAGGGGAAATGTCTGTGCGTCTTATGGAGCGAATATGAAGCTTTACTTACCTGTCTTGCAGCGTTGGCCGGCAGCACAGGGCGCACCGCGGTAGTGGAACTTGAATTTCATGTTCCGGTTTCCGGCGGGACTGAAAGGAAGTGCGCACTTAGCTTGTGCACACTTCCTTTCAGTCCCGCCGGAAACCGGAACATGAAATTCAAGTTCCACTACCGCGGTGCGCCCTGTGCTGCCGGCCAACGCTACAAGACAGGTAAGTAATTATGGGACAAGGGGAGGGGGACAGTAAGGGGAGGGGGACAGTAAGGGGAGGGGGACAGTAAGGAGGGGGGGATGAAGTCTATGGGGGGGGGGGATGAAGTCTATGGGGGGGGATGAAGTCTATGGGGGGGGGGGAAGAAGTCTATGGGGGGGGGGGAAGAAGTCTATGGGGGGGGGGGAAGAAGTCTATGGGGGGGGGGGGAAGAAGTCTATGGGGGGGGGGGAAGAAGTCTATGGGGGGGGGGAAGAAGTCTATGGGGGGGGGGAAGTCTATGGGGGGGGGAAGAAGTCTATGGGGGGGGATGAAGTCTATGGGGAGGGGGGGGATGAAGTCTATGGGGAGGGGGGGATGAAGTCTATGGGGAGGGGGGGATGAAGACTATGGGGAGGGGGGGGATGAAGACTATGGGGAGGGGGGGAGATAAGGTCTATGGGGAGGGGGGGGATGAAGACTATGGGGAGGGGGGGAGATAAGGTCTATGGGGAGGGGGTGGATGAAGACTATGGGGAGGAGGGGAGATAAGGTCTATGGGGAGGGAGTGGATGAAGACTATGGGGAGGGGGTGGATGAAGACTATGGGGAGGGGGTGGATGAAGTCTATGGGGAGGGAGTGGATGAAGACTATGGGGAGGGGGTGGATGAAGTCTATGGGGAGGGGGTGGATGAAGTCTATGGGGAGGGGGTGGATGAAGTCTATGGGGAGGGGGGGATGAAGTCTATGGGGAGGGGGTGGATGAAGACTATGGGGAGGGGGGGAGATAAGGTCTATGGGGAGGGGGTGGATGAAGACTATGCGGAGGGGGTGGATGAAGTCTATGGGGAGGGGGTGGATGAAGACTATGGGGAGGGGGGGAGATAAGGTCTATGGGGAGGGGGTGGATGAAGACTATGGGGAGGGGGTGGATTAAGACTATGGGGAGGGGGTGGATGAAGACTATGGGGAGGGAGTGGATGAAGACTATGGGGAGGGGGTGGATGAAGTCTATGGGGAGGGGGGGATGAAGTCTATGGGGAGGGGGTGGATGAAGACTATGGGGAGGGGGGGAGATAAGGTCTATGGGGAGGGGGTGGATGAAGACCATGGGGAGGGGGTGGATGAAGTCTATGGGGAGGGGGTGGATGAAGACTATGGGGAGGGGGTGGATGAAGACTATGGGGAGGGGGTGGATGAAGACTATGGGGAGGGGGTGGATGAAGACTATGGGGAGGGTGTGGATGAAGACTATGGGGAGGGTGTGGATGAAGACTATGGGGAGGGGGTGGATGAAGTCTATGGGGAGGGGGTGGATGAAGTCTATGGGGAGGGGGTGGGTGAAGTCTATGGGGAGGGGGTGGGTGAAGTCTATGGGGAGGGGGTGGGTGAAGACTATGGGAGAGAGGAGAAGACTATGGGAGGGGGGGACACTATGGGACAGGGGAGAAAAAAATATTCTGTACAAACTGTCCCATAGTAAGAAACACTATGGGACAGTTTGTTCAGAATATTTTTTTTCTGGGTTTCTTCCTCTAAAAACTAGGTGCGTCTTATGGTGAGGTGCGTCTTATGGAGCGAAAAATACGGTATATTAATTAATATATTATGATTATTGGTATGTCATTTATAGAAAAAATGAGCTGTTCCAGGAGCTAGTCAGATTGAAATATATAGAAAACTCTGTGAAACAACCAGAGTTTTATATATATATTTGAATTGCCAGCTGATATTTATTGAATTTTTATTTCAATCTGACTAGCTCCTGAAATAGCTATTTCTTTTTGTTCTTTAAATGACATACCAAGGCAATAATGCACTTATACCTGGCTAATACCTAATGCACTTATCATAGTTTAAAGGGCTTTTACCCCATCAATTTAGTATTTTTTTGAAACTAACAGCTTTGGGTGGCATTGTGTGTATAATATCTATGTATCTGTTTATATATTTTAAGTCACTTTCTTTAATCTATAGCTGAGGCATAGTCCTCTTTCAGTGACTTTACAAAGTCAGCGGTTTGGAAATATTTCAAAGTTTCTGATAAAGACACCAAATTTTCTTGTAGTTTTTCATATTTGATTTATTAAATTCATGAAAAAGAATTATATTAATAAAATCATAGAAAAAAAAAAAGTATTTTAAAAGTATTTGGGCAAAAAGGCAGTTTCGGTTTTCGGTCAAGGGCATCCTGAATTTTCGGTTTCGGCCCTGAATTTTCATTTCGGTGCACCCCTACTGCAGGGAATGACTATACTCACCTGAACAACTAATTTCAGCTGTAACTGTTCTGGTGACTATAGTGTCCCTTTAATAATGCTATACATATTTGAACATCATATAGTTAATTTATAAGCAAGCAGGGTTCCTGTGCATATGTGCTGTAAAAACAATATTGGACCAGAGATTTTAAATCTTTATGGAATTCAACATCTTTTAATGATGTGTTCTTTTTTTCAATGTATTTGATGCAATGTGTCAAACTTTTTGTAAATGGTATTTTGTTATAACAACATTATCTTAGTATGTTTGCAGTAGCTAGCTTTCGTTTTGTGTATTAAGTTGATTTGTTTCTTCAGTAACCTTGCTGTTTTAGTGACATTGACTGCGGATACCTACCTTAGATTGTGAGCTCCCTTTGAACACAGACTTATCTCTTGTTTCCACATGCATGATTGTCAATGACTTGTTTTTGTTCTATGTACAGTGTCTCTGTAGTTATAATATTTTGTATCAGTGCTGATTCATGTGAATAAAGTGCCTACGGGATTCTGGGGATGCAATACATACATTGTCACTAGTGGTCGTATGAAATAAATATCGGCTCCTAACATATCTATTGCAATCATTGCAGGTTTATTGACCACTTTAAAAGTGGTATTAATAAATGTGTATCAATTCTCGCTGTATTGCTACATGAACACTACAATATCTTGCACTGCAGTCTGTGTGTGATATGATTTGGTGGTCATTGCAAGGGAGTCATGGTCTCTACTGCAAACAGCCATAAACTGTCCCTTGTAGCAACTAAAGAGGGGTCAGCAGGACAGACCTAGAAATTGGGGTGTGAGGATGGTCTGATGTGACCTAGCTGTGTGTGATGGGTCTGTCTGTGGGAAACACACCTTTTGTCTATTTAATGATTATGTAAACATGCTTTTCCCAACGATAGCTATGTGCGATAACAGACTGGTCCCCATTTATAGTGTGCGTAGGTAAATGCTTGTCGTTATGTATGTAAAGGGTTTAATGTCTCTTATCTTGGTTTCTTTTCTTTTAATGTATGTAAACATGAGCAACTCTACTTGTATTTTGTCTTTGAGGATCCTTTCCTGTGTCCTGATATCACCTTTCAGCCACAGGCTCCTGTGTTCTGCCTTTTAGTAACCCACAATGGTGCACTGCGTTCCAGGGCAATTAACCCTTTTATGTGCGTCACCAAGCATTGTTATTCTATTTTCATGTATTCGTTTATTATTATTTATATAACACTAGAAAATTCCATAGCGCTGCACAATTGGTGGACTAACAGACACGTAATTGTAACCAGACAAATGGACGCACAGGGACAGAGGGGTTGAGGGCCCTGCTCAATGAGCTTACATGCTAGAGGGAGTGGGGTAAAATGACACAAAGTGTATAAGTAGAGGTAATAAAATAGGTTGCTAGAAAAGTATTCACTGAGAACTTAGTAGGTTATTTTTAACAGTTGCAGGAGAGGAGTCAGGAGAGAGGGAGGATGAAAACCCCTGAACAGTTTAAATGTTAATCTGTTTCTTTTAATGAAGGTCAGATTTAAAAAAAAAAAAAATAAAAAAAAATAGGTTGTCTGATCCCTCTGTGTGGGGACAGTTTATACATTACTTGAAATTCAGAGTATTTCTGTTATTAGTTTGGGAGAATATGTGCTGTTTTAAGGCTTGAATATTCTTCCACTCACATCAGTTGCAGACTTTCTGGACTTTGTTAGTGGCTTTCCAACAAGTATCTGTGTAGTGTCATGGGTATAATTTAGAATTCTTTATTTTTGGTGCAATAGCAACAATACAGACATTTGTGAGTGCCACAACAGCATTTGCATGGGATATAGTAACGTTATGTACTTTCTGTGAGTTGGGCTGAGGTGAGCTCTGCACTTTTTTTTTTTTAGTATAATGGGCTAGTTGGTTGTATCGAGAGTGATGGCCGTGCCTTTGGTGTGGATAATGTGTAAGGTTAGTGCTGCCCCTCAGGTCCTTGGGTGATGGTTTAACCCTGGCACAGAGTGTGTGCTTGTGGTTTCCCTAACCCTTTGCGTGTCGTTAGGTTTTTTAAATTTTGTGATAGTGTGAGGGCTGGGTTTCTGTGGTTCGTCTATGTGTAGGTATGTCTGGGTTAGGAGCCTGGCTATCTGAGCCTGACTTGGCTGCTGATGAGGGTATTACTACGCCCGTGAACCCATCTAGTGGTTCATGTGGGTGCTCCATGTTTTGCTATGCCCTGTAACCCCAGGGCATTAATGAGAGGGGGGGGGGGGGGGGGAGGTAGAACTCTGTAATCTGCGTGCATGGTGTCTGCCTCTTCACTACAGGGCCCTCTGGCCTTGTCTGACTCGTTAAATTTGGTTTGAGTTGGGAGTGTTATGTGTAATTTGGTGCAACAGTGGAAAAGAAACATGAACAAACAATATATAAATGTGACTCATGGCTTGTGGTCACTGCAGGCTTCAGGTCGTGGGTCCAGGGTGCTCTACGGGTGGGGCTGTGTCGTTGTTGGACAGTCCCAGTGTGGTCAGGAGGGCTGGGCCTTCTCCCGGGTTACTGAGCTTGTAATGAAGTTCATCTTTGGTCACCCACAGCGTTCTGGGGGTTGCCCATCTGTATGGGATGCCCGCTGTTTGCAGTGTGGATGTGATGGGTTGCATGCTCTTGCGCCAGAGTAGAGTGTCTCTGCTCAGATCCTGAAAGAAGGTAAGTCGGTGTGTTTCGAGTTCGTGTGGTGAATTCCCTTTAATGGCCGACATTAGGGCTATTTTGTCCGTTAGTGATTGGCATCTCAGAATAATGTCGCGTGGGGCTGCCTGTGGTGCTTGTCGGGGTTTTGCAATGCGATATACGCCGTTGAAAGTAAATTGTTTCGCCTGCCTATTGGGAAGGAGTTAGGCCGCCAGGCGCCTTACAAAGTGGGGCAGTTCTTCCAGTGGAACCACTTCTGATACCCCTCTTATTTTAATATTCTTTCTCCTGCCCCTGTCGTCTGACAGGACGTTGACTTGTCTGTTGATATTAGCTTGTGCGGTTTGTATCTGGGTGACTGTGTCTTTTAGGGAGGTGAGGTCTTGGCGCAGGTCTCTCACCTCTTGTTCCGCGGCTTGGGTGCGGGACGAGACCGTTTGCACCTCTGTTGCCAGCCCTTTCAGGTCCGCCTGCCACATTTGCTGCAAGTTTCTTTGGAGTCCGGTCAGCATTGTCTGGATGTCCCTCTTGGTTGCTGGAATTGAGTCTTCAGTTGTTTGTGTGCATGTGCTGTTTATGGCTGCTATAGCCGTGCTGTGTGTGGAGTCTCCATCTTCAGACCGCTTGGGTGAGACTGCCGTGGTGGTTCGGGTCCGCATCAGTGAGGGAGTTTGTAGCATGCTGCCTATATCCTTGTGCGGTGTGGAGGTACCTGGGGCTGATTTGTGGGATCTCCGTCCCATTTCTTTTGGGGTGTAGAAGTCCGCCCAGTGCAGTATGGGCTCGCCCTGAGCTCGATGTCAGCTCCCTGGTTAGAGCCTGGTTGCGTGTGCGGTAGGCCCCTGCTCCTTTGATGCAGCGTTTTGTGCCCGGCCTCTGTAGAAAAGGCATCTGCGGGTTCCGTCGGGTGTCAGGGGTTAGTTCCCGTAGTTTTCGTCGGCAGATGGGCTTTAGCTTTTGCGATTTTCTGTGTCTTTGGCTCCGGTTTACCGGAGCTGCTGGAAATGGCGCCCTTCTCCTTGCGCTGCTAGCTCCGTCCCCCTCATGGGTATAATTTAACCCCTTAAAGACCAAACTTCTGGAATAAAGGGGAATCATGACATGTCACACATGTCGTGTCCTTAAGGGGTTAAAGCATGTCCTTTTTTCTTTGTGGTGTAAATGTCTATTTAAATAGTTGGTGTTTTCTTGCCTTAATGAATTAGCACAGAACGAGTGCTCTATGTGCACGTGGATTCTTTAAAAAGGAACTGCCTTGTTGGTCCTTCACTTTACTTAATGGAGTATTTCTGAGCGTAGATAATAACATCGTTCCTTTTATGTTTTTACTGATATGAGCATTGTGCCTGTCATGCAGGTATTAAATAAAATAAATAAATTATATGAAGAAATAAATAAGTGAAATCATTATTTATTTTTTATATATAAATCGCGATTTGCGTAGGCAAACTCAGTGACCATTTCACTTTAGTTGAGCTATGCTTTGCTTGTTTGGAAACCAGAGTAATCTGAATGTACCTTTCCTGGTTAAATACTTTATTATTATTGTGCCCTGTGCACAGTGAATCTCAAAGAGCAGGAGAATTCAAATCCAGGGGCAGGAACAAAATACATTTGTTTGCTTTAATTCAATGATTACAAAATCTACTTCTGCCAACAGTTGCATCTATAAAAGGCTTACACACAAAGCTGCTTGTTTGGATTATTACGTGTGCAAAATATGCTTCCTCAGCCATCAGATCACCTGCATGAGTTTTTGCTGTATGCACGTATAAAAGGTATGGGAAAGCTTATTCATGTATTGGTGATAAATGAACTCTTTGGTAAGCAGAAAAATATTTGCAGCACACAGTAGTTTTGCTGAGAAAAGTGTGTTTTGTCACCCCCCTCCTCCCCCCCCCAAAACAACAAGATTTTATGCGATATAGCCTTGCTGTGTATTATTTTTTTTAAAGCATTTCAAGACTTGCACTTGCTACCTGGGCGCAGCCATCTTTGCATCTTCTAAGCAATGAGATCTTAACATGCCAGCCTTCCACATAGCCTGTGTAAGCCAGAAAATGCACTTAAAAGAGGTATTTACACATATGCAGTACAAAATAACACACAGAGGTTATGATACACATAATCTTTTATTTTAAATAAAATAAAATTGGTAGTTTGCCAGTATGTATTGTGCAGATGACTGGCATCATGATCTAACCCCTGAATTGCTAATAAAAAACAATATTTTGAAATTGTAATTTGACCTCTCTAGTCTAAAAACCATATATCACAAAAATGTGTGTCCGTCTCTTGTTATGGACTGGTGGCCGTGGGGTGCAGTCAAAGGTAGGGATTGCATACCTTAAGCTGTCCCTTGCGACAACTGCCTTCTTAATCTTTGGGGAAACTCTTCATCTCCTTGCACCCTTATTAGCCAGAAGCCATGTCTGTGCTGGAGGCTTGCGCATGCACACCGCACTGAGCTCTAAGCAGGATCCAGCTAAACTGCAGGAGCCTCAGTAGATTGCATTGTGCGATGAGCAAGGCGATGATGTCGGAATCTTACAGCCGTCACTTGTGACGGTTGCTCGGATTGGACAAAAGTTAATGACGGAGCTCCGCCTTTTCTCAAACCCTGGCTTCTGCATAAGACAAAGTAGTCCCTACTTTGTCTTATGGAATGTTTTGGAATGTGTTGGAAGTGCAGTCAGTATTCGTATTCATAAAGAGTATATCTTTATGAAATTCTTGATGACAGAGCTGCTAACATCTTCTCTAGCTTTTTTTTTTCAGATTGATTTTAGAATACATTGTCTGCCCTGCTGCACTGCAGAAAACCGTTTGAGCTGCGGTTACGCTCATCTGGAAATGTCATGCTTGGCTGCCTTCTCGCTCACTCTTGTTTCTTGGTCCAGTGTCCTTTTAGAAACCAGTCTCAAAGCAGGTTTAGATTGATCTGGGATAATCAGCCAATAGCTCTCCAGGAGGAACTCTAGGCTTGAGCCTGAGAGAGAATCATCAGAGATAGTACTACAGCTATTTAGTCTTTAGAGGTTAGTCTTTGCGTACAATTGATACCTGGCCGAATTAGGATCCGCTTTTATTATTCACTAAATATGTATTATACTGCATGTAGCGGTGAGCGATTGTTGGCAGTCAGGGCAGCCGCACGCTGCAGTGCAGGGAAAGCAATGCTGTGTGTCTATTTTTAATGGTGCCCGGCATACTACTATTCTACTAAGGAAGCAAAAGTAAAAAAATAAAGGTACACAATTGTTCCCCTTTTGTAGATGACCATTAAATGTTTTTACATTTTTTTTTAAGTTGAATATTTGTTACTGGGATCCTCAAACCACTGTTCTGGCGTATTAGCCGAATGGGTTAAATGGTGAGTTTCAGTGGATGGATTGCCTCTGAAGGTTTGATCTATTCTCTGATGCTTCCAAGTTCCTACTGCTTCTTTTTATGCAGCTAATTCAGGTCAGGTCACTAACAGACTTCCTTTGTGTTGCTTGGGGTCCCAAGGAGGACCCCATGCTCGACTGAGGCTCATTGAGAACATCAGTGTTATTTCAATGAAACTACTTTCTGGTGATGTTAAAGGTAACCTCTGCCAAAATCTCCCTTTTTATTCTGTGTATTTTGAATAATCTATTGTGTGCAAGCTGTTACTGTTGTTACATTTTCAAATCCGGAATTGGAAATTCTGATGTCCGATCGAGTAATGGAAAACTAATACTTAATCATATTTATGGTCCTATTGGAGACTGTTACTTTATTTGCGTGTAACCATCATGTACTGAAACGTGGAAAATTCAATTTCTGAAAATTATTTTCTTGAATTATGTTTTGTGTGATTTCAGATTATATATATATATATATATATATATATATATATATATATATACACACACACAGTATATGCAAATACCCTTTGTCCATGGGCTTTCCCCCTTTCTTTCCTACCTCCAATGTGGATGGCGAGAGACTTGTCAGGAAATATACACTTGCATCTGGAAGGAGACGGGGAATACTAAATACTAAGTTAAATACTTACCTGAAGTTCTGATCCTTCAGGACCTCCATCTTCTGCTACTGTTCCATTGATGACTTGCGCAGATGAAGCTTACCGGAAGCCGCATTGTTGCTGCACTATCACAATGATAACTGATTAAAGCTTTACCTTTTGCCGCAAACACACTCCTACATTTGACAAAGTTGTCCCTACTTTGTCCTATATCTTTGTTAGCTTTGTAATGTCATTTTGATATTCCATGTAGAATATATCAAAGCTGCTTTAAGTGAGGTATTGAGTTACTCAACAGAGGGCATGCTCATTGTACATTGCATCTAAGGTAGACTACGTGGGATGGACATACTATTCCTGCATCTCTATGAGGAAAGTTCAGTGTCTCCATGCAGATGGTGGAGACACGGAATGTCAGTGCTATCATCTTTTTGACAGTCTGTATTATTTTAGCTTTTTAAATGAAATCTGTTCTTAAAGTGTGCTGTTTCTAATTTTGAAAGTACACAGAGTATGATGTCTTGCTTGAACTTTTATTCTTGATACATTTAAAAAAAAAAAATTAGTTTTTTACATGCTTTTGAATGTCTATCTTAAAGAACCCGTTTTTCTTAAATTTTGGAGATTCAACCAGTCCCATTAATTGTGAAAATAGGAAATGCGCTGTCATATGTGCAGTCCTTCGACCAATTGATATCTGAGCTGTGCACACAATATGTGTGTGCTTCTATCCTCCTAGTTGCTAAAGCACTATATTATTTCACAGAAGGCTTAGAACTTGCAATCGCCCACTTACCATTAGTGGGTGTCATTTCAGCCTGGTTAGTCGAAATTCACCCCAGATTTTTTTTTTTTTGCATCATTCTGGACACCAAAAAAGGGGACTCCAGCTGAGTTGTATCTCATAGTTAGACTCCTGATTAGAGTTTTCTGTTCGCCAGTACAAGTAACTTCTGGGAGCATTTTTGTTATCTGATTTATGTGTTTTATATTTCACTCATCCCTTGAGTTCAACTCTTTACTTAATGCTGTGGTCTATAAATAGGCATTAATAACTCGGGAAGGCAAGTTAACTTTTTATATCCTCCTTTATTCTGGTACTTCCTATCCCCATGTGGTTCTGTTACCTTTGCCTGTCTATTTTGTAGTAAGACGTTATGTCCACAGTGAGATCCGCTGAGGGTCTTGTCGAGTATGTGCACGCAATTTGTGCTGAATCTTGACTTTTGGTTCAGGTACTGAAGACTGGAAAAAGCATTCACTAATACACAACTAAACCGTGTCTCCAGTGTGCCTTTGCTACAAAATGTTGTAGGGCGAAAAATGTTCAAACTTTGAGTTCTGGGAAGAGAGAGAGAATCTTAGAAAAGTTGAGTAGGATTCTATTCATTAGCCCTAAAAGGATGATGTGTGTTTTGCAAGACTTCTGTCCCACTGGGAATAGATGGATTTAAACAAATCCAAGATTTGTGTATTTCTCCAAGCACACTCTGATACATGTATATTAAAACGCTCTAATTGAATCGCCTTTCGTGTCTTGCCTTCTTTGCCTTTTTAATATTTGCAAATGGGTTTAATGTGTTGATTAAATTGATGTTCTTACTCTTAATTAGGAATCTTCTTCCTTCAATATATTTTGCTGTGAGTCAAGCGAGCGTTAATGAGAGCATTTTCTGAAATTGCTTTCATAATTGGCTCCTAATTGCTTTGTTGTGTATATTTTATTAGACTTCCTCATATTGTAAAGTTTGTTTGAAAGATATAATACATTGCATTACATTTCAATGGATTGGTGCTATTTCTCTGTTTGCCTGCTTTGTCAGGTTTGAACGCGAATCAGTTTAACGTACCTTAATAGGACAATCACAGGTGGGTAGTTAAGTGTTTTTCTATGACCTTTTTCATCTGAAACTATGGAAGGGAACATGGCATAGAAATGGGTGCATGACACTCTATGTATGCTCCTATTAAACAACCAAATAAATATTGTGGCTTGAAGCTGCTGAACAAGAGCCAATCTCTGGGCAACCAAGGCAGTAAGGACATTGCAGCAGTAATATGTTCCTTGGGTCTGTTTTAGGGCATTTGATGAAATCATAATAGATACCTGATTGTGAGAGTCCAGTACGAAGGACTGATTGTGCTCTTTTACAAAAAAAATAATAATAGTGGTTGCTCTCCCTTGTACACAATTATAATGGAGTTCTAGTAATATTTCTTTTAATTGTGTCTTCTATGTAAACATCTGCCGTTAGTGGAAAGTCTGCAGACAGCTGACATAAACAGTGAAAAGGCAGCAGGATGAGTACAGTAACATGAGCACATTGTATTGTCTCATACAGCTCATCATCGCAGTTTAGCATGTGTTGAATCTCCTGCTTATTCACAAGCTCCAGAACTGACCTGCTGTGGCAACGTGGGCAATTTTTTTTTTCTTCTTAAAAACATTCTGGCGCTATGTGACCCTCAACCTCCTCCTCCTCTCTGTTCCCGCAGAACAGCAACATATTCACTTGCAGAGTTAAAATGACAGGGACATGGAACCCGGATTACTTCACTGAGAAGTCCCTTTAAGAATAGTCCTAAATATGCATTGTAACTTTTAAATGACACTAACTTTTTATATTTCCATAAAAAAAAAAAATTCATTTTGTTTTTAATTCCTTTCAGTTTCTATGTATTCACTCTTCCCTGTGTGGTCCTGCCATAAAGCAGAGAGGTCTGTCTTTCAAAAGACAAAATAGGTTTGCACAAGCATGATCTATAGCCATGATTTTCAACCAGTGTGCTGCGGTCACTGGTGTGTGTCAAACCACCTCAAAGTGTTCCTCGTACACATTCGCCTCAGGCCTCTAATTATTTAAATGCAGTCCTTAAAATGTTGTTTGATAGGTGTCATGATTAAAACTGGGACTACCATCAAGCAATTAATTAAAACTAACAAGCCATTTTGACTAGAAGTAGGTATATCTCTTTAGTAAATACAAATACAAAAAAGAGAAGTCCTGCGCTCACTCCCATTACTGCTGGGCCAGCAGCAAGGACTACAATACACATCAGCCCCAATAAATAGTAAAAACCAAAGAAAAGAAAATTTTACCTGTGCTCTCTCCTTAATCCCTTTGTATATTTAGACAAATGGAGGTCATTTAGTTGCTCCAATGGCCATTGGAGGGAATGCCCGCCTGCCAACGTCAAGGCAGACCCCCCTAAGCGGGTCCTAACACTGACCCTTCAGCCTGCTTCCTTGAGCTTCTGGCAAAGATATCTCTAATGAGACAGAAAGGGGTATTTGTTATATACACCCCTATACTTATTAACCCTTAATAGGGAACACACGGGATGGGCGGCAGCATTGTAACCATATCTCTTTAGTAAGGCTTCAAGTAAATGTGACTTTTATGATCTGCTGATGAAGGTAAAAAGGTAGGTATGTGTTGGAAACGCTTCTTTTATTGTCGTGTTTTTCTTTTTTGAGTCATTGTATTCAAGTAGAATCCGTCATCTGGAATTGATGAAATCGTATATCTTTATTTTTAAATGCACTTGTGGGTTTTGCTTTTTCCAATATTCAAAGCAATTTTATAATTTGATGATTTTGACTTTTCTTTCATTTCATTTGTGGCTTATTCATTAAATAATCTCTGTTCTTGGAGTAAAATTGGAACAGCTGTAAACGTTGCTTTGCTTCACATTAAGGTTATAACAATAAGAAAACCACATACATTGTTTTAGACTGAAATTAAACATGTACATTCCAAACAACTGGCACATCAGAGAATTCATCTTATGAGATGGAAATATAGAACAGTTTTTTTTGTTGTTGTTTCTTTTCCCATTTTTATTTCTACGCTGACTTGGAATTAAAGTATGCGGTAGATTCTGAAAGAAATGAAAACTAAAACTATGGAATTAAGACTGAGCTGGGTTGCTTATCACATGACTTTATACATCTCCATCTCTCTGCTTTCTTTGAATATATCTTAAAGGGATACTCTTGGCATCAAAACAACTTCAGTTTTAATGAAGCTGTTTTTGTGTATAGATCAAGCCCCTGCACCCACTTCTCAATTCTCTGCCATTTAGGAGTTAAATCACTTTTATTTCTATTTATGAAGCCCTAATCACACTTCCCTTGCCAGTGACTCACACAGTCTGCATGGAAAAAATGGTTCCTTTTCAGTCAGATGTTAACTTGATTTAGAAGTGTGTGTATATATATTTATATTTTTTTTTTGTAAATTGAACTTTAATCACACACCGGAGGCTCCTTCTGGATCTAGAAGTCTACAGTAGATGAGAAAATCTAAATTAAATAGAATTTACAACAAAGGAAGTTTAAACATTGGACCTCTCTTTATAAGAATTGTTTAGGAAGCCTGTGTAAGTCAGATGCAGGGAGGTGTGACAAGGACTGTATAAATAAAATAATTGAAAAGTGAGCTGTGATACTGCAGCGGCATGATCTATACACCAAAATTGCTTCATTAAGATAGTTGTTTTGGTGATTATAGTGTCCCTTTAAGTTAACATGTGATGGTCAGGCTTCCTTGGGATATCTTGTAATGATGATGCGGGCACTTGTGCTTTGCCAGTGTTGGTGTAGTAGAAGTGCAGCTTTTACTTGGAATGGTCAAAAAATTTAAAGTGTTACATAAAGCACATTGATCACGCCAGTTCATAGTAGTGGTCATGGTGCCTGGAGCCTCCACCTCTGTCATTAGGGTGTCAGCCAGTCCGGAACAAGAATTTTAATTAATTACTCATTCCTGTCTCCTCATTCCTCATAGGCTGTCAAACCAATCTGCTTTGACCTTAAGGGACGTATAACTAGAAATGCATTTCGCCAGTCCTAGAAATACATTAGTTTAATTTGTCCCATAGGTTATTATAATTAGAAATTGGCATTCCATTGATTTTGTTTTGTATATCTGTCTGCAAGATATAATATTTGGGGATGTAAGAGATCCATTTTAAGTGTTGGACAAGTAAAGTACAATCTCTGCTGAAGGCAGGGAACGGTTATAGGATTTGCCTCTGGATGGCTCACTTAATGGTTCAATAAGCGGTAACAATGAGCTGCTGTGAGCTACACACAGATACAATGTGCACTGAATTGATGCAGGTTTAATGTCTGTCTAATTAGTGCTACTGAGATCTTTGGAGTAGAGGCTGTAGGCTTTTAATGAAGCATGGGTTGGTAGGTCTCTATGTGTTAGTCTAATGACATTGTCCAGGATTCTGCCTATAGGTTTGCTTTCTTGCTTTGTCCTGAGCCCAACAGCTGTGTTCAAAACACATTCTATAGGAACTGATATAAACTGGAAAGCTATTCTTCATTTGTTAACTTGTCTTATTTTTTGAACACATAAGGAATACATTTTTATTGGGCTACATGTTAACATTAAAGGGGCACTATAGTCACCAGAGCAACTACAGCTTAATGTAGTGGTTCTGATGAGTATAATCATTATATGCAGGGAGGGGGGGGGGAAGGGGGGTTTATTCAGACTTTTGTTAACTTTCGGTATGCGATATAAAAGCGCTTATTACTGGAATTTTGTTACACGCAAATTCATTCTTATTAAAACACAGCAAGTACTACAGCATTGAGGTGTTGAGCCATGGCTCCTGGGCTATTTGAGGCCCTGGTTTATAGGTTTCTAACATTTGCATGTATATCTTCCTTGACCTGCTAACACTTTCAGAACCGACATGGAATGTTTTGCCCTTTTCTTCTATTTTTAACTAAGATAGTGTGTCGTATGTGATTTATGTGCTTTTATTTTTTTTTTTTTATGTTTTTAACATTCTTGAAAAAATATATGCATTATTTTGTCTTGCCATGAGTAGCTTTGATACTGTAATTTAATGTTAAAAGGTCGGTCAAAGCATCATAAGATTTTCTTTACTGCAAAAATGTGTATTGCTGAAGGAACTGTGAGCACTCCCTAACTAGCCTCTGTGCTGGTAGCAAAACACATTGAATTGGGCGATATGTACGGATTACAGCAGTGGTGTGGCTGCTATCAATTTATTGAGCAGTTCTAGTCATCCTATCTGATGGAGTGGAGGAAAAAACACCCTTAAAGAAACACTTGTGATTGGTATTTTAGTTGATGCACATTCAGAAAGGTTAAAATAATCAGGGTCTGTTAAAGTGTTTTTGAAATGGAAGATGAGGTTTAATGATTAATTATTTTCCTGTTATAACAAATCGCAAGTCATTGCAGAGTCCTTAAACTGTGCCTATTTTTTTTTTTTTTTTTTTTTTATGGCATATTTGAAATACATGTGGTTTTGTTTTGAATGGCTGGAAAAGTGCCAAAGTAGAGTTTGGGATGTGCCCCACCATCTGTGATTAAAGCCCTGTTCAGTTGTTTAATTATTTGACAGAAAAAAAATTAATATACAAACTTACTTTTCGTCATTTTAGATGTGTGGGCTGCTGTGTAGATTCCCAAATTTAGGGTGTTAACACTTTTCCCGGTAAAGAGAGCTTATATTTTAAATGTATGATTTGAATAGTATGTCATGCACTTTCCCTGGTGGACCTACCTATTCATTATGGGCATCGGAAGTAAAGCCAGTTAAATAACTGACTGCCCTCTCATTTCCCTCAGGCCAGGTTGCATGCCTCCCAATGTTGGGGTTATGACAATTCCCAAAATTCTTTGACTACAGTGGAAACAGAATTATGGGTGTTGTAGTCCAACATTATTTCTGTGGCTACAGTTTGACAACCCCGCAATAAATTTTATAAAGTGTTGGTGAGCATGCAAAAATGAGCAAATTACCGTATTTAGACCACATGTTTTAAAAATAACAGAAATGTTGTATTGGTCCCCAGAGTGTTATATGATGCAATATGCATTTGAAACATGCGAATCACTGCTATGGCAGCTGGCATTGGCAATAACATTTTATGACTTTGCAGTGTCAAAGTTTAAATCCATGCAGGACCACTTTTCCACACTTGACATGATGAGACACAATACTCCAATCCACTCCATCGCGAGGTGTCTAATGAAGGTGGTAGATGGATTTAAAGGTCATGTACTAGTCCAGGTGAGTTAGGAGAATAATGAGCAGTTCGGTTATGTAATCCACTTAGAGCTGTTCTATAACTTGTTGGCATAGATGGATGCTGGGATTTACATACTCTATAATTCACACTTCACTTCCAATAAGTACGTGTTCCAGAACACTGGGTACATCATGAATATTAATGCAGGAGATGTTCCATTACCATGGCAATGTTGAGAAAGTGGTAAAAATTTCATGGCTTTCTAAATAATTTAGTGTACAGATAAACCAGTACTTTATCGGGATTAGAGCTCAAATTGGCCTGTCACGTAGCACGGCATTCCTGGGACTGAATACTATTGGCACAAACAGAGCATGTGTTTTTTGTCTGTATACCTGTTGTTTAAAGTGATGTGCTCTGCTGAAAACCATCATCCACTACAATAATGCTGAGTAACTTGGACATCTCATTTAAGCTTAACTGTATCATCACTTGTGGTTTGTAAGAGCACCTGTCATAAGCCACCACCAGGTTTTATCTAGCCTAATTGAAAGAAAATGTGTAGATGGGTTTCTTTTCAGCGTTACAGGTCTATGCAGCAGGCATAGTGATTTATACAATAGTTATGCATAAAAGGAACGCTAGTGTTAGGGATACAAACCTTTATTTCTAACGCTACAGTGTACCTGTCTCTAGTTCAGTATATTTTCCCTTTACCATAACAAAATGTTTTACTTGCTTTTTTCTGGCGCCATGCATCCCGCTTACATCATTGAGGAGACATAGAGACCTAACACACATGTGCGGCAAGTGCCATGCACATTCAAGCTTTCCTATGGGCTTCTACTTGTTGGGTGCTGAGTAAGCACCCCTAGTGGCTGTCAGTATATCAGCCAATAGGGGTAGATTTGAAGGGGCACTCTAGATGCCGAAAGCATTTTAGCTTGATGAAAAGCTGGGTGTAAAGTGTGTCATCTTTATTTAATTCTGCATAACTTGCATATTTCAATAGAAATTTACATTTTTATAAATTAACCTGGTTACACCCCTTTGGCTTTCAAGCAGGCAACAGATTCTGTTACTTCCTGTTTTGGTTAGTTTAGTGGAGCTAAACTCAAGAGTCAGCAACTGCTCAGAACACCCGCTTTGCAAAGACTTCTCTTTGAGCACATTGGGAAGTCTGTGATTGGACAGCCACAAAAAGCCTGGTCGGGCGTTAGAAGAGGAGGAATTGCAAAGGCACAAGTACAACTTTTGTAAGCTGATTTTAGATATACCCTAATGAAAAAAAATGTATAATTAAATGCATGCAAGTTTTTTAATTTTGGGTATATCTACTAAACAGTGATTTCTATTTAGTATTTGGGCAGTGGAGTGTCCCTTTAATATAAACATTGTGGTTTCTAAAAACTGCAGTGTTTTACATTAAAGGGTTAAAAGGATAGGGACACTGCACCCACACACCGCTTCATTAATGAAGTGGTTATGATTACTATAGTATATTATTAATGGATATTTACTGCAGGAGCTACCTTAGTTGGCTATTGGCTTGTGATAAAATTGAAGAAGTGTCCGTTCCTCTTTAGTGGCCAGTTGGTCTCTTCAAGAAAGTATATAATTATGCATATTTCCTTAAAGAGACACTACAGTCCGTATTTACTCAAGAGCTACAGGTGAAACTGAGACCGGTTGGCGTTTCCCTCTTTCCATGCACTATATTCAAGCTCTGTAGTGTGACCTTTTCGGTTTCCTTTTAACATTCAAGAAAAACTAGATTTTTCCTTAGTTGAACATCAAAAGGTGACACATCCCCCTTTTTAAGTGCAACTGCAACATTTTAATTAAACATAATCCAGCCAGCTCATTCTAAAATTGGACGATCCGGAGCTCTGGTTAGTTAACTCATTGAATGCTTAACATCTAAATGACAATTCTCTGATGTCTCCTTACTGTAGGTCAAACGTCAAGGCTGCATTCTGGCAGCTAGCGATGACGGAAGATGTGATTACATTTGACAGACTGCGGGAAGTGTTATAGTCTGCAGCACCAGCATAAAATGCTAAATATGACACAATGCAAAATATAACTGTATTTACCATATGCAACCTTAATACCACATGCAAATCTTTGTACATTCTGCTGTTATTTCATCAAGCTAGTCTCTCTTTTCCTATAAGCAGGATATCTAACCAAGTTTAGTAACATTTTTATCACCATGCTGTATGTATGTGGTTGTATGCAAATAGCTTAGGCCCTGCATGAAATATTGTGATGCAAGGGATAACGTAGTTTCTAAAATGTTTTTTTTTTTTTTCCTTTCTTTTATTTTTTTTTTGTAATCCCTTGCTATTTTGGGCGGCCGGTTGAGGGGGAGCATGAAGGTGGGTGGGTGGCAGGCCAAAATTTAAACGGGCGGCGAGGGAGCTGAAATCTTCCTGACGCCTTACTTTTTTTTTTTTTATTTTTTTTTTTGAGCTGGCTCCCAGGTTTAGGGCAAATTTGCCAAGCCCTACTTTCAAACGTTGCAATATATAATAAAATTAATTCAGAAAAAATCCTTAATTTGACTCTTTGTAGTGTTGGGCTGGTTTTTATTACACATAGGAATTAAGTCCTGCTATCATTACCAGTTTATTCTGGACAGTAGTCTGGGGACTGGGGAATATGATGTTCTAGTTCCAAGCATGGCAGGCCCACCAAAACAGCATGGGGACCCAATTTAGGATCCGACCCAGGTCTAAGAACAAATCTAGATCTTTTTACACAGTGTAATAGTACATATTGTATTGGCTTTGAAAGAATGAAAGCCTGAATTGAGTTTGCAGGAAATCAAATTGTAACTGTGAATTTTCGGTATATTTTAGTTTGATATATAAAAAGTGCCCATTAATGCCATGTATAAAATGTATTAAAAACCATTCAGTACACATTACTTATGCAGTTGGTAAAAGAGAATCCTCTTATTGTGTGTTGGTGTGCCCCCCTATTTGTATTTTATCTTATATACTGCTTGCAAAGTCTTAAATTGAGGTTTAACTTTTTAAACCTTAATGTGTGCACAGTTTCAGGTAGTTTTGTAAGTCACTAAATGGTACACTCATAAACCAGATAGATTGCAAGAAGTAGGTCCAGTGTTTCCTGCCAAGCTGAAAGCCGCCTTTTGTCTTAAATCTCTGAGGTGTGTCAATATCATGCAGCAGCATGCTCTCCTGTCGTACCTCGTATCTTGCTCAATGTAAATAATGCCTTTCAGTTCACCAAAGGGCTGCCTTTCTCACAAAAAAATAAAATAAATGTGTTGAGTGGCCTTAGACGCAGTGGATAAACCTTTTATACTGAGCTTATATGAATAGGCAGAGACGTGCAGAGCGGAGTTATATAATTGGGAGGTGCATCGTGTCCCTGATTGGCACCCATGGGGGTTCTTCTTGGCACAGATATGGCTGCTGTAAGAGCCTCCAAACCAAGGACTGTTTCCTTATAACACCTTGAGTCATCATGGACTTTCAGTTGCAAATTGCATTAAAATATCTGGGGCCTGCAAATCCCCAGCTGAAGCTTGAATTAATTCCCCAGTTCCAAGTACAAAGAGGGAGAGCCGCCAACAGGAAGGCTGCTAAGAGGGCCCAAGGAAATGGTCTGAAAACATCAGCTTGTGCTATGCTAAGAATTAACCGGTTCAGTCCAACACTTCAAAGTGTGTGTGTGTGTGTATGTATGTATGTATGTATGTATGTATGTAGGATTGTGTACAAACACACTCTACTTGGAGATCTTCTTTTCTTAGAGAAGGGCACTGATTGTGATGTGTTTTGTAAGGGTTATTCTTCAGGTGTAGATGCGGTTGTTAGCCAGAATTTACTGGGGGATTACCTTTAGCACTACCGGAGATGTCCTTCATGATGCCCCTTTAGCATTCTGTACACTTGAAGGAGCTCTGGGACAGAAATACCTACATTTTTCTTCACTTAATGCTGTCTATATTAATCTGTTTGCTGTCTGTGCCTTTATTGTTGGATTGTGTGAGCGCATATTAGCCCAAAGTGTTAGATTCTCAAGGAAACTGTGGATTTGGACAGCAGAGACCTCGGGTGAATGGGAATGCCAATGTTACAAGCGAGAATATGCTTTGCCATAGAGTGACCCAGTGCATGAGCTGAAATGTTGAGTACCTGACCATGGTTGTATAGTCCAAACAGACCCACTGCTTTGACTGGGGGAGGATTGTAATTTAGGCAGATATTGGGATGTGTGTTAATCCCTCTGTTAACCATTTTAAAGGGAGAAGTATTGCTCATAGTTAATTTTTTTTTTTTCTCCCAGTCTTGGAAAGGTTAAACAGGCTTCCTGTTTGTACCATAGTTTAAGGGTTTACTATCCTTCTACAATTTATAGGAAAGGACAGTACTGGATCTTTGATCCACAGACACTGTTTGTGATTGTGGGTACTCTATCTTCCAGAGCACCAAAACTGGTACTCCTATTGTGTTGGATGGAGCCAGGTTCCTGTCGGAAAGGCATAAATCCCAGTGCTCTGGTTTCAGAAGATACCAGATAAGCAAAGTGGTCTTCCAGGAATTTAATGCATGGGTTAACAAGAGGAAACCTTCTTAGAGATGGAAAAACCCTTAATGCCGGGCTTGACAAGTTTGCTTGGAATCTAGGAGCAAGCAAATAAAGTTAAGAACCAGGCTTTGTAATGTAAAATATGCAATTCTTAAAGGGACGCTATAGTAACCAGAACCACTACAGCTTAATGTATCGTATGCAGCTTAATGTAGTGGTTCTTGTGTCTATAACCTGTCCCTGCACACTTTTCAATGTAAACCCTGCTTTTCAGAGAAAAGGCAGTATTTACATTGTTGCTTAGTAACACTTCTAGTGACAGTCACTCAGACTGCCTCTAGAGTGCATCCTGGGTCAGTGCTGTACAGTGCGCAGCACCTATGTTTAGCATTTCCATGCTCTGCGTGGAGGCGCTGAACGTACCCCATAGAAATGCATTGATTCAATTCATCTCTATGAGGAGATGCTGATTGGTGCAGCGTGACGTTTTGCCACACATACGCAATAGCCTCCCAATGCTTAACTATTGGAAAGCATTGGATTGGCAGAGATCATCAAGATTGATGATCAGTCATGGAGGTAGGGCCAGCTGTTTTGATACCAGCACAGCGTGGGGGGAAAAAACGGGAGTAAAAACCCCTTTTCTGCGATTGAAGGGGTACTGGTCACCTAAACACACACACACACACACACTCACTGACAAAGGCATGCACTCACTGACGCACTGACACGCGCACTGACTGACATTCAGGCGCAGACACAGACTGGTACCGACGTGCACACACATTAATGTAACCACCCAGCCTCCCTACCTTTTGGGAGAGCTTGAGTGGTTCGGCTTTCCCTGTGGTCCAGTGGGACTTCAGTCATCTCCTTTCTCTGCTCCATAGAACGCTGTCTAGTGATACTGGGGCCGGAATGACGTCCTATTCCGGCTCCCGGAATCACTAGAGGGCGCGTGAGGGAGCAGAGCAGGGAGGTCTCAGCTCCCTTGCATCTGCCCGTTTGGCTCAATGTTCCAGGAGCCTTCCGTCCGTGCGCACGCCCACCCACTCTCTCCCTCAGCTGGCCGGCCTACTCCCCGCACGGCAATGCTCTTCCTCAGCAGGCGGACAGACTGCACTCATATGCATATGCAGCAGACCCTGGGACAAAAATCCTAGTAGCCAAGGCGCCTGGGATTTGTCGAGCCCTGCCTTAATGTAAATATATGTACGTCTCCTTGTCAATACATATTTTAAATGGTGGTGTGATTTTCTGTATATCTCTGAACAAGTCCGGTTTGGGTTTAGACTTTTTGAGAGACAGTACATGACAGCTGCCCTCAAACCCAGACTTGGCTTGTTGGGTGTTGGGAGTAGAATAAGCAAAACAAATCTGAATATTAAATCTCCATCAGACTGTCTTGGATGTTTGAGCTCAAACAATTTCTTTTTATGCATTGTTAGAAATGTGTGCACATCACAGACCAGTTTGGAGTGATGGTTTAAGTCCAAGAAGGCTGACCTTTTTGGTTAAACAGAGGACCAGGTGGTATAGCTGCATGCTGGCCAAAATGGACTTCTTCTGAATCCTTTATTTCTACAGACTGTGCAAGTATCATCACTGGCCTAAAAAAGGCAAACTGTCATTTACCAGGATATTTTATTTTATTTTATGTTTCTTATTTAACGAACATGCATTTGTGACATGTAAAAACTAAAATTAAATCTAGACATCCACACCCCTTAATTCAGCAACTGGGCGCTTCTGTGCTAGCTTCCTGTCAATCATTGTTATAAGTTCTGTCCTTTGCACCTGGAACCCAGCGTAGAGGAAACATACAGCAATATATCAATTTCATCTGTTCATCTGAAATGTTTGTCTTGGATTTTCCTTGTCAGAACTGGATTATGATGTGATTTGCTTACTCTTTAATATAAGTTTAAAAGTGAAGAGAATTTCATGGAAAAAAATCAAAAGCAATAACCAATAGTTATAGGTGGTTTTCAGTGTTTTATTCTAAGATGTTTTATAGAGAATTTAATTAATCTTTTTAAACCGTTGTTCTGTAGCCTAGCTTACTGGACAGTTGTAAATGTAGGGTTCTGTGTTTAGTTTTATTTTATGAACGGCTTTGCATTTATCTGTATCGTATTCGTTATATGCAATTGTAGAGCATTTCGTTTTTTCTTCAGTTTATTAAAATTGTATTAATCCAAACCTGTGTTTGGACTTTTGATATTCAAACTCACAAACCCTCAGAAAAGTACATTTATAATCACGATATCAAAGCAGTCATTGTATATTATATATGTGTTTGTATTTATATATTTGTTGTTACTACCCACAGTGCAAATAGAAAAATTACTGTTCTGCATCAACTTTGAGAAGTCCTCCTTGTGCACAGAAACTCAAGCAATCATGTTCCCAGGTTCTGATAGAGGACCTCTCAAAGTCCACAAAGTTTTGGTGGTTATGCCGTACTTGGAACTAGCACACCATATTCACTAGTAACAAACAGTATTTTTCCTGTCTGTGTGTCTATCTGTCCCTTTATATCGATTTCATTCACTAGCATTCAACAGCAACTTCAGAGCTCACACAATTTAAGTGTTGTTTGTTTTTGTTTTTGTTTTTTTAAACACACCTAACCTGGGCAAAAATAATGAGGGCTTAATTCCAGTGTGTCGTCACACATTGCATAAGTCTGCCACAACATCAATGTACCCCAAACCAAGAGGGCTACTGTAATCCCCTAAATAGTAGGTTATAATGGTTTTATACACACACACACTACTTTTTTTTTTTCAGGCCAAAATTTTATACATCGATAGTTGTAGGTTCAGTCTATGCCTGATGCTGGCGACATTGTCGGGAATATATGAGATTAGCACTTCTATCTCTCTAACATGGGATCTTGGAGAGAACAGTGCCTGTCCTGTATAGTTTGCTTGGCATTTCTGAATTCCTAGGGCTCTGGTATAAAGTAGGACTTGTGGGTTTGGCATTTGGGATCGACCCCTTCCTCCCTGTATTACAGTATTTACAGCTATGCCTATGTTGTAGCAAGAAATTCTATAAAAGGGTATTACAAATAATTTCATAATATTATTTTAAATCCTGCATTTACACTAGACCAGGGGTAGGCAACCCTTTAAACACGATCTTAAAGTCCCTTGGTGTGCGGGTCCTATTTTTTTTAAATTGAGTTGGGTATGCTGCCGTCTTTTGCTCGTGTTATTTATGGGTACTGCAGTTGCTTTGTAATGTTTGTTGTATTTGTGTGAATGTGGTTTGTTGTATATGTTCATGAGTAGTTTGTGGTATTGTGTATGATAACTTTGAATGTGGGCTGTGTATGGGTGCAGTTTGAGAAATTTGTGTATCTGGATGATATGTCCCATTGTGTGTTTGGTGTGTGTATGTTTGGGACTGCTTGTGGTATTGCATGTGTGAGAGGCTTCTTGTGGGGTTTTGTGCATGTGCGTGGATTGTCAGTGGTGTTGTTTGTTGGGACTGTGTGTGTGGGCTGTTAGTATTATGTGTATAGAGTGAGGCTTCTTCTGCAGCTCTGTACATATCTACCATTGTGAGTGGTTTCCTTTGGGTCCAGTGGGGACCAGGATGACCAGGTGCAGGTCAAAGACTGGAGCTGCAATAGCTGCCATGGCCTACTCTACTCCCGTGCGGATTCCCGTTAAATGCTGGGAGGAAGTGACCTGAGATCACTTCCTCTAAGTGTGGCATTGCATAAGTTGAGGATTATCCCTAACCACCTGCAGCCACCGTTTAAGTTGCACTAGCAGTTATATGAAGTCACTTGGACTTCTGATGGGTCAGAGCCTATTTGGCACTGGCATCCTTGAGTGCCGTGCAAAGGCACCTCGAGTGCCATAGGTTGCTGACCCCTGCACTAGACAGTGTAATATAATTTAAAGAATTAAATAACTGTAATATGTATGCACAAGGCTTTGGATACCGTAAAATGATCTGTGCTAGGACAGACATCGGGTTGGTTAATAATGTGACAGAATTTTGCAATACCAGTCAGGCAGGTGACGTTCTATCGTCATTTTAACACTTTGATACCTAATCAACAATTGCTTCTTCTGGCTTTTTGCTGGTTTTAATACTGTGTAGTTTAGAGCAATTATTTTGGGCTATTCTCATTTCTGCCTAAATTGTTGTTTCTGCTCACTGTGGCTTAGCATCTTTTCAAATCTTAATGGGTTACTCCAACCACGCCACCTTTTCAGTGATTTAAAGTGGTCATGGTGGGTTGGAGCCGGATATGCAGTGTTTTGCTTGATGCACTGCCCATCCAGAGATTGGATGCTGGGGGTAGGTTGCACCTCCAGCACATGTGACTTAGATGCCTAATGTCAATTATGTGCGCCTGCAAGGGGAAACTAGATCTGCGCTCCCTCGCGCCTCTCTCCATACTCATTGATTTAAAAAATATAAATAAATCCCCCGCCTTTTGTAAAGCGGAGGAAAAATACATAAGGCAAAGTAATCTTGACTTTACTTAATGTATTTTAAGTAGAAAAAAACAACAAATTAGCAGTGAGTAAGAGAAGAGGAACAGATTGCAGCAAGGCAAGTATAAGGGGCAAAGCCGATTTAATAGCTTTATCTTCAATATTTAATATCACTACAGTTTTTCTTTGAATCCTCATGAGGTGGAATTATTGGATTCTTGAAGGTAATATACTTTGTAAAGTGCAATTTTTTTGGGCATTGCATAAAATGAAGGTCAAACTTGTGGGAAAGTCTGTCAGGGCATTTGCTGTAATGTGTAACATGGGGGCTCTGTGAGATAAGGAATGGACTTTTACCCTTTCAAGTTAATAAAGTATAGAGTTTGCAAATAGGTGTAGTAGATAAAATAAAACACAAAAAAAACCCAAACTTTTTTTTTTGTTGGGGGGTGGTTTCAGGATAAAGGCAATGAATTGTTCCATCTGCGATAAGTTTAAAATAAAAATAAAAAGCCTACTGAAACAATGGAAAGGTCTGTTGAAGGGCGAATGTGAATGAAAGTTGGGGCCTCTATTTATAGCTCAGTACTATAGGTTCAAGACTGGGCTATTGAGGCAAGAAGGAGCAGCGTTCGTTGACTTGCTGCATTTTCTTACCTTGCAAATAAATAGAAATAGGTTTTTCTAATGTTTTAAAATCTACCCTAATTAAACGTTTGAGCACTTCTAGAATGGTTCTCCGTAGACACACTAGGTTTTTCATTCCATACATAGCGTGTGGTTCACACCAAACATTCCTGGAATTGATGAGGGTTAACGAGTCCTAATTAGTCTATAAATACACACTGGTGTCACACTTCCATTATTTACTTATTTCTCTGACTTGGGACCGAGTGTAAAGATTGATCCATTTGCTGACATGTGGTTTGCCGTGGACTTGTAGAATGTGGGCACTTTGGGTTGTGTGGAAAAGATAAAATGTTGCTGCTGAGGTGGACTTATATTTTATGAAGAAGACAACTATATGAAGAAAATAAAGCCACCTCAATTAAATGTTGTGGAAACTAATTATTTTGGGAAGGACATTAGGTGTAACCATACATACAATCCTAATACAGCAATCTCGAGTTAGGTTTCCGATGAACAATGCAACTGTTCCTGTTTAAGGCATCAATATAAGGACAGCAGACAGCCCATATAATTGTTAAGAATACATTTTAAATTTTTTTAAACTTGTCAGCATTGTGTAAGTGTGTGTGGTTCTTGTATGAATCACAGAAGACATAAATTTAGCATTAGAAAACGAACAAACAAACCCTCCTTACAGGTAATGATTGTGACATCTATATGCGTAACAAATATTTAAAGAGACACTCCATTTCCGCCCACCCCAAAATGAATAAATAAATCACTGTTTAGTAAATGTACTCACGATACAAACATGCATATATTTAATTATGCATTTTTTTCCCCCACTGGTGTATATTTATTTATTTATTTATTTATTATTGCCATTTATATAGCGCCAACAGATTCCGTAGCGCTTATATCTAATAAAGGCTTGGAAAAGCTGCTGATCTCTTGTCTGCAGCCTTTGTAATCCCTCCCTTTTTAACCCCGCCCAGACTTTCTGTGGCTGTCCAATCACAGACTTCCCAATGCAGCTCAATGAGAAGTCTTTGCATGGCAGGTGCAATTG
Source organism: Pelobates fuscus (assembly GCF_036172605.1). Lineage (NCBI taxonomy): Eukaryota > Metazoa > Chordata > Amphibia > Anura > Pelobatidae > Pelobates > Pelobates fuscus. The sequence continues at coordinate 357,886,815 of NC_086320.1, read as the reverse complement.
CTGCCTCTTGAGTTTAGCTTCACTGAGCTAAACAACCCAGGATGTAACAGGACCTGTTGTCTGACAGCCAGGGAGGGTAACAAGGTTAATTTATTGAAAGGCCAATTTCTATTGAAATTTGCTCTTTTTTTTTGTAAAATGTGGAAACAAAAGGCATACTTCACCCATAAAGTCCTTTAGCAAAGTAAAGTGCTTTAAGTGTTTGGTATGTCCCTTCAATGTGGATACAAAATGCCATCATGAGGTTTTTTTTGTGTGTTTCCATTGAAATACAGCTTTAGCTCCAATTCAATACAGTTTAAATTGCTGTTACAATTCCATGTATTTTCAAGGGCATTTTCACTGCCACAACTTTATATTTTTCCCTGTTTCAACAGGAAAATCCTGTTCTGCTGTTTCAACTGGCAAGCATGTTGAAAGTAACTTTTTTTTTTTCTCATTTCATGTTTTAGCAGTCAATGTCTTTTCTCTGACATTTCTTTGCATATTTTTGAAACCGTCTTTGTTATGGAAAAAGAGTAATAATTTAACTTCTAGGAATTTGAAGTTTGTGATGGAAAATGTACCTTTTTAAAAAAAAAAATATTTTACTTTCTTTTTATTTTTTTATTTTTTTGTGATCTGAACTCCTTGCATGTGCGCTCTTGTTTGTTGTATATGATAGAAAATTTTTTTTTGTCATTCTCACAATGTTAAGTATAAGAAAATGCTGCGGCAAAATTCTAGAATTTGAACAATCATCATGGAAACCAATGGAATATTCTTGCTCGTAGAAAAATATTGGGGATTTTGCTTACCTGCAACTCCTATTGCTTTGTAGCACCCCATGCTGAGCAAAGATCATCAAATATATAAAAGAAGCTAGTTTGTGAGTAATTCGATTTCCTCGCCCTTTCACCTCCACCTTCAATAATTTATTATTTGTGGGTGTGGCTATGTTAGGTAAGCAGATAAAGATAAAATATATGGAAACATGTTTACGTGCATTGGTTCCTGTTTGGGAGGTTGACATTTTCAGGTGTTATGCCAAATTTTACATGAATCACATTATGATATGGATGCACCTTTTGTTAAATATATAATGTATGAGTTTAGTTAAGCATGATGTCACTACAGATTATTATTGTATACTTTGTTTAAATTGGCCTAGCATTCTCCAAGTATAAACTTGTATCTGGAATTTTTCCTTTTACATACAGGAAGTATTGTAAAAAAGTTTATTCTTCCCTTTACACACACACACAGAGGAAGCAATATCCATATATTAAAGGGACACTATAGGCACCTAGACCACTTTATCTCATTGAAGTTGTCTGGGTGCAGTGTTCGTGTAAATGGTTGAAATGGTTACCTTGCAGGACTAAGACTGCCACTAGTAGCTGTCCGATAGCCACTAGAGGCACTTCCTGCTTGCTAGGAGACTTGGTTGCCTGACGCTGATCGTCCGCACGCTCTGCATGAGAACATCCAGCATCAGACAGAATTGCTTTCCTATTTGGAGGGTATAATACGCTCACCGCGCATGCTTCGATCAGATAACATCGGAGCAGGTGGAGCACTGACTGAGATCGGAGCTTGTATCAGGTGAGCACAGTAAGGGTCTTTTAACCCTTACAGTGCCAGGGTGGGGGCATGTATTCCTTATACTATAGTGTCCATTTAAACCTAAATATGGTCTATATCTGTCTATCTTTATACAGCAAAATATATAGTTTGCAGGTAAAGGTCTGTGTACTTCATGCTCACTGTAACAGTGCGTGTACATATGTATTTATTTTGTGTATCTGCGTTTTATCCTTGCTCTGTAGATGATGAGAGCTTCCTTAGAAGATGTAATCTGAGGATGCTTGATGACTGACTCACTACAGCCTCTCCCGTGCTATAATCTTCACGACAGTCCCTTCTTTATGTGGGCCTTTCTGTTCTTCCTCGGGGTAGTTGAGGAAATTGTTTTTATGAAGTATTACGCAATCAGAGCATTTATCGTTTCAAAACAACTTTTTGAGTGTATGAGAAGACTTAACTATGTTTTGATTTTTGTAAAGATGCTGTCTTCAAAATATTTTACATTTCTGAACCAATAAATCTGTCACATTCCATTTTAATCCATGAAACCTTATCCTCTTCTGTACCGAGAAAAGAAAATTAGCTGAACGTTCTCTATTTTAGTTTGTCGGCCTCAATTAAATCTCACCGGGTAGCTGGATACCGTAAGTTTCATCTCCGCAATGTGAAAATCTGGACTTATGACTTGCCCAAAGTTTACATAACAAAAATCTCCCCTTATTATTTTGTCAACTGTTTCTCTAGTAATGCAATGCTTTCCTATGGGCGGGTTTGAATGCGCGTGCGCCTCTGGCCGCCCATGCGTATTCGGCTCCACTTGGGAGCTGACGTCGATGGAGGAGAAGAGGTCACCAGTGCCGAGGGAGCAATGCTTTCCGATGGGCGGGTTTGAATGTACAGTTTTGTTGAGGTTTGCGAATAGCATCCAAATTGTCAGTCAATTAACAAGCTGGGGGCTGCAAGGAGAACCTGCTTTGCAGAAAACAGAGGTAGATCAAATTCTAGCCCACCCCGACATCCACTTGCTGGTGCTTATGACATTGATAAGACTGCTAACACATTGTAGGAGCTGTAGTTGTACAATAGTTTTAAAGAGTAAATAAATTAGGACAAATTGTCATAAAACAGAACACTTGATTTGCATCCTGCTCGTGTTGTCAATGTAAATAATTTCATTCTGTTTAAACTACTGCTTGTATAGGTTTTTCCTTTGTTTAATATTGCTATGCACAATGACTATAAATTTGCTCTGATTTACAAGCAGTGAGCAGCAGACATATATTTTTTTTTTATTTTTTTTTAGTTGAAGGCCTTGCAGAGGGCTCTGCTTCAGAGTAGGTTTTAAGAACTGTGCAGAAAAATTGTACCCATCGTAGTTTGAACTTGTGAGCTTCCCACACACAAAAATGTGTAAACATTTGCCTAACCTTTATCCTTGCTCAATTATTTGGCTGTCACCGACTGCTTACATTTATTTTCCAAAAGTTATCATCGAGGAACTTGTTACACTGACTCACTAATTTCAATTTACCCTGCATGGACATAAGGCTTAAAGGACCACTATAGGCACCCAGACCATTTCAGCTTAATGAAGTGGTCTGGGTGCTGGTCCAGCTAGGGTTAACCCTTTTTTTTTTTTTTTTTTTAAATAAGCATAGCAGTTTCAGAGAAACTGCTATGTTTATACTGAGGGTTAATCCAGCCTCCAGAGCCTCTAGTGGCTGTCTCATTAACAGCCGCTAGAGGCGCTTGCATGCTTCTCACTGTGAAAATCACAGTGAGAAGACGCCAGCGTCCATAGGAAAGCATTGTAAACGATGACGTCGCGCATTCAGCCGATGACGTCGCGAGGAAGGAGGAGAGGAGGAGGAAAGCTCCCCGCCCGGCGCTGGAGAAAGGTAAGATTTTAACCCCTTCCTCTCTCCAGAGCCCGGCGGGAGGGGATCCCTGAGGGTGGGGGCACCCTCAGGGCACTATAGTGCCAGGAAAACGAGTGTTTTCCTGGCACTATAGTGGTCCTTTAAAGGAACACTTTATAATTAGGAATACAAAGCAGTATGCAGAATACTACAGTGTCTCTGTGCCCTCCCCCACCCCTGGAATCAAAAGGTTAACCCCTTAAGGACGCATGACGGACCCGTCATGCTGGAGGAAGCACTTTACGATGCAGTCTGTCATGCGTTAAAATTAACCCCAGATCGTCGCGATCACATGGTTAACACTCCTCCGGTCTGCCCGATCGCACTGTCCCTGCAGCTGTGATCGCTCTGACAGGCTGTCAGAGCGAGCACATGTGCTGCAGGGACTTCTAAACCACCTCTCTGCTCTTCCGCGCTCAGTGTGAAGTGCCTCTTCACCCTGTAAAAAAATAAATAAATTAAAGTTAAATCCCCCCCTCCCTTTCCTCTGCTTTAATAATATTAACACATTCCCTGCCAGTTGATCACTGACTACAGTGATCAATTAGCGGGGACTACATTTTACTGTGATCTGATTTTTTATTTTTTATTATTTTTCTTAAACCCTCAGGGGTCACATTTATTTTTATTAATTAAAATATTTTAAAATTATATATTTAGATGGGGTGGGTGGAAGTTAGTGGGGAATTGAGGAATTTGGTGTTAGGCTAGCTAGGGGTTAACGTTTAAAAAAAAAGGTTTAAAAAAATGTGTTAATGTTAAAAAAAGTAGAAAAAATCCAAACCCCCCCCTTCCCTGCTAGTTCCCCGTATTATACTGTGATCTGATTTTTTTTTAAAAAAAAAATAACTTTTTTTTTTAAAAACCCCTGAGGGTTAACTTGTATTTCTTTTTCAACTCTCAGGGGCTCACTTACTTGCTTTAATTTAAATATTTTAAAATGATATATTTTGCTAGCTGGGGTGGGTGGTAGTTATGGTAAATTAGGGAATTTACCGTTGGTGCTGCTTCCTGCTAGTTAGAGGTTAACAGTTAAAAAAAAAAAAAAAAAAAGTTTCTAAACATTTTAAAAGTGTAAAAAAAAAGTTTTTCAAGAAAGTTTTTTTTAAAAAGTAAAAAAATACATTAAAAAAATGTTCATTGCCACTACACCTGCAACATACTAGCGAAAAAATGATCCCACACTAAGGTTCAAAATATGCCTTTTGAATTACCCTGGGGTGTGTTCTTTAATAAATAGTACTTCTTTGTGGGGTAGTTTGAATAACCAACCAGCTAAACTACTCTGAAATTAAACATTGACACAGCGTAAAACTTCAACGTTAGAAAAAAACAAAAACTGGCGTCATCTCAAATGTGCTCCTTCAATATCCATATATACCTGTCAAATGTACATATGGGGGTATTGCAGTACTTAGACGACATAGCTGAGCAGAAAAAATGCTTATTACCACTACACTTGGTACAAGCTAGCGGAAAAATTATTCCATGCTAGGGTTCAAAATATGCCTTTTGAAATACCCTGGGATGTCTTCTTTAACACCTTAAGGACCAAAATTCTGGAATAAAAGGGAATCATGACAGGTCACACACGTCATGTGTCCTTAAGGGGTTAAAGGATCACTATAGGGTCAGGAACACAAACATGTATTCCTGACACTATAGTGTTAAAACCCCCATCGAGCCACCCTGAGCCCCTCATGCCTCCCTAAATATCGAAATCTTACTGTATTCAAGCCCGAAGCTGTATCTCTGCATGCTGTTAGACTCAGAAAAAAACAAGCAGTCTGCTGACATCATCAGAAGTGGTAGCCTGATCCAATCACAATGCTTCCCCTATAGGATTGTCTGAGACTGACAAAGAGGCAGATCAGGGGCAGAGCCAGCATGATTCAAACACAGCCCTGGCCAATCAGCATCTCCTCATAGAGATGAATTGAATCAATGAATCTTTATGAGGAAAGTTCAGTGTCTGCATGCAGAGGGTGGAGATACTGAATGTTTGGATGCATTTTAGGCAGCCATGACCCAGGAAGGATCTCTAACAGCTATCTGAGGAGTGGCCAGTGAAGTTATCACTAGGCTGTAATGTAAACACTGCCTTTTCTCTGAAAAAGACAGTGTTTACAGCAAAAAGCCTGAAGGTAATGATTCTACTCACCAGAACAAATTCAAAAAGCTGTAGCTGTTCTGGTGACTATAGTGTCCCTTTAAGAAATGGTATGTCTTTATCGTGTAGTTGCAATATGTAGCCTGCTAAGTGCTCCAAAGTGGGACACGGAGGCATATAAACCCTCCATGAAAATTCACACTTAAAAACCTGAACTTGTCACGTCTCGTTTACAGCACTGCAACTTCACAAAATAGTGTCTAGGTCATACATTGGGCATATTGTTTTACTCAGAAGATGTAACTAAGCATAATTTGGGGGATTTTATGACAGTGCATATCAAGTGTAATAAATACTCAGCAAAAATGCAATTTATTTTTTTCCCCTCACCACAAATATTGACATAACTTGGTGAAAAAATGGTGACAAGTTAGGGCACAATAAACGCCATATAAAATACCCCTGGGTATCTGCTTTATGAAATGGAAGCCCTTTGTGGGGTTATTTGAATACTTACACTGATTTAAATACCCCAAAATGAGACATAGGCCCGTCAAATCAATCTATGAAAATTCCAACTATAGAAACTGAAATAGCCTTATCTCTTATATGGCATTTTAGCTTCACAGAATAATACCAAAGGCATACAATGGGGGTATCTGTATACTCGGCAGATGTAGCTGAACACAATATGGGCAGGAATAGCACACACCAGCTTTACGAAATACACATTACAAAAACCTTGTTCCGTGTATATGCCAAAATAGAGAAAAAACACAATTTTACTCCAATATTTAGCAGAAATTGGCAATGAAATGGCTAAGTAAAAAGTGTCAAAATAACCTTGGGTAAAGAGCCTGTGATGTATACTTTATATAAATATATACTTTTCTGTGGCAATTTTGTTTTCTGTGATGGCTACTAAACCTACAAGACAAACATACCAACTTCTAAAATTGTTTCACATTGAAATTTTATTTTGTGACCTGTAACTTTCAAAATAAGCTGAAATCCTATACATATTATGTACTCTATAAATCAAAACACATGAACGCATTTATTTTGAATTACTTTTTCTAAGCTGGACATATTATGCACACACTATTATTGCCAAAACTGTGAGAAAAAAAAATCGTCTTTTTAATTTTTTTATTTGTTTGGCGCTTTTTTTTTTTTTAAATAATTAATGAGAATCTATCGATGTATAGGTCACATCAAATTAAAGCCCTTTTTGCCTTATTAAAAACGGTGTGTAATATGTGTTGGTGCAATAAATGACAGAAATGCAAATTGCGTTTGAACACAAACTGCAAAAAAAATGCAAAAATTGCTTATGTCCTTAAGGGTAAGTCCAGTTTTTGAAGCTGCGTCCTTAAGGGGTTAAAACCCCTTTTTACGCTTATAGGATTAGAGTCCTTGGCCCTGGCTTTGTTCCACCTCATCCACAATTAGTCCTTCCCTTAGTAAAACATTGAATCAATGCAAGACACTGGACATCATCTTCCAAAGTGTGAGGACGTCCTCTGTGAAGCTGGAGAGTCACTGGAGGCAGTCTTAACATGTAAACTGTAGTTATTTCAGCTGTAGGGTTAAGGGCACAGGGGCACTACACTCAGACCACTTTAATGAGATGTAGTAGTAAGGGCGTCTATAGCATCCCATGAAACCTTTTTAGTATGTAGAATTATAGATCATTCTCCTGCAGTCTCACTGCTAAATTCTAAGCCATTTAGGAGTTAAATCCCTTTAAATTTGTTTTATACAGTCTTAGCCACACCTCCCCTGGCTGTCACTCACACAGCCTGCATTAAAAAAAAATGGTTTAATTTTCAATCTTTACATTGTGTTTACTGTAGAAGTTTGTATCTCCTAATCTGTTAATTGAACTTTAATTACTCACAGGATGCTCCTGCATGGTCTAGCGCTGGAACTAGGTGAGTAAAGTCCTCTGCCTGGAGAGTCCCTTTAATGTAAATTTAAAGGAAGGTGGAAAGAGGAAAATACAGTGTTTACATTAGATTGCCTGCAGGGAGCAATAGATCATACCTGAACAACTACATTAAGCTGTAGTTGTTCAGGTGACTATAGTGTCCCTTTAAATACCAGCCTGCCCTGGCACAGTGAGAGCGTACCATGTAAGTGAATAAAGAACCTTGCAAGGCCGTAAATACTAATGACCCTGTAGAGGGAATGACTCCCCTGTGACATCATGTGACAAGGAAGTCCTGCTGAGGATCCTGTGTTTTTAGACTAGTCTGGTCTGTTCCAATCAGAGCATTTACCTGTATGATAAAGGAACGGTCACTTGCCAAGTAGTGAGAGTTCGGTTTTGGGATTTAGAAAATGTATATGCACCTGCATTTTCTAAGCCAGATAAATGGGGAATGCATGTTGCCTATCAAAGGAAATAGTATGGTGCCTCTTTTCTTGACCGCACACTTTCATCAAATGTACTAGTAAATGTGTATAGTTACTGTTATTATATATAGAATATATTCGCTCATTCCGTTTGTGTTTCTGGAATTAAGCTAAAATGTACACATATGCTACTTTGGTAAATGCACATACACATCCTATGACAAGCCATAATCTATCCCAGAACATCCATTAGGCAAATATGACTGTTAATTTATATATTTGTGAGGTTTGGGCTAGTGCGGTGTACAAATGTGACATTTATGAATGGGACCTGGTTATCCCCACTTTTTGTCCGTGGCGTGACCCCTTCGAAAGTTGATTTAATCATTTTTTGGAGACTTTTACATCCACACACGATTTTCACGCACTTTGAGTATTATCAAAACATATGTATTAAAGAAGGCACAAACTGTATTAATATTTGGATAATTTTGTATGATGTGCATAGCAGTAGAGAGAGAGAATGGAATGGCATTTATTGTGATTTAATTCCTATAGAATGAAGCTGCTTTGCAGATGTCTTTTAGCAGCGCTTGGAAGTGACACATGATCCATTTTAAAGGATTACCCATTATCTGCCCAATCACTGCGAGAGCCAATGTGTTGATGACCATTTACAAAATAGGATTGAGAATAGACTGGTCAGAGAAGACGAAGACATGTGGCAGATTAAGAGATTTCCTATCTGGTGATAGGCAAGTAAAGACAGATTAAATGCTGAATGCAGACGGTAAATCAGCCTTCTGGCCACTTTGTTCTGCAGCCTGTGGGCATGCACACTTTGCTAAACACAATCTCTGAGTAATAGGCAGATTGTTGTTTCTGTACGCTATTCCTCTGGTTTTGAAGTATTGTAACATGGCATTGGTTCGGGAGCTAGCTCCATTTTTAGATAAAATGTTAGTTACGCACAAATGTTAACAATATGCTTCAGGTCTGCAAGCAACAGATCATCTACCCTCTCTAATGTAGAATTTGCTCAGCAACTAATGCCATGTGTATAATTTGGGTTCTTGTCGAAATGCCTATGGATTACGGAAATTCACTGGAGGCACTTAACCTTGACATCCGTGGAGCTTATTCACTAAAAACCTACTGTACTAAACTGAAAAATGAAATTGTACTTAGGTAAAAAATGGCTGATTTTGGAAAAATTCACCCGCTTGCTTGTAGTCTCAGCGTAATTATTTTAGCCTAACCTTTCCAGTTCCTTTCTCAGTTCATTACAGTTTTAGTGAATAGTCGTAATTCATTGTTTAGTGATTATTCCCGACTTTCTATGTATGAGGGAGTTGGCTTGCTGATCTGTGTATTGAGATAATTGTACATCTAGAAACCGCCCATGTTACATTAAACTCAACACTTCAATGCTTTACTTCCTTCTGCAGGCATTGCATGCTAGATCCAAATGCTTTTCATTCTAGACCTCTTTTATACTTCCAATCTGTTGGCATAGGTCAGGAGTAGGCAACCCTCGGCACTTCAGATGTTGTGTACTATACTATCATTTATATATCGCTAGCATATTCCGCAGCGTTTTACAGTATTATAAAGGGTGCAATGTAATGATAAATAAGACAATTACAAAATGTTACAGGAACAATAGGTTGAAAAAAAACCCTCAGTACACCTCCTTTAATACTGTTACAATCATAATACTGTCAAAACAGGTGAGATTTAAAACACAAACACAGCCAAATAGACGATTAGATTCAGACACCGGTGTATCTAGAAGCAAATTATATAAAGTTGACTTTTTGAAAATGTGGGAAGCCTCTTACATTCCCAGTATGGGATAAGCACCTCACCCATTTCTCAAATACAAATCATCTTTGGTGGGATCATTGCAATTATTCATTTTGAAAGGGCTTATGGCTACATCAGTGGTTCCCAAACCTTTTAGGTTCAATATTTTTCCAAGGCGCCCCAGGTAAAAAATAAATACAATTCTAGGTTGTATACATGTACAGCGCTGCGGCATATACTGGGCCCCTGTAACAATCCAGGCACAATAACCGATACAGTACGATGTAGTGATTATGGTGCAAGGAGTGCCGTGGTGCTCTCCCAGGGTAAGTAGTCAAAGTGTTTAAGAACAGCTCAAATTACCTGAGGTCTGCCAGTATAGGAGCTGTAGGGGATAAGACATTGGTGTGTGAGTGGTACAGTGAGTGTGTGTGTATGAATTTTTGTGTTTCTGTGGGGGTAGGAGGGCAAATTAATAAATATATATATATATATATATATATATATATATATATTTTATATATCATTTTGATATCCACATTCCCTGTTTACCTTTGCCTGAGAGTGGGGGCAGTACAATTCAATCCCTGGTGGTCCGGTGGAGAAGCCTTGGTGGTCCAAAGTGTGAGTGAACTCTAGCAGCCTCAGGAGCGCCTAGAAATCACTCTTGCGAGATTCGGAGCGTTGCTGTGGTAACTGCGGCAATGCTCTGAGCTCACGAGAGGAGAATTTGGCGGAGCTGCAGGTTAGAGCACACCCTGGTTCTCTCTCCCTTACTTAGGGCTTATCAGTAGTTTATTGCTTGTGCCAGTAGGCAGCCTGAGAAGAATTGGGGGTGACTTGAAACACACACAGAGTAATTTACTGTAGTGAAAATTCAAAGTGAATTTCGGATTTAAAGTCAAATTAGGAAACTGGAGACAGGAAATGTCAGTCAGGCTGTCATTTCAGCTACTGTGTCCTCATCGACCTTGAGTTCTCACTTTAATAAATGATCCTGACTTGATTTTCAATTGTTGAAAATTGAAACATCTTACAGTCCAGCACTGAGAGAAATCCATGTCTTCCATGTCAAACGTATAATTATAAATATATAACCCTGAGAAAGTATCTCACACACTTATTGGCTTAACCTTTCCATTATAGTGCTGGCTATAGAAAAAGTCTCTCAACTGAGCCACAGTACTGGAGAGAAAGAAGACTACATTTTATATTTGCCTGCAGAGTAGAGGGATACGGTCACACATCATGTAATGCTCGTAGATCCGTTCCAAAATTCTTCTGTGTTAATACCAGTTGTTACCTGGAATGCATTGAAAGACTGAGATTAATTTATTGTCATAGCCCTGCTCTTACAGCCTATCACTCCTTTCCAGAGTGGATAGAATAATTCAGAATGATTAATTCTGCTTTATCAAAGTGGCCAAAGAGGGCTCTAAGGGTGCTGTGTAGAGCCCATATTCTTGTCAAACTGCTTGTTGGAGGGGTAAGGTGTTTTATGATGGCATAGACAGATTCTGCTGACCTTATAAGCAGCCAGACCACCTCATCTCATAAAAGTGGTCTGGGTACACTGTCCCTATGTAGAGCATTGAGGCAATACTTTCTTATGAGGAAGGCCTAATGTAAGTGCGGTACTTGCCACGCATGCACATTAGGTCTCCCATCAGCTAACAGAGGAGGCGGGGCCTGACCCAACATCGACTGACATCTGTGCTGAAATCTGGTAAATTAATAAAGGGGGGGGGGGGGGGGGGGGGAGAGACGACAATTAGTGCTAGGAATAAATCTATGTATGCCTAACACTAAAGTGTTCCTTTAAACCAAATATTTAGGTAAAGATTAATTCTTGTAAATTTTCGAGTTTGTGCATTTGATGAATGGTTCATAGACTTCAATTTAGTATTAAGCTGAGGTTTAAAGAACAAAGGCACAGCCCTGTTTTTGATGTAATATATAATCATCTTTAATCCATGTGAGTTTGTCTTTCTGCTTGCTGAGCTCCTAGGCATTTTAGTTTGGCACTCAAAACAATGATAAATTCTTCTTAAAGTTGCTAAATTAACATTCTTTGTTGTGTATAAGGTCATTGGACTTGGTAATCAACCAATAAGCAGCAATAATAAAGAGATAAAACAGATTGATATAAATTCCATTCATACCATCCACAAATCTGAAATCCATCACTAGAAACTAAATTTAAACTTGTATTTAATACCCAGAAAATAGGAATTAGAATAGGTGTGATATGAAAATTTAGGGACCTTAAAATGCATTAAATGATCAGTGAGGGGATAGCATACTGCCTCTCGCTGTTCCTCAAAGCCGATCGGAGATAGTTGATAAACGAACAGTTATTTGCTTAAGTGTGGTTTCAGAGAAACTCAACCAATTGGCCAAACTTGCTGAAATTGAAAACGGAGCTTTTCCCGTTGTTATTTTTATTGGCATATTGTATAGCACCAACTTATTACGCAGCGCTTCACAATATTATATAAGGGGAAATTTAATAAGAAATGAGACAATTAGAAGTTGGTACATAAGCAATATGTTGATGAAGTCACCTCTGGTCTTAAAGGAACACAGGCACCCAGAACACTTCAGCTCATTGAAGTGATCAGGGTGCAGTATCCCTATTGCAGTTAGAGATGTTTACATTTCAGTTCTAAGTCTGCATCCAGTGTCTGTCTACCAGACAGCCACTAGAGGCGCACCCTGGTTGTTAACGGACATTTGGTCGGGTAACGGATGCTGGACGCCCTCACGCTCTGCATGAGGACATCCAGCGTCCCTTATTTCATCATAGGAAAGCATTTATTCAAGGCTTTCTTATGCGGAGGTCTAATGCGCGCACGGAACTCGCCGTGCATGCACATTAGCGCCTCCCCATCGAGCGATGTCGGATGAGGAGGAGCCGCGACCTAACGCCGAAAGAAATCGGTGCTTGGATCAGGTAAGTAAGTAAAGGGTTTTTAACCCTTTATTCACCGGGGGAGGCCGACTGACTATAGTATCCCTTTAAATGCAATATTCGCTTTCAGTTCCCAAAAATTTTAACTTTAGGGAATATCCTTCTACAATGTAATGGGTATTGACTGCATGTGTTAAGCTGTGTCAACTGTATTGGGAGTATTGTTTAACTTATTTGTTTGCCTTGAAATCTGACATTCCGTCTGACATTCCGTGTTGAAAGCCAAATATTTTATTTTTAGGTTTATATCTGCCAGTTCTTGCTTATAGTAGTAATGATAATATGCATTGTAGAACTATTACGTTTACGGATAATTGCAGAAAATACATATTCCAGCTGCATGCCTTTTGTGGTTTGCGGGACGGTTATAATTGCAATACTTCTTTCTGAAATTGTTGTGTGTTTTTTTTTTGTTTTCTTTTATTCCTTTCAAAAAATGCTTACTTTTTCCAGTTCTGCAGCTTACACGGTTCAGAAGTTAGTGAAAAGGAGTTTTTAAACTATAGGTTTTAGAAGTATTGATTTACAGATTCTGCATCTTCCTGTTTAAAGGAAAACAAAATCTGGAATATTGTAAATTGCATTCTTCAAGCAAAACTGTAATAGGTGGTTTGTTTTTTAGTTAACTTTTACGTCCGCTTTTTACCTGCTGTTTAATATACTCCGTGGCAAAATTGTTTATATTCAGGAGTGCATTGTTAAAAGCTATTTTCATTTATGCTCTTTTGGAGGAGCACACATTCTGTCTGTCCTAGCATATTTGCTAGCAAAGGTGTAGCTTGGGAGCAAAACTTATTTCAAAAAGATTTCTTTCACCCACTTCTCTTTAGCGGTCCTCTCCAAGCATAGCACCCACCGTGCATACGCTGCAGCTGCTAAGGTGACTCCCTACCTGATTCTCCTAGTGCTGTCAAGCGACAGAATGACCAATGTCACTGTTTTAGACTCTGGGATGCCGACAACAACGCCAATGTGTCAGTGTCACACAGAAGGTTTGCCCTGCTTATGGAAGTGTCCCCAAGCAGGGCAAATCACAAGACAGCAGGCGGAGAGCGGGCAAACCAGAGGGTTAATTTTACAAGACCAGTAAAACCCACAAAACTCAGAACATGGCAACTCTGGAATGGAAAATTAAAAAACACAAATATCACCGCAGCTTCAAGTCAGCCTCGTTGTTACAGAGAGTGACATTCACAAACTACTTTCTGCAACCTAAAGTCATTGTGAATAAAATGCCCATATTGAGAAATATAAAAGTGTAGCTGGAACAGAATCTCCTCTAACAAGTGATGACACTGTGATGCTTCCTTTGATGTGGTGCATATGATGCTGCATGCTTCAAAGGAAACCATTTAATTCATGTTTTTTAAAGTTTTAGTTTTTCTATCTTGTAGCCCCTCTTTACTCATCTCATTACATGATCATTAATCGTGTGATCAACATGTCACACCCAGGAACATTATAGTGGTTCTGGTCTGGTCTTGCTAACCTGTATATTTGCGCAGCGCTATAAGTTAATAATAATAAAAAGATAAAATAATTGTAATCTGTAATAAAATTTGAGGGTGAGCCCAAATCACACTTCCATGTGCCCCTTTAAATACACGTCCTTTCAGCGCTCGTGTCTAAAATCTCTAAAGAGCGTTTCTTCATTTTAAATAGTGACTGTAAATCTGTATCTTGAGTTAAGAAAGACATTACTTTTAGTTTTTTATCAGAACCTGTTTTTCCTGTTTAGTGCTTTTTTTGGTATTGTTAGCTATCCATGTAAAAACGTGTTTTCTGGTATACCCAGTGACAGAACGTGCATGAACATGTTGCCACGATAGAGAAATCAATTGGCTCATAAAACTCGCCTGGTTTAGTGATCTTGGGAAAGGTCTCTGGGTTCTCCTGCTGTGTCTCTGCCACATTTTATGTAAGCATCCAAAGTGGGGTTTCTCAAACTGTAGTGCATTCCAGAAAGAGACAATTTCATGTTTGTTTTAGAAATGGAAGCTAATAGAATATATTAGCGATATATATTTATTAATTTTATATATAGATTGCATGCTTTTTGACCATCCAAAGTTGGCTGGAAAAAGCAATGTTTAATGGATTTGAGACATAAAAAAATCATTGTAGGCATTCACTGTTAATCAAACTCCCACAGCTTATAAGCAACATCTTGTCATATAAATCTGCACGACTTGTTGAGCTTGGTAATGCTGTCGGAGCTTTTTGTATGAAATGTGGAAACACACTCTCACATCCATTATATATGGTAGTGACTGTGTGTAATAGGGACCATTTTGTCCACTAATGTGTGGTTGGCAAAATTGGTTTATAGTTTCAACCATCACTTGGGCTCGAAAAATCAAAAGCATCTCTTTGTAAGATATACTGAAAAGTGTCTTGCTTTTGCCTTTTCTAAGCAGAACATTAAAATGGGACTATCTGATTTTATTTTAAGTATCCTTTTTTTAAATTTTTTTTATTCTTCTTTCTCTAGGATCCGAATTACTGGATTCAAGTCCATCGCTTAGAGCATGGGGATGGCGGTATATTGGACCTTGATGATATTCTTTGCGATGTGGCAGATGATAAAGACCGGGTAGGTGCCTCTTCATTTTTGGAGATATTACATTCACATTCTGATTTAAAAAAATGTTTTCATTTTAAATTTTGTCGTCTGATTTTTAATTCCTTAGAAATCTTTTTTTATTAACAAAAATGCTGTTTTTATTAACTATTTTCTGACCTACTTTGTCGTTTTACAAAAAGAGTGCTTTAACGCTGTTAGGGTTGCATAGCACATACTAATGATCGGGCCCTCACCCCAGCACAAATAATCGCCCTCCTTGCTGGTTCTGATTGGGTGGACTGCTTGCCTGCTGGATTTGATCCCCCTGCAGCAAATCCCTCCGTTCCTAGTCATGTTGTCGCTATGACACAGCGATCATATAACTCAGATTGGTCTGGTTGGCTGCAGCGGGACTGCCTGGGTTGTGAGGCAGGTCCCCCAACATATAATTAATAAAATCACTTAATAATACATGAATCATAAATATATTTAGAATTGAATGATATAAATATCAAACTACACATAAAATAATATATACATTAATAATATATTTATAATTTATATATAACTACACTTAGAGTGAAATACCAGGCAGAAATACCAGTGAATTTAAAGGGACACTGTAGGCACCCAGACCATTCAGCTCATTGACTTGGTCTAGGTGCACTGTCCCATCACACTTAACCCTGAGCGTATAATTATTGCAGTTTTAAATAAACAGCAATGATTACCTGCTAGGGTTAACTCCCCCTCTAGTGGCTGCCTACCAGAGTGATTTCCAGGTCTTTAGGTGACTTTTTTTGGGGGGGGGGGAAGAGTGGGAAGCTATAGTGCCAGGAAAATGAATTTGTTTTCCTGGCACTATAGTTTCCCTTTAATTTGCAGGCTCTATGTTTGGCCCTGTAACTTGCCAAAAACCCATATAATCTGTACACGGTTAAAAGCCACCAGTCAGAGTGCAATTGGTCCTATTGCAAAGTGTGGAAAATTTTCTCACGCTTTCTATAGCTGTCATAGCGTGGGAAGCCTATATAACGGCTCCTGAGCTGAGGCCTGAATGGGTGAAGATGGAGTCTTTTTTTTGTTACGGTCCAGGTTTTAGTTTTGCAATGCTAGGTATTCTGGCACATAGAATAGTCCAAATTTTCTTTGGT
The DNA here is from genome assembly GCF_036172605.1 of Pelobates fuscus. Lineage (NCBI taxonomy): Eukaryota > Metazoa > Chordata > Amphibia > Anura > Pelobatidae > Pelobates > Pelobates fuscus. The sequence goes on along the minus strand of NC_086320.1, from coordinate 357,870,368 downwards.
AAACTCACACAAAAATTAATCTGTCACTTTTATGGTTTAAAATGGTAAGCATTCTTTGTATTAATTAAGCACCAATTGAATGGTAAGTATTGTGAAACCTGTTAATAGATAGCATGTATTATATGTGTCTGCATTGTAGTATGGATTGCTGAATTGCCTCAGTAGAATGTAAGGGGTATTTTTTTTTTTTTTTCAATTTTGAAAAATCTAATCTATAATTAGTAGATATAAAATTGATGTCAATTAATGGTCTCGTCATGTTTATTATGCGTTGGAAACATAGTTACATCTCCTCCTGACATTAAACTGTTACATTCCACATGCTTTCATGATATCGTGTTACACATTTATCCTACAATGTGGGTGTATATATATCTGTGTATGTCTGTCTCTATGTAACGTGTGTCTTTGTGTGAAATGTAACCTAGTGCTACTTGCGATCTTTGATACATTCTGCAAACAGCAGACCCAGTATCTGCTCAATGTCCAGCCACGTCAGCTGCCATTTTCAGGAGTCTTAGCATGACAACTGCTGCGGTTTCCAAACGCACAGAGGGACAGGTGCCCTTCTGTTATACAGCCCGTGATTCTTGGCAACACCATGATTGGTCCCTCTAGCAATCTATGCCTTGACTAATTTCCTCTTGTCCCACCTCCAGAAAGGTAGAGTGCAGCTCTTAAAACTACAGCTCCCATGATGCTTTGTTCTTTCTTTCCACTCCAGTAATAGAATATACTAGGACACAGAGACTGTTTATTTTTTATGTGTCTTATTTGGTATATGGTTTTCTCTGATCTACATTTGGGGATACTGGTTCCTATACTTGATTCCTTGATACCACTGGATGTGGAGATGGGCCTTTCTATACCTACCTTTTTGCAAGCGCAATATTGTGCCATCAATTTGTCAAATTTTATACCTTTTGCGCTACTTTCTACTTTTACATTGCTCAAGAGGATTTATACCACCACCTTACAGTAATATACTTTACAGATTTAATTTTTACTTTAATTACATCTTCATTAGATGTTATTATATTATGTATATATATTTCACTTTCGGTTATTCCTGGTAATTCTGGTCTCCTTTTGGTTGTTTTTTGTTGTAATGTTTGGGAGTGTCCGTGGAGAACACTTTATTTGGGAGGTTATTTGTCCCGACCGGTTTTCTGGGTTTTAACACTGTTTCTTTTAGTGGTATATTTTTGTTTGTTTTACTAGAATATATGGTGACCAGCCTTAAAGGGGAACTGTCACAGGTTTTTTAATATGATCCTTATGCCAGGGCTCGACAAATCCCAGGCGCCAGATCGCCACGGCGACTTGAAATTTCGCCCTGGCATCTGGGATTTGCCAGCTCTCTAGTGTGGGAGGGAGCATTGACGCCGCCCGCAGGTACATGGAGGATGCCGCCCGCCCGCAGGTACATGGAGGATGCCGCCCGCCCGCAGGTACATGGAGGATGCCGCCCGCCCGCAGGTACATGGAGGATGCCGCCCGCCCGCAGGTACATGGAGGCGGCTGCCCGAGCATTATGGGCAGCACGCGAGGGAGCAGTACTCTGTTTGCATCTGCTCTCTGCTCCCTTGCGCTGTGTAATGATGTTGGGAGCCGGAATATGACATCATTCCGGCCCCGGCATCATTACAGAGCACGAGGGAGCAGAGAGGAGCTACAGGCAGAGTACTGCTCCTTCACACACAGGAAGAGTGCAGCCCCACTGGACCCCAGGAAAGACTCACTCAGCTCTCCCAAAGGTAGGGAGGCTGAGTGGGTTTCAATTCAAACAAAAATGTGTGAGTCTGTCAAGAGTGTTTGTGAGAGAGCCTGTCAAACTGTGTGTGTGTTTGTGAGAGAGCCTGTCAGACTGTGTGTGTGTTTGTGAGAGAGCCTGTCAGACTGTGTGTGTGTTTGTGAGAGAGCCTGTCAGACTGTGTGTGTGTTTGTGAGAGAGCCTGTCAGACTGTGTGTGTGTTTGTGAGAGAGCCTGTCAGACTGTGTGTGTGTTTGTGAGAGAGCCTGTCAGACTGTGTGTGTGTTTGTGAGAGAGCCTGTCAGACTGTGTGTGTGTTTGTGAGAGAGCCTGTCAGACTGTGTGTGTGAGAGAGCTTGTCAGTATCTGTATGTGTGTGTGTGTGTGTGTGTGAGCGAGAGCCTGTTGTCAGCATGAGTGTGTATGTGAGCCAGTCAGTGTGTGAGTGCGCGTTTAGGTACCTGCCCCCTCCGATCGCTTGAGGAAGGTGTTTATTACTCACCTTTCTTCCCATTTTCCCATGCCGTGCCAGTTTTGCCATGGCTGAGATGATCAATCTTTATGATCTCAGCTAAGACAATGCTTTCCCTTAGAAAAGCATTTGGAGGATTTTGTGCATTCACAGCAAATGTACCAATCCGCATCTCCTCATAGAGATGCATTACGTTAACCAATCTCTGAGGAACATTCAGCGCCTCCATGCAGAGCTTGAAGACACTGAACCTGGGTGCTGCACGTGGTGCAGCAGTGACCCAGGACTCTCTAGTGACCGTCTGAGTGACTGTCATTAGAGGTGTTAGTAAGCAGCAATGTAAACTCTGCCTTTTCGCTGAAAAGGCCGTGTTTACACTGAAACGCCTGCAGGGACAGGCTATAGACACCAGAACTACTGCATCTAGCTGTAGTGGTTTTGGTGACTATAGTGTCCCTTTAAGAATTGCACTTTCTTGTTGAAAATTACTGGCTCCTAACTTTTTTTTAGCTGGCTCCTATATTCTAAACAAAGTTTGTCAAGCCCTGCCTTATGCATAAATATAATAGTATAGATCTGAAAAAGAAGTTTGAACATGGAATTCCACACCTCTTTATCATGCAATTATGTACCTCCATCTTGCTTCCCTGTCAGTCATGTTACAAACTCAGTCCTTTGCACCTTACAGTCAGCAAGAAAGCGTACAGAGAGGAGGAGAAATAAATTTTTTTTTTTCAATGTTTACAGTGTTTTTCCCAATTTGCACGGCTTTGACTTGTCTGAACTGGATCATGGTATTGCTAAATATTGAATATAAATATTAAAAAGTAAAAATAAAAGGAGCATCTCTGGAAAAAATGTTAAACAAGCTTGAGACTTTCAATGTTTTATGAAATTATGTAAATTCCAGAGACGTGGAAGATCTCACAGTCCAAACACTGAGGCACTTCCACTTCCACTTAATTGACATGAAAGCGGACTAATGGAGTGAAATGCTATTGTCTGCTACTTGGCATCTCTGCGGAATTTCTTCTGCACAGTAGAGCTTCATCCAAACAATTACGCTTTATGACAGACCTGCTCAAAATACGCAGAGTTCAGTTCTTCCTTCCTGCAGTGTCTTGCCAGACTCGAAATGCTGGATTTATAAGGCAGCTCACGAAATGCTGCAAAGAAGGGCCTTTTCTATGGGCCATTCAGCTTCTGGTTTTCCATTGCACCTCAAAACAAACAAACATGGGTAGAACTGTTACCTTTATTGTGTCTGGCCAGGCAGCTTCTAGTATCATCAGGGTCCTCTAGCTTCCTGTTAATGAGACCCGTATGATGCAGAGTTTTAGAATTCCTGACAATCTGGCATTCTTTTCAGTGTAGTTAAAGGGACACTATAGTCACCAGAACAACTACTGCTTATTGAATTTGTTCTGGTGAGTAGAATCATTACCTTCAGGCCTTTTGCTGTAAACGCTGTATTTTCAGAGAAAATGCAGTGTTTACATTACAGCCTAGTGATAACTTCACTGGTCACTCCTTAGATGGCTGCTAGAGGTGCTTCCTTGGGCAGTCCTGTCTAGCATGCATCACAACATTTAGTTGTCCACCCTCTGCATGCAGACACTGAACTTTCCTCCTAGAGATTCATTGATTAAATTCATCTCTATGAGGAGATGCTGATTGGCCAGGGCTGTGTTTGACTTGTGCTGGCTCTGCCCCTGATCTGCCTCTGCCAATCCTATGGGGAAGCACTGTGATTGGCTCAGAACAACCCTTCTGATGTCAGCAGACCACAGACCATTGCACAGGCAAACGGGGGCAGAGGTAGCAGCTGCAGACTTGAATACAAGTAAGATTTTATTATATTTAGGGAGGCAAGAGAGGGCCCGGAAGGCTAGATGGTGGCTTTAACACTATAGGGTCAGAAATATAATTTTGTGTTCCTGACGCTATAGTGCTCCTTTAAGCGGGTGATTCAGTTCTGCTTTTAGCTGTGGAGCAGGGCTGCAAGTTAATTGACTGTGATGAAAGAGTAGAGGTTGCTGGCATTGAAACAGACAAGAGGAGGATAGTGATGGCCAGAGCTTGCAATCTAGAGGAGGCGTACTTAGCATTTTTAACATGCCTTGTAATAAACCAGAGATTTTTTTTTGTTTGTTTTGTTTCTGCATTTTATAGATCATTCTGGAGTATAAACTCTCCGGTTGGTCTACATCGTATAGTGCAGGGCTCCACAAATCTCAGGTCGCCATTGCGACTAGTATTTGTCAGCCTTTTCCCTAAAGTGGCCGGCTGAGCAAACAATGGATCCAGCCGGATGCCCGCCCGCGAGAGTATGGTGCTGGCTCAGGGAGCTTTGTAGCTGACCGCCCTGGGAGGTATGGAGGCAGCCGGGTCAGGTAGCATGTAGCGGACCGCCCTGGGAGGTATGGAGGCAGCCGGCACAGGGAGCATGCAGCGGGGACCGCCCTGGGAGGTATGGAGGCAGCCGGCTCAGGAAGCATGTAGCGGATTGCCCTGGGAGGTATTGAGGCGGACGGCTCAGGGAGCTTAGTAGCCAGCAAAAACCTAGTAAAACACACCCAGGCGTCTCTGTGTTTGGGAGATAATTGAGTGTACTTTGCTTACACTAATTATTGCCCAGGCACTAGAGGTATAAAACACCCCCAAAACATCCATAATATTAATAGGGAACCCCAAAAATCCTGTATCCCCGAATAGCTTATAACTGAGTGCTCAGCGTGTCCACATAGCGCTCAGATCCCACAAATACAGCTGAATTGGGGTAAAGTTTTGACTAACCGCACACATGGAGTCTGCCCAAAGTAGCACCATGAGAAAAGTAGTAGCGGGCTGTCACTTTCGGATGTCACAAAACAAACAAAATACCAAATTTTTCCCTTTGTTCATAGGTAGCGATTGTTCCTCTTGTTTGTGCGTACCTTTTCACCGAATAGCGCTCTCCTGGCTTTTCAAGAATAGAAGCAGTCGTTCGTACAAAATCACCTGAGTTTGTGGGGTCGAGTGTCCGACCTATAGTTCCAGACACTCAACGACCAAGTCCCACTGCCTGCTTTTGGGAGAGCACCTAATCTTGTGGTTACTTTGAAGTTAAAGGAGCCAGGGGGTGTCGGTGTAAGGTAGATTTAAAAACTTAACTGGGGCCAGGGAAATAGTTTGTCACACTTGCATACTGCAATATTCAAGTTATTTTGTCATCTTTAGATTAGCCATGTTAGTCAATAAATATATATCTATCCGGGCTTATAATTTAAATTCCTACTCGAGACAGACCTTAACCCCTTAAGGACCAAACTTCTGGAATAAAAGGGAATCACGACATGTCACACATGTCATGTGTCCTTAAGGGGTTAAAGGACCACTCTAGGCACCCAGACCACTTCAGCTTAATGAGGTGGTTTGGGTGCCAGGTCCCTCTAGGATTAACCCTTTTTTTTTTTTTTTATAAACATAGCAGTTTCAGAGAAACTGCTATGTTTATACTGAGGGTTAATCCAGCCTCCAAAACCTCTAGTGGCTGTCTCATTGACAGCCGCTAGAGGCGCTTGCGTGCTTCTCACTGTGAAAATCACAGTGAGAGCACGCAAGCGTCCATAGGAAAGCATTGTAAATGCTTTCCTATGCGACCAGCTGAATGCGAGCGCGGTTCCTGCCGTGCATGCGCATTCAGCCGATGACGTCGCAAGGAAGAAGGAGAGGAGGAGGAAAGCTCCCCGCATGGCGCTGGAGAAAGAGTTAAGTTTAACCCCTTCCTCCCCCCAGATCCCGTCGGGAGTGGGTCCCTGAGGGTGGGGGCACCCTCAGGGCACTCTAGTGCCAGGAAAACGAGTATGTTTTCCTGGCACTAGAGTGGTCCTTTAAATGTTACTCGCCACTGCAAGCCAAGCGGGTCTATGGCACACTTACCAGGGGCAAATGGGTTTTGGTGAGTGGGAATTGTGAGCCCATATATGTATATACACACAATATAAGTGGGCTAATCACATAGGAGCAAGGATTCATTTGCTAGGGTAGGACCTGCCAAAAATTTGATGCAGTGTTTTCCTATTCTTTAACTAAATAATTTGTAACGGCACATGCATCTCTTTGAGTCAACTATCTCATTCAAAAACTTTAGCTTTAAATGACTGTAGCCTCACTGTGCAAGCTGAAAAAAACAAGTAAATATATATTTTTTTAATTTTTTCCTGCTACTTTCTTATGCTTTCCACATCCGCTTCATGGTCGGCACTGATTTAACCAGTCACTATCCTATCCCTAGGAATGCTGGAAAAGTGAATTGGGCATGTCTGACAGATTTACACATGTGCAGTTGAACAATCTGTTCACCCTGCAAAAACCTGAGGGGGAGAAGAGAGGAGCCAGGGGACATGATCCGTGTGGTCATGTTGATAAGGCTCAGATGTTGAGTTTCTCCTTTCGCTGCTGCACAATAATGGCCTGTTTTTGTAGTTAATAGACTGGTCTGAAATGGAGATGTGTGGGTAAAAGGGGGGGCTGAAGAAACTCCCCAATATTAGAAGCATGCCCAATAATGCAACATCACCAAATGTGTGTGTGTGTATGTGTGTGTATATATATCTATATCCATGTCCCTTTAAATTAGGTGTATATAAAAAAAATATATATATATATATGTCACTGACGTGTTTTGAGACTTTAAAGCTAATTTAAACTGTATGTGCTTGTTTCTGCGTGTTCTATCTATATATCTTTGAGTATCTGTTGCTATAAATCTAAATCTGTGTATCTATCAATCTGGTAAATACTGCTGATTATGTTTTATGTGTATGCATGGAAGATATGAAACACTATCATTTTTCTTTTTCATGCAAAAGTTATTATTGTTCCTTTCATCTTATTTAACGTTGCTTGAAGAAAATTGGGACACTATTTTAGTTTATTTTTTAAAGTAGTTCCTTTGAAGTTCTTTAAAACGGTTAAAGTTAAACTCTTATCTTTCTCTCTGGTTGCTTAAAAAAAATAAAAATGGGTAAAACCAACAAAATCTGTTAAGGAAATTTGACGTCTGCCAGCCTTTGCTGCTCCTGAAAAATGTGTTTCCCCTTATGTTTGATAAAACCAATTCTATATCTGTGGATCTCTCAGCTGATCCAGCTTGTGATGTTCCCTAATGCTTTCATTGTGTGTTCCGGTTGATAATGTGAAAGCTGATTAGTAAAAGATAATGTCCTCTTTCATAAAGGTGGGCGCTAAGTAATGAGATGAAACCAGTGAAATGCGATGGATGGTGGACTATATTACTTGTCTCGTTTTGTGTGTATGCGTCGGTCATGGGTTCTGAATAAATATCTTACATGAGCACTTTTACGAGATTACTTAAGATTTTTAAGGTGGAACCTTAAGCTCCATTTTTTTTTTTTTTTTAAAATACAATATTTTTTTTGTCATTATGTAATGTCAGGTTTTTTGATTAAACTATTAATTGTGGAGACTTAAAGGACCACTCTAGTGCCAGGAAAACATACTTGTTTTCCTGGCACTATAGTGCCCTGAGGGTGCCCTCACCCTCAGGGACCCCCTCCCGCCCGGCTCTGGGAAGGGGTAAAAACGTACCTTTTTCCAGCGGTGGGCGGAGAGCTCTCCTCCTCCGATCCTCCTCTTCTCCTCCCTGTCGGCTGAATGCGCACGCGCGGCAAGAGCTGCGCGCGCATTCAGCCGGTCACATAGGAAAGCATTCATAATGCTTTCCTATGGACGCTTGCGTGCTCTCACTGTGATTTTCACAGTGAGAATCACGCAAGCGCCTCTAGCGGCTGTCAGTGAGACAGCCACTAGAGGAAATAGGGGAAGGCTTAACCCATTCACAAACATAGCAGTTTCTCTGAAACTGCTATGTTTATGAAAAAATGGGTTAACCCTAGAAGGACCTGGCACCCAGACCACTTCATTAAGCTGAAGTGGTCTGGGTGCCTAGAGTGGTCCTTTAACACGGTTATAATTTTTAGGTCGAAATAGTCTGGCTTCTAAAATAACCATTCTAACTTTTCTGGCTTAAGTTATACAATCACTGTGTCAATTCTCCATTCCTGGCTTAGCCAATAACTCTGCTGTTTCATGGCAAAAGTGTTCTACCTAACTCCCCTAGCCATCCCTCAACAACCCTGGGGAATTGATTTGAAAATGTGGGATGGCTGTGTGAATTTTGGCACCAGGTAAATCTCTGTGTAATTGGTAAAGTTTGTAGTGCTTACCTTGGAGACAGTGGGGTTCTTAGCATGTGAATTAAATGGTAGTGGGTCTTCAATGGTTTGTGTAAGCACAATCTATTCAATATGCAAAGTAATTAATTCTTCTAAGTCACCTAAGCATTTTGTTCCTTGTATATGTGTCTGCTGTCAATCTAGAACTGTTAGAACTTGTTTGTAATGCTGACAATATTTTTAACTTCCAGCCTGCTTCTGATTGGTTTCCCAGACTCTCAGATCCTTATAATCCATCTGCTTATAATATTGGTTTGTCTCGTTCTCCTTATGGCTTCCCATTGGGTCCTCTCTCTGCATTACACAGAGATGGGGTTCAGTAAATTTTCCTGCCTCAGTGAATGGGGGAAAATTAATTAATAAATTGTAAGCTCATTTAAACAGGGCCTTCTTGACCCCTTGTCTCTCTTCTATACCTTATGTTAATTGTCAGATATCCCCATTCTATAATGGTAAAGCTCAGCGGTATATGTTGGTGCTGTATAAATGCTGGTAATAATAATAACGTCCTTGTCATATAGCAGAATTCATATACCAGTGTTTCTAAGAATAGACCGTCTGCTGCTGATAAGTATCTGTTTCTTGTCTGAGAAGCTCAGAGGAAACTGATTTTGGTGAAAGTGTAAATGGTAAGAGCGGAGAGCGAAGGACAGCTGACATGTTCAGGTTCTAGTATTTGGGCAGTTAGTAAAAAATTTTTACTGAATTTATTCACTAAAACAGAACTTTCTGAGTGAGAACCAACAAGAAAATGGTAAATTTTCTGATCATAACTTAATTGTAGAAATGCTAACCTCTGCTATTTTACAGCATTCCCCCCCCCTCCCCTTTTTTTTGCCCAACATTTTCTTTCTTATGCTTTCCACATCCGCTTCATGGTCGGCACTGATTTAACCATTGTGATAACTTGTTGGAGTGTCATACTTACTTACTTTTATTCTTAAATCCTGTTTATTTTTACTGTCACACAATTAACATAATCACATCTACAGATAGACTTTTTTTTTTTTTATTTGTGACGCAGACTCTTCAGGCTGTAAGGATTTAGAAGTAGGGCCTATTCATTCAGTCCCCTATTCCCCCAGTGCCATCCAGTCGGTGAACAATCCAGCCTTAGAAAAGGCGTGCTTTCTAATCCTCGCCTGAACAGCAAACCTTTCTGAGTTTGGACAATCTTTCAAGTTTAATTCTCTTGTTCTTCTCAGCCCAGTGCGTAACCAAATTTAGGGTTGCCAAATAACCCTGCATATAGCCACATGGATCCTGATAGTCCATCTGGCTGTGAGTGGCTTTATCATGCCAAACACATTGTGCCTGAATGGGGACTTTCTCCAAATTATTTCTCATATTGACTGCAAATGTTTCCGAGATAATGGTTGATCTACTGTGTGGGCCGTGTTCTTTACTTTATGAATTATTCACATTCCTGCTGCCTGCTAATGGAGGAGGAATACAATTAAGCAGTATTTCAGTGTTTGTTGTTTTTGGGTGTTTCCAGGTATTGTCTTAGTAAGGTGCTGCCCTGGTTGTGTGAAATTGGCTTTTGGTTGCTGTGGGCCGTGCATGCCCTCTAGTGGACACATTTCCACATAGTTTAATATTGAAAATACCCATAATATATTCCCCATTCAAGCCTTTGGTTTACTTGTAGTCTTTGAATGTTTGCATCCATATGACATTAAAACCTCACCTCGGGTGACATTTTGTGTATTCTTATCCCTCCTGCCAATTCTAACTTTTCATTGAGGCTGGTTTCCCTGGTATTAGGCTGGATAGAAGGATGCATTCTGTAGTTATTTACCGAGGTTAGAGCCTCTCACTTGCATAATCATTTGATCTCTAAAACTATTACACAATTCATGAATGGGAAATAAAAACAAACAAAAAAAACCGAAAAACACATTGCCAATATAAATTCAGTATGGAATGCACAAGCGTTCCATAAAAACAAAAAATGACACTGATTCGGTCACAGCCATAGTCATGTATCATACAGATCCTCGCTGACACTGAATTTAGTGGCAATGCAAGCTGCATTGGCTATAATGTAAATGTAAAACGCCCCATAATGTGTGCGATGCAAGTGAGCACAAATGCATATACTGATAATTGTGGTAAAACACAGTCTGCCACACACAACCAAAATCAGGAGTATTGAGAAGTTCACCTGAATATGTGGAACAATATTGTATACAATTCATCAATTAGATGTATTGCTAAAACTTTACTTTTATTGAAATAAGATATAACGTGATTTATAATAACCAACACACACGTGCACATGCATTCAATTGGAATGTGAACTAAAAATGTATTATTAGTTTTGGGCCATCTACTAGATGTTAAGTTCCATTTTTTTATATATATATAAATCATATATTTCCCAAGTATTATCCACAAGGTATGATGACCTCTAGTGGTGGCATCACGAAATTTAAATGGAATCAGTCGAGGTATAATAACTAGTTCATATAGTCCTAGTTCAGTGAGTCTCATTTCAAATTATCCATCTGTGATAAATCGTAGATCAGCTAATTTTTTGTACAGATCAAATAGTTTTGCTGATGTATGTTTGGATATGATCTCCTGTATTTGAGATCGAAATTACCAGAATTAGATGATATGGATTTATGTGGCTAAGGCATAGTTACCGCGTTGAAATGGAGGTGGGAATTCCAGAATATTGTTACAATTTATATCATAATGTGCTCCAACTTGTTGAGGCCTTCAAACACAGAATATCATTGCAGACTCAAATTACGGTGAGGGGGATGTTGAGATGTAGATGTAGAATTGAATGGTAAATGGATAGATACTGACAATCTATAGCTCTACTATGCCTTCGAGGGCACCCCTTAAACAAACATCGCTAAATCTAATAATAGAAACCCTATATATAAGCGATCCCACAATTACGAATTCCGCTAGTGAATCTAAATAGTAGCGATATACACCATTACTGCAGAAAGACTCATACGTAAACAGCAGAATGAATCTGAAATGAAAAAGGGCTCCGTCAACACACAGCCACTGTACTATGAGCTAGCTGCACCAACTGAACTGTATCACCAATTTATAACCAATACACCTGATTTTTGTGCTTATGTGTGATAGTTATTATATAGGTGTTATCCCCCATACAGGAGCATTAGCATTTACCCTATTTGTCTCATTCCTTCTTTTCCCCCTCCCTCCCTTTCTTTTGATTTTTGTTTTGTTAAAACAAAGCCTAGCATCATATGGAACAGCAACAGAGTTAAAAAGACAACTGTGGCTTCAAACACCCCTGTGTTCCTTATTGTTTATTGGGGTGAGGGAAAAAAAAAAACTTTAGAACTTTCCAAATGAGGTTATCAGTCCAATTGTGAACCTCCCCCCCCCCTCTCTGCCACTCATTAAATCTACACTAAATATAATATTTTTAGACTGCTGCTTTATCTCTTTCCAACATGAGGCTGACATGGCTGTAATGTCTTCACATAGAGCTTGTAGCCTTGCCCTTTAAGTAAAATCCTCTTATCTTAGATTCTTAATCCTTTTATTGATTACATTAACATAATCCTCTCATAATAAGTAATTCATGGGTAGAGTAATACCTATAATAAAATCTGCTGTAGTTAGAAAAGACATGGTTATTTTAATGTAATCTTTGTGTGCTTTAATACACTGTGCTTTTATTGTATAATAAAACACAAATGATACAAAGTTTGCTGTTAAAAATACATTTTCTGGCTGAGGTTAACCAGTTACATTACATCCCCTAGGTGGCAGTGTGAAATGCATGTATTTTATAAATTATACGCTTGAAATTTTCATATTATTGCTTCTGGTTTTTTATTTTTTTATTTTATTATTTACAGATTGAAAACTCACAGAAAATTTGAGAGCCGATGTGATACAGGCTATCTGTCACCTTTTGGCCTGATTGCCAATAGCCGGTGCCGATATTCTGTACAGTTAAAGTTTTTAAAAAGCAACACATTGTGCCTAATTGGCTGGTGGCAGGAGTTTCCGAATGCAGAAGACTGCGTTCGGTGACTGGTAGAGGCGAGTAAGTTATCGATAAATTACTAGGCCGAAACAGAATATTGGTAAAATTCGGATTTCCGGCTCCAATAATTGGCAGAACTGATAATTGGTCAATCCCTACTCTTAATTACCCCCTTCTATAATAACTAAACTTCACATTAGAAATCTGATTGCTAACATGAGAGAATGAACATACTTTGCTTTCGGAATCATAATGAATTTGTTTATTGATGGGAGGTGCTTGTAATGCTGTCTAATGTTTAGCTGTAAGAAGATTCAGAGTTTAACTTTGTGTAATGTTCATGCAGATACTTGTCATTTCTACTTTCATTGAACTTAAATGTTTCCTTATCGTGTTCGCATTCTATTAAAGGAGCAAATATATGAATAAAAAACCCTTGCAGGGTGCACAGCAGATCTTGTACACCATGTGCATGATATTACCTATGAAACACTATGCAGTCGGGTGGTGTTCTCAGTAAACTGTTTTATGCTCCATGTACACAAGAGTACACCAAAGGAGTCGAACGACAAGAAGGTGGTGGCGTAGAGGAAGTAAATATCTCTTTATCACATGTCACTTCATGGGGGGGGATGGGATTTGGGAAAAACAAAATCCCCAAAAGTGTGTGTGTCGTTTTAAATGTTCTACGATTTTTTTGCTGTAAGAAACAAGTACTGTACATGAGGTATATGTTTCTTAGCAGTGCCATCTAGAGGCTACTTGGGGTACTGGACGTCAAATGATTTCTGGTTCTGCAATGCTTTTTTCAGACATTTGATTTGCTTGTGTCAGATATCTGCATCAATAGAAATGTAAAACCAAGGTTTTACAGAAAAAAAAAAATAGCATCTACTTTTGACCTTTTTTTTTTAACTTAAAACTAGTTTGCTTCATTTACATAAAAAGCGATAGAACATCAGCATTTGTTGGATCTTAAATTCTGAATGGTTTATTTACTAAATAGAGAGTGAGTAAAATACAGAATGCTTTGTAAAATAGATGAATTGGATTATTTCTTCAACCTGTGTTTTGGCCTTAATTTTTCCCTTCCCAGATCTCAACCTAAAATCAACATTGTAGTAATTGTCTTGCTTTTACCAATCTGTTCATAACTTTGATTTTAATTTCCATTGTACACTCTGGCACAAAATAAATGCAAAAAATGTGATGTCTAGTTTTTTTTGTCAACCCTTTTAAAATGGTTTCACCAAGTACTGGTATTTGATATTCATGATCCATGATACTCAGCTAGCCTTGTGTGACTAGGTAAATGTGGTTCTCTTGTCCACATCCCATGTGATGCTGGAATATACTGTATTGCTATCTGGAATAAATTAGTTGTTACTAATGTGTTGAGAATAGCCTGGACCTCTGATAAGTCTTCTATGTAAGGAGATGTTTTACAGAACAATAAAGAGTTAGGTGGGTTCTCATCTGGATGAGTGGTAAAGGAGTTAAGAAAACTGTTGCCAGGTTAAGGTAATGTGTGCCACATCATGAAGGAACCCCCCAAATAAATGGCGATTGTCAGCTGATAGACCAGTTTGACATAATGTCACATCGAGTACAGCCTTATAGGACTTTAGTTTGTGGAAAGAGCCAGATGCTATATATTACCTTTATGGGAGATAGGATTGTGGCTAGTAGTTGTAGAATACATTTTGATACTTTTTCCAAGGGGAATTCCTCCAACACACCATGTAGTTGCACGGACGCACATTGTTAGATAATTGAGAATGGATGCATTGGATATATTTTAACAGTGAAAGCATCATGCTGAATTTGGAGATCTCCACAGTTTTATCACCTTTAATCGCTGGGTCTAATCTTCTTGTTCTGAACAACCACTAGATAGGGGCTGATCAGCATAGCGTTTGAGTAGTGACAACAGTCTAGAAGTATCTCTGCTGACTTGCAACTCTGTCTTAGACGGCTGTGCAGACTGAGATCTGGAGAGATCAGCTCTTTTTGGTGTAGTTTGAGGGTTCATATTGGATCCTAATGCTTGCATCAGCTCCTCATCTTTAAATCCATGCTCTGTCTAAATAAAATCCTAGCTATAGGTGCTATTTCTTTGCCAAAATGCACAAAACTCTGGCTGTCCAGCAACATGTGTCTGGTTGGCCACCTCCAGTACAATATTATTTGGATATAATTGAGGCACATATTGCACTAGGTGCTCATTCCTGTTGGTGTAATGCTGTTGCGCGTTTGTTTTGTTTTTGAGAAGGTACATTTCAGTCGCCAAGATGAATTACTCAGGTCATCTTGTCTTCCGCTGTCTCGCTAGAATATGATGAACTGCAAAGGAAGATTATATATTTTTCACCTGGCTGGGTCCTCGATTTGTAGCACACTTTTGCTAGTTACAACATTCCACTGAGAATTTCTCATAGCATTAGACTTATGCAATTTTTAAGTCTGTTTATATACTTAACTATTTTTAAAAGATTATTTTAAAAAGTCCGCCAAATTCATACAAACAGTTTGCCCCCTTTCCCCTCCGACCCCATTTGCCCTATGGACTTACACATTTGTACAAACAAGATGTTTGGTTACAGCATGCAATCAACAGCAACATACGAAAATACCCTCTTAGTAATGATGGATAAATCAGTTTGAAATACTCCATGCCATTTCTTGCTTTTTTTTCAGCTAGTCTGGCTGAAATCCCAAGCAAAGTACAATATATAATGTACACAGCTATATATTGCAATGGGAAAATTAAAATTAATAGGCCCTGTAGTTCATATCATGAAATATCAGATTTTGATTGCTGCTTTAATGCTTCAGGATGTTCTTTTGCACATTGTTAGCGTTCTTGATACCCAGGTAACCACAATCTAGCTTTTACCTCTTCGTTTCATATTCCTACTGTTCTCTTTATTGTACTTTGTAACTTTATCGCATTACGGAACATAGCTAAAATTAGTTTCCATCTAGTGCATAGCCACTTGTAAACAATAAAGCAGAATATATCCTTCTTACTTTTTTGGAGTGACTTGGCTTGATCAAATAATGGTAACTATTAGGGGGGATTCTCATTCTACTTTAAGATGATGATCGTATCATTGGAAACTAGAGGATCAGCTGGATTTATAAAACCTAACCAGTGTGCAGTACAAAATAATAATAATAAAAAATAAAAACTTAGACAGCTTGCTTATTTTTCCTCTCCCAAGTACGATTTAAATGATTAATATGTGTCTGTCTCTTTGCTGCGTGTTTATATGAAACGTGCCCGCATGCTCACTCTTGTAGGTCTTACAATTTTCATGTAGCATCTGTTCCTCAATCCGACACAGCTAACAAGGCCCGAGCACGGCCTAGCAGATCGCACAGCAGGGAGTTACCTGGGTCGTCTTCCTCACTCGTACAACATATTTGAGCTTTTTAATTTCTTTTCACTTCGTATGGTTAAATTCTCTCTCTGTCCTCAGAATGTGCATAATTAATAAATAATTAATGAGTGGAATGAGCTTACAGCCAGGGATAGGTCATAGTTAGCAGATGTATAATTACTATAAGGAAATATTGGAAAAACCTTTTAAATAGCAGTTTGGAAACATGTCACTTTAAGCATCACTGTGAATTGGGTACAGCTGCTACACTGCTTCTAACGATTAACCCTTGGATTGCTGCCATCTCTGTATTGCAGACTCTATTCAAACCTGCAAACACTGGTTATCCCATTATTATTTTCATTATCTTTTGTGAATAATAGACCACATTGTTTTTAAATTACAGGCTACCTCTGTGCTATAAAATGGGTATCTTGGTTAACTCTTCCAGGTATAGGTCTCTGAATGAGATCTCTGGTACACATTGTATTTCTGCGGCAAACCTCACCCTATTCTTGTCAATTTAGTGGTTTATTGGAGCTTTCTTTTGCTATTATGTTATTCAGTGATTGCTTACTATATGGGTTTTCGTGGGTTAGGTTTGTTCTGCTCCTGTGTAGATTGTCGCTTTGCAGACATTGCATGTTGTACAGGGTGAGCCAATTGGCTGGAACCACTTCAGGCTTCTCGAACTCTGGTACCCCATATGTTGCTAAACCACAACTTACACGATTCTCTAGCTGTCTGTTGCATTCAAAGAACATAAAGCATTTTACGGGTGTTCGCATTGTTCCTAGATTTTGACTATTCTATTTCTCAATATTGTTAATATTTATTCTTGAATTATTTTTAATACAAGTGTTAAGACTGTCTAGACCTTAAAGGGACACTATAGGCACCTAAACCACTTCAGCTCATTGAAGTGGGCTGGGTGCAATGTCCCATGCCCCTTAACCCTACAGTGGTAATTATTGCAGTTTCTGAGAAACTTAACTGGACTAGCTAGAATGATTGCACTTCTATATTTTTCAATTTTTTCCCCCTCTCTCTTTTTCTTGACATGATATAAGTTTTGTAAATCGATCATCTCTGCGGCTTTACACTACAAACTACAACTCCCATTAGCCTAGCACTGATGGCACAGGTTCAGCTGCTCGGTGTGCTGTAATGCTGGGCTATGATTTTCTGTGACAGCCACTTCCTGCTCCTGACTATCAATCAGAGACTGGGAACAATTAAAGCCCACTTTCTATGATTTGCACGTCCTCCTTTCTATTCACGTTAAATGTTATTTTCTGTAAGCGTGCCAAGTTTTAATTAAACTACCTTAATGGTCTAACAACTTATGAATCTATAATCACATTTTCAGCAACAATATTGTCTGCTTTCCAGACAGAATATTCATCAACGAGAAATGGCTCGAGAATGAGGGTCATGTGATAAGTGATGCATTGAATGAGTGCCACGAAGCAATAAAACTGGTCATTGCATACGCTGTGTGCCAGGGATACATTTTGAGGGAATTTGCTCAAGCTTTCTCATAGAATGAAGAACGTTAATGTGGAACGATCACACTAAATCATCTGGTTTATCGTTTAGGACAGGAAGAGCTAACTAGTAGCTCTCCATTTGCGGTGGCACTGTCTACAAACGGCAACAGGTAGCGATCATGGGATGCGGTTCCAAAGTTAATCTCGGCCAGCCCCACTTAAAGTTTTCAGAGGCTTAAATGGATGTGGGCTAAGTATAAAATGTTTGTATCTGGCTTCAATGGCTCTAGAGTGTGGAGTTCTGACATAGTGGATAAACAGGCCGAAAATCCCTCCATGCAAATCCTTCCCTGTGTATAAAATCCTTGCAACTATAGGCTTGATTTTACTTCAGATGGAAGGTGCTAAAAGGGTTGTGAATCATTGTCCAGAAGGACACTTACTCAGAAAGCTAAATTGAGGTGTCACTCTGAGAGAGGATTTCATAGACTTGGCGGCTCCTTTGACAAATCAAAGAATTAACGTCTGGAGGGGATTTACAGTAATATTATATTTTTATTTGCTGTATATGTTTTTAGAAAATTAATTTTGGGAATGGATGTGCGTGTATATTGGGTTCATCTCATGACTATTTTCAAAAGTAAATCAGTTGAGACAGAATTGTCATGTTTAAAATGCAGCTTTTATTATTCTTATTGAATTCAGTGAGAACCTGTTGGTTAGCATATAATCACCTGCGCAGGGTTTGAGATACGTAATGGTTTGTTCATAGAAACAACTGAAACTACTCTACGATTTATAGACAAAACAAGGAGGGGGAGACAAATCTAATTTGGACACTTGGTCCACCACCACACCCCTTAGTAATTGAAAGAAGAAGGTGAAAAAGTGGTTTATATGCAGAAATGAATAAAACTTTACATTTATTGAGTAATTTCAAAATCACTTTCCTTAAAAATACAAGATGATTGTAATATTTGGACCAAATAGTCTCTTAACAATGTCACTAACCCCCACACACAGTTGCATACAAGTATTGCTATGAGAGTAGTATATACTTAAAAAATAATAAATAACAATAACTTACTGGACTCAAATATCTCTAAAACTCCCGGCAGACAGTTATAGTCTATGGACATCAATATTGGACTGATGTTCGATAGAACTGCAGTATCAAAAGTCACCAATAGAGGCTCACAGATTGTCTGCAAAACACACTCTAGAGATCGCATTTAAGAGGTGTAAACCAAGAACAGGGAGTAGAAATCTAGTTTAGGAGAGAATTTTGCATGTGTTTTGCTCATATACGGAGATCGTCAGGAGTGTTCTACAAGTTAATAGGAGAAGGGGCAAGTCCACCCTAAGCTTGTGTATTAGCTGGACCACACAACGTGATAGTTAATAGAAAGGAACACAGCTGAAATTAAAGCTAGACTCCTTTGGAAGCAAATCGCAGGCAGTCCATGCAGTGCTAGACATCAGTCAGACATTATTTTGTTTTTATTTGTTGGAAAATGCATTTCATCATGATCTGAGAAAACATTGGCAGTATTCCTGGAGAAGTGCAGGTGTCTCTTCTCTTTTGTCTTATAAATAATTTAATTTCACTAATGATTACCTGGAATAGCCTTCAGGGTTATGTGATGAGCGAAATGAGTCTACTTTCTAGATATTTTTCATATTTGGAAAAAACTATTAGAAAAATATTAAAAATTTAGGAAAATGAAGAAACTGAATAATGATGGTGTGTGTGTATATATATATATATATATATATATATATATATATATATATATATATATATATATATATATTGGGTACGTTCAAGAAAAAAACCCATTTCAAATATATAAAATGAAAGACAAAACTAAGGATGGGGATAAAAAAAAAAAATTAAAAAAATATGCTTTAATGTGTTACAGTAATGCTATAGTTTGTGCAGGTTACGATACTACTTCATAGGCTATAAATCCTGTATGAATGCTCCAGCGCAGTCATTTTGAGGCCCTCGCTGGGTGTACGAGGAAGGCAATAACTCATAGTTTGGAAGAGCAATATATTATGGTTGGCATTTCTGGGAAATAACTTTTTAAAGGCATTTAAAATGGCAAGCTGCTTCAATACATATAGCTTTGTGTAGAAATATGAGAAAGTATTAATGCCAATAATCTCCATAAAATATTGTTTAATGCAGTTTAATGTTGTCCAAGCTCTCTTTAAGTATTAAATGTCACCTCTTTAAAAAGAAAATGTTTAGATTCCTTAAGCCGCGCAGACCTGTACATTGGGTTTAGCCAGACTTAGGGATACCAAGTTCTTTGATTGAATACAATGGATTTCTTTACTTTTTATTAAAAAAAATATATGTACTAACTCTGCACTGCCCAAAAACAAATAAAATGGTTTTATTAGGCACATATATATATATATATATATATATATATATATATATATATATATATATATATATATATATATATATATATAGCTTGCAAAACCTACAGTTCTCTTGTCAGCAGCCTTTGCAATCCCTCCTCTTCTAACCCCGCCCAGACTTTATGTGGCTGTCCAATCACAGACTTCCCAATGCAGCACAATGAGAAGTGTTTGTAAGTCAGGTGCTCTGGGCAATTCCTGCCTCTTGAGCTCAGCTGCATAGAGCCAACGAAACTAGGAAGCAACAGGACCAGAGTTGTCTGCTTGAAGGCCAAGGGGGTGTAACCAGGTTAATTTATAAAACTGTCAATTTAAATTAAAGCCTGAACATTTTGCAAAGCGGGGGGAAAAAAATTTCTACACATAAAACTTATATAAAGCTTTTCAGCAAGCTAAAGTATTTTAGGGGATCTGGAATGTCCCTTTAACTCTCTTTTCCAGAACATAATTATTGTGCATACTGGTTGTTTCTGGAATGTCCAAACTACTTCTTCTGTAACTTCATGTCCTAAAGAGATAATGACTAACCATGACCACTGCAGAATATTGCCTATTGCATTTCCCATGATGCTCAGCCAGCCGGTCCACAGTATCATTGTCCAGAAGGGATACCCCCACCTTCAACTCCCATAATGCATTGCCAGGCCTAACACTGTGAAGGGTTGTATATCTGCGACTGCACTTTTTGTCCAACTCTGAAGTACAGTTGCATTTTCCAAGGTAAACCATTCCTGCATTAGGCAGCAGAGAAGTTAAATTAAATAGCAAAATATCTATGTAATCAACGAGACCCAAGATTGGATGAAAAATATCTGCAGAAGCTGCTGACGTTGGTGATTGCAGTAAACGACGGGCGTTCATAGATGAAAATCTTTATTTTGAACGGGACCCGGACTCACGCAAGTAGCACCGATAATGCTGCCAGTGTTTAAAAAAAAAAAATTTGTACGGAAATGAGGGATCTCGGATAAAATCTCTCCTGTGCTACAGTAATCTGAATTCCCATTTATAAAGTAAAATGTCTGTAAGTGTTTCAATTCAGTGACATTGTTACAGCGCTATTGTGGGTGGAATTGGATGTCCGGCATGGTTTCAAGCAGGTGGAAAGAAATATGTGATAAAGAAAATCATATGAGATTTTATAATTTTTGGTCTCTCGCTGTTTGTACAATCCACGAGCCAGAGATCAGTAAACGAAGAAACAAACCACAAACATTAAATGAAAATGCTTTTCTAATAGAGTGAGTGGGCAGACTTTATTTACTTGACATACCCCGCCTACCGCCTCTAGTTTATCCTGAAAGAATCTCCAATATCCTGGTACAAACTCTGACTCCAAGTGAAACCAGCCACCGCGATCGCCTGTGTATTTCATTAGGGCGCATAAAGGTCCAATCACATATCCATTTGCTATAAATGCATGTTATAAGTGCTGATTCCCATACTATAGAGTAACATTTTCTCTCCAGCCAGTTATTCGATTTCCATTTTATGTCTGATAGATGTTTCATTATCTTATTATTATATGATATCATTCACTTAAGCATCACTTTACAGTATGAGTATATCACGCATAAAAATGGGAAGTAGTGTGAGACGAGCCTTTCTATCTGGAAAAAAGACATTTATTAGAATAAGTGATTTGCTAGGCACGTATTGTGAGTCTTGGATACATGGGAAGTGATTCTGCTAATGTAAATGGATGATGTCTTGTTTCTAACCAAGAGAGTTTACAGAGATACACCACATGTTACCTTAGTTTGCCTTTTGGATTGTCTAGAACAGGGGTGGGTGAAAGGTAGACCCCAACTGTTACAGCTACTCTAATGATAAAATGAGATATAAAAATCCATACCTCTTAATCCTGCAACTTGGATGGAGTCTTCATGCAATTACAATGCAATCATTGTAAGAGGTGTCTTTTTTGCACTCGACAGTCAGCATAGCGAGAGCATATAGAGCAAAGGAGAAATTAAACCGTTTGCTTTGTCTGTTCTGGGTTAATATAACTTTAGATGTGACCGTTCACCTTTATATCTTGAATAATAAAGCTATGATTGTAGTTGACCTAAATTTTCCCAAATCTCCTATTTTTGACTACATTTTGCAATTTGGTTTTCGATTTACTAAAGTTAGGTGTATTACCTTCCCATGAGCTAAACCTAAACATTTTCTAAAGATGCAGCAAATGATTTGCTTGAATATGATGTAATGTTTTAGGTAAGGGTCAATCTTAAATGGGAAAAAAAAAATGATCCATTTTTAAGATTGTACCTATATTCTTCCTCATTGACATAAAACAAATCTACTTTTTTTTCTGCTAAATAATGAAAACTAACATCTATAGAATACTACAATCTTGTAACATTCAACTCTTACATCCCTACTTTCTGATTTTTAGACTATATTATGGTGGTTTATTTTGTGTCTGGTCATGTACATTTGTTTTAAAATGTGTATTTAAGATCTTTCCCCAAAAAGAGAAAAGTTTTAAAAATAGAAACTCAATTGAAATGGCTGGTTAATGACCCGTTTTTGCAAGTTAATGCCCGGATACCTCTGAATGTATGCTATGGGTAAACCTCTCTAAGCTGTATTAAGACTAATTTATTACAGCTTGTGTATTGCACACTGCAAGTATTGGATTTTTAAGATATTTGAGAAAGTCTGAAGCCATATAGCAATAGAAATATCATCCTGTCATAGGCAGCGAAATTAGACTGTAAATTATTTGAAGCAGTGAGACGGAGGCAAGTTACCCTGTCCAGTACAAGATGTAACGCTGCATTAGAGAATGTATTTAGGAAATAGAATTCATATATTTGGTTAGCACTGCATGTGATTTGATACATAAAGTAAAGTGCAGTATTCAAAATATACAGTAGAGGTCACTGTAGGCTTGTCAGTTGCTTATTTAAAAAATAAGCTTTTTTAATGTACTGTATTCTTTTTTTGCCCCTTACATTCCCGTTTAGAATTTGGATGATTTCTCTAGATCTATTGAAATAGAAAAATTCTAAAATAACAATTTTTTCCCCTCTCGGTAACAATTGAGTCAAAACTCATCTACTGATGATGCAAACTCAAGCTGAGGTAATTTTTATATATATTTTTTTAAACCCTGATTTATCAATTAAATGCAATTTATTTTGCCTTAATGTAAGCTGAGTCATAAATAAGACTTTAAAATTAAAAAATGCAAAGTAACAGATGTTTCTTTTCTGCAATTTAATTAATTTGCATCCCTTTGCTGAATATGAAATCATACTGATTGACTTCCTTCGATGATTTTAAAGAGTTGTGTGTATTTTAAATTTTGTGATGGAACTTTCAAAGTCCACAATCACTTGATATTTTAATTCAACCAAATTAGTGCTACTTTCTTTGGAGAGTTAATTCTGTATTTTGTTAGAGCTCCGTATATTAGCTCATTCATGTGGGTTTGCATTTATAGAGAGACCTTGTTTGATGACATTTCTCCTCTATTGTTTCAATGACCAACGTCTGGATGCTGCCCAATTATTTGGTAATGCTTTGATTCGCTTAGGTTTTTGACCTGCTATGAGTACCTAAATACCCCTTTCTGTGTGAGTATGGTTTCAGAAGAATACCCCTTTCTGTGTGAGTATGGTTTCAGAAGAATACCCCTTTCTGTGTGAGTATGGTTTCAGAAGAATACCCCTTTCTGTGTGAGTATGGTTTCATAAGAATACCCCTTTCTGTGTGTGTGTGTGGTTTCAGAAGAATACCCCTTTCTGTGTGTGTGTGTGTGTGTGTGTGTGTGTATGGTTTCAGAAGAATACCCCTTTCTGTGTGGGGGGTGGGGGTCTGAAGAATACCCCTTTCTGTGTGAGTATGGTTTCATAAGAATACCCCATTTCTGTGTGAGTATGGTTTCATAAGAATACCCCTTTCTGTGTGAGTATGGTTTCATAAGAATACCCCTTTCTGTGTGTGTGTGTGTGGTTTCATAAGAATACCCCTTTCTGTGTGAGTATGGTTTCATAAGAATACCCCTTTCTGTGTGAGTATGGTTTCATAAGAATACCCCTTTCTGTGTGTGTGTGTGTGTGGTTTCAGAAGAATACCCCTTTCTGTGTGTGTGTATGGTTTCAGAAGAATACCCCTTTCTGTGTGTGTGTGGGGGGTGGGGGTCTGAAGAATACCCCTTTCTGTGTGAGTAGGGTTTCATAGGAATACCCCTTTCTGTGTGTGTGTGTGGTTTCAGAAGAATACCCCTTTCTGTGTGTGTGTGGGGGGTGGGGGTCTGAAGAATACCCCTTTTTGTGTGTGTGTGGTTTCAGAAGAATACCCCTTTCTGTTTGAGTATGGTTTCATAGGAATTCCCCTTTCTGTGTGTGTGGGGTTTCTACCCCTTTTTGCCTCTTTAGAGATATTGCCATTTTATGAAAGCAGCAAGGTGAATTGTTAGTATTGGACTTACCTAGGAGGATTTTCTTGACAGGACGGGTGAGCTTACAATTTAATACCAATCAAAGCGCCATTCTCTGGTTATTTAAAT
Source organism: Pelobates fuscus (assembly GCF_036172605.1). Taxonomy (NCBI): domain Eukaryota; kingdom Metazoa; phylum Chordata; class Amphibia; order Anura; family Pelobatidae; genus Pelobates; species Pelobates fuscus. The sequence goes on along the minus strand of NC_086320.1, from coordinate 357,846,082 downwards.
ATGCATGGGGATTTGGGATTACGCGCTGGTAACTTTGTGTTTTGTTCTTTGCTTGTCATCCAGCCTAGCTAGGGGTGTGCTATATAGCATTCATTTATTTGAATGGATGATGTAATGACTGAGCAATGAACACAGCTTATTTTTTATCATGTTTTTTTAAGGTCTGGGCAACTTATAATAGCCAGGTCATTAAAAGAACAATACCATACTGTTTCTTGTTTTTAAAACGAGTGTTTCCTTCCATTTTCCTTACATGAGATCATATCCATTTTTCCATAGATTTTTTTTTCTTTTAAATCTCCAAAACAAATATTGATCAAATATATGATTTTTTACATTTTATTTTTGTTTGAAATTAAAGTGCACGTCGCTGAAATTATTTTCAGTATGCTAAGCGATTGCTCTGTTGTGGCAGGCAATTGGCTGTTCTTATATAAAACATTTATTATTGGTTGCCACATTATTAAATACAGAAGTAGTTATGGTAGGGTGTGGAACTGCACTCTATCCCTTTAAGCAGTATGTAGCTGGGTGCTACTCAGACAGTCTCAGTACCAGAGACCAAAATGCTGAATAACAAAATAGAAGGAAAGTCGAGGCAGTCCAAGGTACAAATCAGGCAATTTTATTGAACCCACTCCATCGCAACGTTTCGACCTACATGGTCTTTGTCAAGCTTGACAAAGACCGTGGAGTGGGTTCAATAAAATTGCCTGATTTGTACCTTGGAGTGCCTCGACTTTCCACATTATTAAATACATTCACAATCCACTAAGACTGGTTTGTCTAATGATGTGCTTGCGCATTGCTCGGTAAGCTCATCTGAGAGAAGGTGACAGAAGGAGAGGAGGATAACTATTAGAGATGCAGCAACAAGCCTGGGAAAGGAAACCAAGCTAGACTTCTCCTCCAACCTTTGTCCTGTTGTATCAACTTGATTCTATATAAGGAAAAGTATTTGCTAAGTTTTCATTATCTATAAATATATGTAAAAAAACAAGCAAACAAAAAAGTAGGAATTATAAAAAAATAAAGTATGGGCACATGAAGGGGGCAAAAAATAAAATAATTCGATATAAAAGAAAGAAGTATTGAAGGCAGCCCCACAATTCTGTAAATTGGCTGTTCTCCGGTGGTCACAAATATCCCCAGCGGTCCTCTTTTGTGTTTCAGAGAGCAGTGTGTGCAAACTGTACAATTATTAGTACTGTTCAATAAGGATAATGTAACGGATCGACAGGCACCCCGACTGGGTACCTCCGTTGAAGGATGCTCCTAGCGCTTCCTGAGGACTCCAAGCACTGCAGCAGACACCACAACCACCGAACCGGAGAAGCATACGAATGCTCTCAAGCATATGAATGCTGTAAACAGCTGAACAGGAAAAGCATACAATCAGCTTACACTCCTGGCAATCCACTTCCCCCAATAATGAGACAACACTTCGTTTTGAGGTCAAGCAGAACTGTGACTGTACTGGCACATACAGCCTCTTTTATTCACAATCCACAAACATAGTACTGCCCACAGGGTTTTGGAAAACAACCAATAAACACGTAGAATACACTCCCACACACAATCCTCCCCTCTGCCTGTGATACAATTGCCTTACACAATGGGTAATGTAATTATCACGGGCAGAGAAATAGTTTTCCCACATTATTCATAACTTTAAAAGTATGCATCACATTCACATAAAACTTACATTTACATTTCACTTTGAGGGTAAAACAGGAACTCTGGACTGGCACATCCAGCCTGGCTTTTATTACAAGAGTACACATGCAGGCCACACCCAGGGGGAGGCATAAAATAACCAATAGTATCACGGGTGCAACCCACACATCCCCTCCCCTTAGTGTGACACATAATCCCATTATTCATACAGTTTAAAATATACTTTTTACACAATATTTATAACTTCAAAACCATACATCACATTCACATAAAATTACACAATCAATCCATTCAGGGGAACAACATATTAAAAAATGGCATGGATCAGACCAGGGGTTCAAAAGTTAGTAAAGTATCTTTTAAAACCCCTAGCTTTCCAGATCAGACCGGTTTTACATAGCCTTCTCTCCTGGAGAAGTAATCCGATTACCTCCCAGCACAGAGACAGACTCCATTGAGCACATGGGGACACAAAGACAGTAAAACACTTTAAAATACATAAATTCACCTTTTACACATAACACACAGACATTTCACCTATCCCCAGATAGCTGGGATCTGAGCGCACAAAACTACCGAATAGCGCGCAGATCCTACTCACACAGTTCACTTGCCATGGAGCCGAAGTCTTTAACTACACAAATGGGCTCCATGGCATAGCTATCTGGGTTAACACATTCACATAAAGTCTGGTCCTTAGTCCAAAGGCAAGAGGCGGGCAAACAGGCTTCTCCAGGGCCCAGTGGCGAGGTTGGTTTCGCCACACCTAGCTTATAATTTCCCTTTAAATGGGCAGGCATACAGCTGCAGTGACTTTCTATTTTTATTTTTTACTCTCTTTAATTACAGTTAGAGGCAACCACATGCAAAGGGACAGGGATCTCCTTGTACCTTATGTGCTATAAGCATCGGTTGTAGGAATGTAGTCTGTTTTGTTTGTGTCACGTTTTTCTTCTTTTTGAGATAAACTGAAGTAAACCCAGCATTTTAGATAAAGTTGCAATGATTGACAGAAGGAAGTTGACATAAAGAGTTACCTTTGAAACCCTGGGATATGTTTGGTGGAAGGAATCATTTTTAGCTTTTCAGGGAATGTTTTGCACTTGTCATCCCAAGGTGTATTTAATGAAATTGCCTGCAGATTTTAGAGTTAAAAATGTACATGAGTTTATTATGAATATGCCTATCTTTCCAGACCCCCTTTTTTGCATAGTTGCCATTTTATTGTGTATTGTTTTGTACTGTACTTAATGGGACACTATAGTCACCCAGACCACTTCAGCTCAATGAAGTGGTCTGGGTGCCAGGTCCCCCAGGTTTTAACCCTTTAGATATAAACATAGCAATTTCAGAGAAACTGTTATGTTTACATTGCAGGGTTAATCCAACCTCTAGTGGCTGTCTTCCTGACAGCCGCTAGAGGCGCTTCTGCGACGCTGGATCTGAAATTCGCATCCAGCGTGCAGAACGTCTAAAGGAAAGAATTGACAAATGCTTTCCTATGGACTGTTTGAATGTGCGCGCAGTTCTTGCCGCGCATGCGCATTCCGCTCCACTTGGGAGCTGACGTCGGCAGGGGAGGAGAGGTCACCAGCGCCGAGGAAGCCTGGCGCTGGATAAAGGTAAGTGGCTGAAGGGGTTTTTACCCCTACAGCGCCAAGGGAGGGGGGGGACCCTGAGGGTGGGAGGGTCCTAAGAATGCTATAGTGTCAAGAAAACAAGTTTGTTTTCCTGACACTATAGTGATCCTTTAACACTAAGTAACCCGTCTGTTTTAATCTTCCTTCCCAAGTGTACTACTTAGTTGTTATTCAAAAGGAAGTTCCAAGACCTGCAAATCTCTGAGCTAAAAAGTGTTCTCATAAAATAGAAAAAAAAATTGGCTCATGTTAGATGCAGGCCTCCCGGTAACCCGTTTTATTCCAATATCCTCACATCTTGAAACGTTCATATGAAAAGGCTGCTGTAGATTTAGCCTTGGGTCAGATTCTGTTGGTGCAGGTGCCAATGCTTATAAATTGTACAATATATACCTGGTTACATTATGTATGTGTGCATCATTTTGTTTAAAGAGGAATTGTTGCATCTGAGATTTATGCTCAAACCGATGGCCAATAAAATGGTGGCTTCAGTTGACTTTGGCTAAATTCAGTCCTTAAATGTTTTTCTTTCTTTTTTTTTTTTTATATAAGTGTCGGCATTAAAATTTGGTTTCCCATCTGGCAATGAATTGAAATCTCATAAAATAAACAAATTAATTAAAACTAAATGAACATGGCTAAAGCATGTCTACCTCTCTAGTGAGGCTTTAATAAATGAGACACGTTATAAGCTGCTGATGAATGTGTAATTAAAAAACAAACAAAAAAAAAACCCAGTCCTCTGACATTAGCATTTTTGAGCTGTATCTACAGCCAGCTTTTACCCATTCTGGTGTCTTTAAATTAGGCTTCCATAGTTGTACATAGTTTTAACAATGGTATAGCATGTGTCACCGTAATGCAAACTCTGCATGGTATCTATACAACTTACCAAGGATTGAAGATTCATTTAAATATTATAATTAATGTTGTGTGCGATGTCACTTCCAAACCCAATTGCTTTTATTCAATCGCTGATCAAGCCCTTATTCCAACTGGAATATAATTATAAATGCTTGGGATACACTCTGCCTTTTAATTGGCGTTCCAGAAGGGGGTCTTTCCACTTTGCAAAGAAATGCTGGCACTGAGCAAATCCGTGGCTTCCAGCCAGTTGTGCCATTCACAGCAAGTTCTAGGTTAATGCTTGTGGATTAGTCCAGACCTGCACTCCAAGCTTGGGAGCTGATAACACATACCCCCATGTCTGGCTTCTAGCCACACAGACCCCAGGAAGTCCTTGTGGCAGCATTTTTTCAATGAGACACAGGGTGAGCTTTCCGCATAGCTATCTAATAGGTACATTATCTGTGCTGGTGCCACAGAGGGCAAGCTGCATATTGCAATATGTTGGTCTCCCCATTGGCAGTACTTTCTAAGTCAGTAATTGGATGGGGGCTAATAAGATTACAGGTAAGGTAGCACCTGCCGAAGCTGTGAACTGGAATATGTAGCACCAGCAATGTTTCCGGCTTCAAATACTCTTAAAGTAGATTTGTCACTTCCAGGATTTTCAATTTTTATATTTATGTATCTACTATATTTAACAAATGTGTATTTGTGATGTCTGGAAAACCTAATTAAATGTAGAAATCCACGTTGGCATCTTTATCAATATGCTGGTACTAAGTACTTCCATCTTCGCTCCCTGTTATTTATAGTTATACATTTCCCCTTATCTGCCATTGAACAGTCATTTAAGAGAAGCAAGCATTGCTTCTGTTTCTCCTCCTCGAATGTAAGACGTGCCAGGGCTGATCTGGATTTAGGAATCGCAAAATCTTTAATATATTGCACGAAAAGTGATGGTTCCCCTTGAATGTAAGCACCTTTATTGCGCAGAACATCCCTTTCGTTTTCAATGTTTTTTTTTTTGTTTTTTTTTAAAGCTGCTGTTTTATGGGCAGCTGGTATGTGCTTTCCCTTCCACAGAAAGCATATACAATTAATTTACTTGTTCAAAGAGAGGAAAAACTGGGTTCTCCCTTCCATTTGTTGAAATTAATTGCAGTTGATTAGCAGAGGAGAAGACAGGAAACGGTAGACTATATTATTTTTAGTGGCGCTGAGAAACGCGTTCGGAATCTCATTGTTAAGAGGAAACGTTCCAAATCCTGCCTGAGTTGATTTTCCGAGATGAGCTCTTGACTAATCAGTTTTGTAAGGTTGGTCAACAATTTTGGTTTCAATAAAACCTCTACACAGTTCTTGTGCAAGTTATTTATTTAGGGTTTTTTCCCTCTTGCTCTCTAGTGGGAAGGTAGTTTTTTTTATGTCACCATTCTGATTTATTAAGTTTTGTTTTGTTTTTTTAACTTAAGTAGAAAAGGCTCAATTGTTTCTTGCAGTTTTTTTACTTTTACACTTTTAAACAAGGAATTGGATATTCAGATAGACTGTTATTTACTAAATTGTGAGATGGCCGGAATTCATGGTGAATTTCAAGTTTTCCATCTAGACAAACAACTGTAGGTTAGCGGACTTGAAGACCTATTTACTAAATTGACTATTGCTGCCTAAAATTTTAAAAAAATCTCTTGAATTCCTGTTAGTTTTTTTACTTTATTGGTGTGAAATCTCTTTTTTTTTTTTTTTTTAACCATATTATGTGCAAACGTGTTAAATTTTGCAAATCATACCTTAAGGAACACTACAGCGTTAGGAATACAAAGCTGTATTCCTAACGCTATAGTGGTCTCCTCCTTATTTAAATTGGGGTGGGGGTAATCTTACCTAATTATTTTCTTTTCCCCCCATTTCTGAGATCCAATCAATGCAGTTGCTCGTCCTACTATTTTGATTGATGCCAGTAGTTTATATGACTCTGTGCAGTCTAATAAGATTACAAACATGCTGACATGTTGGTAACATTACACAAAATGGACATACACACAAATAGAGACGTGCTAGTACAGAAAGATTGATAACTAAACAAATAACTCGATTGTGATTCGACTCCTAGAACGTTGGAGTCTGTTCTACCTCATCCAAGACCAGAATCCCAGGAGAATGAAAAGTAATTACTTTTTATCCTCATTGTTATCTAGAATATTATCCGGAATCCCATGTGTCTTCATAGAAGTTCATTTTGTGTAAAGATGGCAGTACCTTAATGTAAACCCCCAGCTTTAGATAATTTTATAAAACCTTTTAATCCTTAGTGAACTACAGCTTGACTTGTGGGTTTACGACTTCCCAATATAGTAATACATGCTTTAGTTCCTAAAATTGTCTATCTGCTGGCCCTTAAAATTCTTAAAATATTTGGCATTCCATGCTGTGTACCCTCCATTTAAAAGAAGTAAATCCTCCCTTTCAAATCATGGATCTCATGTAAGATAGACCAAGAGATGGGGTATCTTGAAGAGCCACCAACCTACTCCATAAAATACTGCCCTCATGCCCGGTGAGGTAGGTGATCAATGTGCTGACTCTTTTCGTTTGTCGGCATAGCCGGCCCTGAGATGCATTTTAACTTTTTCTCTATTTTTAGAGCTTCTAAGATCGTTAATGTGTCTTGCCGGGTTTTTAATTTCACATTCAATACATTCTTTTTACTATTCCAAATTACTTTCTCTTTTATTGCTCTGCTGAAATGATCTGTTCTATTGCTAGCGACTAGCGACTTCTCGTCTGTTCTTGCAGTCGTCCCTCTTCCATCACACTTTCCAAGTTTTTTTTTAATGTGTTTTTATTACCCTTTTATTATTAGCTAGTAATTCAGTACTATCGTAGACATGATTTCCGACCATCCATTATTTATTTATTTAATCCGTTATTTTTTATGGCTTTGGCAGTGGAATTGTGTGTTTATCTGAAATTTAAATAAACCAACAGCAGCATTCGCTCACCTGCAGCATACAGAGCAATTTAAATTTATTTTGTGTACTTTTTACATTTTTAGTGAAGGGCTTGAATTTGATTGATCTCGGTCTATTCGGGGAGAACACCCATAGCAATCGTCACCCACAATTTTTTTTTCTTTTTCTAAAATGTTAAGAAATGAGCCATAAAGTGGCAGAACGTTACCACATATGGCATGAGAGAGAATAAACAAGGCAAACCGAGAGCGATGTTGGATAATGGCCTTGGGAGTCTTTGCATCAATTGTCTGAAAAAACGGACACACACTCCAGAATGCATGGAGAGATTAGGTTAATGAATACATGGGCTGTATCCTATTCTTGGAGAGGATCTGTCATGCCTGCGATAAGCGTGTTTGTGTGCAGTACATAGAAGTCATAATTCAGGACTAAAAGTGGTAAACATAGCAAGTGCCAAAAGCAAAAATGTTGGGAAATCTCCAAAAACTTATCTTGCACGTATTATTATTATTTTATTATTTAAATAGCGCCATCAGATTCTGTGGATCTGGCACTTACAACTAGTGACCTTTTTACACGCTCTTTTGAACTACTTTGAGGACTACCAGGCACTTTTCACGTTTGCCACGTTATAATGCATTGCTCATTTGACACTTAAACGTGGAAAATGGCGTTTGAATTTTTTTGGCACTTGCATCGTTTACCACTTTTAGTCTTTTTTATCGTGTTAATTGTTTTATATAAGCCTTAGTTCTTAACACACATTCAAGAATATTCCACCCAACCCTTGATGGCTGCGTTTGAAAAGCAGTGGCACAGAGGAGGCATGGACAACTGGTGGTTCAGGTTGTCATGATAAGCTGCAACCCTCCCGATTGGCCTGTAGCATGCGTACCTTAATAAAACCTAGCTCAGGATCCAACGCCTTCGACTCTGGCCTTCAGGGAATTTCTGAAATGTAGCCAGCACGTTCTAGTGTTAGTTACACAATATACATAATGAATTGGTAGTGCAATTATGCACAGCAGGTACGTGCAATTATGCCCACTGTATAGGGTGCTTCCAACCTGTATTATGCCAGTCAGACAATAATCCCAGGATAAACAGTGTGTGCCTTTAATCCATTAAGGGACAGAAAGGGAATGCTTTGGGTGTATTTACAATCTTTTAATGTTTGCAGTATTGTAGCAGAATTGTAGGAACTCTAACACACAGTGTAATTTCATGTCCCTATTTTTACACTGCCAGTGAATGTAGAGTTTTCAGTTACGTTTAACATGTATATATTGTATTCTTTTTGCGTTGGTGACATCAGTGATAATCCTTGTGACAGAAGAATATTGTCCTGTGAATGTGTGTAAATGGGAGCTTGCATTGTCAGCGACCACTGCTATCCATCTCACAAATCAGGACTGAACCAAAGATAAGAATGTATGTTAAATATTCTCAGGTACATCTTGAGAACAGAGTGATTGTACATCAGGATTGTAATGTTTCTCTGATAAATGCACTATGCTACCCCTGCAAATGACAGGCATCAGTAAAACCAGTTTCACTTTCATCCATACGTTAAAAATATAAAGAAAATAAATAAATATATATATATATAAACTGGTTTGCAACTTCTTTGTTCATCAGTCAGTTTTGGTCCATATTTCTTCTAGCTCTGTAGACTGGACAGATGATTCCCATTCCAGCCGCAGTATGAATTCAGGGTGGTTGATAGTGAAATATCTTTCTAGATGGAATTATATTGTCAAACGTTAAAGGGACACTATAGGCTTGGAATCCAAAATTATATTCCTAGCTTGTAGTGCCCCCTCGTTCGCACGCCCCTCCCCCGCAGCGCAGAAATAAGTAGAAACCCTTTTGTTACTTACCTGAATCCAGCACTTATGTCCCTCGATGCTGGGTCAAGCTCCTTTCTTCGCGTCTCCTCGACATTGGGGACCTAATACGCATGCGCAGCCTTTGCCACAAAAGCATTACAACAACCCCATAGGTTTTAGCTGACGCTGGTCGTCCAGCGTCAGGCGATCAATAGTCGCCAACCATCCAGAAACGCCTCCAGTGGCTGTCTGCTAGACATCCACTAGAGGTGGAGTTAACCCTGCAAGGTAAGTATTGCCGTTTGTCATCAACTACAATAATTACAAATGCAGGGTTAAACTGATGGGGACAGCGCATCCAGACAACTTCAATGAGCTGAAGTGGTCTGGTTGCCTACAGTGTGTCTCTTTAACTGTGGATTCACAGACAGTCTCTGAGTCCACATATTTAGAATTATTTAAAAATCCTAAGTCTTATTGGTAATTTGAGTGAACCTTAATGATGTGATGTTTTCTACTTTTTTCTATTTTTATTTTTTTCTATTTTGTTTATATGTATTACGATGAGCAGAGCAGTTCCAAACAGGAAAATGAAGCGACTCAGACTGTACTGTTGGCTTTATTATGGAATACAGAACTAGACACTGGGTTTCACTAATTAGGATTAATTGTAAGTCAAGCTACATGAACTGCCGCGCAAAGTGGGCTGTAATTAAATAAAAATGTAATCATTGTAGAATTGTGCCTCTGATACCCACTGTAGATGGATAGTTCTTTTCAGAGAACCGTTATTACTTTTTGTGACCAGGAAGTCCACACATTTTCTCTGATTACTCATCGCTAATGGGGCTATTATCAGAAGGTTTTAGGATTTATCTGAAATGACACCGAGCAAAATGCCGTCACGTGATCCTGCTTTTCTTTTTCTCTGGAAACCTAAATAATCCGCACACTTGGAGAGAAAAATGTTTTGTCTGTGCATTTGCCTGTAGAGCACACACACTGTTTATCAAGATTGCAGTGTTTGCTTATCACTCTCACTATAGATCTGTTATAACAGATTTTGTGTAAGTTGAGGGCATGTCATTTCAGATAGGGTCTGACATGTCCTTTTTTCTAAAGAGTTCTGATTCCATGTTTAATTTGTTTGCTCTGTTTTGAAAGGAAACCTATACAGTGGAACCTCGGTCCTGGAACGCTTCAGTACTGAAACAATTTGGTATTCAAACAAAATATTTGAGAAAAAATGTATTGGTATTAGAACAAAATCACACAGCATTACCCTCGATGGCACCACTTTGGAACCTTGTTGGTATGGTGGATCGACCTCCTAGCGCTAGACTAAGCGAACAGAGCTCCATTCTGTCAGCAAACAGAGCTCCATTCTGTCAGCAAACAGAGCTCCATTCTGTCAGCAAACAGAGCTGACCGGTAAAGTGAAGTTACATTTTAATTTCTTTTACATTGTTTATTGGTTTTCTGTATGATTGTATGCATTTAAGGTATTATTAAACTGTAAAATGTGTGTTAAAATGCTGTTCTTTTGGGGGCCCGGAATGGATTAATCTAATTTAAATTAATTCTTATGGAAAATTTAGATTCGGTTTTCGAACAACTCTGTACTCAAACAGCCTTCTGGAACGGATTAAGTTTGAGTTCCGAGGTTCCACTGAAGTTCCATTCAATTTCTATGACCTCTGTCCACCTCCCTTTGATGTTTACATATATTTCCAGCGTGGAGACACCGTTACTTCAGCCGTTCGAACCCCTATCTAATTTAAGCAATCCTGCAGACGTCTTCCATTTTCCAGTCCAATCTAATGCTGTTCATAGAGAATCACTGTGGATGAGATGCACAGTATAACTACTAGATAGAAATATATATATTTATTTCAATTATTTTATTTTTTTTGAATGTCCTTTTATAACCCTGCATTGAAAACATTGTCATTTGCACAAAACTGCCATATTTTACATTGCAGCGTTGACAGGGGCACAGCACCCAGACCACAGGGGGCCTATAGTGAACCTTTAATAGTGTCTCTATAAATCAAATCCAAAATTTTAAGTGAACATATGTTGTCAGGCCTAACTTAGATGATCATATTTCTTAAATATACGTAGGAAGTTACTGGGGCCTGTGGAGAGGCTTGGAGGCCAGCCTCCTTCCTACAGAATATTGACCTGGTCACAGAACTCCCTGAAAGGCATCAAAAAACTTACTCTTGCCATCCCTGAAGTCTTCCCCCTCTTACCTAGCAGCTGCAACCTACCCAAGCGCTTAAGGTGCCAGCTATCCACTTGCGGTGGCACTTTGGCAGAGACAAGGGTGAGACGCCATAATTAAGCTGGCAACATGGAACTGGTCAAACCCTTTTCCGAGTGACAATTAGACACTGTATGTGGAATCAGGATGCTCTTTGTACAGATGGTAGCTGAGCTGATTAGCTATTTGAGGATGCATGGGTTGTGGAGGTTCTGTGTCAGGGAAGGAGGCTTTGGGGTCTTAATCTCCTGGCACCTGGTCTGTAGAGGACCCAGCGGGGCACGCACTGTTATCACAGACATGGTGAGAGGATACATTCCTTTGTTCTGTTACAAGGTCCATAGTCTGTAGGGAGGTGGTTGGCCTCCAAGCCTCTCCACAAAACCCCAGTAACAAAGTCTTTAATTAAAGCATGTGTAACCACAGTATATTTGGAATCCTTGGCATTCCATTGTATTTCTTACCTCCTAAATTACGGTAAGTTTTTAAAGAGGAACTGAGACTTTGTTAGAAAAGGTACATTCTAAGAGCAAGCTAAACTTGTAACACATTTATGTATTCCCTTTTCAACTTTTCTGGCACAAATGTCTTGAGATTCTCACACCATGACCACAACTGAAATGACATTGAAGTTTAAATGTGCTTTGTGCATCACCTTACAGTTTATTAAACAATATATTGAATATTGGTGACTGCTTGTGATTCAGGGGTCTTTCTTTTCCTTCGAGGTAAGGAAAATAAATCTGGGCATGATCTATTTTGGTCTGTAAAGAATGAAGAATAAAATGGTAACTTCTGGTATATATAATGTATTTTTATTTTGTTTAGTTTTTTTTTGTGTTTCATGTAATCTTTGCAATGGAAAGAAGTCCAAGGATCATAGTCTTTGTCTCGATACGTTCTCCAAACCCTCTGGTTGCTCCTAATCACACTAAAGATGGTTTGTTTGTATTTTCTGGTAGTGGGGATGTCCGTATTCGTACTCTTCTTGTTCAGTAACTGTGCCAGGAATAGATTTCAGCTGGCAAGCTCTGCGTTTTGTGCCTGTGCAATATCTGATAAAACATTAATCATCTCTCTCCAATCCAAACCCATTGACAGAGATTGTAAAATGTAATTTAGCGGTGGGAATAGACTTAATGTTTTTTAATGGTCATAAGATTCCCTGTGATTTATTGTTTTCAGATCTTGAAGATTTTTATTTTGTATTTTAAAGCGGGTTATTGCAAATGATTCAGTGATGTCACTTATGATAAATGAGACGTGCTCCCAATCACAGACAGCAGGGGGTGCAGGTTAGTAACATGCATTTACCAGGACTGTAAAAGCCCCCAACTTTTACAGAACTGCAGATCCCCTGAGACTTGTAAGGAATCATGGGGGTTGTAGTTCAAGTACTTTGGGTTCTATCTCTTGCTATCACCGTGTGCAAGTGTTGTGAACGACCCTGCAGCTTGAATCTTTTAAGGCTCAGAAGCAAGGCAAGCTGTAGTATTCGTTATAGCAAAATGCAGTACATAATGTAGCTCTTGTAAGGTTACCTGACCTGATCCAATTTGAAGATTATCAAAGTAACATAAAACAGTAATGTGTCTCGCGGGCCCTAAATTGTCAAGCGACCTTCTGAGTTTTATTTACTGTTGAAAATGTAAAGTGCTTCTTCCAATGGCCTGTGATCCCAATGGTAATTGAAATACCTGCAGTAAACAGCCGGCAAAAGACATGATATGGGAGACTACAGAGTTTATGTCAGCAATGAAAGTGGTTAATTTGAATAAAGCCATTTGACAGTGCGTGTAACGGGCATCTTATTTATTTATTTCTTATATTCAGCAGCTCTTAAAACAGTTTCCCAATTCATCTTACTGCAAATGATACACAGATCCTTTCTCTTATAACAAGCAAGGAGTTATGGCTTCTCTGAAGCATTAGGAGTCCTCATTCTAACAATTCATTTGCCTAGTAGAGAACTAGAAGACTTAGAGCTTTAGCAGCATTTCGGCTTGTCATTATTTTTGTATTGTGAGGTTGATTGCATTTTCTCTCTCTCTCTCTCTCTCTCTCTCTCTCTCTCTCTCAAATGAACATATTACTAATAGCGATTTCAGATATTTACAGGTTTAGCGCATCCCTTTAATACAATGATGTAGAAATGAGGTTTAAATGAAATATAAAGTCAACATTTCCACTAGCTATTGGTGTTTGACTTGTGATTTTATGGTGTGCATATGTAATATATGTAATAAATATCCCCATACCATTGTGCTTTCCTTGTTAGCCCAGCAAATGTCTGTATTATAAATCTGCTGTTTGATAAGTGTTTCGTAAGTGCAACACACTATACAATACTGAGAAACGGACAGGTCATCCTAAGAAGTCACAGAGTATGCCTTAAGGAACACTAAATCTGTATTTCAGATACTATAGTGCTGGTATTCAGCATTGGGTCCTTGGTGCCCCTCTCTCCAGCGATTTAAGGTGATTTTTTTAAATCTTAACCAAAAAACAGCATCTATTAATTTTCCTACTTAATATGGGCCTTGGTTTAATATTTTTGGATAAGCTTTTGAAAATTATATATAATTGCTGCGGTTGGCTCTAACTCTGTTGTCAGCCAATCCAATGGTTTCCCATAAAAGCATTGGGAGGCTATTGCGCATGCTTGTCAAAATGCCGCAATGTGCAATCAACATCTCCTTGTAGAGATGCATGGAATAAATGCACCTCCATGCAGAGAGTAGACACAGTGATCACGTGCAGCACTGACCCAGGAAGCACCTCTACTGGCCATCTGAGTGACTGCCACTAGAGTTGTTCCTAGGCAGCAATGTAAACACTGCCTTTTTTTCTGAAAAGGAATTGTTTACATTAAAAGGACACTATAGTCACCTGAACAACTTTATCCTAATGAAGCAGTTTTGGTGTATAGAACATGCCCCTGCAGCCTCACTGCTCAATCCTCTGCCATTTAGGAGTTAAATCCCTTTGTTTATGAACCCTAGTCACACCTCCCTGCATGTGACTTGCACAGCCTTCCATAAACACTTCCTGTAAAGAGAGCCCTATTTAGGCTTTCTTTATTGTAAGTTCTGTTTAATTAAGATTTTCTTATCCCCTACTATGTTAATAGCTTGCTAGACCCTGCAAGAGCCTCATGTATGTGATTAAAGTTCAATTTAGAGATTGAGATACAATTATTTAAGGTAAATTACATCTGTTTGAAAGTGAAACCATTTTTTTTCATGCAGGCACTGTCAATCATAGCCAGGGGAGGTGTGGCTAGGGCTGCATAAACAGGAACAAAGTGATTTAACTCCTAAATGACAGTGAATTGAGCAGTGAAATTGCAGGGGAATGATCTATACACTAAAACGGCTTTATTTAGCTAAAGTAATTTAGGTGACTATAGTGTTCCTTTAAAAAGCCTGCAGGGAGCGGCTATAGACAACAGAACCACTACATTAAGCTGTAGTGGTTGTGGTGACTATAGAGTTCATTTAACAATTATGAATTCCACGTTTACAGAGCCAGGATTTTTAATGTAAGGACATATAATTGGCATGGATACCCTCTTCGCGTTTTATTTGCACTTGATCAAGCCATAATACACACCAAGAATAAAATGACCAGCTGAGCATCTTTTTGTACTTGCAGTATATTCAATTTTGTAATCATTCTGTTCTCTCTTACCCTCCCTTTCCCTTCAGTAGTTTTAAATTAGATTTGTCTGAAACGGTAGTTGGTGATTAGGTCCTAATTACCAAGTACAGATGAGCCACTCTGCCTCTTCTTATCCGATTTGCCATCCGTGGTGCCTGCGCCGCGTCTAGTCCGACGCAATGCTTGGAAACGTGACTCCACTCGGGTCATTTTTCAGACAAAAGCACAATTATTTCCAAGTACATTATGAAATGCAGTGCAGGGGCGGGGGGGGGGGGGGGGGTTGAGGTTTATTTTGTTTTGTTTTTTCCCAGCAGTACAGACATATTCGCTTCTAAAGAAAAAAAAAAAACTGAGCTAGAATCAGACTACCTTGGTAGCATGAAATATGATGACTGCTAATTGACTTGCCATTTGCTGTTATAAGTAAATAAAGTTAAGCTTGTTTTCACCCCTTTCCCATAAAAGGAGCGATTTATTCTCCAGATGGCAGTTTTCAAGTAGGGATCTCATTCAGTCTCATGGCTCTTTGAGGACCAAAATATAAAAACAATTAATGATCTGAAGAATGACATTGAAAGATTTGCTTCCTTTAAGGGTTTGTTGGAAGAAATGTTTATTTTGTAGTGTGAGGTTGTAGCATATTCTTAATAAATTTTGATCTAAAACTCTAGAACAATCAGAAGCTGGCTGATGGTTTGGAGAGTTTTGGTCTAACAGCTTAGAGTCCTTTAATGATGGCACGGCCCTAACACTTTTCTTTATTGCATGTCTACATACGCTGGTGACCTTACTTACACAAAATGTGACTTTGCTTAAATAAAATGTGTCCTGAATTTTGGATTGCAACTCCTTTGATGGGGCCTAATATATTTTTATAAGGCAACAAAAAAAGGGCACCCCGTTCCCATTGTAACCACATGACATGATTAAAGACAAGTTTCTGTTATTTCTTCTAAGTGGGAAATCTCTAGGTCAAAAAAAACAAGAAGTGAGTACACTCATATGTTTCATATACAGTGGGACCTCGGTTTACGAATTTAATTCGTTCTCCGGGACGTTTCGTATTGCGAAAAATTCGTAAACCGAAACACGGTTTCCCATAGGAATGCATTGAAAACCAATTAATGCGTTCCGGAGGTGAGAAAAAAGTCAAATAAAGTATTTTATCTGTTCAAAACTCTTTATAAAGTGCACTTTAAAGGCATAAATACTGTACAGGGACATGGTTAATCAAGAAATAACATTTCAAACATCCAACTTTATGTTTTAAAACATCACACATCAACTTTTAAAACATGGCAAAGTTTTGATAACATGGTACAGTACACTTTAACTGTACATAAATCACACGTCAACAGGGAAAACATGGAAAATAGCAAAACAATTTCAACACTGTTTGGAAGATGAGGAGGACGAGGGCAATTGGGCAGCACTAACACAAGCCGGTTCTTCTTCATGTCTAGGCTGTTTTTGTAGGAACCTTTCCATTGTCTGCTGCCTCTGGCGCCTTTTAAGCATCCCTCGGAAAGGGGACATGATGTCTGTGTCAAAACTGCTCACAAGTCTGTGGGCTAGAGCCTTATCTGGGTGGTGCTGCTGTACAAAAGTCTGTAGGTTTATCCACATTTGGCATGCCTCCTTGAGTTCCGTGGAAGAGAGCTGTTCCTCACTCATTTCCTCCTCCTCCTCAAATGCGATCTGCTCCTCCATCGACTCCTTCTGCAATTCCACCAGCTCCTCGGTGGTTAGGTCACGGTTGTGTTCCTCCACCAGCTCGTAGACATCCTCCTCAGTCACCTCCAGGCCCATGGTCCTCCCCAAGGAAACAATTTCCTCCAAGACTGTTGACTCTGGTGCAGGTGCAGAAGCACTGGAGGCAGGTTTTACAACACAGTCTGGCCAAAGGTTGCGCCAAGCAGAATTTAGGTTTGTCTGGCTGACCCCGGCCCAGGCAATGGTGATAATCTGCAGACAGCTCACAATGTCAAAATGCTCTCTCCAAAATTCATGGAGGGTGAGGCTTGAGCGATCTGTCATCTCAAAGCATCGCCGGAAAAGCTCCCTTGTGTAGAGTTTTTTAAAATTGGAGATGACCTGCTGGTCCATTGGCTGGAGTAGTGGGGTGGTGTTAGGCGGAAGGAACATGACCTTGATGAAATTAAAGTCCTCCAGCAAGTCTTCCTCGAGGCCTGGAGGATGGGCAGGAGCATTGTCCATGAGCAGCATGGCCTTGAGTGGCAGGTTATTGTCCAGAAGGTACTTCTTCACAGCAGGACCAAAAACCGCATTGACCCACTTCACAAACAAGAGGCGTGTGACCCAAGCCTTTGCGTTAGACTGCCACAAAACGCTCAACTGCTCCTTGTACACCTTGTGTTTCTTGAAGGCCCGTGGGTTCTCTGAATGGTAGACAAGCAGAGGCTTGATCTTAAGGTCCCCACTGGCGTTGGCGCAGAACAGGAGGGTAAGACGGTCCTTCATCGGCTTGTGGCCAGGCAATGAGGTCTCCTCTTCTGTGATGAAGGTACGCTTTGGCATCCTCTTCCAGAAGAGTCCAGTCTCGTCGCAGTTGAAGACCTGCTGAGGAAGGTAGCCCTCTGAAACTATGACCTCCAGGAACTCCGTAGCAAATTCTTCAGCTGCAGCAACATCAGAACTTGCAGCCTCTCCATGCCTGACCACACTGTGGATGCCAGATCTGTTCTTGAACCTTTCGAACCACCCCCTGCTGGCCTTGAAGCCTTCTGCATCTGCTGACGTTCCTGGCTGTTGTTTGAGGAGGTCAGCGTGCAAGGCCTTGGCTTTTTCGCAGATGATCGCCTTGGTCACTGAGTCCCCTGCACGCTGCTTCTGTTCAATCCAGAGCAGGAGCAACTTCTCGACCTCGTCCAGAACAGGTGGGCGTTGCTTGGAGACCCTGGTGACTCCCTTGGCTGCATCTCTCCCAGTAATCTTCTCTTTCATTTTTAGGATTGTACTGATTGTGGATGCACTCCTTCCATACTCTTTGGCAAGGTCGGTCAATCGCATTCCTCCTTCATGCTTCCTGATGATTTCCTTCTTGTCCTCAAGCAGAATCATCACCTTCTTCCTCTTCCCAGCTTCCACTGCTTTCTTGGGTGCCATGACACCACCGTCCCTATGTATGCAAAAAAAAAAAATGAAAGATGCTTTACACCCATATGAGCTGGCATGGAAAACAACCCCACAATGCAAAACACACAGTAAAAGGCATGCACAGCACATGAGCTGGCATGGAAACCACAGTAAAAGCCATGCACAGCACATGAGCTGTAACAGGCATGCACAGCACATGAGCTGTAACAGGCATGCACAGCACATGAGCTGTAACAGGCATGCACAGCACATGAGCTGTAACAGGCATGCACAGCACATGAGCTGTAACAGGCATGCACAGCACATGAGCTGTAACAGGCATGCACAGCACATGAGCTGTAACAGGCATGCACAGCACATGAGCTGTAACAGGCATGCACAGCACATGAGCTGTAACAGGCATGCACAGCACATGAGCTGTAACAGGCATGCACAGCACATGAGCTGTAACAGGCATGCACAGCACATGAGCTGTAACAGGCATGCACAGCACATGAGCTGTAACAGGCATGCACAGCACATGAGCTGTAACAGGCATGCACAGCACATGAGCTGTAACAGGCATGCACAGCACATGAGCTATAACAGGCATGCACAGCACATGAGCTGTAACAGGCATGCACAGCACATGAGCTGGCATGGAAACCACAGTAAAAGCCATGCACAGCACATGATCTGTAACAGGCATGCACAGCACATGAGATGGCATGGAAAACAACCCCACATTGCAAAACACACAGTACAGTTGTAACAGGCATGCACAGCACATGAGCTGGCATGAAAAGCAACCCCACAATGCAAAACACACAGTAACAGGCATGCACAGCACATGAGCTGGCATGGAAATCACCCCCAGAATGCAGAACACACAGTAAAAGGCATGCAAACAACCAAGCTCAGCTCCCTACCTTTCCACTTCTTTAGATGCACCAAAAAGGCTCCAAACCCTGCTGCAAATGGCTCCAAAAGGCTCCACAACTTGCTGCAAATGGCTCCAAAAGGCTCCACAACTTGCTGCAAATGGCTCCAAAAGGCTCCACAACTTGCTGCAAATGGCTCCAAAAGGCTCAACAATTTGCTGCAAATGGCTGCAAATGGCTCCAAAAGGCTCAACAACTTGCTGCAAATGGCTCCAAAACCTCTCCAACACCTCCACACTACACACTCACGTGCTACCCACACTTCAGTATGCAGGGGGCGGAGCTATAAACCGGGACACTTGTTTCGTATTGCGAAAAAAATTCGTAAACCGAGGCAATTTTTTTTACGAATTTTCATTCGTAAACCGAATTTTCCGTTAACCGAGGCGTTCGTTAACCGAGGTTCCACTGTACTTTTGTAAAATTCTCTGTCTGGTCACATGATGTACTTCCATAGTTGGAGACACAGCACCCCCTAGTGTAAACTTGAAACAATCAGGCAGATCATTATCCGAAAACTGCCTAATAATGTATATGAACACTGTTCTGGCTGGAAACACAGATCAAATATAGTTAAAGGGACATCCCACTGCCCTAACAAAAATAACGCTTTATTAGATATACCCTCCAGTGAAAACCTGCAACAATTTAATTATGCATTTTTTTTTTTTGCAAAAGCTTCAAGTTTTGTTGTCTGCATCCATTGCAAACCCTCCTCTACTAACTCCGCCCAGACTTTCTGTGACTGTCCAATCACAGACTTCCCAATGCAGCTCAATGAGAAGTCTTTGCAAGGCATGTGCTCTGTGCAATTGCTGCCTCTTGAGTTTAGTACCACTGAGGTTACCAACCAAGAAGTAACATAATTGGTTGTCAATTAGGAAGGTGTGGTGGTAACAAGGTTAATTTATAAAACTTCTTTTGAAATCTGCACTTTCTGTAAAAAGAAAAAAAGGACTACTGCATAAAAACAACACAAAGCACGCTACAAGCTTTAGGGGTCATTGAACCATTGGATCAAAATAGTAAAGACTCCAGGGAGGTAATGGGGACGACCTTAAATGGGGTGTAAAAATAGCAAACCAGACACAAACATGCTTACTCGCTAGAACGGGGGTATGGACAAGAGACCAGGTAATTACGAAATTTGAGCTAAAGAAGCAGATAAAGAATTTTCCAATTCAGCATTAAATTTGCAATTGTCTTGTCAACTGAAGATGGGAAAACTATGTCTACATATAACCTTCTACTCCTTGCACCCTTTTAACCCCTTAAGGACCAAACTTCTGGAATAAAAGGGAATCATGACATGTCATACATGTCATGTGTCCTTAAGGGGTTAAGACCGTTGAGTGTGCTTGTTTTGGGTTTTTTCTTGTGTGTTTTCTATGTTTATTTCTATGTGGTGGAATTGGGCAGCTCACATGAAGCAATCTTCTAATCAGAGGATATAAATGATGTGATCCTGGCACAGACCTGAAATGAAATTATGAGAACACAGTTTTTATACAACTACTGGCATATTTGCACATCATTAATATGGCAGGTGAAGATATATAAATATATATATATAGTACCCAGCACACACACTCAAAAAATCAAAAGATGCCGGGTGCATTACAGCCGTAGCCAAAAAATGCTATATGTTATAGTAAATGAAGGCTTGCACTCATGGTCTGTTGTAGGATTAAAACAATTCTTCTTTATTCCAATTTGTTTAAAACATGATTGCCGTCATCAACGTTTCAGCCACTCCTGTGGCTTTCATCAGGATCAATTCAGCATACAGTATGCTGAATTGATCCTGATGAAAGCCACAGGAGTGGCTGAAACGTTGATGACAGCAATCATGTTTTAAACAAATTGGAATAAAGAAGAATTGTTTTAATCCTACAACAGACTGTGAGTGCAAGCCTTCATTTACTATAACATATATATGTGTGTGTGTGTGTGTGTGTGTATGCATATAATCTAACCTATCGTTTAACTTCAAACTTCTATCACACAAATATAGCTGCCGTTTATACACACAATTGAAGAGCCGGTTCAGGGAGGTGTGATCTAACTTGCTGGCAGAGGGTAATGAATGGTGCATACATTGCAGTTCCCATTCTGGTGCCACACAAGAATTAATATTTTTCTGGAGGTGCAGTCTCATGCCCGGGAAAGGGCCAATCAGTGGAAGCAGCCTGTAATGCGGAAAGCTAAAAGTAATGATCCCTGGGTTTGTGTAGACATGTTTAGGAGGTGGCTCCAACAGGGTGTCAAAATGATATTGCTGATTACAAATTGGCCGAGATTTTGGCTACTTTGTGTCAGTTTTACATCTGTTTAGTACCCAATTCTACCCTGGCGTACTGTGATCCATGAATACCAGCAATTATCCATTTATAAAGGACTCTTCTCTCCTGTCCTTCACTTTCCAATCCACGGTACACTCGAGTGCTTTGTTTACGGCCCACTGCTAATTGCGAAGTCTATTCCCTTGAATTGTTGCACGTTGAATAAATGGAGGTAACTTTCCGCATGTCTGTCACTGGCACTTTCAAAGTCAGCAAAAAAATGCCCTTCTCTGGCGAGTCATTAGTATTCACAACTCCATCAGCCTGCAGTTTAAACTCTCCTACTTGTGTTTGTCATAGAATATGATGGAGGGAGGTTGCTTAGTAACACTCAGGCAAACTCGCGACAGGAATGATCAATCTGTTCTGAATATTCACCTCCACATGCAGGGGAGAAAATTGAGTTTCGGCGCTGACAACTTTAATTGACTGCATGTTGTCTTAGCAGGCCTATGGCATTTCAAATATTATTTTCTCTAATTGTAATACTTGCCTTTTTTCAGTTTTAATAGATGCATGATTTCTTTTGATTGGTTTATTGAATTGTTTTATTTAAGATCAGTTTATCTTCTCTAAATTATTGAATTATTTCTAGGATTAATCAGATCATGGGAAAACATAATTCCCTTGGAATATAAACAAGTTAGGGACTCTTTGGTGACCCCCATTTTTTCCTGTACTTTAGATAATGCATTAAAAAACATGTCTGTGTTAGGTTAGAATATCATTATCTTATGTCTTTCATATGTCCATTATTATGAAGTCTACATTGCAAACTGGATCTCATACCTACAAGTCAATCTGACTCCTAAGCTCTATGTAGTTTGTCTGTTTACCGATTTACTGATCTGTGCATCATTTGTTCCCCCAGATTCTATGCAAGCGCAACAATTGAAAATCGTTTTAATTGATTTATGCTGTGTCGCTCAGATAACAGCTGCAACATGTTCTCATTTCCTGGGGTCCAATTATAGTCCCTTATGGCCACTTGTGGATTGCTACACATTCCATTCAGAAGACATATAAAACAAGTTTTGATGGACACAGAAGGATTGAAGCTCCAAGTTCACTAATTGTCATAACCAGATTCTAGTGAGGCACATCTTCCAAGAACTCTTGCCAAACACTTTCCTTGTGTCTGGAAGACCGATACTTGTAAATGTTTTATTATAGAATATGCACAAACAACTCCAATGTCAATTAATAGACCAGACATTATTTTCACTTGCAGTTCTTGTGGTTTCCCTATAGACCATTATAAATCCAGTTTTCCTGGTATTTGCATTCAGATTGTACACTTGTGAAGGTTTCAAAATATGTCCTTGTTTTGTATTTTGCGTCTTGCCTCATCCACTGTTTTGTGCCTAGCATCTTGCATATTGAGAGTGGTCTCAAGTGGTTTTTATTGTGCATTTAATTTGGCAAATGGTGAGCTGCTCCATGAAATGATGCACAATCTTACAAAATTTATTATGCCTACTGGGAACTGTGCTGGATGTAGATAGGCTGAAATTATTTTATATAGACTCATTAAATCACCTAGTGTGAGTCAAAGCTCTATATGGACTGCATCTCATTCTGGAAATATGATGGCTCTTAGTGGCCCTCTCAATATTTTTTATTGCATTAAACAACCTCATGCTTTCATGAACACATTTTCTTAATTGGAAGTATTTGTTTTTTTGTTTTATTTATCTCATTATAAAAGTTCCATAAAAATCAATCCATAAACACTCAACATTTCAGATTTAATTATCTTTTTTTTTTTTTTTTTAAATTACACTGCTAATGGTACAAAAGTCTTGCTGCCAATTGTTTATTTTAGAAAGCAAGAGATTGTATGAACTTTTTTTAAATTTAATTTTTTCCACAGGATGTGGTACAGAAATAAATGTGATCGACACATCATGGTCACAAAAACTTTGTTTAAAACACCCATAGATTATTCCTTCCTTAAACTGACTACCTCAAAGGAGCAGTCTGGGCACCTTTTAGGTTGGGATTGCTTTGTAAAAATCTTTTCGTGGTGGTTTGAAAAAAATAAGCTGGTTTGCTTAAGGCATAATTCATAATATTAATTTGGTCCATAATTCAAATCCATTTATTGGCTATGGCTGATCAGTTGACATGTTGAGCTAATGAATGGTGTCTAGATATGGACAAAATTGTTAATGCTAATGCGGAAATAGAATTTCCATATAATCACATCTGGTGATCGAGGATTGAGTTGAGTGTGCCTCTGGAACCTTGGTTTTGGTCAGACCATTCAAAAGAAGTATGAGAACCAGAAGAAGGATAGTACTTGCATCCTAATGATATCATAGCTACACTATGTAATGTTTTGTATTTGGTGCCTACACTAGACTAGTGGCACTCCCCTGCTTTCCTCCCCTTCCTCCCCTCTGCCCACAACATGCAAAATGAGTATTTCATAAAGACAAAATTAAAAGCTATACTGAGACAAAGTGGGAATAATTTTTCTACACCTGACTCTTCTTTACACTGGAAGGAGTACTGCCATCAAGAAGTGTCAATCCAGCAGCCATCACCAGTGACAACTGCAGTAGGGATGCACCAAATTTTTAGGCCGAAAATACACTCCTTCCCCAGCATGCGCAGACTTCCCAACTCTCCCGAACGTTCTGGGAGCTTTCCCTTTTTGCCTTCATAGCAAAAAGGGAAATTGCTTTCTGCCTCTCTAAAAATGGTGACCGTTTGAGTGCTCACTCCTTGCCGGTGTGCTCCCACCCCAGGACCTACCACACACCGCCATGTCTCTCATCACAGCCAGCTGCCTGTGTGTCTGCATCATCGGAGCCAAGGTGAGCCGTGACCGGGGCACCCCTCATTCAATGGCTCAGACCCCAGTCATCCTGGATCCCCTCTCAGCCCGGGGCAGCTATCTCTGTAAATGATATAAATAGTCTCCCAAGTTTTTGGTCATTACTGCCATGCAAACAGCGTCTGTATGGCATAACCGTAAAGCGAAAGAAGTACAAAATAGTGTAACATATCTTGATAGCAATTTGACTAGCACAATATATAGACTAAATGGTGTTTTCTTTAAAGTGTCACCATGTGATTTTGATCAAGGTGCATATTAAGGAGTGCTATGTTTTATCTATATACTGTGTGGGCAAATATAAAAATAATTATTTTACATACTATCTAAAGTACAGACTCCGTAATGCAGCTGCATCTTATCTGTCGTATGCCAAGGAATCTCTTGGCTTGCGTAGTGATTTTGTTCATGTCTTCTCATGAATGAAACTACTGTAGAGTGCGGATATATCCAACACACTCATTCCTCAGCAGAGGTTGGATTTATGGCATACTCTTAACACTTCTGTTGAAAACCCATGGTCCAGGGCTGACTGCAGAAGATTTCCAGGATTAGGAGGTATTAGTTTTTATATCTTTAGTTCATTTTTTAAAATTACAATATCTCTTTATTTAAAATAGAGCAATCAGCTTGGAATGTTTCTGGCTTTCGGATATTTGTTTTATTTTAAGAATATGTTGGTTAAAACAAATTATAAACAAAGTAAAAAAGGAAGCCAAAAGAATTACAAAGCATCCATGTGTTGGTTTAATTATTAAGCTGTGTTTTACATAAAGATTTGCTTCTGGTCAATCTGAATGAGCACCCTTACAGTAATCAACCCCTTTTAATTAAAAACAGAGTCCATCAAGTTTAACTGTTTCTCTGGCTAATCAAAAAAAAAAAAAAAAGGCAAAAAATTTAAAGCTATTGCCAATTCTGCCACCTATATCAATTCCTAAAAATGTCATTATACACGTGTATGCTACGTTTTTGGTTTCAGATGTGTACCCTGGGATGCCTTCATTCCACATAAAATTGTCGGGCGTATGGCTAGTAAATATTCTTTTTTTTGTTTGTTTGTTTTTTGTGTGTGTGTGCATGTGTTGGAATGTTTCACTTGGCAACACAGCTAATACTGAAAATTGACTGTCATAAACGGTTAATTCTCACTGCTGTGTAGATGAATTCACCTGGCTTAACTGAATGTATATTTTATTTTTTTTAAGTTATTTATTTTCTGTCCAATATTGGTGCTACTTTTAATAAAAGTGTGGTTATTTGCTTGTAGTTTTTCATATTAGAGTAACTAAATTCATTAAAAAGTCTAATATTAATCAAACTATAGAAAAAAAAAAGGATTTTAAAATCATCTGGGGAAAAAAGTAATTTTCGCTTTCAGTTTTCGGCCAAGGGCATCTTGAATTTCCGGTTTCGGAACAGATTTTTCATTTCGGTGCATCCCTAAACTGCAGGGAAATTGGATCTATCTGTGGAACGAGAATGCCGCAGTGACGTCAAATCGGGGGTCTTTGCAAACTATGCAGAGTCCCAAGAAAGGGACCGTGCTGCTTTTAATAGTCATTGGTTCAGAATCAAAACAATCCCGATTTATTCTGTCCTTGGAACACCATGGCTCAAAAACCGTCCTGCCTCTTCTCCCTTATCTCACCTATAACCTAAATCTACATCAGCTACGGAATTTGCTGGCGCTATATAAATAATAAAGTAATAATAACCCAATGCTTAAAATAACAAATGCCTATAACAAAATGGAATGTCTCCAAGACTGTACAGAACTACTAATGCTAAATAAGCAGGACCTTTCATACTAGCAGTAGTTTTCACTACATTGCTGGCTGGCCGTCTCTTTAACAGGTGTTAAAGATATTTTATTCTGGCTTTGCTGCTTATAAATGTGACCTCCACAAGGTGCAGCATGTACACTAATCCTCTTTCAAGTGTATGGCAGCATTCTGCATCACCTACAACACCAGCGCAATGTATACTTGGATGGCATATAGCTACCTAAAGGCGAGCTGGACATCAAAATACAAAGTTTATTTTAGAAGCTGCTAGATAGATCCATATTGATTTTTCATGTTTTTCTTTTGCAAAACAGGGGGTGGGAGGAAACCAACAAAATCCAAAAAAATAAATAAAGAAAAAACAAACCCATCATGTAATATTGCTATTAATGATATTTTAGTGCTATATCTTGTACATGCAATGTAACCACATCAATCTATCCACTTCAACGTGTCACATTGCGCATATGTTTTATGTTTTTATGGTATTTCCGAATCTCTGAAATGTCAGTTTAATTTTATGTAGCATTAAACCCAGCAGGCAGCTGTGACAACAGAGCTTTAAGTGACAAAAACTTTAAAAAAAAAAAATCCCTTTTGCCACCTAAAATAATAATAAAAAAAAAAGAATTAAATTCCCACTTAATATTGAGCAACACAACTTGAAAGATGCTCATAACTCATAAAATGCCTACTTTACAACCTTGTTTTTCAACAAAAAGGCAACTAGTACACCAAAAGTAGGCAGACTGGCCACATTAGCGTGCGGTGGAGGTGGCCTGCTGTACCCCAAGACATACTAGGCACCTGCTTGCCCCTACGGCATGTGCCTGCTTTGCCCAAATGCAGTAATCTGGAGTGAGAATGGAGACGGAGAGGGAGCTGCAATCTTCATGATCTACCAACACTGCTCCTTTGCATTCCCTGTAGTGATGCCAGGAGCTGGGTTAAATCACTCGAGGTCCGGCATAACTGGATAGTGCATGAGGGAGCAATGCTGGAAGAGCACAAAGTTTTTACAAGCCCCCCCCACTGGACCCCATGGAAAGGAATGTTACTACCAGTAAAGTCATAGACTACTTGGGATGACAGCCCTAACCATCTAAAATATATAACTTCAGAACTAAACCAGTATATCATCTTGCACAGTCTAAAGCTTAGCTCATTACGCATTGTTCATAACATGGTTTTAAGAGGCATGAAGAGACAATGACAATAAGATATGCACAAAAACATATCCAAAAGAAAATAGGAGCTGCACGGCCTCCAGCAGGACAGACTTCTTCCTCAACCTCAGTCAGGGGATCTTATAAGAGGCTAGTTCAGTCCTTGGTAAAAAAATAAAAAAAAAATAAGGCACTGTACTGACGGGACCCAGACCTGAGAACGGGTCTGGAGGTTGTATCGGAGAGTAAATCAGAGAGTCCCAGAGCTGCAGAAGAAGTGTGTCCCTATTGCCCCCACAGTAATTTTATGCACAGTCCCATTATCGGTGATTATGAAGGATCTTGTGCCCCACATCTGTAGGTCACCCCTGCAGAGCGCAGGCAGATTGTGAGTTGGCCTATGGACCCAGGGTGTGACTTCTGTGTGCTTCGGCCCCTAACTGCTGTGGTGTTGGAAGAGGCAGATAAAAGGAACTTTGATGTGTCAGGCTATCCATTCGAGCTGGATCCACTGAGGAGTGTCTCCAAGCAGGGGTTGGCTGGCATGAGGTAGGCTCCAAACCTGCACTTCTGTTTATCAAGAGTCGGAGCTTGAAAGAAAGGCATCTACCGATGCCACTTGAAGCCTGGAATTTGATTCTGAGCGAAGTAGGCTGGGTGGTGCCTACTTCTTTTCTCTTTTTAATGCATTATAAAGTGGACTGTCTATTTAAATAATGCATTCACAATAACGAGACCTCTCTAAAATAATAGAATAGCATTGGCATAAGCAGAGTACTTTATAGCAACATATGTTCTCTCATAGTGTGAATGTATGTGTGTATATATAATTTTGTAGTGTGTATATTTTTTTTTTCCTTATTCAGTCGCTCTGTTTCCCAGTTGCACAGATTAAAGTACAAACAGGCGGCTGACAAGCTATTACTGCACTCTCGCTGTTCTTCCGCCTTGGGCACAAGGCCTTAATTGAACAGCCTTTTAAAATCGTATCCCAAAAGTGTCAGCAAAAAGCAGGTAAGCCCTTTGAGCCAGCAAAATGAATTTTGAAATGAACTTCCATCGTTCAAAAATAATATAGTGCACTACCTTCAGCACTGCTGTAATCCTGTCAAATGCCACAGCTTCTGTTAAATGTAACGCAGGTATGGCGTGTGTACCATCCAGGCGAAAATGGCCTCCGATATCTGCAGGACATTTGCAACCGCTCTGGAATACAGTATTGGTTGTTTTAGTTTGGACCATGGGTACAGTAAATAAAAAATATAAAAAGCCAATAGAAAATGGGGTCTGTCAAAGGTCAATTTTAAGAGGTTATTTAGTGTATCTGAAACCACGTATGTACTTATCAGAGGATGCAAAATATCAAATAGAATTTCACTATAGTATAGACTTGCATGTTAAACTCTCAAATCTCTCAAATTGCAAATCTGTCTTCTGTCTGTAGTTCTGTTAAAAACAAAAAACAAGCCCCATGCATAGCAATTATTATGCCTTGGTAAACTTGCCCAATGTATCTTGTACATACACATGCACACATGGAACGACTGGGGAGATTGTTTCAGTGCAATACATGTTTCGGCTACATAGATTGAAGGACGATCCCTGCATGAACCATCATATACGAAGACTGCTTGCTGGATGGAGTAGAAGAGGTAGCAAATAGCAGGTCACATGATTTCTTCAACTTTCCACCTGTACTGCCATCCATCCCCATGTGTTCTGATGATAGAGGCTTGCCGTATATGGAATATAGGTAGAATGAAGCATTACATTATTGTACACGTGTGTTGCCAAGGTACATCTTTTAGTTGCTATGGTGACGAGAGTTTATTCACGTAAGCGGGAATTGTAGAGGATGGAAAAGAATTGCAAATTTTGTTCCGAAATAGTTGAAATTGAAACATTCTCTGAATCTGTACTAAATCCCCACATCCCTGTCGTTTGGCTACTTATCCTAAAATATTCCGATCTTGTAATTGTTAAATATTTATCAAATAGAGCTGCGTTTATTATTGTATCTCTTCAAGTTGTTTGATTTACAGATGTAATAATGGGATGGTTTTATGCACTATATCTTGGTACAGTAGCATGAATCATTCAGGGTTATTCATTGAAGTGGAAATTGCCAAGAATTCAAAGTGAATGTCAAATCTAAGGCCAGAATAGTCAAACTGAATTGATTTGGAGAATGTTTTTACTTCAGCTAGTTTGGCCTGAATTATGAAATTTAGTTTGAATTCCTGGCACTTCACACTATAGAGAATTATAACCGCACTTTGTTTTTACCTGTGTAAATCATACGGTGAGATTTTAAAGGTCTGTGCTCTGAATATGCAGACTTTTAAAATTTTATATTTTCTTGCTTTGTTCATATTTAACAACTTAAAGTCTTGGACAACAGATTTTTACCGGTCTAGTTTTAATTGTGAAACAACGAATGTTCTTGACTCATGTG
The DNA here is from genome assembly GCF_036172605.1 of Pelobates fuscus. Taxonomy (NCBI): domain Eukaryota; kingdom Metazoa; phylum Chordata; class Amphibia; order Anura; family Pelobatidae; genus Pelobates; species Pelobates fuscus. Next base: position 357,816,554 of record NC_086320.1, on the reverse strand, counting down.
CACACGAATGTCAAGATGGCATATAACGTGAAACTTGGCAGTAAAGTAATGTATTCCTTTGTGCCCAGAAGGGTGAACACAAAATTAAATTTTTTATTATATTAAAGCTTGGCCACCAATGTCAAATTTCTTAGCAGTTTCATTCTTCTCTTATCCTTCATTGTTCAGTAACTCAAACCTGTTGATTAGTGTTTCCACATACCTGAGCATGGTGGTACCCTTTCTCTACTAGCGGATAGTTTATTTTAAGTGTCCGTTTCAGTCAGCGTAATAGAAGGTGTTTGAAGTGATATTCTTAGCTGGCTTGCTTCCCGAGCAGTAGCGTTGTCTGCTTACAGCAGATGCTTCTAAGGAATGCGGTTTATGTGAAATACCTCTTAAGCTCTCAGCAAAAGCTCTTCTAGACAAGAGGCTATGTCTTTCCTCTAGACGTCTTATTATGACAATTTGTTATTGCTTTAAATCTTATTTTGAATCTTTTTGATGTCCGTATGAACATCCCTTATGCTGTTTTTATTTTTCATTTTTTTTTTACGAACGGACACTCCATCCTTTACATGGTCACATGGTTACAGCCACATACTTTCAAATCTGAGAAGGAGCACTGACCGTGCTTGGTGTAGCAACCTGTTCAGGAGATATTAATAGTGTTTTTCATTTGCTGCAGTTGTTGTACCTGTTCAGATCTCACCAACATAAGTGTTTTGTTTTTCAGAGAATGTGAGATCTCTGGATTGATTGAATTGTCTGCTGCTAGGTACAATACTAATTAAAACGGAAAACCTTAGTGCTCCCGTTTTAAAAGGAGTACAGTTTCGTAGGATATTTTCTTATAGTTTTTTTGGGGGGGGCGGGGGAGCATATTTTACTTACATAGTACTGCGGGTATGTGACTGGAGATATGAATCGATTGGCCAGGAGAAGAGCTGCTCATTATTTTCATTTTTGAATGTTAATATTTTAAAGGCACAGGGTAATACTTATCCATATATACACTAAGCTCTAAGACGGTGATGGCTGACCTTGACACCATAAATGGTTTCTGGACTACATTCCCCATGATGAGTCTAAAAGCTAGCTGAACATCATGGGAAATGTAGTCAAGAAACAATTTATGGTGTCAAGGTCAGCCATCACTGCTCTAAGATCATCTTAACTGAATGAGCAAGATCTTTTAGTCTTTAAACAGGACCTTTAATTTAAATGGGGACAAAGACCCCAGAGAGAGCCTGCTTGTAACACCCACCACTGAATTCTAATGCCTTAAAGGCTCACTCAAAAATGATTATTATATACTGATAATGTGTCAGTGTTTCTCTTAACTTATAGATTTAACTCATCCCCTTGGAAATACATTAAAAGAAAATATAGAACTCAAGGCTCGTTCCGACACATGTTTCACTTCCTATGATATCATCAATTGAATCCTCTTTTGCTATCCAATGGTTGTCATAGAGAAGCATTGGAGACCTATGTTGCATGCATTGAAATTGCTGCGTTTCACCAGTTTGATGCTTCTTATAGTGAAGCATCATGACCCTGTTTCTTTGAGAAAAATTATTGGCATTTGGTGTCATCATGCTGGATCGCCATTATTCTCTAACAAATGTAACAATTGTCAAAAATGGCCAAGTTTACCTTTTTCATACTGCAGAGACAGGATCCATGCACCGAAACTACTATATTAAAATGGATGTCTGGTTATTATAGTTTTTCTTTAAAGTTCACCAGCCAGTTTTTTTCCTCTCTATTTCTTTGAGAGAGCGCAGCTGATTTGGATAGCTTTATCAAAGGTATGCACTATAAAGAGTGTGTTGTTGCCAATTCAAAGTGTAATTAATTTTTTAGGCCATTATAGTCAAATTTGAGAAATTTTGCAGGCCAACAACTTTGGTCTAAAATTCGAAATTTTCATTAAATGAAGTGTTCTAAAATTACCTTTCCCCCTCTCACATTCACAATATACACTATCCTAATTTGTACATAAGGTCTGTCCCTCTTCCTCCAATCAGTGTTCTCTATTTGGAGGGATTCTCCAGTGTTCTCGGATTCTATATACATGAAAGTGTGGAGTCCTTTTGTAGACTTCCTATATACCGGTACATACAAAAATGTAACCCTGCAAATAGGATTGAAATTTACATTTTGATCCTTTTTTGCTTTGTTTAATCTTGCTCTTTTGTGTATTTAAAATGCTAACTATAAAACCAGGAGGAAATGAGAAAATTGCTCCTCTGCGTGAAAAATGTATTTAATTAGATCCCTCCACGCAACTATTTTAAACTTCTCCGTAAAAGCTACGAATTGGACATATTTCTTTATCAGACTGTATCGCTATATGTTTTCTATATCAATATTTCAATCACACACTTTTGTTATTAGCACTTATTAAACACTGCTAATAAAGCGTTGTACATTATGCATACTAAGTGCTTCGTTTCATTGTCTTCACCTGCTCTGAGATGAGAGAGATGCATTCGTAGTCATGCATACTTTCTGTGCAGATTAAAGATTTTATGGAGAACTTCTATTTACATTTTAATTTCCAGCTTTTCGTTCCCGTCTTTTTAATCTCCTGCCATCTATTCGTGGTTTATTATGATGTTGGTTTTCTCCTGGAGACATGTTAAATGAGCCAAGAAATAACCAAATATTGGTTTATCAAAGGGTGGAAAATACTTCAGAGGAATTTCATTGAAGGGAGTTTGCTTGGAGATTGTCCCTTTATAGACCGTGTTACTCACTAAACCAGTGGTAGTCAACCATTTTCTACCGACCGCCCACTAATGCATCTTTCTTGATGGAAAAATTTCCTTACCGCCCACCAGTTTTCGCGCAAGTGCAGAATATTTTTTAGAAAGGAGGGTGTTTTTTAAAAAAATAAATGTACGTACATTTATCTTTTTATTTCTACTTAATGCATGTTTATAATGTTTTTAACTTTATAAAGTTTAATGAGAAAACAATAAAGGAAATTGAAATTACATTTGCTAGTGATTAATGAGATCCTTGAGGTTGATGCTGCGAGACTAAATATTTGATATCTGGTTCGATTTTCGTAAGGAACAAACAAAGGTCTCCTCTTTCGGTGATATTCAGCCGATTTCTCTGTTTGCGCATAATATGAATTCTCATCTGTGTGTCAGCTCATCTCCTCTCCCTCTTCAATTCCCCTCCCCACCTTTTGTTTTTCCTTTTTTCTATTTTTTAGCCTTTCTTATAGCAATGCCCAGTAGGAAGGCTGAGCTAGGTAGCCCACTTACTATTACTTACTATAGCCCACTATAACAGACACACACATACATACAGACACACACACAAGACACATACATACATACATACAGACACAAACACACATACATACATACATACAGACACAAACACACACACATACATACAAACAGACGGGCACACATACATACATACAGACACAAAGACACACACACATACATACATACAGACAGGCACACATACATACATACATACATACATACATACAGACAGGCACACATACATACATACATACAGACAGGCACACATACATACATACATACAGACAGGCACACATACATACATACAGACAGGCACACATACATACATACATACATACAGACAGGCACACATACATACATACATACAGACACACATACATACATACATACATACATACAGACAGGCACACATACATACAGACACACATACATACATACATACATACATACAGACAGGCACACTTACATACATACATACATACAGACAGGCACACATACATACAGACACACATACATACATACATACATACATACAGACAGACAGGCACACTTACATACATACATACATACAGACAGGCACACATACATACATACATACATACATACAGACAGGCACACATACATACATACATACAGACAGACAGACAGGCACACATACATACAGACAGACAGGCACACATACATACATACAGACAGACAGGCACACATACATACATACATACATACATACAGACAGGCACACATACATACATACATACAGACAGGCACACATACATACATACATACAGACAGGCACACATACATACATACATACAGACAGGCACACATACATACATACATACAGACAGGCACACATACATACATACATACAGACAGGCACACATACATACATACATACATACATACATACAGACAGGCACACATACATACATACATACAGACAGGCACACATACATACATACATACATACAGACAGGCACACATACATACATACATACATACATACAGGCATACATACATACATACATACATACAGACAGGCACACATACATACATACATACATACATACAGACAGGCACACATACATACATACATACATACATACATACATACATACATACAGACAGACAGGCACACATACATACAGACACACATACATACATACATACAGACAGGCACACTTACATACATACATACATACAGACAGGCACACATACATACATACATACATACATACATACATACATACAGACAGGCACACATACATACAGACACACATACATACATACAGACAGGCACACTTACATACATACATACAGACAGGCACACATACATACAGACACACATACATACATACAGACAGGCACACTTACATACATACATACAGACAGGCACACATACATACATACATACATACATACAGACAGGCACACATACATACATACAGACAGGCACACATACATACATACAAACAGACAGGCACACATACATACATACAGACAGGCACACATACATACATACAAACAGACAGGCACACATACATACATACAAACAGACAGGCACACATACATACATACAAACAGACAGGCACACATACATACATACAAACAGACAGGCACACATACATACATACAAACAGACAGGCACACATACATACATACAAACAGACAGGCACACATACATACATACAAACAGACAGGCACACATACATACAGACACACAGACAGGCGCACATACATACAGACACACAGACAGGCACACACACATACATACAGACACACAGACAGGCACACATACATACATACAGACACACAGACAGGCACACATACATACATACAGACACACAGACAGGCACACATACATACAGACACACATAAGACATACATAGACACACATACAAAGGCACATACACACACAACACATACAAAGACAAGACACACATACATACACACACACACAGACACATACATACAGACAGACACACACACGGTATACATACAAAGACACACACAAGACATACATACACACAAACAAACACACACAAAATATTTTAGTCACCCTCCTGTTTCCTACCTTTTAGGTGCAGGAGGGTGACATTCCCTGGGGTCCAGTGGTGGCTCAGGTGGATGGGAGTCAGTTCCCACTCTGACTCCCTCCTGCTTCCTCCCGCGCGGTCTGTGTCTTAGCTGGGAGGAGTGACGTGCAGTCACTTCCTCCCAGATCTGTGATGTAATCACAGGGGGCCCGGTCGCGCTGTTAAAGCGCCCAGCGCTGACCGGGCCCCTTACAATCCATTACCATCGGGTGGCCCTGACGGGATGGGTCACCCAATGGACCCCTTGGACGGCGGCCCCGGCCTGCACAGTCTCTCAAAACGAGGAAATCCCCACTGCCCACCTGGAATCCTGAAACACCCACTAGTGGGCGGTAGGGACCAGGTTGACGACCCATGCACTAAACAATGAATTGTAAGCAATCCACCAGTGAATTTCAAATTGTAGGCCAAAGGATAAGATTGGAAAAATTCTCTAACTTGTAGCAAGATTATACTTTAAAAGAACACGTAAGTGTTCCTAAGGTTATAGTACTGTACTCCCTTTTTAGATTAGAGGCCCACCTAAATTACATTTAAAAAAAAAAAAAAAAAGTTATTTTATTTGCACCCAGTTTCTTTATGATCAGCATTAGATGATGATTGATGTTATCCTTGTGTGAGGACATTGAATGTCACGAATCTGACAGGGTTCTCAGCGGAAGCGCCTTTAGTGGCGGACAGAAAGGCAAAAACTGCAATGTTTGACAGGGGCATTGTAACCAGACCACTTAATTGAGATGCTTACAGGGCCTTTTACTCTGTTTAAATCAGAATTTCAGTGATCAGTTCTTAACCGTAGACAATTTAATGAATACCCTGACAGTAAAATGTGCCTTTTAAAGTGACACTGTAGGCACGGAGACCACTTCAGCCAATTGAAGTGGTCTGGGTGTTGTGTCCCTTTTGCAGTTAGTGCTACAATGTATACATTGCAGCATTTAGTCTGCCTACCAGACAGCCACTGGGGGCGTTTCCTGAAACGGACTTATGGTCCATTATCTGACGCTGGGCGTCCTTACGCTCTTCATGAGGACCTCCAGCGTCAGGTTTTTTTTTTTCATAGGAAAGCATTGAATAATGCTTTCTTATGGGGAAATCCTAATGTGAGAGCAGCCATTGCTGCACATGTCCATTAGGTCTCTCCTTCCGACGGAGCATGGGCGGAGCCTAACCCAGAGCCGAGGGACATCAGCGTTGGTTTCAGGTAAGTGACTGAAGGAGTTTTAACCCCTTCAGCACCATGGGAGGGGGGACCCGAGTGTGGGGGGCACTGTAGGGACTAAGCCGTTTTCCTGGCACTATAGGATCCCTTTAAGGAGCTGTGGTTGTTATAATGCTAGATTTGCCAGTTTACGTACCTTAGCAGATTTTACATACATTATCTGTGTTTAGTCTTTCTAGCATTTTTGGGGTAAGGGTAGTGCATTTCAAAGTCTTATTTAAATTGCATACGTTTAGAAACTGTATTAAACAGACAGCCCTGTTCAAACTTATGAGTGACGCTATGAATAAACGAATACCAGCACAGTATGTCCATCTTATTCAGTATTTCTGCTTATCCTGTATGATGTGTAGAACCACTGGGGACTGAACTATATATCGGACAGGGGTTTAAATAAATGTGTGTAGATCCCCTAGACCAGTATGAGAGACTCTTGAATATAGTGTTGTAACCTCATAAACCAGTGCTAATTAGCAACATTAGTTTCATTCACTTTTGAAAGTGTGTCCCCAGTCTCCTACTATCTGTAATTTTCATAGCTATAATTTGAGGCTATCATCCCTTTTAGTAAGGAAGTAACCGTAGTTCATGAAAACATCTATAATCTTTTAAGTCTGTCCTTTCAAAGGCATTTCATCCGGGAGCCAGGCATTATACCCATGAATAAAATATCCCACTATCTTTTCTAATAGAATTCCTACAGCCCTTGAAATTTTAAACCATCCTAAACACCCCTTCAATATTTTTTTTTTTAGTGGCATATTTCCTTTGCTTAATTACCAACTTGTTTTTGAAATATTTACACGGATTTCTTAAAGTGCTAATTGGTGCTACAGCGTCTGATCAGCGTCTGAAGAGCTGGGAAGCACATCTGCAGTACATTTTTATATTCCTTGCCTTTGCCTAGACTGCTGGCATAGAATGCTCTTAACTACAGGGCACGCTTTTTCATTCCTTGTTTTGCTTGCGAGATAAGCCATTTGAAAGGTTGCAAATATAATTGGTCACAATTGTGCAATTGGAACACATTATTTCAATTTAAATAATTGGAATAATGACTGGAAATGAAGTAGTCCAGCTTGGCTTTAATGCAAGCTTGACTTTGAAATATTTACTTTCTATATCACGTGCGCCAACCTGTAGTGTATAACTTTACCAGCTTTAGAGGTACTCTTGTTAAATTTTGTTTTGCCAATCAGACTACGGAACTGACAGTTAAACAATAGCGTGCTTTTGGATGTTTGCTTTTTAATTGTTTGGGTTTTGTTTTAATTGCTCTGCTCATAAAATGGAAAATATTTATTTTGTTTTGATACATGAATCAAATTATTTTCATAGTATAATTAAGTAAACTCATATGTTCCTCTAAACTATGCAATGGTATTTGTAATATTTCTCTGGAACTTGCAAATGTTATTTTTTGGGGGGGAGGAAGGCTTACATTGAAATCAACATAAAACTTGCAGTTGTCCAAACTCAATTTGAACGCTTTACTGTAGCTGTAAAATGCTGGTACCTCCTCTGGAATTACAGTAAAATCATACGATGGATTTCAGTGACTATGAATGGGTATTTTTTGCTTTACATTGCTCAGGGTCCTTAAACTTTAATGAAAGATCAGACAGTGTCTCCATCTTTCTGCTCAGCGCCCTGCTATCTCCATAAAGAGTATATTAATTGCTAGTATTAATGCATTTACACAGTTTTAACAGACTCCAGTCTGTTCCATCATCAAAGCTCTTAGATTTTGTGTAATAAAGTGCTATTAATGTATCCCTTGCTGCTTGCTTTTCAAACGCATGCTCATGTTTCTCATTTACTTCTGGCCAATCAACGCCACTTTAGAAGAAAGGGTCTGTATATGATTTGATTGCCATATACCTCACAATAAGTAAGGGATGTTGCATTTGTGGAATTACTTTTTAGATCAGCCAAGAATGTGTAATTAAAGAGACACCACTTTATTTTTGTAAAAAAAATTTAAGTAATCTATTCTTTTCTCTCTTCATAAGCATTCCATAGTTTTTGTTTTTCCCCTACTGCTCTTATTTATTTTAATTTCCCAGAAAGGACAGTCATTTGAGATGAGTTGAGACCTAGATCTTTAGCAATTAGGATTTTAGTAGTAGCCCTATGTAGGAGTAGAATTTGGAATGCTTCTGGGATGGAGTTATTGAATTCTGTGGATCAACTGGAAATTCTTATCCAACTATTCTAACTCCCCCTCACCCAACCTCCCCTTTAAGTGTTCTGATTAGGGGAAAACTCAAGAAATGTACATTTAAATCATGCTTCTAAATGTCCTGTGTTTTCTGTACTTGTGCTGGGCTGACATCTGCTGAGACTGCGAATGCCCGAGATGCCTCTTCCATGCAATGGGATGCTTAGTGTATCTGTCACCTTTCTGTTGAGGGCTATTATAACATGTGCAAGACCTGGCCACACATAGTTTAATCTATGAAAACCTGAATGGACATGCTTGTGGGAGTTAACAGAATTGTATACTACAGCTGTATGTTAATATCCATTAACTAGTGTAATTTGTATTTTCTGTGAGTTAATGTACAAATGCAGACTGCATATCTCGTTCATAGATAGCGGTCTGTAAACTTATCCTGTATACCTGATACACAGCCAGTTTTTTTAGATATTTCATGTGGTCATCTCACCATATGCTTTTGGAAGTGTACAATAGGGGAAAACAAATCATGGTTTTTTTTTTTATATTTGGCATTATGTTGGGGGGGGGGGGGGGGGGTGGGGAGTCAATCGGTATATTGTTACATTAAGTAATATCTATAACTTTTCCTCCATGAGAATGTTTGTTTTTTCCATATTGAGGACAGCATGTCACTGTAAAATAAGAATTTTTCTTTACGCAATGTAGTGTTTTTCTACTTTTCTCTGAAACCATTTTAAAGACCGACATTGCCTTTCTATTTTTACCTCTCACCAGCTGTGTAGGTAGAACGTACTGTACCAGTAGTTTATTTGCCATTTGTTGCTAAAACCTTCTCTCCTGAAATGTTCGGTCAGTTCTACAACATGTGCACCTTGATTCTGCAATGCGTACAAACCATCGTTATCCTATGTGGGGTGGGAACAGCTGGTACGTCGAAGACCAGATTACCAGCAGAAGAGATGAAAGTAAATTGAGCAGCCAAGCAGGCACCAGGAATGCAAGAAATTAGGAAATAATGATGGGCGCCTGTGCAGATAGACAGGTAATACATCTCCATCCTGTCTCAGTCTGCCTTGTTTGCTACAAGGTGCACACAGCCCTGTCCCTTTTCATGTTTATTGATATATTATTAGTACTTTGCATACCCTGCTACTTAACCTTTTCTTTGCCAGAAGGATGAGCAAAGAAATAGTTTTCACATACCTTTTTTACATATATGTATTATTTTTTTATTTGTTTTTTTGAAAAATACTTTTTCTTCCCTGAGCCGTGGGATTCTAAGAGAATCTTGCTCTTGTTTATGGGGTTAAAAGGAGTAATTCTGCTCACTGGAAAATTGGTGCCTAAAGAAAGTATAGACTTATGCTTTGGGCACTGCATTCTCCAGCCACAGGGGGGCTTGTTTTCCTGCCCCCTTTGGAGTACTAGTCATGGTGATCTGGCAACTAACTTGCAAGCCCTGCTCAATCGGGAGAGAATTTACACATTTCTTTGCACGCAGGCCCAAAGTCAAAGTACTTTGCCCATGTTTATATACATTTCATTTATTTCCCTATTAATCTGCCACATCGTCTGCATTGGATAACCTGCGTATACATTGTATTTTATCTATTTGTTACATCCAACCATAGAGCAGACGCAGACATAGACATATGGGATTTATCAAGACGCACAGCTTGTTGCTTTCCATTTATTTACATTATGTATACAGAATACAACACATCTGTATTGCTAACAATTTCTGAATTATTGATGTTTAGTAGAGATCTTAGTAACAGTGTTTCAGCTGACAGCAAGGGGTCTCATACTGTCAAATTTTATGTGTTCGTTTTGATCTGGTACGAAACCTCACAAGACTTGTCTGAAGTATATGTATATATGAAGTTTAAAAAAAAAAAAAAAAAGATGAGCCAGCTCAATTGATTCCAATGGTGTTGAGAAAGCAGTATATCTGCTCGCAGTCGGATTGTGTTGTGACTGCTGTGTAGATGGGCATTGATAATTTTTTTCTGTTTATTTTGCTATTGTTATTGTTGTATAGACATGTTCACAGGGTGGTTCACATTTAATCTGCCTTGTTCTTCTGTATTTTTTGCTTATCTCCGTGTCCTGTCCAGCCATGTACTTGCCCCCATGCAGAGTATAAAATAGAACACATTTCTCTGCACGTTTTATATTCTATTCATTGCTCTAGCAGTAATGCTGCCTCGATGAATATATAGTATATAACATTTTTCTTTTATTGCTTTTTGGAGCATTGTTCTGCATATTCAAGTTGTGCAACCCCTTCACAGTCTGTCCCCCCATTAACCCCACACTTCACATTTTTATATTTGCAAATATGAAGCACGAAAGGCCAGTTCCCTATACGCAAGTATATTAATAATAGCGTTTAGTGCTTGGTGTGATGTTATGGATCCTTGCCGACTTGCTCTTTCATTAATACGGGAAGTGCTGTGAGCTGATTAATTCTGTCTTTCCCCTTTAAACTTTCTTCCTTCTTTTCATTCTTACCTCCTGAGATTTGTCATAACGGCCAAGCCATTAACATGTTTTCTGGGAACTGAATATTATACGGAGCCCCGTAGCATTTACCCACATTAATTAAAAGTTTCAGTTTTTCCAAATGGCCTTTTTAATCTGATGAATTTACTTAATTTTTTTTTAAACTTTAGCAGTGTCACTATTTTAATTTGGTTATACACGACTTATCAGAAATACTGTTGGTTCCTGTTAACGTAAACTGTAAGCATTTTGCCAGATTTTTTAAAAAAAATTGTGATACGTTCGCTGTACCCTCACAGCACCTCTGCTGATTAAACCAGCAGGGTTTGTATTGGGATGGCTGTTGGCAGATTATTCCAGGAGTGAGGCACCAGGCAGGAACTGTGCCGGATTTTTGCCTGTCCAGTAAAAACAAAAGGAGCTAATTTCAAATGCTCCATAGGCCAAATTTCCCCCCGCTCTCCTCTGAATACAAATATTTGTTAATGGCTTGTTTTACGTCTGCACTGTTCTGAGTCTCCTACTACTAGTGTTAATTAGCCAGTTGGCCAATTTGGTTCCAGTGCCCTTTTTTTAGGGATCTAAAATTCATCATTGGTCTTACGAAGAGTGATGAGGCAGGTGCATGCCCAAATTCATTAGTACACCACTCACCCGGAATTAGTCCTGAAACATAATTAGGATTATATATGTATGTGTGATAAAGCCTAGCGTGTCCTGTTAAGTCTTAAATAAAGTTTTTTTTTTTTTTTTTTCCTATAGTTTTGATTAACTTTTAAAGGGACACTACAGACCCCTAACACACTTTAGCTTGCAGAAAAGTTTTATGTCTTCTTTTTTCATTTTGGAAAAAGCACAGATTTCAACAGAAAATTAAACTTTTATAAATTATACTGGTTACACTCCAAGCAGACACCAGGTCCTGTTACTTCCTGGTTTGTTTAGCTCAGTGAAGCTAAACTCAAGAGGCAGCAACTGTCCAGAGCACCGGCTTTGCAAAGACTTCTCATTATTAAATGCATGCAAGTTTTCGTTTTAATAGTGATCTAAAAAAAATGTATTTTGTATTTGGGCAGTGGAGTGTTAAAGGGACACTGTAGGCACCCAGACCACTTCAGCTCACTATAGTTTCCCTTTAAATTAAACATTGACCTCTTATTCTAAAGTTGCTCCGAGACCAATTTATTTGCAAATCCGAAGAATGTGTTTCTCTGAAAATTGTGATTGTGAAACTATCTGTAATTTTACCTAAAGCTTTTTATTTTAATATATATAAACTATATCCATTTATATATATATATATATATATATATATATATATATATATATATATATATATATATACAATGTACTTCTATGGCAAAAAAAAACCCTCAATGTGAACCTTCATGTAACAGAAATTGTACTTTTGCCCCCGCTATGCCTGATTAAAATATAATTAAAATGCACTGAGCATGGAAAATTTAAGGCATGGGCAGACTGTAGTGCATTCCCTGTGATTATTCTCTCTGTGTGTTCTGCTGTCTACCTTCCCAAAAGTTTATTACTAAAGAGCACAGAGTATTTCATTATCTTAGGCACATAGATTTATTTAATCAGCCTTGCCAGTTGATTGAGTGAGCAGAATGTAATAGATGGTGGTTTAAGCAAAAGATAAGTTGGGCTAATGTCAAGGACAAGTGTTATCTACGCCTTTGTTGTAGGGGAGGTTTGAAGTGATGAGTTGGAACATTGGGGAATCGGCAAATGTTTGAAGTTCTTCATGTCTCTAGATGTGAATTTTCTTTCTTTTTTTTCCTCCCGTCTAAATCACATTCCCCTTGCTTTGGTATGCAAATGAGGCCGCGCAGAGCACACCCTGAAATTAGAGAGAAATGTTCAGAAAATCCCTATACGAGATTTTTGAAGTTTGAACGTCCGGACTGTGGGATAATGGGCTGTTCTGCTGGTAACAGCCCCTGAAACATCTCATTTCTCAGACAGCTATATACTGCTATTTCATGGTTGAATGGAAAGCTACAGGGGCCAAAGAGTAGCACTAATTTCTTAAACTTCATTTCGAAGTCAATAAGGAAACTATTCTGTGTTCATTTTAAGTACAAGATAAATCTTCAGAGAGCTTAGATGTTAATTTGTTCTTTACTTTAAAAGGTGCTATGCGGTTTTTTTTTTTTAAATTAAGTGCGGTTTGTGTTCACCTAGTTAAATGCTTGCACTAATTGTGTTTTTTGTTGTTGTTGTTTTGTTTTTTAAAACTTTAATGTGAAAATGAAAGCATAACAAAAAAAAAAAATCAAAAAACAAAACACAAACTCCGAGAACTACCCAGAAAAAAACAAGATCGCGGCAAGAGACGGTGAAAACCAAAGAGAAAAACAAATGAATTGAATCAATGCTGCACGGTCACACCACAATAAAAAGTAATTTATTGAAAATACATAAAAAAGAAACATATTGTTCAACAAGTAAAGAGTCTCTGCAGACAGCAAGGTTGTTCTCCTTATGTACAAAGAATAAATTACTTTTTATTGCATTTTTGACCCTTACTCATTGAATCTTTTTATTTTCTCATATTAATCATTTGTTACAATCCCTTTTGCTTTATTTATGCGTTGTATAAATCCATAGATGGATAATCCACTTTTATTCAGAAACTTGCCTTGCCCTTTTTTTAGTTTGTTAAAGGTAACCTACTTTTTATTCCCTTGTGTGTAAGGTGTTGACTGTTTACATTAAACTACATAAGTTGATTTTCTTGATTATTAGGCACTTCTAACATGTATCTCATAAATGTGGCAAATTCCTGCTAACCTTGGCTATCGTTATTGTGTTCTGGAAATCCTATGGTACCAAATCCCAGTGCAAATTACCCATTATCACATGTACATGTTGAGGACTGTGCAGCTAAAGATTAACCCTCCTTGCATGCTTTTTGGTTGATGCATTTTCGCCAGAAGTGGGCACTTCGAGAAATGTATTAATATAGCTATATCCCAACAAGTTTGCACCAACTGTAACATTTTAGTAGTTATGGCCATCCAGTTTTCTTAATTGAGAACTTTTGATCTGCAGTTAAAGGGACACGGTGGGCACCCAGACCACTTCAGCTCATTGACGTGGTTTGGGTGCATAGTCCTAGGTAACAAACCTCTGCAAAGGTTATTATTGCAGTTTTTTATGAACTGCAATAATTACTCTTGTGGATTAACCAGACAGCCACTAGAACGACGTCGTTAGACGACTGTTGGTCGCCTGACACTGGATGTCTTTACGCTATGCATAAGGACATCCAGCATCATGTAATACCCCAAAGAAAAGCATTATACATGCTTTCCTATGGGAGAAATACTAATTCAAGCACAGCCATTGCCGCACATGAACATTAGGTCTTCCTCGTCCCCAAGGGCCATCGGCGCTGGGCTCAGGTGAGTGACAGAAGGGGGGCACTATAGGGAGATATAGTGCAAAGAAAACAAATTTGTTTTTATGGCACTATAGTTTCCATTTAACTGTTTTCCATACTTGAACGTGATCTCAATTCATACACATTACATAAAAGGGACACTTAAAGGACCACTATAGTCACCCAGACCACTTCAGCTCAATGAAATGGTTTGCGTGCCGGGTCCCCCAGGCTTAAATCCTGCAGCTGTAAACATAGCAGTTTCAGAGAAACTGCAGGATTAACCCAGCCTCTAGGGTTTTCTTTTACTCAAGAATATATTGGGATCCTGACAAGTGAGAATTTGGTTAAAAGGAATGTGGTGGATAGACTATGCCCCTCCCAATTTCCACCACGTGGCATGTCTCACAAGCATGCACCAACACACACAGACAGGCACACACACACAGGTATACACATACAGACAAGCTAAATATCTTACAGTAATGTACATGATAGTGTATCGCAGAGTCCCCTCAGCTATACATTGGAGTAGTTAAAATTGTGTATGTCCGTATCACAAAGTTCCACCGTAATAATCCTTGCAGTTGCTGGTGACTTGTTTTTGGTGTCTCCATAAGTGACATACCGGAGTACAAAGTGGGACAGGGGCCGTAAACAGTACTGTGAATGTATTTGGAGGTTGCTTGTTTGATTGTGTATTAAGGCGATTATTTGTGGTATAGTGTGTGTGGAAATCTGCTTGTTTTGTGTTATGTGTATTGTGGTTGTGCAAAGTCTTTGTGATTATAGTGGATGCATGTTGGGGTTGTGTGTGTTGGGGCACGTAGTGTTTTTGCTGGTGATACAGTGTGGATAGACAATTTATTGTGTGGGGTTGTTAATGCAGTGGTGTGTCACTGTGTACTATGAACTTTGGGCTTTTAGTTTTAGAGCGTTGCTGTGGTAACCCGCGTTTTTACTCTGAACTTCCCGGCGCTTGTGTTAGCCATATACCAAAAGTAAAGATGAGAGGCTCCCTGGGCTCCCCCTACAGTGGGTGCAATAGGCCGGTGATGGAGATTATGGGCCATTGGGGAGCTTTTTAAGGTAGTGCAAATTGTCCAGATATGGTGGGGGAAAAAATCTGGAGCGATATGGCCTGAGCTTTGGGGCTCTATATCTCATCAGCTTGACACCCCCTGGTTTGCATTCCAGTGAGGCCTTTACCTCCTTACCTCCTTTATAGAAAGGTTCACTTAATTTAGAACGTTGGTTATGTTTTTTGGCAGTATGAACTAGAACAGAATGCTAGCTCGGGGTCTAATTTCTAGGCAGCCGTAACTGATGCAAGGTATATGGTACTTGCATTTAATAGGGTCTATAGCATGTACAGTATAGGCACTGTAATGGATATTTGCACTTTGCTCCGGCCTTGTTTTGTGAAAGGTTTGAGCTAAGCTCCATAACTTAAATCCTATTCAGAACTGACTGGGTTAAAGTGGATAATTAGAAGTTTAATATGCTCATTTGCTTTATATTCTATCATAATGTTTTATCTGCTATTGCTCTGTGATATTAAACGTTCTCAAATAAGCTGTGAAAATTAGCCTGACTTGCTCAAGCGTTAAATCACAGTTGTATTTTTCTGTCTCTGCATTTTTATTCTGTAAAAAGATATATATTCAAGGCAGCTGCTGGATACTCTTGTCGATCCACTGGTGTGATGCTCTGATATACTGCCTTTCCCCGTTCACCCATTGAGGGCAACTTGTTCTCTTCTTTTGAATTATATGTGGTTTTCAGGAAGCAGACAGATCGTGTGAAGCATCATTAGATTTAAATGAAGAATGGAGAAAGCACATGAATTAAAATAATGGATGCAAGCAGCCCCCCTCTCCTGCCCAATCACATGACCTCATCATCAAATATAAACATTTCTTAAAAATATGGATTCTAAATGTTGCGAAACACAGGGTTATCGACTAAACTCCACATTTTCATGAATTAAATCCAAATGGTAAGGCTCTGTTTGTATTAATGTACAACCCCACGTTCTTGGCTCACTGGTTGATAACCAGTGATATCAAGAGCTTCCGTAGATAACTTATCTGAGCATTTTACAAAATGAGTGGACCATCGTGACTCTAGCTTCGCCTAAACCATGTGTTTCTGGACTTTTGATTGCTCCCCTCCTCTCTGGTGGCATGGCGGTAGGAGTTTGGGGGGGGAGTCCAAACACACAATGTGTGGGTTGTTACATGGAATTACATTTCTTACAATGTAAAAAAATGTTCTCTTTATATAATTACCAATGGAGACTGAAAAATCTACAAAAATGAATTCCAAAAATAATAATGAAGACTACCATTGTCAGGCAGAAGCTGATTTTTATTTGAATGCTGTGGCTATGTTTGATTTGAGAAAGCTGCGTGCCCTGCAAATAATAGATACATATGGAGAGACAAAATCACCATAAACATGCACTCATTGTTGGTCGGCAAATAGTGAGGCGTATTTATACATTCTTAGGACAAAGAATTAGGGAGTGAGGAAGAGGAATTTGCATGCTTGGTCCCAGACATGTCTGCTAGCACATAATGAGAACCCCAGTTATATAGTAAAAATGTTTTCTTTTGGGCAATCCCATCAAATAACTGGCAACTACATCCTCCAAAGTTGCCACACAAGGCCACTTATAGCATGCATAAGCTCTTCCTCAGTGCTCTGCACATGTGCAATTGGCTGTCAAAATAACCTTAAGCGTCAGCTCATTGTGAAAATAAAGACTGCTCCCATGCCCACTATTAGAGACTTGTGTGCTCAGTTCTCGGGGTAGAATATGCGTTTAAAAATATTCTTCTGTAGCTGGGTTGCGGTTTGAACAGGAATACTGGGGAATGGGTGATGATGTATGCAGAGTTATTTTGTAGAAAACTATGATCGCATAGCAGTTGTATAGCTGATGTTTCATAAATCCACAGTAAAAATGTGAGACATCACTGGATTGCTTATCTTTTTAAAATTGTCAGTACTTTAGCAATTAGAATTTTGACATTGCTCTGTCAGATATGTATAAAGGAAAAAAAAAATGATGGCTCATTTTAATTTTGACAGCTCTTACTTTGCCAAAATCGCATTGTGCCACATGAGATTAATTATTGGCATGTAGAGACTCTTGACAGAAGGGGCTAAATGTGAAGCCTTTGTAATACCACCACCTCCCCTTCACTGTGCAAAATGGCTTTCATGGTGTTTTTTGGAACACTGTGACTAGTTTGCCCTATCCCCTGTGCATCTACCATAGACAGCACAGAAAGATATTTGGGCCATCTGGCAATATTGTGTTTTAAGATGCTCCCATCTTTGCGCCCCAGATGGTTAAGCTTTCCTGCCAGTTCAATCCTATGACAAGGGATCTTGTTCTTGAAACCACTTTCTGTGACCTTAAACAAACTTCAGAGTGTCACTTCAAGGACTATGCCAGATTTTCTCTACCTCCAGTCTTCAGGGCAAGCTACATCTAGGATTTTATTGATCTCTCTAGAGGAAACTTCAGTTTCAGAAAAAAAAACTTGCATTCGTAGAACGGCTTTTTGAAAAATCTGTCCTTAGCCATTGTGTATTGGTTACCAACAAATTGGTGAGCTTAGTGATTATGCCATTGATATTTTGACAACCGAGCACCTTGAGATTCTCCTCTGGTGACTGGTTTGCTTCATTGTTCTCACTATCTTCTAAAGAAACATGGGGAATTGCTGTTATAGACTGTTTATCATTTACACATCACTTTTAAAGAGACATTGCCACCCACTATACTCATGACATTAGAGATTCATGTTAGAATTGCAACATTTAAAAGCTTTAAATGTAAATATTAATTTATGTTTATTTATTTTTGTCTCGTGGATATATCATATTCTATTGTATTGATCATCTTAGAGACTAGGCATTTGGTATGTTCTATCTAGGGATGTGGTCAAATGTCCTCCCAGTTGACCACTGGAGCCCCTTTTGGGTCTTAACATTGACTTGAATTGAATTGAATTTCCCCTGAGCATTGCTTCAGAAGTTCAATCCTGCTTTAAAGTGACAAATGTTTAACAGTTTCAAGGATATTCAGCATTCACTATCCTGTAAAGTAACTTTGTGTCACTTACACTAGGATATAAACATTTGCAACTATCTAATAAGAAGTGTAAACAACAAATATAAGTAAAGGTTTTTTTTGTTTTTTTTAATAAAAGTTAAACTTCTTTATACTTTTTTTTTGTTTGTTTTTTATTCTGAAATGTTAGTGTCCCATGTGCTTCATTCACAAGTTATATCCTGTTCCATTTATGTGGTATGTTTTTTTTTTTTTTTTTGATCGCTATGTCAACCAATGCCAGAAACTGGGACATTGTCAGACACCTATTTTGGCCTTTGGACTATGGATATGTGTCTATCAGCGCCAATATAAAGCCTAAAAGAAGATTAAAAACAAAAAAATGCTATTCCTGAGCAGAGTACAGGGACCAGTAGACCAGGCACAAAAATATTCTTATCCAACCTTTTAATTATCTCGCCCATCTCCCCCTCACTTTTTGAAGCCGTTTGAAATCTTCATCAATGTGCTTTCTCTTTTATTGCAACTAGAACCACATGAGGCTTCTTGGTTTTTTCCTTTGTATTTCTTTTTTTTTTCTTCCAACCCAAGCATCTGTGCTTTGCTTCATCATGAAAGCTTTGCACAGTGTCTGTTACGAGAGCCATGAAATCTGCTCTGAACGCGAGTGAAACGTGTCACAGAGCGATGTGTTTATAGATATGGTAAGTAAGATGGAGTGTTTCTTGCCAAATAAAAACAAATGGTCCTTCAAACCAGCCAACTGGTTCTTCCGTTTTGGCGTCACTTATCTGATATTTCTTTGTAGCCACTGACTTACTCATCAGACCATGAGCTGTACTCAGATCAACATTGTAACTTTTCTATTCAGTCATTACAATTCTTAGTAAGATTTTATATCATTTGTCTTTTTGTGTTTGTGTAGCTGCAGCTTTGCTGTTGGCTGTGAACATGTTTTGTTGCCATTTTCATTCACATGGCACGGATGAAAAGCATGTGTTAACAGTTTGGGAAGCCTGTCAGGGTATTTATCTTGTTCTGTTATCCATTATGTGCAAGTGGCATGTTTTAGCCTCCGCCCAAGAGCAGGGGGTATTTAGTCTTTCACATGTATCACAGCACGGTGAAATTCAGGATACATACCAGAACCTGAGAGAGCTTGCAGGATCCCCAGTTCATGCCGTTTTCCTGGAAAATTGCCAGATATCATTTCACACTTGGAAATGCGCTATTAATTTGTAAAGTAATGAATAATTATTTAGGCATGCTTACATTTATCTAATCTTTTCCCACAATCCGATATAGATAACCGGCCTATAAACTGTTTTCCTAAAGCTTGGACTTTATATGGAAAAGTTCAGACTTTATGTAAAAAATTATCTATATACCGTTAAGCAGAACCAGTCTTTTATTACTGTGTTTTTATATGCCAATGCATTACGCAATGCTGATATGTATTACAAAAAAATAATAATTTAAACATAGTTTCCATATTCCATTGTGTGGATTTATTGTATGAATTAATATTCTATTTGGCTCTGTAATGGAGAGGCTTAGCAAATATTGAATTTTGGACTTTTATCTATTTTTGCATATTAGTGTCTGTGTAAACCTTCTTTTTTTGCCAGGTGTAAATTTGTGAGCACACACAATATTAGAATATTTGCCTATTATGGGCCTCACGCATTCGGCCTACAACATAATCGGTCTTGTGAGATTGTGGGTACCTTGCATTGATGGTCTAGTGAGATATGCGGACAGTACCCCTCAAAAATTGGGTGAGCCGCTTATAAAGCGGAATTTTCACTGGAGCAATGTGTGACAGAGAGTGTAGTCTGTATCATCCGTTGTGTATGCAATTTTATTCTCCTGCCTCACACGGATATGTCACATATTCATGATGTATATGTGGTGTTGTCTCCAATCAGCTCTATACTCCTAATGAAAAATACAGAATAATTGGTCTATGGAGAGAAGACATAAACATGGATTTATTTAAAGACCATTTATTGCTTTGGATGAATTGGCAGATTTAAAGGACTACATTTTGCTATTAGTAGCACTTTTTAAAGAATTATATAAATAGTGTTTTTTTTTTTTTATGTATTTTTTTTTTATTTTTTTATTAAAGAACTATTTCTCTAGCACAGCCTGACATTTAATGCAAATATTTAAATGGTCACAACTAAAGCTTATTGTAGTGGTTATGGTGCCAGGACTCAGTGGGTTTAGTCTCTCTGGTTTTTGCAAAGTTCTGGAGGATTGACCAGAACTCTAGGATTCCCGTGACCCAATGTCGGCATATAATGTAGAATAACAAATGTCACCATCAAATATGAATGCTCCTCTTTTTTTTTTTTTTTTTAATTCTTTATTTTAATGGTGCATGGTAAGATTACTTGCATTACAGTGACTACGATGGTGTTACATACATAAAGAAAAACGGGTTAGTGGTTCGTCATTTGAGTCTGCACACATTTTCAACTTTTTCAAACAGGTTACGTTACTGGTGTGGTCCCTAGTGTAGGATTGTGCACCCATGTCGTTTGCCTAGCTGCGTTTAGGTTCAGTTCTGTTATGTGCCCTAGCTCATCTCTTGGTTATTCTGGCATAATGCAGGTTCGTGATGAGCAGGGTAGGTGCTATAGTCTAGTCTAGATCGTGTCTGGTTACCACGGGTTGCTATGTGATGTGCGTTGTGGTGTTGTGGTACGCGTTGGTAGGTACCCCTAACCAAGGGGTTGGCGGGGGGGGGGGAAGGGTGAGTGTTGTACTCTGCGTGTCCCTTCTGAGGCTAAATGTGGGCTGGTGGGCCCGGTTGCATTCTAAGAGGTATAAACCGACATAAACAAGTGTGTGAACGGGAAAACAAATCAAATACAAAGGAAAAATGAAAAATTGTACATAATACAGTCGCAAAAAACAGTTGCAAATCAAGAGTCCGTTAGGACCTATCGGACCATGTCCGTGGTGTAGGCGGCTGAGTTCTCATTAATCCGGCTATGGGGTACAGGTTTGCGTCAGGGAGTTGTGTGTGAACTCCCCGAGGGTCGAGGTATAAAGGAGGACGCCGTGGCAGGGTCCCCCATCTGAGACGGGCCTTCCGTATTCCTGTGTGTCTCTGTGAGTCCTAGCGTAGCCAGTATAGCAGGTATGTCCGTCTCCGACGTGACCTTGTAGGTGTTGTCATTGTGCGTGAATGTCAGGACCCTGGGTGCCCCCCAGCGATACTGCACTCCTGTTGCCCTCAGGCGGCTGGTTAGTGTGTGCATTGTTCTCCTCCATTGTAGAGTTGCCCTTGTCAGGTCCTGGAAAAAAAGTAATTGGGCATTTTCAAAGTTCAAGGGTGTCTTGCCTTTTACTGCCGTTAGTATGGTTATTTTATCTTGCGTCGTGGTGCAGCAGATGATGACGTCTCTTGCTCCCGTGGGAGGCGAGTTGGGCCCAGGTGGTAGGCGGTAAGTGCCCTGTAAGGTGATTTTTCGGGCAGCTTGGGGTGGTAATATCGTGTTCAGGAGCCTCCTGATGTAGTGAGGTATTTCGGCTTGGGGGATTGTAGCGGGTACCCCTCGGAGTTTGATATGGGTGCGGCGTAGGTGGTCCCCCTGGGCGGATATCTGCGCTGCCAGCGCCTGTTGGGTCGTTTGTAGGTCATGCAAGGATTTTTGTAGGTGGGACATGTCACCCGTGATTTGTGCTACGTTCTCCTCCAGTGTATTTACCCTGGTTGTGTTTTGCCGTACCTCTGTCTTTATGGTGCTTATGTCCGCGGTAATGAAATCCTGGAGTGCCTGCATCCATATTTGGACGTCCTGTTTCGTGGCCAGGGTGTGTTCCCCAGTTTCCGTGGCGGATTCTTGAAGGGTTGGGAGTATGACCCGTTGTGTCCCTTCTGTTGTGGCCGCTTGTGATAGGGGTGAAGGTGCAGGCTGCATCTTAGGTGTTGGTGCTGCCTGTGGCTGGTCAGTGGGTTGAGGCTGCGTCGTTGGATCAGAGGTTGTCCGTGGTGAGGTTGACAGCGTGGGCCGTGTTAGTGCAGTGGAGGGCTCCTCCGCCGCCATTTTAGGTGGAGCCTTGCGTTGCAGCAGTTCCCCGATGCCGGGTTGTTCTGCTGGGGAGTTCTGCCGGCCTTTCTGAGAGCGGCGTGACATTGTTGTTGAAGTGTCCGCGGGTATCGCAGGGTTCCCCCTTTCCTCTCTTGGCTCGTTATGTCCCCAGATGCCGTCGAGGTAAGTCTCCAGGGTGTGGAGTGTGGGCTGGCGGTAGGCCTGAGTTTTGCGTTTGGCCTTACCGGTTCTCGTGGGCTGGAAGAAGGGCATCAGCTTGTTCCTCTCGTCGCCCTGGTTCAATCGGTGTTGTTTTCAGGTTGTTTTTTTAGCGTGATTTTGCCTTTTTTGTCGGTTAGAGTTAGTTTTCAGCGGGAGCTAGCAGAATGTGCGTCTTGTCGGGATCAGTCCCTGGCTCCGCCCCCCGAATGCTCCTCTTTTTAATGTAGTATTGTGATCTTTTAGCATTTTTTTTTTTCTAATGAAGTATTTGTTTGTGGCTTCAGATTGGATTGGGTCTGGAAAACCCGTTTCAGAATTTTCATTTTGTCCTGGTATGCGACCCGCAACCACAAACAATACGGCTTATGACACAGTCACACACATCTTGTTTCCGAACTGGTCTTTGTCTTGCCATTTTATTGAACTTACAAGAAAAAAATGATCACATTACAGCAATTTTGACTGGTTTCGCTGTCCAGCTGCTTTCTGTCATTCGAGGACTTAGTGTATGTGACACAGCAATTATTCCAATGATACAGTCTCTTGTTAAAGATTATGGAATTTGAAGTTCATGTGGGGAGGGGGATAATATCATGAGTAATGTTTTAAACAAATCTACTTGTCCAAAGGACTAATATGGTAGCACAATCTACTTGTCCGGGCACAAAATAACTTAATTTAAAAAGATTGGGCAATGGACATTGGCAGGACTGTTTGCTGAATTTCAAAATATTTCTGGACTGGAAGACGTTATGCACAGTGGAGTTTAATATGTTTAATTTTTAGAAGGGCAGAAAGTTTAGATTGCTAGTACAGTATTCTAGAAATCAGTGTATTCAACATGCAGATCATCAGTTGTAGACCTAAAACTACCATGATTCACTACTACTCAGAGTCCCCCCACTTTTAGTCCCAATGCACCGCAGTGTGAGTGCTACCTGATGATCACCCAGGTCCTACTGGCTGTATTCCATTAATATATTTGTATAAAATCACATCCCGAGTTTGCAGGCTCCAGCATTAAGAGTACAATAATTAGCAAATCATCAATAAACTGTTGCAACCAGTTTAAATTGATTTTTTTCCCCCCACTAGTTTAAATGTAGTTTAAATTGACTGTTTTCCACTCTTAGACCCTTCCTTACTGTACTAGTTGCCGCTCATTTCAATATTTTGATCCAAATCGCCGATGTAGTCCATGCTTTGATTTAAACGCCATTCAATAAAGCGATCTGGTATAGGCAGGAATCGAAATTGCATTTTTTCCAATTGATATGGGGCTGTACCAAATAAAATGTAATGCTAAATATTACACTTCCTTATGATGTCTAACATTAAATTTTCATTTACTTTAAGATATGCAAAACATTTCATCTTCTTTAAAGACCTCAATGTATTTGTTAATGCATATAGGGTATGTAAAGTTGACTGCATAATTTTTTGCTTCTCACTTTTGCCTTTAAGAGATTCTAAATAATATAAATGTTTTGTTTTTATTAACAGCTTGTCGTTATATATGATGAGCAAGATCCACATCATGGAGGGGACGGTACCAGCGCTAGTTCGACTGGCACCCAGAGCCCTGAAATATTTGGCAGTGAACTTGGAACCAATAGCATGTCTGCCTTCCAACCATATCAAGCTACGAGTGAGATTGAAGTCACACCGTCTGTCCTAAGAGCAAGTAAGAGCGTTTTCTTTTTTTTCTTGCATGTCAACGAGTGCGTCTTCCTATTGGAGCTGTAAAGTTATGTCACATACTGTACAATATTTTCCACTGTATGAACATAGCGGTGTATCACATGTACTTATTGCAATTTAGTGAGCATTGTCGTTGCGGAAGAGTAAATTAAACTAATACCATGGGGTCAGGAACACAAACATGTATTCCTGACCTTATAGTGTTAAAATCACCATCTTGCCCTCCCCTAAATATAGTAAAATCATACATTTTATTTAGTCTGCTGCTGCTGGCTCTGCCCCTGATCTGCCTGTTTGGCTGATATAATCAGAAGTGGTGTTCTGAGCCAGTCCTATAGGAAAGCATTGGATTGGCTGAGTTTGTGAAGGAGGCAGATCAGGGGCAGAGCCAACACAAGCCAAACACAGCCCTGGACAGTCAACAATACTCATAGAGATGAATTGAATCAATGCATCTCTATGGGGAATGTTCAGTGTTTGCATGCAGAGGGCGGAGACATTGAATGTCAGTCACAATGTTCAGCACTGCCCCAGGAAGCACCTCCAGCAGCCATCTGAGGAGTGGCTGGTGGAGGTATCCCTAGGCTGTAATATAAACATTGCCTTTTCTCTGAAAAAAAAAGTGTTTATTGTAAAAAGCCTGAAAGGCGTGACTATACTCAACAGAACAATTACAATAAGCTGTAGTTGTTCTGGTGACTAAAGTGTTCCTTTAAAGTTTATTGCTACTATTAACCCCTTCCCGACCGCGGACGGAAATTTTCCGTCAACCTTGTCCTTCGGTTAAGGACCGTTGATGGAAAATTTCCGTCATTTACTAAAGTTAACCCCAGATCGTGGCGATCGCGGGGTTAATGGTGCTCCGGTCTGCCTCTGTATTTTCACCCCTTCAGCAACTGGGGATTGGGGGGTGGGAGGGAGAGGGAACCTGCAGTGCCTGGAAAACAGATTGTTTTCCTGGCACTGGAGTTTTCATTTAACCCCTTAAGGACCAAACTTCTGGAATAAAAGGGAATTATGACATGTCACACATGTCATGTGTCATTAAGGGGTTAAGCTACTTCAATCTATGAAACTGGTACTGCTCATAAATTTATAGGAGCATCGACCCAAGATATTTGTGATGGTCTAAATGTTTCTTTGCCATGGATAGACTCATTTAAGCAATATAAACACTGCATGCTGTTGTGGTACATGAAGTGAAATTTCTACATTAGTAACATGGCCAGTTGAGGCTGGGTTGTTGGTGCCTTGGCAACCCATGGTTTTGGTCAAACTGATCACAAGGCTTGACTGCATAATAGGTGAAGATACCCATAGCCTAGTAGCACCATAACCACTACAGTGACATGTAGTAGTTTTGGTTCTTTACCTAACCTTTTTGTAAATCTGAAATGGCAAATGGAAAATAAAAGTAATTTTATTGATCAATAGTTATTTTTTCAACTGTGCTATCTTAGACAAATATGACTTTTTAGCATTAAAATGGAAAAAAGAAGAATCAATAAATAAAAACTTTCATTCAGATGAAAGGAAAAATATATATATATTTGGATTTTAAGGGAAAACATAGTGTGGTTAAGCAATTACACAGTAAATAAACGGCGTAGAATGAATCAGATTATATTACGCATGGACTTTATATTATGAAGTCCACTTAAATTCGCCTAATGCATTTCACTATTAGTAGAAAGTTCAGACTGTATGTTAAAATGTATACACTAGAGCTGTAATACCCTGAATGTTCATAGGAAGAGAATCTTGCTACATTGTTACCCACAGCAGCAGGATGATGCAATTTGAACAGTTCTGGTGTCAGCTGTGAACTTTTTTTGAGATTTTTTTGCTTGCTGTCTATCGGTTAATAGAGGGGAAAGAGTTTTAGAAAAACACTTTAATTAAAGAAAAACTTGTTTAACTTTTTTTGTTCTATGTCGTTCATGTTACTTCTGTGTCCAGTAGTTTTTTCTTTCATCTCGCCACAACTTTGTTTAGTGAATACATCTCCAATGGTTTAGTTACTGATGCACGTGAATTACACCTTTCCAAAGCATTAGACATTGCGCACATTGTACGCTGGGTAATTGTCTCCTGCCACCCACCTTTTCAATGTAATTATAATCTCCTGTAGCAGTGTGCAGCTGCGGTAGTTTGTGCTATAATTGCAGGTTACAAATAGTCTCCATATTTGTGTTGTGTTGTGTAAACAGTGATCTAATTTTTATTTGTGTCATCAGTGATTACATCTATTTATAAGTAATTTTATCCTAAACGTGACATTATTCATAGTCCAATAAGGCTGCATCAACACACATTCCTGTAGCCTTAATTTGATAATTATCCCACAACTGATCAAACATTTGAACCTTCATCATTGGAAATATACCCATGTTTTTTGTTTGTTTTTTAGCATAACTTAAACTAATTGGTATTTGTCATCGTGCAGTTTGTGTTTTTATTGCATTAAGAAGCAAGGGGGAATAAATAATTGTAAAAAACAAGTCCCTCCAAAAAAAAAAAAAAAAAAGGCAAACGACACACAGTAAAAAAAGCTGCACATATTATATAAGAATAGTTCTTTACTATCTAATTAAAAGTTTCCTTTTTTGTGACAGATTTAAAAATAAAAATAAATAAAAAGAATCTTTAAAAGATGTTATAGTTTTTAATTGCTTCAAATATAGTTGTGCCGTTTGACCTATTCTGAAAGTACATTTCAATACCCCTCCTTTTCTCCCCTGTCCTAACAGGATTATATAATTGGGAGGAATGAACTTGGGATTCCTCTCAATAAACAATTCATATCCGTATCGGGAAATGCTCTGCAATAAACAACCAGAGATTCTTGTTCTTGGGAATCCGTTTTCATGTCGGTCCCTTGTGTCTAGCACAGATGAGTCCAAAATAGTTTAAAACTTGAGATGTCACAGCAGCTCTCAGTGAGATGTTAATTAACCTTGTGTATTCTACAAGGATTGTAAGGAATCCTCTGCCTTGTGGAAGTCTGAAGAACATTATTAAAGAGGCACTAATGTGTTTTTGTGTGTTTTGCTTTATTATTAATATGCTGTTCTTTTATTAAAGATAAAAGTTAGTAAACACAAACTTAGTTTTGGTAATTTAGAGATGTGCTATATTCTATCCTTAAATGATCACTATAGGGTCAGGAACACAAAAATGTATTCCTGACCCTATAGTGTTAAAACCACCATCTATCCCCCCTGGGCCCGTCATGCCTCCATAAATATAGCAACATCTTACTGTATTCAAGCCAGAAGCTGTAGATCTGCATGCTGTTTGCCTAAAAAAAACAAGCAGTCTGCTGACATCATCAGAAGTGGTAGCCTGATCCAATCACAATGCTTCCCCTATAGGATTGGCTGAGACTGACAAAGAGGCAGATCAGGGGCAGAGCCAGCATGATTCAAACACAGCCCTGGCCAATCAGCATCTCCTCATAGAGATGAATTGAATCAATGAATCTTTATGAGGAAAGTTCAGTGTCTGCATGCAGAGGGAGGAGACACTGAATATTTGGATGCATTTTAGGCAGCCATGACCCAGGAAGGATCTCCAACAGCCATCTAAGGAGTGGCCAGTGAAGTTATCACTAGGCTGTAATGTAAACACTGCATTTTCTCTGAAAAGACAGTGTTTACAGCAAAAAGCCTGAAAGTAATTGTTCTACTCACCAGAACAAATTCAATCAGCTGTAGCTGTTCTGGTGACTATAGTGTCCCTTTAAAATACTGGTTAAAGAACTTAGTCCTCATTTAAAGGGACACTATAGGCATCAAACCAACTTTAGCTTAATGAAGCCTTTTTTGTGTATAGATTATGCAGTCTTACTGCTCAATTCTCAGTAATTTAGGAGTTAAATTACATTGTTGGTACATCCCAGTCACAGCCTTCCTAAATACTGTAAAGTGAGGTCTAATGTTTAAACTTTATTGCACATTATGTTTAAAGGGAAACTAAAGTGCTAGGAAAACACTTGGCGCTGGCTCAGCACTGCCCACGCTCCTCCCCAGCCGGCGAGGGAGACCTAATGTGCATGCTGTGGGAAACATCCGTTACGGAGGTCCCTCTAGTGGCTGTCTTGTGACTAAAGTTGAATTTACAGAGCAGGAGATAAAAACGTATAAGTTAACATCGGATTGAAAATAAGACCAATATGTCACCCACCCTACACACATTATATTACTACTGCTAGTATGCTCACACATGGATTTATCATTGGGATTTTCTAAGATGAAGGATTGAGGAACTATTAATCAGATAATTGACAGTTACTCTTTGAGTCTGCATTACAGCATTAATGGATTGAAATGTCTGTCTATCTATCATGGTGTTGGATGTCCTGTAACAGTGATAGCTTCCCTTTGCACTGAAGATGTTTGTGTAGTATATATCTTGAAATGCTGACTGAGCATTGTGTGAGTTGTAATTCAGTCATTTTCTGTACCAAGGTTATACTGTGTTCACTTTCCTTTCAAAATGTTAACATGTCTTTGTCTTTTCTTTATGAAGCCCCAGACTAATTTGGCATGGCATATAGCAACAGTATGAATGACATTAAGAAGTCATTTACGTAACAAACATAATTCAATTGTAGAGACGACTTGCAGACCATTTGTGAATCTTTATTTTCTTAATAATACAGAAACTGCCCTTCAAGCAGACCTACCAGAGTGTTTTTCTGTGCTTAATTCTGTCAGCCCAGATTAACGGTTTGTTGCGCGATGCCTTCTTTTTGGTTTTTAAATGGTTAATGTAATTATTTTATAGTAAATTACCACAAGTCAACGGCTTTTTTTTTAACCCCTTAAGGACACACGACATGTGTGACATGTCATGATTCCCTTTTATTCCAGAAGTTTGGTCCTTAAGGGGTTAATGGAGAAGGATTCACTAAATCACGGTATTCTGTGCACCACTCTTCTCTATTATACAAGCTTGGTTTGCCTGGAGTTCTATGGTTTGATAGCAGTCGTGTCCAAGGTATATTGTATTGGCTTTGCTCCATTCTGGAGTGTTCTTTTAAAGGAAATACAAACATGTATTCCTAGCCCTCTCTTACTCCCTTAAATATAGTAACATTTTACCTATATTACAGTATGCTTCTGCTGGCTCTGCTCCTGTTCTGCCACCTTGTCTGACATCACCAGAAGTGGTAAAAGCATTGGATTGGCTGAGATTGCCAAGGGCGTGGGGCAGGGGAGCAAGGCACGGAGCCAAAGACTACCCTGGCCAATCAGCATCTCCTCATAGAGATGCATTGAATAAATGCATCTCTATGAGGAAAGTTCAGTGTCTCTATGCATCGGGTGGACTCACTGAATGTCAGTCACACTGCAGCACTGCCCCAGGAAGCACCTCTAGCAGCCATCTAAGGATTGCTCAGTGGAGTTATAACTAGAATGTAATGTAAACACTGCATTTTCTCTGAAAAAAACAGTGTTTACTGCAAAAAGTCTGAAGGGAATGATTCTACTCACCAGAACAATTACAATAAGCTGTAGTTGTTCTGTTGACTGTAGTGTCCCTTTAATGATAGAAATGTGAATTTACTGTAACTGAGAGCATATCCACATTATCTGTAGGAACATCTAGCCACATTAGGTTGCACATCAAAAAATACATTCTCAAACTAAATGTGCAAAAAATGGGAAGAGGACAAATCGAAGAAGCAAAGCAAGGAAGAATATACCGTACCTGTAAGGAAAGGGGAGGAGGTAGCGGGAGAGAGGGTGGAAAGGATGTGACTCTCAAACCTAAACAGAGCGTTTTATGGAAGTTAAATAAAATCAACTCAGGATCCCATGTTAAGTGAAAATTAGCTAGGGCATGGTGGACTCTGGGTTGGCATAAGCAAATGTGTTCACCAAAGAACACATTTGATCTAAATGAGGCAAAGAGGTGGTACTTTGTTGAACTCATTTGGATATTCCCACCCAGAATCCCTTGCAGTAATAAGAGCCCGGAAAATGTGAGATTTCTTTGGAAAAGCAAGTCTTATGACTTGTTTGGTGCAGATCTGTGTTTACAAATGTATTTACTATCCACTAGAAATACAATGTTATCATTGTGTGGAATTTGGCGAATAACATTATTCCCAAAATGCTAGAATGTTATGATATTTCGTTTTTGTGTGATGGGAGCAACTGAATGGCAATTGCAAACCGAATCTGATGTAATCAGTGCCTTTCTAGTTAACATTTCTGCATACATGTGTTTCCACAATTTGGGATGTTAGTGTTTACAAAAGGTAATTCTCTTGTTGGTGGAATTATCCCGATTTAGATTTGCAAGTCTTTCACTCTCCCGGTGTCCCCACTGTATTTTTGTCTATAACTAGATGTTGATGTATTTTATTTCTGGGTCTAGGTAGGTATCTCACAGCTGATGACTGCTAAAGCAAGCTGATGTTCATTCCCCACTGAAATATGAATGAGAGGCGCAGGTGAAAATTGCCATACCTAATGAGCAATTTGGCAGATCAGACAGGATGTCAGGCACAGGCAGTCCAACAGCGGGTATACAGTCTGCTACTCAAAGTGTTTATTTCCTAGTAATGACTTCGAAGTCCTTTAAAGAAGAAAAAGAAAACAAATCACAGTAAAACTGCTATATATTTTCTTCTTTTTTCTTGGACGGTCTCACGAAAACGTTCCTTTTATTGCTGTTTATTACTATTGAGTCTTTAGAGTTCAAATGCATTCTGTAGTCCGATGAATACACTTACAAAGCGGGAAGATTTGATGAAATACATCTTTTTTAGACAGCCTAAAGTAAACAAAAACGGCCCTAGCTCTTCAGAATATAATGCAAGTATAAACTTGCTGCTGACGTTATCGCCATGTACAGCCGCATCGTATGAATGCCGAGCTTTGTTTTAAAGGAGGTTTAAGAAAAAAGTCATCTTTTTGCCTCGTTCTACCTAAAATGGCACATTGACGTGATAGTTTAATATTTCATCTCCTATACATCACAGCTCTGTTGTAATCCCTCTATTGAGCGACAGATTAGTGGCATTCAGACCTATATCTCCAGGAGGCTACCGGCTCCTTGTGTTCGGCTGTCTCTTGGCAGTTTCCTGTAAAAACATGGAAGAGGTACAATGATCATCTTGTTATTTGCATCTGCATTATGAGCAGCAAAGATAAACTAAATGCATGGCTGAAATGATAAGCATAAGAATTGGTTGTATTGGTATTGTCTGGGGCATTGTGGTTCCAAATTCCCAAGCTGGCACTCAAAATTAGTTCCACATTTGTTTAGGCTGATCATCATTTTTAGAGCACAGGTAGCTGCTGTAATGGCAATATATTTCCCAGTACAGTGGAGGCCCATTTATCACTGGAGTAAAGACTGAATAAATGGGTCACTAATGTATTTTTTAATTGAATATTGAGTCATCATGTCAATACCTTGTATATAACTTGGGCCTACACCAACAAACATTAAGGACTGTTGTGTTTCAGGCAGACCTGGAGAGAGCAGTACACAAAACATTGGATTCCGACTCCTCGATTTATCCTTATATTATATATAATAATTCTATTACAATTTACTGTATATGCCTGTGTAAAAAAAACAAAATCACCCGGAAACGCCTCCAACTCCACACCCTGGTTTCAGGTAGTAGAATAACTTGATGATTAATATTAGTTTTGTATAGTCGTTTACTAGGATGCAGGTACTAATTTATCAACAGGCCAGTTATACACCCTGTTCCAAATTATTATGCAAATTATATTTTTCTCATTTACCTTAATAATTGATGTAGATAACAGTCAGCATAATTCTCATGTTATCAACTATTAAGAGTACAATTCAAATTTTATTGAAGAAACCTCCTAATGATAACAGTATTTTGTGTTATACCTTAAAAAACTTCCAATGCACTGTTCCAAATTATTACGCACAGTAAGTTTCAAAACACTTTATAGGTTGTAAAGAACTGAAAATTGTCATGTGTTGTGTTTGCAGCATATTTACTGAAATCAAAAGCTATTTCAATCAAACTTATAAGAACATTTTAACTTTTTAAACATTTTAACAGGTCACGTTACATTTTAACATAGGACCCCTTATTTGATAGCAGCTTCACAAGTCTTGCATCCATTGAACTTGTGAGTTTTCGGACAGTTTCTGCTTGAATTTGTTTGCAAGATGTCAGAATAGCCTCCCAGAGCTGCTGTTTGGATGTAAACTGCCTCCCACCCTCATAGACCTTTTGCTTGGGGATGCTCCAAAGGTTCTCAATAGGATTGAGGTCAGGGGAGGATGGAGGCCACACCATGACTTTCTCTCCTTTTATCCCCATAGCAGCCATTGATGCAGAGGTATTCTTTGCAGCATGAGATGGTGCATTGTCATGCATGAAGCTGATTTTATTACGGAAAGCATAGTTCTTCCTTCTGTACCAGGGAAGAAAGTGGTCAGTCAGAAGTCATCTTTACACTTTTGGGGACCCTAAGGGGGCCGACCAGCTCTCTTCCCATGATTCCGGCCACCACTGCCTTGCTGACGTCGCAGCCTTGTTGGAACAGGGTGGCCGTCCACCAACCATCCACTACTCCGTCCATCTGGACCATCCAGGGTTGCACGGCACTCATCAGTGAACAAGACTGTTTGAAAAGCCGTTTCTGCTTGTGAGCATTCGTTAGTGGTGGCCGAATAGAAGGTTTATGCACATTTGCAAGACTCTGGAAGACTCTACACCTTGGTGTCCGTGGGACTCCAGAGGCACCAGCAGCTTCAAATATCTGTTTGCTGCTATGTAATGGTATTTTAGCAGCTGCTCTCTTGATCCGATGCATGGATCTGGCAGAAATCTTCTTCAATGTGCCTTTAACTGTACAAACCCGTCTGTGCTCTGAATCAGCCACAAATCTCTTAAAGGACCACTTTAGTGCCAGGAAAACATACTAGTTTTCCTGGCACTATAGTGCCCTGAGGGTGCCCCCACCCTCAGGGTCCCCCTCCCGCCGGGCTCTAGGGGGAGGAAGGGGTTAAACGTACCTCTTTCTCCAGCGCCGGGCGGGGGACTCTCCTCCTCCTCGGCTGAATGCGCATGCGCGGCAGAAGCCGCGCGCGCATTCAGCCAGTCTCATAGGAAAGCATTCACAATGCTTTCCTATGGACGCTGGCGTCTTCTCACTATGAAAATCACAGTGAGAAGCACGGAAGCGCCTCTAGCGGCTGTCAGTGAGACAGCCACTAGAGGCTGGATTAACCCTAGTGTAAACATAGCAGTTTCTCTGAAACTGCTATGTTTATGGAAAAAAGGGTTAAACCTAGCTGGACCAGGCACCCAGACCACTTCATTAAGCTGAAGTGGTCTGGGTGCCTATAGTGGTCCTTTAATAGTGCGATGATCAAGTTTTCGTGAAATATCTAATGTTTTCATACCTCGTCCAAGGCATTGAACTATTTCACTCTTTTCGGCAGCAGAGAGATCCTTTTTCTTCCCCATATTGCATGAAAATGGTGCTCTGCTTAATAATGTGGAACACCCTCCTTTAGTAGTTTTTCCTTAAATTGAGCTCACCTGGCAATCTAATTATCACAGGTGTCCGAGATTGTTTTCAGTGATCAAAAGAGCCCTGAGAACCAATGCCATCCATGAGTTAAACTAAAAAAACAAAATATTTAATCTTTGTGAAACTTAAATAGAATTTGCATAATCATTTGGAACAGGTTGCAGACCCACTGTTTGGTATAAACGTGTTTGACCTATCCAACAAAAGTGGTGAAAAGTACTGTATTCAATATTGAAAGTGAAATAGCTCTATTTGGTTAGGCTGACATGAAATAAAAAGGGCGGTTACTGCAAGCATGTTTCACACTAGAAGCCTCTTCGTCGAACCCTTCCAAGGACCATTTTTCTCACAGGCAAAAGATATGTGGAATAGCCTTCCAGTGTAGATAGTAAACACAACAGCAACACATAGCCTGTGTGTAAAGGGAGATTATCTGAAGATATTATTATTATTATATACTCTGTCTGTATGATGTGCTACTTCCAGGAATGTATTCTGAATAAAATGCTGCACTATGAACCTGCGACATTTGGTAAAAACCCACACGTTGACGTAATTTTAGTTTTGTGCAAGAATCCACCTGAGATGTATTTATTATAATCTATGTAGTTGTCTGGCAACATGATTCTAAAACAGAACCTCAGATTGTTTCTGTTTTAAAAGCATTTGGTAGGGTGGGTTAGTTTCTATTTTTGCATATATTGATGTGTGTGCAGTTTCTCTAGGAGATGCTGTATGGAAAGCTGGATTATACAAGTTGCTATGCTACTCGTTTTCCTTTTAGTTCTATTTTAATCAGCTTGTAATGAAGTTTTGTATCAGCGAGTCTCCATTCCAAGTGCCCATGCTGTATAATGCAGATCTTTGGCAAAGAATATTTTGGCTGTGTATACTGTTCACTGGTGTCAACTGCAATCAGTTGATAAAAATCTTGTTAGCTGCTGTGATCTCCAGAAGGGGTTTAATCCGCTTTGCAGGTGCCAAAAATAGCGTTTTCCATTTCTTTTCTTGGCCTCCCTTCCCGGAGTTGGGCAATCACTTCTCATTGTGGAGCCCACGCTGTTTCGTCCATCTGAATAGAAACACCACAGTACTGATTGCTTCAAAATATTACGCACACACAAAAATGGAAACAAATATAAAATAGCCAGTCACCCACTTTCCTCAGTGGCGTTGCGTTAAAATTATCAGAGGCTTTGTTTTATATTTTTTCTTTATTTTTATTAATTTACTTTTCCGAAATGTGAAAGCTCCACATTTCTATTTTGGTACTTTCCCATGTTTGTTTTTCTACTTTGTGATTCTGGGTGTATAAACAGACCAGACATAATTCTTCCCAGTCTTTAGACTCCATAAAATGAAGATAATATCTTGGTATCAAACTGCAGTCTTCTATGATATATTTCCTCCAATGTCCCAAATCGTGTACAAATATAACCAATTGACAAATTTCCAGGACACACTTACACCCACCTGTCTTTTTGTTCATATCAATATACAAACAATATTTTTTCTGTCAAATATTTTTAATATTCAGAGCAGCATGAGATAAGTTGAAGGTGGAGCCTTTTGACCTGTTTAAACGTTTGTTTGTAAATTAAGTAAACTCAAAGATCCAGGAATAAGTGATCCCTCCCTAAATGGCTTTAGATAGATTTCCAGAAATGTTAATCACTCAGATGACATTCTCCAATATTCCAGTAATGGGCAAACTCAATTCTCCCTGTTTAGTAATGGTCTAACCACAGCTTGCCATGCGGATAAAGCCATTATCTGCCCCATGAATAAACATAATGTTGGCAAATGAATCTCTAAAAAACGTTCTTTGGAATTGTCAAAAACGGTCAGAATATGGTTAGAAACTAGGAATGCAGTACATGATTACTGGTTACACGTCAAAATAAAGTAAGACTGCAGCTTTACGTGTTAGCGCCTATACATATATATGGATAGACTCTGGCCACTCATTTGGACTTCAAATGCAAGTATATGCAACTAGCAAAAATCTATATTATTTACTACCGTATGTTTAATTTACTGGCACCCTCTTCATTATTATATATTACACAATCTTATTTGAACAACTCCTGAGTCTAAATATATATTTCCTAGTTTAGTTTTTAGATACTGTTGTATTCCCATACCAGCAGCTCGCATACTACTCTAATCCCTTTAACACTTCAAGCCCATCTATTTCCCATTATTTTAACCCCTTAAGGACACATGATATGTGTGACATAGTTTGGTCCTTAAGGGGTTAAACTGAGTTACAAATCATGTGTTTTATTCACTTTTCAAAATTCTGGAGACTCCACAGCTTTGTGATAACATTAAAGGGACGAGCCATGCTGCTTTCATTGGAGGGATTTGCCAGTTCTGCAGTGTGCTTTCCAGGTCAACAAGTAGTTGAAACCTCTAAAACCAGTAGTAACCCCTCTCATTTTTTGAGAAGGATAAGAACATACCATAGCATAAATGAATGGCCAGCAGTATACTGTAGGATGTATTGTTCTGCTTTCGTAGTAATTTCCTTCATGAAAATACATGGCTGAAACTACTGTGCATATTAATGGCAAGTGCATCAAGGCTTGCCACTACTTACACGAATTGAGAAAAAGGAGACTCTCTAATAAGAATAAAAAATAGATTTGGCCTTTCCTGTGCGCTCTGAAAGAAGAAACAAGCCAAATTAGTCCATTCTCTGCTTTTGCAGCCGTTTTTAATCTTTCAACCTTGACATTGTACAGGATGAAAAATACAATATATAATCAGATTTCATCACAATTCCAGTATGCAGAAAATACAAACATTACACAATCACTTAAAAACCTGAAGGTTCCTTTGTGCGATACTCCATGATGTACTCGTCCTCCTTCTCTCTGTGGGTTGTTTTAAATCACACGTCTCCAGTCTGCCTGAGGCTACTCTTGAATTTTGATTTTACTTTATTTTTTTTCCCCATTAAATAGCAAAACATATAAATATAAGCTGTTATATCCCTCTTGTACCTGTCAGCACAAGCTCTGGGTACTGGTTTTAAATGTTTGCAGACAACTTGCTTTTCGGTAAGGAAAAGGTGAATGATATCTTAATTGCAAGTTATCTTTGGTCTATACACATTAAAATAAATAAAGCAAATAAACAAAAACAAAAAGCCCAAAGTTGGAGTTCTGTCTAGTCATTTTCAGTATTTGACTTAGAAACTTATCATTCTTTTTTTATTTTATTATTACGGTATTCTATTATTCACCTTTCTTCATTTTTCCCTTGTCCTGTACATATCTTCTCCAACCAAAGGAGCAGAAATCTACAGGCCACACGATATCAAAAATATCCAGTAAAATTCATCCAGTGACTAACCTCAAGTCACTTGTAACTGATCTGGAAAGGGGGGTTTGTTTGCTCTGCTACTATTGAAAACCATGGAATGCTCCCATTTATTTTGCATGTTTTTGTTTCACTTATTTCCCCAACCAAGCATCACCTTAGAATGCCTAAAAAGTGAATACTTAAATGGGTCATAGAATGTGGGCACAGTATCCAATGTTCATTGAATGCCTAGCAGCACCATGTGCTTTATAATACTTACTAGAAATAGGAAGTAAGATGTATTGAGAGTAGGGTTCCGCAGCTATTGGGCCTTAAAAATATATTAAAGGGATTCTATAGTGTTAGGAATACACTATAGCAGGGGTTGCCACCACAGTCCTCATGTACCTCCTAACAGTCCAGGATTCATGGATTACCCTGTTCCTTACCTAGTTACAGGCCCTTCCCCTGTGTGCGCTGTAATATAAAAATAAATTCCTTTACTCACCTTTTCTCCAGCTGAGTCTCACTCTGTGCTGCCACCCGCTCCTTCTAGCATGTTGTCATTCTGGAGGTGTGACTCCAGGATTACTGTCCAATCTAATGCTCGTCATAGAGAGGAGCAGTGGGGACCATAGGCACCTGCGGCATAGGATGTAATGATTCTCTACGATGGCACAACTCAACAAGTTTAGATAGTGTTCCTCATAGTATAATGTCCTAACATTTTCTGCTCTTTTATATAGTATGACCAAATTATAAATCAGACAGGTAGTATTTTGTGTACCTAACTACACTTTCCCCCATTGTAAGGGGTTCTCTTTTCAGATAATTATCTGAATGTAATGTGCTTCACTATGGTAATATGATGTTAATAATGTAATTTCTAGTCATTAAAAGAAATGCTCCCAAAAAATGACCATCTGCCACAAACCTGTGACTTGCCTCTTAATATTAGGAGGTTGATGGAGCCCTGTCCAGGAGTAGGCTATCTTCGGCACTCCAGACGTTGTGGATTACATCTCCCAAATTGCTCTTACTGCTAGCTATAATGCTGGCAAAGCACTATGGGACATGTAGTCCATAAAATCTAACGTGCTGAAGGTTTCCTCCTCCTGCCCGAGTCCATCTTTTCAGATGTGTGTAAGAATCTGTTTATAGAGATTGTCAGTCCCTTTACAGAACTTGCAATGGCTGAGCGAGAATCTGTAGAGAATCATTGTTTTGTTCTCTTGGATGAGAAAGCCGATACATTCTCAGCTGTGTTTCACCTTTGCCTAGTTCTCTCTATTATAAAGACTTGCTCTGCATAAGACCATGTTGCCATAGTGCTACAATAGTTCCTTTATTGGAAAATCAAATCTGTGATCTAAAATGCAGACCAGAAAGTTCTCAGTTCCTTCATTTCTCTCATGCATTGCAGCACGCCTCACTTTGAAATGACAGTATAGAAGTGGACTTCTAATGAGCTTTTGGCTGTGACGTTTCTTGTACCATTATCTGTTCTGCACTTTAGATCACACTTAGCACAGAGATGGAAACGTCGGAGGGTGATCAATGGCTACGCTTCCCTTTTAGTCTGTTTCCAGATACACATTTGGCTGTGTTCATGCCTCTCTTTCCATATTTATCTTGTGACCTATTAGATTGCGAGGGCAGTTCATTGAGGGAATAAGTGATCTGGCCGCCTGTATTACCTACGTTATTACTGGTGCAATTTTAAAGGCTTTACCATTTGTGAGTTCAGGGACAAAGTGACTGGCATGTATGGAATATCATTTTATAAAGGGCTCTTGGCTCTGTTTGCTTAGTAAACCAGATATAATTACATACATTATATGCACTACAAAGGCTTTTACAGGAAATGAGACTTCAATTGCATTGTGGCCTTAATAAAGAGATAACCATGTCAAGATCATATTGGAAGCGATGCAGTCTTAAATCTGATTCTATTTTTTATTTTGATATCCTTGTTCTATCACCATGTTGTTTGCCACACAATATCTTGTTCGGTTTTATTTATTTTAGTTTTTCTTCAAGAAAAACTATAACCTATTATTTCTACAATATACATTATGTGATGATGGGAAAAAAAATATTCAGAAACATAAATTGGGGCCAAGCATAAAAAAAATGCAACTGCTATACCTTTATTTAGGTAATTTTTAAAAGCTGGTAGAAAGGTTTGAAAAAGGGAAAAGCTGAATA
The DNA here is from genome assembly GCF_036172605.1 of Pelobates fuscus. NCBI lineage: Eukaryota > Metazoa > Chordata > Amphibia > Anura > Pelobatidae > Pelobates > Pelobates fuscus. Next base: position 357,776,753 of record NC_086320.1, on the reverse strand, counting down.
GACTTACTCTTGTTGCATAATGTATTGTAAGGTAAGGGATCATTTTCTAATCGGTAAGTGGAAGATTTGTCATTTTTAATTGAACCACTGCCTCTGGTGGCTAGTTTTAAAACAACCTGTCCCTCTCCCCATCAAAGGAGCACCTGTATCCCATTCCCAGGTCACATTTTTTTTTTTTTTTTTTTTTTTTTTATGCTTTCTTCATTTTCAGCATCATCAGACAGTTAGATTATCACTGCTTCCAATGCAGCACTGTCATATAAAATCATTCTCAGGAAATGGATTTCAGATTTATGTATGGACTATAATCACAATTGTAGCAGCCATTTAACCGAAAATGTGAGACTAATCATTTTCTAAAGAAAGATCTGCCCTTAAATCATTCATTGAGACGTTCACATAGACTATCTGATACAGATATGTGAACCATGCAGCTGTAGTGTAGAAGAGAGTTTAAAATGTCCTTACACTAGCCATTGGCAAGTGAAAATTCAGCTATGGCAAGTAGGGTTTCACACCTGGTGATGCCGTAATGCTTGCATTGGCAAGTAACTGTTAGGCCTGGCTTAGTTTGGACTGCAAATTTGTATTCCTGCTGAAGAATACCCATGTCATTACTTCTCTACTCTCTCTTTATGTCACTGTTTGTTTTATCAGTGGAACCTCTAGTAATTTTAACATCTCGAGCTGTCATCTTATTTTGCAGTCTCATTAAACTCTTACAGTTACCAGTGTCTTGGTCTAAAAATGTGTCTGCCTCCCAATGATCCATAGACAACCCAACACCGGTACTTCCAGCAGATGGAATGATGGGGGAATGCTGAAATAGTGTCAGCCAAAACTGGAAGCCACCATGTGCTGGAGAGAATTTTGACCTGGTATCGCTAAAAAAAAAGGGAGATGAGTAAGAAGCCCCTTACCCATCTCTGGGCCTCACCTTGCAGTTAGACATGTCCGCTTGGGGTTCTTTGCAAAAAATCTCCGCAAGACACAGAACTTCTTTACGAATTCTGTCTGACAGACAACCCACCCAAGTAAAGCTCAAATAAAACAAGCATTTTTTTTTTTTTTCCATGAATTTATAACAGAAGCTGGCAATTGGAAGTTTTGACTGAATAAACAAAAACACACACACAACTTTAGCTAATGCTAATTAACATTGCAAGGGGGTTTATTCAAAACCCATTTTACATTCAGAGTCAAATCAATATTTACAGAGCATTAGTGCCTCGGAGAATTTGAAACCTTGTGATTTAGAGTTCATCGCCGTTTTATCCGCTCTTCAAAGAAAGCACAGACATCAAACGTAATTAGCCTTCATTCAGGAATCAGCGACATTGCCTTATTCCCACGTGCTGCTTCTCGGGGTTTAATAATTAAAGATCCTTTCTTTGATATCTCCCTTAATTTCTTTTCCACTGTTTTCCTCTTGGAATCTCTGAAATGTGAGACACCAAGAATTTCGATAAAAACTTCATCCGAGTACACAGAAAGACATTTACGCATTAATTAGCGTACAGCAGATTAACTTGTCATGAACTGAAATGGAGCTAGGGTGGAAAATTGACCTGTGGAAAAGTTTTCATGCAAATACCTTCATTTGTTAATATTGCTATTGGATTGCGAGGATCGTGGATGGCTAATCTTTTCACAGCAGATGTTTGCGAATTACAGTTCCCGTGATGTTCAGACAGGTTTTGGATAGCAAAATAGAACAATTCTTGTTTAATTAAAGGGACATTCCACTGCCCAAATAAAATATCTAAAAAGGGTTGTGTAATAGGTATACTCCCAATTAAAAAAAACAAAAACATACATTTAAGTTTGCATTTTTTTTTTATTGTGGGTTAATAAGAAAAGCGTTTACAAAAGTTGCAGTTCTCCTGCATGCAGCCTTTACAACCCCCCTACTAACACCATCCAAACTTTGTGTCTGTCCAATCACAGACGCCCCAAGCCCCCAATGCAGCGCAATGAGAAGTCTTTGCAAGGCAGGTGCTCTGAGCAATTGCTGCCTCTTGAGTGTTGCTCCACTGAGCTAAACAAACAGGAAGTAACACGACCTGTTTTCAGATAGGGTGGTGTAACAAGGTTAATTTATAAAAGTGTACATTTCTATTAAAATCTGTTAAAAAGAAGAAAAACTGTTCACACATAAGGCACTTCAGCAAGCTAAAGTGCTCTAGATGTCTGGTGTTTGCCTTTAATTACGCATTCACTTGATGCCACTTAATAGGGAATAAAAATTCATCTGTTATTCTAGTAGCAAAATAGCAAATATATTGATGGTCCGTTACTTTACTCCCTGCCAGTCTTAGCCTATTATGGGGGGTTAAGGATGCGGATGTGAGCAGATCGCAAGTAGAAGCCAAGGCCAAGTAATGCTGTGGCATGGCGTAGCTCCAAGCTAGCACCCATACGCTAGGATTTGTACACTTCTGTTACTATTGGACTTCTGTTACATGTATGTATCCTTATATGAACTGTACCTGTATTTATAGAGGCTGGATCATTTCTCCTGTTTATGTGCTATAAAGATCTGTAGATAACGGAATATAAAGGAACACACAAACACTAAAGCCTGTTGTCTGTCTAGCTAAACAATAAGCTTGTGCAAAAGAAAAAGTCAACAATGTCTCCGAACGATATTAAACTATAAATGGCCAAAAAAAGAATTTTCATGATTCCTATATAGAGTAACAGTGCGAATATAAAGCCCTTAACAAAGCCTCTCAGCAGCTCAGCTATTCAGAGATGTATTATTGTGATACCGCCTGGAAATTTTTTTTCTTCTTTTATTTTCAGCCTCTTCCATGTGTGGGGTTTATTGGGCTGTTTTTAAAAGTGTGGTTAAGCATTTTGAATGTTTCATTTTATATTGTATTGTGTTCAAATAGAATTCTGTGCTATTTCGAGTATTATTGTGTTTTCTAATTAGCTTCCCCCCCCTCCCCCCCCCATATTTAGGGAGTTATTGCTAAATACCAGGTTATAAAAAAATTAATATGCAGCCAAAAAGCCCAATCAACAACCATAACAAAAAAGTATATTCCCTCCCCCCCCCCCTCTCTTTGATAGATGACCTAGCAACAGTGACTTCTACAATTAATGGTAACTCAACATACTCTAAATATGACATCCCAGCAGCCAGTGACCTGCTGCTCTTGAAATCTTGCTATCATCATAGCCCAGTCTGTGGATTTACTTCTTTACTGACTCTAACCTTGTTGTCTCCGAAGTCCTAGACCAGCATTGCTCCTAAAGCCTATTTGCCTTTGATGGCTAGAAAGCCTTTATTTATGAGACTGTTTTGTAAAGTTCTCTTCTACGCTTTTCGGAGATATGTATTACGATGCAAATATTTTACTTTTGTGCACTGGCCTCACTATGTGTTTTATATTTAACTCTCCACCCCCCTAAAAAAAAAAAACAAACAAAAAAAAAAACACAAAAATGAACTCCCCTCCAAAAAAAACCTAAAAAGATTAAAAAAAAAAAATACGTATAAATATACTATAAAAAAACGCCACATTTTTACCTTTAAAATAAAATGAAATTGCAATTGCCAATTTGCTTAAGTGATCTTGCACCAAGCTTTATCCCTTACAAACCTAATCTAATAGATGGTATCTAAGGTCAAGAGCCAGAGAAATGGCTGATATACCTGTTTTCCTCTCTCTCTTTTTTTTTTTTTTTTGCCATAGAGATCATCTAATCAAACAGTTTCCCTGGGGGGGTTTCACTGTGTTTGCTATATTAAAAAGCTGTAATGGTCTGTATATTGTGTATATGCCAGGATAAGATTTTCCAAAATTTAGAGTTTTCTGTGTTTCAACCAAGTGTGTGTTTGTGTGTGTTTGTGTGTTTGTGTTTGTGTGTTTGTGTGTGTGTGTTTGTGTGTGTGTGTTTGTGTGTGTGTGTGTGTTTGTGTGTGTGTGTGTGTGTGTGTGTGTGTTTGTGTGTGTGTGTTTGTGTGTGTGTGTGTTTGTGTGTGTGTGTTTGTGTGTGTGTGTTTGTGTGTGTGTGTTTGTGTGTGTGTGTTTGTTTTTAGTTTTAACGGTGAAGTGATACATTGTAGACAATTTTAGTTTATATACAAATTATTTTTAGCCTGACATACTTTTTATGTTCAACTTGTGTGCAAGTCTCTCAGGAACCATGTTTTATTCGTCAGGGAAGAGCTTGCAAATAAAAGGTTTACTCAGTCTTTCAGGGAAAATAAATTTCCCCCTGTATATTGACTGTAGTGTATGTGTCCTGTGAAAGATGTCAAGGCTTATTGTGCAGATGGTATACATAGGCATGGAGGGGCTGACTGAATGGGACAAATTTTAAAATAGAGGGAGTCCGAAGGTATGTATAAATAAACAAGTGTAAATCTAATATACAAGGTAAGGAAGAGATCTATTGTAATATCTAACCATATGTTATCTATACACAGCTGAATAGGTAACAGTTATCCAGAGAAGGAGAATTTGCACAGGGACGCTGAATTTTCCTCATAGAGAAATCTCTTCCTTACCTTGTATATTAGATTTACACTAGTTTATCTATACATACTCTCGGACTCCCTCTATTTTAAATTTGTCCCATTCAGCATGCCCTACATACCTCCCTTCCTGCTAATGCCTGTAGAGCCTTTAAGGCTTTTTAATGGGTATATCTGTCTTTTCTCTTTTTCAATTGTCCATTTGCTTATACCAAATAAAATTGTTTTTTCATTTTTTTCCCGTAATATATATGTGTGTGTGTGTGTGTGTGTGTGTGTGTGTGTGTGTGTGTGTGTGTGTGTGTGTGTGTGTATATATATATATATATATTTTTTTTTTTTAAGGTACCTTTTGTGTCTTTTAAATCTTTGAGTCCATTAGACATTTACATGTTTATTTTTACATTTCACTGAATATTATAACCCTATAAAGGACGATGATGTCCCTCATGTTTTCCATATCTGCATTTTCCAGAGACAGTGTAGATATTTTCTATGTTTTTATGCCATGGTAATGTATAGCCATAGTAAAGCAAGTTTTGTTTTGTTGTTGTTAAAAGGTCAGCTTTATATCTTAGTGGGTAATTGTTTTCTATGAAGACGTGTTTTCCTCATTAAAAATAAAACACAATGAAAGCCAATGTGTTTAATCACATCCATATATACAATAGAAAGTGTACCATTCTTGTTGCCACATGAGAAAAAGTCCTGTCTATCAACCGTACACTCGATCAAGTGTCACTCAATTGTTACTTTGAGAACTTGACTGATTTCCCAAGGTGATGCGCTACTAACTGAAGACAAGGCTTATCATCTGCTAATTTTAATGTGTTGGATCCTCCAGAATCAGTAAATCAGTCCCCAAGTACATTTACCAATTCCTTGCATTTCAATTTATTTCCGTTAAGTTTAGAACAGTAAATTGCTTTATTGACCTGTCACTTACTGATATGTAAATAAAGATATGGTTGCTTGTATTGTAGCTTAACCCCTTAAGGACCAAACTTCTGGAATAAAAGGGAATCATGACGTGTCACACATGTCATGTGTCCTTAAGGGGTTAAACATTTGTTTCTCCAAGACACTCTTTAAACGGCTCATACCAGATCGTCTTCTAGTTTATACCTCTTAAAGGAGTTATCCAGCCTGGAACTGACCCATTTTTTTTAATGCACTGAAGAAATAAAACCAAAATTATCACATATAATAAAACGGTTCCTCACATTTTGTAGTTGCTGTGACTGTAAAAATAAATTTTAGACCAGGAAGTGATCAATAAGTTCTGATGTCTACTAGTTTTCTATATGAAATTATTCCATAATCCCTTAAAACACTGTAGACAGAGCTATGATTTATGAGAACGTGTACCGGTAGTTCAATTACGGTATCTGCTTTTTACATGTGAAAGCTGGTAGCTGAACTACAACTCACAGAAACCTTTGCTTTGTGGCGAAGGAACCCAGCAGGATTAAGAGGGACAGAAAGTAGGCTGTGACATCATGCACGGGGATGTAGCCGTATCAGTGATGTTCATGTAACTCAGGGCAAACACCTATACGCCAAGTATTTGAGATCAGTCCTGGGCTCTTAAGTACTGATGATTTCTGGCTAGTCCGATGCTTCTCATAGAGAAGTACTGGGATGCATGCGCAGCAATTTCAACACTGCTCTGCAATGTTTAATTGGTTTCTGTAACGAACAGTTTTGCTCACCAGAGGTTAAAAACCGTTTAGGCGATATTCCCCTTTCCAGATGCACCGACAACTACTATAAGCAGCAATCTCCCAAACTGAAAACACATGAACCCTGGAAATATCTGAACAGGAAAACCATACGAAAGGGTTACACTCCTGGCAGTCAGCATACAATCCAATTCCCCCAATAACGAGACGACACTTCGTTTTGAGCAGAATCTGGCTGTACTGGCACATACAGTCTCTTTTATTCCCAATCCACAAACACAGTACAGCCCACAGGGTTTTACAGAACAACCAATAAATCCGTATGATACACACAGACCCTCCCACACAAAATCCTCCCCTCTGCCTGTGATATGATTACTGAACACAATGGGTAATCTCATTATCACAGGCAGAGGAATACAGTTTTTACACAATATTTATAAATTCTAAAATATACATGTCACAAACATAAAATATAAATTTTCATTATCGGCATGCAAGAAATAAATACATACTCAAAAATCAGGGCAATCGGTTCAGGGGTTAAAAAGTTAGATGGAAGTCCTTTATGACCGACCGCAAGCACATTTTCATGCCCAAAACAGTTCCATAGATTTGGGCTGTGCGGTCGGTCTATTTCAGGCTGAAAAAATGACAGTCCGATTCGAACATGCGTTCGAATCTTCGAACGGGACTTAGTCTCTGCGGCTGCAAAATCATGGTGAGAGAAGGTAAGGCTCAGCGGTGTTCGCGGAACTGTGTAGCCGATTTCAGTTCCATGAATTTGGCTACACATACCGCTGACCGCATGGAATGAACCAAGATGGCCGCCGCCACGTGTTCGTTTTTCGAATGGCGGCCACTTCGACGGCATTCGAAGTGCCAATTTAAAAGTACAAACCCTTTCTCTGGGAGTTAAAGGGCCAGCAGCAGCACACCAAAAATCCATTATGCACAAATCTTGTAATTAAAGGGCCACATCAAGAGGCGGGCAAGCAGCCCCCTCCAAGGACACGTGAGGAGGTAGTTTTCGCCACAGTTTCAATGCTTTTTTGCATTATTTATTTTACAATGCGAAGTAAAGGCATCCGGTTTGTGCTCCAGAGCAAAGCAAGCAGGAAGAGAACCCTCCTGGCATTCTGATTGAAAGTGGTGTGGGTGTCACCTTATCAGTTTGTAAAAATACTGGTTTCTCTTGAAATCGGGACTTTTATACTGTAATAAGGAGGGGATACTGTTATCCCCTAAAACATGCTGTGGGAGTTAGGAGGGATTAATAGTCATCTAAAGGAACCAAGACTTTCACATAAATAAAATAAAAAATAATAATAACAAAAGTTCTAATTAATTTGTACTGTTTCCAGCAGTGGTTTAATTTCTAATGAAGTGATGGCTCCAGCTTTGAGCAGATTAGCCTTTAACCTGCCGTCTCGTGTTGCCAATGAATTACCTGGTTCTGAAAATCTGACTTTCTTCAACACATATTTTAACCCAGTGTGGGAGTGTAAATCATTATCTCATATCAGTGTTGTTCAGAGCATTATTGGACAAGCAGTTTACACATATCAAATATTTTGTAGCAAAAAGGAAAGTGCTCTCTGTTCACTAAATTTACAACTCTGCACATGTTCCCATTTTTGTTTGAGGGTGCTGTAGGCCTCCTTCACTGAGCAGAACAATAATTTTGTCCTTGTTTTTATTTTATTGTTCTTGTCACAGAGAATGTAGTAGAATATAAACACGTTCTGCCTCCCCACGGGAGCTGAGATATGTGTGAACAGATGATGGATTTTTATTTATTATTTACTCTGTTGAGAAAAAAAAAAGTGATTCTTGAAGAAGTAATATTCTCTACTGGACCCTCCGTCTTATCGTCTGCCTACAGCGCCAGTACCTGTCAACGTGAAAAATGAATTCTAGCCTAAATATTAACTTGATGTGTACTGTAGCTGTGAAGACTTACTGGTACCAATACGCACTGGTCAGTCCAGATGCTCAGAGCTTGCAACAACATTGCACTATGATGTTATCCTTCAACACCTATTGTACGAACATTTAGGGTACATCTTAAAAACAGAGACTAATGGCTGTGTTTGCTAATTTAATTGGTGGTCTCTGCAATGGGAATTTTCCCCTCACTACCAAAGCAGCAGTAGCAGTTTCGTATCATACGCCATTAACTTGTAACGTTATCTTTCCATTACTGAACATAATGCACTTCACCATTTTGTCTCTTGCTGTGCTAGATTCAAGCCCTGATGTTACATTTATAAGAAATCATGCAGTAACCTAACTTGACGTTCACCCAGGTACTGGTTTAAAATCATCAACCTCACCATTAAACTGGATTTATAAAATTGATGATGAACCCTTGATGTATTATGATTTGCTAACTAAACACCTTATGTTACTTTTTGGGTGGTTTTCTGGCAGTTTTTTTTTTTTTTTTTTTCTTGGGAACCATTTCTATTATTTTGTTGACAAGCTCATTTTTATTTCTTTATTTTCAATGAATTAAACAATTTCCTAGTTGAAATCGACCCAAAGAGAGCAAGTTTGTAAGTTAGTGTGTTTTCACCACAATTTGCTTCTACCTGATCAGTACTCTGCAGATATATAGCTGCCTTACTTTTAGCAAATCACTTGAACTGTTAAAAAATTAAAAACGAAACTATTACTAGGATGCAGGAACAATACATCATAGGTAGTTGTATTGCTAAGTGTCCCTTTAATAAACCCCTTATAACTGGATCTTTGTCTAGTGCAGTGGTTCACACATTTTTTTTCTCTTGAGTACCCCTTGGCAGCTAATTTCCATGAATTGTACCCCTTATATCACTGGGACTTATGGACGGGCTGGCCCTGACAGATACAGACACTGGGAGACGCAGACGCGAGCGCACATTGACTCACACACAAAGATACAGGTTAGAAGGGGCCTGGTTGCGCTATTAAAGCGCTGCAGTGCAAGACCGGGCCCCTCTTGGCACATGTCCATCGGGTGGCCCTGAGTGCATGGGCCATGCGATGTACCCGCTCACCTTGCGGTCCCCGCCGCCAGCATTACAAGGTTTTATACGCATACCCCTAGGGGTACGTGTACCACGGGTTGGGAACTGCTAGTCTAGTGAGTTATCGGTCAGTGTCCATTGTTTACCATGATGGGTTTAATGCAAGTGCAAGATGGAATGTGGTTTTGATATCAATGCATGTTTGGTCGAAATATATTGTCCGTAATAGAAACTCTTTTTATAAAATGTATGTTGGCGTTGTGGTTTTCCTTTTAAGTTTTTACAACATATTATTGGTGTTAAGAAAATATTGAGTAGGTGTTGAAACATAAGGGCACTGTTTTTTTTTCCTTATGTGTTTATGCCGTCCCTTGGTAACGTGCTAAACTTGCAGGACCTGCAGAATTTCCTGGGTCAGCCACGGTGCTTAGCTGGCGTTTGAAAGCATCTGTCATCATAAAACTGGCCTTGAGAAATGTGTTAACCGCTTAAATAAAACAACTGAAGATGCCGTTTCAACTTTTTCCCAAAATTATTTTTAATATCATGGGCATCAGCTGATCTTTGTGGTTGCATTTTTAGACCTTTGGAACGAATTCAACAAGAAAAACAAAAAACACATTAGGCAGAATATCAATATGTTAGTTAGTTAGATTTAGAGACTTTGATGAAACCACTCTTTAAAAAGCATTTTTTTTTCCCACACCGTCAAGTGTTGGACTGAGCCCACTGCCTGCTGATTCACACCAGAGGCCTAAGCTCAGTTACTGGATGTAAGTTGTGTATATCAGAACAGTATATGTAGCTGTGAGCATTTGTGCCGTTCGCATAGACCAGGATTGGTGGAACTCTTCGTTCTGCTTAGACATACTCAACCTATTTGGGGTCAATGGGTGGAAGAGGATTCTGGGTCTTTTTGTCTTAGAACATCTGGTGATCCATGCTGGACAAGCTTGCCTTACACTGTAACTTGGATTTTTTTCTCTTTGTTTTTTTTTTCTACAAATCCCTTTAAAGCTTAAATATATACTATTTACCTGTATATATAGTTTTGGTGTAGAGCTTATAGTCTACATTAAAGATTTATAAGGGTAAGAGCTTCATATTTTGTAGTTATGGATATGGCAGGCCTAGTCTTGGCATGAATGTTTTGATTGGTCTTCATCCCTTTGGTTCTAACATTATTCGTGTTCCACCAGCAGATGGTTTTGTTATCAAGCTCTTATTCGGCATGGATATTATTAAATGGCTCTGTAACATTATCCGGAATATCCCCTGATACCAGAGCAATACTTTTTTACCTGCACAAGTTGTATGCAGGAATACTAGGGAATACTAAGTGTATTTCCCTATACATATATGCTCTATACTCTCTCAGGTCAAGTGCACCATTGGGTTCCTTATACAGTGATTCCCTGAGCTACCTCTACCGCTACCAGGCACCTCGCTATATTTTGGTATATTGATACCCCCCCTTGTTTCCTCCCTCTCCCCTTCTTTTACTGTTCTCCCCATTCATTACCTACCCAGGTATTAGTATCCTGGATATACCTGTTGCCCCACGAACCAAATACGGTAATTATACTTAATTTATCCACCATTTAGGTGTTTTACTACTTATTGGGAAACTAGTTGTTAATTTTTAATATACTTTAATAAAGGCTTAAACAGAACCCCCCCCCCCCCCCCCCCTCCTCCCCTCTCCCTCTTTCTATATGTGACACTTACAAATTGGAGGTATATTATTGAGAACGAGATTGGATTACACCCACTGAGTGGGATTGTTTTCTTTATTTCAGTTCTCATTTTCTCTTTTTGCTTTTGCCTTACACTGTAACTTGGATTTTTTTCTCTTTGTTTTTTTTTTCTACAAATCCCTTTAAAGCTTAAATATATACTATTTACCTGTATATATAGTTTTGGTGTAGAGCTTATAGTCTACATTAAAGATTTATAAGGGTAAGAGCTTCATATTTTGTAGTTATGGATATGGCAGGCCTAGTCTTGGCATGAATGTTTTGATTGGTCTTCATCCCTTTGGTTCTAACATTATTCGTGTTCCACCAGCAGATGGTTTTGTTATCAAGCTCTTATTCGGCATGGATATTATTAAATGGCTCTGTAACATTAGCCGGAATATCCCCTGATACCAGAGCAATACTTTTTTACCTGCACAAGTTGTATGCAGGAATACTAGGGAATACTAAGTGTATTTCCCTATACATATATGCTCTATACTCTCTCAGGTCAAGTGCACCATTGGGTTCCTTATACAGTGATTCCCTGAGCTACCTCTACCGCTACCAGGCACCTCGCTATATTTTGGTATATTGATACCCCCCCTTGTTTCCTCCCTCTCCCCTTCTTTTACTGTTCTCCCCATTCATTACCTACCCAGGTATTAGTATCCTGGATATACCTGTTGCCCCACGAACCAAATACGGTAATTATACTTAATTTATCCACCATTTAGGTGTTTTACTACTTATTGGGAAACTAGTTGTTAATTTTTAATATACTTTAATAAAGGCTTAAACAGAACCCCCCCCCCCCCCTCCTCCCCTCTCCCTCTTTCTATATGTGACACTTACAAATTGGAGGTATATTATTGAGAACGAGATTGGATTACACCCACTGAGTGGGATTGTTTTCTTTATTTCAGTTCTCATTTTCTCTTTTTGCTTTTGCCTTACACTGTAACTTGGATTTTTTTCTCTTTGTTTTTTTTTTCTACAAATCCCTTTAAAGCTTAAATATATACTATTTACCTGTATATATAGTTTTGGTGTAGAGCTTATAGTCTACATTAAAGATTTATAAGGGTAAGAGCTTCATATTTTGTAGTTATGGATATGGCAGGCCTAGTCTTGGCATGAATGTTTTGATTGGTCTTCATCCCTTTGGTTCTAACATTATTCGTGTTCCACCAGCAGATGGTTTTGTTATCAAGCTCTTATTCGGCATGGATATTATTAAAGCCCATAATGATTGTGGTGCATGAGCATTTGTAAACCATAACAGTGATGCAGTGGTGGTTAATTGTGGCTTTATGGGTGCTTAAACACTATATTTCCTGAAGGCTGGTGAGCATTATGTAAAAATGTAGTTATTTTCAAAGGGACACTCTAAGTACCTTAACAACTTTAGCCTAATGAAGCAGTTTTGGTGTATAGATCACCCCCGCAGTCTCACTATTCAGTTCTCTGCCATTTAGGAGTAAAATTACCTTTGTTTCGGTTTATACAGCCCTAGCCACACCTTCCCTGGCTGTGACCAACATAGTCTCTGTGGGAAAAAATATAGTTTAATTTTCAATAAGCATAGTGTGTTCACTTTAGGAGTTTTTAATCTTCTGTTAGTTGAACTTTAATCGAGAAGATCTCTCTTTACAGGAAGTGTGTAAATGAGACTGTAGGTCACATGGAAGGAAGGTGTGGCTAACACTGCATAAACAAAGTGATTTAACTCCTGAATGGCACATAATTGAGCAGTGACATGATCTATACACAAAAACTGATTCATTAAGCTGAAGTTGTTTTGGTACTTAGAATATCTCTTTAACATCTGAGATGTCAAGGTTCATGATCACTGCATGAGTGTGTTGCAAGTGAAAGGTGGATTTTCTTTAGCTAATCCATGTTAATACTTTCTTAGAAATGGATCGCAAAATGCCTTGTTTGGAACCATAGACGCGCATAAAGTATATGTGCACTAGCAGTAAAAGGAACAGCATGTAATATAGGTAATAAAACAAGTAGATGAGTGCTTACCAGGGTTTACTTGTGTAGACGTACAGAGCTTACATAAATGAATAGTACAAACCTTTATAGCAAACAGTCATAATATTAGCCTTTAGTACATAGCATCACAAAACTCCACTTCTCTAACTAATGATGAAATCCCATTGCTGTAATTCTCATCCCAAAGTGGATTATTGGGAGTCAAGTATCAGCAGCAGGGGGCTGATCTAACATTTAAATGAACTGTGCCAGATTTTATATGGCATGTTGGAAAATGTTTCAAACGATGTACTTATTTTGGGTTTCCTTGTGAGCTTTTGTGCTTGTATTAAATAGTGTCTTGCACTCTTTTTCTTTCAGACATGCCACTGCACGTGCGAAGGAGTAGTGACCCAGCACTGGTTGGAATAGTGACCTCTGTTAGCGATAACAATTTTACATCAGAAGAGCCGTCACGGAAAAATCCTACCAGATGGTCAACGACGGCAGGTTTCGGCAAGAAGAATTCTCACGTCGGCCATGGATCCAGTGAACGAAAGGTGTGGATTTTAATCTCTGACCAACTCTACTTTGTATCATAAATCAGATTGTTATTGTGCGGAATTGTACATATTTTCACTGGATACGTTAGCATCTAACTATTGAAATTATAATATCCACCAATCCCAGTCCTTGTTTCCCATTGGCAGAATTGTGTATCGAGGTTTAGGAATATAGGATGAATAAATCCATCCAATCACAGTGCTCTGTGTCATTTTGCACAGCGTGGGAAAATTCAAAAGAACTTTCCCACACTGTGTAAAATGACACAGAGCACTGTGATTGGATGGATTTCAAGCCATCCAATCACAGTGCTCTGTGTCATTTTACAAGCGTGGGAAAATTCCAAAGAACTTTCCCACGCTTGTAAAATGACACAGAGCACTGTGATTGGATGGCTTGAAATCAATCCAATCACAGTGCTCTGTGTCATTCTTTGGAATTTTCCCACGCTGTGTAAAATGACAGAGAGCACTCTGATTGGCTTAAACCAGCCAATCAGAGTGTTCTTAGCCTAATTGCAGGGCGTGGCAAGGCTTTATAAGCCTTCCCCCGCCCTGCAAAGCTCAGTCTGCGCGGAGCCCTCCATGGGTGAACATGGATTGTTTTTTTTGCGCTCATTTTTTTTTTTATTGCGTCGGTTATTATGGCTTTTTATTTGGTCCCCCCCTCATTATTTTTAGGGTGAGGGGGGTAGGTAGGGAGATAATTGTTTTTTTTGGGGGGGGGGGAGGGGTTAACTAGGCCCCCCCCCTTTGTATTTAGGGCCCCCACCCACCGCTCAGGGGTGGGGGCCGGGGGGGGGGGACACAGTAGGGTCCCCCCTTATTGTTAATTTTAGGCCCCCACCCGCTGCTCAGGGGTGGGGGCTGGGGGGGGACACACAGTATTTCCCCCCTTATTGTTAATTTTAGGGCGGCGGGTGGGGGCCGGGGGGGACAGTAGTTCCCCCCCTTATTGTTATTTTTAGGGCCCCCACCCGCCGCACAGGGGTGGGGGCCGTGGGGGGACAGTAGGTCCCCCCCTTATTTTTAATTTTAGGCCCCCACCCACCGCCCAGGGGTGGGGGGGGAAGGAGAGTAGGTCTCCCCCCCTCCCCCTTCAACCACTATTGTGGACAGAAAGAGTCCCAGTGGGTTTGGTCTTCAGCTGTCAGCTCTAGCCACTCCCACAGCAGTGCTGACAGCCTCCGCACACAAAGCGCGTTCACAGTGCTTTGTGTGCTGATAGCCCGTCTGATGTATTCACCCATGCGTGAATACGTCAGACGTGAGGCCTTTTTAGGGCCTCTGAACTCGGAAGTCCCTCTGGTGGCCGTCTGATTGACTGCAACAAGAGGTGTTCCAAGCTTCCAATGTAAACACTGCATTTTCTCAGAATATACAGTGCTTACAAGAAAAAGGCTGCAGGGAGCTGTAGCACTCACCTGAACAACCTCATTAAGCTGAAGTTGTTCAGGTGACTATAGTGTCCCTTTAACCCCTTAAGGACACATGACGTGCCTGACATGTCATGATTCCCTTTTATTCCAGAAGTTTGGTCCTTAAGGGGTTAAGAGGTCCACCCAGCCTCCCTTCCTTGGTCTGGGAGGGTTTAAGTGGAACCGATCCCTGGTGGCCAGTGGTGGTTGCTGTACGTGGATCTCTGTGCTCCTCCTGCACAGTTCCCTTATGCACCCAGTAGTGATACCAATGCCGGGATGATGTCATAATCTCACTATAGGGTGTGCGAGGGAGCTGTGCAGAAAGAATACAGTAAGTAATGGGCTCCCAGCAGCCGAGACAACAACTGAGCGGCATTGCAAGGGGTTCAGGGCCAGGTATTGGACATGCCTGCTTTAAAGCTTATTTTCCTACTTTTCTCATTTGTTACAAAAAAAAAGGAAAAAAAAAAGTGATTGCAGCTGGGCGGTCAGCCAGGTAGGGGTTGCCTAAAGAGATGCTCCACTACACAGAAGAGAAGAAAACACAAATAAAATTATTGCTATGTAGTATATCAACCTCCAATGAAAATATGCATGTATTTTTTTCTTTGCGTGTAGATCTAAAAACAGCTTGCAAAAGCTACAGTTCTTGTTTCTACAGCCTTTGCAAGCCGTTTCTTACTTTTACAGCTCAGACTTTCTGTGGCTGTCCAATAACAGACTTACCAATGCTGCTCGGTGAGTCCTTGCAAGGCAGGTGCCTTGTGTAATTACCTGCCTCTTGAGTATAGCTCCACTGAGCTAAACAACCAGGAAGTAACAGTCTTGTTTTCTGATTAAGAGCATTGGGGAGGTGTAACATGGTTAATTTATAAAGGTACCAATTTATATTGAAATCTTCACTTTTTGTAAAATAAAAAAAGTGCACACTCCTCGCACATAAACCATTTAAGCAAGTCAAGGTGCTTTAGGTGTATGGAGTGATCCTTTAATTCACTGTCCTAATGGCCTTGTTATCAGTTTCCAGTCGTTCAGTTTGCCAGGTAACCTACAGTTCTACACATAGTAAATAGGTGTGTTCTTTCACTTTATCTGAATTTTGGGAGGTATGCAAGAAGTTCAGATACGCATTTGGTTTAAAGGTGCGTCTTATGTTCATCGCTGCAAGAAGCAGGAAGTGCGTAATGAAAGAGAGTTATAACATAATCTAACTGCTCCATTTGAGGCTAAACCTGTCCTCTGATTTGCATTGTGATGTCCAGTCAGAATCCAGTAAGAGTTCCAGACCTGCTTAGTGATCAGAAATGCACCAGATTGGGAGAATCTAGTGTCAGCTTCTGGTCCGTCATTAAATACATTAAAAATTAATAACCCAAGACACCAGGAATGTTCAGTAATCTTTATGCATATTTTTAACGTCTGCAATTATGCTTTTTTTTTTTTATTTAAAAGAAATTCTTTAGTTCTCAGTTAGAGGTACTTTAAAAACACCCCAGTTTTTCATGTAAAAACAGATATTTATCTAAATGTATCAACACCTTAAATTTAAAAAAAAAAAAAAAAAAAAAATATTCTTGAAGATAAAATAAAATATATTTTAAAAGTGAAATTGTGGATTGTGAAAATCCCAGCATGTCTGTAGCTCTGAAGTATATGTATATATTTACATAATACTATATATATATAGGTATCTAGATAGTGCTGCACTCCTGTGATTGCTGTCATTATTCCTACCATCTGCACGTTCTGTCTGTTTGAGTCTTAAACCAGTAACAGTATCATTCTCGCACATCTCTGACATTTGCCTTAGAACACCTGACACGGTTTGTTCAAGTAAGGCCATTACCTCTAAATTGTTATCCTTTAATGATGTGTGTGATGTTCGTATGATTTACCAAGACATTTTCATTGTGTCACCTTTCCCATTGTGTTGACATCATTTGCCTGTCTGTGTAAGCAGAGGGCTGCTCTACATTTCACAAAGACCTTTCTTTCAAGTCATTTATTTGGTAATTTGCTGGATTTGTCCTTTTTTTTAAGTCTGAGTAAAATTGTCTTTTGAGTGGAAAATGTTATTTTGCAAAATGAACCAGGCTGAGCGATGCTTTTTTATTTACTTATTTTTTTAAACATTTTTCATTAACTAGAAATATAATTGATTCCCATGACAGATGGATAGACAATGGCCACTCATTGTTACTCCCCCCATTCTTGGAAGGAGTATAGGCATGTGACACAGATGTGAATTTAGGAATATGTCGCCCAAATTGGAGGTGCATTCCAAAATTCAGCTGCTTTGGTTGCATTTAATACAATTTGCTTTGATGTGCTTTGAATTAGACAAGGACCAAAGAATAATAGACTGAACTAGTAACCATTTAAATGTGTATTGCGTTTGTACAAAATAGTCTGGAACACACATTGAATACACATTACTTTTAAAAACTTAGTGATGGTTCAAATAACATGGTCCATATGTCGCTTATAAAGTAAAAGCATGATCTTTATTACAATATATTACCTGTGCGGTGTGTATATATATATATATATATATCTCATTTCAATATACAGAGGATAAAAATATATATATAATAGAGGTTTTAATCCTCCTGAAGTAGAGGAATATGTCCACACCCTAGGCATACCTCTCTGTCCCACATTTGTGGTGGCCTGGCTATAATTATTATTTTATTATTTATAAAGCACCAGCAAATTCCGTAGCGCTGTACAATGGATAATTAATTCAAGTCCAGCATTCTGTCGCATGCTGGAATTTTAGTGGTAATGGTGACTGGTGCACACAGTGCAAGGAGGCAGCTTTTATCGAGAGCTCAGCCATGCTACAGGTGCTTGTTGTGTGTTCATGTATGGGGGTGGGCAGTTGTGTGTGCTTGTATTTGGCAGTACTAATCTGCAGCATCCATAGGAGATAACGACTTAGCCAGTGGCCTCTAGATAAATAGTTTGAGACTCCTGTATGTTTCATTTTCTCTTTCTGTTGAATCCTTTCATTCCTCCTTCCGTCCTTTCCATTCCTTCTTTCCATCCTTCTGCTGTTTTTAACTGGTGAACACTAGCTTGCCAGTCTAAGCTACATTACCAGCATTTCCCCACCCTCTCTGCCCTTATTGTTTTCCTGTTAAGAGATCTTGTAATATAATTTATTCCTGACTTCTGATATTTATTTTTTAGTCAAATGAATCCAATACTTACTGTTTATATTTCCTCCTCTCGATGTATGTGATTTCAGAAACCCATTTTTATTTGAGTGAAATTTTGTCATCCCATCAGCCAGGCCCATCCCAAGTAGTTTGTATTCACCTCTCGGGGCAGGCCTTTAATCTTTCAGCTGTATTTGCTCGGCAGTCTGTATAGCTACTTTCTCTGCTTAGTCTCCCACTTATCTCCGAGTCCTCTAGTAAGTGGCGGCTCTGCTCGAAGATCACACAGACATAGTTCTGTCGCTTTGAAGTCAACACGTAGCTGTGACTGTCTATAAATTCAAGCAATAAGCATGAAACCAGTCAAACCTCACAGCGGGAAATACACTTCTTGCAGAAAAAATAAAATAAAAATAAAATTAAAATCTGCCCAGTTCTCTATCTCTATGTGAACTGTATGTTCTCTATTCTTCTCAGCATGAGTTGTACTTCCTATTTGAACCTAGAGCCGCTTTTATTTCACAGAGTTTTTTTTATTATTATATTTCACAGCATCAAGATAAATTGGTGCTCTTCGAAAATGACACCATGAACTTAATTTTTTTCATGTTATTCTCCTGATCTTATTTTGATATTTTAACACTTTTTTTTTTTATTTTCGAGTACCTTGTGTAATGACATGTACATATAACTAAGCACCAAATTATTCTCTTTTTCCATTCTGCAATATCATATGCAGTTTCCTAGTGTATAAATTATGTGATTACAATTGTCACAAAGAGGCTGGATGCGCACCAGCCGTTCTTGCTAACCCGTATGCACCTATGCATACCATCGTCATTTGCTAAATTACATGTAAATTAAATTGCATTAAAACGGCTTTTGAATGAGGTTTATTGCTTTAATGCAATCGCAGTCAATTGCTCGAATGCATTCCAACTTTGTATAATCAAACGGCTGTTAAAATAAATCAGTACTCTGATTTTGTTTGTGTAGATCCCTTTCCCAATTAGCATATGCATTTTACCATTGGGAGCAAATTAAACCTGGTAGTGGTAATGTCTAAGAATAGAAACCCCATGAGGGAAATATGTATGGTTTTGCATGTCTATAAACCTGATTTCACAAAGGATTCTGGGTAGAAGGATGCAAAGCAACATCTGGCCTTTCACGGGTTTTTGGGTTTTTCCGTTCTGCTTTGATTTAAAGGTTGCAGCCTGGGTAAATTAAGTATGTGTTAACGCACACAATTAAAACTGGTATTTGCCACCTACCAAGCTGGTAATGTTTTACACTCTTTTTAAAGTTGTGTAGTACTTAAATAAAAAAAAATAAAAAACATTCAAAGCCTACAAAATAAATAAATACATAAAAAATGTTTTATCATAAATTGTAGATTTTAAAATACAAATACAAATGAAAACCAACTCTCCCCTATTTTGTATACGAAAAATGCACAAGGATGTTCTGAAAAATTTTCAGACTTGGAGTATATAAATAACTGTACAGTTTTTCCAGTATTAGCAGTAAATGAGCAGAAGATAATATGGGAAGCAGGGCAAGGGAAGACTGTGCGCTATTTTCTCTTGAATAAGATAAATCGAGGGCGAATGCCCTTCAAATATATATATTTTTTATGATTAGATTGGTAATATTCACTATAAACAGAGTAGATGATATATTTTATAAACCGAGTGTCTACGGAGTCGAACTTGTACTTAAAATAGAAAGGTCATACATGTATAGTGAAAGGGGATAGTTTCCCCCACAATAATGTATTTTTCTTTCTTTTAAAACAGAAAGATGAAAACTGCAGAAGTCTTCCCAGGGACACCAGTAACTGGTCTAAACAGTTTCAAAGAGATAATGCCCGTTCGTCACTCAGCGCCAGTCACCCCCTGGTGGACAAATGGCTAGAGAGGCAGGATCAGGTAAAAGTCTGATTTTATTTGTTAACACAAACTTGGGGAGACTAGAGCCAAAGCAGTATTACATAAGAGAGCAGTTATTCAAGGAACCTGGTGCTGCTGTTTGCATTGCCTATTTTAGTGTGGTAAGGCTTATTTCAGGTAAGTAACAAAATGGCATTGATATACAAATTGTGAGGGATGAGCACACTCTTACATGTATCTCACAATGCATATATCTTAATACCTTAAGTCCAGGGCTTGATAAATTTGCTTGGAATCTAGGAGCCAGCTAAAAAAGTTAGGAACAAGGACTACCAGAACCACTACAGCTTAATGTAGAGAAAAGGTAGTGTTTTCATTGCTGCCTAGTAACACTTCTAGTGGCAGTCACTCAGATGGTCACTAGAGGTGATTCCTA
Organism: Pelobates fuscus; assembly: GCF_036172605.1. Classification (NCBI taxonomy): domain Eukaryota; kingdom Metazoa; phylum Chordata; class Amphibia; order Anura; family Pelobatidae; genus Pelobates; species Pelobates fuscus. The sequence goes on along the minus strand of NC_086320.1, from coordinate 357,756,379 downwards.
GTCCAGTGCTGCACAGTGTGTAGCACAGACATTAAGCGTTTACACGTTTTGCATGGAGGCACTAAATGTTCCCATAGAGATGCATTGATTCATTGCATGTCTATGAGGAGATGCTGAATAGTGCATAAGCAATAGCCTCCCAAAGCTTTCCTATGGGAAGGCATTGTTTTGGCATAAAGATTGAGGATTTCAGCCATTGCAGCAGGACCGGGCATGAGCAGAGGGGGGCTGGTCACCTAAGCAGACACACTGACAGATACTCTCGCTGACAGAGACAATCACACACGCTCTCGCTGACAGAGACACACACACACACACACACTCTCGCTGACAGAGACAAACACACACTCACGCCCTCGCTGACAGAGACAAACACACACTCTCTCACTGACAGGCACAGAGACCAACACACACACACACACTCTCGCTGATGGACACAGAGACCAACACACACACTCTTGCTGACTGGTACAGAGTTCAACATACACACTCCTGCTGATGGGCACAGAGACCAACACACACCCACTCGCTGATAGGCACAGAGACACACACACATCCTCTCTGACAGGCACAGAGAAACACACACACTCACTGACAGGCACAGAGACACACACACACACACACTCGCTGATAGGCACAGAGACACGCACACAGTCATACATTTTACTTTTTTTTAATTATATTAATGTAAATCCACCCAGCCTCCATAATTTTGGGAGAGCTGGACTGGATTGGCTTTCCTGGGGTCCGGTGGGGCTACTGTCCTCTTCCTGCTCTGTTCCTCCAGCGTTATTGATACCATGGCTGGAGTGACGTTATATTCCAGCACCCGGCATCACTGCTGGGTGTGCAAAGTAGCAGAGCAGTCAGATTACAGCTCACTCGCTGCTAGCCTCCATTCCGCACAGCTGGCCGGCTCCAGTCTCCATCCGCCGGCTGCCTCCACTTTCCTACAGCCAGTCGTCTGCATTCTTCCATGACTGAATTGGCTGACCAATTCCAGGTGCCAGGATAAAATTCCTAGTCACCATGGCGACCTGGCGCCTGGGATTTGTCGAGCCCTTACTTAAGTCTACGGCATAGCCTTATGATAGTGAGCACCAACCAGTGTGGGGTACATGCAGTACCTAGTATCTACTGCCGCTGTATATTTTCTGCCACTGTATATTTTCTGCCAGTGTATATTTTCTCCTGAGTCATGGACGCGTAAACGTAAATCTGCAACAGAGAATACAATCGAATCTTTTCTCTTGCTAGACATCTGCCTATCACATCACACTGTATTGTCTGAAACGAGTTTCTGCTAAGAAAGACTGTCAGGTCCTAGAGCCAATGTAACATCGTATGCACAGCTGTCTGCGTAGATTGAAAATGAATCACTTCTACTCCAGAAGCTCTTTCTGACTTATTTCAGATTTTAAGGCTCATTCTATGCCTATGATATGGACCTGCTAATTCACTGTACTACATTCTGATTAGATCAAAAAGAACACTTCATACACCAACACAAGTTTAAGTGTATTTCATAGGTTTGGCCTCATGTTCATGCGGATTGTTTAGTTTTTTTGTTTTCTTTCTTTATATACAAATCTCTAGTTTTCCTAAAATAGAAACACAACATTTTTGCAGCATAACTCCACCCCCATAGCTACGTCTCCTCTTTTCAGAAAGCAATTTCCTTATTACATAGTTGCATAGTTGTCTAGGTTGAAAAACAGGCTAAAGTCCATCAAGTGCAACCCTGAAGGCCATTATTTTATGCAAAAGAATGACAAAAAAATAACTATTGTAGCCATTCCAGTTATGCCATAAAACCAGATGTCTCCTTCAATCAACACCCTTTTTATATACTTATCAATTATATCAATGAATATTCTGTATATGTTAAACTCCTTCAGAGCCTTTTTAATTTTTTTTATTTAAATTATCATTTTATTTTTTAATTTCATTTGCTGGTACATAAAGTGTGATATTGCGGAAATTGAACCGTATTTTGCAATAGACATTTGGTAACGTAGTTAAATACATATGCGAACAATTACATGTGTCTTGCATTATAAGATAACAGATATAAAAGATTTAGAAACATTTCAGGGATTTCTGATAGAGCATACCGTGTACTTTCTAAAGTGAATACATTGTGGATTACAAATGTAATGTAGGGTGTCAGGAGTGTGGGATGTATATCGAGACAGTATGGGTTGAGTTGACATAAAGAGCACTTATATTTTCTGTGTTGTCCAATATCCCCATCTTCCCCCGTCTACACTGGCTCTTTCGTTTGTTAGCATTGTCTTTGGGATCTGCCTAGTTGCACATCCTTGGAGTGTAGCCTACCATGGTAACCCGCTAAAGAAAAGGCAGATGGGTACCTCAGGTAAAGCATTCAAGGTGTGTCCTCTAGGTAATAACACATTTGTTAAGATCCATTGGGTTCTGGCTTCTGTCTGTATGAAGGAATTCCATGGTCCCCAAATTCATGTGAATTTCGTATAGTTTTTGGAAATGGCTTAGGTAATCTCTTCCAATTGTTTTACAGTATCCACCCACTGTATCCAGTCCGTAACAGGGGTGTGGGATTTGCCTGTTTCCAAATCACGCACCCCTGTCTCTTTTGTTGAGGAGGAGTTGAAAGAAGTAATATATATTCTTGTGAGAACGGGATAGGTGTTGCTGTTATGGTTTGTATGATTGTGTGTATGCGTTTTTAGATTTAAGCTATTGTGGGGCATTGTTACCAAATGTGTGCCGAGTGCTCGTTGGGCAAGTGGCATCTCCAACAAGCATCGATAGCATTATTGTGCAATTTATACATTTTTGCTGGGATATAATGCCAGCTGGTGAGGCATTTATAGTTGCTTTCTTGTGATGCAATATTTGTAGTTGTCTTGTGTGCCCTAAGGAATATCTTCTGCCACGGACTTTGTGTGATGTCTGTTTGCAATTAGTCTGACCACTTCACTGTAAAGCGTGGGGGAACTTGTCTTTGTGATTTTTGTAAGAGCGTGTACGTGTTGGAGAGAAGTTTTCAGTTTCAAAGGTTGTGATATAGTTGCTCAAATGACTCATCCAGTATGAGTTTAGTGCCTTGGATGAAGTGTGCCAATTGCATATATTTGGAGGTGGTTGGTCAAAGGTTTCAACTTATACCCTTGTACCACGTCTCGGAGCATGATGTAGGGTTTGTCATGGTACATTTTGTATGTTTTTCCCGAATTCCCTTGTTGGAAGATGGGGATTTGTGTAAGCGGGTATAGCAGAGAGGGACAGGGAGATATAAGTCCAGTTTGTCTAGTTGACGCCCAAACTCTCAGCGTTGCAGTGATGCTCGGGTGCTGTTTGTGTTTTAGAAACATTTGACTAGACTTATGCCTGGGGACCGTGAGGATGGGGATCTCGAAAAAGGAAGCATCTATTTTTGCACGTTGGTTGTTCGAGTTTGCATTCGTCCACTCAAACATCCTAGCTCAGAGCTTGACACATTTGCTTTAAATATAGGAGCCAACGACAAAAATCCAATTCTTAAAGGAACACTAGAGTCACCAGAACCACTGTAGCTTAATGTAATGGCTCTAGTGTCTATAGCCTGTTCCTTTAAGAATTGTATATTTGTTTTTGAAAAAAAACAACTAACTCCTAATTAAAGTTTCTGCTATCTATACACTAAAGAGTTTCCTATCTTCATGGAAAAGCATTAGATTGGCTGAGATTATCAAAATGATCTCCGCTATAGAGGCGTGCCAGCCGTAGAGAGACAGGCACGTAGTTGGAAAAAGGTAAGTAAAAACACCATTCCCATGTGACCGAAGTGGAGCTGGTGACCTAAACATGTACATGCACTGACCGATGGATACACACAAACATACACACTCTCAATGTATTTTTTTTTACACACACACGCGCGCATGCGCACACACAGACAAAAAAGAAATACATATATTACCACCCTCCTCTTACCTCTTGCCTTGTGGGCGCAGGAGGGGCTTTCCTTGGGTCCATTGGCACTGGGTGCAGGTTACAGTGGGGCTGGATGTAGCTAGTAGTAGTGGGCTGCCGCTGATCCAGATTCTCATTTTCCAGTCTGTTATCTCAGTGCGCCGGGAGGAAGTGACAGGAACTTAACTACTACATCCTGGCACTGAACCAGCGCAGGGGAATGGGCGGGTTGGCATTTGGACGTGCGGCTCTGCTGAATGAGCAGGGGTGCACGCGGCTCTGCAGAATGGGCTCTGGGACTAGAGACATCTCAACCTGTTTCCCGTTTAGCTTGTCCTTCTCCTATGTGGTCTCAGTGCCGGGAGGAAGTAGTTACAGTTCCCTTCACTTCCTCCTGGCGCGCAGAGACAGAAGGAGGAGGGGACGGGCTGACAAATCCCCGGCGCCAGGAAAAAATTCTTAGCCGCCATGGCGACCTGGGATTTGTCGAGCCCTGTCCTAGCTAGGTGTATAGTGTGACGGACCACCTGGCACCCCGACAAGGTACCTCCGTCAATCACTGCTTTCTAGTAGATGCGAGCACCATAAGTACTGCACTGGAACACCATAACCACCGTAAACCCCCAAAACTGCCGCAGCTTGGTTGGGGTCTCGCTGTCCTCCACCCACCCTGGACCCAAGACCAGGATCCAGGTTCCAGTGGGTAGACATCTCTCTAGTCCAGAGAGCGAAGTAGGCTGCTCTTATAAGAGCAAGTGTTGATCCAAGGGAGTATAGTGATTATAGCAATCTCCAGAGTGAATTTAGCTCTCCAATCCCCCAAACACGAGCCTAGACTTCATGAAGGGTAAAACGAATCTCACTTTAATGGTAGCCACAACTGTCCTTTTATGACAGTCCCCATGCAAGGGGACCTGAGAGTAAACCACAGTAGAACTAAATACACAATCACATTGACTCTCAGGTCCAGGACACTCCCATACAAAATCAGATAATCCCTTCTCTGTGCCTGGGAAATAATTGGATCAGGAGCTGTACTAATCTAATCGAATTATCTCCAAGCACAGAAAAAACGTAGATTTTTACAAACTCCCAAAACTACCTTAAAACACATAAAACTCCACAAAAGTTAAATCCCCTGATAGCCCTGATCTGGGTGACCAACATATCCCAAAATCACCCATATCAGTTCTGGAATTTCCTAGAAGTAATTTTTGACTGACCGTGCACAGGGTCCTATACCCAAAACAGTTCCAGGGAATCAGGGCTAACGGTCGGTCCCTTTGTCTGGAGTACAAAAGTACATAACTCACATGAACAGAGCCTTTTCAAGTGCATTGGGCAAGATATATATTGCAGGGCCCACAGTCCTGAGGCAAGAGGCTGGCCAGCAGGGCCCTCCAAGAACCCGTGACGAGGTTTGGTTCGTCACATATAGCTTTGTGGTAAACGTCTATATTAGGGAGTCCTAGACCCCCCTTCTCTCGAGGCCTGGTGAGGAGAGAGTTTTCCAAGCGTGGATGTTAGTGTGACCAGAAAAAGGACGTAAACAAATTCCTGACTGTCAATTAATTTTTTGGGGGGAGTACTATGTGGATTGTCTAAAGAATATACAGAATGTGGGGTAAAACATTTTTAAGATGTTGATCCTGCAAAACCATCCATAACTCGGTTTGTGCCATATTTTCACATCTTTAGATATGGCCGTTAAGAGTGGGGGAAAGTTACGTTCGTATAATTGCTCAAGTTTATGTGGTAGGTGTATTCCTAGGTATTTGATGGAGCTGTTGGTCCACATAAAGTGGTACTGCTGTTTCAGATTTGTGTCTATATCTAATGTCATGTTCAAGGGTAGTAATTTACATTTAGAGCGATTAGCTTGGAAATTGGATATCCTGCCATAGATATCCATTTCTGCAAGGATATGTGGGAAAGTGTTCCGTGGATCTGCGACAGTGAAGAGTAGGTCATCCGCAAAAGCAGAGACCTTGTATGCCTCCCCAAAGATTTGAAAGCCTCGGATCTGCTGGTTGTCTCTGATTCCCTGTAAGAATGATTTCAATACCAGTATAAATATAAGGGGAGACAAGGGACACCCCTGTCTCGGGCCATTTGATATCTTCACTGGGCTAGAAAGTCCATTAATGCGTAGTCGAGCAGTAGGGGGATGAATAGATGGCTCTCAGCCAACTGAGCCAGTGTGTGCCGAAGCCCAAGTGTTTTATTGTTTTCAACATCAGGGACCATTCCAGCCTATCGAACGCCTTTTCGGCGTCGATAACCGATAGGGCACTCAGTGTCTTACTTAACTTAGCTCAGTGCATTAGGTTTATGATTTTGATGGTATTATTTTTTGTGTCCCTACCAGGCACCAAGCCCAATTGGTCTGAATGGACCAGCCCCTAGATGCAGCGGTTTCAATCTGGTGGCCAGAATTTTTGTGAAGATTTTGATGTCAATATTTATTAGCGAAATGGGCCTGTGATTACCACAATTTGCTGGGTTTTCCCCAGGTTTTGGGGAGTAAGGCTATGTTTGCTTCCAACGCAGATGGAGGCATTGAAGGGGATTTGGTTATGTAGTTGAAGGAGTTTATGAATGGTTGTGCTAGGACCGATGTTAGGATCTCATAGTATTTTCCCTGGAAGCCATCAGGGCCCGGGCTTTTGCTTAGTGGGATATGTTTGTTTGCTTGACGAAATTCGTCTACCGGAAGAGGGCTATCTAGGAACTCCATCATATTATGTGGTACAGTAGTTTTAATCCTTTTCGAGGGTGGTTTTTCCTTCAAGTTGTATAGTTTTGTGTAGTAAGATTGAAAGGCTGCATTGATGTCTGGAATAAGACATGTCTGGGTGCCATTAGGGAGTTTAATGGTTGATATAAAGGTAGTTTGTCTACCCTGTCGTAGGGAGTGGACTAGAATGCGTCAGCTTTTGCCACCCTGGATATAAGTGTGTTTAGTTGTAGTTTGCGTTTGGTTTGCAAATTTAATATTGTCGTGAGTTTAGATCTTTTACCAGTCAATGCCTTATACGTGTTTTATCTGTGCTATGTCTTTCTGCAAGAGTTTTAATGTAGGCAAGTAGTAGCTGGATGTGTTTGTCTCTTTTGCGTTTCTGGCATGAGGCTGCTTTAATTAGCTCTCCTCTCATAACGCATTTATGGGTTTCCCGTAGTAGGGTAGGGGTGGTGTCAGGGTGTGCGTTTTCCTCAAAGTACCGTTTGGTGGTCTCCTTTAGCTAATTAATAATGTCTGTGTTATTAAACAGTAGATCATTTAGTTTCCATTGGGGGGAGGCGTGTGGTAGGGACGGGATAGAAATTTCGAGACAGGGGTGCGTGATTGGACCACGTGATCGCTCCATAGGTGTTGACTATGTAAAAGTTGCCCTATGTAGCAGATATTTTAAGATAAAATGTTAAAAGGGACCATTACAAGCTGATGTTCATAAAGTAGTCGATTATTGATTTATTGAGTAGCAGATGCTCAAGGCCTTTTTTAACATCATCTGTAGAATCTGATAACGCGACCTATTTAAATAGATAAGTCCACATCTTTATTGTCCTTGCCGTAAAGAACCCATTCCTCTACAGTTATTGAAAATGCCTTTCTTTTGGTAACAGGTATCGGATTTACTTAGCTCAGCCAATGAGAGAGCAGTGTGGGCTGGCTTGCTGACATCACTTCTTCTTACAGCCAATCACTGTCCTCTTATTATTCCTGTCGAATTGGTTATAGGGGCACAGTCAAGTCAACCGGTCACACTGATTACTGATGTAGCTGAGATTGAAAAGCATGCCTGTTCTTAAGGCTGTCTAGATTCTTCATTGGTTGGGTCACATTTAGTTTATCTTAGACTTCTTAAAGTCCCAGAGGTCACCACGACCTAGTGACTCAGACTTCAAGGAGAATGAAAAGAATCTCCCAGATGTGAGGATCTTGAATCAGTATCTACTGGTGGTTGTAGAAAAAGTGTGGTTTCTGCTTTTAATTTTATTTTTGTTATTAAGAATCTCTCTGAAAATTTGATTTTTCTCTTTGCACATCTGACAAGACTTTGTTATAGGAGGATATCCGTATACGATCCCAGCAAGACATTTATTGTTATTACTAGCATTGTATCCATTTCAAATGGGAATGGGAATGGGACCCATAGCTAGCAAAATCATTTTATAAACCAGTCTACTCCCCTTATTTCATTCCTGTCCAGACTGATACAAAAAAATTGATTTTCTAAAATCAAATTGTACAAAACCACTAACAGCAGTGATGCAAATTAAAACAATACAGACCTATGTAAGTTAATCTCTACGCATTATTAAACAAAAAAAAAAGAAACCCAGGTTTTATTTGCACGGTCCTTCTAGCTGCACAGCACAGCACAGCCTGCATACAGCTACTTAGCAATGTAAATAGGAAAATGAAAAGTATTGCGGCGATTAACTCAATTTTGTAATCTGAATGTAACTCAATTTCCAGTATTAAGGTCAGTGGATGCTGGAAGCTTGTTTTATTGACTTGTTTAAAGAGAGTAAACATGCCAGGTTGCCACAGAGAGCTTATTTCCATCACTTTATTTTAGTCGATTTATTATTCCCCTAATGTATTTTTTACCGACTTGTTGGCAAGTGATTCTTATTCAGAAACAACTTTCCATTTTGATGAACCTGAAAAAAACAACTCAAGCCATTAGTGATTTACCTCTAATCTGTTGTATCTTACATAAAAAAAAACCATATAGATATCTTTGGATAATATACAATGCAGGTGATTATCCACTCCTTTATCTCCTAGTAGTAGTGGCTGCTATATTGACCGTTTTGCAGATCAGTAATGTTGGGGCTACCTTTTGAATGGGATACTTTAACTTCTCTGTAAAACACTGAAAGTCAGCTGTAACTTGTATTAATCTGCTTTGATATAATGCTCCTTTTTCTTTTAATTTTCTATTAAAGAGTTACCAGCTGACATAATTTATAATCCAGTTCAGTCCGGGCCCAGCCAAGTCATGCATTGCATTGCAGGAGGGGAAGAAGCAAAAATGTCAGCTTCCTAGCTTCTCTCTATGTGCCAAACCTTCCAAGTGTCCCTATGTAGTAGGGGCAATCCATATTTTGGACCCAAATCCCTTTGTCCATCTTTTTTCTCCAATGTAGCCATTCTCTAAGTGTGCTTGAGTGTATAACAAAACTCAACAGCAATAAAACGAACAGTAATATGTGCTTAAACTACAATAAATGTGTTTAGAATTCGGTTTGTGTAAATAAGATACATTGTTGTTTATCTTGTTCTAAATTACATTTTAGTTTCCGCATATGAATTGTTATATGCAAGTCACCTACAATTTCCTATTGCAGCCCCACCACTGGCAACATTACCCCTTACACCATTAAAATAGTTTTCTCTCTTTGTCCACTTGCAATGCTACTTGGTATACTCTCCGTATACTGATGGACAGGGGCAGACCTTATAAAAATGATTGAAAGGGAGCAGAGATTAAAGAGCTCATTTTCTTTATAGAGGCAAATATAGCAGTGTAGTTGTCTATATTTAATTTTAAATATGGGGTAGATAAACATATTAAAAACGCTGGGAAGTGATGTTTCAACCTTTTGATTATTGACGGCACTTGGCTATAATCTATTCCTGTAGAACTAGTTTTTAAAAAAAAACAAAAACAAAAAAAACATGGAGGGGGGTTTGGGCATGAAATGTAAATAGTTAATCCTTTTGGTAATGTGATTGGCTGTGTTCCCTGCCTCTCTAAGTAACTTCCAGCAAGCCAGAAGCCCCTGCTAGGAGCCTCCATTAGCTCTCATGAACTGAGCCATGCAGTGTAGGGTCATCTCATCAGCTAACAACCTTTAGCCAATGAGCTAAGCCCTGATCCACCCAGCTTAGCTGATGCAGAGAGCTTCTGGCTGTCTAAAATGATTTGACTGCTTATACCGGGGAGACACTAGTTCAGTCCTGGCACTGTTACCAGTAGTTTAGTGGTAGTTATGCTGCTTGGAGTGTTTCTTTAAACATCCACCTACATGACAACAGACATGTTGCAGAACTCTGTAGACTCTACACTCTCCTTTACACACACATTGTCGATATTGGACAGAATGACCCTGTACTACGTACAGATAAATGGGGGTCTGGTCTTTGTTTTCTGATCGTACGTGGGCTATTCTGCTGTTAGAGACATCTTCCCACCCGAGGTCCTCAATCTGTCCTTGCAGCCATTGCCCCTCGGCTCTAATTTGCTTGAAAACATGACTGTCCGTACCACAAGGTTTGCATTGCAGTGACGTTCAGTACATTAGTGAAATGAACAGCTGCATTTTAGACCTTCCGAGTTTAATATTGCTAATGAGTATAGATCTAAACAAATTAATATTGTTTACTTGAGTTTCATTGCCAAGCCCTTTAAAGTGATTTTACAAAACTGAAAAATTAGTTTTATCCGCCTCCCCTGCCCCCAAATAATGATCTAAAGCCATTCTCTCTTACAGAAATATGCCTGTTATATCTATTATAAAGTGCGTGTCCAGTGTGCTCCATTTCTGCCTCTGCAATGCGTTCTGTCCTTTAGCTTATTTTGGCTTTAAGAGGTTTTAGATCACACATCTTTCATGTTCTAACAAACAATTATCCTCTTTATCACTTCTGAGTTGCAGACAATTATTTTGCTGTTTTGACTATTTGTATAAAAGAGGAGCTATAACTCATAAAGTCACATACATGCGCCTTGTTCCCAGGTGACACAGCGGTGTTTTGCCCCGTTAGACCTATAATTGTGTTGGGCGTCATTCACATCTTGGAATGGCTGCCTGCATAGTTGTTTTCATCGTGGGTTCCACTTCAGGTCAATTCCACACATTTGCTGACTTTTTCTATTCCACAATCTTTAAATTGCAGTTATACCTACCTGAAGGTGAACTTGTCAACCCCATATTCTGTTCACTGTAAATGGAGTGTTGTGGATACTCTACCGGTACATCATGTTCCGTCTGGAGATAGTCTGAGACGACGTGGGAGGTGGTGACTGGATATTACACTTGTGCAGCTGGGATGCTTCACATAGACTGTTTAGTACTGATGAAGAGGTTGGATGAAGCAATAAACAGGGATTTGTTTGCATAGTTTATAAATTCTACTTTTTCTGTGAATCCTTTTTACTGTGAGTCAGTCGTGAGTGTGTGCTGGGAAGTGCTAAGCAGAATATGTTCTTTTACATTTCTCTGTAGCTGCTCAACTTTTGCAAACAGATTTATTTAGCAGGAAATATTTTATATTCCCTAGAAAAGTGATGGCTAACATCACTGTAGCAGCAGGGCTACTTTACATGATGCTTAGTGAGCCAGAGTGTTTCATATAAATACCAGTACCAAAACTTGTTATAGCGAGCCTAGTTTGCACCTCTACACTGTCCATTTCCTTTTTGTTCCCACCCCTGTTATACACGTTACCAGCCCAGTTGCTCTCTGTTTCTTTCCCTCTCTTATTTTGGTATTATTTTGCTTATATTATGGAATACACTCTTTATATAGACAGTGTATTCCGTAATATCTTTAACCCCTTAAGGACACATGACATGTGTGACATGTCATGATTCCCTTTTATTCCAGATGTTTGGTCCTTAAAGGACCACTCTAGTGCCAGGAAAGCATACTCGTTTTCCTGGCACTAGAGTGCCCTGAGGGTGCCCCCACCCTCAGGGTCCCACTCCCGCCCGGCTCTGGAAAGGGGAAAAGGGTTAAAACTTACCTTTTTCCAGCGCTGGGCGGGGAGCTCTCCTCCTCCACTCCGCCTCCGTTCCGCCCCGTCGGCTGAATGCGCACGCGCGGCAAGAGCTGCACGCGCATTCAGCCGGTCACATAGGAAAGCATTCATAATGCTTTCCTATGGACGCTTGCATGCTCTCACTGTGATTTTCACAGTGAGAATCACGCAAGCGCCTCTAGCGACTGTCAGTGAGACAGCCACTAGAGGAAATAGGGGAAGGCTTAACTAATTGATAAACATAGCAGTTTCTCTGAAACTGCTATGTTTATAAAAAAATGAGTTAACCCTAGCTGGACCTGGCACCCATACCACTTCATTAAGCTGAAGTGGTCTGGGTGCCTAGAGTGGTCCTTTAAGGGGTTGAGTAGCATTACTAGTTTTATTTTCCAGACAGGCATAGAATTTTGTCCATATGCTTTGTGTGTGTTATTGCACACTTGCCAAAACTGAGTCCATCATCTTCACATAGCTCTAATGCGTTGGGCTCCCGAGCGAAGTCACTGTCTCCATTATGGTAGAAGTGGGGATTAAAAAAAAAAAAAAAACAATACAACAGTTTTCATAGGAAATTAAGTGAATTTTAAGAAATTAATCAGTGTGTGTGCAAAATAACTACACAAATTCTATGTTTAAAACATTTATGCCAAGCACAGTGTCTGAGTTAGTGGCCTAAATTAGTGGTTCTTAAAGGATCATGCATGCACTATAACCACTACAATACCATAATAAACAATGTAGTGATTTTTGGTGCTCGTGCACTCCTGGTACCCCCAATTTGATGTAGAAAGGGTCTGCGGGGTGCTGCTCCCAACTTTCTCTCTGCAGCCAGGAGAGCCTGAAGCTTCAGTTTATCAAAACATTTTTTCACTTTTAAATCGATCTCCGTGACTCATTCTTCAACTTTTATGTAAAATATATCAAAATTAATTCTGGCAAACACCAGGCGATCCCCACTGCGCTTATGATGCAGTACTTCTAGACTAACCAATTGATAGGAATTGCCTGGGGCATAATGAATATTATTTACCTTATCCAGTCTTTAGGAAATCTCTGAAATAGCATGGGGATCCAATTTTAGTGCACAGTCCCAGTGTTAAAAGATAGCTGGCTTAGTTTACAAGCCTGGTCCAGTGTTCCCGGCACAGCAAGTAAAGGTGTTAAAATAGGACAGAGAGAGTTAAAAAAAGAGTAGCACAGACAATAGGTGTTGGTTTTGCAAAAATCTCACATGTGACAGTTTCCCTTTAAGGGCAGTTTTATTGAGATTCTCCTGATTCTCTAAAGTACTGTAGCTTTCAGTGTAATTTAATTTATTGAGTTTGCATAAAGTGAAATAAGATTAAATACTAGCAGAATCTTGAAAACGACAATATGTAGCAATTTATAGAAAAGCTAACCAGCTGTAGACTCTACAAACTCTAAGGTTCACGTCAGGTAAATGGAGTTAATTTAATCTATAGAGGGTGCTGGCAAACGTGTAGAATAATTCCCATTTTACCTGAAGTTTGGATTGCAGTCTGCGATAGTTGTGTATAAATCTATTACTAAATACTAGGCAATGTAAATTTATTCTGTCACGAAAATGTTATCATGCCTGCCTCCAAATTATAGTCTCTCATTAACAAGTATAAGCAGTTGTGATTTCCTCTGCTGTTCACCAGTAATTCTGGACCTTGCTTTTTAGACCAGGGGTGCCCAAAAGGTAGATCTCCCAATGTTGTAGAACAACAACTCCTATTATGCGTTCCATAAAGCATCATGGAATCAGTAGTTTTAAAACATCTGGGGATCTACCTTTTGGGCACCCATGAGTAAGACCATAGCTTGTCTAAAATACCTTCCCATAGATTAGAGAAATTAACAATAAATTGCCTTGGATTGGAATGTCATTGAACAAATTACCTCCTCTCCCAAGGTCTTTTACCCCACCTCACTATGCTTACTTAATCGTCTCACTGCTTATTGTAATTTAAATATACCTTCTAAAACAAAAACAGGTGATAATTTTTGCATAACGTAGATATGGTGTATGGGTATCGACACAACTCATTGTGTGGGGTAGGTCCTAAATCTGTTACATTGTATTCAGGGAATTTATAGAATGTTGATGACTTCCACAATCTATAGATGAAATGTTTGGATCGATGTTTGCATGAGCGTGACCTGGAATTTACTGCAGACCTCAAAGCCCAGCCGCTCTGTGTCATCAATCTAGATATCTTTCTTTCCACATCTCATTTTCCTGAAAAAAAACCACATAGTGCCGTCAAACTATTTCCTCGCTTTGTTCCTCCCTCTCTAAAGAGACTGGCAGGCCCGATAGCACGGTGTCTGTCATACCATTTATTTTTTCACAAGAGTTTTCTAGGACTTCTGTTCTTCAAGATCATTAATAACTGATAGACTGGCCCAAAATTGCAATCTGGGCTGACAGTCTTTGTGTATCCTAAAGCAGTAATATTTTAAACTTATCGCATCTGTTGGTTCTGAATGCATGTGAGCTTCACTGCTTTTCTTTCTTCTCTTCTGCCAGTTTTAACCATCTGCTTATCTGTTTTGAAAGTGCAGTTCTGTTCGTTCAGTATTTCTACTTTTCTTCTTTTCAAAGCATTGGGTTTGTCTTCACCAAAAAAAACCTCTTATCATATATTTGCAAGCCTTTTGGTTTCAGCACACCCTACAACTTACAGGAGTGTAACTGGAGCTCAAGTTGACATTGTGTAGTCATGAGTAGACATGAGGTGATGCGAGAAAGGTCATATTTAAAGAAATCCTGAGGTTTAGAAGAGGACACAGGGTTATTTACCAAGTTAGAATAAAGTGTTGCAGTTTGGACTGATTAAGTTGAGAAAAAAAATCTTAGGAGAGGCATAAGAGTGGGAAGGATGATCAGTAAGAGAGAAGTCCTGTAGCAACACTGAAAAATAATTGAATGGTGATCATTTGGACAGGTTTAAGTTAAATGAATAATGATTCACAGTAATCAACATGAGAGGGGTACATGAACAATGTCCTTTTCTCATCTGCATTGAATGCCAAGCTGTGCCAGGTTACCTTTGCGTGTCATTCAATGTAAAAAAGGGGTGAAAAGTAAATGCACAGCTGCTTTTATTTTAGTTGTCTCTTAGAATGTGCCGTTATCTTTGAAGTGACACTTTTTAATAAAAAAATGTATTGTGCTGGCCTGACTCCTTTCCTCATCTTTCTATAGTTTGGAGTAGTTGTCTTTTATTTTTAGCACTCATTAATATGCATGGCTGACCCCGGGAACGTTTTTGCTTCAATATGACAGACCTACATCTTACTTTGATGCATCTGTGGTCTTGAAAGCTTTATGCAGTGGAATATTTGTGTGTCTAATCTGTTTTCCTTTCTAATGATTTTGCTTTGACAGGAGGTAGCTTTTAGTTTCTTGGTCAGCTAAGCAACTTTTCCAAGTCACCATGCAATTGTTTTCTTGAGAAAGGACCTAAGCATTCCCTGTCCTTGAGTATACGGACTGTCTATTAATTCGACCCCGTAGCAAAGTGTATTAATTAAATATGGTGTGTCGAGGCTCTTTCCATCACCTGTCTTTATGGTGAATGCAAACTCGCAGCTAGTGGTTAAGCACAAGTGGCCAATGTTAACATTGCACTTGTGGCAATCGCTTTTATTCCTTCAATAGCAAAGAATAAAATAGAACGTATTGAATCTTCTGTAATGTGGAAGTTATTTTTCCTACAATCTATTTCACATCTCTAAATTGCAAGTCCTATGCTTGTAGCCAGGCCTAAATGTTTCTCTCCCCCACAAACCTGGAGGGTGCACATTTTCACTCCCCAATTTCTAGTGCACGAGTAGAAATTTTAAGCCCTGATCTAATTTATACACAAACATTCTAGTTTATTGGTCTAATGCATAACGGACATCAGCGATTCTTAAGCTATAAAGCAGATCTGTCACTTTCAGGGGTTACAAAGATCCCCCAAAGGTGCCTGGTAATGGTCCAGTGATCATGGCGTGCAGTTGGGTTTACTTATCTGAAGATGTCCCTCGCAGCTGCTGCCATCTTATTCCTGGAGACCATCTTTGGCTTTTAATGCTTTAGCCTTGCGATGTACTGAAAAGTGTCAGAGCCACTATAATTCTAGCATGAGTTTGGTTCCAAATCATATATTAGTGGGTCTCCAAAAGCTGCAGTAGCCATATCACATTCATCATGTCCAGACAGCATTTCACATTTACCTTTTTACAGTAGTGGTACCACTTCCCTGCTGGACGTCCCCTCTGACAGTAAGAAGAAAGACACTAGGATGAGCATTTTGTCTTGTAAATTTATTCTAACGTTAGTTACTGCTTTCATTGGAAACTTGCTGGGCACTCCGGTCATTATGGTGCATTGTAGTGGTTATGGTGCTTGGAGTGTTTCATTAAAGTAGAGTACTCTTACTGGAAACCAATGGAATGTTCTTGCTGATTTCCATTATAATTATTCACTCCTAGATGTTGTCGTCCCCCCTCACCCCAGATTTCTGCTATTTAAAAAAAATTCTAATAAATGTTCACCTTTTGTATTAAAGGCCTGGGGGTGTTAAATCATTGATTATACTTAATAATGTGTCAACAATCATTATTTCCCCTTTTCCAATTCATCCACAGGCATGTTATAGAATAGATAATGATCAGTCTGTACTGTATTTACTACAAAATGACATGTTATTTCCTGTCTACAACCATGTGCCTCTGCTCTGACACATTAGCCAGGAGGATCATGGAGAATGTAGTCCTCAAACTGATTTACAGCAATAAACCGTTCAAGCACTCCCTAATTTCCGGGATTTGTTTTCATTGAGTGGGAGTTGAATGTTAAATGTCTGACAAAGTAGCTTTTTATTTTTTTATTTTTTGTGACTGCATGTATGTATTTCTGATGTTTAGCAGGCTTGACATTGTGTTTGTTTTACTTCCAATGTAAAGTGCAGATTTTATCAAGTTAAATGCTTGAAGCTGGAATGGCCTAATCACTCCACAGTCACTATTTTCAATTACTCAGTATTACATTGAGTTTATTCGGTTTAAAATTACAGTCTGATAAGATTAAAAATGGTTTCTACTACCCGCTGAGCTTTTAATACTCCGCAGGGAATGTGCTTCTTGAGAAATATTCGTGTTGTAATCTTTTTCAGACATAATGCAGTAACTCTCCCACAAAATATTGGCCGAAGTTACGGTATAAACCACCAGTCCTTGTCAGAAAGTCGGTATATTTCATAAAGTGCTTTCAAATAAAGCTGTTGCAATATATCACCCTGAGTCATTCACTGTCACAAAATCATGTTGCTGTCTCAGCTCTGACGTTCCGTTTTATCACCAAATATGGAAGAATATGGCAAGAACTGTGCGAATATGGTACCATATTCCTCCATGTAAAAGATAATAGTGATTATAGTTAAGCTTTATTGTAACTGAAGCAAGTGTAATTTAAAAATGTCATACTTATTGTGCCTTTATTCGCTCCCTGTTAATTATATATTTTTCTTCAACTGTATCTTTTGGATCAACAGCAAAAAACATATGTGAGGAAGGCTGAACTTGATGGACGCAAGTCTCTTTTCAGCTATGTAACTATGTAGTGTGTGAACGCATCCATGCTTTCCTTGTCCAGCCCCTCAGAATAAGTTTGTAAGTCTAGGGAAATGCGATGATGTTAACAAACCTACCGTATATACTCGAGTATAAGACGAGTTTTCAGCACATTTTTTGTGCTGAAAAACCCCCACTCGTCTTATACTCGAGTCAGTTGTCTGTATTATGGCAATTTACATTGCCATAATACAGGCATGGACCGGGGGCTGTCAGGAAGCTGTAACTTACCTTCACAGCAGCTCCTGTCAGCTCCCTTCTCTCTTCTCCGGTGCGTACAGCTCCCAGGTCAGCTCCCTCTGCAACTCTCGCGAGAGCCGCGGGGTCAGAGTGTTGCCACGGGTTACCGTGGCAACGCTCCGCGCGGCCGCGAGAGTTGCAGAGGGAGCTGACCTGGGAGCTGCACGCACCGGAGAAGAGAGAAGGGAGCTGACAGGAGCTGCTGTGAAGGTAAGTTACAGCTTCCTGACAGCCCCCTCCTACAGCCCATCCACTGGACCACCAGGGAGTGAGAGCCCCCCTCCCTGGCAAGCTAACAAGCAGGGAGGGGGGACGAAAAAATAAAAATATTAATAATAAAACAAATAATAATAAGAAAAAAAATATTAAAATAATAACATAATAAAAATAATACAATTAATAATAAAAGAAAAAAATAGTTGCCTAAAAAAAAGAATAACATTAAAAAAATATTAAAATAATAATTAATTAATAAAATGCCCACCCCCCACCAATGCTCTGCACTCACACACACACACACACTGCACACACACACTGCACTCACACATACACACACTGCATTCATACACACACTGCACTGCATTCATTCTAAAAACACTGCATTCATACATACACACTGCACTCATACATACACACTGCACTCATATACACTGCATTCATTATACACACACTGCATACACACTGCACTCATACACACACACTGCACTCATACACACACACTGCACTCATACACACACACTGCACTCATACACACACACACTGCACTCATACACACACACACTGCACTCATACACACACACACTGCACTCATACACACACACACTGCACTCATACACACACACACTGCACTCATACACACACTGCATACACACTGCACTCATACACACACTGCACTGCATTCATTATATACACACTGCATTCATACACACACACACTGCACTCACACACACTGCACTCACACACACACACTGCACTCACACACACACACTGCACTCACACACACACACTGCACTCACACACACTGCACTCACACACACTGCACTCACACACACTGCACTCACACACACTGCACTCACACACACTGCACTCACACACACTGCACTCACACACACACACTGCACTCATACACACACACACTGCACTCATACACACACACACTGCACTCCATTCATTATATACACACTGCACTCATGCACACAC
Organism: Pelobates fuscus; assembly: GCF_036172605.1. Taxonomy (NCBI): domain Eukaryota; kingdom Metazoa; phylum Chordata; class Amphibia; order Anura; family Pelobatidae; genus Pelobates; species Pelobates fuscus. Next base: position 357,737,598 of record NC_086320.1, on the reverse strand, counting down.
TGCATACACACACACTGCATTCATATACACACTGCATTCATTATATACACACACACTGTAAATAAATATTCAGTTAATATAATTTTTTTAGGATCTAATTTTATTTAGAAATGTACCAGTAGCTGCTGCATTTCCCACCCTAGTCTTATACTCGAGTCAATAAGTTTTCCCAGTTTTTTGGGGTAAAATTAGGGGCCTCGGCTTATATTCGGGTCGGCTTATACTAGAGTATATACGGTACTTATCCATTCTGTCTATACTTCTACCAGTTAGTCAGTACAATGCAATTTGATTGTAGTTACCGGTTTTTTTTTTTTAAACTGAAGTGAATATAATTTCTCCATTTTGTTCCAAGCACACAAAATGCAGTGATTTGATAATAAAATCTAGTGACATATTGTTGTGAGATGTTGTGCCATGCTCAGTGTCATGCAGAGACCCCGTCTTGTGCTGATCACTGTTGCACTCCCTGTACGACAATTTAAAGTATTGGCTGTGAACTCCCTAAACACTAAGACTGCCACAGCACACTGGAGTTATGATGCTACATGTTTGGGTACCATCTCCCTGTTTTCAGTCAAATAGTTTTGGAAAGTTAAAGGGGATCTGTAACTTGTGAGATTTATTTACAAGCTGAAAGCTAACTAAAAGTTGAGTATGGGTTTTCCCAGTTTTATTTTTATTTTTTACAATGTTTCCAGCATTACTGACTGTTCTACTTTATTTGGGTTTGAATTGTACAAGGTACCATTTTTTTCTGTACTGTCCATCACTAAGACAAACTAGTAAGGATGCTGGAAAACATACTGGATCTGGAAGTCCTGGATCTATAATGTCTACTCTGAGGACCCTGTAATTTAGGGGTAAAAAAATAAAACAGTTATTTGCTTTTAGCTACAATGCCCTGTGTCGCAATCTGCCAACATTCTATACACCCGGTTATCTCATTATGCACTGCTGTCTTCCCTAAGAGGAAGCAGAATCTTGCTGTCCAGCTGATTCACATCTGCAGTTCCATTTCTACATGGTATCAATGGAAAGTGCAGGTGGATCCCAAACCAGTGTTCAGAGCATGTTATTATCCTATACAGAGCTCCAGCCATCGCCATTTTACATGATTGTTTGAATTGTGCGCAATGGAGAGGGGTGGAAATGGACGTTAACTTGATATAAAGGAATTTAATGATATTCTTCTCCTATGAATCTGGACTTCCATATGTTGTTTGGTTACCATTGCATGATGGATGTGAGCTGCACTCTCCGCCACCGGGTGCGGCCAAACAAAACGCGGCAGCTGCATTTCACAATGGCAGATACGGAGGATGCTGAAAAGAGCGTTCACTTTCACATTTGCACCGTGCAGCTGCTCACTAGAAGGTGACCCGCCCACCAGGCTGCCTCCGATTGTCGCGTGTGTTTGTTTTGTGTGTGCCAAGTAGCATGCCACCAGCATCCTTTGTGAAAGATAATGCTGCATTACTGTCTCCCTATTGACAGTTTCTGAATTCAGGCAAAGGCCCTTTAAAACGTGCCAATCCAGTCAGCTGCGCGCAGCAGAGCCATCACACAGCTTGGTCCTGTGTGTGAAAATTATACCCCTTCGCTTGTAATCAGATGGCGTGCTTCCACTGCCAGCTTTTTCCAGACATTCAGGACGTTTGGAATTTAACCCCTTCCCTGTCTCGGGGGACAGAAACACTCTCTTTAAAAGGCCTCAAAGCACAATGGATCTGCATTTATCTACTTGGGTCACACATCAGGCGTAGATCCTTGCCTTTTGTTTCTCTTTGGTATTTCGCAATTATTATTATTATTATTATTATTATTTTTTTTTTTTTTTTTTTAAGTACGGTAGTTCTCTTCAATGATGTCTCCTAATCCGTAAACAAAAGGTTGTTTTATGTGCTGTTTTTCCCCATGAGATTACTTCCTAAAGTAGGAAACAGGGACGGCTTTGCAAGCTTTATATTTTACATTCCTTGCATATATAGCCAGACATTCAGGTATTTACTATACTGTTATTTACTACTTTGCAAATTAATTCTGAATGGTAAAAATATCGGATCTGGGAAAATTCTCTAAGTCCGATATGATCATAACTATTCTTGCCTCAGTTTTGCAATTCGGAATTATTTTGCAAATATTGGACAATTAATGAAAAACGTTGTTAGCTGCATACTGACACACACACACACACACACACACACACAGACACACTCACACACTCACAATCCATCCATCCACACTGTCCTGAGAGTATAAACAGTGTATGTTCTGTTAAGCTGGCTGATCTGCCTACTTTTCCGCGACAGCACAAACAATGTATCATGTTCTATTAGCTCAACTGCGCGTTTCCCCGTGAATAATTCACGTGCTACTGATTTGCGTTGCTTCCGGTTTAAGATCTCTTTCTTATTACATTTGCTGGGGGTCATTATCAACCAGCTACCTATATTTGAAACTTTCTTTAGGACTAACCCGTGCCTATTGTATAGATTAGTGATGCGCTCCACCAAGCTTCATCCATTCCCTTCCCATGGATAAAGACATCAAACTTAAAACGTTTTATGAGAGGTGGGGAGGCAGTAATGCTAAATATGCAGAATTACTGCAGCATAATCAATTTGTGGGAATCTCTTGATTAATAAGTGGTGGAGTTTGCCAAAGGTAATAACACTACCTCTTATCCCGATGTTTTAAAACAAAATAAGTATTTATCTGTGAATTGTAGTCCAGTAACAGGTGATGTCTAGCTAACGCCAAACTTTAGAACACACTTCAGACACTTCTGGTAATTTGTTCCTTATAGATCTATTTCTTTGGCTAAATCATGGTGTGTTTACATTCACATATTTTGCTCAGGGCATTTTCTTAAAGGATTAATAGTGCTGAGAAAACTTGATAGCAGCCGTAAGTCCTTATCTGTTGACAATAATATAGTACCTGCTACAAACACATTAATTATTATAGTCCTAGGGCTTTATATGCTTTTTTTTGTCAATAGTTAATTAAGTTCCCTCTAAGGTTGAGCACAAAAGTACTGTACTAGTATGAACGATTAGATGGAAACTTTTCCAGACAATTTAAAATCAGTTTGTCCTTATTTACACTTCCCTACATCCGCAGCACACATTTTAATTGTATCTGTTTAATTGAGGTTTTACTTTAGGATTAACCTATTTGAGCACTCGGAGGGTGTGTAGAATACTTATATAGGGAATTAAAGGGGCATTATTTTGAACCCTCCTAATACTGCAGGCAGAATTCGGTTAAACTCAACATGACGGCAAATAAGCACATTGTATTGTTTTTGTTCTGGAGGTTATAGAATAACCAATTCACTAACCACTGGACAAAGTTATTATTTTTGCTAGTTTTTTTAAATTTTTTCTTATTTTTTTATTTTTTGGGCCAGAACTCCGTAGTGTCAGCTTTGCAGTAGGTGGAATTCTTGCACTGTTAATAAACTCTGCAGGATTTAAAAGCTTTTGCTTTCAATTTAACTTGTGTTTAAAGCTCCACTAGCTAAAATTGATTTCCCAGTGATGTTTCAAACGGAAGAACTATTATAAAATTGGCATGATGTAGTATTCCTTCCCAATTATTTTACACACCCCATTGGGGAAGCCAATGTTTCTGTATAGCTTTAGATGGGCGAGTGAATATATGTTGTGTGAGCATATATATAACTAGGATGATATTCAAAACTACAATTTGTTTAGCAGACATTACAATATATATATTTTTTATTTTATTTTAATATGTCCAAATTTTAAGTTACTATTTTGTAGATGTAGGGGGCAAATACCTGATCTCTACTATCTACCTTGAAACAAGTCAATGTAGGGACAGCATAGTACGTCTCACTGTAAACTTACATTGACTACAATTACTGCGCCCTTTTTCTCTATAGCACAAAATAAATAAAATGAGTACGTTTTAATGCCCAGCACTGTAAATATTCTGGGTTCCTTCCACACCCATTTAGATAGACCTTGGGGTGTCTGTCAGCTTTTTGATGTATGTATTGCTTTCATGCTCACTTGTCCATTCACTTGTGACATGTTAGAAAGTCTAGATGACTAATTGCAAATTTGTTTTTTTCATACACAAATCAATGATCATGATTTCTCCTATGGCTATTAAATATTGATTTGTAATATTATTACAAATCTTTGTATTTTTTTTATTTACTTTTTTTGTACACATGAGTTAACTTGTTTAGTCTGCTGCAGTTCTTTAGAGTGTCTAGACTTTAGTGTAATTGGTTGGCGGCACAAAGAGAATTTTCACATTTTCGTCTATGATGGCTGAACGTGCTTTCTAGATGTTCCGGCAAACCTGAGCAATACTTCTGCCTAAACGGCTTAATACAAAACTGGCAGTGGATCGGAACCCATAGCAAACCGGTAATCTGACAGCCCTTAAAGGTACAGAAAACACCGCTCTGATTCGTACTCTTGCCATGAGGCCCTGGGGCCTACTGAGGCTGAGGACCCATCGGCTATGGTAGGTGGCCGAGGTCTTACAACCCAAAGCGATTCTCTTGCTATTGACATAAGGCACAGACCACCTTTAAGGCCTGGAGGCGCAGCTGCAGGTAGTTTGGAGCTGTAGTCGAGACGTGCAACGAGACGTGCAGCTGAACCACAATAATTTTGGGAAAGTGAAGGGAAACAATGTTCCTAGTGGGAAGATGGACTTTTGAATGTGGCCTGTTTACAGCATTGGATGATCAAGATGAGCGGCATCTCGACACACTGTAATTTATACCAGCCTCCAATGCAGATATGTTACACTTGTCGTCTTCTGTTCTTATCCGTCTCTTGTTATTCCTAAGTCATGCTCATTTCTTATACCCATGGTATAACCGTTAATCACCTTGTCAGTTAGTGCATCTTAACTCCTGTAAAAAAAAATTAAAAAAAAATTACTTCTTTACTGACCTGTTTGTCTCGATTAGAAGTCTCACAACATAAGCTTGTTTGTTATTATTTACATCGAAAATAATAAATAAATAAATGAATTGGAAGAATTCTCAACTACCATCATCTTTGTCAGGCATCGGCAACTTTTGGCACTCCAGATGTTTTGGAATACATCTCACATGATGCTTTGCCAGCTTTGTGGGTGTAAGAGTATTATGGGGGATGTAGTCCGCAACATCTGGGGTGCAGAAGGCTGCCTATCCCTGATCTATGTTATCCGGTGACCTATTTTGGCCACAAATGTGAAATTTTACTTTGATTTCCCAATAACTCACACTTTTCTGAATAACCCTGTCATGCAATGTCAGTGTGTAGTGGAGCACATGCATGTAGTTTTTAAACCTCTTGCGGCAAGTTTGACTGTAGAGTGTATATGATGGCTCTTTTCTGTGTGTACATGTAAATGACGATTCTAAAATGTCATATTATGATTGATGGTGTCACTAATGTGACAGTTCTATAATAAGGGGTACGAGTAATTTTGTATTGTTAAAGGAACACTATAGTCACCAAAACAACTTTACCTTGAAGCAGTTTTGTTGTATAGAACATGCTCATGCAGTCTCACTGCTCAATTCTCTGCCATTTGGGGGTTAAATCACATTGTTTATACAGCCCTAGTCACACCTACCTGCATGCGACTTGCACAGCCTTCCTAAACACTTTCTGCAAAACCTTAGATATTTTAGGTTCCTTTATTACACAGTCTGTATAATCTACAATTTCTTATCTTCAGTTTTGTTAATAGCCTTAAAAACTCTGCAGGAGTCTCCTGTGCATGATTAAAGTATAGTTTACAGAGCAGAGGATTAAAAACTTCTAAAGCAAGTTAAGGTCTGATTGAAAACAAAACCTTTTTTTCATGCAGCCTGTGATCACAGGTATGGGAGGTGTGGCTAGGGCTGCATTGAGCAGTAAGACTGCAGGGGCATTATCTATACACGAACACTGCTTTATTAAACTAAAGTCCCTATAGTGTCTATACCTATAGTATCCCTTTAGATGGAAGATGTATGAGCTAATCTGTAAGAGTTCCATGGTGTGACTGGGTATATCTGTTTGATATGTGACTGTTCTGTAGTGTTTGTGACAATTCTGTGGTCCCTGTGAGCACCCTTTGTTTATTGCTCTCTACCTGTCGTGTTTGCAAAGCACAGTTCTAGACGTATGATTGTCATAGTAAGGAAGTTTTTGAATCTCTTAACGTAGAGATAACATAGTAAATCTGATTTCTGTCTGGTGAACGGAGTTTGCCTGAAGCGGAATGAACTGATTTGGTTTCCCTTACTCAGATTTGCTTCAAGCTGATCATCTTATCTGCTGTAAAGAACGCGTGAGCTGCCAAATCCTGCCGTAGGGGATTTCAGTTCCTGACTAAGGAGTGGAGAGAGGTGACCATATAAACACTGTGTGAATTTGCAGGAAACTGTTAAGGCAGATCATAAATATGAGCATGAGCCTAAAAGTGAAAAGCAGACGCACAATGTGTTCTGTTATCGGGGAACTGTTGTGAATTATCTGATGATTTTAACTGTCCTTCGTATTAAACTGACAGAAAGCAGACTTCGCTGTGCCTCTACTAGAGGAAAATAACCCCAAAATGAACTGCTTCAACTGTTCTTAACCATGCACGTTGAAGCCATTGGCCACTCGATCACTGGGACCTCTTCATGAGGCCTTGGCCAATTTTGGTCTCATCCTAGCCCTGCTGAATCAATTTTGGGCAAGTGTTGGAAAGCCACTTTATTGTCATAATATATCATTGAATGTCTAGCTAGAGGGTTAAGGCACAGGTTGCTGAGTTTGTGATCTTTGCTTTGTCTTGGTTATGGTCAATCTATATTAGAATCGTCCACCACATTTTAAGGATGTCACTTTAGGAAATGTGTTTGAAGGAGAATTCTACTGCAGGTTTAATGTATTTTATTCCTGTTTAATTCCTTCAAATTCTTCCTATCTTAGATGTGCATGGTAAAGAGATAATTATAGATATTTATGTTTTATTTATTTGTTGCCTTTGTAATAAAGTGTGTTTCACAGTATCCCTTTAGTACATCCAGGAATAGGTTAGCAACGTCAGGTTGTTTGTTTAAATTCATATAACCATTGGTAGCTTGAAGACCCTGTTTAACCTTTAAAATGCATTTCTCAGCCAGTGTTTAAGAGAGATGGAGATGATGGGATTGTGTATTAGACTCTTAGAACTCGTAGAGCCCTCGTTCATCAGTCTTCAAATAGCCCTACTTCACGCAGCGAGCCGGTTACCAGGGGTGCAGCAGTAAGCTCACAGATAGACGCAGATTCCTTTCAGACTCGGCCAGGAAATGCCTTCCCAGCATTACAGACATCTTTTTCTTTTTCCTCTCAATCCTTAATAATTTAATATCTTGTGTCTGTGAGCCAAATGTACAGTGCCTTGTGTATCCTATCAGTGATTGATGCTGATAGGGAAGGAACCCCAAGTCTGTTTGGGAACCATGCTGTCTTTTTTTCCATGCATAATTCTGCGTAGTCGCAGGAATAATGAAAGACATCAATTCTTAATTATTTTGTGCTGTTAAAAGCAAACATATTGCATCATAAAGTGTGCTTTACTTTCTCATTTTTCTGTAATAGCGTTCATTTTAATTGCCATGATTAAGTATTTTTGTAGTCGCTTAGGGATTTTGTGTCTTCCAATTAAAATCGAGCATGCTGGCACCCTGCATTTAAGGCCAGCAGGCTTCCTGGTAAGACATGGTTTGCCCCCCCCAAGAACAGTGTCATGTCCCTGGATATAAAATAAAGCTCTGTGACCTTTTATGGGGTTTATATACTGTGGTTGTTGAATTAGATCTTCTCAAAATAGTGGCTCATATTTATAAAGCTCTCGGGATATGGTTGCTACATGAGAATGGCCAAAATGCTGTGCCCAATACACCCGAGGCTTTATGGATGTGTGTGATATAAAGTATTCAGCTATAAATGAATGGGTCTGAAAAGTGTTCATAGCCGAACAGAAGTAACATTTTTGGTGCCATGGCTGAGTGGGTCATGGACATTGATTTTCTTAAAGACCTTTTACATGGGGAGACCTATTCTGGATCTGTGTTACTAGCTGCAGATGACTTCTAATTTGTTTTCTCAAAAACAAATACTACTTAGTATTTCTTTTTAATATATAATTTGTGACTAGTATTGTCAATCTGATCCTGATTATCGATTGTTGTTAGAATTGGTTGCATGGATTTTAGAATGCAATTTTGTTCCCTAGTATGTATTGTTACCCATGTCTTGTTCCGCTGAAGCAGACGCATTTATCACGCCTGGCCACTAGATCCTGTTTTTAGTGCCAGTGTTCTTAAACCAGCTGAGTTTTTTTTTTTTTTTAATTGCTTCTATCCCTGTTACAATTCAATAATCTGCACCTCAATTAGAGGCATTGACATGAAGAGTTCGATCTCTCTAAACTGGGCGGTCTGCAGAGTGCTGTGTATATCCAGGAAATTAGTATGTAAGAAAAGAGCAATTCATTATTTTATTATCTGCGGAATGCCGATATAATGTGGCAGCGTTTGTCCAGTTGTTGGTTACATCGTTCATTGATTATGTTGTATTGTGATATTGTACTTTTTGGGGGTTAGTCTGCTCTTTCAGTAAAGTCTGAAAAGCTCTCTGCTAATAAAAATTCAATTTCTGTGAAAATTTTTGTGCAGCTGGAATTGGAAAATTGTTTATATGAAAGTGATTATCTTCAGTAACTTCCTTGTCGGCAAGCACAAACTTTCTGAAATTGGTACAAAAGAAGTTTAAATTGTTTAAAAAAAAATTTGGTTGGGGGGTGGGGGATGGAACTGAAGTCAAAACTTTTAACAATGCTAATTTCCTAGAACAACCGTTCATTTTGCTGTAAAGTAATTAAACGTGTCACCTTTCTGTTTCAGGATGAAGACGATACAGAAGAAAATAGTCGGTTGGAGCCTGTTGGTCATGCAGATACATCCTTGGAACGAACATCAAGTTTCTCCTTAGAGTAAGTTCTTCACGTGAATATCACCGTAAACAAATACTTTCTGTAGATCCCACAGTTTTGATATCACCCTGAAATAATGGGTTGTAGACTAATGGAGTATTTTTATGTGGAAAGGAAGACATTAAGGAAATATTTTGATTTAGTCTATCATTGTTATTCACTAACATGAGAAGTAAAAGTGAATGTAAAGTAAATTAAAAAATTAAAGTCCAAAGTAACGGAATTGGAACTTAGCAGACTTTGAGAATGTCTTCAGTTCAACTATTTTGATGTTAAATGTGAAATTCTCTTTGAATTCTCACTTTGGTGAATAACCCTATCAGTCTCATGCTTGCGTATTGAGAGGGGGTTGAAAAAGGGATACGTTCATGGAGACCAGTGTTTAGATCTAAAGTTTAAATGTCTTTCCTACGGTGATACCGGCACTTGATGACTATTTTCTGCTATGAAACCAATGATGATTGCTTACAGCCTGCCTAGTTTGCTAAGATTGGTCTTAAAGCTCAAATATGTGTAACTTTATCGCATCAGAATGCGATATGGGGGGGGGTCACTCTATTTATTAACACATGTTTTTGCTTTCGTACATTTTATTTTAAGCTTGAGTTACAGTTGGCATTCACTGTGAATGCTTCATTTATAGGTAGAATAGATTGGCCCATTGCAAGCTGTGTCACAAGGTCTTTCTCAGACACACCAACCTCCTGCATATTTGATACCATGGAAGCAGCTCGCCAAGCATTCCGAGGCCAATATATTAATCATCAAATGGTTTTTCAGCGTGTTTAGTACATATGTCACAAAAACTATGAGCAGATGTTTACCTCCCTGTATTTGTTTTTCCTTGCCTGATATTGTCGCCCTCTTTTTATGCCATCAGACTCATTTTAAGGTATGTTTAACAGTTCAGTCATCAGTCTGACTTTGTTCTTCCCCTCGGAATTCCCTTTGCTGTGTGTGTGTGTTTACTTGCTAAGTATTCCTGTGTTCTTGTGAGGCCATTAATGTGATGCATTGCAGTTCCTCCATTGCTCATGTTAATGGATGGGCCCTTCTCATTTTCTACCCTTCGTCTTTGCATTCCAGTGACATGGTGAAGCTCGTTGAAGTATCCAATGATGGGGGACCCCTGGGAATACATGTAGTGCCTTACAGCTCCCGTGGTGGCAGGTAATGTTTCTAATTAATTTTTTGTTGTGTTTTTGGTTGGTGAGGGGGGGGAGGGGGGGGGTCTTAACACTTTTTAGAAGAATTTTTCCTTTTCCTTCACATACACGCTCTGTGTATTCTGACCCAGTCACTGGTTGTAAACATCATGAAAGCAATATACATTTATTATGTATTTGTCCTGCAGAGAAGTAGTAGTTTGTCTTACTCTCCTGTCATCCTCATCCCATATATTGATGCAGGGGTGCTACCATGTTCAATTCATTGTACATCTACAGACAGATTCCTACTGAATAGATTTGCTGTTGATCTGTGCATTCACCAGTGTCCTGCGTGTCAATTCTGTAAGTTCATTGTATCGAACATACTGCTGTATTCTCACAAGCAGTATTTCCGATTTAATTCTAGTGGTCATAGAGGAAGGAGAGAAGCAAATGTAGGGAAACAATCCTTTTATTACCTCCTGTTTTCACTAACCTATATAGTCCGTTATCCACCTTGCCTCTTTTAGTGAAAAATAATGGTAATCCTGATGAGTTCAATCAAACTTCACACAAAGGTTACATTTCATAATTTACGTTGAGCCAGTGCTTTAATAAACATGTTTAGTGGATGAAATACCCTTTCTAAGATGTTTTAAGTACCTTTATTCCACTCACCCCAGGCTATATTTTGGCGCTTCCAAGCTTTTCTCAAGTAGAAAGCATTGCTCTGGTTGTGTGGGGGAAAAAGGGGCATTGAAGGGACACTCCACTGCTCAAGAACAAAAAAAAACCCACTATCTAATAGATATATCCCCAATAAAAATTTAATTATGTGTTTTTATTCTCATTGCAGTTATATCTTAAAAAATAAAAATAAAAAAAGCTTACAAACCCTGGACAAATCTTGCCTGAAGCCTTTGCAATCCCTCCCCTTCTTACCCCAACCAGACTTTCTGTGGCTGTCCAATCACAGACTCCCCAATGCAGCTCAATGTGAAGTCTTTGCAAGGCAGGTGCTGCATCTTGAGTTTAGCTCCACTGAGATAACCAGAAAGTAACAGGACCCGGTTGTCTGATTGACAGCCCGGTGGGTGTAACAAGGTTAATTTATAGAAGAGCAAATTTTTATTGAAATCTGACATTTTTGTAAAATAAATAAAGAAAACACACTCTTTATACTTAAAGCATTTCAGCAATATTTAGGGGTCTGTAGTATCTATTTAAACCTGTTTCATCTGTATATTATTGATTGGATATGGTACTTCGGGCCATTTTGGCACCAGGTGAGTGCTATTTGTGACATCTGCCATTTACTACTGTGTGTATATATATATATATATATATGCCCTTTCTTAGAACATTCATTAAACATTTTCCAGGCAGTGATGATCTTTGCAGTGGCCCTTTTACTCTCCAACGTACCATTTTCATTGTTGCTGAAACACTGCTTTCCTTTTGAACTATTTGTGTATGCAATGCATAGATCACACCAAAACTACTCACATGTCAACCGTAAAATAAAGGGGAGCTATCAGGCACAATCTGGATTACATATATCTTCATGTTGAATAACTGTACGCTTGCTTTTGTTGCCATTTATATTGAAGAAGAAGATAAATGCCCATATTAAGTTAAATTACGCTCATAAATTGCATTTTAAAGACATAACATTTCAGTGAACTTTTTTTGAACAGCAATTCTAGTTAAAGTTGATTAAAGGTAAATGACATTTATATTAAATGCTGTTATCGCGTTCCTTTTAAACTGATAAATAGCTTTCTTATTTCATCAAAGTCCTTCTGTGGATAATAAATCAAGGGCTTTGTCTGATTTTCATAGTCAAGTAACACCATCTCACTCAAGATTCAAAGCTTGTTTGTTTTACCTTATTCAATGATCACTATTATTAACAAAATCCCCCACTAAAACAAATATATATATATATATATATATATATATATATATATATTTATATTTATAAAATAGATTTTTTTCACCCCTCCTGGGTAGTATGTTTATTCCTCATTCTTGGGTCCTCTACCAGAGGCCTGGGAGTTTGAGGGTTCTGCGCAGTATCTTAGCTGTTCCTACAACTGCACTCTTCTGGACAGTGATCTCAGATGTCCCACCTGGAATCTGTTGAAGCCACTCCCCCCAACAGCCCCAAGTGGTCCTTTCACAAGTTCTTCTTTCAGTCCTTGGTATTTGTCCACCTTCTCATGTTCCTTCTTCCTGATGTTATAGTCCCTGGGTATTGCCACATCCACCACGACTGCAGTCTTTCGTAAATACACTGCCAAACACGAATACACACACCAGTAAAGCCATAAGACTTGCTTTTACCACGCTTTCTTACGCCGCCCGGGCATCTGCTGCCTGCTTTCTTATGCCGCCTGGTCGTCTGCTGCCTGCTTTCTTACGCCGCCCGGGCGTCTGCTGCCTGCTTTCTTACGCCGCCCGGGCGTCTGCTGCCTGCTTTCTTACGCCGCCCGGGCGTCTGCTGCCTGCTTTCTTACGCCGCCCGGGCGTCTGCTGCCTGCTTTCTTACGCCGCCCGGGCGTCTGCTGCCTGCTTTCTTACGCCGCCCGGGCGTCTGCTGCCTGCTTTCTTACGCCGCCCGGGCGTCTGCTGCCTGCTTTCTTACGCCGCCCGGGCGTCTGCTGCCTGCTTTCTTACGCCGCCCGGGCGTCTGCTGCCTGCTTTCTTACGCCGCCCGGGCGTCTGCTGCCTGCTTTCTTACGCCGCCCGGGCGTCTGCTGCCTGCTTTCTTACGCCGCCCGGGCGTCTGCTGCCTGCTTTCTTACGCCGCCCGGGCGTCTGCTGCCTGCTTTCTTACGCCGCCCGGGCGTCTGCTGCCTGCTTTCTTACGCCGCCCGGGCGTCTGCTGCCTGCTTTCTTACGCCGCCCGGGCGTCTGCTGCCTGCTTTCTTACGCCGCCCGGGCGTCTGCTGCCTGCTTTCTTACGCCGCCCGGGCGTCTGCTGCCTGCTTTCTTACGCCGCCCGGCGTCTGCTGCCTGCTTTCTTACGCCGCCCGGTCGTCTGCTGCCTGCTTTCTTACGCCGCCCGGGCGTCTGCTGCCTGCTTTCTTACGCCGCCCGGGCGTCTGCTGCCTGCTTTCTTACGCCGCCCGGGCGTCTGCTGCCTGCTGCCGGCCATCTTCTCCCTCCCGGGCGTCTGCTGCTCAAAATATACCTCTGCGGTGATGAGGTGTCAAGTGAAAGTTTTGATTCTTATTATTGTATATTTTTGGCATTAGGGCATTTATTTAATAATTCAATATTATACAATGTGGAAACGAGGCAGTTTGATTTGGAAATGTAAATGCTTAGTTTTCTTGCGTTTTTCTATATATTTCTGCACACCTGATATTGACTTCAAAGATAAAATTGTCATCAATCTCTTTGCACACCAGGGCCATCACATCTTACAATATATAGGTGTAACATTGGGAAATTCATCAAAAGCATTCACACTGCAATCTGTGCCCCACTCCAGCAGTTGGCCGTTTCCAAAGTGATTTCGCCCCATGCGATAGACGATCGCATAGGAAATGGTTCTCAGCAGGGTATATGTTTTCAGTACAATCACCGCAGCAGAGGCTGGATGAATTTGAAAGGCATGATAGAAAGCCAAATTCCTTGGCTCAAGGCATGTACTTATCCCAGTATTGTTTTAGATAAATGTCTTCCAACCTCTAAATTGTGATTAGTGAGCATCCTAGGGAGGGAAAAAAATGTAATATGTTCTCCGTAAACACAAAATGCCACTTCTAAGCTCCCTTTGATTGTCTCTAATTTAGTAGAGGTCTGTCATGCTGTCTCTGCAGGGTTTTTGTTCATTAATTGAAAAGGTGGGGGGGTGGGGGTTTTGGACCTTTTATTTATTTATTTGAAAGATTTATCTCTCCTCATTCTTTAACTTTTTCATTTTGTTGACTCCCTGACATTGTTTATATGTTGTCTTGTTTGACCAGTGATTGTAAACTTGCTGCTCAGCTTGTGGCATCAGTTATCCAGTCAATATGTTTTACAGCTCTATATTTGCAAATGAGCCGGTGCATACCTTTTTAATGGTAACTCTGTCTTTCTCCTTGAAAGAACACGGCCCTAAAGTAATAGCTACAGGTTCGGGGCATTGAGCAATAAATTCATTACAATTCATTTAATCCGGATTTGTACCAATGCCACTGAAATGAATGTCCCTTGTCCTCTCACAAGGAATAGTTTAAACCATCATCAAAGCTCCAAGAAAGCTCCGGGCTTTTAGAATTTGTGATCGCATTTTTAATCAGACAAAATAAGCCACAATTGCATCAAAGTATATTGCAATCAGGCAAGGAGCATCCAGCCCCGGAGCTGCGTCGCAATTGTGTTCTGCGTTGACCGTGTACATTAATATAATGTCAAATGAGCCTGCTTGTACTTTATCTGAAAGACCAGAGAATCTGGTAAAAAAAAAAAAAAAAAAAAAGAAAATCAGTTCTGTTATGATACAAAGTCTAGTTCAATGTGTGACCCTCCTCAACTTTGTAAGTCCACCTCCTGCTGGTTATCTCTTGTACTTTTTGTATCACATTAAAATTCATTTTACTTTGATCTGCCAAGTCTCACAAGCCGGTACTTTTTAAATTTAGGCTGCAAAAGGAACTATGGTATGTTACGGGGAAAATGTAATCATCTCTGAGAAGCATTGAGGTGTAGATCTTGCTTTCGCAGACATGAACTTCTCTGGCTGTGCACCACAATCAAGGTTTATAGGGTTATTAACTAAAGTGTGAATTTCTATTAATTCAGGGTTTAAACTTTTAGGCCGCAGTACTTGAACTAAACATAACTGGATTCTTGCGATTTGGTTATTTTTTTCCTGGCATTTGAAATTCCCTTTGGTATAACTTTGAATTTGAGACAGTTAACTTTTTTAGTGCATAACCTGACAGTCTGTGTTGATGTATGCATATACAGAGTAGCTGGGCAGAATAAAGGTACAAATGTACGAGCACACACGATTTATTGCCTTGCTCTTTGTCACATGCCAAATATCTGTCAATATCACATCTTATATAGCGTTTGTCTGAATTTGGAGATTGCTTTATTTCTTACGCTCTCTGTGTCTCCCCTGTGGATTAATTTTTTTTTATGTTCTTTCTATTAACTTTGGATTGATTTTTTTTTTTCCTTCTTTTTGATATCCAATGGATTACAAGAGAAAGCTCTTCTGACTGTGTGGATTTGCTCTACTTACTAGGACTTAGACAAGGCGGTGAACCCTTTATGTGGTATAAAGAAGGAATCATTGCAGCACAAGTTGGAAGTAGATCCAATAAGCTTTTATTTCTCCATTTAATAACATAATGCATTCCAGCGGTTGGGGAGGCGCATGCAGGCTTACGCTCTGTCTGGGCCCTATTGCTCACAGCTGACGTACCATGAAAAGTGCTGTGCGTGGTGATTTATTTTCATCAAATCTGGGATAATAGCCCTGGTGTTGGCATTCTGCTCTCTTCTCGCGCTAAGCCAGCTCTCCCATATTGATCATGCAATGCCGCATTTATCAGAGCATTACTGAAGGCACCTGCATTAGATTAGCAGCTCCCAGTTTGTAATAAACTAAAGCAGAACCACTTATTCGTGCATGGAGTGCAGCTAAATCACTTGGCAGTGTGTTAAAAAAACCTACATACACATGTATTGTGGAAATACCGCCTGTGTAGCGTTTAGCTGCCTTAGTTAGGGAAAAGCTTTGCTGATGTTAAATTTTAAAGAGATCCTCGCCCCCCTCCTCACCCACCCAAAAAAAGCTCACCGCGTGTTTGGGAAAAAAAAAATTATGCGTTTTTTTTTTTTTGCATATTTTTTCATTTCTCAGTTTAGGCAGTTATCCCTCTAGTTAGATGCTGGTTGAATGTGCGCTGTAAGTGAAGTGCTGCAAATGCCATGGATTATGGGAAGTGTTATTTTATTAGCTGTGCTGTGTGTATTCTAAAACAATCCAGAAATGCTTTATCCTCCCAATACCTTTTACAAGTGCACCATGATATTTTATATAGCAATATCTTTCTGATATTTCTTACCAGCCCAGTGGAGTGAATTTCAATTGGCGCGTTTCCTTACCTGCTGACTATGCAGATTGATGCATATTGTTAATTTGTGTGGGATAGTTTCTTTTCAATTAATGATTCTTCTGTGTTCTGTCATTTCGATTGCCAGTAAGACTGATAATCATCTCATTACTATTGTGTGTAATATATATATATATATAATACATACATACATACATACATACATACACACACACATACATACATACATACATACATACATACATACATACATACACACATACATACACACATACATACACACATACATACATACATACACACACACATACACACTGGGTTTCCCGCGAAAATAAGCTTGGATGCTCCCAATATAGGCCCTACGCCGAAAATAAGTCCTAGTCGTTCGTTAATTTATGTTTGGGGAAGTTTCTCCGAACATAGATTTGCAGTATTCTATTAGTGAGCAAGCTAATCTATACATTTGCAGGATTCCATGCCCTAGTGATCTGTTTTATGTTCGTGGGAATTCCCCGAACATAGATCTGCTTTCTAGCACACGTTTTCCCCCAAAAGAAAGACCTCCCCCCGAAAATAAACCCTAGTGCGTTTTTCGGGGGGGAAAAATTATATAAGACCCGGTCTGAGTAGGGGAAATTGCGTTTTATAGGACAAACTCCTTCCACAAATTCAGGCCTTTGGATATATATTGATTATATATTATGATTATGTATTGTGTAAAATGATAAATGGTTCCAGTAGGATAAAATATATACAGTATCTCACAAAAGTGAGTAAACATTTTTGTAAATATTTTATTATATCTTTTCATGTGACAACACTGAAGATATGCCACTCTGCTACAATGTAAAGTAGTAAGTGCATAGCCTGTATAACAGTGTAAATTTGCTGTCCCCTCAAAATAACTCAACCAGCCATTAATGTCTAAACCGTTAGATACAAAAGTGAGTACACCCCTAAGTGGAAATGTCTAAATTGGGCCCAAAGTGTCAATAATTTGTGTGGCCACCATTACTTTCCAGCACTGCCTTAACCCTCATGGGCATGGAGTTCACCAGAGCTTCACAGGTTGACACTGAAGTCCTCTTCCACTCCTCCATGATGACATCATGGACCTGGTGGATGTTAGAGACCTTACGCTCCCCCACTTTCCATTTGAGGATGCCCCACAGATGCTCAATAGGGTTTAGGTCTGGAGACGTGCTTGGCCAGTCCATCACCTTTACCTTCAGCTTCTTTAGCAAGGCAGTGGTCATCTTGGAGTTGTATTTGGGGTTGTTATAATGTTGGAATACTGCCCCAGTCTCTGAAGGGAGGGGGATCATGCTGCTTCAGTATGTCACAGTACATGTTGGCATTCATGGTTCCCTCAATGAACTGTCTTTGTACTCCTCACCTGGTTGCCGCCACACATGCTTGACACCATCTGAACTAAATATGTTAAAGGGTCACTCCAGGCACCCAGACCACTTCTGCCCATTGGAGTGGTCTGGGTGCCAACTCCCACTACTCCTAACCGTTAAAGTGTAATTATTGCAGTTTTTTATAAACTGCAATAATAACATTGCAGGGTTAACTCCACTTCTAGTGGCTGTCTAGTAGACAGCCACTAGAGGGAACTTCCTGACTCATAGCAAAGATTTTCCTTGCTAGAGCGTCGCTGAACGTCCTCACGCTGTGTGAGGACCTCCAGCGTCGCTCAATTCCCCATAGGAAAGCATTGAAAATCTTTTTCAATGCTTTCCTATGGGGAGCCGTAAAGCTCATGCGCATCATTGCCGCACATGCGCATTAGGTCTCCCCGGCCGGTGGGCTGGATCAGTCTCGCCCACCGGCCGACGGAGTCAGAAGGAAGAGCGGCACGGAGGAGGAAGCAGTGACGAGCGACATTGTCGCTGCCTCAGGTAAGTTACTGAAGGGGTTTTTACCCCTTCAGCAACTGAGGATTGGGGTGTGGGAGGGAGAGGGGACCTGCAGTGTCAGGAAAATGGATTGTTTTCCTGGCACTGGAGTTTCCCTTTAATCTTGGTCTCATCAGACCACAGGACATGGTTCCAGTAATCCATGTCCTTTGTCTGCTTGTCTTCAGCAAACTGTTTGCGGGCTTTCTTGTGCATCATCTTTAGAAGATTCTTCCTTCTGGGACGACAGCCATGCAGTTCAATTTGATGCAGTGTATGGTGTAAACACTGTCAGGCTGCCCCTCGCACCCCTTCAACCTCTGCAGGAATGGGGGCAGCACTCATACGTCTATTTCCCAAAGACAAAACGTGCACTCAACTTCTTTGGTCAACCATGGCGAGGCCTCTTCTGAGTGGAACCTGTCCTGTGAAACCGCTGTATGGTCTTGCCCACTGTGCTGCAGGTCAGTTTCAGGGTCATGGCAATCTTCTTATAGCCTAGGCCATCTTTATGTAGAGCAACAATTCTTTTTTTCAGATCCACAGAGAGTTGTTTGCCATGAGGTCCCATGTTGAACTTCCAGTGACCAGTATGAGAGAGTGTGAGAGCGATAACACCAGATTTAACACACCTGCTCCCCATTCACACCTGAGACCTTGTAACATTCTCAAGTCACATGACACCAGGGAGGGAAAATGGCTAATTGGGCCCAATTTTGACATTTCCACTTAGGTAGGCACTCCCTTTTGTTGCCTACGGTTTAGACATTAATGTGTGTGTGTGTGTGGAGTTATTTTGAGGGGTAGCAAATTTACACTGTTATACAGGCTGTACACTTACTTTACATTGTAGCAGAGTGTAATTTCTTCAGTGTTGTCACATGAAAAGATATAATAAAATATTTACAAAAATGAGAGGGGTGTACTCACATTTGTGAGATACTGTATGTACTGTCACTTTGTTTTACATTTAGATTTAAACTTAAAATTTTTAATGACCGTTTCTAAAATGGCTTGTTGACAACTAGGTTCTAGGTAGTGATGTATTTTTGTTTGAGAAAGTGATTTGCTATATTGTATGTAGCATCTAATTGGGTATTTGTAATAAAATTTAGTTTTTCTGTTAAACTCGACCATTACTACTCTCTTGATATTTGTCAGGAATTTAGGTTTCATGGCCATCAGTGAAAGGGTATACCCGTTACAATTTTCGTGTCTCGGCAGTTCAGCTCGCTAAGATCTTTTTATTGTTAGTATCCTGCAAAGTTCAAAACCGATAGCAAGCAGTTATTTGAAGCTTGCATGGTAGCAGAATCGGGAGCTGGGGATTTTGTAGTAAAAAGGCCTCTTCAAAGCAAACATAATTAATTTCCATTGTGAAGGACTTGGCAAGTATTGGCTTTGAGTTTCTCTCTGATTTTTGATGACTTCAATAGACCTCTTAGAAATCCTAAAGGTGTATTAGAAATGCAGTGGACATCTTTCTGGGTCTTTCGCTGCATTTCCAATTTTTAAGTTATTAATATTTGCTGCTGATTTAAATTCTGTGGGATCTATCTCAGTGCATTCTGATTTGTAAAAAAACATGTTTTGTCACTTTTAATTGAGTAATGTTACTTTTGAATCTAAATCTGTTGAACAGTGTTTTTTTTCCAAAACTAATAAACTTATGCATATAAATGGCTGTAATGGTTAATACAGCTATAGTTTTTGGCGCCATCGTTTTTGAGGAGATTGTGCAGCCATTGATCATGTTGGCTAAATATAAGATTTAATATTCCCTTTATATTCCATAAAGTTGGGAATAGTGTTCTTCAAACTTTGACAAGATGCGTATTGGCAACCTATGTCAAAAGTTGAATACATATAGATTATATTTTAGGATAGGCTTCATACAGGTGTTCTATAATGGTGATTCTCTTTAAATTCATGTAACAACCTCACAGATACAACTGCTGTAAAATACCTGCTTATTTTACACAGCTAGAATTGATTTCCAAGGACACTCAGCATGTGGGGGTTTGCTTGAGGTCCAGCTGATCTGTCAGAGCCACTTACCTGTGTTTAAACATGTAATATAACCAGCAACTTGTGAACTTGTTTTAGAACTGCTGTTAAGAAGTGAAATCCCAGTAGCGTTCTTTTTATATTTTTAAACATATGTGCTTTTTATCTTACATTTTGTCGAGCAGAGTTTTCTTTATGCTAGTTTAACCTTTTTGTTCACCCGGGAATGTTAATATTATGTTTTGCTCGTATGCCGTCTGCATTGTCTTCTGTACAAGTCATTAGGCACAAGAAAAAGGAAAAAAAATCCCTACATATGTAGTCATTTGCAATCTTAATGTTCCAGAACCCTGGGATTGTTAGTAAAACGACTGGAGAAAGGTGGCAAAGCTGAACGAGAGAATCTATTTCATGAGAACGATTGTATCGTCAGAATTAACAATGGCGACCTTCGCAACCGAAGATTTGAGCAGTAAGTACCCTTTGATTGTCTACTAACATCTAATCCGATAGCGGCCTTGTAATGACCAAGCCGACAGTGGAATAAAGCTGAATGGGATACGTCACCTGGAAATAAAAATGTTAGTCTTTCTTTCTTCAATGTAGACTAAATTACATTATTCATGATTTTTGGTAAACCTGTGTCTTAAAGAAATTTCCTTGCATGCTTTTATTTTTATTTTAGAAGTTTTATTTATTTTTAAAGAATTAGCAGGAAAAGAAAAAAGACTGCAATAAAAGTTCTCTACTCTTTTCCTGGTCTTATAAAATAACTATTTGTATTGTTGAAAAGAAAAAGAAAACTTATTTTTAATTTTTTTTTTTTTTTATGCATTACACTACATTTTTTTTTGTAAATTCATATAGAACTATATTGTATACAGAACACGACATACATTGTCATTGCCACTTACCAATTTTGTCTTTCTTCTTACTGTACATTTCCCAAACAGTCAAATAACTTCATTTTTTTTTTTAACAGCGAAATGGAAATAAAAACTGCATTTTTTTGTTAAACATGCGTACATGAGTTACTAGATCCCGGTTTTATTCTGAGCTTACGTAATGGACGCTTTCTATCTTTACGTTTACAGAATTCCTTTTCTTAATTTCTGTCTGGAAAAGATTTCTAAAGTTTGGTTATTAAGTCTGCATTTGCTGTCAATAAGAACTTTACACAGCAACTAAAAGATCAATAACTCTTTATTAGAAACTGCAAATCACATTCACACCTGTTTAATATCAAGCAGATTCAACAGATGCCAGTGCAATATTCTTTACTATGGTGGCCCCAAACGTCCTCTTTACGGCTTTATTTTTATGGAGTAAAACAGACCAAGCATTATAAGTCTGGTTGCCTTTATGTGCCCCAAATACCCATTACTAATCTCTCCACTAAAGTAGAAGTGCCCATGGTCCCATTTGTCCAATGAATCACACATGTTAATATTGGATGCATATAATTGTGTTTTAAAACTTTAACAACTTAATAATTCCATGTTCTGGACAAGCTCGACTTGATTTGTTATTAACAGTATATTTTAAAGGTTGTTTAGAGCCAGAAATCAATCTCTGCAGTTTGACCTTGCAGCATATCAAAGTACACATTAGATTCAGGCCTTGCATCTTGAAGCAGTGTCTTACGGCCCTAATAATTCCTCATGTAGCTGTATTTGATGTTTATAACTAAAGCACTCGAAACTCGATTGTAATCTCAGCATGTAAATATTGCATTTCGCTCTCAAAACAGATTATAGAGCTGAAAAACAAACCCTTAACTTTAGAAGGTTCCTCAGTTGACTGACTTCTAGTTTCATATCGCTCGTGGCATGGATTACTGGCTTTGTAGTGATCAATGACGTGCTTATATTTTTATGTAATTAGTGTTCTCCTTGTACTTTCGTGTTTTCTTTTTTCACGTTATGGTTGTGCAAGTTTAGGAGATATCTATATTAATGAGTTTTGCCACCGGGTTTGTAGACTGCTACTGCTACATAACTTGATTGCTGGGTTAAGACCAAGGATAACCATATCACACATAGGGAATTGTGGGGGAAAAAGGAATGGAACTTAACGCACTAGAAGAGGGTCACTCCAAATGTTGTGGACTACATCTTCCTTAATGCTTTTTTTATCCATAGTACTGGCAAAGCATCGGGGAGATGTATGTCCCTGCTCTAGTATAAATTAATCTTCTCCCTGAGCCTTCAAAAACGAGGTAAACTACTTTATAAAACAATTACGGTACTTAAAATGGAATACATCAGAAATAGAAAGAAAAAAAAATATGGGCATGAAGGTAGATTTAGGAAAACTATTATTCCAAATAATTGATAATGTGAATAGTGAACCTCATATGCCATTTAAATATTTTTTTCTTAAAAAAAATCTTTGATTTTAAAATAAGGGAACCCTGGAATGCCTATCTTCATGGTTATTGGGTGAAGGAAGAGTTACCCTCTTCTTTTCCTGTCTAAAGAGCTACCGTTTCCCTAGAACATAGATTACCTTGTCATTCCCTTTGTGAGCCTCAGATGTCATCAAGAAACATCTGGAGAGCTTAATGTAGACATTACTGCTCTAGTGCTTAACCACATCTTATCCAAGCATGCATTGTTTGTATATGTGTTTTTTGAAACACTCATGTGTGATTTGTCTCTTTGGACTTTGCCATGAACTTTGATTGCATTAGCTTTATGAGAATTAGAAATATGCAGAAACTGGGACCAACATTGGTAAAAGCAATAAAAAAAAAAATACAAATTATAATAATTTTCCATTTCTGCAATGACACAATATTTAACTAGCGAAGAAGTCTTATTTAAAAAATGCTCTAATTTTCTTTACCTTTTGTTATCCAGAGCACAGCAAATGTTTCGTCAGGCCATGCGATCACCCATGATTTGGTTCCACGTAGTGCCAGCATCAAATAAAGAACCATATGAACAACTTTCTCAAAGCGAGAACAACAGTTATTACTCAAATCAACACCCTCCAGACTCTCAGTACTATGACAATCGAAACTTCCACAGCTCGATCCTGGATCAGACGCCACAAAGAATTCCCCGACAGGGAAACCAGACTGATCAGATAGACTCTTACCCACATCTACCTCATAGCATAAACTCAGCAGGAAAACCACCAACCGGCCTCACACCATCGCCACGTCCCATCAGTTCCCCTCCTAACAGTGCTTACAGTACCAAAAAAGGCAAAAAGCTTCGTATCCAACTCAAAAAAGGTAGGCATATGATCGTCTGTATCTCTAATAGATGAACTAACTGGAGTTACATTTCTAGGATCAAGAGTCCAGATTAGTCCACATTTTGAAGAAATACCACTGTTTTGGATCTTGTGATCATCTCTTTGATAGGTTATTTAAGTCAGGCACATGTTTAGTCCACTAGCTCTTAAATCTTTGAATAAAGCATCAAACAGTATTTGAATTTGCTGTTTTCTGGAATTGCAGGAAATAAAACTTGTGGAGTGTCCTTTCCCTTTGTTTTCCCTTTTCATTTGTAGAAAACTGGTTGCCTACCAGGTCCACCAGGTTTTTATGAGGGTCCCAATTCAAATGGTTTTGGGAAACATGTAAATTCTAGTCTTTTGGTTTACGTTGTGGACTTGGTTGGAAATGGGCAGCTATTGTTTGCTACTTGATGAAGAGCCCCTAATTGTCACCAGGCTGGACAAGCAAATTTGTAAAGTCAGCAGGACACCCTGTGCCTTAAATAGAGACCCTAAACACCAAAACAACTTTTGCTTAGTGAAGCAGTTTTAATGTACAAAAGCATGCTCCTGCAGTCTCACTGCTCAATTTTATTTCTTTCTTTTTCTTTTCTTTTTTTTAAATAATAGGTTATTTTTTGTTCAGCTCAGTGTGTTCACTTTAGAAGTTTTATCTACTGCTCTAATAATCTAACTTTAATTACACACAGGAGGCTCCTGCAGGCTATTAACATAGCAGGATATAAACGTAACACACTGGGCAATAAATTTAGTTCGAACAATAGATCTCTCTTTACAGGAAGTGTGTATGGAAGCCGTGTGAGTCACAGCCAGATGAGGTGCGACTAGGGCTGCATAAACAAAGTGATTTTAACTCCTAAGTAGCAGAGAATTGAACATTGAAACTGTATGATCTTTACATCAAAATTACTGAAAGGGTCACACTGTAGCTCTTTGAAGTGTTCTGGGTGCAGTGCCCCTGTTAGTTTAACCCTGCAAATGTAATTATTGTAGTTATTTATAAACTGCAATAATTAAATTCCCAAGTTAACTCCACCTGTAGTGCCTGTCTACCAGACAGCCACTAGAGGCGCTTCTGGGTCGTTCGCCTAACTGATGCTGGACTTCCTTACTCTCTGTATGCGGACGTTTATAAGTTTTAAGGATCTATTTTATTTGTTAAATGATGTCACTGCTTAGTATGTCAAATAAAACTGACAAGACCTGACTCTGTCGTATAATCTGAAATACACTTTGCCGTGAAGCCACGTTTCATTAAAAAATCATTTCAATTTTTAAATGTTTACGAAATCCACTAATGTAAAATATAATCCTTGCTTTAACATTGAAAGTGTTTGTAAGTGGGAGTGAATGCAAGGTTCCACTCTGAGAAGTGCAGAGAACACAGGTTTTGAAGTAAGAGGATAAGTGGTTGCTGTCTCACTAGGTATTGTTTTTCACTTCTTGATTCATTCTGCAGAGATAGAGGGGTCTCTCCATTCACTGCTCTTTATGATCCATAACTGTGCCTATTAGGGCCGCGTTAGACATACTGTAATTGAATGTTTCCAAGTAGATTAGCAGTGTAATGGAAGCTGCTCTTGTAGATAATTGTCTCTAATTTTAATTACAGAAATAATTATCTATGTCATTGAAAGATTTACAGCAGGATACATCTTTGTACGTGATCCATAATAGATAATTTGTGCTTTTTCTTTTTTCACTTTCCTCCCCCCCTTCTACAACTTCTCTTACTGTCAAACAAAACACTTGTGTTTACGAGTTAAAACAGAGTGTGAAAATGCTTTCAGGAAGGGAATAGAGATTTAATGCAGAGTATATGTATGCATAATATTTGGCTCCTGACTGGCTGATAACAGGGCTTCAAGTTTAGATTCATTGAATAATTTATTGGTCAGTGATGAAGATCCAGGAATAAAACTTTCACTTTATCTTTGGGACTGGCCTTCAGCAATCTCAGCCAGGCAATAAAACCAAAGGGCAATTCCTGTAGATCTACTATGGATCACATTATTTAGAATATTGGTATAACCTGGGCTTTTGAAGTAGTACTGCCTCACCCCCCATCCCCCCTGCTTTTTCACCACTTTCCAGCATACCTATAAAAGACAAACATAATTTGTCTATGAAAAGGTATCACCCAATCTCTAAGAATTGTGGAAAACTTTGTCATACTAAGCAGTAAGGCCTATCATTTAAAATTACCTCTAAATTCAGCATTTTCAATGCAGCTGTGCATACTGGGTGCTTACCGGGTCCAGCATAGTCGTGCGCTTTGTCAAGCCCACTTCTAAATTGCTTCACTGGGGATGGAGCTCACAAACTCTAGGCCACAGAACTACTACACTCAGTTTAAAACCAAATCTAAAATATATAAAGTATATACGCAACCTTTCCCAAATTGCGGTATAGAAAATACATAATTTCAACCGAGACATAGGGTTGACATTTTAATTAATAACACCTAAGAAATGTGATAGATACTCCTTATTACAGTGCACAGACCTCAGGTGTTAGGGTATTTTTTTTTTTGTCTCTCTCCCCCCCCCCAACCTCTGGATGCTTTCAAATCATCACAACCATTTCACGCCTGCTAGCTGTAGCAACCTATAATGATTGATACACATAATTAAAGTATACTGAATACAATAGAGTCTATATGAATCAAAGTAAAGCGACAAATATCAAATGATCTGTCATGGTACGCTTAAAGAGTTTTATACCAGAAGCAAAGCTGAACTGTGAAGCAATGAAAGGGTAAATTATTTGTACCCGATATAGCAGAAAGCCATTTTAAACGTCCCATAATGGCTCCTAGTAAAATCCAAAACCTTTACAATATTAATAAATGTATATTATTTAATTCAACGCTTGCATCTCTTCACAGCGGGTGGGCAGTGGGATGTATGAAGTCTCACATCTATTCTGTTGGCTCCCCATGGAGAGACGGTAACAACAAAGAATTAGACAATCGTTTTCATTTATCACATCCAAATTTTAATTTCAAACTCTAAGCACCAATTTTATGCTTTGGCAATATTAGATTTAAAAAATCAAAAGTAAAAAATATTTGTTTAATATACTGTATGCTCTAAGCAAACATTAGCATTTTTATGTATTGCTCTGTTGAAGGAAAAAGCTAAGCTACGGTATATTGTTCTGAATATAGACCCAGATTCATTGTGTCAATTCGTGCTCAAGGGTTTATTAATTTAAATTAAAAGCTGCTGTGCAGACCCTTTATTACAGGCAGTGATGGCACACTTTACAAAAAAAAGCCAGTTATTGTAGATTTGCTATAGATCATCATTTTAAAATTTGGGGGTAACCCGGAGCTTGAAATAGTCCCCCCAATAAAACCCTTTTCTCCATTTTCCAGTAAGAGACAAATGTGATACCTCTATAAAAAGTATAAAACAGAGCTTAAGATTGTGGGGAAAAAAAACAGATAACTAAAGTGATAAGGCCTATCTACTTGTCATTTTGTCTGTTCCTAAAGGCATGGGAGCAAGCTCAAATAATATATACAGCTTTCAGCTTTGCATTTTTCAATACCTGAATACGTGGGGGGGGGGGGAGGGGCGGTCTTAAATGCAGAAATCCCAGATACATACTATTGATTCTTGTCAAGTATGAGAAACGCGTCTGGTACAGTCAACCCGGTTCATGAAGTCAGAAGATAAGGAAGATTAAGATTCTGCTTAAGCGCTTATATTAAAAACCCAGCATGAGTAATAGGCTGTAATAAACATTGCAAATGATACAGATAAGCATACACTAATGAGTCTTAGGAACAATTTCTGGATCTACGCAAGAAATGAATAAGTAACTGCCTAGAGAGAGAGTGGTGGCCAGCGAGAAATCTAGCTTGTGTGACTTGAGTCCAAAGCTAGAGAAATAACACCACAATATCCCCCCCCCCCCCCTTTTTTAATATTCTAGTTCATGAGCCAGAGAGTTACAGTGACTGGTTTAGGCTGTTTAGTAATAGAATGTGGGGTGTCTGAGTGTTCCAGAAACATCCTTAGCCCAATCCCGAACCTTGTGGCCTGTTATCAGATTCACCTCTACATCACCCTCCCCTGGGTCCTGCACTTAGGTGTACCAAATCCCAATAGACCATCAAAAGTAAATTCCTATCTGTATCCAGGACCAGCAATTTCAGTTGCTAAATTCTTTCACAATTTACAAGTAGGTTAAACCATTGCATTTCATAGCGTTGCCCTCTGCATCCACTGAATTCGAATACCGAACGCATCTAACACGAGCAGATGACATTCTCCATAGCAACACAAAAAACAAACCAACAATTAAAATAGGTAAATTAAAGCAGAGATAAATATACTCAATTAAATTGTGCATAAAATATGTAATCTAAAGCACAGAAAAGCCTACAATTAAAAACATATATTAAGCAAACAAAAAAGTCCACAATTAAAATATAATCACAATGTGAAGCTCAGAAAAAATATAAGGCTATAAAAGAAATCCTCAACTAAAATATATATGTAATTTAAAGTACAAGTAAAAAAAGTCTTGTTTATAATTTAAAGCAATGGCAATAACACGTGTGTGTGTCTGTCTCTCTATCTCAAAACTGAAAGCACGTAAGATGGTATACTTTAAAGACATATGGAATATAAAGCATCCGTGCAATACCCCCATGTAATATGCAAATAAGTCACAATTTAAATATGCAATATTTATAGTTTTTAAAACTTTTGTAATTGTGTATAAAAATAAAGTACAGACAATATCCACACAAAAAAAAAAAATGATACATTTGATGTTACATTTTATTCTGGTTTCTCTAATTCCCTTTATTAATTTAAAAACATCTTGAATCTATTCGTCTCTCTTCACTTATTGGATTTACTTTAAAATGATAACTTTTACATGTTATTTTTTTTATTTTATTTTTTTCTGCTGTAGACACTTACTGTGGAATTATCTTGTGTTTTAGGTCTTTGGTATTGTTTGCAATACATACTATTCAGTGCGTTATTTATGACAAATAATGAATGTTTATACTGCAGGTGCTGAAGGCTTAGGCTTTAGTATAACTTCGAGAGACGTCCCTATTGGTGGCTCAGCTCCCATCTATGTCAAGAATATCCTTCCGAGAGGAGCAGCAATTCAAGATGGCAGACTCAAAGCTGGTGACAGACTCCTAGAGGTAATTAACTCTTTATTACTGTGAAGTAATCACATTATTTAAACCCCACTGCGCGGTTCTCCTGACATGCAGGTCGTTGCTCTAGCTTAGGGCTGCAAATAACACCGCACTCTGGTTCCACTTCTCATCACCCCTCACTTAAGACGTAGCCTCTGTATGAATGGATACCAAGGTCCTAAGTCAAATGTAAAATAAATTCTAAAAAGGAACATATAAATATTGCAAACCTGAGTAAATTAGGGGAAACACATCCAGCTTTCCATAATAAACGTCTTATTAACACTTGCGCCATGTTAGTGTTGTCCTTTCTATTTTTTTTTTTTTTACATTTGCTTTAGCTTAGAGTTTAACAAAAAAAAAGCAACGAATGTCCTGGAAATCACTTACACCTCTGCTGCTAAAATAACTAAATGGAGAACTGCAAGAATATTAGGGGGCCCCCTAAGGCTTAATTCTAAGGCTTAATTCAGGATTATACTACAGAGTATTCTCTGAGAGAGTTCTGGACAGCTGGTTTAAAATGTAGAGAATACACTATTGAGAATGTGGCTTGATCCATTAGAGCATGAACCATTATTTAAATAGAATAAATAAAGAAAAATCCTTTTCCTGCTTTATTGGTTTTTATAGTGCTATATATACACACTGATACTTTGATAAGAATCTAAGATTGCAGCAATACTTTACTGCTGCCGAAAATGATCTTGTATAATTCCATAAGGTAATGGGAAAAGCAGTATCCATTACCTAATCTTCCAGTATTGCTATTGTTTTTTATGACGGTTTGTAATTAAAAATTACAGGGGGTAGGAAAAGTGAGCAAGTGTCTTTACAGTTTACTAGGTGTTAGTCCACTTCACGTTCTACTGGTGCTCTCTGTATCTTATATAGCAGCCCTCTATTTTTATCGTTGTCACCTCTACTGCTCTGCGATTGTGGTTCTTTCCCTTGTTTAAGTAAAGCAAATAAAAGAGTGAGTTCCGTCCTTTCTATCACAAATCCGAAGATATCCTGCCCGACCTCCCAGAACGTGCTGCAGCTGTGAAATATAATCAGGTTGCTATTCACAGCGGGCACGGAGGTTTCGACAGTAGTCACAAGTAAAGATCAGTTAAGGAATGTATTAAATGCCAGCAATTGGACAAATTCCATGGAGCAAAGAAAAGAGTAATCTATCACATTGCGGACCTTGCATCATTATCTTAATAAGAATTTATGCAAACCACATGAAGCGGAAAGAGGAACTGTCACTTAGTAGGCATATGTCACATTCTAATCGCGAACAAAAAGTTACCTATTCATTTTTTTCCACCCATCAATAAGCCCCATAATTCCTGGTCTATGCCCTGAGAGCATACATGCTTGAGGGAGGATTGTGTGATAATAAGCGCATGCTTGCGCTGGGCATTTTAACCCCTTAAGGACACATATGTGTGACATGTCATGATTCCCTTTTATTCCAGAAGTTTGGTCCTTAAGGGGTTAAAGAACGGTTTTGTCAAACTCCTAAAATTCTGAGAGCGTCCTCATTAAAAAAAAAAAAAAGTATTTTAAAAGCAAAGAAAATATATGGCTCAATTTTCTGTTCATTTGAAACCGTTTCTAATGTGTGGTAATCTTAATGTGCGTTCAAACTTATGTTTGCTTATTTCGACTTGCCATAGAACAATTTGTCAGCAGTATGTTCTTCAAGTGATTTTTTCATTTTTTTTTAACTAATATAAATTTGTAGAATGTATTCGATTTGTGATTGTGAATAAAAGTAAAAAGAGAAGAGTGTTGGATTTAGTAACTAGTTTGACTTTACAAGCACATTTTAATTGTAACTACATCACCCGGTAACTCCTCTAGTAACCACAATCCTTATAATAGATTATCAAAGCAAGAACATCCCTCTGCTACTGTTTGGCAAAGTTGGCCAACTTAAGGTCCATGTATTAAATATGACTTCTTCAGTGGCTCCATCTTATCTGAGAACATAATTTAGGATGCACGTACAAATCCTATCATAGCTACGACTCATTTAACGCGTAACCATAATGATCTAGAATGATGGTAAATGTCACCTTCTATGGCCATTCCCGTCTGCAAACTCTAAATGATACTATTGTATTATTGGGGTTTTTCGCTCAACCCCAAAACTCAAAACTAGAACTCAAATGATGATTGTAATGTTGTTGTTTGATCCATTGCTTTTTTTCCCCTCCCTTTAGGTTAATGACGTGGATTTAACAGGGAAAACCCAAGAAGAAGTGGTTGCTTTGTTAAGAAGCACACATATGGGAGGATCTGTACATCTATTGGTCCTTCGCCAAGAAGAATCTTTCCATCCTCGTGAGCTGGTGAGCACAAAAATTGGCAAACTCATGGTTACTGTACTGATATTTATTGTTCATTCTCTAGCTAGCTTTAAATATTAAATATGTAATAGGAGGACAAGGAGCCTGGCTTAGTGACATTGCCACCATTGCCAATATTAAGCATGTTTTGTCTGTGAACATTTTACTTTTAATTGAAGACTAAACCTACACATGGTTTTACCCCACTCCACCTTAATTGCCCACAACACTGTGCCATCATAATAGTTTATTCTCAAAGGTCTTATTCCATAAAGGACTGACCTACACATTGTAGACTGCAGTGCTGCATGGATTTACCAAAGCTAAATGATCAGGACTTTCCAAACTGTGATCAGCTCTAGATTGTAATGCCAGTAGAATTTTTTTTATAGTACTTTATTTATTCTGCAAATTGCATTTGGTGATACCTGAGATTTTTCTGCGAAGTAGAGAATAGAATGTCATCCTAGACTGATTTACTTTATAAATCTTTCATTCTGCTATGAAATTGGGCAATTTTTTAGAGGTAGGCCTGGGGATGTAAATGTTATGTGGACTGGGATTATTTGCACTGCAAAACTTGGTTTTGTTTGAACGTTCCGTTTACCTCTGCAAATTGTTATCATAACTTACTTAGGATGTAGGTGTGTGTGTGTGTGTGTGTGTGTATTTTTTTAATTTAAACATTTCACTTCAAACTTGCATTCTTAATGAAACCCGTTGGCTTTGTCACTGACATTGTAACATTTGAAGTGCTCTATCAATATTCTGGATGTAATTGAATTTTCATTGAATGTAGCTTCCAATCAAAACTAAATTTAAAAAATGTCAGCATGTATTAAAGAGAAACTCGATTCCCACTACAATGCAGCTAGAAACATGACTGTTTGATGGTTGTGAATTAGTACAGTGTAAATCTTTTTTTCTTTTTTTTTTAAGAAAATGCTACTAGCCAAAAAAAAAAATAGTCCAAATGGTGGAAAATGAACATTTAGCATTTTGCTAGTTACAGACCAATGGGATTTTAGCAGATTTGTGATTGTGATCCTGCTGCATGTGTGTGTGTAGTGTTTTGTGTGTACTTTTATTTGCTGTTTTTACGTGTTTGTTTTTTGGTTACTATTTTTATTAAGATGCTAAATGGTTTATGTGTGCTATCTTTGTGTTTATTGATTCAAACCGTATCTTCAGACTTGGCATTAAAGCACTTCTTTGACATTTGTTAATCTTAAAAAAACATTGTTTGTACAGAGTGATGCACGTATTTTTCAGCTCCAGAATATTGCAAAACTTTGTGATGAAGCGCAATATAATGAATCCTTGTTTGTTCTTTAGATTTGCAGGGAAGTTACTGTCTGTAAGTGTCTGTTTAAGGGAGATACTTACGACCGCAGGTTCCCTCCCTCTCCGTTATGGAGATTATTCCTTAAGATATCGCTAGTGTGATATACATAACCTCTTGCTTCTGTGTTATATCTACAGTAAATACAATCTCTTTGGCCAGTCCTGGTACTTGCCCTGTATCACTGAGATTGTTAAACATACCCCGTACATACATTCCCAGCAGTGGTGTATGGGATATGTTATGCAGCTTTCTGCTCTCCGAGAGTAGTACAACTCACAGCAGACACGACAGAAGCTTATTGCTGAAAACCATGACGTTATCTGTGCAAATCGTTAGGAAGGTGCCCGGCAGCTACTGTTGACTTGCAGAGGAACATTACTTTTTTTTTTTTCAATGAACAATATTACTTACTTGTCCAGGTCGCATGCACTGGGCTGCTGTAAGGCTGTCGCATAGGAAGCTCTCCAAGAGCTTCACTTGTCCTGATCTGTCTTTTTTTTTTCTTTTTTCTTTCTTTCGTTTCTTTCTAGAATTCGGAACCAAGTCACATACCACCCACAAGAGAATCGGTAAGGATGTATTGTGTAATATTTTGTTATATTTTCTGCAGCTACAGCCAGGTAAACTTTGGAGAACATTGAGTTTCAAAACCCTTTATCTTCATTTTTTATTTATTTTTTTAAACAAACTATTGATCAATATATTCTGTAATTACTCCATCTTTTGGTCATGATGCTAGACTTTCATCTTGAACATATTTATGATATATCGCCTCATTCAGTAGTCATCTTCTGCACCATGGTGGCTCAAAGTATTTCCTTACCTCCTTTTTACAATTCTAAAACAATTCTATAGAACTTGTCTTTCCTTTTATCCTTCTTATTTATCAGGGCTCAGCATCGATGAGGGACGTGGAGTGAGTATCTTGACATTTTTCATCTAGAAATAGCTGTCAAGTCACATATTGTGTAACCATCTTCTGTTAGAATAACATTTATGGAATATTCCAGTGACCCCTTGATAAGCTTTCTGGGGATCTTCAGAGATATTCCTGTTGATTAGAGTTGAGTCTTAGAACCACAAAGCCTTTGACATTACTTGGTAGCTCCGTTTTCTACAGATTTCCTTATCTATTCATATAATTTTGTAAACACAGAGCTTAAGGTATTCGTCCATTTCAACCCAATGCTGGAATAATTTCAGCATAACATAGCGGCTTTTAAAGATTCTTTATTGAAATGGAATGTCCTGCTCATTTAACAAATGTAAGGCTATATAGAACTGTGAATCCTAATAAACAGGGCATTACATGCTAAAACCAGGACCAGATAGGAATTCAATAATTCAGGTACCAGCTATATATTCTTAAGGGGTTTTGAAAAGGATACTTAAGGGGTTACTTTAATCTATAACCATTTATTATTTCATTGTAGACTGTAAGCTCGTTTGAGCAGGGTGCTCTTCAACCTATCGTTCCTGTAAGTTTTCTTGTAATTGTCTTATTTATAGTTGAATCCCCCCTCTCATAATATTGTTGAGCGCTACGGAATCTGTTGGCGCTAAATAAATGGCGAAAATAATAATTGTGCCCTATTAGTCACTATCAACCAGGTCCTCTCCTTATTTTATTTTTAAAAAAATAATGAAAAAAATCTTTAACTACCTTGAATCTACTGCGAGATATGATCCTCTTCGCTCGTTTCCAAGCCTTGTGTGACTTCACGCCCCGTCACCACGCCTGTGTTTTGTTTTTGTTTTTCCCGCTCAGAGTGTGTACTTGCACTGTGAGCCTGTGGGGGGGAAGGAAGACTGGCTTGCATTTACTATATCGAGTGATTAATGGGTCTTAAAAGCTTTCCCTTACAGGCACTATGACTGCAAGATTAGAAGCTAATTACACTTGTTGCCAGCACGTAACATTGCACAGAACTCAAATTACACAGGCCGGAACAAAGTTTTAGGCCGCCGAAGTCATGTGTGCCGGGGTGTAAATAACTCCCACCACAAAAGTGCAGAATTCTTTTTATGTGCATCATACCAACTTCTCAGACTCCGATAGCAGAGGTGGTTGTGGTGATTGGAGTGACCCTTTAAAGGAGTTACACCATTTGATATTGTTTTCTGTGCTGCATAGCTATAATCTACAATTTTTCTCAACCCCTTCAGTCACTTACCTGAGGCAGCAACGATGTCCCTCGTCGCTGTCTCCTCCTCCGCGCCGCTCCTCCTTCTGATTCCGTAGGCCGGTGGGCGAGACTGATCCCGCCCACCGGCCGAGGAGACCTAATGCGCATGCGCGCATGTGCATTAGGTCTCCCCATAGGAAAGCATTGAAAAATAATTTCAATGCTTTCCTATGGGGAAATGAGTGACGCTGGAGGTCCTCACACAGCGTGAGGACGTCCAGCGACGCTCTAGCAAGGAAAATCCTTGCTAGAAATCAGGAAGTGACCTCTAGTGGCTGTCTAACTCCACCTCTAGTAGACAGCCACTAGAGGTGGAGTTAACCCTGCAAGGTAATTATTGCAGTTTATAAAAAACTGCAATAATTACAGTTGCAGGGTTAGGAATAGTGGGAGTTGGCACCCAGACCACTCGAATGGGCAGAAGTGGTCTGGGTGCCTGGAGTGTCCCTTTAAGAGTAGAGTAGCATACACACCCTCCTGCATTTTAGTGCTTGATTAGGGATGGTTATTAAGTACGGTAATGCTTTAAACTCTTTCTGAAGATATGCAACCTCTTTTTCTTGAATTGGGGGTTGTATGCTGAACGTTGCTCTTTGTTGGGGAAGAATCCATGTTGCACATGGGAAGACCGTTAAAAACGCATATGATGAGGGAGAAGGAAAACACTAGATGGTGTCTAAGTGGGTGGTGAGCCTTTACATTTAAAGGATATAAAAGTTACTAAGAGCAATGCTAATAATCAGAGCATAATAAATATATTTGTAATTTGAGAGCATTGTCTCATTCCAGAATTTTTTATTTCATGTTTACTTGTCTACTATATTCAATAGAAATGTATTTACGTGGTCTGAAAAAAAATAAATGGCATGTTGAAATCCCAAAGCTGTATCTACCCTTTTCTGATAACTGAGTGCCCCCAGGTAACATTGACTTTTCAGTTTTTATTCGGTTGTGTTGTATATTCCACTTAATTGGTGGTTCCCCTTTGACTGGACTCTTTGTTGCAGGAGACATGCCGTAGATATAAAACTAAAGAGAGGAAGCTAAACTAAATCACTAAAGATCATTTTTTTTTATTAATAGTATAAAATAAGTACAATCTAATTTCCTCTGTAATAATACTTTCTGTCCCATTCTCGCCCAAACCTTTTGAAAAAACCCTAAAACAAACAAAATAACGGGTGGGAAATTAAAAATAAATGAAGAGATCTGGTTGAACAATGAAAGCCTTCAAAATATATGCACTAGTATTTGTTTCATGCTCGTCCCCTGCTCTGCAATTATCAAATACTCTGCTTTAAAAATATATATATTGCAAAATTGTGTTTGCATTCACGGCTTGCTCCCATTTCCTGCTATTATTTGGGAGTGGAACCAATGCTGATGATTCTTTGTGTTTGCTTGTTGGAAACCTAGTGTGGTGAGCAAGAATTGGATCAATGTTACAATAGGACACCAAGTCACCATCCCAGGGATTTGTATAACATCTGGAAGCTGTAACTATGCCCCTCGTGCTGGTTCCATTCACAATGGAAATCAATTGCTATAAACATTATTTCTTTGGGGGCGAGGATATGATTTCTGGACCCCGAACTGGGAATTAGGTTAATGTGTTGACATTTTACGAAAATAATAGCTATATTAAGTAAAGCATATAAAATCTGTCTGTATAGTGTGGTAACTTTTTTGTAATGTTTATTTTTGTCGTTTTCTCTCATACTACAAATGTTTTTAGTGATGTATTTTAGTATAATTACCATGCAGTTTATGAAGCCGTGGTGATTCAGGAATCCACAAACCGCTCGTTTTTAGTTGCGGATGTCTTGCGAACGTTAGAACAAAGAACAACGCTTCATTCAATCTGCATAATGAGCAGCTAATCTGAATAACTAGGACTTTCCAAGTTATGCTAACTCTCAAGATCTTCTAGTAGCCTTGCCAGGGTAATATGTGAGCATGGCAGGAAGAGAAAACAAGGGAAATAAGTTAAATGGCACTTCTGGCCATGTGGACACATGGGATCCGGTGCATGCTGAGAATTGGTAAATCAAAAGCTAATGGAAACTTGGCTGTATTTAAAGTAAATTTATACTACCTCTGCCAGTACTATTTATCTGAAGTTCATTTTGAGTAACTTAGTTGTAATAGTATACAGCATTGAATTATTTATTTTACATCTCTTTAAACTAGTAGGTATAGCTCCAAGGATAGCATATACTTATTTTGCTGCATGTTATTTTCGAGGGTCTATAAAAAAGCTCTTGCAAAAGCTGCACACCTGGTGTCTGCAGCTTTTTCAAGCTCTCTCCTTTATTTCAAACACAGGCTTTAAGGCTGCTGGGGAATTAATCTGTCAGAGGTTTATCACTGAGGAACCTCTGTGATAACGGAATTGCAGTAAATGTAATACAGCAGGGGGGAGAGCAGGAACTCTGTACCGAGGGGCATCTGCCACTTCCGGTACCTCTGTGACACTAACAAAAGTGAAAGAACCCCCCCCCCCTGCTGTCTGACAGTCAGGGTGCTGTGTCTGTCTCCAGTAACAAAAAGTGACAGACTCCAGACAAATAAAGCAGACAAATAAAGCACTTCAAGTGTGTGGAGTGTTCCTTTAACTTTGTGTTTCAGGTTAACAAAGGAGTTACAGTAAACCTGTAATGGAAAAATGTATTGCCTTAAATCACTTCCATATACATTGAATCACCATAAATCATATCAGATACATGGTGTGTTCAATATAAAATGTAATGACTCACTTTTATGTTCCAATGCCGCTTCGTAGGTGTTTGTGCAACATGTTGGACCGCCCTCTGCACCTCTTGACATCAATATGTACATTTGCAAGCAAAACTGCTAGCAGAATGTATAGATAGCATGTTATGCTCAATCTAACTTTAAGTTTAATATGATTATGGCAATTTTTTACAATATCTCCCAACATTTTTTTTAACACAGCAACTTTATTTTGACTGTTTTTTAAACATCAGGAAGAGTCAAATTAAAAAATAAAATAGAAATCGTATATTTGCAGTATATGAACCACAAACCATTCATTCTTCGAGGAGGTCTCGTTATCTTCTAAAATGGCCTCTAGACAAACAAGTGGTCCGGTTAAAAAATATGAACCTATTATACTCTCTCAACAATCTTGAGAAATAAAACCATGTTTGGCAAGTGATTTGTAACAGCCGCAGCCAAATTGCATTAAAACAATCAGTGCCAGATGTGACATATTGGTTCAGATAATGAGAATAATGAATTTCATCGTATATGTGCAAATCGGGTTCAATGAGAGCTCTCTGTCATATGGAGTAAATTAACATTCCTTCTTTACAAAGACTTGGCAATAGTCAAACTAATGTGGTAAAGAGCAGTATTTTTTCGTTCGGTTTCTCGAGTTGTTGTGTATTAACATGTAGTGTTGTCTGCTATGGGTATTACCATTGTTATAAAATTTACACCAGCTTCAATTAGTTGAAACTTTCAGTTTAAAGGGGGCTTTCCAAGCACCATAGTCACTACAGCTTATTCTACTGGTAGTGGTGCTATTGATTTATGGCTGGAGTCTTCAGGTTTTCTGTCAAACAATTGAAGGGAAACTATAGTGATAGGAAAGCATAGTTGTTTTCCTAGCACTATAGTGACCTACAATGCCCCCTCCCTCGCAGCTCCCCAGCACTGGATGGGTTAAAAGCCTTCTGACACTTATCTGATTTTAGAGCTGCTGTCTCTCAGCATAGGGTCAGGCTCTGCCTCCGCTGAGGTCAGTTGCCAGAGAGGGACCTAATGTGCATGCGCACAGAGTGACACGCTCACATTAGTACTACTCCCATTGAAAAGCCTTGCTCAACACTTTCATATGGGGTTTTAGATGACTCATGCATAGCATTCGGACATCCAGTGTCCGTTAAGTGACCAGCATTCGGACATCCAGTGTCAGTTAAGTGACCAGCATTCGGACATCCAGTGTCCGTTAAGTGACCAGCATTCGGACATCCAGTGTCAGTTAAGTGACCAGCATTCGGACATCCAGTGTCAGTTAAGTGACCAAAGGTCACTTAACCACCCAAAAGTCCCTCTAGTGGCTGTCTGGTAGACCGCCACTAGAGGCTGTTCAATCTTGGGTGTCTGTGATTGGATGAGAACATTGTACTCAGTGCTCACCTCAGCGTTCTCAGGCAATCAGTGCTTATCAAGGTTGGACAGAGCCACTCTGGATCAATATGGGTTACGAAGGGGCAGGCTACAAGTACTGGAGGAATAAAGAAACAACAAATGATGCGCATTTACTTTTTAGTACCCATAACATCTGCAGTGAGCTATAGTTAATATGCATGTGACTTTTTTTTTTCAATTCTTTATTTTTGTTGTGCACAGGTGTACAAATTCTCCTGCCTCTTCACAACAACGAGAGCAAGAACATGCGTTTATTACAATGAAGCAGGTTACACAAAGCATGAGTCCTCATGAATTAATACTTTGCTTCATTTTGTTACGTCGGCACATTTTTTAAATTATAGGAAAATACAAGAAGTATCCGTACACATCTGAAGTGATATAATTAGTGCCCTATTGTCATAAATATGACCGGTGTGTTCGGGCGTGTATGTGTGACAGTGTTTATGTATCGCCCAGGTGTGTAAGGTGACAAGTTTTCTGTGATATGGTACACGCTTATAAACAGGGAGTATGAGAAAGGTAGAGGGACTCAAGAGAGTGCCTGGCAGCAGGCTAATCAATATGTGAGTAGCAGGTGACGTGGCCCCGTGTGGACAGCGCAACATAGAACATTTGATTGACATACAATTGTTATACTCGGACGAAAAAGACAAGAGAGATAAGTAACCTTCAACGTTTAAATGTATATTAAGTGGTAAGCCAGTCTCAGTTGTGGAGGCTGTGGTAGGATCTGGGCAGCGTCCTTTGAGGCAATGTGTAAGGGCCTCTACCCTCTCCAGGGGTGCTGGTGCCCTGTCAGCCTATGCCTCATTTATAAGAGGGCTCTGTATATGCTTGATTGTCCCGCAGGGGTCGAGCAAGGTGGGGCATTGTGGGTGCCGTCGTTTTCCTCTGCCACCCGTTTTTACACAGATCTGTACTGATGTTGCCGGCATGCGGTGTTGTCGGCCAGGTTGATGGGGCGCTCTTTGGCAGTGGCTGTGCTCGATGCTGTGCGGTAGGCCCGCTTGCTGGTGGTAGCGTTGTGGTTCTCTGCCATGCATGGGGTCTGGTGAGGACCCTTGGGCCCTTTCGGGCTGGCCTCACTGTATGGCTTTGTTGTGGTGGTTTGCGTGCGCGCGGGTGAGGCCTCCGTCTGCGGCGCCATCTTTGGGATTGTGCCAGTTGGTTGCCAAAGTGGCTGTAGCAGGGGTCTTTTATTGTTCTGCTCTCCAGGCTCGCCCAGAAGGTGTCGATCATGGCTTCAAGTCGTGCCCAGGTGAGGTGCCATATGGTGTCGCTGTGTTCACACGTGGCGTCCGCCATTGTATGCTTCCCCGCTTTTGCGGCGACCTGCTGGGTTTCGTATTCTGTGCTTGGATGAGCCTTGGTGCCCGGGGTGGTTGGACCGGGATCACCCCCGCCGGTCCTGAGGGGGGGAGCGGGTATGCAATAGCTCGGTACCCCCAGCTTTTGGGCGAGGAGAGCGGCCGTCTCTCCTCAGCTCCGTCCGCCGTAGGCCGCAGCCTGCCTTCGTCGGTTCAAGATCGCGGGGGGAACTCTGGTCTGGTATCATCGTGTTCGCCAGGGTGCCCCCAGCATGGGTAGCACCTCCCGGCATAATTTCAGGCTTGGTAGCGGTGAGTGTTCTCCTTATAGGTAGCATGTATAGCGGGAGCTCCTCCGCCATGCGACCGATCGGCTTGCAGGTCAGGCCCCGCCCCCCCTGCATGTGACTTTTTGAGGAGGGCCGCCATAAATATTTGTGAAATGATCTGGCATTTATCAATATATTGTACCTTGCAAATTGTAATGGCTATAGCGTATAGGATTTAAAAGAAAAAAATAGATGTTTTTTTCCCCCGCATCTCTTGATATCACATTTCAGTGAATAAGCGTCCCTAGCCTTCCTCCTGAAAGTTATGTAAACCGTTAGACTAACGGCTGTCTGTAGATCACTCAGGGAACAGTAATTTTAGTACATTGAATACAATTAGCCAGGACCAATAGCTATTTGGCTTTGCAACACACTATCTATTTACCTGTGTTACATCACATGAAGGTTACTTCATCTTGGTATCTCCCGTCGAGTTGTCTTTTTAAAAAACATTTTTTTTTTATTATTATTATATAGAAATTAGTCCATGTGCATTTCAGTTTTCTGTGATCTATCTGAGGCTCCATCAAGCTTTGGGCTAGCATAGAATGTTTAACTATTTGTTGGCTGATTATTGGGCTCATTTAGTGGATATCTTCTTATTAATATAGACTGTAAGCTCGTTTGAGTCCTCTTCAACCTATCGTTTCTGTAAGTTTTTTGTAATTGTCCTATTTATAGTTAAATATCCCCCTTTTATAATATTGTGAAGCGCTTTGGAATCTGTTGGCGCTATATAAATGGCAATAATAATAATTTGTATGGCAAAACTCCTTGCACATAATAATTGATTCCTTTCTTTTATACCCACTTTACAAGTTTTATCACAACTGGAGCTTTACTTAGATAGATATTTGGACATGTCACAGTTGCTAATAAATGACTCGCTCCCCTTTTCCTCTCTTCTGGTTTTTGTAAAGGAAGACTAAGGGTTCAAGCAATCAAATATTTCACCCAGGACTCTCGTTTGGTTCACTCTATGTTGTTCATGAACTCCTACGAATGATCTTGAGTTCAAGGGAATTCATAAACTGAAGTTAAAGTGAAATCCATATATAAATATATTTAAAGTAGGAAAAGGTTGATTCATTGCTCCTGTGAACAAAGTCACATAGATGTATGTCACATTTTGAAATAGTGCTGGTGTCTGGCCAGAGTCTGGTTAAACTCACTGTTTAATATAGTTCAATACGTTAACACGTTCGTATTTTCTGCTTAGCCCTGCTTACTGCCAACTGCTTTTATTGAAATCCATCGTTTTAAGAACTTTCCTGCCCTAATTTTCTTTCATTATTTCTTTTACCTTATGCCGTAGATAAAAATAATAAACTAATGAATTGCAAATATGACTTTACTATTTTATAATAGAAAGTCGTGAGTTTATGAAAGACACGGAGGCGAGTATTCCTTAACCCTTTCTTTACTGAACCACAATAGCAGCAAAGCAAGCAAATAGAAAAAGTGTCATACAGGGATAACCTCAACCAATCTTGACACAGTAACCCGTATAAGACCATGCACCAGCCCCCCATACTTCCTCTTTCTTTGACAGAGAACAAATTAACGAAGGCTAACAAAGTCGACATCCATAAACTACTGACAGTCCAAACATCGGAAAAGATCCTGTCACATAAATGCGTTAAGGGCCAATAACACAGTCTCCATCACCTGCAAAACAACTGTCTGAGATTCCGAAAGAAAACGGCGAACAGAAACTCTAGATCAAATTTAGTTTTTTTCCAAATCATACTGCAAAGACAAGGAAACACACAGGAACCAAATGATTATATCATATACAAAGAAACGAGAGCAAACGGCATGGTATAACATGGCCAGATATATGCAATCATAAACAGAATACCAAACACATTTAAAGGAACACTAACATGTATTCCTAACACTGTAGTTTAGAACTATCTATTCTGGTTCCCGGCATCCCTCAGAGTTGACAAATAAGGTATTAAACTTACCTTTTTGCCATTGCCAGTTTTATTGCAGCTTTCTCAGCCTCCATTGCTGAGATCATCAATCTTGTTGATCTCTGCCAATCTGATGCGTTCCACGTGACACATTCCTTCTTATTTCATTAGGCATCCGAAGGAAATTTGTTTCTTTCTAGTTTGGCCATCTTGTTATTCCCCTGATGCAGCACATACATTTTATATAATGCTG
The DNA here is from genome assembly GCF_036172605.1 of Pelobates fuscus. Classification (NCBI taxonomy): domain Eukaryota; kingdom Metazoa; phylum Chordata; class Amphibia; order Anura; family Pelobatidae; genus Pelobates; species Pelobates fuscus. Next base: position 357,695,177 of record NC_086320.1, on the reverse strand, counting down.
GTCAGGCCCTTGTGCAAAGAGTAGATGAAATGGGTGCTATTAAATCTTGTGTCCATTATAACCTTGTCATCACAACGGTGTGTGAAAATGTTGAATATTTGAGCAGTGATGCTTTTAGTAAGATCCTGGAAAGGAATGGATTTCTATATATTTTCTTGTCCAGGTTAAATGGTCATACAAGGAATCCTACACCCTCAATAAATTCTGTTTTTAACTCGATATTTTAATATTTCAATTCCCCCTGTCCACAACTTGTCTTAGACTTCATATGCAATAAATCCATGATTTAACAGATCAGACCTCGGAGACTTGATTCCCCCAGCTGCTGGATTAGTAAAGTGTCATCATTCAAGGATACATGTCTCTCTGCTTTGTACCAAATCTTAATTTTGTTTAGAAATCATTCCAAACTGATCTAACACCACCGACTCACCTCCATTGCTTTTGGTTAAGCAAAATGTTTCAGCTTAAAGAATTCCACATAATACCTTGTCTCTTTTTCTGTTTTACATTTCCACATGATACAATGTCTCTTTTTCTATTTTATGATTTAGAAAAAAAGATTCATCACTTTGTAAGATTTTTTTTTTAATGTCTGTTTACCCCTATACAGAAATGTGATAAGGATTAGTATGTTGCTTGCTAAATCTTTCCTATACATTTAAAAGTAAACTGAAACTTGCATGAAGAAAACGTTTGTGGTACCCTATCAAGCGTCCAATTATAAAAATAAAGCCATGAGGCTTGCCTACCATAAGCCTATTCAGAGATCACAGCACAGAGTGATACAATATAGAAAACTATATCTACAATATACATCCATCTGAGCCCAGCATGACAGAGCAACAATCCCTTTTTTAATTACCCTCTATCTTACTGACCCAATATCCTGGTTTCACTTATAGGTCAGTACACCAGGCCCAGCCCAACACCTTACTGGCTCCTTTTACCAAGTGTCAACATCAACAGAGGTACGGCTTTGTCTTTTTTTTTTTTTTTTTTTTTTACCTTTTATAGCTTTTATGAATTTTGTATCACCACTCGCTGACCAGCCCTACCTACTACCTCACTTCCTGTTTCCCCTCTAGCTTGCTTGTATCATTTAACTTGTAGTCGTATTGCATTGTTGTTAATGACCGAAAAGAAGGTTAACACAAGTTACAGGTGACTTTCAGAGTTTGAATTAATGGTGTTATTTCCAGAGGAATTCTTTCTCACAGTTTATATATAAATTACTTTGCAAGTCTTGGTGCACGACCTCTGTCGGCTAAACATTTTGAATGAAACACAGGTCAGACTTAATGACTCCAGTTGTTAATGAAAATGTTCGTTTGGATGGCCAGGGTGATGAAAGGTTGGGGGGGGTGGGTCTTTCCTGAAATCACAAGTGATTGAGATTGACGTATTCCAGGCAGACTATAAAATCAACACTACATTAATCCCAATCACCACTGGGTGTTCCAACAGGCTCTTAATACCAGAAAAGGTCTATTCTTGAAGAAAATGTAATTTCATTCTTTTATCTTATCCCTGCTATAAATCATACGATAAGCACTTGTATTAGCGATTGAGTTTATATTATGAAATTGTTAGTAGCTTTCCAGTTTAAACTTCCATTTTAGCTACACTGTCTTCAAATAGACTTTATTTACAGAGCAATTTCCTCCAAAATCTGTATTGAAAAGAATGTTTATCCAAACTGCTAGTTACGTCTGTCATGGTTTGGGACTTTCCCTTGACCTTGTAGGTTATCTACAAATAAGCGTCTGTACTGGTTAAAAATAAAAAAATAAAATAAATGTGTGTATGTATGTATGATATACTATTTTTGTCTTTGTGAAAACCAATATGTGATGATCCTTACTGTGGAGAATGGGTACTTGGCATAATTCAAGTTGTTTTGAAAAGAAACTAGCTGATAGATTTTGTTTCGTTATCGCATGCATGGACCTCTTAGACCAATACACAAACACACAGTGACCTTTATATGTTAGGCCCAAAGCTTGATGATTAACACGCACTCCTGACATGCAACCATACCATCAAGTAATCAACTATTTGGAGGGTGTGTGGAAATGACGATACATCTGATTTTGCACGTATCGGGTTTATTTAACCCCTTCATGATGAATGAGTTGCCAGCATTCCGTGATATAATGGAATTTACCTAAACCCTTAAGTCCTATCCCCTTCACTCTCAAAGTCCTATCCCCTTCACTCCCTTCACTCCCTTCACTCATTACTTGTCACTAAGGTTTTTTTTAATAGGTGTGTCCTTATTTCTTTAAACAATGTAGATTGACAATATCTTGTAAATCCTTTGCCTACCTTTTTGCAACCCCTCTTACCTTTTCCATGTTGTTGCTTCACTGGTCAGAATAAACTGCTTTCTGACCGTTTTCTGATTTTTGCCCTAGGACAGTGTTGGACTCTGCAGATACAAAAGTAATATCTTTAATAAAAATTAGAAATTGTGGGGTGGGCGTAAGGACATGTATATTTTATCTAGATGATGTAGCGCATCTCCCAACAACTGCTTGGCTTGTTTTGTTTGTCATTACGGCACAATCACCCTGCATAGCGTGCTGTGGCACAGTCACATTTGTCCTAAGTATCTCAAAGGCAGAAAGGTAAATCTCAGTTCAAGCGCTCGACTTGCCCTGCGTGAACTTCATCCGCATCTTTCTTACACTTTTCAATAAGGCTGAATTTAATGCTTCCCCTTAGGCACAATTGCTTGCTATAGTCCTGGACACAGTGTCAAGATTGCTGAAATTGTTGTTAACTGCATGCCGAATGGCAGTTATTGGGCAGAATCAGTTTTTCAAAGACTGTCTTTGAAGCAGTGGTGCATGATGAGAAAGCAGATCAAGTGGATTTTATTGTCCTGGTCAGGTCTGTGGACCTTTATTTTTATATTTGAAGTAAAAACAGAAAAATAATGCACACTGGAAGGAGTACAGAAGGCAAAATTCATAATTACGTATATAAAAAAAAATAAATTGGTAACAAAATATTGTAACCTAAAAGTGTATGAGTGTCTGGAGTTGCACCTTCAACTATGTGATTTGTATGATCTGACCTTAAAGAATTGAACCTGCATATTCAAAGTGATGGCAAACAGCGGCAAGTCCCCCCGACGTTCAAATACAATCCTTGACTAAGAAAACCAAGCTAAGAATTCACCGTAATTAAAACATTCAATTAAACTATACACTAATGTGGCTAAAAATAACAATGATCTTATTTGTCAAAAATTGAAAACCCATGTATTCTATTTCACAAACATATGGCTTGAAGGGAAAAAAAAGATGATGTGCCATATAGCATACATTTTTTCCCCATTTTATTTTGTTTTCATATCTGAAGTGAGACCTATGGTATTGTTCACAATAGTGGAACATCTGTGCCTGCGTTCATTTTTGGCTCTCTGATGACTCAAGCATGTTCTCCAACAGAATTTCAGAACAGGAAACTTTTTTTCTGCCTATACCGGTTCGTCTAAGGACACCGTTGGTTGTATCTCAACAGCAATCTATTTAAGGGCCTGATATATTTACATATTCAATGTCTTAGCTTGTTAATTGCAAAGTAGGGTACACAGAAAATTCCAAATTTTTTTGTTTTTTTGTTTTTGTTTTCATGCAGTCCTATTCAGAAAGCTTTCATTTTGTCATATTGGTTTAATTGTTACAGTTTGTCTACATTGTTGTCCCTTTCTGCTCCTAGAAAATAGAAGATGACGATCTTGTTTTAACTCCCGATGGAACAAGAGAATTCTTAACATTTGAAATTCCTTTAAATGACTCTGGCTCAGCCGGTCTTGGTGTTAGTGTAAAAGGTAACCGGTCAAAAGAGAATCATGCTGACCTGGGCATCTTTGTAAAGTCCATTATAAATGGTGGAGCAGCCTCAAAGGTAAGATTGATGCGGTGTAGACCTCATTCATAGCTTTGGTGTGATTTGGTAATGTTTAGTAGTAGTATTGTCACATGTTTGTGAAGGGATTTACACAGGTATGAACACACATACAAGAGTTTTAACCCCTTAAGGACCAAACTTCTGGAATAAAAGGGAATCATGACATGCCACACATGTCATGTGTCCTCAAGGGGTTAAATGTTGATAAAAGAACATTTATTTTATGCTCTTGACCCTTGTCAAGTACATTCCAGTCCGGTTCCAACTGATTCGTTTTATATATACAGCAAATTTTAACAAACATAAAAAAAATCGAGAAGTCAAGTTTGAAGTTCCTGCATTCTCTGCAAATATCCCCGCTTTCACTTTGCAGCATCCAAAGTAATTGGTTCACCAAACCAGGTAGTAACTGATGGCGACGTACTGTAGGACTGCTAGTTATGACATAGCCTACACATCACACCTAACATGTGGGAGCATGATCTCCCACAAAACGTAAGCCACGTTGACCTGAGAGACCACTTAGCCACAGATAGATTAAAAACAGGTGCATGCCTCCCCCAAAAAACGATAACCCTTAAATAGTTTCGTTGTTTTTGTGTATTTTTCTGTGAAACTTGTTGGTTGAAATATTGTGGAACATTCAGTTCCATATGAGGGATAACATTGCAGGCAAACAATATATATATATATATATATATATATATATATATATTGTATATCACTTTGCATCCAGGCCTTGCCACACTGTATAGATAGTTTAGCCTCCCATACAATCTGGATGACAGATTCTATTTATTTGAATACGAATACATTAGAACCATGGATGATTCATCTCTCTTATTCCTACAGCAGTTCTGAACCCGAGGAAATGTGAATCGTAATTGTTTCACAGTAATCTGCTCCTCTGATAGCTTGCCAATGATAATTGCCTAAACATAATTGGCAATGAATAATCCTAACTTTGCAGCCTGCAAAATATTTGGGATATACACTAATCAATAATGTATAACTCTCAGATAGCAATTCTCTCTTTCCTCCTTTAGAGAAGGAAAAATCAATGTATGTGCTTTGATTATTTGTAACCCTGCAACATTTTGTGTTTTACCAAGAAATATTCCTTCCCTGGTAGCGGCTTCTTGTATATTTTTAGGTTTATTTAATTTGTACATACGTTTTTTTTTTTTAAATTAAAAAATGGCATGTTTGAATAATTAAAAAAAAAAAAAAAAAATCTTATTTGATCTTTTGCCTTAACAACATTCATTAACAGAACTCACCATGGCATTTAGTTTCTTATCCTGTTTAAAGTGATAATAAAGTAGCGTTTGGATTTTTCTTATGTTTTACCTGCCTCCTGCTACTGTACAGATCCCATCATCTAGCTAGGGGTCTATCTCTGTACTTTCAGAGTCCCATTTAGGGACCTTCTGCTCTGGGGGATCCCGTTATTTTGTGTTCTACTGGGCTGCACTGGAATTTGATTACATTCCCACATTTCAAGATATGTTTGAGACAATGTAAGGACTAAAATGTATCATGACTTGCCTATTTATGGCAAAATAGGGCACAGATGGACCTTCAAAAAGCAGATACCACCAAGGTTTTCTTTGTCCTATTAGCAGTCATACTGTGCTTTGACTGTTATTGTGCATATGCAAGTTCATTTTTGGAAGAACTTGTGAGATCTACCATTAGACCCATGTCTGTGCTAGAATACTTCAGTGGCCCAGGTTCCTGGTGGATGGAGCTTAAAGGAAAACTCAAGTGCCAGGAAAACAACTGTTTTCCTGGCACTGCAGGTTCCATCTCCCTCCCAATCCCCAGTTGCTAAAGGGGTGAAAACCCCTTCAGTCACTTACCTGAGGCAGCGACGAGGGAGATCGTTGCTGCCTCCTCCTCCGCGCCGCTCCTCCTACTGACTCCGTCGGCCGGTGGGCGAGACTGATCCTGCCACGGGCCGATGAGACCTAATGCGCATACGCGGCAATGCCGCGCATGCGCATTAGGTCTCCCCATAGGAAAGCATTGAAAAAGATTTTCAATGGTTTCCTATGGGTAATTAAGCGACGCTGGAGGTCCTCACACAGCGTGAAGACATCCAGCAACGCTCTAGCACAGATAATCTTTGCTATGAGTCAGGAAGTTCCCTCTAGTGGCTGTATAGTAGACAGCCACTAGAGGTGGAGTTAACCCTGCAAGGTAATTATTGCAGTTTATAAAAAAACTGCAATAATTACACTTGCAGGATTAAGAGTAGTGGGAGTTGGCACCCAGACCACTCCAATGGGCAGAAGTGGTCCGGGTGCCTGGAGTGTCCCTTTAAAGAGACACTCTAGACACTGTAACCATTTAATCTCTTTGAATTGGTTATAGAGCCTGGAGTTTCCTAACAACATCTTTCCATTCAGTTTTAAACCATTTTCAAACACGAACAGTACCTTGCCACCCACAGATATTACATTCTTAACCATACCAATGCCTTGCCAATTTCTACCAGCAGTAGGCTGAGATAGTCTTATAGTAGTAATCTGACACTGTCAGCCAATCACCTTTGCTCTTAAGGCTAATGCTACCTTATGAACCAAGGCTGCACTGAGGGCATGGGCTGCGGGGAACTCTTATTTAGCGGTAAATCATTCAAAAAGTTTAACGTAAACAGTGTCCGGGAACTCTAGATACTATAACCACTTACAATCGTATTATGTTTACTAAATAATTCATGCCCCTTTAAACATAAAGTACATTCTAGTTAATATTAATAGACCCTAGCTATGTCCAGGATTAAAAGAAATAATGAATATTCCTTGCGTTTATCTCTTCAGATCTCATCTGATTACATTGCCCTCTAGTTAAGAAGTATCTGTCTAATCAGCTGTAAAGCTCTGTAGTAATTGTGTGTCCATCAACTCATGGGCCAAGATGCAAATAATTCTTTGTGGAAGCAAAGCAATTAAGCCATTGCTGATCTATTAATGGAGAAGGAGAGCTTGGCTTTATGCATGTTTTTTTTTTTTTTTTTTATCTTATCTTATTTATTCTGTGCCTCCGTCTTAAACACAGTAGTTCATTAGGTATAATGGCCCAGAAACCCTGTACGATTGTCAACTGATGTTTATTTAACATATGGAAACGTTGCAATCTACCTCAGTCTTCATTAAGCCGGTGGAAAATGTAAACATTGCCATAGTTGATTAGGCTGAAATAAAGCTCAACACAAAATCCTTCAGTATGTCTCATGCTCTCTCTCTGCTGATCTTTTTGTTTTTTATTACGTAAAGAAGGCAGTGTGTTTGAGGTAGATATTGCAAATGTCTTAAACTGAATTATTTTGCTGTCTTATTAATGTATCGGCTTAAATCTGACACTGAGTTTTTATCACCGAAGGACGGAAGGCTTCGTGTTAATGATCAGCTGGTGGCAGTCAATGGAGAGTCTCTTTTGGGCAAAACAAATCAAGACGCCATGGAGACTCTACGGAAGTCCATGTCAACAGAAGGGAACAAAAGAGGAATGATTCAGCTTATCGTAGCTCGGAGAGTAAAACAAAACGAGGTGAATGACGAAATTATGCTATCTCTTTTAAAACGTAAAACACAATGACAAAGGTTATACACAGATAAATGTTCATTTATAAAGTCCTTTATAAGGCATTTCTGAATAAACACACGGAAATGTTCCAAGAAGATTATGAGAATACTTGAATAACTGTTACTCTCCTGGCTCCCATACTATAGCCTGGTTACAGCATAGCATTGCCATACACATATGTATTGATGATAAAAAAATGAAATGACTTGTTATAATGGAAGCAGTTGAGGGGCAAGCTTTTGGTGTCACTAGTGCCAAAATCCCTTCTAACAGAATAACAGGTTTTTTTTAATGCGGCGCATGCACATTAACTTCACGATTTAAGAGTAGATGCATGTAGAAAGTTTCCAGTTCAGCACTTGAAAAGGATAATGTGCAGATGCGATAGAACACTTTCAATGTAATTCCAGTGAAGTTATTTAGCCATTAGTCAAAATGTGCACAATGTTTTGACATCCACTGGTGTCTTTCAAGTACCTGGGGTATTGAAATGCTGCAGCACTTTACTTTGTTGGTTGGATAAACTTCGTGAAGTTTAGCGTGTCATGAGCCAATGACCGTTTTTCTGTTATTCTTTGATACTGGCATTTTATAATAGTTGTATGTATGCTAGAAGTGGGTTGATCAATTTATTTGATATATATATATATATATATATATATATATAACGATGATTTCTTTTTAAAAAAAAAAAAAATATTTCGCATCAAATGCAAAGTTGTCCTGGTATCTGGTGCAAGTAGCAAATTATATTTTCCCGTTTGTGTCCATTAAATGCGTAGTATTAATAGATGACGTAAGGACACAGATTTCACCGATTATAAGTAACAATCATGCTATGACTTGGGCCAAGTGAAGGCATTGAAAGTCATTTTTTTGGCATATTACTCCAGTTTATGACCCCTCAATCTGTTTTTTGCTTTTCTGATCAAAAAGTACTAGAACCGTAAAGAGGACACGTTTAACCTTGTATGTGTCAGTCACATTGCAAAGTTTTATTTGCTACTGTAAATGAACCTCTGTCGTTTGACATAGCAATATTGATTTGCACGTGGTCTGTTATATAGTAGGTGCCACAAAGCATGTCTTTAATTGGGTAATTTGGCTCACTTTACACTGTGTGCAAAGGTGGGTTCACAAATGGAAACGGTTTAAAAAAAACAAAACAAATAAAAAAACTAATGTGCTAAGAGTTTCGAGATGTTGGTTTCTTGGCCTCCGCTCTCTTTTCCATAGCTCATTAATCGTTTCCATGTTTGTATTTCCATTTCTCTCTTGCGGAATGCAAACAATGTTGTTATATGAGCGAGAAAAGGGTTCTTGTAGAATAGTCTGAAGAGTAAGTGCAGATTTTCTATTTGAGTTTGTTTTGTGTTTTTTTCTTTTTTTAATTTTGTTGCTTTATTCCTGATCCTGAAAACGTTGCACTAACTTTAATTGCATTTTGTTTTTTTCATTTTTGCATTGTCACCTTGTTTAGTGGTTGCCAACCTTTGGTACCACAACATAAGTGAACTGCCGTACCCATGAGGCCTAGCCAGTCACTCATTGCAATACACAGCTGTCATGAGTACTGTTGCGTGTTCTGTGAAGCAGTTTTCCCAGTCACTTTACAGGTTCAGTTTCAGAACCCAATGACCGAGAAGTATCAATTTAGCAGCGGTGTTTAGAATGCACTTACGCTGGGCAGTAATGCAAATCATAATTTGTTTCACTGACCCTCAAAATAAAAGATAATTTACTTCGTCTTTGTAAGCAATTCATGATGACGTTTTTTGATTCTCCTCTTTTGTTTTAAGCACAGCCCTGAGATCATAATTAGCCATCTGGTAACTCTCCAGTTGTTTAACTCCAATGATTCTTAGACTCTTTTAATATCCAAAGGCTGGGTCAGTTTAAAGGATATGAGCAATGTTCTCATTGCATATATATGAAGTATCGGGAACAGCTGACATCTCAGCTGCCTTGTGGTCTTCTACCAAAATTGCAAACAAGGGAAATTCAGAGATAAGCATTTACACTATATAATCCCCAATAATGCTTGGGAAAAATGGTGATGTGGAGGTTGACTCTGCCTGCCATATGTAAGTCACATGTAGTGGAACAGACTTTGGTCATGTGATTAACTAACCAGTTAAAAAAATAAATTAAAAAAATGGAATACAATATAAACTTAAATGCAACAACTTTAAATTTCTATTTGTCACTTCAGCGTTAGTGCGCCTTTACAATCCTGGCTTTATTGAACAAAAAAAAGGTGTTACATTTTTTGTCCTTGAAGGACTAAAAAGGGCACAATAATTAAAAACATCCATCGTTTGCTACCTGCGGCTTTCCAAAGCTTACTTAGTAGCAGTAGGAAATAATAAATCAAATAATGTGTGTTCATTTATCAAAGCATTCAGAGCTTGGTGTCCACACTTGAGGTTTAGAGATTTTTTTTAGACAGACAAATTAAAAAAAAAACTGCAAAACTTTCAGGATGTAAAAACCTAGAGCTGACGGGAAAAAGTCATTGTGATATGACCAGCCCCAAGGAACCGAAGGAAGGCTGGAACCAAATGTTAATCTCAGACACTCTTAAATTATCTTCAAACTTGCGGCTCCTTTACACAGTGCGGGAGACTGGTTGGGTTCTAAAAAGAAGTGATGAATGTGAGTGATAATTATTAATGATAAGGCTACTGTAAGGTTTGGGAAGATATTCTACTCGAGTACTCGGCACATTCGCAGTGTCCTGGAATTAGCTACTCGTAGCTTCACATTGAGGCTCTTTGTCTACAGCAGAAAATAATCAAGGGTTTCGCTGGAAGCTTTTCATTAAAGTCCACATCATGTTTCATGGCACATTAGAAACCATAATATCTTATTATAGATATGATATTAAAGATTTAAGGCATTGTCACCTTTTGCTTAAGGGTTTGTTCGGTGTATATTCACTTCAGTTATCACTATCCATTGCCCATTAATGAGAGACATTCAGGGAACACCTAACAGGACAGTATTGTATTTCATGAAGCTATTTCTGATACAAGATTATTTTTCACGTTTACAGGAGCATCACACCAAAACACACACACACACACACACACACACACACACACACACACACACAAAAATAACGATCCAGTAATGTATGTTTTGGGGGATGATGGAGGCTCCACTTCACTGTTCCCCAGTAATAAGGGATGGGGAACCTATTAAGAAATTTACAGGTGCCAGCTTAAAGTAGCTCTGTCACCTCAAACGTAGATTTTGCCTATTGTTTCCTCTTTCAGAATCTGTTCTTTTCTTAATTTCTGATCTAGTTCACTTTAAAACACAAGACAAAGTAGGTGGCACTTCTTTGTGTTATTTTTCCTACACTTGAAAAAGGGTGGAGCTTAACCCCTTAAGGACACATGACATGTGTGACATGTTATGATTCCCTTTTATTCCAGAAGTTTGGTCCTTAAGTGGTTAAGCAAGCCTCAGCCTATGTTATGCGCAAGCTTCATATTTTTGTCAAAATTGTGAATCGAATAAAAAAGTCATAACACAAATTAGTCCAACTTTGTCTTGTGTTTTAAAGAGAAATAAATTTAGAATTGAAGAAAAGAACAGATTCTGAAAGTTAAGTTTGTACATTTTGCTTTGTAACCATTAGATTAGATTCCCCAGTGAGTTCTTGACAAACCCGGAGGTCAGAATGGTTTTAAAGAGCTTTCTATGGCACTACTGCTTATCCCACAACTAGTGCTTAATGATAACTGCAGTGGTTTCTGTCAGTTGTAGCTAAGTTGTCAGCTTTCTACTGTACTTTTAATGTCTGAACCATAACTCACAAAAACCTAATTTATGACATTCTGTATTTGAGACCAGCACTCTCCAACTGGGTGCAAACTCCAAGTCCCAGCACTACAGAAAGCAATAACGAATGAAGCCGTAACTCCACAAGAAACTCCAAGGGCTTCTTTAATCTATCGTCATTAGTAGGCTCCACTAATCTATTATTTGTTATTACAGCTTAGAGTTATGTTTGTAATGGCTTGTTATTTGTGATTAATTATCCGGGGTATAGTCAAATTCCCAAAAAAGATAATATCTCACAAACCATCAATATTGTGGAAATGGTTATTGGTTTTGGTATGCCAAATTTTTAATTAAGGTCACGGCTGTGGGTTATTATATCGGTTGTAAAGCAGAAGTGTCATATTCTTTATTGGTCTAAATGCTATATTTCCTGGGGCAAAGCATAATTGGGGGAGAGTAATTCTCTTGACAATGCCAAAAATCTAATCCTGTGCCACAGTATTACTCTAGATCTTGATAAATGTGGCTTGTATATCAGCAGCTGTACAGGGGCTCACTCAGCAGACAAATAGTTAACACAGCAAAGCCCTTCTTCTGCAATGAAACCTCACATTGCACATTCCATTATGCACGTTCCTTCTCAGTGACTACATGTCACTAATACACTGTACTCTCTATGCGTCTGTGCCTCTTGCTTTGTCTGTGTCTCTTCTTTCTGTCTCTAAGCCATTACAGTATAACATGCCTGCGAGAGGTGTTGGAAGTCACACAGCGCCTTCAGTTAATTGGAAAGTAAATTTCCACCGGCCTTCCCGCCTTGCTTGCTTTCTTAATTGTACTATAGGCACAAAATGTTAGTGCCTATGTTACTTCTCTTTTAATTTGTTATATAAGAAAAAAAAGTGTATGAGTATAACATTTGGTTCTCTTAGGTATGTAGGATAACCTCCTATCCTGGTAGGTGTATAGGGTTACCTCCTCTCCTGGTAGGTGTATAGGGTAGCCTCCTCTGCGGGTAGGTGTATAGGGTAGCCTCCTCGGCGGAGAATAGGGTAGCCTCCTCTGAGGGTAGGTGTATAGGGTAGCCTCCTCTGCGGGTAGGTGTATAGGGTTACCTCCTCTCCTGGTAGGTGTATAGGGTAGCCTTCTCTGAGGGTAGTTGTATAGGGTAGCCTCCTCTGTGGGTAGGTGTATAAGGTAGCCTCCTCGGCGGCTAGGAGAATAGGGTAGCCTCCTCGGCGGCTAGGGGAATAGGGTAGCCTCCTCGGCGGCTAGGGGAATAGGGTAGCCTCCTCGGCGGCTAGGGGAATAGGGTAGCCTCCTCGGCGGCTAGGAGAATAGGGTAGCCTCCTCGGCGGCTACGGGGGAATAGGGTAGCCTCCTCGGCGGCTAGGGAAATAGGGTAGCCCCTCGGCGGCTAGGGTAATAGGGTAGCCTCCTCGGCGGCTAGGGGAATAGGGTAGCCTCCTCGGCGCTAGGGGAATAGGGTAGCCTCCTCGGCGGCTAGGGGAATAGGGTAGCCTCCTCGGCGGCTAGGGGAATAGGGTAGCCTCCTCGGCGGCTACGGGGGAATAGGGTAGCCTCCTCGGCGGCTACGGGGGAATAGGGTAGCCTCCTCGGCGGCTACGGGGGAATAGGGTAGCCTCCTCGGCGGCTACGGGGGAATAGGGTAGCCTCCTCGGCGGCTACGGGGGAATAGGGTAGCCTCCTCGGCGGCTACGGGGGAATAGGGTAGCCTCCTTGGCGACTACGGAGGAATAGGGTAGCCTCCTCTGCTGGGGGATGTGTTGTGGTGTCAAGTCCTGCTCTGCAGCACTTATATTTACATACCTTCCAACATTTCAAATAGACAAAGATGGATACTTTGGATACTTTACTTTTAGGGGTGAAAGTGGGGTGTGGTCAGGGGCAGATGTTTGAGTTCAAAATATGGACTCTTCTTCCTAAGTAGGGAATGTTATATTATTACAATGAGCTGTAATCCTTGAACGCACTTAAGGCATAGTTAATGTCTCCTACTGTTATCATATTTCATTTCCCATAATCCTGTGCATGTCACCATATCATGGGCATTTGAAATGTGAAGAAATCTCTATGGAGACCAGTGGAATGTTTCTGCAGGTCCTCTTTTAGAATGTGGATCCAGATGCACTCTATGCCACTCCTAGTAAGTGGCCAGCACAGACTTTATGGGTGTTGTATTTCAATATGTGCTGAGCCTCTGATTAAATGAAAATGACAGCATTTACTCTTTGTAGGAAAATGCACCTGTCCCACTTCGTCTGTTTTTTTGTTTGTTTTTTAAATCACTACAGCGCCTTCTCAAATTATAGTCTGTTTACTTTAAGTCAATCTGTATCTAAGTTACTGGCCAAACAATACAGAATGATTTTATCAAGGATAGTAGCACTAGTATATGTAACTACATGTATTATACCTTGCGGTGTATGCATATGCCACACATAGTAATATCCCCAGGGCGTACTTGGGATGTGCTAATTCTAGCATATCCCACAATAGCTTGATTGGATTGAGATCTGGGGAATTTGGAGGCCAAGGTAACACCTTGAACTCTTTGTCATGTTCCTCAAACCATTCCTGAACATTTTTTACACTGTGGGTGCATTATCCTGTTGAAAAAGGCCACTGCAATCAGGGAATACCATTGCCATGAGGGGTATGCATGGTCTGGTAGGTGGTACAAGTCAAAGTAACATCCACATGAATGCCATTACCCAATGTTTCCAAGCAGAACATTGCCCAACCTACCTATGCCATCCTGCATACTTCCAATACTGCATCCTGCTACCATCTCTCCTCTGGGTGAACAATGCACACGCACTCAGCCACATCTGCCTGATCTATAATGGCCAGCATTACGTTTTTTTTTTTATATTAATGGTTTTTTATTTTTCAATGAAAGGGTAACGTGGGGATACAGAAAAAAGAAAGGGGAAGGGGGGGATAATGCATGACAGAGAAATATCGTACATTGGACAGGTTATCACATTCGATAAGATTATCACATGAGTTCGGAGATACATGGGTGCCATAGTACATCTCATTACAATGTTACATCATGTTATACCAGTGCATATGCCTATTTGAGTTACAAGTCCAGGTTGAGTTGCAAGTAGTTTATGTATTTTATTCATTTACACTATCGTCTAATCTCGCCAGTCGAAGCTAAATATTTAACAAGTTAATAACAAGTTAATAAGGTTGACAGGTGTTTATGTAGTCAAGTGTAGTATGAGTACCAGATCTTTGTGAGTCAGGTTAGACGGGTTAGTCAGATGGGTCAGGTGAGTCAGGTGGCCTATCACCCTGTATGTGTTGCCTAAGCTATTTCCTTGAGGGCAGACCTTTTATATCGGTGTTCCGTATGTGTGTCGAGATTTTCAATATCTCAAGTAGTGCGTTGAGTGTAGAGGCCAGTCCATGCCGACCATGTCTCTTCCAGCTGTTTCCTCCAGCATTACGTTTTTAAGGAATTTAAGCTACAGTAGATAATGTGTGATCACACCAGATGGGCTAGCCTTTACTCCCCACTTGCATCATGTTGCCCTTTAACTTGATGCCAGTTCACTGGTTGTCCTTCCTTGCACCACTTTTGGTAGATACTAACCACTGCATACCAGGAACACCCTACAAGACATGCCGTTTTGGAGATGCATTGACCTAGTCATCTAGCCATCATTATTTGGCCCTTGCACATTTTTCCTTCTTACAACACAAGGAATTCAAGAATTGACTGTTCGCTTGCTGCCTTACATATCCCACCTCTTGACAACTGCCATTGTAACAATATGAACTTGAACAAGACACATTTTGGAGGATAAATACCACCAGGTATCCGTAATTAAGCTATAATCACAATGTATCTGCTCTAGCTTGATATTTGTATTAATTTCATGTATCAGAGCCCTTCAATATGTCGTCTGTGAGCAGCCCATTCAAAAGTAATATCTTTCTGTAAGGTAGATTTTATTCCGGTTTTGTAGATCTACAGAGTATGGCTGTTGATAATAGGAGTTGTTGGTAGCAGCTGCAGGACCTCAAATTGCCCAGGCGTAAACTAGCCTCAGTCTGTTGTTGCTGTGGTTCTATCACGAAAGCGTGCCTTACATCTGTTCCCCAGCTGTGTGTCTGCTCCGATAGAAATGCTTTGATTCATTTAGCTCCTATTTCAGAGGGAATCGTGTTTATCCCATCTCATTGAAACAAGTTCTAATCCTTACTGACAGTGCTTTTGCCACATTTTCCCTGTACCACACATATTTCCCTGTAATATGGATGTCTACGTGGAGCTATAAGCTCCCTCTTAACCCTTTGTTTTACAGTGTTACCCATTCTCTAGCATTCAAAGTTTTTTTTCTAAGAAATGGCAGACTCCGATTACATTATGTACAAGTGTAAAGGCTCTTGTAATCTTGTAATGCTCTTTTTCAAACCCCATATTTAAGAGAAAGTAGATTGCGCCAGAATAAAATAAATAAAATGTATTCCAAGTTCAATTGGTTTTCCTTTATTCACAATAAACCAATGATTGCTTCCTGTGTTCTATAAAGAGCAGGCTTACTGTATCCAAAAACTTAAAGATAAGCAAGATAATACTTTATTTTATTTAATGTCAACGTGTTTTTTATTACCGTGCTCCTATGCCATTCAGATCTTCTCTTAGGACAGTGACTGTCAATCTAGACACCCAGCATTAAAAAATGGAAAAAAAAAAATGCCTTCTGATGCGCAGCCATGTTTAACGCTATTGAGAATCACTGGACATTATGTTTTGGGTTTTCTGGTGTTACAATGTTAGCAGCCAATATCCTATGACTTTGTCCCCAACCCAGTATAACTTTCTTTTGTCTATTCTGTACGGATGCAAACATTCTGCCTGAAACTGATTGCTATTCATAAACTCTGCATAAGACTCATGGGGCAGCCTTTGTCTGTCCTAGATTTGGATATATATTTCCTTCCTCTCAGAGGAGAGTGCTCTTTTTTATTGAGCTGTCACAACTGGGATGTTGAAAAGCAAGCTTCATTCTAAGATTAATCGTCGTGAAATGTTGCAGGCTTATTCCCCTATAGAAGAAGAGCATACGCTCTTAAACAACTTTTGCGTAAGCGCGATGACTTTCCCCAGGACAGGCCTTTGTGCATTTTTATAAATCACTTCACTTCAATCAAAGCTTCATGTGAACACTACAAAGGAGTCTGCAGGCTTATCTTGTGTGAATGAGTAGTAGCCATTTTGGTTTTAATTTTGTTCGTATTATGCCTGTTCTCCATGTGTGGAAGATGAGGTTGGCTTCAAGTAAGTTACAGTAACAAACTGCTTTTTTTTGTGGTCTTCCGTGCATCTGCGTTCTCCCATAATGCTTTCCTGTTGAGAGCTCTGCATTGTGGCATGACACACACAATACACAGATGTCTTTGCACATGTGGCCGCAAACCTGCTTGTAGTTTAGCTGAAGTCGAAAAGAGTTTGTAAAGGCTTAAAGTGACCCCATGTTCCTAACTCGTATAGAAAAATTTGAGAAATATATTAAAACATAAAACTAAAAATATAAATAAAAAAATATGCCTACTGAGTAGTGTCCATTTAAATGAATGGACATCCCAAGCAATATGACTGCAGCATGCTTGGAGGTAGCATCTTCCGTTAGTAGTCCGTAAACTGTTTTCAAGCAGTTTGATATTTTCCTTGATATCTCTGGGCACGGAGTGTCCAGTTCTCTTATTTGATATAGCTAAAGCATAGGTTCTCCTTCCAATTTAGATATATCCATTCCCTCCAAAAACATGCAGAATGGATGTCACTAATTAGAGGCCACATTAGTGATATCCGTAAAGAGTGACCTTGGTAAGTGTCCAACCATTTGAACTTATGCGTTAGCTCATTAAGGTGTTAAGTAATTTGTCACTTTAAAACTACCTTAAGCCTTGTGCTTGCCAGAAGAATGGGCAATCCTGTGGAAATCCAAATCATTAACGATATTCCTCCTTTTGTCAGTAAACAAATATATAAAACCAGAAGATGACTTATTGCGAAAGATTGAGTAACATTTACCTCTTGCTGACTTCATAGAGATACCAGATGAAAACTAAACAGCTGCCTTGTTAGCCATATGTTGGTGATATGGTATGAACAAATTATAAATTTAAAAGAAATGATGGCAGAGGGAAATGTTAGCTTGAGTTTTAATATGCTATAATGTCCTAAAGGAAAATGCATTTTGTTTTCTGTAAATAGAATGTGATTGCCTTTTCTGCCGATCGTTACCCAGGCTCATCTGCACTCTCCTGGCCTTTCTGCACTCTCCTGGCCTTTCTGCACTCTCCTGGCCTTTCTGCACTCTCCTGGCCCATCGGCACTCTCCTGGCCCATCGGCACTCTCCTGGCCCATCGGCACTCTCCTGGCCCATCGGCACTCTCCTGGCCCATCGGCACTCTCCTGGCCCATCGGCACTCTCCTGGCCTTTCTGCACTCTCCTGGCCCATCGGCACTCTCCTGGCCTTGCAGTAGATGTGTGTGTGTGCATTTGTATGATAAATCTGGTGCTTGTATAGTATTTTATTATATGTGTATGGCAAGAACTGTCGCTGAGCAGATAGATACAAGGTGTAATGCATGGGTTTCCACACAAACACATCAGAAAGCTGAAATCAAACTTAGTTTCCAAGAGACTCTTGATGTTCCCTTAAAGCATGGCTTGTGGCATAAGCTCAGCAGTGTTGTTGAAGTTTAGTTTGCATCTGTCGTTTCCCGGTTTGGTGATTGCTGACTTCAAATACAGCAAGCATGGGAATTAGCATCAAATCGGGAACTGCTGGCATGCCAACATTGGCAAGTCTGAGCGTGGTGTAGAGCCAGTGGCTGGGCATTCTAGTGATGTAAATATCACCTCTGGTGATGTGACCACCTCTAAAGAAGTTATGTCCATGACAGGATGCCTGGTCTATAGAAACATAGAATGTGACAGCAGATAATAACCATTCGGCCCATCTAGTCTGCCCAGTTGTCTAAATACTTTAATTAGTCCCTGGCCTTCTCTTAAGTCTAGGATAGCCTTATGCCTATCCCACAAATGCGTAAACTCCTTCACTGTGTTAACCTCTACCACTTCAGCTGGAAGGTTATTCCATGCATCCACTACCCTCTCAGTAAAGTAATACTTCCTACATTATTTTTAATCCTTTGCCCCTCTAATTTAAGATTATGTCTTCTTGTTGTGGTAGTTTTTCTTCTTTTGAATGTAGTCTCCTCCTTTACTGTGTTGATTCCCTTTATGTATTTAAATGTTTCTATCATATCCCCCCTGTCTCGTCTTTCCTCCAAGCTATACATGTTAAGATCCTTTAACCTTTCCTGGTAAATTTTATCCTGCAATCCATGAACCAGTTTAGTAGCCCTTCTCTGAACTCTCTCTAAGGTATCAATATTCTTCTGAAGATACGGTCTCCAGTACTGCATACAATACTCCAAGTGAGGTCTCACCACTGTTCTGTACAATGGCATGAGCACTTCTGATTTCTAGTGCTAATACCAATCAACATATCAAGTCCTCCTAATTATGTTGAACATTGTTCTTTTAATACATAATAAAAAAAGAACGCAAACTTCAATCGTCATTCACTTTCGTTCTGCCGAATCTTATGGGAAATGTAGTCTAGAACAAGTGCAATGCCAAAGGTAACTGTTCTAGTTCTAGGGTAGCGGCATATAATGTTTCTATATGTTTTACAATCTGGCCACATAATGTAGGTAACTACAGAACGCTGGAACATTTCAGGCTAAAAGGGTAGACTTCCCCTATTCTTGAGTATCATGTCCTTTTAAATGTTTTTAAATTGCTTAGTCAGTGCTTGCATCCGAGGCAAAGAAGAAATACAACATATAATTAAGAAAAGCATGCTGACTTTTGTATTTAGCAATCACATATGTAGACAGCTGTTCCTGTTGTTTCCCAAAACCCTGTAAATAATGTATGCATTGTTTTGCTTTACTTGCAAGGATGTCATAAGTGCACCAAGATTTCCAGTGAAAACAGTTCTCCAACTTCAGATGGGCATATTGGAGTTTGGTGTACATAGAATGCTATGGAAATGTCTGTGCTTCGTATTCACTGAACAGACAAATCAAGATGTATTTATTTCGTTTCAATGGCATGCAATAAGCAGAGCTTCTTAACCCCTTAAGGACCAAACTTCTGGAATAAAAGGGAATCGTGACATGTCATACATGTCATGTGTCCTTAACGGGTTAAAAGGGACACTATAGGCACCAAGACCACTTCATCTCAGTGAAGGAGTCTGGTATCTTGTTCCCCATTTTTAACCATACAGCTTAAAATATTTCTGTTCAGACAGCCACTAGAGGCCCTGACTCCTAAATAGCAGGCTAAAACTCTGTTTCAGTCAGGTGGGCTCAGATAGACCATCTGATCGGTGCTGCACTTTGTTTTGCTACGCATATTCACTAGCCTCTTAATGATTTCCTATGGCAAAGCACTGGATTGGCTGAGATAATCGAAAAAAGCCCTTCAGTCAGCTAGCCTGATTCCAGCGCAAATGTCCCTCGGTGCTGGGTCAGGCTCCGCTCACGCGCAATGGCCGGGCTTGCATTAGAATTTTCTGATAGGGAAACCTTATTAAATGCTTTCCTATGGGGAGAAAATCTGACGCTGAAGGTCCTTATGCAGAGCATGAGGACGTCCAGCGTCCAAAAATGGACCAACGGTCTGTCTCAAACCAGGAAGCCCTCTAGTGGCTGTCTCGTAGACAGCCACAAGAGGTGAAGTTAACCCTGGATAGTAATTATTGCAGTTTCTCAATAACTCTAATAATTACTATTGTAGGGTTAAGGGACATGGGACATTGCACACAGACCACTTCAATGAGCTGAAGTGGTCTCGGTGCCTACAGTGTCCCTTTAAGTATGAATGAGAGCTATTTCCTTCCATGCCAGCATGGTCTTTTGGTCCTTCTTCCTACAAAACTATAATCACATCATTGACAGCCAAGCACCTTATCTGTGACCAGCTATGCAATAAGAAAAAAAATGGACAAGTTTGTTATAATCTATTTTGTCAATATTTTACCAGTGCTGATGTTTGACTTCTGTTTAAATATCATGTACAGCTTCTCTGTCATATTAGAAGCCCTACTCTTTCGTCCTGTTACATGTTTAAAAGTGAGACTGAGTCCTACCGCAGTTTTGTTTACATAAATTGGTTTAAAGCAATACTCCCACAAAATAAATATTATTGTGTAACCTAGTTATAGTATGTTCTGCTTGACGATATGACCCCTTACTCAATGTGTATATGGACATTCTAGGACTGAATCTCCACATGTTGCTGATAAAACAAAGTTGCAAGGAGCATGTGATTTGAGCCAATCGAATTCTGTGAATTGCTGAGTAGGACCCAGCTTCCCACTGCGCAGGACAGAGGAAACTCTGTTGCTGAGTGCCCTGCTTGTTCCAGAGAAGCAGTGGCTATCTTGAAATTGTTGAAATTCAGTTTTTATTGATAAAGTTTTGCACAAGTACCACTGATCACCTTTAATATTTCAGAATATATTAGCTAGTTCTGTTAAAGGGACACTATAGTCACCTGAACAACTTCAGCTTAATGAGGTTGTTCAGGTGAGTGCTACAGCTACCCGGAGCCTTTTTCTTGTAAGCACTGTATTTTCTGAGAAAATGCAGTGTTTACATTGGAAGCTTGGAACACCTCTTGTTGCAGTCAATCAGACGGCCACCAGAGGGACTTCCGAGTTCAGAGGCCCTAAAAAGGCCTCATTCACGTCTGATGTATTCACGCATGGGTGAATACTTCAGACGGGCTATCAGCACACAAAGCACTGTGAACGTGCTTTGTGTGCTGAGGCTGTCAGCACTGCTGTGGGAGTGGCTTCAGCTGACAGCTGAAGACAGAACCCACAGGGACTCTTTCTGGCCACAATAGTGGTTGAAGGGGGGGCGGGGAGACCTACTCTCCTTCCCCCCCCCCCCGGCCCCCACCCCAGGGCGGTGGGTGGGGGCCATGAAGATAATTATGGGGGACCTACTGTCCTCCCCCTCTCCGGCCCCCACCCCTGTACTGCGGGAGGGGGCCCTAAAAATAACAAAATTGGGGGGGACGGGGACTTTCTGTCCCTCCCCGGCCCCCACCCCTGTGCGGCGGGTGGGGGCCCTAAAAATAACAATAAGGGGGGGAACTACTGCCCCCCCCCCCGGCCCCCACCCCTGAGCAGTGGGTGGGGGCCCTAAAATTAAAAATAAGGGGGGAGCCTACTGTCCCCCCCCGGCCCCCACCCCTGTGCGGCGGGTGGGGGCCCTAAAATTAAAAATAAGGGGGGGAGCCTACTGTCCCCCCCGGCCCCCACCCCTGTGCGGCGGGTGGGGGCCCTAAAAATAAAAATAAGGGGGGAACTACTGTCCCCCCCCCCCGGCCCCCACCCCTGAGCGGCGGGTGGGGGCCCTAAAATTAACAATAAGGGGGGACCTACTGTCCCCCCTGGCTCCCACCCCTGAGCGGTGGGTGGGGGCCCTAAAATTAACAATAAGGGGGGGGGGACCTAGTTAACCCTCCCCCCCCCCCCAAAAAAAAAAAATATCTCCCTACCTACCCCCCTCACCCTAAAAATAATGAGGGGGGGGGACCTTGAAATCCATCTAATCACAGTGCTCTGTGTCATTTTACACAGCGTGGGAAAATTCTTTGGAATTTTCCCACGAGGTGTAAAATGACAGAGAGCACTCTGATTGGCTTTAACCAGCCAATCAGAGTGTTCTTAGCCTAATTGCAGGGCGTGGCAAGGCTTTATAAGCCTTCCCCCGCCCTGCAAAGCTCAGTCTGCGCGGAGCCCTCCATGGGTGAACATGGGTTTTTTTTTTTTTTGCGCTCGTTTTTTTTTTTTTTTTTTTTTTTACATTGCGTCGGTTATTATGGCTTTTTATTTGGCCTTTTTGGGGGCTGAAGAAAGAAAACATCGAATGGTAAGTTGTTTTTATCTCTTTTTTTTTTTTTTTTTTTTACAGGTTTTTAGTTAAAGGTACCCCCCACATCGCGATGACGCTTCTCTCTGAGAAGCGTCCTATTGGGCTCCGCGATTTGGTCATTTCGACGGAAAAGGGGGCGCGGCATGGCTGGGATCTCGGCGCTGGAACGGAGGTAAGTTTTTAATCTAAAAACGCTCCGAAATTATTTTTTTCATAAATTTAAGTTAATATAAAAGCAAGAAGGAAGGCTGGGGGACCTGTCTTTCTTGCTTTTATATGTTGACTATAGAGTCCCTTTAACATGAGTATGTTTGTAAAGCCGGGATCATTGGGGTTACAAAATATTGAGGAAATATACCGTACTTGGATCACATTTCTGAGGCTTAGTGCTATGAAGGTCATTTAAAAAAATGTCATTCTGTGACTTGCTCTGTTAGGATGTAATAGTGCCTGCCACCCCTGCACTTTGTAAAGGTGTCTAGAAAGAAAGAAAGCTTTCCCAGTTATTTCAGCTTTTACACACATTTTGATTTTGAAATATGAAACCTCTCCCCAACGCAATCCTTACTGTCATTTCTGCATATCATTTGGTTTATACTCTAAACAAGAATCTGTCTTTTAAAAAAAACAAAGTTGTAGGTACAATGGATCCAGCTATTTATTGATTTTCCCAACGTTCTGAATACAGAAGAGACAGAATTGGAGGTAAAAAAATATGAAGAATGATCCTTACTACAAATAGTTCATAGTATATAGACATTTCCATTGGTGTGGGCCTCTTTCAAGTGCTCCCACTTTGGTTCTTTTAATGTCTGTGATGCGGGCCTTTCTTGAGTGATCCCTCTCCGGTTCCTTGTAGTGTCTGTGATGCGGGCCTTTCTTGAGTGATCCCTCTCTGGTTCCTTGTAGTGTCTGTGATGCGGGCCTTTTTTGAGTGCACTTTCTCCGGTTCCTTGTAGTGTCTGTGATGCAGGCCTTTTTTGAGTGCTCTCTCTCCGGTTCCTTGTAGTGTCTGTCATGCGGGCCTTTTTTGAGTGCACTTTCTCCGGTTCCTTGTAGTGTCTGTGATGCGGGCCTTTTTTTGAGTGATCCCTCTCCGATTCCTTGTAGTGTCTCTGATGTGGCTCTTTTTTGAGTGCTCTCTCTCCGGTTCCTTGTAGTGTCTATGATGCGGGCCTTTTTTTTGAGTGATCCCTCTCCGGTTCCTTGTAGTGTCTCTGATGCGGCTCTTTTTTGAGTGCTCTCTCTCCGGTTCCTTGTAGTGTCTATGATGCAGGCCTTTTTTTTGAGTGATCCCTCTCCGGTTCCTTGTAGTGTCTCTGATGCGGCTCTTTTTTGAGTGCTCTCTCTCCGGTTCCTTGTAGTGTCTATGATGCGGCTCTTTTTTGAGTGCACTTTCTCCGGTTCCTTGTAGTGTCTGTGATGCGGGCCTTTTTTGAGTGCTCTCTCTCCTGTTCCTTGTAGTATCTTTGGTGAAACTCCTTTACGCATCCTGTTTTATAACATGTATTTTAGTATTTTGTAGCAAACTTTTCTTTCCCTTTATTTATTTATTTCTGCTTTGCCTCCAGCAGCTTTGGAGCAGTGATTAATTCATGTTTTAGTGAAGCTGTCACTCCTAATCTGCATTTTATGTAAAAACTAATAAAACAAATCCTTATTTTGCAATTTAAACCTTATTGAGTCTAATTCACTGGCACTGCAAGTTTATTGTTCTCCTGCAGCTTGACGTGATTCCAATTGTAATTGTGTTGACCCTTTATTGCAGTAAATCTCCCCAGCGCTTATCAAACAGGGGAAAGATAAGGCTACCATTCAGAGCTTCATTAAATATCTCATTTGTATTACGCAGACGGCGTGCTGGAACAGGAATGATTTTAGTAGACTTGGTGACCCCCTCTGCTCGCAGTCTCATTTACTTGGAATGCAGCGTTGTATTTATTGAATCCCTCCCTAATTCTTTGTTTGGCTCTACGCCAGACCCCAAATGTCATATGATGTTAGTCCATTTGGTTGACTTCAGAACCGTAGTTGCTATCCCTTTGAATGCCCTAGGCAAGCCGAACCCATCACTGTGCAATTCATTGTGCACACATCTGGAGCTTTGGGGGTTAAGTGACTCGTTAAGGTCTCTCTTAAATTCTTTTACAGTCTGCTCAACAATTATGGAATCCAGCCTGATTGAAACTGAATTAATCCAAACCAACGTGGCATTATTTAGCACCGATAAAACGTTTATGTTTATGCACCATTTTATATTATTACACATGCAACCCCCATAACTATTACAAAATTAGATGTCCCTACATGGAATCTACATTTTTTTTTTTTTATATAAGGCACAGCTTCATTTAAAAAAAAAAAAAAAAAAATATTCCTAACTGGCACCGCAGATCTTAGTGTCATGCATATCAGACAATACTTTGGTAATTATGAACTAGTTGTGCTGAATTATTAGCCAGGTTACATAAAATACAGCTTTGGCTGAGAAAAAACACAGCTCTAGATTTTGGTTTGTTACATGTAGATGTCCAACTAGTTTTGAAAGATGTACAGCATCATTGGAGAAGATGTGTACAACATCCACAGATCCACTTTGATTACCCCTGCTTCACAACATTTGGGGACCTACCTTTGGCCATCCCTACCACAAGAATTTAATCTCCGTTCAGTTGAGATTCTTCCTGGGCTCATTTATGTGGCTAGAATACATAATAGTCTGTCAAGTGTCGAAACTGGCAGGATCGAGATGACTTTTTATTGCTTTCTGTATTCTGTTTACTTGGAATATTGGCTTTTCCTGGGTTCTCAAGGGAGGTCAAAATGGCACCCAAGTTCCTCCTAACTCTGTGTACTTGTACTGGCTATTAGCTTTTTTTTTTTTTGCAAACAAATAAAATAAAAACAAATAAAAATGAGATTGAAACTGAGTGTCGTTCTGGGGGAAAAAAGCTTGAGCAAGTGCAATTATATACTGTAATATCTTTCAATTGTGGCAGCCATTAAGAAACCATCTTGACACAAAGTTGCAAGCTGTACACAGAGCTAAAATTGTTGATATATTTAAATAATATTAAAAAGCTCTGTATCTGAGGATTATACGATCATTTTCTGACAGAAGTGTGTGCTGTAGGAGGTTTTTAGCGAAGCCATTTTCTGTCTGAATATTTGATAGGCTTTGACAGTTTCAGTCGTATGAGCAAAAGCAGTGGTTACACTTGAAGCTGTGAATTATGGTTTCATTTTTGCGGGTGACAGTTCTGTTTAAGCAACACTCGATACAGATTTTGATTATTTACAACTGAATACAAGACACCGACCTTCATACAAAAGAGGCCGGCTGTCTCTTATGTCTGCTTCCCGCCTCTTGAATATTTAATCACTGATGTGACATAAAAAGGGAGTAAAAGAATGAAATCTGAACTACTTTTTCTATGAAGTATGCTGCACAGTTACTTGAGTTTGACTGTAACATTGGCAACATATATCCTTAACATCCCAGGTATTTGAGAACTACAATTCTTATTATGCTAATTCAGCCTTTGCTGAGAACCATGGTGGATTTAGTTCTCCTAAGGCTTGGGAGCCACACTTAGCCACCACAAGGCTACAATAAATTGCATAAAAAAAACTATCTTGCGTGTATTAAAGAATGTCTGTTGGGTGAAAGAAATCTTTAATGAAAAGATTATCTGTAAGTCTCCAGGGAATGCAGTGATATAAAAAGCTATGTGCCCCACACCTTTTGGGAACTTTAAGTATTGGAATAGAAATGAAAATAAGCTTTCCTTTTTGTTAAAGGGATGCTGAAGGTTTTGTATTCTATATAAACAAAATGCTGCCAATTTTATTTATTTTTAATGATTTTCTATTGGAATTGGCACTAATGTCTAGTGTCAGCTTTTAAATTGCAGCTCCGGACAATTCGTGCTTGTCATTAGAACATTTCCGTAATCTCAAGTTGGGAAGATCTGAGGTGTTATAGAAAGAAAGAAAGAAAAAAAACACTTTTCTTGCACAGTTTGAAAACACTGTAATCTCGAGTGTTTACCATTGTGTTGTACTTAATTGTTTGCGATTCTGCAAATCCCAATGCAAAACTGCAGTTCTATCTCACACCATAGCACAATAATGATTCAAGGTTTAGACGTCTTCCATTTCTCTTACAGTGGGGGTACTGGCAAACCTGAACTGTTGCCGTGCTTTGGTGATTGAGTTGGGAACCATTTGCATAAAAAGTATGGGGCACCCAGTTATTAGTTATACTACACATTGGACAGGTCGCACCGCACCACCCAACGATACCGAGGGTGTAACTACAGTGGGCAATGGCTATCCATGCACAAACGGCCAGACCACACAGCATGTTACCTATCCCAATCTTGTGAACTATACAAGTTATATATGCGGCAGCGTTATGTTTGTACCACAAAGATACAAACTGTTTATTCCCCTTGCTTATTGTACTTCATGTATTGAACATAAAAACACAGTGAAAATCCTATAAATAAAGAATTAAAAATTTTTTTTTAATAAAAAAAATATGGGGCAATATGCTGCCAAGTCTAGCCCCAATGACCTAGTCCACATTGATGTCTTGAATGTAAACTGTTCTGTAAGTGGGACATTCCCGTTTAGCTGAGCAATAGCTTAATTTGCACCCAGGCTGCAGGAAGACCCTTACTTAAGTACTAAAAGGCAGAGTTAGTCACATTACACCATTCATTGGAGTTAATTATTTTCTATTTTATTAACTATATCTTGAAACCCGATGAACCATTTTTGACATTTTTGGAATGACTAATGTTGCATTGTGTGAAAAGAAAACAGATGGTTTTGAGTTTTATATTTTTCAAAAATCCAACTTTTTCGGGAAGCATATTACGATTGTTTTTCCAAATCTCTATTTCTGAATTGTACCATTTCCGTTTTGAAAAAGAGTGCAACTCATTTTATTGCTTTTTTTTTATTTTTTATTTCACACATCTTTATAATAAATAAAATAGTCAAAAAGTGGATTTATTGTTGTTGCAGTTAATGCTATTCAACCATTCTAAACTACAAGCTTGTTACTGCACTAAATGGAATCTTAGGTGGAGATATATTAATGTGGTTACTGATGCCAAATATCAGTTTAATCAGGAAATTTTTTTATATTTTATATTTCCTAGCAAATTAAAGTTTTAAAAAGCAAATCTCTATAAATAAATTGTGTTTAATATGATTTTTTTTTTCATACTATTTAGTTTTTTGGGGGATTTAATAATTTTTTCTTCTTTTTAAGGAGTTGAAATATGACAGTGCCACAGGGGGTGAACTAGAAAGTGACATATAGAGTTAGCCATTAAGCAGAGCTGTCACTGCAAATTATTTTAGTATGGGGTGAAAAGTTCTATCTCATTTGCTACCCAGCCGGGTGCAGGCCTTAGGCTTGTTGTTATGTTTCCCCCATGCTGGGAAAAAGGCCGTCAGCACTGATATCCCGTCTTTCCTGCTTCTACAGTTGGAGTCACCTGGAAGCCCCTCCGGGCCTGAATTACCCATTGAGACGATGCTGGATGAGCGAGAACGGAGAATTTCCCACTCTTTGTACAGCGGCATTGAGGGCTTTGACGAATCACCCACAAGGAACCCTGCATTAAGTCGGATAATGGGTGAGTCAAGTAGACTCAACTAATCATGTCATGTTTTTTGTCCTTTTTGCTGCTCATTGAAGAATGATTAATGTATTATTTACAACAGCGACATTCAACATACAACATCCAGAAAACCGACTCGAATGAAATCCTTAATGCATTAAACAGAGCATAAATTTCCTAGGATAATAGGCTTGATTAGCAAACACATTTTCCCAGTGAAACAGGTGAAGTCAAGGTTGGCTTGTAATGGTGTGCTCAGCTTTCTCTGGCAATGCCTCTTACTGAAAACAAGACTTAATATAGAATATGTATATTAGATAAGCTCAGGTTATTCAGTAGAATAAAAAACACTGACAAACAATTGTATCTTAGAATTGTATTTGTCTCCTAAATTCTTAAGTGTAGTGTGCAAGACAGTAAGCAAGAAACATACTTTTTTTCTCCCCTTCCCATCTCTTACTCCCCTGCCCCCTTTTCCATCTCTTACTCCCCTGCCCCCCTTTTCCATCTCTTACTCCCCTGCCCCCCTTTTCCATCTCTTACTCCCCTGCCCCCCTTTTCCATCTCTTACTCCCCTGCCCCCCTTTTCCATCTCTTACTACCCTGCCCCCCTTTTCCATCTCTTACTCCCCTGCCCCCCTTTTCCATCTCTTACTCCCCTGCCCCCCTTTTCCATCTCTTACTCCCCTGCCCCCCTTTTCCATCTCTTACTCCTTTGCCCCCCTTTTCCATCTCTTACTCCCCTGCCCCCCTTTTCCATCTCTTACTCCCCTGCCCCCCTTTCCCATCTCTTACTCCCCTGCCCCCCTTTCCCATCTCTTACTCCCCTGCCCCCTTTCCCATCTCTTACTCCCCTGCCCCCCTTTCCCATCTCTTACTCCCCTGCCCCCCTTTCCCATCTCTTACTCCCCTGCCCCCCTTTCCCATCTCTTACTCCCCTGCCCCCCTTTCCCATCTCTTACTCCCCTGCCCCCCTTTCCCATCTCTTACTCCCCTGCCCCCCTTTCCCATCTCTTACTCTCCTGCCCCCCTTTCCCATCTCTTACTCTCCTGCCCCCCTTTCCCATCTCTTACTCCCCTGCCCCCCTTTCCCATCTCTTACTCCCCTGCCCTCCCTTTTCCATGTCTTACTCCCCTGCCCTCCCTTTTCCATGTCTTACTCCCCTGCCCTCCCTTTTCCATGTCTTACTCCCCTGCCCTCCCTTTTCCATCTCTTACTCCCCTGCCCTCCCTTTTCCATGTCTTACTCCCCTGCCCTCCCTTTTCCATGTCTTACTCCCCTGCCCTCCCTTTTCCATGTCTTACTCCCCTGCCCTCCCTTTTCACTCTTACTCCCCTTCCCCCCCCCTTTTCACTCTCTTACTCCCCTTCCCCCCCCCCTTTTCACTCTCTTACTCCCCTGACCCCCTTTTCACTCTCTTACTCCTCTGCCCCCCCTTCTCACTCTTACTCCCCTGCCCCCCCTTCTCACTCTTACTCCCCTGCCCCCCTACTCCCCTGCCTCCCCTGCCCCCCTACTCCCCTGCCTCCCCTTTTCACGCTTACTCCCCTGCCTCCCCTTTTCACGCTTACTCCCCTGCCTCCCCTTTTCACTCGCTTACTCCCCTGCCCCCCCTTTTCACTCTTACTCCCCTGCCTCCCCATTTCACTCTCTTACTCCCTTGCCCCCCCCCCTTTCCCATCTCTTACTCCCTTAACCCATTGCCCCTATTTCACATTCTGTTCCTCCTTCCATCTTGATCAGAATCCCAGCCGCCAGAAGTAAGCAGATTTGTGTAAATTTGAGCGAAGAATAGGTCATTTGAGTGCTATTCATGACTTGCTTGGCTGTCTATTTTTCAGTGCATTAGCTCTGAAACCGTATAGGTAATTTTCTGCATCCTTTGTTTGCATTCTGCACCATACTGTCTCCATCGTCCCCTGTGGCCATCGAGGTTATTAGCGCTTGCTCTGAAGCAATTCAGCTTTCCCTTAACAGACCAAGTTAATAAAGACTTGTCTTGCCACAGGAGAAGCTGGATTTACTGAGCAGTACATCGCGGGATTAGTTCGTTCGGATTTTCAAATTTAAAACACAATGAGCTGTTTGATTAAAATTGCTCCTGACATTAAAAATGCTTTTCTATTGCCAATTTTTTTTTCTTTCTACATAAAGATTTAAACAAAGCCTTTAGATCAGTGAAATTCCAGCATTTCAAATAATCTCATTAAGATACTAATTAAAAATAAATAATTTATTTTACAAGGTATTTTTTTTAAATATCATTGGAAACGTCTCACCAATTAAACAATCTAAACAGTGTAGTGTAATCTTTGTATTTTTTTTGTTATTTATGTATCTGTATATATAGAAAACTAAGAATAAGAACTATATTAACTACGGTATATATATACACATATAACAAGAATGTAGTCTTACATAAGAAATTCTCTATGTGTAGGGGTAATTCGGCTATTATGGTGTTGGTGTAGTGTGTGTAAGTGTTAAAGGGACACTATAGTCACCAGAACAACTACAGCTTAATGTATTTGTTCTGTTGAGTATAGTCAGTCACTTTAGGCTTGTTGCAGTAAATACCATATTTTCAGAGAAAAGGCAGTGTTTACATTACAGCATTGGGACACCTCCACTGGCCACTCCTCAGCTGGCTGCTAGAGGTGCTTCCTGTGGCAGTACTGCAGAGTAAGCAGCACTGCCATTCAGTGTGTCCATCCTCTGCATGCAGACACTGAACTTTCCTCATTTCTATGAGGAGATGCTGAGTGGCCAGGACAGCATTGGTTCTGCCCCGGGCCAGCCTCCTTGGCTGAGATCACAAGAATTGACAATCTCAGCCAATCCAATGCTTTCCTGTTGGATGAGGAAGTGTTAGGATAGTGTAGCCAATAGTGTTAAGGTAAGGTTTATTGATATTGTTACAGTAGTGTAGGTGTTAAGCGGCTAATTTAGGGCTTGAGTTTAGTGGGAGATACAATCCCCATGTTCAGCTTCCACCATTCTACAGTGAACAATCTGAATTAAAATTCTGCCAGCTACCCCATAGTAGTGTAACTCCTACTAATCACAGGCAGACTGACACATCTATGTCCCGGGAAAGATTAGGACACATTGTTTGTTGTGTAGGAGCAGTGGCTGTGTAAACTGTGAGGTGGTCCCCTGAACCCTGGGCATTTAATTTTTTTAATTGTTATTATTATTATAAAGGTCTACCTGTGTTATAGGCTTTTTTAAAAGCTATATTGTGTGTTAAAATTTAGTTTAGGTAACTTGGCCTATATTTGCACTCCACCCGTTATAAAGATGCTGCTTTAACCTAATAACTGTGAGAACATTTCTTGTGTACTCTGCATGGTGGGATATCTTGCTTGGCGTTGTGGGAGCATGCTCATGCACACACTTCCTCTTCTGTGTTTCACTTTTGGTAACTGGATCGAATCCTAAACTTAAGTGCAATTTTTAATCTTTTTGCCAGCTGTTTATAAATGAAATGGCATGCTCAATGAATTAGGGCA
The DNA here is from genome assembly GCF_036172605.1 of Pelobates fuscus. Lineage (NCBI taxonomy): Eukaryota > Metazoa > Chordata > Amphibia > Anura > Pelobatidae > Pelobates > Pelobates fuscus. Next base: position 357,663,706 of record NC_086320.1, on the reverse strand, counting down.
CTTCACAATAATTGCCTGTATTTACAGGGCTGGCTAATTGCTGGGCTTGCATGTGCCCTCTGTGAGTTTGAGCCACATTACTTACCATTATGGGATAATGATAGAAAAAAAAATGTAACTTCCAAATCCCAGTTTGTACAAGGATCATTCGGGTTTGAGCTCTATACTTTAACATCTGTCTGCCAGGGCTCTATTTGTTTTTTTTGTTTCTCCAGGCATTGGGCCAACTTTCTGTTTTTTAATGACCCCAGAGACCCTGTTTTCTCTTTTGTCTCTCAATATCAATATCCATTAATAAGGGTTTAGTGCAGATAAAAACCTGTTTATATAACCTTCAAATTACTACCTATGACTCCTACCCTAGACTGTTTCATTAATCCAGGTTGGGACAGACTTATTGCTGCGGGTGTCGGGGGGGGGGGGGGGGGGGGGGTAGGGAAAGGTTTAAATGTAATGGAGCAATCAAAATAAATGAGAGCATCATTATTGTCATCAATAAAGCAAACTGGTTTCATTTAAAGGATAGCAGAGAGGGGAATTTGCCAAAATGGCTTTCACTGGAGTAACAGATAAATCCACTGACAACTGATGTCATCATAGCAAGCTGCAATTTGAGGCTTTCTTCTTTAACAACTCACTAGGTGAAGATTGGTTTGTTACATGCTGTCTTGTACTGTCATGCTGAAGGATTGCTTTAAAAATATGTTTGACCAAATATCTAATACTGTGTTTAGGATCAAAGCATTAAAATGGCCACTAAGAGGGTTGTTAAATTAGCAGTTACCACCCAATGCTAAGCTGTAGTGCGTTTGCTTATGTAGGTTTAATGTGTGTACATGTTTCTTAGAATAAAAGATTCAATGCATGAATTTCAGAATAAGCTGTAACGATGACCAGTGAGGATATGAGAGGTGCAATGTGGGTGAAGATTGGTGAGGTGTAATGTTTTATGTGCGTAAAGATGAATGAGGAAGTGTTAGGTGGGTGAGAATGAGGAAGTGTTAGGTGGGTGAGAATGGGTAAGTTGTAGTGTGTAAGATGGGCGAAGTAGTGGGTTTTTTGTGGGTGAGGATGGACAAGGTACAGTGTGTAAGATGACTGTGGTATAGTGTTAGATGGGTGAGGATGAGTGCAGCAGTGTGTTAGGTGAGAATGTGTGAGGTACAGTGTGTTAGATGGGTGAGGATGGACACCATAATGTGTGTTAGGTGAGGATGTACACCATATTGTGTGTTAGATGGGTGAGGATGGACACCATATTGTGTGTTAGATGGGTGAGGATGGACACCATATTGTGTGTTAGATGGGTGAGGATGGACACCATATTGTGTGTTAGATGGGTGAGGATGGACACCATATTTTGTGTTAGATGGGTGAGGATGGACACCATATTGTGTGTTAGATGGGTGAGGATAGACACCATATTGTGTGTTAGATGGCTGAGGATGGACACCATATTGTGTGTTAGATGGGTGAGGATGGACACCATAATGTGTGTTAGATGGGTGAGGATGGACACCATAATGGTTGAGCGAGGTACAGTGTGTCAGGTGGGTGAGGATGAGATAGGTACAATGTGTTGGGTGAGGAAGAGCGAGGTACATTGTGTTGGGTGGGTGTGGATGAGTGAGGTAGAGTGTTTTCTTGTGTTGGCGGGCGAGGATGAGCGAGGTAGAGTGTATTGGGCGGGCAAGAATGAGCTAGGTAGTGTGTTGGCGGACGAGGATGAGCTAGGTAGTGTGTTGGCAGGCAAGGATGAGCTAGGTAGTGTGTTGGCGGGCAAGGATGAGCTAGGTAGAGTGTATTGGGCGGGCAAGAATGAGCTAGGTAGAGTGTATTGGGCGGGCAAGAATGCGCTGGGTAGAGTGTATTGGGCGGGCAAGGATGAGCTGGGTAGAGTGTATTGGGCGGGCAAGGATGAGCTGGGTAGAGTGTATTGGGCGGGCAAGGATGAGCTAGGCAGAGTGTATTGGGCGGGTAAGGATGAGCTAGGTAGTGTGTTGGGCGTGCGAGGATGAGCTAGGTAGAGTGTGTTGGGCGCGCGAGGTAGAGTGTGTTGGGCGCGCGAGGTAGAGTGTGTTGGGCGCGCGAGGTAGAGTGTGTTGGGCGTGCGAGGTAGAGTGTGTTGGGCGTGCGAGGTAGAGTGTGTTGGGCGTGCGAGGTAGAGTGTGTTGGGCGTGCGAGGTAGAGTGTGTTGGGCGTGCGAGGTAGAGTGTGTTGGGCGTGCGAGGATGAGCTATTTAGTGTGTTGGCAGGAAAGGATGAGCTAGGTAGAGTGTATTGGGCGGTCAAGGATGAGCTAGGTAGAGTGTGTTGGGCGCGGGAGGATGAGCGAGGTAGTGTGTGTTGGGTGGGTGGGGAAGAGCAATGGGTGTGTTGGGTGGGCAAGGTGTAATGTAGTGTGTAGTTGGCTGCCCATTCTGTTCATCTCTGGCTGCTTTTTGTTCAATGTCATGACCAACTTACTGATTAAACATAGTGTATTTAATATTTTATTGTCTTCACATCAGCCCTGTTTACGGTTTAGATGTGTCAAGACTTGCATACTTCTCACTAATGGATGCCTGCATGAAGAAGAGGAGTGCAGCATTTTAATACACAGACAGAAAGATGCTGTATGTAAAAATTATTCACATTAGCACTTGTAGTAATGGGCTTTTGAACATTTACTTACATGAGGTGTCAGGTGTTTGTGTTAGTCATGGTTGGATTCCATATTGCAATATTCTCTGGCAGTGATCAGAATATTCAGGGAGATTGCGAAAGGGCCACATTTTAACACCCTGCAATATCACAAAGGGCTTGAAAATTAAACGGTACACACATTAAATGTTTTTAAAAAAACCTTCTTTGTGGTTTATTCAGTAGACCTGGTAAACTTGACAAGAGAATTAAGATTGTCACGCAAAAATAGCCTAATATAATAAGCCTTTCATTTCCAATTCTCTGTGTATTGAGTTAAACCTTTTTGACTTTCCATCTCCTGACAGATACGTCAAGCTTTTTAGAATTATTCCTCTGTTTAATAGTCACCTGTTCAAAAAATAACCATCTTTATTTTGAGACTATAGGTTACCTTCCGTCCACCCCTCTTTGCAGTTTAAATATTAAGCAAAATAAATGACTCGCCTGTTTCCAGCACTGGGACTTCTTCAGATGTCGGCCACTAGAGTTGGTTTTAACCCTGGAATGTAAACACTGCAGTTTCTAAAGCAAAAACAAAAAACCTGCAATGTTTTAGGTTGCATGGCTAAAACTAAAGAATCCCTGCACCAAGACCATTTTATTGCGATGACGTGGTCTGGGTGACTATAATGTCCCTGTAGTACGATTTATTATTGGTTGAATATTTTACACGTGTGCATTTTCTAAATGGCATATCTGTGTTTTATTTGAGGTTCTTGCATTCTGTATAAATCTGTGATTCCCGTTTGTATTTGCTATTGAAATGTCCAAAACCCAATTCAGACTGTGCATAGTTTATATTTCTTTAAGATCTACCGTATTTATGCTACTACACTAAAATACAGCATTCACTTGTAACAAAGTGGAATGTGAGAATAATTATATCACTGAAGATAAGAAAAAGTGTTCTAAAGCCACAATGAAGTCTTGTGAATGTTCTGAACTTGTTTATGCTTTCTGCAGGTAAATACCAGCTTTCTCCCACCGTCAACATGCCTCAAGATGACACTGTGATAATTGAAGAAGACAGAACCATCACTCTGCCTTCCCAGCTTTCTGACCATTCATCTTCCAGCTCACATGATGATGATGGATGCATAACTGACCCAAACACTAACTGGTCTAAAACCGTAACCAGCGAATCTACAGAGGGGTGAGTCCATGTATACAGCCCACTGTGTCACTGTAATCCATTGAAGAAATTGCATTGGAAAGCAAATGAGACACAACCTATGACAATAACCGCTGTTTCAATATACCGTATATACTCGAGTATAAGCAGAGTTTTTCAGCCCATTTTTTGGGCTGAAAAACCCCAACTCGGCTTATACTCGAGTCAAGGTCTGTATTATGGCAATTTGCATTGCCATAATACAGACTGGGGGGAGAGGGGGGCTGGCAGAGCTGTAACTTACCTGTTCTGCAGCTCCTGTCAGCTCTCTCCTCCTCTGCGCCGTCCGGTCAGCACCTCGGTCAGCTCCCAGTGTAAATCTCGCGAGAGCCGCGGCTCTCGCGAGACTTACAGTGTAAGCTGACAGAAGTGCACAACGGACGGCGCAGAGGAGGAGAGAGCTGACAGGAGCTGCAGAACAGGTAAGTTACAGCTCTGCCAGCCCCCCTCTCCCCCCCACTGAACTGCCACTGGACCACCAGGGAAGGAGAGCCCCCCTCCCTGCCATATATCAAGCAGGGAGGGGGGACGAAAAAAAAAATATATAAATAAAATAAGAAATAATAATAAAAAAAATAATAATAATAAAAAAAAATTAATAATAACAAAAAAAGGGGTATAAGGACCACTATGGGAGGGAGGGGGTGGGTTAAGGACCACTATGGGAGGGAGGGGGGGTATAAGGACCACTATGGGAGGGAGGGGGGGGGGTAAGGACCACTATGGGAGGGAGGGGGGGGGGATAAGGACCACTATGGGAGGGAGGGGGGGGGGATAAGGACCACTATGGGAGGGAGGGGGGGGGTAAGGACCACTATGGGAGGGAGGGGGGGGGGATAAGGACCACTATGGGAGGGAGGGGGGGGGATAAGGACCACTATGGGAGGGAGGGGGGGGGGATAAGGACCACTATGGGAGGGAGGGGGGGGGTTAAGGACCACTATGGGAGGGAGGGGGGGGATAAGGACCACTATGGGAGGGAGGGGGGGATAAGGACCACTATGGGAGGGAGGGGGGTATAAGGACCACTATGGGAGGGAGGGGGGGGATAAGGACCACTATTGGAGGGAGGGGGGGATAAGGACCACTATGGGAGGGAGGGGGGTATAAGGACCACTATGGGAGGGGGTGGGATAAGGACCACTATGGGAGGGGGTGGGATAAGGACCACTATGGGAGGGAGGGGGGGTATAAGGACCACTATGGGAGGGATGGGGGGGGATAAGGAACACTATGGGAGGGAGAAGGGGGATAAGGACCACTATGAGAGGGAGGGGGTGGGATAAGGACCACTATGGGAGGGGAGGGGGAAGTAAGGACCACTAGGGAGGGGAGGGTAAGGACCACTAGGGGAGGGGTGAGTCAGGACCACTGGAGGGGGGGGGGTGAAGGAACACGGGGGTGGGGAGGTAAGGACCACTGAGGGAGGAGGAGGGGAAGTCAGGACATATTGGGGGGGGGGGAGAATTTTTTTTGCCTACGGCGGCTAATATCCTTGCACCGGCCCTGCACACACTGCATTCACACACTGCATTCATGCACACACACACTGCACTCATACACACACGCTGCACTCATACACACACGCTGCACTCATACACACACACATACGCACACACTGCATTCATTATACACACACTGTAAATAAATATTCAATTAATATATTTTTTTTAGGATCTAATTTTATTTAGAAATTTACCAGTAGCTGCTGCATTTCCCACCCTAGTCTTATACTCGAGTCAATAAGTTTTCCCAGTTTTTGGGGATAAAATTAGGGGCCTCGGCTTATATTCGGGTCAAATGAGATTATACCATGGTATTTTGTATCTCTGTCCCTTTCCCAGCTTGATCTTGATTATTTGAGATATGAGTGAGTGACATATCTCAGTGAGCCCAATGCTGAGGACCCTAAACTACATATCCCATAGACCCTTGCTGTGCTCTACTCTCCGATTGGTAACAGTGGTAACCCTAGGAATGGGTGATGTGTTAACTGATGACCGGTATAGGCAAAGCTCACTGCAAAAGCTGCAATTTTTTTTTATTAATACATCAAAGAATGTGGGTCACGTCCAGCTTGCAGAGTGCGTTTAACCCTGGACAAAATTTGGGTATTAGGGACTCCTCGAGCCTCAGAGAATCTGGTTGGATAGATTCAAATCATTAGTCATTTTCATGTTGTACAGTTATCCTAGTTTCCAATAATTTACATGGAAATGTTACATCTAGAGGAAAATGCCTGTATACATGCTAAAGTACATTTAATTTATGGATCCTACCGAAGTTTCCAGGTGCTATAAGCATCAATATGAATTTGATAATTGTTAAGCAGACTGAAAACTGTAGCCCTCCCGGTGTAATTGGGGAATTATGCATTTATTTGCAAGCCTGCTAATTATGTACATTAATAAGCAAAATAAACCTCTCTCTGGAAGCACCTCCTAAGGCTGGAGTGATAATTAACACGAACAGTGCGTTTTATTATGCTGGCCTGCTGCTATTGGTCCGTGTACTGGGTTTGATTTTAAAGCAGTAAAGGCTCACCTTTGGCACTACAGCTGTTATTGATAACAGTATCGTGATGCTCCGCAAGCCATTGAGTCTATAACTGTGGCAATGCCAAAGATTTGCCCCTACTGCCCTATAAAATGTATTTCATTAAAAAAAAAAAAAATAAAACATAGATGCATTTGAAATAGCTGCCTTTGCAACAACAAAAATAAACCTGCCCTTCAAATAAAAAAAAAATAAAAAAATATCTATATGACTGATTAAATTAATACATATAATAAGGGTGGATTTAACTGGGTTAGTTCAAGAATATTATTGTTACTTACATTTGCCGTAACGAGAGAGCGTTAAGATCAAATGTGTGAAACAAGGAGGAAATGTACAGGTATACATGTTTTACTTTTATTTCCTGTATGAACTTGGAATTTATAATTAATAACATCATCTAATCTACATCGTTTGGTCACATACAATTCATTTCTATGGAGTATTGAAGAAACTGAAGCTCGCAATCATGTGAACGCATTTTTCACAGGAACAGGAAGTTAAAGATGGAATACATTAGAGACCATTGTTGGAACACAAGCAGCCAATCCCATACTATTCTCACGTGGTTTTCGATTAGGAGTGGATACAGCTGTATCCCTTTTCTTATATAACAAATTTGCTGCTTCAAGTCTTACTGGTAAATAACTTGGCCAATTTGGAACTTCTTATACTGGTCTATAGACACTATTTAAACCATTACAGTCTCTAGCCTACACAAGACGTAATTTGCCTATAAATCTGTTAAAACTGCCAATCCACCTTTAAGTATAAAGCCATATAGAGTTCGGCTGGTTGGTGCATATATTATACCCCAGATTTTTTTATTTATTTAGGGGCGTTAATGTAAAAGGAAATAGTTTTCAGCTTATATTTATTTAAATTTGACAAGGCAGTTGCAAATATTTTGCTTTTATTAAAATTTAGTTTAATATTGCAAAAAGAGGCATTTTTTTTTAATCTCCCACATTTATTGGGGTAGAGAATGCAACAGGTCTATTGTGGAGATTAATAAATCATCCACATATCTAGAGATCTTTTATGAAAGAGAACACATATGAACTCCCCTTATCAACAGGTTGTCATTCATGGCCTGTACAAAAGGCTCTTAAATAGGAAAGGGAGCAGAGGACACCCATGTCAGATACGTTCAGTGATACATACAGGGTCTGGGTGTTCTGTTTTGACCCTTACATGTGCAGTGGGGAGGAACATAACACTTTATTAACCTCGCCTTCTAAATCCACAACCCAAACCATATAAAATAGGATATAGTAACCAATAAAATCCAGGGCCAGATTCACCCTCCTTACCCCAAAGCCAATATCCTCAATCCACCCCCCGATAGAGATTATATTATATATTTATTTATTTTGTCTCTGTCTGTCTGTGTGTGTGTGTGTGTGTGTCTGTCTCTCGCTGTTGTGGGAGTATATACACTAAAAAAAATTCCCCACGTCCCTGAGATTTACTTTGTGCCATAGAGGAGGGTAGTTCCTGTCCCTGGTGGTCCGGTAGGAGATGTAGCATGTCTGCACCCCCAGTAGGCCCTGGAAATGTATCAGAGAGTTGGCAGGGTAAGCAATTCCTGTGCTGATCTGTCTCCGTGAGCTCCCATTCTGCCCTAATGTACCTTCTCTTCTACTTACGGAATCATTTTATTTATTTATATTAAGTAACTTTATCCATCTCTGGCTAGATAATAGTTTTAGTGTTGAAGCTTTCTATTTATTTCTTTATTTATAGAAAAGGCCAGCTTCTCTCTATATATTTTCCATTATTGGATGAGAAAGCACTGTATAGTCTATCATCTCATGTTGCATTGTTCAGCTGAATGGGAACTTTCCCCATTAAAAATGAAAGGTTATCTGAAATATTAAAAGGCTGGACACCCATAATGCTTTAGATGAGCTGGCTGTGCATATTGCAGCCACAGTCTGTCTGTTGCCATCAGTCTCTTGTTCAGCTTTGCTGAGATCTTATTTATGACTGAAAGAGAACAAAAAAAATAATAATTCAAAGTGCATCCCGTAACATAGCATTATTAAAGGCACACTCTTAACCACTACAGCTCATTGTAATACGTATGTTTCATATAGTCTGTGGGTGCCACCTCTCCGCCCCCCCCAGTTTGAGTAGTTTAATTAGGAAGGGACTCTCCCAGCGCCCTTGGTTTGCTTCCTCTGTTGGGTTAGCTAGGCCATTGCTCTTAGCCTATTATTGCTCCCCAAAATTTCACTGGCTGTATTATGGTTCAAATGGTTCAAACTTTAGACACTGAGCTTTTTCTTTTTTTCTTTCATTTTTGCTATTCAAACCACTTAAACATGGTCTCATGCAAACAGGAAATCTAGCACCATGCATAGTATCTGTCTCGTAAGCACTACTCTAGGCTGTGCTTGTTATGGTGCACGGTGTCCTTTAAAGGTATATTTCCATACTCGTACTTCTAATCAGCATTTTATTTATAGTATTTTATAATTATTATATTATATTAATATATTATGTAATTTACATATTGGGTTGCTGTTACTTCTATAGTTACAGCAATGGACTTGGAGTAACTTGACCTTTTATGGTGTGGCCGCTTGGTGAGGTTTTTTTTTTTTTTTTTTAAATGAGTAATAAGCTTATTTTTATAATCTTATAACATTTTGCAAAGAGATTTTTTAGTTTCAGCTTGTACTGTGGTAGTTGTGATATAGAGGTTTTCTTTAGGTTATTTCTATGCAAACTCTAGGTTTTTTTGCATGTGTATTTTTTTTACTTCTTTTATATTTATATATATTTCGAACAAAATGCTTTGTAGGACACTGCATCATAGTTATACCCTTTTGCTTGGAACAGTTTCACTAAAAAAAACCTTGAAGTTTCACGCCTGGCAGGATTCAGTACGCTCCTCTCTCAGTAGAACTCTCCCTTGAAGCCGAAGTGTTTCTAAGTTTGTCTTCAAACAGCAGCTCGCCACCTGCCCTGCCATTGAACTCCGCAGCATCCCCAGTCCCGAATGATGCTGCCAAGTTCTTTGTTAAAGGAGAAGTTGTGCAAAAAAAAGCATTACTGAGAGCCTTACAATATACTATGCATGCAAATGCAAGCATTTCTGCAAAGCAAAAAAAAAAAAAAATCCTATCTTTAAAACGCTTCCTTTAATTTTCATGTAAACCCTTTTTAGAGAGGCGTAATTTGTTTTTGTTCATGGTTTGTGTTATGTTTCCAAAACACATTTTTCAACGGTCCATGTCTGTGTTTATGTAATCTACTGTTGACAGGGAATTACTAAACTTTCTTAACCAGAGCTTTTATTAGGCATAATTGATTACATTTTATCTAACTATTCAGGTAAAAACATATTCATACGTCTAAATTCCGTGGCTAATGGACAGAGCACAAATAAGAGAGATTTTTTTTTTTCTTTCCAATTGAGCTCTCCCTTGGAAGGAGAGATATTCAGCTCCCACTGCGGACGGGACCCGGTTATCCAAACAAGGTTGGCAGCTGTTCTAAATCACAGAGGAAAAAGCCTGCTGCCCACAGTGACATTATCTCCCTAATCCTTCATGAAAATATTATGAAAACAAAGTGTGCTATAAGAGCAGATTAATATTAGGAATGCTAATAATCTGCAGGGTCACTGGGCGGATAGTCTCTTCCCAAATCACTCTTCAAGTAATGTTCATCGGCAGAAATCTGATGAATATTTAATAATTGGGAGTGAGGATGATGAATCTGGTTGTGGGCTGGAGCATAATGTCAGTGTTGGTAATACGCTGTACAAGGTGACTTTTGCAGTCTTTACAACTGTTTGTTCAACGGATCACAGTCCAGCTTTCACGTTCGCCTTAAACATGGCTGTACCGACTCTTGGCTGTGATATTCCATAGATGTGGAATGATTTTACACGGGACGTCCACTGGTTTATGTTCTGATATATGTTTACAGAATTTAAACTATATTTTAGTTCTTTGGTCACTCTTCTGTGTTTTTTTGTTTGTTTGTTTGTTTGTTTTTTTGCTCACTGCATAACTCACGTGCGCTCTCCTAGGTCAAAGAGTGAAGAAACCATATGTCCGATAAATAGTCTTTTATGAAATATCTTAGACTTTATTAAAGAGTCACGTTTTAGGTCAGAGTATTTTCTTAATAAGCACAGAAAATAGTGATTTTCTTATTGTTAAGGATTATCTTTTTTCCTTATTATTTTTAAATTTTCCTCGATATCTTGACTCGATTTCTCAAATCAATGGGAACACAGTACCCACCATCTCATGATTCTTGCTGGTGAGCTAATTGTGAGTTGCTGCTATATTGCCATTCAGTGTTCATATCCTCTGATAATGCTTTTACTTATTATTGAAAGAAACATTACCACAAAGAAAATGGTGGCAACCATTCGCTGAATTACTCTGTAACATTAAAGTACATTGTTTGTTATATGTAAGTTTCAGTCCAGTAAATACCGGTATTTCAGAAGTGTTTCCTTTACTAAGTAAATCAAAACGCAATATGGATTTTTTTTTTCCATAAGAAAACTGAATAAATTCCCTCTTGATAGTGGAGATCTGTCTTTAAATGAAGAAAGTGTTGCATTCTTTAAACTGTGGTTATTCTATGATTTTATGTTACTCTTGCATGGAATGTGATGTTAATAAACTAGTTTATTTTCCCATAAATTGAACTCTGTTCGTGTTTGGCAGTGGAACAGACCACAGATTGCTGCATTCTAATTATTTGCTCTGGCTAACAGATTTTATTTATTTTTTCCCCACCTCTGGTTGTATATATACTGTTTAATGAGCGCACTGGCTATCTTTCCAGATTGGTTTTTTTTCTTTCTTTCTTTCTTTAATAATTAAGTGTGTTAAATATTATGGGTCTGTAATGCCCTTTACTGTGCAGTAATATTTCCTGGGTAGGTGAGAACTCGCCCTTATGCTTATTAATTATCAGTTCCCACTACGCGAGGAATGGCTGACATTTTATTGTAGTCGTCCTAGACAGTGATGTCACATTTGGCTGGTTGAACATCACGAGAAAAAGTTGTCATCACTACGCAAATTGCTCCTGCACAATCTATAGATAGTAGTTTTCTATTTCGATATTATTTGTGTTTAATTAGTATTTTTCTTAACTGTTTCAGCTCTGTAACATTCATCTTAAGAGGGAGCATTACCAACCACATTGACAGCGCTTAGTTTTCCTGTTTGTCATCTCTGCTCATCTTTGTCTCTCCTCTCTACCCAGCACACTCAGTCCAGATGTCGATCCAACTCTTGCCTTCCAGAGAGAGGGATTTGGACGGCAAAGCATGTCGGAAAAACGCACAAAGCAATTTGGAGATGCCAGTCAAATGGAGTTTGTTAAAACTCGAAAATCCAAGAGCATGGACTTAGGTACAAAATCTCTGTTTTGCTTACTTATTAATAAATCTGTTTTTATATTTATGTGATTCCATCCACGGACAAGAGTGGTTTTTCCTGTCACAGTCGATTCCAGGCCCAAATTGATTTATTTATGAGATGTTAGATCCTGAAAAAAAAAAGTAATATAAATATAGTATAGCTGCAAGTTTAGCTTAAGCAAACTATAGCTCAGTGTGGTCTAGCCAGCTATATACACGTTCCTTTTCTTAAAGGGTATTCCAGAACATCATGGCACTTTGTACAATCTGAGCTTTTTGCTGTCTAGCTCCGATTTACCAATTAGTCCATTCATGGATTAATCTAATCCCGCAGTGAAAATACCTACTGCTCATACACAGACATATTACATATTTAGTCTGCTTGTGGTAGCAAAGGACGGGTGTATGCCGACTCCTTTTATACCATCCTCCACATTGTAATTCTATGTATACCGCCACATTAACATAGCACATTTATATTCTGTTATTGACAAGAATGGATTGATGAAGATATTTTCTAGTGAACGGCTAAAATGGCGATTGATCGTTTGACCAAGGCAAGGAGATAATTGACTATGCAGATGAATTATGAATGCAGATGGTTTTTGTTTAGCTTCTGATTTTTGTTTTGGTTATTTTCTCTTTATTTTCATGACCTGCAGAATTTGGGGGCCTGTTCTAGCATAGCCTGTTCTGATTTATGTGGCAGAGCCATGCTTAGTGTACATTATTCATAAATATTATATTTAAGGAATCATTGAAGCCGTATGGAGAGATAATTATTGCCAACTCTGCCTTATTTTCATTGAGCTTCTTAAAATTATATTCTCTGGAGGAATTTGCAAAATATACCATTCTATAAAGCACCAAACGGTGATGTTTCCATGACAGGTGCCATTTAAAATATCTGCAATGATATTCACATTTTATTTACTCTTATACAGAAGGAACTCCAATGTTGGTCATTTTAAGTTGTTTAAATACAATGATTACTTTTCCTTGATATGATATGCATGTATTTGCAGCAGAAAGGCTCCTACAACCCATTCAGAATATCACTAGAAATGTAAACACATCTGATTGCCGTGCACACTTTATTAAATGTCCTTACAAGTTGCTGCCTCCCCTATTTTATTGCTTTTCTCTCCAAGCACAATAAAAATAGGGATAAAAAAAGGTACGGATTTATCCGTTATGACAAGTTCACGGATAAAAGAACTCCGCTCCTTCCTTTCTCACTTTGCGTTGAGATTAATTCTCTAAATATAATTTTAGTTTCTTTATTTTATCTGGCAGTGCTAGCAAGACAGGAGGATTCGCAAGGTATGGATGCATTAGCAGACTGTGTGACGTCTGCTGTTAATTCTGATGAGCAGATATTGGGGTCTTATGCAAAAGGTCATCTAACCGCTTATTAGTGATCAACCAGATCATTCCTGGAGTAAATTGAGAGCGTGGTGCAGAAAATAAGGCTCCGCGCCTGCCCTGCTGTCTAATTTTACTCATCTCGGTTAGTAGCAGGCTGTCAGTGGAGAAATTATGGATAGAGGGAGCATCAGGATATACTGAACATAGATGCTTTCACTTTTTTTCTGTATTTCCCTTTCTCTCTCCCTCTATCTGAATTTTTCCCTCGTTATTCTATGCCTTGCTGTCACTCTTCCTATTATCTGATCTGTGTGTTCGGTGGTGCTTCTCTTGATGGTCATATTAGCAAATTTAGGAACCCCAAATTCCCAAGCTGAGATATAAACAGCATATACCAGTACTGGATGATGCAGGGAGTTGTTTTAGACTGTCGTGGTGCATATCGGTACCAAACGTCTGTTCCAGGAGATTTTGCCATTGTCAGCACAGGTCGATCCCACATGCATAGGTGCAAATGTCGCTTGCAGTATAGGTTCCTATGTTGTTGTAAAACAGTAGAAAAGAGTAAGCGCTAAATAACAAATGGGCAGCAACCCTATAAGGGAATCCCTCAAACACCCTTAAAGTATAATGAAAGAAAAAAGAATAGCAGCCCTTTGTCTCTAGTATTTTTTCTTTCCTATGTTGTTGTGCCTGTTTAAAGAAACACTGATTAATACACTTGTTTCGTTGTCACGTCTAATCTTTCATTATCACATTATTCTTTGCAACAAGCAGCGTCTGCATTGGCACTGGTTGCGTTAACCAGAGTTGTGTGCTGTGCCATGCGAATATTCAGATGTCATCTTTGAAATGCACCGGAATTGGCCGGATTCTTGACGTTCATATCATTACAGCCGAAACAAAATGTTTACTTTTAGATTAAATCGGAGCAGCTATTAGTTTAATTGACTGACTGCTCCAGAGTACTTATAAAAGCAATGTGACTTTGCAATCCAGGGAATGATCGGTATTACAGAGCCAGGGTAATAAGATTAAGCAGTTTGCAATGATGAATTTTAGCAGTTGGTTAAGTGTGCGGCTACATGGGAAATGGAAGTGGCTCTGGAAAGGTTAAATAGCCTGTGTCTGACCCACTAGTCCAAATATGTGTAGCGAGATGAATAATGGCAGCAATCCTTGCTGTACTATTATTTTATTGGTTTATACCAGAGCTTTTCTACCCTGACTCTCCAACTAAATCATGTGAAAAGCAGTTCTGTATCAGATGAGTATGGCATGGCTGGACACCCACTGTAGACACATGGAAATGTAGGCTGCTCCAGTTGTGCAAACTATTATAATTTGTTTAGACACCTAATGTATTTGGCATGAACACAGGACTTGTGACTACAGTATACCTCTGTGGCCAGCATCTGGGTCCTGGCAAGGGGATGATTGGGCCACGGCTGGTGCAGGAGAAGATAAATCACTTTATTAAGCTTTAACAGAACACTAGGGGAATGTTGAGAAATCATTTTAATTAGGAAAATCATTGTTCTATTCTGAGTAGTATTTATTATGGCCAAGTCATCTTTTCAATGCAAAATACACATGCACCCTCACATTATACACTCTCCCCAGCTGGCCAGCCTCCAGACATTAAATATATTGAGATGTAGGTATGCCTGTGAGTTGGACATACTTATTTTTCATTTTTTATTTGTTATGATACTGTCCCATTTAAAACGGGTACTTAAAGTGGGTACTTTACCACCCATGGTTTAGGGATTTCATAAAAGCTCCCAATGTAAAACAGATGTGTGGGAGTGCCTCTGCACTGGCTGTGGTTTAATCTGGAAATGAAAGTACTTTGGTAATGCCTACCCTCCATTCCTCTATTCCTGTCCCCCATACCTACCCCTATCCCCATCTACTGTAAACATCGTGCTTGCTGGTGCTGTAATGTGTAGTCGTTGACATTCCCCTTTTATGCCCTTTTTTTGTTGCAGAATTATTTGATTTAAACCAAAACAACCTGTACCTTTCCGTCTTCCTTTTTAAAACTTCCAAATGCAAATTTAAGAAAAAAAAAGCTTCCAGTGTGTTGAGCCAAGTTTTATGTGGTTTTATCCATTTACGTTTTTGCTGCTTTTACATTATTATTAACCTCTTTCCTTGCTCCCGTGTTTATTCCTGCACACTTGTACAGCACCGGCTCTCGCCTCAAGTGATGCTTCTGTGCTCTTCCCTAGCCGCTATATTTTCTTCCAGTGCTGTACCTGCTCGCATGCTCACATCTCAGATTTTACCCATTCTCTCACAGTAATTATCTTGCTATCTTGTTCTGCTCACACAATTGTTTCCCCCTTTCCTGCTTTCACAGTAGTTGCCCTACTCCCACAGATGTTGCCTCTTTCCTGCTCCTACAGTTGTTGCCTCTTTCCTGCTCCTACAGTTGTTGCCTCTTTCCTGCTCCTACAGTTGTTGCCCCTTTCCTGCTCCTGCACTTGTTGCCCCTTTCCTGCTCCTGCACTTGTTGCCCCTTTCCTGCTCCTGCACTTGTTGCCCCTTTCCTGCTCCTGCACTTGTTGCCCCTTTCCTGCTCCTGCACTTGTTGCCCCTTTCCTGCTCCCGCACTTGTTGCCCCTTTCCTGCTCCCGCACTTGTTGCCCCTTTCCTGCTCCCGCACTTGTTGCCCCTTTCCTGCTCCCGCACTTGTTGCCCCTTTCCTGCTCCCGCACTTGTTGCCCCTTTCCTGCTCCCGCACTTGTTGCCCCTTTCCTGCTCCCGCACTTGTTGCCCCTTTCCTGCTCCTGCACTTGTTGCCCCTTTCCTGCTCCTGCACTTGTTGCCCCTTTCCTGCTCCTGCACTTGTTGCCCCTTTCCTGCTCCTGCACTTGTTGCCCCTTTCCTGCTCCTGCACTTGTTGCCCCTTTCCTGCTCCCGCACTTGTTGCCCCTTTCCTGCTCCCGCACTTGTTGCCCCTTTCCTGCTCCCGCACTTGTTGCCCCTTTCCTGCTCCCGCACTTGTTGCCCCTTTCCTGCTCCTGCACTTGTTGCCCCTTTCCTGCTCCCGCACTTGTTGCCTCTTTTCTGCTCCCGCACTTGTTGCCCCTTTTCTGCTCCCGCACTTGTTGCACCTTTTCTGCTCCCGCACTTGTTGCCCCTTTTCTGCTCCCGCACTTGTTGCCCCTTCCCTGCTCCCATGGAAATGTCCTTATTTTATTCTATATTGTTTTGTAATTCATCCCCTTAATTTAGTTCTATTTTCATAAGATCAAATGCAATGTAATTGTTACTATATTCTTTGTGAGTATGTGGACGGAAACAATGCTTGTGGCATGAAAATTTCAGGAGATAATTAACGTTTTTAATTCAATTCAAATGGGCAATGCTAACATACAATAACAGACGTGTGTCTGCATCCAGCTACACTGCATGGAGGGATCTTAATTTTCCAATATACTGTTTAATGCTCCCTGGGGAAGGCTTTTGCATGGACTGTGACAATGCTTCTTAATGTTCCAATAATGTATTTGTTGCATGTGGAATGTGGGCACTAACTGGGCTAATCTTATTACATTTACCTTTTAACAGTAGCTGACGAGGCTAAGATCAGTGCAATGGCTGACCGCAATACAGGTAAGATGATATGCTGTTGCCGTAGAAACTTGGCCCAAAGCAGATAAAACCAGAAGTACCATTCAGATTGCATGTCAGCGCGACCTTTGTAGCACAAGCATGGCTCTAGAACGGCTTTTTCATATCGTACATTAATATGGGGTATTATTGACCTGTCCTTTTTGCCACTAATTGAGTAGATTGGCCCCAGGAAATTCTACATCACCTTCTGCAAATGTGCGCCTGACGGTGTTTTTTTTTTTTTGGTGTGTTGTAGAAATGAAGAATGCTCTATATTATATTTTTATACAGGATTATTTATGTAGTAAAAAGTATTTTGTGATTTATTTGTATTTCTTTATTTTGTGGTAGAGGTAAAAAAATAAATAATGAAAAGGGGCACGTTATCATGTGCCAGAATCACACATGCTCGTAGGAAAATAATATTTAAAAGGACAGTGATGTAATGGAGTCTTGTTTGGACAAGTTCCTAATTTTATCTACTAACTGTTCTCCACTATTGCCTGGTTGCTGGGGGAGAGCATTGATTTATAGTTATATGGGTTTACCATTGTTTCAGTGCTCTGGTGTGTCTCCAGCCACCTTAAAGGGCGCCACAAATATATTGTCTTTAGAGCTGTAGACTTATTTAACTACATATTTTTTTTAAGTGTTGGCTTTAAAATTTAGATTTTCAAAAAGTGAGGATATAATGAAATCCAATAAGTCAGGCTGGCGAGAATTGCGCATGTGCTGCTGCATACCTCTCTAGTAAGGCTGCAGGTATACACGGTGCTTACAATCTACTGCCGAAGGTAGAATAGCAGACGTGCCTTGGAAGTATTTTTCTCTTTAACCCCTTAAGGACCAAACTTCTAGAATAAAAGGGAATCATGACATGTCACACACGTCATGTGTCCTTAAGGGTTCCCTCCCGCCGGGCTGGATGCAGAGGAAGGGGTTAAACACCCAGACCTTTCTCCAGCGCCGGGCTCCCTCAGTGCTGGAGAATCTCCTCCCTCTTCTTCCGTCATCGGCTGAATGCGCGCATTCAGCCAGTCTCATAGGAAAGCATTCTCAATGCTTTCCTGTGGACGCTGGCGTCTTCTCACTGTGATTTTCACAGTGAGAAGCGCCTCTAGCGGCTGTCAATCTCTGAAACTGCTATGTTTACAGCAGAAAGGGTTAAACCTAGGTGGACCTGGCACCCAGACCACTTCATTAAGCTGAAGTGGTCTGGGTACCTATAGTGGTCCTTTAAGGTAAAAACTACCCCACTGATTTTAGTCAATTGTAAAAACTAGACAGCATGTTCATATCCTTAAACATTCAAACAAAATGTCCCCAGAGAAAAAGTTGTGAAATGTCTCGTGCCATTCTAAACATATTGAAAAAAGGAACACACGCTTTTTGGGCCCACTGCCAAAAATATTTAATTTATTTTTTAATTCGCCATTTAGTAGATATGCCAGAATGAAAACTATTTAATTATGTATTTTTTTCATTGGGAGTATGTATAAAAAACGCTTGCAAATGCTGTAGATCTCTTTTGGTAAAATTAAATAAAGAGGACACTCGTCACACATAAAGCACTTCAGCAAGCTAAAGTTCTGAAGGTGTGTAGCGTGTTCCTTTAAATAGCACTGTCACTTTTAGGTTTCCGAGTCACATGTCTGTAGTCTTCCTGTCCAGTGACCTGCGGTTTTAAATGCAGTTTTTAATGCAGCTTTGCGGATTACAATCTCCATGAACCAATGCACAGCAATGGACTGCACCGATTCACAGGAATTATTCCGAAAGAAAAGAAAATTAAACTGAAAGAGAGAACAGATTTGGGTAATCTTATCACCAAATTCTTGCAACTAAGAAACCTTATTTATATATTATTTTTTTAGAAAAGGAGACTGATCATTCAGAGAATTTATTACTACAATGACATCCATTTTAACATAGAACACTACTTTCTTCATTTACACACAACAAAAGATTGCTAAAACAGGTCTATAACCTCTTCCTCCTCTTTTGCTTTAAAAGGAAGAATTATATGACAGCCATTAGTCAATAAATTATGTAGTTAAACAGGTTTAATTTTTTCAAATGATCAACCTATGAAAAATTACTTCTCTGCGATGTTTTTTCTCTGCAATTAAAGTAATGTGCCTTCTGCAATTATGCATTTTTATGATTTATTAATTCAAGATGACTTTTGACCTTTGAAATGCTATTTTAATTGGTCCTAAACCACTGTTATGTGGGAACATTACTCAGTCTAAATGAGTGAGGCATTCCATGTGCTGTCTGAGCAGGCTATCCAATCCTATGTCTTTATATAAAACATTCTAAGGGGGATTTTCCCTGCCACAAATCATGTCTGACCCCAAATCCACATTCTCCTCTACACGATTTGTTGACGCCATGACCCTTAAAGGTGGTTTTCGTGTTCTTCTAAACTTCTACTTTAATGGAACCGTAAAAGTATAATTGCACTCCCCAATTTTTAATGCTTTACACCTGGTCTCGTTTTAACACAATTATGAAAATATTCCAGGTGGGTATTTTTTTAACTTCCTCTAGTTATCCTAAAGCTAGTCTGTCTGGTTTTGTTATTGTTTGATTAAATTCTGTGTAGGTGTTGCCCGCTTTATGTACATCAATACATAATATGTCCAAATAAATAGAATCTGGTGGAACATGTCGGACGATTAGCTTTTCATTTTTAGTTAAGATTTATGTATTGTAGACAGGTTGAGTTCAATGTTTTGAATATGAAACAATATAATTTTTTTTAGAAGCAGATATACAGACTGACAGAAAGAGGGCGACACTGCGCCAGAGATAAACCACAGACATATATATTGTAAACAAGATTATACTCTCAAGCTTTGACATATGGCAGTATTATGATAAGGACAATGACAGGGCTATGCATTTTACCTGATGCAGGTACTTGCAAACTGTTTGGGTATGGTTCATATGAGATCCTTTATTAACTTTAATCAATAGTGACATTTACTATCCCTCCATGAAAAAGACGTCTGTTAATCAATAAAAATAAGACACTGAGCTACAGACTTTTTATTTAGGGGGGGGGGGGGGGGGGGGGAGAGAATGATATATATAATTTCCCTATATTTCTATAACACTTATTTTTTTATTTTATATTTTATTTCTTTATTTTTCATCTTGACAAAAATGGCAATATGACAGTGGTAATATGGCTTGTGCAAAAGCCCATAGGATCTCAATACTGATATACATTGACACAAATACAATACGTTTATGCATTACATCTCACATCCTCTGTTATCCACATAACACTTATCCACATAACACTTATTTTTAAAGAAATATTGGGATAACTATGTTTGGCATAATTGAGAGATATAGATATATATTTATATTTTAATTTTTTTTAATTGACTTGATGTTTTGCTTCTCCTGCTTGAACAGCTCTTTTACTTAATATTATAAAGTGTCCTCTGATTCTGATATTCATAGGATGGCTGGGTATTTTACTATCCACCATTTAAGCTAGTTTTCAGGCATAGATCTTAGAGGAACACAGGTTGTACAGGCTGTACCACTCCCTTTTTTTTTTGGTGTTTTTTTTTTTTCCTCATAGAACAATGATTAGATTGTTTATTACTTTTGGAACCATGAATATGTTTTTACATTATTATTATTATTATTATTATTTTTTCAATAAAGTATGTTGCATACCTTTTTCTTGTGTAGAAAGTCAGCAGAGGTATGGAGTGTTTTACTAAATTATTTATCTAAATGGGTTTGTTCCTTTCTTTTATTTACTGATATATCTGTGAAAAAGACTCCATGATGTTGGCTTGAATGGCTAATCTCTTGTTTTTATTAAAGGTATTTTTTTTAATGCCTACAATTTACTGTTATACTTTTCGAATCCAGATGTATCCAGAGTTCTGTAAAATGGTACCTAATGTACCTTAACATGTTCGTGTTGAAGCTTAGCAGTGACTGATCAATAACTAATAAACCATGCTTTTAGAAACTACAAATTAGACTTGTTTTGTGCTCGGCATCAAAGCACAGGGATGCTTGTAGTCAAGCCATTCGGGTCAAAGGGCAGGTCTTTAACCACCAGGCCACCTGTTTAAAGCAAGATAAATATTTGATTAAACTGTTTGAGTAAAGTAAAGTGAGTATCCCTAAGCAATACAATGTGTTGTCTGTCTGTCTTACCATGACATTCACTGGAAGAAAGTTATAGAACTATAGTATTTCTTGATGTGGCTTGAAAGGATTAGAGGTTAATACATTTCATGTAAAGCGATTGAATGATATATGAATGCAGGAAGAGGGTGTCGAAATTATGCTAATAAATCATTATTCCCCCCCCCCCCCCCCCCTTCATTTGAGACTTTGTTTAAATTCCAGCCAATTGTGGAAATGTTTCTCGTAGCCTCAAGTTGAATAAAATTAGATTGATAAGGAATGTATCTTAAACATCACTCGAGGCAGACAACATAATAGACCTTTAATTATTTTCTCTCTGGTTTGTTTGGGCTGTCTGATCTTCTGAATGTTTATAGTTCAGTGGAAAGGTTAGCGTGAGCTGAGAGATGTACGCAGCGGCAAGCCATGGTTCATTTATGCTGCTGAAGGCACAGACATCAGAGCAGCGCGGCACCTCCTTGCTTTAATGAAAGCGATTAATTTACACGTTCCGTGTTCACAAGTAGTGAGGCTGAAGTAAGGTTTCTCGTTTGTCAGGGTCACCCTCGTTCCAGTCCCTGCTTTGGTTAATCTAGTAGAAAACACAATTGTCCCATCGGTGACTGCTAGCTTTACTTCAGAGAGCAGACGTTTTCTTTTTGGATTGAAATTCTTTATTCATCATGTATGAAACATAGCAACATACCTGTTGTATAATCCATACCCCATTGTTAAACTGTATATATATGGCCATACTAACCTTTACTGGAAATTGACATTATCCAAGATATTGTGTTACATTCCTTTTATTGTTATCGTAGGTGCTTTATAAAGATTAGGGGTGTACTGAGAAAGGGGTCACAAATTGTACAATCTATAGTTAGAGAGTACTCGGACCATGGTCACCTCTTTAAACAGAGCTTTGTTACATCTTTTATACAGAGAGCTAAATTAAATGGCATATGAGCTTACAATCTAAAGTTCTCATAGCAATTCTTGAGACAAAAGGCTGCGGAGAAATGAAAATGTTGGTTTCAGAGTTTGTGGGACATCATAGAAAAAGGCGTTGCAAGCAATAAGGGGGTATTTATAGCACCTCCACATGCTAGGTGTAATGGGTTGCAATTAGTTTTGCGATTTATGATGTTGGTTAAAATAAATATATACTGGTATTTATTTTTTTAGCATTCTCTTTTGTCCCTTTCCTGCTATCCTATAACGTTTCAACTTGTTGCTCCAAAATTACCGCTGTACGTGATGTCATGACTTGGCTTTCTGGGAGTTGTAGCTCACTTGCTTGCTTTCTGCATAAGAAAATAAAATATATAAAAAAGTAATACTTACTGAAACACTTGCTGCACACAAAGCATAGTTTATGACATAAGTTCAGTAGTTCTATACAAAGTTTAGGGAGTGTTTTGAATGGCTGAGTCACTTCCTGGTTTGGTGAGAACTTGCTGCCGAAGCTGCAGTATCTGGGGTTTTGCAGCGGATGTAAGACTTTTGTATGTAACTATTTGTATTCTTTTTTACATATATTTCTCATTATATTATCCATTGAAATAACAATAAAAATGTGTTTGGGGTCTTAAGGAGTTAACAGGTAATTAGAGCAAGCCACATTGAAAACAATTTGAAAAAACCTTTCACACAAATTTTTGCACATGTCTGTTAGGACCAAATTTCCTCCATCAGAAATCTTAACGGCTGCAGTCAGTATTTGACAATCCAATCAGCACATCTACGAGTTCGGAGAATGGACACACACACACAAAGTAGTGAGGTTGCAAATCAATCTTGAGTTTATTGGTTTAACATGCCAGATTATATAGGAATCTCAGGGCTTGACAAATTTGCTTTGAATCTAGGAGGCAGCTAAAAAAGTTAGATGCCAGATTTTTTTTTAAACTTACAAAGCTTATATTCAACTGCAAAATACAATTCTTAAAGGCACACTATAGTCACCAGGGCCACTACAACTTAATGTAGTGGTTCTGGTGTCTATAGTCTTCCCCTGCAGACTTTTCAATGTAAACACTGCCTATTTAAAGAAAAGGCAGTGTTTACATTGCTTCTTATTGACACCTCTAGTGACCTTCACTCAGACTGCCACCAGAGGTGCTTCCTGTGTCAGTGCTACAGAGTGTGCAGCACCTACATTCAGCATTTCCACGCTCTACATGGAGGTGCTGAACGTTTTCCATAGATATGCATTGATTCAATGCATCTCTATGAGGAGATGCTGATTAGTGCAGCGTTTTGCAGCCAATCCTATGGGAAAACATTGGATTGGCTGGCTGAGATCATCAAGCTTGATAATCTCAGCCATAGAATTAGAGTCGAGGGGAGACCAGCTCTGCGTGGGAAAGAAAGGTGAGTAAAAACACCATTCCCTTGCGAATGGAAGGGGCCTGGTCACCTAAACACACACACATCATGACAGACAGACAGACGCGCAAACACATACATGACACAAACACACACACACATGATGTGACAAACTCCCCTTCCCAAGTGAGTTTGCCATGAGCTCCTGGAGGAGCATGCTTGCCAGTCTTCTGCCCACAGACTACTGGCCCTGCAGGGAAACCTGTAAAAGACTACCGAACTTGACCGACCGTTAGCACTTATTTCATGGAACTGTTTTATGAATAGGACGATGTGCACGGTCGGTCAAAATTATGACTTCCATGGAAATCCTGAACCTCTGAACTGATCTGGGTGATTTTTGGATATGTTGGTCCCCCAGATTGTGGGGTTTTCATGTGTTTTGGGGGTACTTTCAGGTTATTGTAAAATGTACGTTTTCTGTGCCTGGAGATAATTGAGTTTAGTACAGTGCCTGACTCAACTATCTCTCAAGTACCCTTTTTTGTGTGGGAGTATCCTGGACCTGAGAGCCAATGTAATTACAGTGTGTACTTTGTCATAGTCCCCTCCCAGGTCTATGGAATGCCCCTGCAATATGTCATAGAAAACCCCTTGCATGGGGACTTGTAGATAAGGCAAGTTGTGGCTGCCATTAAACAGTTCCTGTTCACCCTCAACATAGAGCCTCACCTCATGTGTGGAGTGGACAGCTATATTCACTCTGGGGATCCCTTGGATTACAACACTAGCTCTTGTAAGAACTATCCTGCTACTCTGTCTGGAGTAGGAGAGGTCTACCCACTGGAAGCTGGATCCCTGACTTGGGTCAAGGGTGGGTGGAGGACAGCGAGACTCCAGCCAAGCTGCGGCGCCTGTGGGATTTACAGTGGTTATGGTGTTATAGTGCGGTGCTTATGGTGCTCGTAATTACTAGGAAGCAGCGATTGGCGGAGGCACCCATTTGGGGTGCCAGGCGGTCCGTCACACATGACACACACACATGACACACACGACACACAGACGCACACACATTCCATGAGAGACAGACACACACACACACATTCCATGAGAGACACACACACACACACACACACACATTCCATGAGAGACAGACACACACACATTCCATGAGAGTCACACACACACACACACACACATTCCATGAGAGACACACACACACATTCCATGAGAGACACACACACACACAGAATCCATGAGAGACACACACACACACAGAATCCATGAGAGACACACACACACACAGAATCCATGAGACACACACACACACACACAATCCATGAGACACACATACACACACACACACATAATCCATGAGACACACATACACACACACATAATCCATGAGACACACACACACACACACAATCCACGAGACACATACACACACACATAATCCCTGAGAGACACATACACATAATCCCTGAGACACACACACACACACACACAATCCCTGAGAGACAGACACACACACACAATCCATGAGAGACAGACACACACACAAAATCCATGAGAGACAGACACACACACACAATCCATGAGAGACATACACACACACACAATCCATGAGAGACAGACACACACACATAATCCATGAGACAGACACACACACATAATCCCTGAGAGACAGACACACACACACATACATAATCCCTGAGAGACAGACACACACACAATCCCTGAGAGACAGACAGACAGACACACACACATAATCCCTGAGAGACAGACACACACACACACAGCAAATATCTTGGTCATTTGACAAAAATGACTCCTCTTTACAAGACACACATTACACTTGGTATTAAAAAAATAAAGTTGCAGTTTCGATTATTTTCATTTATGCTAGTTTCCGATTTATTGAAATAAAACAAGAAAAATTAAAACCATATGGATCAGTGCTTGTTCCATGTTCTTTTGTTCCAGCTTTGCCAATTGTGCTCTTCAACCCAGTTTGCGCCATTCATAGACATGTTTGTCTCCCCCTTTGCTAAATACATCCCAGTATGTATAAAGCTCATCCTCACTCGTAATGTGTGGTTTACAGCCTTTTCCTCTTTATATAACAAAGCTGAGCAGTGATACAGTATCTGATACAGATCCCTCCATTCAATCTCTGTGCTGTTGATGTTACATATAAAGAGCTATTCTAGAGAAAAGCTGTAAAAGTGAAGCAGTTGGCTGGATCATTTAGTTGGTTTCTATGGTGACTGCTGTACATTAGCACTTTAACCTAGAATTATTGTTTATCCACAATCCCTTCGGTTTCCAAGTATTGATCTCAAACAGCAAGCTACCCTTCCTTTCCTTGGGCTTACCAGGTCCATTTAATATTAGTGTGTTTCTTCATATAAATTGCACAGATTACTGCTATGCTGCTTCTTACACATTCCATTATTCTCAAAGGGAGTTGTTTTTTCATTCTTCTTGTTAGCCTGGGCACCTTTACATGACTCTGACTCTTAAACATGTATTCCTGACTCTATAGTGATAAAAACACTATTTGGCCCTCCTTCTCCCCAAACACTCCTAAATATAGTAAAACCTTACCTTTATTCCAGTCTGCTGCAGCTGGCTCTGCTTCTGATCTGCCTGAAGTGGGGATCTGAGCCAATCACAATGCTTTCCCAAAGGAAAGCATTGGATTTGGCTGTAAGTGTCAATGTGGCAGGCCAGGGCAGAGCCAGCACAAGCCAAACACATCCCTGGTCAATCAGCATCTACTCATAGAGATGCATTGAATCAATGCATCTCTGAGGAAAGTTCCGTGTCTCCATGCAGAGGGTGGAGAAACTGAATGGCAGTGCTGCTCACTGTGCAGCACTGACCCAGGAAGCACATCTAGGAGCCATCTGACGAGTGGCCAGTGGAGGTATCCCTAGGTTAAAATTTAAACACTGCCTTTTCTCTGAAATGGAATGATTATTCTCACCAGAACAAATTCAATAAGCTGTAGTTGTTCTGGTGACTAGAGTGTCCCTTTAAAGTAGCTCTGTAAGTTTTCTTTGATCTAAACCTCATTTTTTTTGTACTATACACCCATGGTTTATATCCTCTAACATGTATACCTTTGGGCTCCTCTGAGCACCTCAGATAGTATATGCTCCCATTTAGATGTACCTGTGATTGCCAGTCCATTTATAAACATATCTATACATGGGGGTATTTAAAACATAATAACCCTTTGCAATGGCATTTAATTTAATGTGGCACTGTTAGACTGCTCCACTTCCATTCTGATTGCCTTGGGGTGCAGGGGAAAAGTAGTTTTCACTTACTTACCTGAACCTGTCCCTTGCAAATGCTGCCCCCTTCTTTTGCGCGGTCCTCTTTATCTGTCAGGAGCCAACTTCATAGACCGACGTCTTGCAGGATCCAACATAGAAATAGCCTTTCCCCCTCAGCCATCACTAGGAGCCCCACCTTTGGTCAAGCATAGAAAAAATACACAAGGCAGTGGTATGATATCATTTGATTGACTTGGAATTTCATTGACATTCCAAACAGACTTAATGAGCATTTTTTTTAAGGGGGATGGGGTGGCAGAGCTGCTATAAAATATTCCTCACTAATTTAATTGTCTGTAAAACTGTTTGCAGCAGTACTTGGGGTAAACTGAAAGAAAATACAACAGTTAAACGTGTAAAATATTTATTAAGCTGAATTGTATTGGCCACTCATGATCTCATTTATTTGTCTTCCCTGATTTCCCAAGAGCTTACAAAATTCTCTTTCTGTTTTCATTTCCACAAATTAATGGATTTGTTTAAAGTGCTAGTTCTGGCTGTTTAAAGATCTTTATTAAATTTTACCATTTAAGGTTTTTTTTTGCGGCGGGGGGAGGGGGGGGGGGGGGGGGGTTCACAAAAAAATTCACAATTGTTCCACACTGTTTACAAACACTGTTTGCATCCATGTTTGCAAACGACATTCCTTATGTTTAGTCCTATTTAAAGGGACATAATAGGGTAAATACAATGCCTCAAAAATTGCTCAAAAAATAAATCTACTCCCTCATCTGGAAGAGACGCGTATTAAATAAACATGTGCCCAGCACGATTAATTGGATGCAGATCCACTCTTCACGATCAATTTACCCATGCCCTGGTTTCCCTATTGAGTAGGAAATGACATGTGCAATTATCTGCATAGTCACGGTCCACGTTTGTCTCCCATACATTTTAGTAGTATAACAGATCATTGCTGTCTTGTTTTGTTACTGCCGTTATTGCTTTCTAAATTCTCTACATATCAGATGATGCTCACCCAGCTAAGGCATGATGGGAAATTCTATCCCAACAAAAATGTTGATTTAAAACCTTATTCCCTCATTGTGTAGATTAGCAAAATACCCATTTTATTTCCTTCTTCAGTTCTGTAATATTGTATCTGAGGAATGGATTGGTGTAACATGCATGACATCCACCAGAAGGCGTTAGAATTTTAAGTGCTGTCTGTAAAGATCAGACTTCACCGGCCAATGCTAAATGAGTAGTTTACTGAGCAAGGAAGAGGGCGTTTTAGAAGTTGATGCCCATCACTTCTAGTTAAAAGTAGTCGGCCTTCCAAATGTTTAGAAATCATGCTTTGCTTCAACAAAGCCTTCAGATGAGTAATATAAAATGTGGTTCATAAAAGTGATGATCTTAGAATGAGTCTTTGCATGTAACAGCTGTCGATTTAAGTCAAAACTACAATAAATTCTTCTCTTAGCCTTGTTTTGTGTTACAGAATAGTATATTCTGCAAAAACAAACAAACCATTAACCTCTTAAAGACTAATGACATTCTATAGCAACAATGCAATGTAATCTCTAAAGATCTCCTTCCGACATGACTCGTGCCGTTTATCGGACAGCTCTGTACAGCGCTAATGTGAAGAAATGTGTAGAAGAACATTCTACTGTGGAATTATATCTTTAAATTCCAGACAGCATAGACCAATAATTGGCCCTTACTCCAGGCTGGAGGTTAACCCTCATTGTTAATGCCTAAACATAGTGTGTGAAATTAAAAAATATACTTGCGTTTGCTGCAAATCACCAAGCTTTTACAGCATATCCAGTGATGTCAGCCATGACCAGGAAGTGACTCCGCCAACTAGCATGCACACGTTAACTTCTGTGAAGCAAAACGTGTCCCACAAACCCCTGTGCTGCCTAAACACATTATTTTATAAATTGCAAGCCTTGCAATTCAGGAGCCATTTTTATTTTTTATTTTGCTGCCAAATGGTGCAGTTTCTGTCCTGGGAGAAGTAGTAAATATTTTAGAGTCTAATTTATAATTTTAGAAGATGGATTTCATTGTTTTTTTTTTTTTTTGTTAAATTCTTTTTTTTTTTTTTTTTACCCTACTCACAAACATGAGTGAGTAGGGTAAAAGAGAAACATGCGTTTCATACGCGTTACAGTGTATTGTGTCGTGAGTGGACTTTGCTTGAAAGAAGGGGCTTTTATTTTTGTTTGGCTTGGTATGTGTCGAGTGGTTATAGTTGGCGCCTGATCTATGGAGGTCTGCCGTGTGTTATCCTCAAGTTACGTTAAGCCCATCGGCGATAATATAGACTGCTGATTTAGCGAGGAGAAATAGTTTGGGCCCCTTCTATTTAGGTTGTGTGTACGGTTTGCATCAGATTTAATCCCTATGCCATTGTCGTGGCTGCATAGGTAGCCTGGTGTAGTCTATGCTTAATGTTGCTTTTTGGTACACCTCCAGGGTCTTTTTGTCTGGGGGTTTGTCAAACCTCATCTTGGAAGTAGGGTGGGGAAAGTACCCCATTATGTCAGTAGGGCGGGGAAAGTACCCCATTATGTCAGTAGGGCTTGGTTTGTCATGTATGGTGTTACAAAACATGGTAAAACATATAGACTAAAAAATAAAAATAGAAAAAAAATGTTTTTGTCCGCATAGAGTGGAAACATATGCAAATGAATGAGGTGTTTGATGTGAGACACACACACACTTTTTTTTAAGCCACGCATTGTGTATCCGGATAACCGAACAATTGTTTGCATTCTTTCTTTAGTTACAAGTAACATTTTATGCCTCAACTTCTTTATGTACCAGCGTTCTTTGTGTAATGTGGCATTCATCCTCTGCTCCTTCAGTTGCCCTGATTCTCCAAGTGAAAACTCAAACTAAATGGTGTATAAACATACTACACAACAATAGCATATTGTGATCAAATGATCAGTAAGGTTTACCATAAGTAGTTAAGTGAATGTGTATCTGGAATTTAGAGATTATTTTTTTTCTTACTTGGCTAATTTATCCATAAGTTTTTCTTGTCAGCTCACTGTTGATAGGTGTAAATCATCTGCACATTTCCTGTCGTAATTGCTTAGGTGCATTTCTATGGAAACGATCAATACTATGGTTTGTAGTATTCTTTGATGGTGAATAAGGAAGCCACATGTCTGAAGACATTCTATGTGCAATTAACAACCTGCCTTATCTTTAATGTGTATAATGATTTTACTCGGTTTGGTAACAACAAAATAAACATTAATTTGTGTTCTTCTAGGGAACACATTTGCTGACCACTGCAATATTACTTGTGATGGCCACATCTTAACCTTAAAAGAAAAGAGCATTTAGATCTTAACGATTTGTGTGCCTGATCAGCTTCCTCTCCACTGGCCTTGAATGTGTTAATGTCTTAGGGTAGTGATAGTTAACTTTGGCTCTTCAGATATTCTGCAATTCCATTTCCCATGATGCTGTACTACCTCTGGTGTTCTAAGCTACGTGTTGGCTGAGCATCATGGGAAATAGAATCTTAAAACATCTAAAATGCCACCAGCCATAAAGGTTTTACATTCCTAAACTGGTTTGTTAAGAAGACTATGTAAATGTTGTGTAGAATTCAGTAGTTAATGGAAGTATATCCCTGCAGAATTTGACTGAGGACATAAATAATCGAGCATGCAGCACACCACACTAATCCCAATTAACTTTTCCTTTTGACCTCCAAGGTTCCCCAAACAGAGACGTAGGCCCTTCATTAGGCCTGAAGAAATCCTCCTCATTAGAAAGTCTGCAGACAGCAGTCGCCGAGGTGACTTTGAATGGTGACATTCCTTTCCATCGCCCACGCCCGCGGATAATTCGGGGACGCGGCTGCAATGAGAGCTTCAGAGCCGCCATTGACAAGTCCTATGATAAACCACCTGCTGATGACGAGGAAGATGGCATGGAGACCTGTAAGTAATGTATTGCTTATTGCTGCACGGGAACATTGTCTGAAGGAGGGACAGACACTTAAAATGACATTAGAATCATTTTGATATCATTTCTAGACGCGGTAGTGCCTGGAATCATTACTTTTGTTAATACTCCTTTTGTGAAGATGAAACCAGCACCCAAATCATCCTGGGGACTAACCGTATTTAATATCAATGAATTATTTTGTGGTTGCACATATTCATATTTATGTGTTCTAGAATTATTTAAAAACAATGAGTAACATTTCGTATTTTGACCAGAACTCCTTTTCTCTGTCCTGAGACAGCCGTGTACTTTAACAATTGTTTTGTTGTTTTTTCTTGCAATTTTATAGAGGCAAGTCAAATAAAATATATACACACATCTGAGTATTAAAAAACGCTTGTCATGTGAAAACATGATAAACTCCCCACAGGTTAATACGAATACACAATTTATTGTTGTGCTCATCTACATATCTAAGCAGGCATTGACACAATTCTGCCTTTGACACAGCACTTCAAGAATTTGTAACCACAATTCTCCCAGAATTCCCAAATCACAATGCAAATGAGCACAGACAGGCATTATCAAGCATGCATGTCAAGCTGGGAATACTGGGAGAATTATGGAAACCTGATTTCTCTGACTTTTCTTGAGATCTGTAGATGAGGGCTGCGCTGTAGAATATGTTGGCGCTATATAAATAATTGTAATAACGGGCAAAAGTAAATTTAGCAAGTTGAAAGGCAGGAACCACTCAAATAAATGTAAGGTGCTTATTATTAGAGTGATCCCTACATTATCATTATATGATAGACTACATAATGACATTTTTTTCTTTTATTCCATACATTTCTGCCATCGCTCAATG
Organism: Pelobates fuscus; assembly: GCF_036172605.1. Taxonomy (NCBI): domain Eukaryota; kingdom Metazoa; phylum Chordata; class Amphibia; order Anura; family Pelobatidae; genus Pelobates; species Pelobates fuscus. The sequence continues at coordinate 357,632,267 of NC_086320.1, read as the reverse complement.
GTAGATGTAGCTTATCTTGCAGATGCAGTTTTATTCATCACATAAGATGGGTGGAACCTCTTTATAAACTGATAGCAGCCATACCACAGCTGTAATTAGTTTGTTCACTCAGTTCCATTCACAGCTGAGCTGCAGAGAGGAGGAGCAAGGTGTCTGTCCACACACGCAACTTGGAGAGCACAGGAACACGTAACATGCCTTTCTTTGATGTTAAAGAGCCATGAAAGGCAAAGACTTCTCATTGAGCTGTATTGGGAAGTCTGTGATTGGACGGCCACAAAATCTGGGCGGGGTTAGAAGGGAAGGGCTTACAAACGCTACTGACAAGATATCTGCAGCTTTTGCAAGCTGTTTTTATAAATAGCCACAATGAAAAAAAATGCATAATTTAAATGCATAAATGTTTTCATTCAGATGGATGCTCCTTTAGTGTAAGCTTCCAATTCCTTTCCTATGGTGTAACAATGTGACAAAGCTGTGTATGTTGCAATGTTTTTACAGTTTAGAGGAGTAGCCCACATGTTGGGCTTTTTGAATAAAGATTCCTGTAAAGGCATTCTCCATGTAATGCAGCCATCCCAACTATGGTTTATGAATGACATTGCTAATGCCAGCTTTGGCCGCTTTTATCTCCTCTTCTTTCTCCATATGCAGTGCCCATTGCCCTTATATGTTCATCACATCACGTGGAGAGATATGGCTTACTTAGCAAAGATAGTAGAAATAAAAGGTGGTGCGAAAAGGCCTGGATATGCAGATTTTAGGGGACAGGTGTAATAGTATAAAGAGCTATTTGTATTAAACCTTTATTATCGTCTAATTCGGCACTGCATGTTTAAAATGTTATTAGCGTAGTTCTGAACGTGAAAGTGGCGTGCTGTAATTACCATTCACAACAAAACACACATGGCATTATGGAAGTATTAAACGTGTAGTTGTTGTATACCGTGGATTGTACAGGCTAAAAAGTGTATTACCTCAGCCCAGCATAAACAAACTGAATCATTATATTCCATCTGTATAAATAGACTGTAAAGTGCATTACAGATCAGAGTAGACCTACTCATTATACTGTCAGTAGTATTTTTGTTATCACTATAAAAAAGGAAGCAAATGTTGATTTTATAAATGCAGTACAATTAGATTGTACATTGCTTTCAGATACCGTACTTTATATTAGTGAGTTCTGCAGAGAGAATCGGGCTTGATAAGACTCTAAGGCAAATGTTATATGTGTACAAGAATTGAGTTTGCAAGGTGTTATATCTTCAATCCATATTAGAATAGAATCTGCAAGGTGTTTAATATTAGCATGAGGAAAGCATTAATGTGTTTTATAACAGTGTATAAATAAACCTTTATGGGTGTAAAGTGTAAAATATTAGTATGAACATAGACTCTGAAGCAGCATTATTATATCAGTATGAGAATAGACTCTGTGAGGAGCATTATATTATATCAGTATGAGAATAGACTCTGTGAGGTACATTATATTATATCAGTATGAGAATAGACTCTGTGAGGAGCATTATATTATATCAGTATGAGAATAGACTCTGTGAGGTACATTATATTATATCAGTATGAGAATAGACTCTGTGAGGTACATTATATTATATCAGTATGGGAATAGACTCTGTGAGGTACATTATATTATATCAGTATGAGAATAGACTCTGTGAGGTACATTATATTATATCAGTATGGGAATAGACTCTGTGAGGTACATTATATTATATCAGTATGGGAATAGACTCTGTGAGGTACATTATATTATATCAGTATGGGAATAGACTCTGTGAGGTACATTATATTATATCAGAATGGGAATAGACTCTGTGAGGTACATTATATTATATCAGTATGGGAATAGACTATGTGAGGTACATTATATTATATCAGTATGAGAATAGACTCTGTGAGGTACATTATATTATATCAGTATGGGAATAGACTCTGTGAGGTACATTATATTATATCAGTATGGGAATAGACTCTGTGAGGTACATTATATTATATCAGTATGAGAATAGACTATGTGAGGTACATTATATTATATCAGTATGAGAATAGACTCTGTGAGGTACATTATATTATATCAGTATGGGAATAGACTCTGTGAGGTACATTATATTATATCAGTATGGGAATAGACTCTGTGAGGTACATTATATTATATCAGTATGGGAATAGACTCTGTGAGGTACATTATATTATATCAGTATGGGAATAGACACTCTGAGGTACATTATATTATATCAGTATGAGAATAGACTCTGTGAGGTACATTATATTATATTAGTATGAGAATAGACTCTGTGAGGTACATTATATTATATCAGTATGAGAATAGACTCTGTGAGGTACATTATATTATATCAGTATGAGAATAGACTATGTGAGGTACATTATATTATATCAGTATGAGAATAGACTGTGAGGTACATTATATTATATCAGTATGAGAATAGACTGTGAGGTACATTATATTATATCAGTATGGGAATAGACTCTGTGAGGTACATTATATTATATCAGTATGAGAATAGACTCTGTGAGGTACATTATATTAGTATGAGAATAGACTCTGTGAGGTACATTATATTATATCAGTATGAGAATAGACTCTGTGAGGTACATTATATTATATTAGTATGAGAATAGACTCTGTGAGGTACATTATATTATATCAGTATGGGAATAGACTCTGTGAGGTACATTATATTATATCAGTATGAGAATAGACTCTGTGAGGTACATTATATTATGTCAGTATGAGAATAGACTCTGTGAGGTACATTATATTATATCAGTATGGGAATAGACTCTGTGAGGAGCATTATATTATATCAGTATGAGAATAGACTCTGTGAGGTACATTATATTATGTCAGTATGAGAATAGACTCTGTGAGGTACATTATATTATGTCAGTATGAGAATAGACTCTGTGAGGTACATTATATTATATCCGTATGAGAATAGACTCTGTGACTCTTTTCAGAGAATACAGTTTTTACATTACTGACTAGTAACACCTTTAGTGGCAGTCACTCACATGGCCACTAGAGGTGCTTCCTAGTCTAGTGCTGGACAGTGTGCAGCACTGGCATTCAACATCGTCATGCTCTGCGTGGAGGCGCTGAACATTCCCCATAGAGATGCATTACGTCAATGCATCTCTCTGAGGAGATGCTGATTGATGCAGCGCAGTGTATGCGCATGCATAATAGCCTCCCAATGCTTTGGATTGGCTGAGATCATCCAAATCAATGATCTCCATCATGGAAGCAGGTTTAGACTGACGCAGCGTGGGAAAGGTAAGGAAATTCACATCTTCCATGCGATCGGTGGAGGACCGAAGACCTAAATAGTTTAACACTATAGTGTCAGGAATACATGTTTGTATTCCTGACACTATAGTGTTCCTTTATTTTACTTTAGTTTGAAAACTATACAAACCAAGGATCTATACAATCCATGTTCGTATGGTTGTAAAGAATTAATTTTTATTTTATTTAGCTCCTTAGAGCTGGTCTCGCAGTTTTGCAGGGCACAGTCCGTGCTGCCTGACTAGACTGTGCCTATTATGTAATGCTGACTCTGTATTTTTAGTTTTTGGGACTGGTAAACATTGTCTCTGTTTCCTCTCACTCGCAGTAATTACAGGGTCTGTAGGAAGAAGTGTCTGCACACTAGTTTTCGAGGAAATGTCGCTTTCCTGCATTTTTCCTTGAAACGTACTTTGAAGGGTTGGCATACCAGCTAATCATGCTGAAATAATGAATTGCAATTATTCCCCCTTTAGCATTTTTCTTTGTGTGCTCGACATAGTTACTATACACCATTGTGCTTTACCCCCCCATCTCCACCCTTAAAATGTCTGTTTAAATTATTAAATTACCTCTGCTGAGGTCATTGCACAATGAGAAGTTTCTTCATGAATGGCAACAAATTAGATTAAATTGTGTCTAGCCATAGATTTCATGCAGAAAACAGGCTTGATGTCAGCCCACGCCAGCCATTCCCTGGGTACGAACATAGGTTTGCGTAAAGTGATCCTAATTGGACTGGTCTAAAGGATATCACTAACGTCTGTTGGGTAGGACCTACTAAAACAATAGGAAAATATGCTGACACGTTATGTGACACTGAGATTTAAAATGCATTTTTACTTAACACCTTCACTGCCAGGTATTTAGGGCTCTGCATTGACCTAATGGACATATGGACCTTTGCATGTCTGAGATCTTATCTGGTGGTGTCCGGGACTTTAAACTTGAAGCTCACTTTATACCTGGTTTACTACTATATAATATCTTCAACTAGGATTGGAATTCTCCTTCCATCAATGTTTCATGTAATTTGGTAGATCTTCAGTAGTATAAAAAGTTCTCTTAAAATAAATGTCATCGCCATAATTAAACGTTCAAACAATGATGTCCACTATTTCGTAGCTATTTGCCGCACGTAAAAGGGGACTCTTTAAATACCTAATTCCTGCATTTGTTTGAGTTCAATTCACTCCTAGATTGGCTTTTTGGATAGGAAAGTTTGAGAAGCACAAGCGTAATCAAATTAGAGTAGCAGATTGCTCGGTTTTGGACTTCTGGCCATAAAAGAACTGAGCAAGCTTTTTTTTTTTTTTTTTTCTCCCTTCCTTAGAAGATTAGCAGAAGAGATAGTCGTGATTCTGCTATAAATTCTAAAACTTTTAAATTGGGCTTTGCTCAGTTTTTTTTTTTTATTTATTTTTTTTCTAATGTCCAGCTGGCAGACAATGCAATACAAACAGCCATGAAACAATGGGGGTACGGCAGCTGGTAGCAGAGATTTAACATTTCCAAACTACGATCCCCTTTTTTTCTGATAAAGCTGTATCGTAGTCAGAGATATTGATCTTATACAAACAAAATGTTAGGCATTGATGGATAACTTTAAAACACCAGTTGTTTCTGAAATACATTTCCCATGAAAATTCAACACACAAGAGAATGACAAATAGGAGTGTAATAATGGGGTTTATTTGAGGGAATATGAATTAAAACTTAACTTTTAATTAGAGTGAAAGTTCAATATGCTCAAAATTATCTAGCAATTTGCTGGCGCTTTAAAAATAATAATGACATTATGACCCGTGATGTATATACCCCCTCTTAACAGCCAATAACCAAAAAGCATTCTAATAAGTGAACAATGAAAAAATGAGAAAAGAGGGGTAGGTTATCTCAAATCAGAACTCCAAACCTGGTAAAATTAGAGTATATAGACAAAAGTGTAGTATTACACTGATAGATAATATAGAAAAAAAAATGGGATGACAAAATATTCCCATAATATTCCCAAAAAATAATATCCCCCCCCCTTTTTATTGCCTCAAAGCTTAAATTGCTACAGAATACAGTACTGCATATACAGCACAAACAATACAGTGAGTCCCTACCCTTACCTTGTGTGTCACTATACCCCACTCCCTCTACCATGTAAGCTCATTGAGCAAGGCCCTCCTTCCCCTCTGTTCCTGTGCTTCCAACTTGTCTAGGTATAACTGTGATATCACGTTTAGTTATCACTCTCCTGAAAGTTAACCTGTTAGCCCACCCATTGTACAGCGCTACGGAACTTGTTGGCGCTTTATAAATTATAATAATAAATAACTTTGTCACAGGGGAGTTAGCCGCACTGGTCTTGTCAGTAAACATTTACTATAACTATGCTAGTGCTTCTGTTCTCTCCTTGCCTTGGAACCTCTATCTGTGCCTTCGAGGGCACCTATTTGTAGCATGTCAGGCTAGCTAATCCCAATAATACCCTTTCCATGTAGTTTAAAATGGTGCTAGCATTTACTAAAAACGTGGATCCTCACGGTTAGGTAAACATTAATTAAGACTGCAGGTCTGTCCAATCTAAGTATTCAATATCAGTATTGCACCTACCCGAGGATACCACAGAGCCCCTGATGTGTGCGTTTCGCGAGTCAGGGGGATCTGTGGTATCCTCTAAACATCAAAACATTGAGTTTAATGAAGCAGGTTTGGTGTATAGATCATCATTGACTCGTTGCTTTCCTATGGTGTTTTTTAACACTCTGGATGTCCTCATTAAACTCAGTGAAACTACAGGAGACGCCCCTAGTGGCTGTCTGGTAGACCGTTACTAGATGCAGTCTTAACACTGAGTAAACATTGCACCTTTCTCTATAACTACAATGTTTTACATTGCAGGGTTTAAGGAAAGGGGCACTACATCTAGACTGAGCTAGAAGTGGTCTGGGTGCCTATTATGTCATTTTAACTTTCTTTTGAAGTTTCTATCTCCTGCTCTATAAATTAAGTTTTAATCCCTCACAGGCTCTAGAAGGCAGGAGATAAACTCTGGATTAAACAGACTGTGCAATGAAAGAAGCTAAAGTATCTAGGTTCCTTTGCAGGAAGTGTTTAGGAAGGCTGTGTAAATCACATGTAAAAAAGTGTGGCTTGGTCTGTATAAAAAATAAAATAAAAAAAAAGTATTGCAATGAGAAATGTAGCCAATTCATTATTGCTTAAAAAGGCCCAAACTGTTGTCACCATGTCACTGAAAAGCATCATTACATTTCACTTTCAGTATTTACATGATGACCAATTATTATGGGCACTTTGGATGTATGTTGACTCCATTCTTCAGAAGTCCAGGAAGAACTGTGATATCATGTTTAGTTATCACTCTCCTGAAGGTTCATATAGTAACATTTACTGGAAAACTTTCTTAAATTCAGTTCAAAATAGAATTATCCTTAAATGAGTTCTTTAACCCCTTAAGGACCAAACTTCTGGAATAAAAGGGAATCATGACTTGTCACACATGTCATGTGTCCTTAAGGGGTTAAGGAAAGAACAGTCTATTCATCTTAAATAGGAAAAAAAACCATAAATGTCACATAATGTCCTGTTTCATTTAAGTGAAAATTCATGTAGAAAATATAAAATGCAAGGTTGAATCAAAATAATGCTCTTTTTATATACCGGAGGTCATAACTTAAAGCGGCACTGTCATGCCGAATTTTCCCCAATCGATTCCTCTTCTCTCCCTCTGTCAGGATCTGTTCTTCATTTCTCCCTGTCTGCTCTAGTTTTCTTTAAAACATAAGACAAAGTATGAACTATTTTGTTTTATGGAGGTTTCCGACACCTGACTATTTCTTACCAGCGGAGGAGCAAAGTGTGCTTCATTTCCTGTGGTCAGAACATTTTTCCCACAATTCTTACCTTTCCTCCGTGATCACGCTATTCTTCCTGTCAGTATTCCCGAAACTCCTGTCACCTACCGAATTTCGTCCTAACAGAATGAGAAAAATTTTCAAAAAAGAAAACAGAGTTATGAGTCAAATTACACAGCATGGGAAAATTCCGAAGAACTTTCTCACGCTGTGTAAAATGACACAGAGCAATCAGCGCTGTGACAAATGTTTAGACTTACTTGTCAGTCTCTTCATTTACCTGTCAGAGCAATCTGTTTGGTTGGCTTAAATCAACCAATCAGAGCGCTCTTGGCCTAATTGAAGGACTTGGGAAGACTTTATAAGCCTTTTCCCGCCCTGCAGAGCTCAGTCTGCGCGGTGCCCTCCATAAGTGAAGATGGATTATTTTTTTTAACGTCTGGGTTTTTTTTGGGGGGGGTCGTATTTTCTTTTTGCATTTAGGTTTTTTATTTTATTTTCAAAGTTTGACGGGTATTATGGATTTGTATTTGGCCTTGAAAAAGGTTTTTAGAGAAAAGAAGACCTCAAATGGTAAGTTTGTTTTATTTACAGGTATGTCGTTTTATTGTGTTGGGGTGAGGGGGTTAGGTAGGAATGAAATTATTTGGGGGGGGGTGACATAGGCACTTAGGGACCCGCTAATCACCTGGGGGGATGGGAGAGGAGACAATAGGTCACTACCCCAACCCCCCACCCACTGCTCATGGGTGAGGACCAGGGGGAGGACAATAGGAACCCCCTCCCCCATTTTCAATAAAGAAAAACCTTGAAGGGTATGTTATAAATATCTAAACTGTCCATAAACATTGTCAGATTGCCTTGTTGGGTGTACAGTACCTGTCAGCTAGGGGAGGTTCTTCAGCCTCCCTTTTACCCGCTGTTCTTCGATTCAGATGTGTTCACTGATGTCAGCAATAGGGCGTCTTTGTGCAGCAGCAGGAGTGAGAAACCCAACAATCGCAACCCACTCTTTATGACCACACTGATACTTTAACAATTCTATCAGCACTGATTGTCATATACCAATAGAAACATATATATATATATATCTTGAAATTATTGTGATGTGAACTTTCTCCAATTTAATTGGTTAATCACTCCTATTTGAAAAACTCACGTTCATTACGTGTGTGTGTGTGTGTGTGTGTGTGTGTATATATATATATATATATATATATATATATATATTAGCTTTTTTTTCCCCCATACACCCATTGAACATGCCAATGTCTACTACATTTATTATTTCATGATCCGGAGGGATATGTTTTTATTTTCAACAAAAACCCTTTTGTAATACTAGCACTATGAATTCAAGAATTGTCCTTACCGCCATATTTGGTTAGTTAATGACAGAACATGTATGTATAAACATAGTTCTGAACATGTTAACGTCCTTAGTTATAGATTAATGGATAATTTATCTAGGTCTGACTGCATCATGCTTTCACAGGTACTAATAAATCCGTTTTGGACCCAGCAAACAGTTCCACGGAATGGGGTAGGTATGGTTAAGAGAGACAAAACTCTCTCGATACACGGTGTAAGAGTTGCACATATTTGGGAAGAGGAAAACCTGCATGTGAAGTTGTGTTGGGTCACCCTACTTCCACCATCCTAGGGGTCCTAGTAAACTTGAGTAGTGTGTCCGAAACCTGATTTGTTAAAATAAGAGCCTGACATAGAAGCTGGAGTATCTTTGGTTGTGGTTTTGATGAATTGTACGTTATCTGCTTTGCCTCCTGTCCCCCTAGTGGAAGAAGATACAGAGGAGAGTTCGCGATCAGGCCGGGAGTCTGTCTCTACGGCAAGTGACCAGCCACACTCATTGGATAGGCAAGTCAATGGCTCTGGACAGGAAAAAGGGGACCGCAAAAAGGACAAGAGTGGAAAGGAGAAGAAAAAAGACAGAGACAAGGATAAAAATAAAGCAAAGAAAGGGGGAGTGCTTAAAGGCCTTGGAGACATGTTCAGGTAAGAGACGAATTGCTTTGCGAGAGAACTTGCAGACAGCATGTATTCTTTTTTTTTTTACTTTTAACACTTCGTTAACCAAAACTAATAATTTACCCACCTCTGCATGTGAAGAGCTTGTTTAAAGGCCATGTTAATGGGGGGAAGGGGGGTAGAGAATAACATTGGGGCAATCCTGAATATAAGTCGGAAGCAGTCAAGTCATGTTCGGTACCTGTGACTGTACCCACCTTAGAAGGACAAATTTATCTTGTCTTGCTTCAGGAACCAAATGTGACATTGTACGGTCAGTAATTCATTGTCTGTTCAGCACTGATTACACTAGCTGTGCCAGTGACTGGTGTAAACAGCCACACACATTTCCCCTGTTGCTTTACATGCATGTTAAGAATAATGCCTTTGTACTTCTAGAATGGGGTTTTGGAGTCTTCACTGTATATCTGTTTTACTGTTACCATCTCCTTTTGCTAGCAAGTGGCTGGCTTAGTCTGATATGAATGGAGTCCCTCGAGAACGGATGAGGTTTGAGTTCCTGCACGTTCTCCATCCTTTTCCCAGCCCATCTCGCTGACTCCTCGGCTGTGGCTTTGAGTAATTAGCTAGTAATTAATAAGATGTGTTATCCCATGAGAGATGGGGCTGTGAAATAGCGCGTTGCTGGAACAAAGATAATTATAATAAAAAATCATAAATGTACAAAACTAAACGGAGTGAGAAAAACTCCACACCACTTCAGTACCATTTTGTCTTAATATTATTATGATTTATTAATATGTCACATCTAATAGTGCATATTTACCCCCATCACGTCCCAGGAGTCGAAAAGCTTGTTTTAGTAAAGTAATTACATTTTTGATTTCTGTTGGGATTATTTGTAATATTTTAAAGCCCCCACAGTTCATCCATAAGGTCATTCTGAATTTTAATGTGACCTGATGACATCATACCATCCTTTCCCAGCACGGCGCAGAATCAAGTGAAAACACAAATGTGTTTAGACACTGAGATGAGATCACTGAATTTGGTGTTAAGCAATGCTGGCATGTTTTGGGTTAAAATTAATAGTTAATATAGAGTACCTCTCTGCCAGTTTTGACCAAACCACTGTCAGCTGGAGGACCCTAACAGTGAAAGTGCTAATAGACAGCCAAAAATAAACACGTGTGTACTTCACAGGATGTTTCTCAGACAAAAGCCTTGCTAGTACACCCCCCCATGTGAATAACAATGCATTATTTAAATGTAACTAAGACATAAAGTGCAGTTCTAGAATCACCATTTCATACCCCCTGATGCATCCACCGAATGTTTTAGATAATTGAAATTGCCGTGACTTCTAGCTTTTTCTATTGTTTGTAAATGGACTGATACATTTTATTGCGTTCATTTGTAACAACATTTTCAGGGCTGCGGTAGTGTGCATTTTTGTGGGCGTAAATTACCAGAATTATTTTAATGAAACGATGACCTTTTGGGGGAGCAAGCATGCTTTGTTAAAGGGAGAAAAAAAATATCTTAAATGAATGCAGTAGAGCTGGGTGTTTGGTGAATTTTGCTATAGCAGAATCTAAATACCCATCTTAAATCCTCTTAACACATTGCATGTAAAGAAGTAAAATGGAATAAAACTAGGAATAAAAGGAATTTAATTTCCCAAAAGAATAACACGTTCTGGTTTGGCTTGTCCTCAAATATACATCTGCAAATGTATCGACCAACACCAGAAATCCAACTGCCACAATATCATAGCTGCAACACGTATTATTGGCTCCTAAATATTTTCAATAATTTATATTTACACCTATCCTAAAAATCCAGAATGGCTTTTGAAACATGATTAAAGCTATTGCGGAACTGTGGGTAACCCTGACCATTCCTCAATAAATTTAAGAACATTACTGCTGTGGTTTCTATGAGGCCTGCATCATTGATAAAGGATTAGCCGTTACCCTTTAAATGAAGCACCAGGATTTGCCCGGACCTTTTTCTATTGCGGATGAAGCGAGGACAGTTTCTGGTTCTGTGTGGAGCACTCTTTCACTTCCTGCTTTCTCGATATGTCTACCTGACTCCATATTGTACAGGCATTCAACGCTCTTCTAGTATGCCACCCAGAACTGGGCAAAGTTAGCACCTCGCAGAGAAAGTAAAGGATAGGGGAGGAGCATGTTATTATTGAAATCTTCATTATGAAATATAAAATAGGGGTAACACTACTCATAGAGTAACAGGTATTGCGGTATACTTGTGTATTGGGAAAGATTGGTATCTTCCAAAGATTCACTGCATATCATGGGGAACACAGATCATAGGCTCACACACCTCCTCTTCTCCATACAAATGTTATTTTCTGTGTTTTCTCAGTGTTTGATCACTAGGTAGTTTGCTTGTACTGTACATCATGTGAGATCTGATTGACACCCTTGTAAGTGGAGGATTAAATTAGAAGCCATTACTGTAGAAAATGCTGCATTATTCATACTTCTTGAAATGTTTGGCCCGTGTCTGGCTTACTGTACGCACCCTGTAATCTATATCTTGTAGCCAGCACAAAATAGTAATGAGCCTTGCAACCATGATTAGCAAATGCAATGGGAAATATTATAGATTTTCACAACACTTTAGGGCCATTGTGTCCAAGATACTGTATTATTTGGCACACCGCAAAGTCTTTGTCATCACAATGACATAGCTGATCACAATCTCATGCATATAATATAAATATGACATGGTGTACCCTGTAAAGAATGCTGTGGGTTAAAGTTTAGTGATGGACAACTTTGGAAAATCAGATGTTTCAGTACTATATATCCCATGATGCTCAGCAAGCCCTGCTGTAGATGACATAACTATGATATTACAGTGTGTTACAAACCATCTATATCTTGAATTGATCCATTTTAAAATCTGTTTAGCAGCATTTAAAAAAAATAAATAGAAAAATTCTAGCTCATTTTGGGCATATTGGGCATGAAGCGTCAGCGTGCAAAACATTTCCTGTTTTCTGTACAGGGAAACATTGGTTGCTGCTCTGCAGATATCAGACCCCGATATCAGAGATTGGTCGCTGAATAGTAAATTGATTATTCTTATATCTCCCTTCTCATCGATATACATGTCCACAAAATCCACCAAATAGTATATAATAGTATTGTGCTTTTTTTTCCTGACACTGAATGTTTTTATTTAATTTTCTTTATTTGTATTGTTTCATTTACCGATCTGGCTGCGGACATCGCATCTTTTCCGAAGCCTTGTTTTATTTAATTATTTTTCTTTCGACTTATTCATCAAGGCTGCTCCACAGCCAAGCACTGACAGATATTCAAACTTACTATAGCTTGGTTAGATGGAAATAATAACCCACTTGCATTATAGTTTCAAACTCGCCATGGAAAGAAATGTTCGGGGGACCGTGCCATTTTAACTTTATTCCCCTCAGTCCACCCCTGAGGCTGCCAGGACCAATTATCTCCTAACAACCACCACAATTTCTTTAATGGTAGAAAGTAAATGTTCAGAAATTGCTGCTTCTCTGTTATACTGATACACATTATTTTTCTTTGGTTTATGGTGTGCCAAAATACATCTACAATGGTTCATATGTATATAAAAAAATACACAAACCAGTGCACTCGCTTATTAACTAAATAGTGATTTAAAATCCTAAATAGTACTATGTAAAAACATCTCACCTAGGTAAAAAAATAATGGGGGTTTGGTTACATTATATGATCATACATTGCATAAGCCTGCCAACTGCATCAAAGTACCCCATTCTTGGCAGGTCCTACTCTAGCAGCCTAATGCTTGCTCTTATGAGATTAATCCACTTACTTGGGAAAGGCTTCCTTACTGGGACTCTCTGCAAGTCAAGGCTAAATAGGATCCTGGAATGAGACACCTGTGGCAGGGAGGGGTGCAAAACCCAGGGGTTGGCCTAGACCCCCACAATTATAAACAAAGTCAGGAGGGCTGCACTCACCTAAACATGCATATATTATAGGGTGCTACTGGAACCAAAATAAAAAAAATACACAAACCAGTGCACTCGCTTATTAACTAAATAGTGATTTCAAATCCCTAATAGTACTATGTAAAAACACCTCACCTAGGTAAAAAATAATGGGGGTTTGGTTACATTATATGATCTTGAAAAAGACTCGGCAGGGTCGAAACGTCGATTGATTTTTGTACATTACACATGGATTAATAAAGCACTAGTTTTTTTTACAACACGAAGACCTGTGAGTGCATTTTGATTTTCTATTTTTTGCTTATATATATATATATATATATATATATATGTGTGTGTGTAAAACAGATAACATTTGTTTCTTGTAATACCTTTTTTATTGGCCTAACAGATTTTTTAATGACAAGCTTTCGGGAGAACCTCCCTTTCTCAAGTCTGAAGCATTTCTGAGCAAGACGACACATAGAATTCAATGTGTTGAGTAGTGATACAGGGGTTAAAGCGACATGAGATAAGACACAGGTTTGTTATATATTCAGTCTTTAATTATATCGGACTGTAAAATGCAGTTTGTTCTTTGTAAAAGCCGCAGCGCCCTTGCTTAGTTACAACTAAATCGCAATCCTGAGAAATGTATGTGAATTGGCAGTGCCATAAAACAACATTTATTCATTTCGTAAATTGTGGTGCCGATAAAGCGAGCTCAATTGTAATAGACATTTTAATATACGCAGCCTTTGTAAGGACATTAAAATGACTTTTAGTTGGAAACGCATTCATTTGATTTGCTCATTATTACATTGTTCTGAGTGCATGAGGAGCGGGATCTGCAATAAACATGATGTAAGATCTGATTTGTGCTGGTCTTTATCCAATTGTACTTTATGTATATTTAAATGGGTAAATTCTGATTGATCAGGTTTTATCCTCCATAAATCATTTTGCAGCATCTATACTTTAGTTGAAGATCTATTCAATAATTTTTTTTTTTTCTGCCATCCAAATGTGTCTTTTCATTGTTAGCGTTATGACAGGTGTCAGACTATCTATCGTTTACTCATAGGGCAGCAAGTAGTTGTGCTGTCAAACAGTGCCCTGTTAAATTGGGGTTAGCTATAGTACAGTGCACCTGCTTTGCTAAAGGAGGGTCAGAGACTGTTCTGTCAAGATGAATCGTGGCTGCAGGCTCATTGATTTAACCACTTGTTAGTCAAGGCTAATTCCAGGCTACTGGGATTCTGTGAGAGCCCATCGATGTGTGATATCCTTCTCCATTTGCTTTGAAACGATTGCTGCAGTAACCTAATGTTTACATAATGTTAGGAAGAAATCATCAACAGCCAGCTGTTGTAGAACTACAACCGCCATGATTTTTTTTTTTGCCAGTGTTAAGATTGACAAAGCATCATGGGGGTTGTAGTACTGCATCAACTGGGAAGGTTTACTTTTCTTCTGCCCCAATGTAAAACAAAAAGTTAGACAAAATCCATAAATAGCAAATATTGCATTTAGGTGATTTCATTATTATTGCCATTTATATAGCGCCATCAGATTCCGTAGTTTAAAAGCGGTACTCTCAAGTGACTTATTAACATACAGGATAGTGGTTATAATGCTTTGAGTCTGTGGGATTATGTATTTTTGTTTCTCTTCAAATCAGGCTGACTCGGGAACCCAAAGCCTGCCCTTTCTCCTGTTGACTTGACATTGTGGAATTAACCCCTCCTCATAATTCGTTTCAATGTCATCCAATCTAGCCGACCATGATATGAATGCAAACAGTGATTGGTGTCTACTTAGGCCAGTTAAGCAGTGTCCAGTGGCCGCCAAACTCTCCAAATTAGATAGCCTCCTCAACTCTGGTGTTACAGGTGCGTGCATTGTCCCATTCACGCTCCCTCCTTTAGTCTCTGGCGTGATGATGTCATCATGGAGGGGGTAATAGGATTGCTTGAGCAGTGGTGATACAATGTAGGTCTTATACAAGGTACTGATTTACTGCGCAGGAATTAAATGTACCTAAGAAATTGAGAATTTGTTTTATTTTCAAATACAAAAAAATAAAAAGTTTTCTGATTTGGTCTTCTGTATTTTACCTCAAAGCCATATGTTTGTGTGTGTTACCTCTGTGTCTGTGTGTCGGTGCTCTTCTTGTGTAAGCATGTGTGTGTATTGGTGTCCTCAGTGTTCAAATATTCTGTGCATATAATATTTTCTTTTTGTGGCTTTTATACTTCAGATTATTAGTTCATACACAATGGACACATTAGGTCGTATTTATTTAAAGCACATTCTTTACTACCTTTAACCAGGCTTATTCTCCAATAATTAAAAATTACTATTGAAATGCATTTTTTATTTATTTTTAATTTTTTTTGTATTTGTCTAAAGTTTTTGCCAAGCAGTGGCCATAAAACTGTAAACTCAATTCATTTGGGTCTTCATCACTTTCCCTTCTGCCAAATTAGCTTTGCTGCGATTACATTTGTACCGTTTACCAATTTAATAGCGCTGTGGAATACGTTTTCGCTTGATATGCAATATCGCCAAACACTCTTAGTGGAGCATTGCAGAATATAATATAATATGTGGATTTAGAGGGAAATAAGCAAACCTTTACTGAATCCATCAATATTCAGCCCGCAGCAGGTGTCTCTGTTCATCACATGCTACTGGGTTTGGACTTTTGAATAAGTGACTTGATTGTCCCAGAGTTAAATACACCCAACACATTGTCTACTAATGGATGTCGCAGTGTGCATTGTGTTGGCCTTCTGCCAGTTCTCAGTGGGGATTTTAACCCGTTTACTGCCAGGAAGTTTGATGGCATGGGACACTCGACATGCTACTGTCTCAGTTTATAGTTTTAATACATGTCAGATGCGGTTTGCATGAGTTAGCAAAGTAACATCTAATTGTGTTCCATACCTCAATAAATAGAGAACATGCAATTAGAATGCAAATGGGAGATAATCTAGTGGAGTTTTGGAAGTTGTCAGGCTGATAGAAAACACTGAGATTATACGTGTTCGGATTCCAGATGATTAAATCCAAACCATAAACTGGCAAATCTACGGAGGCTTTATTTACATTTTTTTTTTCGTTCCCTATATTTTCCATTAACAGATGTTTTTTTTCTGTTTTTTTTTCCTCTCCTCTCTCTTTCCAACATAATGAAGTGTCAGACTGACCTGTTGCCAAAGACAAGTTCATAGTTGCTAATAACATATTCTCCAAGTTTTTTTATGTCAGCCAGCTTAAATAGAGACCCTTTGACATTCACGGCACAGCATCTTACTTCAAAGCACAGAATAGGAGGCACGGAGCATGACAGCTGAACCTTCTCAGACCCTCTCTGACGTCCCTTAACATCCCTTTCTACAAGGCGCCCTGTTCGCTCAGGAATGCAAGTGTCAAAGATGACACCTATTTTATAATCACTGCAAAAACTAATCTCTTTCTCGAAAAGATGTTGCTGACAGTTCTGAGTTTCTTAGTCAATTTTCGTTTCAGCTTATGTAGAAAATGTGAAATCATTTTTTTTTTTTTTTCTCATCCTGCTTCTTCTTTCTGTAATTGAGTGAAAATTAAAGGGTAGGCTCTTTTCAGCTTCAAACAATGCCTGGCTAAAAACATGAAAGGCTGGGTACCCATTCATGGCTGCAAATTCTGCAAATCTGTGCATGACAGAAGCCGGCTGATAAGAATTCAATTGAATCTGCTGTTCAGTGGAGAAATAGCAATTACACTGACTCGTTTCCTGCTCTGTAATATACGTGTAGGGATATATAGATACTCAGCGACTGTACCATTTTTATGGAGAGCCATGAGTGCATACACACCTGTTCTCACAATTGTTTAGGTTGGACCGTATAACAATAGATGTTTTTAACCATCGCAGTGGCTTAACTTAACCCAACAAGTCAGAGGTTAATGGTTCAGTTTAAGTTGCACTAAATTGATTTGCTTTGACATAGCTTAGTTGACACAGAGAGTGATGTTTACTGTGCGAATGAATGAGTATTGGAACATTTGAGTAACTCATCTCTAAAAATATCTTGAGTCAATATCCCTTTAAATTGTTCAAGCCCAGATACCTTTTTCCGTTATTTCCTATGCTTGTGTTTCTAGAATATCAGATTGTCTGGTTTGTAATAGCGTATCTAATTCTATTATTAGTTTTATTATTTATATAGCGCCAGCGAATTCCACAGCGCTGTACAATAGGTGCACTAACAGACATCTATTTACAACAAGACGCATTGCGCGCACAGGAACACAGGATGTTGATGGCCCTGCTCAAACAGGAACACAGGATGTTGATGGCCCTGCTCAAACAAGCTTACATTCTAGAGGGAGTTGGGTAAAGTGGCACAAGACGTAAGGCTAAGATGCATTTTATATACAGGAAAAAGCTTACTAGAATAGCTTACAGTGAAGTTTTAGTTTATTGGATGACACAGTTGCAGGGTGGGTTACCACGGTGCGGTGAGTGAAAGCTAATGACAGTTTAATATTTTGAAGGAGCTGAGACTGGGTGAAAGTTTAGCCGATTAGGGACGGGAGTTCCATAGGACCTGCCCTAGAGAAGCCTTGAAGGTGGGTGTCAGAGGTGCAAGTCAAAGAGAGGCTAAACTCAGATCTACAGCACTAACACTTACTGTAATGGATGGTGTTATGAGTGTATCACAGAGCTCCACAGCACTAAAACTCACATTTAATGGATAGTTGCATATGTTTTTTCACAGAGCTTTTCAGCAGTATAACCTTAAATGTGTAGTGTTTCTGGATGTAACACAGAACCCAGCACTTTGGACTGCAATACAACTCACATTTATAGCTTTGTGTGCATAAATCTATAGCAATACTCCGCAATATTAACGCTTACTATTATATGCTGTGTGTATGAATGACAGAGCTCCACAGCTTAGTAATATGAATGTATTGGAGAGCTCCATAGCACACAAGTCGGTATTCAATCACCCCAAATATATTTATAAATTAGTCTGTGTGTACTTTGCCTTTACAAATGACACTCCGCACTCTGTTACACCAGTAGCAATCAGTAAGTTCCTGTCTCCTTACACCTCTAGTAAATTGAGAATTGACTTTTAACACTAAGCAAAACATTAAGTAAAAAAAACAAATCCAATGTTTCCTGAGTTTAAAGTGTGTTTTAATTTAATTTATTTCCTAAATTTCTCGGTTATCAACTCTCCAGAAATTACATCCGACTGTATATGCCAAGCAAGAAATCTTGAAATCCTAAGGTTTTCCCTCTTCATCATGGCATTAACTGACGCACACTCGTACATCACAATGCCTTGTTAGGCCATCTGGTCGAGCCTGAGTTTAATTTAATCTGTAATCTTATGTTTATTTAAGCGCACCCTCATGTAATGCAGTGTCATTTTCTTTTTCATAAACTTTAATCGAACGGTGCAATAACCATAATCATAGAAATTTTATGCAAAGCGTGAGCTAATCTACATAACATTCTGTGTTTATGGTTATTGTCGTCTCGGAATATAGTATCTCAGATTGCTGTTCTTGTTTTTCACATGCTTCCTCGATACATCTTCGTAACGGCTCCCTTTACCGTGGATGGAAATATCAGAAAGCATGGCATGGGAGTTTTCAGAATGATTTGTTAATTAAGTCATCGCTACATTCTCAGTTAATGACTTACTCCAAGCACCATAACCACTTCAATGATTTGGTGTGTGCAGCCTGTAAGTGCATCGTATCAATATGAAAAGCTGCACATATAGAGATAAACTCCTTCTACTGCCGTAGGTGTAACTCCACCTCTGACAGCGTCATTTCGGCGTCATTAGAGAGTCCTGTGTGTATTGGATGTCATCAGCACGCTTAACTTATGTTAACATCTTTACATGTGGTTCTTTGAAACACCCTCTATCTGTCTAATATTTGTTTTAATTCTTTACATATCATTGGTATCAAACAGCAGTCAATGTAGTGTTTTGTTTTTTGTTTTTTTTATGTTTTTGTTTTAGAAATAAACCCCTTGATGTTTTCTGTGCACAGCTAATGAGTTCTGCTGGGAACCCTTGTGGGTTTCTATAGTCAGACTTATTAACTGCGTAAATGTGTGTCTGTGGGTTCACGCCACTGCCTGCCAAGCTATGTGTGCTCTCCTTCTATCAAGACTGCTAGGTGCAGCAAGAGCTTACAAATGTGCGCTTCATCCCTTGCGTTGCGTTTTATATTAGCATTTATATCTTCTAGGTATTAATTAATAAAACGCCAGCTCAGCTGCTTAGTAGGTACATTCCTGTTCACCAGCTACATCCAGAAGATAGATGTCCCCCAAGGTTCTCCTGTACTTAAAAACATTCATTTATCAGCAGAGTAGCCTCTTAAGAGAGGCCCATCAGCATTGCTAGTTACTAACCCACCTCCACTTTTCAGAGCACCGATTAGGGTTTATTTTTAAGGACTCTATATATCTGTGACTTGACTCTTCCTCCCTCTGTGTGTCTGTCCTACGACTGCAATTGGCATACTTAGCGAAGATCCCAGTGTCTTCTTGGTTACTTAAAAATGTTACTCACGCTGCTCAGATGGTAATGAGACCCATCAAAAACATTGTGTTATATTTCTAATTCAACACAATTGACCACACAGTTACACAATGGGTTGCAGAAGCTAGAAAATTGTGCTCAGCAATTTTCAAGTGGTTCAGGACTTTTTAAATAGACCATTATTATTATTATTATTATTATTATTATTTATATAGCGCCATCAGATTCCGTAGCGCTGTACAATGGGTAGACTACCAGACATGTGATTTTAACCAGACAACTGGACGTACAGGAACAGAGAGGTGGAGGGCCCTGCTCAATGAGCTTACATTCTAGAGGGAGTGGGGTATAGTGACACAAAGGGTAAACGTAGGGGTACGAAGTAGGTTGTTAGAAAAGTATTCACTGAGGGCTTAGTAGGAGATTTTTGACAGTTGCAGGAGAGGAGTCATGGGGGGTGGGGGATAAAAACCTTCTAACAGTTTAATTGATATGCTTTCTTGAAGTGAGTTTTTAATGATTTTTTGAATGAGTGTAGACTGGGTGAAAGTCTTACGGACAAGAGAAGGGAGTTCCACAGAAGAGGTGCAGCCCTGGAGAAATCTTGGAGGCGAGCATCAGATGTGGGAGTACGGACAGTGGATATACGTAGGTCTTTGGCAGAGCGTAGGACTGCCTCGACGGGACATACTTGTGTATTAGATTAATTTTAAATTGAGCCCTATATCTAACTGGCAGCCAATGTAGGGACTGAGAGAGAGGGGAGGAGTGGGAGGTGCAAGCGGACCGAAAAATGAGCCTTGCCTTGCTGCCTCATTCATTATAGATTGCAGCGGTGCAATCTGGGAACATGTAAGACCACTGAGAAGGGTATTGCAGTAGTCGAGAGAACAAGAGCATGCACCAGCACCTTATCCGCATCTGGGCTTAAATAAGGGCGAGTGCGTGCTATGTTTTTGAGATGGAAGCGACAGGATTTGGCGATTGATTGGACATGAGGGGTGAAGGAGAGGTTGGAGTCAAAAAGAACACCCAGGCAGCGAGCCTTGGAAGAATAATAAAGGTGATTATATCTTCAGTCAAATCAGTCAATTAACGTTGACGTTTGGAACAAGACCGGTTTAGTATTTTATAAATGTTCCTATAGATTATTAACAATAGGATGTAAAAAGCAAGAAATACGGCTCTCATGCTATATCCAGACAACTAAGTTTTGATAGCATATTGCATTGTTTAAAGCCATTCTTCATTATAAGAGAGGGCTTTACACCATTTACCTTTGCACTTGTATCTGTCTGTGGCTTCTATGCTTTCCTATGAAGAAGGTCTAATGCGCGCTGCACTCGGTGAGAATGCTCTTTAGCATTGCATCATCTGCATGATGTCATTAGAGGAGGAGAGAGATTGATCCAGGGCCTACCGGGTGGTCGCCACTGGGTCCGAGGGACACTGTAGCATTGGAATAATAGTTTTGCATTCCTAATGATATGGTGTTAATTTAAGTCAATCATGAATCAAAACCTCATTCCACCAGCTGCTTTGGAAGGATGTATCAGTATTTTGTTCTGCCAGCAAGTTCTCCTGACTTAGACCTGAAGTTGCACGGTGTTGACATCTGGTTATACTGGCAACATTTGATCAAAGTAATCATATTCCATCCTATAGACTCTGTTGATATTTTCTTTTTTTTCTTTTAGGTTTTCGATTAGTTTTTTTTTGTTATTCAGCTCAATACACGATTATCATTCTATACAAGCATTAATCTAGATTGTATAGACTTTCCCTAGACTTTCTAAAATACAAGAAAATAAATTCTACAAATAATCTGCATAGATCTATGTAATTTTTTATGCACCTAGTTATTGATGGATAATTTAATTTGTATTTGATGATGCATTTTTTTTTTAGTTTTTATATTTGTCTAATAGTGGCTAATATTCCAGTGATCTCTGTATCCCATAAAAAAAAAAGCTGATGCTGGCTCACATGAGCGCTAATAATCTACGCCAGGATTTTAGTCGCTCTTTCTGATTGCGTGACCCATGACTGATTTGTTTTTTTTGATCGGCGTGTCTTGGGTGTCACTCGATGAAATATGCAGCTTCTCCAGGGGCTAAAGACATAACTTTTCGTACGGCAATTGTTTTGTTTGTGACCTCGACGATTGCTGGATTTAATGAAGGCTGTTAGAAGAAATGTTTCAGATTGACCCATATCATCATTGGGTTGCTCGGGGCACAATCAGACTGTACTTATTATCAGAGTTATTCAAGCAGGCGCTGCTATAGCTGTATTGGCTGTAATGCTCCTCTAGCCAAATGCAATTTGTAATTTGCACTATTGTGCTATAGAACAATGATGGCAAAGCACATCTAATCACGGGAAAGTAAATAGGACAGATGAAATATGCAGGTTTCATTTATTAGCTTGTTTTTTCCCTAAGTACTGTCTGCTTTTCTCGCTATGCTTACAGACAGTCCTCTTTATGAACACAAACCTGCCTGCAACAAGGGTTTGCTAAGGTTCTGTGGAAGATATCGGCTTGGGTATTAACCATTAAGTGCCACTGGTACGCAGAAGATAAGACCCATGGCGTGAGAATATTGCATTCTGGGAAATAAACGGACTCTTCTCTGCGTTGTAATTTGGGATGGCGATGGTTAATCGGATTTCAAACAGCATTTCACATATGAGGGGCAATGGTTTCCTAAGGGAAGCTGAGCTCTGTATACTGCTAATGAGCGCCCCTATGCACGCCATCTTCTAAAGAAAATGGATGAATGCAGACGGAAGACAGATCCCTGAGAGGCCTGTCAGTGGTGAGAAGCGTTAAGAAGCTTGCGCTTTGGCTTTCCTTATGGGAGAACTCCAAAGAATGTAGACAGAATTGCAGAGTGATGTTTAAGATTGGAAAGACGGGGTGCCTCCGATCTCATGAAAATATTAAACCCTCTGCTGCTCTGGCAACAAAAGAAAGAAACATATCTAGCAGATGTAAATCCCTCACTGGGAACATTCGTCGCTTTCCTTAGTCACTTTATTTGCCACTTGTACGTTTGCTTTTAGCTGTTAGCTGCTGATAGCAGAGACCCAGACCTTGCCATCCACACTCTGCATTGTTTGTGTCAGGCACATACTTCTTAATCATGGCCTGAACTATAGGGGCATGATGGAAGCGTTGGTAGAATGTTTCCTTCGAAGTACAAATTTAACCCTTTTGTTAGAACCTCACACAAGATGGCAGCATTGCTTGTCAAGTCCTGACAGAGATGCAGAAGTGCGTTCAAATGTTCCTATCAGAGTGTTCTAAATACATTGTATTTTTTTATTTAGGGGAGGGAATAAGATCGACATAAAAGAACAATGATACCTTTGGTTTTAAACATGAAAGGGAAGCTCATATGGAAATTAAAAACATGTATAGAGCAATACAAGTGGTTACAGCAACATGGTTACAACATAGGAACAATTCTAAATCAGAAATAACAATAATGATAGAATTTCAGTCTAGAACCTGGAACAGATGTGCCCCTTACAAACAGTAGCCAGCTTGCAGCATGTCAGTGGGGTTTGGTATATGGCAGATAATGAAGGGGGTTCTGAGAAGTACCTCTGCTTCACGTTGTTTTTTTGTTTGTTTGTTTTTTCTGGTTTGTTACCATCTTGGTTTAGACTCTTTGCTTCCTTTAGAAGAATTGCATTCAGGGTGGGTGCTTTTATCTATTTGTACGAAAGCATTATCTCCATATATTCTTTGAATTTACAGAGACTGCACTGCATAAGAAGAACACCAAAACACGTTCCATAGATCTGTTGACTCCAGTGGCTATATGCGATACTGTATAGTTAGTGAGGCCATGATCAGAGAGGTTATTATATAGGTAAATTGTCCAAAAATACTGTGCAGCACAGACATAAATAGTACCAAACCCAGTGAGCACCAATGCCTGTAGACAAGTAGGAACTAGACGTATGAGATCTTCACTAATTCAGTTTATCCTCTAAAGTTCTATTTATTTATTTATTTTACAGACCGGGTTGTTATTGTCTACAGCAGAGCATACAGGATGCATTATTGATGTCTTCACTACCATTATTTGGGCCAAGTGTGACACCTGTGAAGGGAAATTGATTTTAGGGCCTCTAATACGCGAGGTTAGAAGTCAGTGGAAGAGCCATTATATGTAGAATCCACGTGTGTCAAACTGCAGGTTCAAGTCACCGCACAGCAATTTAGAAATTGATTTGCTTGGTGGTCTCTTTGTCGCAGTAATGTGTTCGGCACTGAGTTAAATGACCTTACTGTGCACAAGTTACACTGCAGTTGTAATGTTAGCAGATATAAAGCCCTTCAGTTTATATGGCTAAATTATGAACTGTGTTGCAACATTGTTCTCCTTTCAATCACGGTCAGCCTGGACATTACAAAGTAAGATTTTTTTTTTTTTTCAAATGGATGAAACCAAAACAGAAATAATGAGAAACATGGAGCCCACTAATACTGTTCCAATTGACCATGAGTTGTGAGCTGATCAATACAAGCTGTCTCTCTGTTCAGTACAATTAACTGGCCTTGAATAAGAGTGATGGGCTACTGAATGGGTGGTTCTAGTTTCCATAATGCCCACTGATAGGTACAAGGCCCAGGAAGTATCATCTTGGCTCATGGCCCAGTAAAGCCTGGAACGAAATATGCCATTACAATAAAATCTTGAAGTGTAGTACTGCCTATTACTTGGTCAAAAAAACTAAGGGATCATTAACTAAACCGTGATCTTTTTGCAAAATTTAGAACCCTCCATTTCCCCCCCTAAATAACTGCAAGTTGGCTTTTGGCAGTTTACTGTTTAGTGAATAAAAATCTGGAGGCACACGTGATATGGTATGTATATATCATTGATCATTCTTTCTAAAATAATTCGTCATTGTTTTCAGGGGGAGATTTACTAAGCAGTGATACATTTAATAGCTTTCACCCTTCAGAAAATCTTCCCTCCCTCTTCACACGGCATCACTATTCACCAGTTTTGACACGTTAAGGACCAATTCTGGAGAAAAAGTACTAAAAACAGAGCATTCCGTAACACTGTTGTGTTTTATTTCCATGGTGACTGCTTCATTATTAAAAAAAATAAATAAAATACATAATAAATTGCTCCCTTTCATTACATTAACAAGTTTGTTACTAGTGCATTGTAGTTTCTCAGATCTATGCTTATCATTGCAAAATCCCTATAGTAAACGTCCCAAGGATCCTGTGAAACATAAGCTACTTGTCTGAAGGCGCCATTGAAGAAGCTCTATCCGCAGCAAATTAACAGATGTCAGACCAAATTATAGTTCTTGGGATGCTGTCCTTGCTTGTCCTCCATTACAATATTTTGTTCATTTTCTTGCAATCAAGCAGTCATACTGCATTAATTGCATCAACAACTTAATTGTTCTTTAATCCGCTCGTGTAATACCTTCCACATAAAGCAAAATTAGTAGAACTTCAAGCAATTAATGGAGTGTTACTCTTGACGGCAAAAGAAGAGATTAAGATTAACTTAAAGTATGCCTTTAGGCATAGCATCACATCTCTGACCCTGGGGGCAATAAAACGCACTGTGTGAAACTTTAGCATTTTTACAGCTTCAATGTATATATCTATTTACAGTCAGAATTTAGACCCAAGAGTCTGACCAACTCACGGCAAACCTACTTTAACACTTTGGGGGCCAGGATTAGGCCCAGCTCATCAGAAATCTCCTTTAATCGCTTTTGAATGCCGGCGTGGGTCCAACACAGGGCAAACCTACTCAAATCCTTTGTTGAGCTTTGGATTTCAGAGGGCATTTCTTAGGCACTTTGCAGTTGCATACTCTCTTCTGAACCACGGGAATCAGTTGCGTACATACGATCCATGGGGCCCCGGTGCGAAATCTGCTTTGTCATGTTCTTTAAACAAAAAATAGATTGGAGAAGAGATGACATCAACTGGTACATAGGACAAGTGTACCAAAAAATTAACTTGAGAAATAACTAAAAGCTTTAGTTAGATGAGCTTAAGATTCATTTTCTTCAAGGAGTCTTTGTTCCATAAAGGAACCATCAATTCACCTACATCTGCCCCCCAAAGCAGACAAAGACAGAGTAATAAAGGTATAATGAAGGGGTATGAAGATCTTTAGATTTCAAAATGGAGGAACATTAACTGGTTCAGTGCAGGACAAAAAATTAAAAGCATCGCACTTGATAACATCATTATTTGTGAGCATTAAAACAATGACTGTTTTATTCAAACAGGACTTACATGCCTCCCAAGAGTCCCCTCCTTCCTCCCGCGCAGCGCTGTGTGCAAGCTGGGAGGAGTGACTGGGGCAGTCACTTCCGCCCAGCTGTGACGTCATCACAGTGGGCGTGGTAGCGCTGTTAAAGCGCTGACCGGACCCCCTCGAAATTCCGGGCCACCCAATGGGCCCCTTAACCCCTTAAGGACCAAACTTCTGTAATAAAAGGGAATCATGACATGTCACACATGTCATGTGTCCTTAAGGGGTTAAAGGACCACTTTAAAGCCAGAAAAACAAACTTGTTTTCCCCACACTCTAGGTTCCCCTCCCGCCGGGCTGGCAGGAAGGGGTTAAATTCTTACCTTTCTCCAGCGCCGGGCTCCCTCAGCGCTGGGGACTCTCCTCCCACTTTCAACGTCATACGTTGAATGCGTGGCAAGAGCCACGCGCGCGCATTCAATCAATCCATAGGAAAGCCTTTCTCAATGCTCAATGTCCACCCACTGTAAAGCGCTACGGAAATTGATGGCGCTATATAAATAACATAATAATTGTGTAGTTATGCGTCCAGTAATTAGCCTCATAACATCAAAAGCTACTGCATGTTCCTTTAACATTGTAGATGGTATATTTTAAGGTATTCTGTTTAGATTTATATTTGTTAGTGTTGCAGCTAATTTTTCATTTTCGGAATGCAATGTTTCACTGCTGTATTTATCTGATAAATGCAACATTTAAATGAATTTGCCGTTCACTCTGAACCCCTGAAAAATGACATAAATCCCCTAAACCTCTAAAATAGACTGTGAGAGATCTACATTTTGATATATGGCGCTCATCGCACTGTTATGAACGATCCATGTTAATATGAGAATGTATGTAGCTGTAGACCCTCACATTGACTTTCTAAGTGACATCCATCCCTTATATAACGTCATCATTTCCATGCCAGCGGCAATACAGTCCTTTTCTTACAAGCCTAAGGGTAAAGTAAATCTTTATTTCTTTCTTAATATCATGTCCTACTTGGATTTATTTTGCTTAACAGTGGCTTATCATTATTAAAACAGCTGCTGCCTATAATATCGCAGTGAGATTACGATGAAAATGCATTGACTTGCTAATAAATTAAGCTGATTTTTTTTTTTCTTCTTCTTTTAGTCTTCCATTCATACCCAATTTAACACTATGGAACTTTTATGTCTTAATCAGTTTTTGTTTTTCTTCATTAATCAACTAATGGATGTTTCTTCAATAGCTTGCTGTCCTAATGAAATCCGTAGGTAATTTGGCAGTCTACAATGATCTCATCAGTAGCACAGCGAGTTTAGCCCATTTAACAGATTAAATTGAGATTTTATTTGGTTTCGCTGTGTTTTAAATTCAAAAAGTCAGCATTAAGAGAGCATTTAACCCATTTCCTACTGTAACGTCACAAATACTCCCCCCCCACTTTATTTATTATTTAGTGGTATTTATAAAGCGCCAACAGATTCCGCAGCGCTGTACAATTAGTGGAGAACGTACAATATACACAGACAAGAGGTAGGGAGAGCCCTGCCCGTAAGCTGATAACTAGCCCTTGGAGCTCTTTTATACAAAGTGCTTAGCTAGATAGCCCGTGAGCTTACTTTAAGCTGATCTAGAAGCGTTGTCTTCATTATTCTTCTTTTACGTTCTTTAACTCCTTATGGTCGTTGAGATACTACACATGCCATGATATTAAGGAATTTTCCAAAGTTTGGGGGTTTTTTTGTTTTCTTTTTTTGCTTTTCTTATTACGTTCTTCTGAATTGGTACATGGTCTTTAGTAAATTCTAACATGGGATCTTTGAATCTATATTAATGACCAGGCAGTGAATGTGATCAATCACTAGCACCAGTTAATTTTCTCTATAAAATTTCTATCTTTATCTGAAGGCAATTGAAAGATCTCAAATTGCTTGCTACTCAGTTTCAGGAAAGCTGCGACGTGAAAAGCCACAGGAGTGACTTTATTTCCCCTTATATATGCAATTAAATGGGCAGCATTTGACTGGGGCGTATCGCTGGGCCCAAACTTCCAGAATTCATGTCCGAATGATTAGCCCATCAGCAGCCACAATCCCTTTTCAATGTAAATTGTCAAACACCTGATATCAATATGTGAACAGCTTAATTAGATATTTATTTATGCAGATTGAGGAAAACAACAAGCGAGTTGGATGTTGTCCTGATGTTTACAGTCACTCTGCATTTTACATGCATGCACCTTAACCCATCTCTTCATTAAACCGTATTTACTAACACGTTAACATGCATGAAAGACCCGGGCACAGCATCTATGTTATGACGGGCACTTTGCAGTGCACATTAACAGTAACCCTCTTGTCTTTTACATTGTGATAATCACAATAACCCAGTTATAAGAAGTGCTCGTTTCGTATGCTGATGTGCCTGATAAGGAGCACGGAGAAATTATCTCCTTTAAAAGAAAAAAAGTCAGTTGTCACCTTTACACTTTGCAGATGGGTTTTAGAATTCCCCTTGTTCTTGACAGGTTTGGGAAACATCGAAAAGATGACAAGATTGAACACAAGGGATCATGGAAAATGAAGGTGCAAGAAGCCCACCCTTCAGACGATGAGAGGATACGAATGAGACAAGAGCAGGAGAGGTAGACGCTATGATCTGCTGCACCCCTAGCGCAATATATTGGGCGGCAGAAAGTTGTTTGGAAAGGTTCCACTGCTCAAGCTATCGACGTGTAAAGTTTTATGTCCTAAGTGGAAACGAGTTCAAAATATTTGTCAGTGTATTTGTTGTATTTTGCACTTTATGTAGTTTTGTCTCTGTAAAGTAGTTTGGGTAAAAATTGTGGAGAAGTAATATTTGTAATAAGGAAGTATGACAATAAGTTGACAAGTCACTGTCAAAACATGCTCCCCCCTTTTCAGACCCTTGTTTGCTACTTCTGTTGTGTCCAGGGAGGTTTTTAAGTATCTGCTTCAGATTTCTCCTAGATACCTCGATCTTGTCATGTCTTCTGCAGTTTGTTTAGACATTTTAGTGCCCTCTGTCATTCCAATTAAATAGAATTATATACTACTATATTTTGGATTAATATATACTATTAAATTAGCTAAAGCAATGCATGGCTTATATATTTAGCACTGGAGAATACTCCCTTTTTTTGATGATTAGTGAATGAGATAACTGCTCATCTTTTACGTTAGGGATGCCTCTCTTTCAGAGCATCATGGGAGTTGTAGTTTTACAACGGCTACAGATCTGCTTTGAGCATTCCTGCTTTATGCTGGTTTCTCCTGTAGGATCAGTTTAGCTTTTTTATTCTTTCCATGTTTAATAAAACAATAACCATTCATCTACTAATATATATTCATCAGCTGCTAGTTTATTTAAAGTAGAGCTACCACTTCTCTGAACTCTTTTATAGCATTTGCTGAGGTTAGTAAAGCAGAGGAGATAAGGGTTGGGGGAGAGAGAAGTAACTCTGTTGTATTTCTAGGATCTGGGTGACTTCACCACCCCAGGATGACTTGGACAAGATCACAAGCGTTTGAGCATCATACACGTGCAGGCACTGTACAAACGGCACTGCAGGAGTTACCTAATTTGCATGCTTTACCCAGTGTTGCCTGGCACTACTGGTAAATTAAAATAAATATATATATATATCATTTTTTTTTTTTTTTTTTTTTTTTAAGAATTGTCAGCACAGGCGATAGCTTATGTTTAGTTAGCTGTTTGGTTGTGCTAACCAGATGCTGAGCACCGCCTCCCCCGAAAGGGAGGGATCTAGTGCCCATGCGTGGAGAATGCATTGGGCCTTCGCCATAGGAAAGCATTGCTTCAGTGAAGCAGGATCTCCAGCGTTGGACGACCAAAAGTTGGTTAGCCATCAGGAGGTGCCTCTTGTGGCTGTCTGGCAGTCTTAGTCCTGCAATGTAATTATTGCGAATTCTCAAAAACTGCAAAGATTTACATTGCAGAGCTAAGTGGGATGGGACACTGCACCTATGAGCTGAAATGGTCTGAGTGCCTATAGTGTCCTTTTAAGTCAGAGTGTGAATGAAACTTTTTAAGCTTCCTTTCAGTAATAAAATCCGTTCATGGTGTTTTTCTGTTTTTGAGATTGCAGGTACATATTGGTTGACCGTAGTGAGGATTAGATTCACCTGCTATGTAGTATTTGTAAAGTCTCTATACCTATGTAAGAATGACGAAGCAGCAGTTAGTCACTGCGCAGTACGCACCTCCAATCACTAATGGGCTTTTTATACATCACTGTCCTGCTATTTAAAGAGCTGTGAGTCTCGTCTGTCTGTTTTGTGGCTTTTCTCAGCAATCCTAGATTATTTTCTTAATTGAAAGGTGGAAATCAATAGGTTTGATCGAGTTTAACATTTTGTTATTTTTTCCCATAGATATGTTATCTGTGGATTGTCATTCACCATAAGTGGATACTTAAAAATTCTTTGACAAATGTTGTGTATATAATATAGAGCATATACACTGTTAGAGGCTGTCAATTTTATTGCATTTCTTTAGAAATTCTGGACTGTCATTCACATGAAGCAGCCAGTAAGAAATTTATTTTCGGTAACTGTAGTGATTATTTCAAATTCACATTTTTGTGGTAAACATTTTCCCTTTTTCTTTCTTTCTTTCTTTATTCACTTCCTTTTATTCAGTAAAAGGTCATGTCGTGTTCTAGAACTTTCAAGAGAAAATGTTTCCTAAAATCAGTTTGTTCTTGCTGGTATTTTATTTCACACGAAACACAGGATGCGTTCATATTTCATACACCGCAGGCACAGGATCGACTGCATATTAAAATCTAGTACATTCTTGACAGACCCCAGTAAATACTGAAACTGCTCCTTAAGGTTTTATTCAATTCAATTTATTCAATTTTAGTTTTGTTCTTTACTAAATTCTTTCTGTCTTTTCTCTGGGTCCTAAATAAATGTAATAAATGTGTGTGTGGGTGGGCTTTTCAGTATTCTTAGGGGGGGGGGGGGGGGGTTCTTCAGTAATCAACAAATTGTATTAAACTGGAAATAGAATAGTAAAATCCAGGGAATCTCAATAAATTAAATACATATATATATGCTTTTTCTGCCAATTTTCTGCAATGTTTGCATTTACTTTAAATTCTCATTGTAGTTCCCAGCCATACAGCATTAGTTTGCACAAAGTTGATTTATTGTTTAGGGAACTGGCTTAGGGGCAACGCTCCGCAGAGCCATGCACTACGGCTTGTCTCTCGCTCCTCAAGAGAGCGTCCAGGTTGTGTGCGGCATGGGCGCCCCATATGCACAATTTAAATAAAATTGAAATCCGGCCACCGGAACTTGGCATTCCTAACTGGTTGGTAGCTCAGAGGGGCCGATTAGAGCTGCACCTATATTTGCAAAGTCTCATGGTGTTCTATGTAACATTGCGATTATGAGAATTTTGATGACTCTTAGTGGCCCTTTAGAGACCCGTTACCGGTGGTGGCTCATCCATAGGGGCATTTGGGCAGTTAATGTGGGGTAAAAAATGTATTTGCAATAGTTTAGAAACGCTAGGATTCTTTTTTTGAAGAAGAGGGTGGTAAGCCAAAAAAAAAAAATGGGGTGAAGTTCTGTAATAGGTTTCAGTTCTTCAGGGCCATTCCCCCATCATTTGTTGTGGTTTGGAGATGCTTACTTGAGAGCATCTAGGCATGTCAAATAATGGGGCAGGTTTGGAAACTGTCCTGTTGCAGCCGGTTTTGCATGCACCTAGTGTTCTTTAAGAAGGACTTTCCGTTGAGTTGTCATTCGGGCAGCAGAGACAGCTGCCCATAAGTAGTGGAAGGCTATTAACCTCTCTATTCAGGGGCCGTCATTGGCTATTAGCACCTGGGGGTGGGGGGGTTACAGTGCCGACTGGAGAGAGAAGCAAGATACCACCTTAGAAGCAGCACAGGGAAACCTAGAGGTGACAAGGGGAGCAGACATTTCTGACACAAGCACTGTGCTACCTGTCACTAATAGTTTAAATAACCCCTACTGCACATACCCACCATCTTCTTTACATTGCTCAGTCACTCAATAGCTGAGACTTGAGACACTCATGCTGCAGCTAATTGAAAAGTTGTGAAGTTGCATACTGCAGGACTGGGACTGGGACTCTGAGGACTGATCTGATTGTGATTTTAATCTGTAATAATTGTCATTCTGTTAATCATGTCAGCTACTTCTTGGCTCCATTTTACCACTGCAGATTAATTATATTGCCAGCTGCAATGGTCATAAGAAGTGTATCTGTATCCTGCTGTTTAACACTGTGTACACTTTGTAGTGAGAGCTAATAGTGAGTCAGGAGTTACTGACACAGTGGGAGTCATTTGGATACTTTAACCGTGTGCGCATGGTGTGCTGAGAGCTAATGGAGTAGCTGACATGTTTCATAGCCGCAGCAATATGTAAAACAAAGCGACCGTTATCATAGCACGAGCACCACTGAAAATGATATTATATAAGGGAGATCTAAGAGAGGGCTAGGAAGATAGTGAGAGAGCTAAAGCATTTTACAGAGACATGTACTGTGTGAGGAGCTCAGTGTATTGCAGCTCTGTGTAATCAATCACAGTGATCCTGGCTGTGTCCGATTATCTCCTTATTGTACCCAGCTCTGTGTTATTTATCTGTATTTTACTCGGCTTTAATTGTTTATTGGGTATCTCTGTAGTCTACCCAGCTCATTGTGTTATATGGTTATCTGTGTATTGTACTCAGCTCTGTGTATTATAGCTCCATTTTTTCTTAGCTCTCTTTGTGGTATGGTTATCTGTGTATTGTACTCAGCTCTGTGTATTATATCTCTATTGTTTTCTTAGCTCTCTTTGTGGCGTGGTTATCTATGTATTGTACTCAGCTCTGTGTATTATATCTCTATTGTTTTCTTAGCTCTCTTTGTGGTATGGTTATCTATGTATTGTACTCAGCTCTGTGTATTATATCTCTATTTTTTCTTAGCTCTCTTTGTGGTATGGTTATCTGTGTATTGTACTCAGTTCTGTGTATTATATCTCTATTGTTTTCTTAGCTCTCTTTGTGGTATGGTTATCTGTGTATTGTACTCAGCTCTGTGTATTATATCTCTATTTTTTCTTAGCTCTCTTTGTGGTATGGTTATCTGTGTGTTGTACTCAGCTCTGTGTATTATATCTCTATTTTGTTTCTTAGCTCTCTTTGTGGTATGGTTATCTGTGTATTGTACTCAGCTCTGTGTATTATATCTCCATTTTTTCTTAGCTCTCTTTGTGGTATGGTGCTCTGTGTATTTTATACATATCTTTATGTTGTGCCCAGCTTGTTTTATTGTATCAGCATCTCTGCATTATGCTCAGCTTTCTGTATTATATGAGTACCTCTGTACTATATAGGGAGCAGAACAATTCTAGGGCAAGAGTTTGGTGCCCCACCTTCTTAAAATGTCACCAGCTACCTCTACACAATATCATGTTGTCATGATATCAATATTGTGGAGCTCTATGATACCCGTATACTCCAAAACTGTTGAGGTAGTGAGCATGCGCGACATTTGAGGTGGGGGGTGGGGGGATGGGTACAGTGAACAGCAGTTTGGAGTTTGTTTGAAAACAAGTTAACCCCACGAGGTAAAAATGCACCACAGGAACCTCCAGACAGCAAGCAATGGCCTCTAAATAATATATTAAAATATCAAAAAACATATTTAAAAAATCAATATCAAATTAATAAAACGCTAAAATATTTGTCATTATGTTAAATCATTTGAAAAGCTTATCCAGAATATTAAATTAAGGCATATGACATTGAAATAAAGTTGTTTTGGTGCCTGGAGTGGTCCTTAAAAGTGAAATGATTTTGATGCTTAGACTGGCCCTTGAAAAAAGTAACTATTTTTTGATAATTGCATAGTTTTTTCTTTTCAAATTACTTAAAGGAAAAATTCCAAACTGCAAAATGTAGGCAAAAATGTCAGTTTAAAGGACCACTATAGGCACTCAGACCACTTCAGCTTAATGAAGTGGTCTGGGTGCCAGGTCCCTCTAGGATTAACCCTGCCTGCTGTAAACATAGTAGTTTCAGAGAAACTGCTATGTTTACCTATGGGTTAATTCAGCCTCTAGTGGCTGTCTCATTGACAGCAGCTAGAGGCGCTTCTGCGCTTCTCACTGTGATTTTCACAGTGAGAAGACGCCAGCACCCATAGGAAAGCATTGAGAATGCTTTCCTATGGACTGACAGAATGCGTGCGCGTTCAGCCAGTGACGTCAAAAGAGGGAGGAGAGTCGCCGGCGGGGGAAAACAGGTCGGAATTTAACCCCTTCCTCACCCTAGAGCCCGGCAGGAGGAGGACCCAGAGGGTGAGGGGGACCCAAGGACCCTATAAAGCCAGGAAAACAAGTATGTTTTCCTGGTACTGTAGTGGTCCTTTAAGCAAAATTCTCCAACTTTTTGCAATTAGCTTTTTAGTAAAAATGCAATTCTCTTTTTAGTTAATAAACCAAAATGATTACGAAATAACACAACAGAGAGATTCATGATCAAAATCGTGATTTTTTTATTTTTTTATTTTATTATTTCTTATGTATTTATTTAGTAGATGTGACTGCAGCAAACTGCATTGTGATTCAGGAAAGGGTTAGTAAGACACAGCTTACCAAATTAGTATATATACTATACTTATACGCGTTAGCCAAAGTAAAGTTGTGCTGGGTGTGTGGGTGTGTTTGCCATTCAATTTCGCCACGTAGTGACAAATACTACTTAATGCTTCATTAATAGAGTGAGAAGCTAATTCTCATCTACCCTTTATAACTGGATTCTCACTAATACGTTCATTTAGGATCGTCCATTTAATGTATATTTTCATTCTCGTTGATGGTTTATTTCTTTAATGATGTAATACTTCTGGGAAATGGGTTGGCATAATGAATTTACAGTGTGCATGCCGCATCAAACGAAAATCCTATGGGGGCTGAGAAAACAAGCAAATGGTCCATTAAAAAAAAATCAATTAAACCCACCATTTTATAGGAAAAAAAAAATACCAGTCCCTAGCACCATCATTCTAATAATATGCTTGCAACCGTAGTTTGCTTAAACGCCTGTAGTACTTGTTCGTATTGATTGCAGACTGGGCCAACATATTAATGATTGCACTGTTTGTCATTGATTGAATAATAGGCTTTTTCATACATACACATTTATTATTTAAAGCCTGCTGGACCCTGGGAACCGGAATTCTGGAACGTTTCTCCAAATACCAGCTCACCATTCAGGGACTGATTTTACAAATCATCCACTGAGACCACAAGACAGTTTGAGGCATGACATCAGAGAGCCTTTGGTTTTTAGTCTTGCAGTGGTGTGCTTTAAAATGCTGAGATAA
The DNA here is from genome assembly GCF_036172605.1 of Pelobates fuscus. Classification (NCBI taxonomy): domain Eukaryota; kingdom Metazoa; phylum Chordata; class Amphibia; order Anura; family Pelobatidae; genus Pelobates; species Pelobates fuscus. The sequence goes on along the minus strand of NC_086320.1, from coordinate 357,596,844 downwards.
ATGGGCAGCTGGGATTAATTTGCAGAGCGGCAGAATGCCGTGCCTCCTTTTCCTGACGGTCATATTGCTTGTCGCAGTCCATCGCTGTGTGTGAGTCAGTCTTGGTCTTTGTACATTTCAGTTTATGGAAGGGATAGTAAGATGCAGACTTACGGTCACTGAGCTATGATCCCACAATCCTATGGCTGTCACAAAGAACATGACCGTGTCAGTTGCTGTAGTCTAATTACTATAGGTGCCATGAAAAATCATGTTTCCACCCAGAGTGCAAGGCAAAGTATACAAATAAACACATAGCACTGGTTTTCTTTTCCTACTTACATTACCCGATCGATAGACATATACTGCATACTTATTTTAGGATAATGCACAGATTATTTGGTATAGTGACTGTTTACTGCCTGTACATGGCTCAACAATCCGATACATGGCATATAAACATGCTGAATGGAGGGCACTTACAATGGCTCAACAATCCGATACATGGCATATAAACATGCTGAATGGAGGGCACTTACAATGGCTCAACAATCCGATACATGGCATATAAACATGCTGAATGGAGGGCACTTACAATGGCTACCTTTGGAATGTTCCCATCGATCACACCACTTTTGGCAGACAGCCTAAAAATATAACAGCTTCCGTCTGCTCTATCTGTGTATTCTATATAGAACCGTATAAAATGTGTTAAAATACAATTTGACACTAAATTAAAGTATATTATACTATGGATTGAATAATAGAGAATGGGGCTCTAAATGTGTTATGTGCTTGAGACTTACAACTGGGGTCTTTCTCATGTGTACCTGAATACAGTTAGAGATTACTATCCTTATATGACCCTCTGGAATCTCAACAAGACTATTATCATCAAACATTCCTATTGGGTCTCGGGTTGTGTGGACAACACTACAGATAAAACCTACTATTTTGAAATACCGTTGTTTATGGCTGCCCATCCTATACACAAAAACCTGTATTTCTAACTGACCACAATTTGCCCTACAGCCATCATGCATACTCTCATTCTCACACATTTTGATATTATATTAATTCCTATTTATAAAACATAAAGCCAAGAATTTATAAAATTTGCCTTTCCATAGTGTAACAGAAACCGATTTGGATTTGAATAGGTGCAGATGGGGCATGTTTGGAATCAGGAAAACAAATGTGTTTTGAGATACTCCCGAATAGGTAGAATGATTATAGCAAGCTCATGGTTAAGCTACTCTAGACGTGGATTCCCTTGATCAATGGGCAAGCCATGCCTCGCTGTTGACCCACCATCTGAGCTCCCAGTCTGTTATAGAGGAGACAAGCATTAGAAGCTCTGCTTCCTATATATCGTTACAAAGGAGCTAAACTTTCTTGAGATGATACAAATATCACTTTCCCTGTGGCAATCTGATTAAATTATGTCCACTCTCGATGGCTCTTCTCGTTTTTAGAAAGAGCAATAATGGGGGCAAAGACTTAAACGTGGAACAGTCATAAGGAACATTTTATTCGTTGCCGTGAATTACTTTAATTTCAACTTTTCTGTAATAATTGTAATCACCAATGAAAGTTCAAAAAATATTAATGTCATATTCTTTGTATATATTCGTTTATTTATTCTTGTCTACTGTAGTCTATTGTTATCTGTGGTTCAGTAACCGATACTCTGATACTAGCCTTGAATTATAGCCGTGACTTCCAATTCAAAACTTTATTCATTATAAGCAAAATATCCTGGGCAGACAGCAAAGACCACAGCATCCTCATCCCCAGCAGATGTTTCAATCAGTCCTAGAAAACCTGCCGGGAATTGTTTACATAGGATCCGATACGTGTGGCAGTGGGTGCTGGTTTTTAATAGGACAGGCCACTCCTAATCACAGTTCCTCATAAAGAGTCCACTTGTACAGTGCACTAATTAAAATGATCTATGGTCGAACATTCTGTAGTGCTGCTTCGGACACCCCCCTTGGGGCAGTTAAAATGTTCCCATATGTCACATGGCACTGTGCGCGCACCTCTTCATCTCCCCCTACAACGCGTGTTCCGAGCCACTTTCTAAACCGTCTCTAATGAATAGAAATGGAACGGAATGAACTCTGGTGTTTCTTGATCACAAAGCACCATCCATTTTAATTAAAAAGAAAGGCTAGTGAACACTGTGACAAGTGTCTCGAATTAAAATCATTAATTTGTGTCAGGCTACAAAGAGACTACTAATGTGGATTTAGTGACAGATGCAAGGAAATTACCCTTATTATCCTATCTGTATCTTAGATTATTGTTTAATTCAGGATGGAATCTTCATTTGTTTTGTTGAAAGCGGAATAATGAATTTCCCTGGAAACCTATAGAGCATTGAAGCCAGCGTTGGCTCTGCAGATGTGTGTGAACTACATGTCACAGGACGCTCAGCCAGCTTTCAGTTTGAAGAATGTGAATGCTGGGCTGGCAGACTGAGCATGATGGGAATTGTAGTTTTCAAAATGTCTGCAATGTCCAGTGTTAGCCATTATCGCTATACACTAGTGTCTTCGGCCATACTTAGACTGAAAAAAGCACCCACCGTGTGCAAATTCCACAGGGAATTCCACTTTATAGACACTGTTTTAACTTTTGCATTTAACAGATTATTAGCAAATATCTAAGACAAAAATATAATTTTATATGAAGGTTTTCATTTTAATTTCTGAAGAATACACGAGCTGTATGACACTTGCATGTGTCTGTGTTTTTTGTAAATCCGTATTCTAGGAATGCATTTAAGGTTTGAATTGATATCTTGTTTTATATTGTTTTTTTATATACAGGTAGTTCCCGACTTTACAAACTAATTGGTTCCGAAGCCTAGTTCATAAAGTGAGAACTAATTTCCCATAGACAGCAATGTAATAAACATGGGTTCAGTTCCTGACCCCAAAAAATTTCCATTGAAAACCTTAATTGTGAAGTACAAATACAAGATGAGAGCATAGCGAATAAATATGTTGTAGGAACATTAAAGGCAGACAATATAAAAATTTTCATCAAATCATCATCCGTCATCTAACGCCTCAACGACATGCTGCACTTTTTGAATGTAGCACTGCACTTGTTTCCGGTTCGGTTGAGACACTGCATGTGTTCCCCCCGCACCCCTCCCCCCCCAGTGTCTCATTACCCCCCCCAGTGTCTCATTACCCCCCCACCAGCCTCTCCATATGTCTCATTACCCCAGTCCCTCCAGGTGTCTCATTCCCCCTCCCAGCCCCTCCAGGTGTCTCATTCCCCCTCCCAGTACCTTATTAGCCCCTCCAAGTGTCTTCTCCCCTAATCCCCTCCATGTGTCCCATTCCCCCCCTCCCAGCCCCATCCATGTGTCCCATTCCCCCCCTCCCAGCCCCATCCATGTGTCCCATTCTCCCCCTCCCAGCCCCATCCATGTGTCCCATTCCCCCCTCCCAGCGCCATCCATGCATCTCATTTCCCCCCTCTCCTCCTGTACCTGTCCATGTGCATCTCCTCCCTCCCCTCCTTTCAGGTGTCTCTCCCCCTCTTGTCCTGTACCTGCTCACCATGGTACAGTACCCGGTCTGACAGAAAGTGCTCTCTCAGTGAGCACTTCCTGGCAGACTGCAGTCCGCTCGGCCACACTACAACAGCAGCAGGAAGGAAGAAGCTCACAGCACTCCCCTCCTTCCGATTACCAAAATTGTTACTTACATTTCTCTTCTGGCCACAAACTTTGCTCCTCGGTCCGTATCCACGTAGCGGCGGCACAAAATGGTGGCAAAATAAACTAGAAAAGCTACAATTTCTGGGGAAATTGTGTGAAGTGTTCTTGCCTCCACCAGTAGTCTACAACTGGAGTGGGCGGAGTAACTGTTATCATTTATTTATATAGCACATTTAATTGCAACATTGTTGCACAGTTACATTAAAACATACATTTATAAAAACATTAGCAGGTGTACAAAAGGCCCTGTCTATGACATCACTTGCTGCTGCAGCTTGGCACAGGTCAGAGTATTTTGGCGGTTGCCATCTTCAAATGGTCGTATTTTAAGAACTATACATCCTACAGTGAAGAGCTTTATATTGTGAAATCACAAGACCCATATCTACATTTTGATGCATAGTATGTCTCTGAAATATTAAAAATGAAGGCACAGTTGCAGTTTCGAAATTTCCCTTCAAATCTGAGCTGGCTAGTGTGGAGTTTCAATGAATATCAATGGACGGCGTGAGTTGCAAACAAATGGTCATATTGTGAAAACTATCAGGACAATGGCTTAGCCATGGTAATTTTTAGTGGCAGCAGGGATAGCTGAACGTTTTGATATAAGATTTGTGTAGGTGGGCTTGAAAATGAGGGAGTGGTGGCAGTTTAGAAATCATTTCCTGATTTTTCTGTTTTTGCCAGCTCCCACTCTAGTTTTGAACATTTTGCCATTCATTCCTATGGGACCAATTTCTCCGCAAGAATGACGATATTCCGTGAACCATTTGGCGAAACGTTCCACAAAGTAATAGCAATCCGATCGGGAACAATCCGCACGTTTTGGTATATTACTGTCTTATTTAGTGTAAAAACTGTGGGAGGAGTTAGGGTGGCAAATTTGGCTATAATAATATATATGTGAGATAACAGTAAGTGGTCTTGCTATGCAAGAACACTTAAATAGCGGCAGGTGCGTGGAGCGTTCTTAAAGGAGGGAAAACGTAAACCGGGAAATGCCTGATACTTTGAGTTTTCTGGCGTTTGCTTTGCAGAATGTACGTTCGTTTACAGTAGATATTGGGATTCTGAATTATGTGCAGGGATAACTAATCTGGATGGCTCTTTTATACCCTCCCTAGTCTGGTGTCAGACTGGGCTTAATATTGCACAACTCTCTGAGCTTTAAAGAGTTAGAGGGTTTCTTCAATAAAACTAATGCAAGTCACTGAGTGACCCCTGGGTCACAGTAAGAGAATTTAGCCATCTGGAACCCACTCTATTAACTGCAGGAGGGGTGAGCAGCAGGGCACTGACAAGGGTGTACTTATACATCTCCCCACGAGAGGCAGGAAAAGCAAATATTTTATCTCTCTGGTCAAAATATTATCTTTTGACATTTCATCCTCATTACAGAAGATACAAAGTAACCGAATACCCTTTATTGACAAATCCAGGGCTTGTGGATTTATGCTGGAATGCTGCTGGTTTCTATAAACTACCAAGATAAGGCATTCAATGCTTCTCCAGCATGATCGGGTTTGTTGTCCACCACTATTAGAGTTCCTAAGTTTACTTTTCCTTGCCGTACAAGTCCATCACATTTACAGAAATGATTACTATAGTTTGTGTCCTGCAATCTGTTTCCCTGTTGAAAGTCTGAACGTGGACCTGAGATTCTTATTCACTAGTTTGGCTTTTTGGGATTTACATGTGAATTCAAAATGAATTTAACACCTTTCACCAAAGTAGCCAAACAGAAAATACATTAGAGTTCCATTTTGGTGATTTTGTCGTAAAATTTAAAATTTAGTTTAAATGCTTGCCAATTCGTATCTTAGTGGATAACTCCATGCTTCTTTGATATTTAAATCGTATGTGATTTTGCAAGCAGTATAGCACAGCAATAATCACGGTTCCGATCACAATGATTGACATAACTGGCAAGCTGTTTAGGCTTAGATTTTTCATATGCACTGAAAATTTTGAGTAACCGTCGGGGATGCGCAAGGGGTATGTCTCCAAACACCCTAATGCAGGGATGCCCAAAAGGTAGATCCACATATGTTTTATAACTATAACTTCAATGATACTGTGTCATTCTAAAGACATTCCAAATGCATGCAAAAGCATCATGGGAGTTGTAGTGCACCTAGTGATCATTAGAGCAAAAATGTGTATTTTGTCTTTTGGCTGTAGTTTTAAAGCAACGTTTTCTTTGGGTGCACACCCTAATGTAATTTGTTGCGCTCGCTAATGTGAGTAACTGTTATTCAGAATACAATACCTTGTTCTGTTTCACCCTTTCAGGAGTCTGAGTTAAATCTTCGGTAATTTCATACTCCCCAGTGTTACAGCTGATATACTTGTTAATTTTTTTTATTCTGATTGTGGATACTATTTCTCCATTACTTATATCGGACTCTGGCACAATAAGAGAACAATAATATGCGGTTTATATGGAGTTCTACTATCTATGTGTGTAGGTTTCAGTTTGACATCATTAAGGAAAAACTGATCAATATTATATTGTGCGTGGGTCGGTGGAATCATTGCAAACACAATCATATGGTGATATCGGTTACAGCAACAATTATCCAGAGAGAGATGATGTTACACAAAACATTTCTACAAGCTGATCCTGGGATATAGAAAAGCCTGCCTGAAGTATATAAAAATGTATTTACCCAGTATTCATCAACACCGGAGGTACATTTTGTATCAGTACTCTGGAGCTGAAAGTCGCCTCTAAGTGAGGTTTTATGGTGCCATAATGCAAAGTCCGCTCTGTGTGACCCTTTTGCCCTACTCTGGGCCCTTAAAACCCCAAAACCCTCTGCCGTCACTTTATTGCAATGAGCTAGCCAGCTGAGTCTATTATTTACAGATTGGAACCCATTATTCCAAGGTAATAAAATCTTTATATGGCAGCTGTGACCATGTCTTCTAGTGATGGATATATCCAGTATATGGTTTGTACATAGCCATGCATTTCAATCTCTTATGTTTACATGTTTTTAACCTTCTCACAATCTTTTCTGGAGAACGCTACGAACTTTGGAATGTCCTTTCTTTACGCCAAGTTTAATTAATTACTGCTATTTCAGATTCCTGTATGTCATGCTTTTATTGCAATCCTTTGGTATTGGTTTGGAGGTATTTCAATTGAGGAGAATAGCACTGAGTGGCCATACAGAACCTGTACAGAACCTAGATTCCCTTATCTGTTATAAAACTATAACACCCATTCGCCTGCAAAACATAGTTTTAAAACTTCTAGTAAAATCTACTTTTTGGCTACCCCAGTTAAATTAGAATTATTGGTCCATAAAAAGTTATGCATAGCAAAACCATAAGTCTTGCTATATATATCTCTTAGAACATTTATATTTATTTTTACTGTGCCTACTTCTGGCAGCTATCGGCACCAGTAACTACTTTTGACATAAAGACCCGTGGCCACTGTTTTGCATAAAGCAAGTGTTTGTAACTGAATATCACGTAATCCCAGATCACCCATCAGTGAAGCTCCCTCTTTGCTTGGAGCTGATAGTCAGCAGGGCATTTCAATAAGACCACACTTCATAGTCTGACGGGCGCACATCCTGCACAGTAACAACATCACTGAAATGCAAACGCTGCTCCAAATCTCTTTTTCAGTGGTTGCCATCTGTGTAGCCCACACAGACTCCCCCCCGCCCCCTAAAGGATTTCTATCAATCTGAGCGACACTAGGTAGATGCACAGAGAAGTCATGTGTGCAGTGCTGTGCGTGTGCAAATAGAGGGCTGTCAGAAGATCGTCGTCACATTCTGCATTGAGTAAGCGAGTCTGTCTCTTCAAGAAGTGTTTCAGCAGAACATGTATAATTGCCAAAGTTTTTCAGTGTAGCAGCTCGCAGTAATGGTCCATCAGCCTGGCACCTGTGTATATTGTGTAATCGCTATCCGTCAGGCTTGACATTTTTTCAGTTTCTTTTGAAGGCAGATGCGTTGCATTTGAAATCCATAGCATATTGTAAGAAGTGTATCTGGAACATAGGCTTAGCTAGGGGAAAAAAAAATAGACCTCTTTCCTGCTCATTTACTCAATCACACATACAAATGATGGAAAGTTCATGGCAAAGAAAAATGCCTGAAGCTTCTATAATGTACCATGAAACTGTCTGCAGGGCAAGAAAAGCTTTCTTTACAGAAATGTTAATCCAACAGCATTGAGAGTTTATTGAATTCATCCTGTTTAGGAGAATGAGTCTTCATTTGCCATGTAAATGCTGCTTTCTCTGCTAGAGAACTGCTTTGGATTGGGTTCCGGTACATGGGATTTTGTGTTTGATGTAGTTATTCAAAGTAGTGTTTCAGCTGTTCTGTGTAAGCTATTATGGTTTTGTCATTTTCAGTCTTCTTTTAAACTTTTTCTTATTTTGTGTGTGTGGTTATATTGCAACTTTAGGAAGGACACTAGGCCATTTTATTGCTAAAAGTTATCACAAATTGGTGTGTAATTGTATTTAAACATTGTGGGTGTTACTTATAAAGCACACAATCAACAGGAACATACTGCTTGTTTACATATAAAACTGTCACCCAGAATTACTCAATATATTTATAAATCCCCATGTTGGATGGTAGGTAAACTTGATTAAAAATTTAGGTGGTATATTGTTTTTCATTAGTAACAGCTGTGGCTGCCACTATTAAAAAATAAATAAAAAATATATTTAATTCAGTGGAAAAATATGTTCCTCCCTTGGACAGCAAAATCCCATTAGTAGTGACATATGGGATAAAGTCCCACCGAACCAGAGGATAAAGAAACACACATAATGCATCACTTCAGCACCCTCTCATGGAGGGATTAATTGAAACTCTGACGGACGTAAGACAACTTCAAGTCTGAAGTTAATCATGGATGCCTTTCAAGGAATACCAGGTCCCTCTGATAAGTCCTCTATAGCTCAGGCGTTGGCAGCATAATGTATGGACTGGGCAGTCTTGCCCTTGTAGAGTTGCCTATATCCTGCCCGGTAGCATGAAGAATCTGACACTTTTCCATATCGTCCAGTGGCCTTGTTTGATTTCCACATGGGGTATATCTTTTAGTTTAAGGTGCCCAGAGGTACCTCAGTTACATGCCCGATATAATGCCTAGTGTATCCTTCCGGCGACCTTGTTCTCTCTACATACCCTATGGCGTGAAGGAGTGAACCTGGAGGTTCGGCCTTGGTATTCCGCCATTTTCCCTAGTACACAAGGAGGCCTTGAGTGCAGCTAACCAAGATTTTTGGTTTGGTTAACTTTGGTTAACTTTTTTGACATGCGTTTTTTTTTTTGTTTTTTTTTGGTTATTCTGTCTCTCACTGTTAAAATACACCTACCATTAAAATTATAGACTGATCATTTCTTTGTCAGTAGGCAAACGTTCAAAATCAGCAGGGGATCAAATACTTTTTTCTCTCACTGTTCATATAGTGTGATAAAAGACAAAAAAAATTAACACAGATTCATATTTTTTTTTTTTTGTAGGCATGTAGGCATTTTTACCACAGCTCTGTTATTAAATATGTGGAGAGATTTTTATGTACTGTATTAATATATATTATTGTTTGTAAGATGCTAACCTATGCCACGATGATGTACAATATACATGATTAGTGGTAGTAGTATTATTATTTTAACAAATAAATTATAAAACTTCACCTATGAACGGTCATACTTTGTTCTTCCCTAACAAATGCTTGAAAATGTTTGGATGCCTTTGCAATAGTTGAAAATGAATTGTGTGTTCTTTCATTTCCAGAATTCAGGCGAAGACCCGCGAGCTGCGGGAGCGACAGGCCAGAGAAAAGGACTATGCCGAAATTCAGGAATATGCTAAGCCCTACAGCTCTCTTGATGACCCAACTTATATGGGGGCAGGTCACTATGACAGTATCCCTAACAGCGGCACTATGAGTTTGAACAGCAGACCCCAAAGCCCGAGAGATGGCAAGCAAATCGAAGCACTCTACGCTCAAGTAAAGAAGCCTAGACATGCAAAGCCTCCACCTGTAGACAGGTAGGGACCCGATCGAAGTCCATGCATAATGCATTTTACTTGATTGAGCTTGAGTGTCTTGAGAAACATTCTATTTTTTGTTTTGACATCTTTTCTGTCTTTTCTGAAGAATTGTATATTTTCTTAATATTTTTTAAATCTTTAACTGAAATAAAGTATTAATTTAAATATTTCTATGTTGTTACATCAGCAATAAGTGCACGAGAATACAGAATATCTAGCCATTGAAACAGATACATATGAATGATCGTTAGCTTTAAGGCTGCACACATGGTGAACTACATTTACCTTGACGACAAATTGTCCAACATGTATAGTGATGTAAAGATAGACTTATCCGGAGTGAACTTCCATTCACAGCTGGGCCTCTTTCTCAGAGTTGATAGAACTACATGTACATCTCCCAAATCCTAAATGACAGTCAGTATTCCGCAGCCCTTCATGCCGTATTAAGTATGATGAAAGTTAGTACTCATTACTAGTATACTGATAGTTTAAAAAAGGATTTAAGGGCAAACCCAGAACATGCATTTTGCAGGAATGGTGCTGCCGTAGAGCCCAACATTTATACAAAATACAGATTAAGGAACAGCAAGCAGATAGAAATGTTTTAAATTTGACAAGGCTACTTAAAATAACCCGTCTCAGCAAACAGATATGGGGATTAACTTCCACCACATGGCCATATCATGTTAAGCTCACCGCCCCCCTAGCTTTAAATGCCCCTTTGGAGGTGGCCACAGGAAAAAATATAAATTTGAGGTTTTGGATAGCAATGTCACTTTAATTGTAATTTTAATTTATATAGAGCAGACATGATATGAATTGTGAGTACCGTATATACTCGAGTATAAGCCGAGTTTTTCAGCATATTTTTTGTGCTGAAAAACCCCAACTCGGCTTATACTCGAGTCAATAGTCTGTATTATGGCAATTTGCATTGCCATAATACAGACAGGGGCTGTGAGAGATGTTACTTACCTCTCCTGCAGCTCCTGTCAGCTCTCTCCGCCTCCACGCCGTCCGTTCAGCACCTCGGTCAGCTCCCAGTGTAAATCTCGCGAGAGCCGCGGCTCTCGCGAGATTTACACTGTGAGCTGACAGAAGAGCTGACCGGACGGCGCGGAGGAGGAGAGAGCTGACAGGAGCTGCAGGAGAGGTAAGTAACATCTCTCACAGCCCCCCTCTCCCCCCCACTGAACTACCAATCCCACTGGACCACCAGGGAAGGAGCCCCCCTCCCTGGCACGCTAGCAAGCAGGGAGGGGGGACAAAAAAAATGTAGTAATAAAAATAAATAAATAATATACCAAAAAAAATGAAAATAATAATAATAAAAATAGTCATAAAAAAAAAATAATATAACAAAAAAAAATTAAAAATAATAATAATAAAAAATATATTAAAATGCCCACCCCCCACCAAGGTTCTGCATCACACTCTGCATCACACACACACACACTGCACTCATATACACACTGCATTCACACACACACACTGCACTCACACTGCATTCATATACACACTCATATACACACTGCATTCACACACACACACACTGCACTCATATACACACTGCATTCACACACACGCACTGCACTCACACTGCATTCATATACACACTGCATTCATATACACACTGCACTCATACACACACTGCACTCATACACACACTGCACTCATACACACACTGCACTCATACACACACTGCACTCATACACACACTGCACTCATACACACACTCTGCAAATACAAATTCAATTAATATAATTTTTTTAGGATCTAATTTTATTTAGAAATTTACCAGTAGCTGCTGCATTTCCCACCCTAGTCTTATACTCGAGTCAATAAGTTTTCCCAGTTTTTGGGGGTAAAATTAGGGGCCTCGGCTTATATTCGGGTCGGCTTATACTCGAGTATATACGGTATATACATTAAAGCACTATCACTTTAATTGTTTAGTTTTGACACTGTATATTTTTGAATTGTGTTAGTTTACACTTTAGCTCATTTAGCACCAGCACTATTTAAGTTGTCTCCCACATTGGAATTATTGTTGGACCCACCGATATTGGGGTACCGTGAAGTAGTGGTATGCTTAACACGATATGGCTATTTGGTGGAACTGAATCCCCATATTTTTTGGTTGCGATTGGTAATTTTAAGTTGCCTTGCAAAGTTTAACACTGTATTTTTTTGTGTGCGTTGTTTTTTAATCTGTATTTAAAACTATTGATGGAATAGCAGTAAAGTCCAACTAATGTGTAGTCAAATATCTCCTATATACATTTGCTACCAAAATGGCTAATACAGTGTACAGGGTTTTTTTTTTTTTTTTGCTTTTTTTCTCCTGTCTATTCATTGTGACATAAAGTCATGTTATATATTTTAAAGGTCAGTTTTACTATCTATTTTTGAAATGATTGCAAAGAAATGTATTTTATCTATTTAAATGCCGGTGGTTAGGCACACCTCTGGCCCTCAGAGACTCAAGTCTAGCCCAATCTAACTTTAGTTTCCTTCTGATTAAACGGTCACCTAAACAATTGTCAGCAGAATCATAAGAAACATGTTGATCAAGACAACATTTAAAAAAAAATAATAATAATTAAATGTACTGATTTTACACCCTAGCAGCTCTTTAAGTTCTATGCAAAATCATTGTTGCATTGGAGAGTAATTGAAATACGTATTTAAAAATGGTGTCAAAATGATATCAAGACAAAACGATTATTAGTGTACTATGTAACAAATGTTATACTATGTGATCTAAATCTTTGTATCAAGCACTTTTTTGACCTTTACCATTAAGCAATGGAATAGTAGTGTAGTTAGTGTTCATGTGTTAAATGAATTGCCTAACAAAATCCAATAATAATCCAAAGGCATTTTTAAACTAATACTTGCTGATAAATTGTGTTCCAGAACACACTGCAGGATTGTCCATTTTTAGATGTACCATATCATCCCCCCAGCTCCACTCATTTTATTTGTTTCCACCTAATTAATGACATTCCTTTTATTGGCTGATCGCTCACCGATGTGGCTGATCTAGCCTAATGTTCCTCAAAAACCTCCACTGTAAAGGTAAATGGGAAACGTGAGTCCACTGCCTCAACAGCTAGCTCTAAATGTAATGGTCCGTTTGGGATCAAACCAAAACTATCTTCTAGTTCCTGTTTTTTTGCTTCAACTATAAATAGCCCTACCCTTGGTGAACAATTGCCTGAAGTATAAGGGCACGGGTGACTTTTCGAGTTTTAACAGAATTGTTAAATATTTATTAAAAGACATAAAGACTGTGAGCCATGATATTGTAAATACTGGGGAATAAAACAAAAAGTAATCTTTTTTTTGTGCTACTGTGAAACTAACATCATGTAGGATTTATTATGAAAGCCATTCTGATGTCTTTGTGTGTAAGGGAGTATTGAATAGAATTCTAAAATTAGGTGGGTTTTTTTTTTGTTGTTTTTTTTTTATCTTTTTTTTTTTTTTTATAATCTTTTTTTTTACCGAAAAAGAAAATTGTTCACCAGCAAGCCTCAATTAATACACTCGGGAAATTCTAGCAGCGCTTTATTTTTTTTATTTTTTTTTTCTATTCCCAAGAGCATACTTATTCAGATGTAATTGACTTTTCCTGGGATTTTTTTTTCGTTGACCTAATTAGCAGAGTTGTCTTCTCTCAGGCCTCAAGCTTTCCTTTTCACCAGCCAATGCTAAATTTCCTCCACAAATGTCTGGATCTGTGTAGGTAAACATGGCCTGACACAGTAGCTGTACACATTTTGTGCGCTTGTAGCTATTTTTAATTGTAGACTTGCAAATTGTTAACCTTAGGCCAACGTTTCAAAGACTTACTTTTAGATGATCCTGAGCGGCGTAGTCTGGTATCTGACGTCTCTCCCCAAAGCATTATTTTTTATGTATTTTTTGTATTGAAATTTTATAGGTAATACAAGACAGTCATAAAAACATAGAGAAAGAAATACTATATGAAAATATTATTCCCCATAAAATAAAATTTTTCATTTGACACGTAAATAATAATAATTTGACAAATCTTGGTAATTGTAAGTGACATACTAAGAAATATATACACTCTGTCTAATAATAAACAGCAATCAAAATCTCACTGATATGATGTGATGAACAGTAACTCATGTCTTAATAGGGAGTGAAAATGTATACTCCATATTGTACTTTGGAAAGAATAAATATAAATGTATATAGAGGAGATGGGGAACAAAGGATAAAATAAACATTGGAAAGGAGAGAGGGCAAGGAATGCATTTTACTTGGTGGGATTGTTATTCTTTTTAAAATAGAGATTAAGGAGCAACGCATACAAAAGGAAATGGTTTTACATTTTACAAGCTTACTTAAAATCGCCTATCTTTGCAAAAATGTATTTAAGTCACATGTGTGGTAGTATAGTAAAATTTACTCTACTGTGCGCCGCTAAATCTCCCCGTATGTTTACTTTAGCAAAGATACAGGGCTGAAATAGTCACCTGCAAATTGCATTTAAAAAGAGAAGATAGGTCTATGTCGCTAAACATATTTCTCGTGCCAACCGTAACGCTACCTCTTGCCACAACACTAACCCTAAATAAGTAGGCTAAGTAACCCGAACTACTGATACGAACGCTAAACCCTAACCCTAGTGTCAGCAGTCAATGATCGTCGCAGAGCAGCATAGCCCAGCACTGAGCACCCTCTGCAGTCAGTGATCACGCTGCAGGGGTCTTGCAGGGAGACATGATTGGGGGCTTCACAGACACCTCGGGTCTCTCTGTTGGAGGAACTACCCGGATGATGTTGGTAATTACATCCATGGGACCGTGGCTGAACAAGGAAATTCAGCCACAGTAATTTAAAGGGCTCTGTGCAGTCCTCACTTTGAGTGCAGCTTTCAAGTCATCAGTCAACACAGGGGCCACTAATTTTAGTAACCAGCAGGGAACTGTTCCTGCTGGTAAAATGCTACATGACAAAATGATCCCATAGGTCCTTAAAAGTAGAACAATCGTGATTATATTCTGTTTTATGTCATTAAGGGGTTAAATACGGAAACCCAATCTCCACATCTTTGAGTTGTCAACATAATCCCTAGTGATGCCGAGTTGTTTATTTTCCTTTTTTTAGGCGGTTAAGCCCTTGGTGCTTCCTTTTGTGAATCGTAGATCTTAAAATCTAAAATCATCTCTCTCTCTGCCTCCATTCTATCACCAGGCACCCGGTGCATTGTCCTAAAAGTATAATTAAAATTAAATCACCATCAAGCTGCACTAAATCTAAATAGCCAGCAAATAGTGGGCTAGCCACCCAATGCTTTCTGCAGACGCCTTAATGGACACATAAACACCATAATCATCACATGTTTTTTTCTGTGCATTTTAGCAGTGTTGGGAAAATGCCTATTTTAAAACAAAGACCTTTAGTGAACTGTGTTTGTTTTTTCTTTCATTCTAGTGTATTTTAAGTGCTATTCAGGCAAGTGAAGGAAAAAGACATATTGTCTTGGAAGAAAGGAATATCTAGCAGCCTAGTAATGCTGTGTCAATGTTTCTCTTTTGTTTCTGCTTTATATGTTTATTGTGCAAGTTTACAATCTTCCTTCCGCTGATTGCAATGTATAATTTTACAAATCGCTTTGAAATTATGATGAATGCATCACTGCTTCCCTTTCAGACGCATTGTTTTAGTGGCTCATATTTTCCATACCGACAACTTTCATACTTGTGTCTTCCAGTCTGTTAATTCCCTAACCCATCACTGGTCTTTCTTAAATGGACTCATCAGGCTCCAAAGGTGCAGAAATTAATACAAAAAAGAATTAACCACGCCCCTTAAAAAAAATAAATTAAAAAAATCATCCTGATTTGGATGAATTTTTTCAGAAAGCACAGAAAGACTTTCACCCAGTCTCCACTCAAAAATTCATTGAGAACTCACTTCTTCAAGAAAGCATATCAATTAAATTGTTAGCAGGTTTTTATCCTCCACCCTCCATGACTCCTCTCCTGCAACAGTCAAAACGTATTATTATTATTATTATTATTATTATTGCCATTTATATAGCGCCAACAGATTCCGTAGCGCTTTACAATAACTTACCTACTAAGCCCTCAGTGAATACCTTTCTAACAACCTACTTCGTTACTCCAACTTTTACCCTTTTGTGTCACTATACCCCACTCCCTCTAGCATCTAAGCTCATTGAGCATTGCCCTCCACCTCTCTGTTCCTGTG
Organism: Pelobates fuscus; assembly: GCF_036172605.1. NCBI lineage: Eukaryota > Metazoa > Chordata > Amphibia > Anura > Pelobatidae > Pelobates > Pelobates fuscus. The sequence goes on along the minus strand of NC_086320.1, from coordinate 357,580,829 downwards.
CGTCCAGTTGTCTGGTTACAATTACATGTCTGTTAGTCCACCCATTGTACAGCGCTACGGAATCTGATGGCGCTATATAAATAATAAAATAATAATTAGGACATGCACAAGTGAGGGTCACTTAGCAAAAAAGCAAACTTTTTTTCCTTTAGCGAATCCCAGTCGACTATGTGAAGGGATATAAGTTCTGCTTAGCAGGGTTAAACAGATTGATTTAATAGGAAATGTTCATATATATGATCAATAAACAAAGGAATATGTCTACTTTCATAGGACTGAGCCATCGTTATGCCACAAGCATTACTGTCAGAGGCTGAACCACAATTACAGACGTAGGATTCAATTAGGAATAAAGCGAGCCCTTGTCGAGATTTCAATGTTTTCTTCTTGCAAGACGTCTGCTTTAAACCCAGATTGTCCAATCCTGTCCAAAAGGCTAAGATTTAAACATGGTCAAATGATTTGCCGTAAACAAGCAGACAAGTAAAAGTGTTCTTTACTGCTTCAATGTGAATTGTCGAGACTTTTCAAACTTTTTCAGAGTTTTTTTAATCAGTCGGAATCTTTCAATCTGTAGCAAGGTGAAAGTCTTGGTTAAGTTAAAGAACATTCTCCCCACTACCACCACCCCCCAAATAGCCTTAATCATTGGAGGAAAATAATTTGAGACAAAGCAGATATTTAATAAGACATTCGGTTATTTCCTCCCTCTTAATTAATTTCATTGGCACAGCTAATCCAGGCTCTTTTTGTGGACCCAGCGTTTGGTTCATCAGTTTTGCAGTGTTACTTGTTTTCTTATTGGCTGATAATGAAATCCAGATATTTACTTAACCCCTTAAGGACCAAACTTCTGGAATAAAAGGGGAATCATGACATGTTGCACATGTCATGTGTCCTTAAGGGGTTAAAGCAACACAGGTGCTCAACTTACAGAATTCTTTTTTTTAAAGAAAACTAAAAAAAAGCCATTAAAGTTAATGTAACAGAACTTTGTGTAACAGAAAATATGACATCGCCTTTTGTCCTTTTTTTTTTTTTTTAAAGAGGTATCAATTGTAGATATGCAGCCATATGCAACAAGGCGAAACAGGCGCAGTTCTGAAAGAACGTTCTCTATTAGACACAATCACCATGGGAACGAGTAGGTTGTTCCTTCCTATGAGACACTAATCCTCTGAAATTGCTTCAGTTTTCCTTAGATAAATATACGGCCCCAATGTTTTGCGATGAATGTGATTGACATGTATGTATGTACATACTATATACATATATACATTGATCAGCCACAACATTAAAACCACCTGCTTAATATCAGGTAGATCCCCCTTGTACTGCCAAAATAGCTCTGATGCTTCGAGGTATGGACTCCAAAAGACCTCTGAACGTGTCCTGTGGTATCTGGCAACAAGACATTAGCAGTAGATCCTTTAAGTCCTGCAAGTTGCAAGGTGGGGCCTCCATGGATTTATTTTCTGGCTAAGAAGCCAGATTTGGTCAGACTCTGTTAAGTGAACATCTGCTGCTCAACCTAACTAGCCTGCTGCTAGAGTTTCATATTTAGCAATCACAGCAACAGGCAAGTTAGGTTGAGTTGCAGTTGGTCAGGTAAGAGAAGAGTCTGATCCAACGTGGCTTCTAAGCCAGATAAAAAGTGAAGTTTTCTAAGAAAAAAAATCCATATTAACAAAAAATAAATACATAGTTTTCATTAAAAAAAGTTGCTCCTATATGTGAATGTTTTACTCCCATTAATGTTGGTCAGATTGGAGTATATATGTTCCCACGCTGCCCTCAGTTTAGTGACCCTGCAATGCACGGTGGCCGTCAAACTATTGGACAAGCCATGTCCAAGTGACACTGTAGAATGGTGGTGGATGGGGTATACTTAAATAAGTATAAGTCTTTGTGATCTCTGATTGGACTGACTTAAAATACCGGCCATGTTTTTTTTTACTTTACTTTTCTGTTATGTCACTTAGTCAGAGCACATCACATATCTTGGTGATTCAATGCTAATAATTTATTACAGTGCACTTTGTAAAACTTGGTCTTGTGACACAGAAGCCCCATAGGAATAAATTGATTTGACGCTTTCCTACATGAAAGCTTGAATGTGTGCGTGACACATAGCGTGCATCAGCATTAGGCCCCAAATGCTTCTTTATGAGGCCATTGGCAGAGGACAGCAGGGCATTGCCTTGGAAGTCTCTGTGCTGGAAAAAGGTGAGTAAAGCTTTAATTAACATTTCTTTGCAATGAGGGGGGCTGACGACAAGTAGGAACAGGGACACTATAGCATTAGGAATACAAAATTGTTAAGATAGTTAACATAAGCAATGTACGGTAGTAGGAGAGTGCTTCCTAGCTTGGATGCCTGGGAGTTGTCATTGCGTTGACATCATATATATTGACATCACAACCCTGAACATGTTAACGTGACAGGACTGCCATAATGTTGTGCACAGCCTGCATCAGCGAAGATTGCTGTAAATATGTCATTACCTGGTTAGATGCTGTTTATTTTCTATATCCGAAGCAATATTATAGGTTCCACCAGCCTTGAATAAAGACACTTGGGTTTATATCGAGATTCTGGTTTGCTGAATAAATATCATTTAATTCTATGAAAAAAAAAAAAATCAGCAAAATTTTCCCACAATTCTGCCAAGGTTATTATTTAAAGTGATTACAAAGTGTATCTGCTACTCTGACCTAACATTTGAAATCCACTTTGAATTCCCACTTTAGTAAATAACTCTATCTGTGTTCAAATGATTAGGGCCTTGAACATATTTAATTCATACCCCTACCCCCTCCCTCTCCCCCAAAAGTCATGTTCTCTTTCATTTATAGAATTGTAGTTACCGTACTTTAACTTTTAGATGACTAAAAGTTTAACGACGAGGCGTACATTATTATTTATTATATCTATTAGAATGCTATTTTAAATTAATGAAAACCATGTAATGACAAGAACATTTCAAAAGGAAGAAATGTAAAAAGAAGGCACTTAGAAACGTTTATTCAGATAAAATCTACATGGTTAACATTGACGCGGTGCAAATTGTAAAAGTCACTTAGTTACTTAGATGTGCTTATTCTTTCAAAGTTAAAAATAAATGTAGGGATCTATTTTACTTTACTGAACATTCACCTAAAACTTGTGATTATTGGTACAAAAGGTGTAAATTATGAATACAAACAATTTGACTTGGTTTTTAATTTTGTTTGCTTCATATTATGTGTATTTAATACGTGCATTTAGTTATAGTTCTGTTTTTTTTTGTTTGTTTGTTTTTACGTATGCCATATCTTTATTTAATTTTATTTGCATGTTTGTTATTTTGGAAAGCCGTTTTTTTTTCACAACTTGTTATTATTGCCTGATTTTCGCTAATGTTTTGTTTGTGTGTTTACATATTGTGTCTTTCAGTCCATGCACACATACACTGTATCTTTCTCTACTTGTATTGAATCTTTGTGTGTATGTATTTCATGTTTCTGTTTAGTTGTGTTGCATCCTTCTGTGTGTGTATGTATCTCACACTTCTGTGTATTTAAGTTTTATCTCTCTGCACATATATGCGTATTTATTGCCTCATTCTATATTTGTGTGCATGTTTTGTTTGTTTATTGTGTATACATATTGTCTGTAGACATGTTGTATGTGCATGAGTAAATTTGGGCCGATGGGCATGTCTCCCTTAATCCCATCCCTACATGTTGGCTCCTCGGAGCAATAGGAATTGCTAGACAGATTGTTCATTTTCCAGAAATGAGAACCAGAGACAGATTGAATATACCCCCAAATACTGTAATTTAGGGCTTTCTGTCTAAGAAAGTATTCTCCCTCCTCCCTCTCCCTCTGTCAATTTTAGCTTGGTGGGTGCGCAATTAAGCTTCCATTCTGTGACCTCTTGTGTCATTTCACCATGCTGAGGGGCTGATTCTATTAAAAAGGTGGCTCTAAACCGTGATGGCTGTGATGTGCTCTGGGGTTCTAAGTTTAGATTAATTAAACTAAAATTAATCCTAATTATCCTATTGCTTAATGGTGGAGATATATATATATATATATATATATATATATATAATCTCCACCATTAAACTTTTTTTTTTTTTTTGTGAATGAGCAAGTGCGATGGATTTTGTATGTTGTGTGTGTATAAAAATCCATCGCACTTGCTCATTCACAGAAAAAAAAAAAGTTTAGTGAATAAGGGAGTGTGCTGGATCTTGTATGTTGTATAAATTGGCCCCAGCAGCACCCTATAACATATGCATGTTAAGGTGAGTGCAACCCTCTCAGTTTTTTATATATATATATTATTATTTTTATATTTGTTGTTGTATGATTGCTAGGCATCATGGCATTTGGAGTTGTAATTCAGCAGGACCAATAACTGCTGATTGCCGCAAATGTACATATTATTTCATTTAATCTGAACATGTAGCCCTATAATCCCCCCGTACTGCTAATAAAGAGAAGCCAAGCTAACTGAACGTCCACCAGTCTCTCAGGTTGCCTGCTAAATGTGTGCAACTGTATTTTTTTTTTTTTTCTGTTTCTTTTATCGGACTTTGTTCATATGGAAATATGACCTTAAGAACCCTTTGTTACCAAGATTTCCAAATGCCTACTAAGGAGTTGCAGGAGGCGGCATGCAAGTGGTATTAATTAGCTACAGAACTCTGGGTGTGATTTAAAGGTTGCTAAAAAATCAAAAAGGCTAATTCATTTTTCATCAATAATCACTTGCTTTAATATTTCATCACAACCTGCTGATTTTTCAGACCACCTTCCGGGCTGTGATTCATTATGGCAGCAGACTTTATTTAATATTTCCTTTTTGCTAATGTGTACATCTTTCTTTTTTTTTTCTTTCTTTTAATACAAAGACAATGCTTACATGTTGTTCCCAGTCATAAATGGATAATTGATCCAACTTTGTTTTTCTCAGTCTATTTATATCAAATAATCACAGTGTATTCAGTCACTTTCAGATCCACTCTGTCATTGATTTGTTTGTGCCAATCACACTGCCTAAATCTGTTACATACCTACTTGGGCTATATTATAAAGACATTTTAACATAATCACAGATTCGAGATTTATTTTCTGTGTATTTTTGGGGTTATTTATTATTCTGTTTGGGTGATGAAGTTAAAGGAAAACTATAGGCTAGATATTCCTAGCACTATAGTGCCCCCCTCGCTCGCACCCAACCTCCCCCACAGTCCATAAAGGGGTTTACCACTTTTGTCACTTACCCGATTCAATCGCTAATGTCCCTCGGCTCTGACCCACTTCGAGGACTTAATGAGCATGCGCGTTGACGATCGCCTTAGGACAACCCCATAGGAAAGCATTGTATCAATGCATTCCCTAAGGATTTCTAGCTGACGCTGGATGTCCTCATGCATAGTGTAAGGACGTCCAGCGTCAGGCGACCAAAAGTCACCTAACGAACTGGAAGTGCCTATAATGGCTGTCTGGTAGACCACTACTCGAGGTGGCGTCTAACCTGCAATATAATTATTGCAGTTTCTCAATAACTGCAATAATTACCATTGCCGGTTTAAACTGACAGGGGAGACTGCAATGAGTTGAAGTGGTCTGGGTGCCGATAGTGTCCCTTTAAGGGTGGTATTTTTTGCATTTTTTTATTCTATAACTCATACTTCACATAATTGGAAACACCAGAATTAACAAACTTTCTCGTTCTATATTGTCTCTCATTCAAAAGTTACTCACAGTAAAGTTACTGGACCAATTTGTTATTTACTTTGCTATTTAATATATTTTAACATGAAACTGCTCTATGACACCAAAAGCTAAAGTTGCTTTAGTGTCTATAGTGTCCCTTTAATGGTTTGATGCCTCTGTAGCTGCCTGCAGACATCAGCCATATAGCCACTTTTAATAAAATGCTGATTTAAAAAGCATTGAAGATCCCCATAGGCAATCCATGGCACGCCTTCAAGGGTTGAATTTCTACTGACCAATGGCTAGTGAGCTAGAAGAAAATAGAGCCCTGTAAACTAACTTGGAGAGTGTGTCCTAAAAAAATGCCTCTAAGTGAGGTTTCCTGGGGTCATGGGAAATAGATAATTTTAAAAGCTATTTGCCCATAATGGGGTATGCATTATATGTTGTAGAGAGACTTGTCATGTAAAGAAGGCACAGTACAGAGTGTCCCATGGGTGCCATCAGTACCCAGAAATTTATAGTGTCCTATAAATGAGGGTGATTTCTAAAATTACAATAGATTCAACAGTGTTAGAGAGGTCTTCTCCATGTTGAGTATTTTCCTAAAAAGCGAGAAGCTGCACGCTCCCATGACAATATTAATTAAAGGCTTATACAGAGCACATGCTCGTAACTCAACAATCTCACAGGGCACACACACATTTTTCAATCTTGAGCAAATAAGATTTTTTTTTTTTGGCGTTCTCGGATTTATCCATAAATTAATATAAAGTGACTAGCCTGTAAATTACAGGGATTTTAGAAATCTTGGTTGTAAAACAAACTTGGGAATTATTCTCACCTGAATGGCATATTTAACTACATGCGTGACATGTCTGCCTGTCATTTACTACCAGGCTCTCTTCAACACAGAAGACTGTTTTGGACCGAGCAGTCTAATCACATTTAGAAATTTAGTCTTTATGAATTGATGAATATGTATCTCTTGTTAAATATACTTTCATTAGACCCAGCTGGCATATCCAAAAGCATGTAGCAAATGCCCCTTAATCTTATAATTGCGATATGATGCAATGCTAATGTCTCTTTCGGACAGATTTAGGCAACTTTTTTTTTTAATTCTATGTGCAGTTTTCGTTTTTTCCTTGTGTTTGTGTTTTGCCTTATTTTTGTGCTCCATTCCTGTAAGAACATCACGAGTTTGCAGAGTTACGGTGGGTCAAGTAAAATAAGTTCCTTTAGGAGAAACAGCTGCGCTAATACTCCAGGAATCCATTATTAATCAGCTTATCTTTCAGCGGACACTAATCATTTATGTTAGTGGAATAATAGCAGTCGAGGATTTTTTCATTTAAAGTGGAATTTTTGCATGTATTCCCATAAGAGGAGTCTACCAAGATAATGGCTTTCGAAAATGAGGGATGAATACATCTGTGAAACTAATTGTACGCTGAATTCCGTCTCCGGGGCCACTTTTAGATATGTAAGAAAGCTACGGAGTCAGATGGAGCCATCTAAGACATTTTATACAAGCTCTACACTATTAACTTTCTGCCCTGTCTAGGTGTATGTATAATGTCTGGACAAAGAGGTGCTTACAAGCATAAGAAAGCATTGCTTACGAAAAACAATAAAGTGAACCTACACATCAGTCAATACCAGGTTCCTGTAAGCCTATATTATTGTTTACTAGTTGGTGCGGTGAAACTGTGCAACGATGGGCTTTGCTTTATAAAGCGTACCATTTTTAGCTTTATACTAAAGTATAATAGACCTGTGCACAAATCCTTCTCACCTGCAACAACCAAATCAAATTCCTGATAATGTACATCCGAACAAATCATCTGTCCAGGTTTGAGTGCCAGGCCAGTATTATATTCAGCTCCTTGCTGCAAGGGGAGCCATGCGATATACTTAAACAAGACACAAATCTGAAATATACAACACAAGCCCCTCCTCCCCTTCCAACTACCCATACCCTGTCTGCATTAGGAGTTATAGTGGTTATAGTGTCTGCTGGTATGAATCAGTTTTGCTAGAAGGAAGTGTGAATCTCTGCCTTTGCCACACCTCCAGTGGGGGCGGGGCTCTGAGTTACAAGGGATCCTTATTAGGCTTGAACTACTCAAAAATTGTTTAATACTGAATGGAGGGACAGCACCAGCGTACTCCAAGCACTGTAACCAATTCACTGATGAGATGAAATGGTTATAGTGCCTACAATATCCCCTTAATAACTCTCCTTCCTTGTCAACTGACCTTCCACCAGCTGAAACGGTAATAACAAAAAAAAAAAAAAAACTAGTAATTGCACATTTCATAATATTAATATGTGCTTTTATTCTGCATAATGATTTTAAATTGTCTTATTTATCTTTGCAAGCTAGCTGTGGGAACCAGATCATTTAACTTAACTGTTTGAATATTTTCAACTATCTTTCCCAACTTCTCCCAGTGGAGGGCAGTTGTACTGTAATAATATGTTTATGGCAGGTAAACATACAACACAGTAGGCTCCAGTGGGAGTAAGTTTATCAGGGCCCGGTAGCTGAAAGATTTCTTCTATTAGGAATTAAAGACATTTCTATGTCTCCGTCAGATCTAGATGAACAATTCTGAACTGCTTCTATCACAGAAATACACAGGACGGTGTATGGTGAAATTCCAGTAAATCTCAAAATATATCTATTCTGGCCTGAATTATCACTGAGTGAGACTCTGACCTTTTTACACATATATCATTTTCCAAGCTCTTTTTTTTTTTTTTTTTAGTCTGATTCTCTATTCTTTTAAATATATATTTTTGGAAACCACCTAAAAAGAAAGCAAAAAATAAAAAATAAAAAAAAAACATAATCACCACCTTGCAAAATGATAATGCGTTGTTTATATCCCGTATTCATTGGCAGTTTTGCTGAGCTGCTAGCTTGTACTTGCTGAGAATTAACATAAAATAAATATTTTTCCATCCCCATTTCATTTTTCCATTCAGCTGTTGACGTTGATGCAGCATATCAATGAATACCCTTACCTTTCTCAAATCACATTCAATTTATAAAATAAATAAATAAAAAGGAGAATAAATTCTAATCGTGATGGGTTTTTATGATTTCCAAGTACTCATTAGATTATGTGTTATGGAAATGTGGCTATGCATTATATTCTTCATGAATGTTCCAGTGTAGGCTTGATTTTTCTGTTGCGTTCTCGTAACAGCAAAGATAGTCGCGCAGGTGCACTGGTTTTTATTTGTTTATTTTTAAACACATGATTGTTTAGGCCCATTGTTGGTGCATGTTTTTTTTTTTTTTTTTTTTTTTTTACTCCTCCTTTTCAGGTGATTGGACATTGTTAAAAACAAACAAACAAAAAAACAGATCATTGAGAAAAAGGGGGTGGAGGAGGTGGAGCAATCAGGAGTAACATTTTCCTGGTTTCTATGGTGATTGCCCTGCTTTGAAACTTTGCAACCCGGTTCCTCTTGATACCCTTTATTACCCTGCTTACGCTTTTATAGCAGCACCACTACCTATTATTATTGCCATTTATATAGCGCCAACAGATTCCGTAGCGCTGTACAATATTATTAGTGGGGGGATTTAACTATAAATAGGACAATTACATGAAAACTTACAGGAACGATAGGTTGAAGAGGGCCTTGCTCAAACAAACTTACTGTCTATAGGAGGTGGGGCGTAAAACCCAACAGGACAGGAGATAGCAATCAAATAAGGTGGGAGTGAAGCAGAGCTGGAGGAGAGAGTAGAGTGCTGCCCTTTAGGAGAGAGCAAGAGACAGGTATGTGAGGTAGGGGTTTCTCTGGGAAGCCATAACTTTTCCTAAAGAGTTGGGTTTTAAGGACATAGATATGGATGTTCAGGGCATGTACCCAATTCCACATTTTAGTCTTTGTTGTTTTCCATACTACTACTACACACGTGTCCGGTTGTGTTATCTGCAACAATATCTCTATATGGCCCAATGCATCCTATCCCATATTCCATGGGTTCTAAACCTTAGCGTAATCTGTCTCTGCTGCCATTGTTCCAATGGTTTAAAAATAAGAGTAAGAAAGCTGAACGTGTGCTGGTATGCGTTTATATCACAACTGCTATTTAAGGGGCATAGGGCTTTGGAAGGCGGTATGCTAGGTCACCTGCAATGTCTAGCCCTGCTCATTCAAGTGGAGATAAGATATAAAATCTTAAATATTAATTTAATTTAGAACACGAATAACATATTCTACTTACCCAGATTAATCTCTAAACACATTTACTGTAGTTTCTTGACACATTTTTTAGTTATGCTGACACATCAACAGTGTGGATCTCCTAGAAGAGAGAATTAAGAGATTTGGGCTCAAAATAGGCACTGTGCCTCCTATAAAGGGACAGTGACTGTGCTTCCTGAAAAAAGTAACAATGGATACTTGGGAAGGATTTGTTGTTTGTGACTATGTAGTGCTTTAATTTATCAGAAGTGTCCCGATCTAGGCATATTGTTTACTCATTGCCGGTTTTCACATTTCTGTCTGTACGTGGTCATTCTGTTTATAAGCCGCCAACGGTAATCCAAGCTGAAGGACAGTTCTCAAAAAAAAAATTATGCCATTTATATGTCTCTCTTCCCACCAAATATGTCTGAAATTGTACATTTGCCTTTTACTTGATTCCATGTCAGTGAACCAACAGACAGCTGATTGACGTTAGTTGACCAATTACTGTGCGTGTGTTTTCTTCCCGATGCTCAAATCCACCATGTAGCCATTTAGTATATCATATTTACTGCTGCCTGGAACTAGCATTTAGAAGGGCGAATGAATACTACTTAAAACGTCCGGTGTCATTTATACAGCACAGCAATTCTAATGTTTTCTCACATTGTAGTTTAACGTGGAGCTGTCATCTGTAGATGTATAGATGTGGGGGTCTGCTTCAGGTAAGCAATCCAATTTAATCTACACATTGTGCTAGCAAAATGGCCAGCCATTGTATAGAGTAAATGTAATGTTTTTGAGTTTGACTCAGTCTTTGCTGTGAGGCACATGTAAGGCATTGTGGCAACAAACATATATGTGTAAACCTGTTACATCTGCCATAGTTATCAGACGTGGTCTATCTGGCTTCTTCTGTGTGTTTCATCACTTATCCACTTGTTCCTGTGCTGCTCTGGGGTCAAAGAAATGCAGCTTTTTTATTTATTTATTTTTTTACAAAAAGTGAAGAAATTTGACCTTTTTACACCACTCCTTGGCTGTCAGTCAAGCAGCAAGTCCTGTTACTTCCCGATAGTTTAAACAATAAGGAAGGGAGACAGGAGAAGGGACAGGATAAATGATAGTGTCCTGCAGAGTGGTAGTTGCCTCGTTTTAGAGGGGTGACCTTAGGATAGGTTGGGCTCGGGGAGATCACAAAAGAGGAAAGATAATTAAAACTTCACTTTTAATGTAAATAGTTAAAAGGCGGGTATACAAACAAATTTTAGTTCAAATAACTGTTGTAAAAAAATTCTCAAGTGATACAGTTACACTTCATTCAAATGACTGTTGTAAGAAATCTTCAAGTGATACAGTTACACTTATTATTATTATTATTATTGCAATTTATATAGCGCCAACAGATTCCGTAGCGCTTTACAATATTATGAGAAGGGATTTAACTATAGATAGGACAATTACAAATAAACTTACAGCAACAATAGGTTGAAGAGGACCCTGCTCGATCGAGCTTACATTCTATAGGAGGTGGGTGTAAAACACATTAGGACAGGAATTTGCAATCAAATAAGGTGGACTGCCCTTTAGGAGAGGGCAAGAGACAGGTATGTGAGGTAAGGGTTAGTCTTGGAGGCCATATGCTTTCCTAAAGAGATGGGTTTTAAGGCACTTCTTAAAAGATGCAAGACTAGGGGAGAGTCTGATGGCGGTAGGCAGGCTATTCCATAGGAAGGGAGCCGCCCGCGAGAAGTCCTGCAAGCGCGAGTTGGCCGTATGAGTGCGGACAACGGACAGGAGGTGGTCACGGGCAGAGCGGAGAGACCGAGAAGGGACATACCTATGGATCTGTGAGGAGATATAAGAGGGGCTAGAGTTGTTCAGTGCTTTATAGGTGTGAGTTAGTACCTTGAATTGACTCCTATAGCATACAGGAAGCCAATGTAAGGACTGGCAGAGGGGTGAGGTGTGAGAGAAACGACTAGAGAGGAAAATCAGTCTAGTAGCAGCGTTCATTACGGACTGTAGGGGTGCAGTACAGCTTTTGGGAAGACCAATCAGGAGAGGGTTACAGTAATCCATGCGGGAGATTACCAGAGCATGGACAAGCTCCTTGGTAGTATCTGGTGCAAGAAAGGGGCGGATGCGGGCTATGTTTTTAAGATGGAATCTACAGGATTTGGCAACATGCTGGATGTGAGGCTCAAAGGTGAGACCAGAGTCAAGTATGACGCCAAGACAGCGCACTTGCAAGGATGGACTGATGTTGGTACCACAAACTTGAAGGGAGAGTGAAAGAGGAGGATCAGTATTAGGAGGAGGAAAGACAAGGAGCTCAGTTTTTGAGAGATTGAGTTTCAGAAAGCGGGAGGACATCCAGTCAGAGATGGAAGAAAGGCAAGCAGTGACACGTTGCAGGACGGCAGGGGAGAGGTCCGGGGAGGAGAGATATAGCTGGGTGTCATCAGCGTACAGGTGGTAGTGGAATCCAAAAGAGGTAATAAGTTTGCCAAGAGGGGCAGTATAAAGAGAAAATAGAAGGGGACCAAGGACAGAGCCTTGGGGAACTCCAACCGAGACAGGGCGAGGGGAGGAGGTATCATTAGAAAAGGAGACACTGAATGAGCGTTGGGAGAGATAAGAGGAAAACCACGAGAGGACAGAGTCACAGAGACCAAGCGATTGAAGAGTTTGAAGAAGGAGAGCATGATCAACGGTGTCAAAGGCCGCTGAGAGGTCAAGAAGAATTAGTATGGAGTAGTGGCCTTTGGATTTAGCTGCGATTAGGTCGTTAGTGACTTTGATAAGGGCAGTCTCTGTAGAGTGGAGAGGGCGGAAGCCAGATTGAAGGGGGTCAAGGAGAGAGTTGGAATTGAGGAAATGAGACACACGGGTAAAGACAAGCCTTTCCAGAAGCTTTGAGGAAAAAGGGAGCAGGGATATGGGGCGGTAGTTAGAGAGGGTGGATGAGTCGAGGGATGGTTTTTTTAGTATAGGTACTACAGTGGCATGTTTAAGGTCAGCAGGGACGATGCCAGAAGAGAGCGAGCAGTTGAAGATGTGTGTTAGAGAAGGCACGAGACAAGTGGAGAGAGATCTGATAAGGTGAGATGGGACAGGATCGAGTGGGCAAGTGGTGGGGCGAGAGGAGCAAAGAAGAGCAGCCACCTCTTGGTCAGTAGCTGGGGAGAATGTCTGTAGGGTAGGAAATGCATGATCTATCTGTGATTGAGAAACAGAAAGGCAAGGAGGGGAGAATTCTTTCCTTAGCTGTTCAATCTTGTCAGTGAAGTAACATGCAAAGTTATCAGAAGTAAGGTTAGTTTTGGGGGTGGCCACAGCAGGGCGAAGTAGAGAATTAAAGGTGTCAAAGAGACGCCTGGGGTTGCGGGAACATGAACTAATGAGAGAGGAAAAATAGGACTGTTTGGCAAGGGCAAGGGCTGCACTGTATGAACACAATATGAATCTATAATGGAGAAAGTCTGATTGGGTACGAGACTTCCTCCAGGAGCGTTCAGCACAACGGGAGCATCTGCCTGTTAACAGAGTGAAATGCCACTGTGGGAACAACAGCTACAAATTAGTAGTGTCAATAATGTATCGATATACCAGTATACTGTATACAAATTAGTAGTGTCAATAATGTATCGATATACCAGTATACTGTATACAAATTAGTAGTGTCAATAATGTATCGATATACCAGTATACTGTATACAAATTAGTAGTGTCAATAATGTATCGATATACCAGTATACTGGCATATCGATACATTATTGACACTACTAATTTGTAGCTGTTGTTCCCATAGTGGCATTTCACTCTGTTAACAGGCAGTGTAAATGTATCACTTGAGGATTTCTTACAATAATTATTTGAACTAAGATTTGTTTGTATACCCCCTTTTAACTATTTACATTAAAAGTGAAGTTTTAATTATCTTTCCTCTTTTGTGATCTCCCCGAGCCCAACCTATCCTAAGGTCACCCCTCTATAACGAGGAAACTACCACTCTGCAGGACACTCTATCATTTATCCTGTCCCTTCCTTATTGTTTAGTTTTATAGTGCATTTTGTTGCACTAGAGGTTAACCCCCGCTCAGGAGTAAGATTATTGTACTATCTTCCTTTCCCTTGTTTTTTTTGTATTCCTGGTAGTTTAACTCCGTTGAGCTAAACCCAAGAGACAGCAATTGTTCAGAGCACCTGCTCTGCAAAGACTTCTCATTGAGTTGCATGGGAAGTAGGTGATTGGACAGCCACAGAAAGTCTGAGCGTGGTTAGAAGGGAAGGGATAGCAAAGTCTGCAGAAGAGAATTGCAGCTTTTGGAAGCTGTTTCTAGGTATAACCTTAATAGGAAAAAAAATGCTAAATTAAATGCATGCATTTTTCCATTTGGGGTATATCTACCAAAAAGCGATGTTGTTTTTTTTTTGTTTTTTTGTTTTTTTTGCATTTTATGTCAACTCTTCTAAAAGAACAAGACCAGACATTTAAAAATAAAAGCACATATAGTAGGTAGCTATTAGATAGGGATTAATAATCCTTCCCCTCCAAAGTGGCAGCTCCTCTTTACGAACCAAACGAATGGCCCCCGTTCTGAATAACTTTAATAATGAATGTAGTACAACCTCTTTGGGCCACAGAATGCACAAGGAAGAAAATAAATTATCTTTCCATTTCAAAGTTTCTCAAAGGTTTAAGATATAATTAAATGTTAAAAAGAAGCTGTCTATTTTTAGTCAACTGTCGGTAATTTCTGGATTAAATGCAATGTAGTCCTACAAGGACAATGGTAATAAGCTTGCATGTTGATTCTGTTGCTAGGAGACCGGTTCTGCATGTTAACTGCAGCTGCAGGCATTGGAGCCAGGTCACAGACACTGGAAATTGTAATTTTTCAGAAAAATCATGCAAATCGGTAACCATTTCAGGTGTACCTTTCATGCCTCTACATATCACAGAAACCTTTAAAATAGTCAGTTTTAGATCTTTGCAGGCAAAAAAAAAAAAAGTATAATCACAGCAATCAGACAGTATAATTAACCAGCAGCATGTGTGCTCATTAAAATATTCCTGAACGCCCTCATTTTGTGTTACTAAAATACTATAGTATTGTGTCGGCATGCTACCATCTCGAGTTTTCTAATGTTGAATATCAATGGAGTGTGTGATTCACCTTGCAGTAAGTTCACTGGCACAATTCAATGTTGCCTTTTGTATCACAAAAACATTCATTAGTTGATACATGAGCAATAAGAAATGCTGAAATGTGAATAAAAGTTATCTCAATGGAACAAGTTCAAACATCACTATAGCTGTTTTCATTTTCCAGCAGGGTCGATACAGTCTTTCATCTTTTCAAAGTTTTAGAAAATGTGTACCATTGAGGTAAAGGGACACTCCACTGCCTAAATACAAATGTATTTATTTTTAAATCACTTGAAGTAACAGAACCGGCTGTCTGGCATCTAGGGGGCTGTAATAAGGGTTCATTTATCAAAATTCCAATTTCTATTAAAATCTTCACTTTTTGTAAAATGGAAAAAAAAAAACACAAGTTCTTTGCACATAAAGCAGAGTGTCCATTTAATTCTATAAAGCTTTTAGATTAATTAAAAGTATACAAACAACTAATGATCTTGTTTTGTTTTTAAGAGTCAAGGTTGGCATATTTACTTATCTTTTTTTAATTTAATCCCCAGAGTTCCATTGCATTCAGCATCCCTTTTCGAGTGGGAGACCTGCATTGCATTAGTTTTAATGTAGCGCTGAAACTGTGAGAATTGATATCCCTGTCTCATTGTGCACATTTCACAGAGTGTATTAAAGAGATGTCTATAATAAGCGGGCAAAGAATGCAGGGATGGCTGAAAATGTGCATCTTTTATGTGTGACATAAATATTAATTTTCAGTCTGCAAGACAAGTGAACTGGTTATTTAAGGAAATATTTTTACTGTCTGCCTCATCCATTTTTAAAGAGACCCCGCTGCCTTTCCATCAAGTTTCTCCGTAAATTGACAGATGTGTAAGACTGGCTTTGCACAGCTGTTCCACAAGGTGTTCTCGAATGTTTGAAGAATGTTATGTAATTGAAAATGGCTGCTCCATCTCAAACCACATACCATTGTCTATCAATCAGTTTGGGCCATGACCCTAGATTAAGCCAATTTTAGTCTTTGTAACAGGGACATTTCATGCACTATACTCATCAACACACACACAACGTGGGTAATTATGATATATATATATATATATGTGTATATATATATATATATATGTGTATATATATGTAAATGTTTTGTAACAGAGATTGTGTTGACCATACCAAAGGAAGACTCTAATGTTAACATTAAGTATAGTTAGTTTTAAAGGAACACTGTAGTGCTGGAATACATGATTAGGTCCCCTGCCCCCCTCTCAGTGGAGATAAAAGGTATTTAAACTTACCTTTTCTCCCTTACAGCACCGGTCTTGCCATGGCTTGGCCCGACTCCATGGCTGAGATAATCAGTCTTGATGATCTCAGCCAATCCAATGCTTTCTCATAGGAAAGCATAGGGAGCTAATGTGCAGGCACAGCAAAACACCACCCTGCAGTAATCAGCATCTCCTTGTAGAGATGCATTGCATCAATGAATCAGCTTCTCCATGCAAAGCATTGACTCTGAAATTCAGTGCAGCCCATGAAGCACCTTTAGTAGCCATCTGAGTTACTGTCACTAGAATTGTTACTAGGCAGCAATGTAAACTGCACTGAGAGATATAGACACCAGAACAACTGCATTAAGCTGTAGTGATTCTGGTAACTATAGTGTCCCTTTAAGTTTGGAGGGTTGTGTTTTTTTTTGTTTTTTTTTTATGATGCAGTATATGAAGACCTTCAAAATATACAAGATCTAAAAGAGAGAGTGCATGGCCGTAACTAGAAGCATGTTTTAAGGAAAATGTAAAACATGCCCTTTATCAGAAACAGTGGCTTAATTTATTTAATTTTTTTTTAAAAAGGCATCATCAGCTTTAAGATGTAGTGGTTTTGGTGCTTAGTGTTTCTTTAAGTAATCATGTCTGATTTGATGTAAAGGGGGTGGAATTAGAACCTTCATGACGATAGCAGAGTGATGGATAATGGTAATAACGGGTTAAATTCATTGTTCATGCAATGCATTCAGATTAATATATGCTCAAACACCACATGTCGATGTTTGACTTTGTATTACGTCTTCGCAATCGTGTGCTTGTGTGGCCCAATCTGGTCAGTGTGCCGTTATAAATCTAACTGTTTGGTTATTGTGGTTCTGTTTAGCCAAATTTACTGTTCCTGGGTAATTTGACTTTGGAGTATTATGCTGTGACTATATCATCAGGTGTAAACGATATTTTCATTGTCTTCCTAGATTCCTGAGGCTTTGCTGTTAGACTTCGTTTCTACGGCAAAATTAGCAATCAGCGCTTTTGGATTGCTGGGTACTTTCAGTTCTATGGAGGTAGAACAGGCTATTCAATCTCAATTTAAGCAGTGTGTGCCATTTCTTTGCAGGAAATTGAGCTTGTGGAGATAAAAAAAAATGTCTTAATGTAGACAGAGAGGGAAAAATATTGCCTTTCTTGACTTAGCTATAAATGCGTGTACTATGAAAACTTTCCTGCAGCCCTGGGCATGCTCCTAAAATTTTTTCCTCAAGTGCACTCTTTCTTAAACGGACACTCGGGGCACCATAACAACTTCATAGAAATGACAGAGTTAAACAGTACATTAACTTTTTTTTTTTAACCCCAAATTCAGGAAGGACTGCTTATAGTCGGATTGCATCAGGCATTTCCCAGAAAAGAGATACAGGCCTCGCCTGCCATTCTTGACCCTATCATTCATTGCACTTTATTACACTTTAAATACAAATAAAATTTACTGTAAGATTCCCAGGAAGTCTCACTTTAATGAACAACCCTGTAGTGCGTACTCTCCCTTTAACTGAATCATTTGATAAATATGTTGCCAATACTAATATTTGTCATGGTACTCATTTTGCAAACCCCATAAAGTGGAAAGATTTAAGCCGACTCGATCAAGGATAGTACCTGATACTTAGCATCTTGGTTTGGACAGATCCTTCATAGCTTCTTACTGAGCTGCATTCTGTTGCCATTGAGTAGCGTTTGAAGTGCTATGTTTTCACCAAATGCCTTGTTCTATATACATCACGTTCGCATGTTACAGTAAATGTATCAGTGATGAAATTTCTACCTTTGCAATGTCGTATCTGCTTCCTGCACATGTGCCATTGTGTGAGTTGGCGCGCTAACACAGGATTGTCACTCACTGATATTATTATATTAAAGGACAATAGGTCTTTATAGACTGTTGAAAAGCGTTCTGAATCCTGTAAGTAAGTCACAGACTTTGTAAGGCGGGGTGAAGAGCCAGCAATGAATACACGGTCATTTTGCATGTCAAAGCATGATTTTTAATGAGTCGGTTTGAACGGTAACACACTATGCTAATGATGTTAATGTATGGAAATTGGCATTTTCCTGATTACGGTACTATTGGTGATAATTTCACTTTAAGCAAATTACCATTGAAATTAAAATGAACTTGGCAGTTCAATTTCAAAGCCCCCTGCAGCTATTGCCCTAGAGTTACAGGGCATAGCGAGCTATGTGAACCTTTTAATAATTCACTTTGCCCCTGTATGTAATCAGTGGTAAATAATCTAATCCTGTTTTCTGAAGCAGTGGCCAGATGTGCAGTGTATACCTACTTTAAACTGCTTGCGTATTGGGTTGTAAAACATTGTATCACAGTTTCACTCCGTAGTAGGCTATTTTTGGACAGAAGTTGTGAACACTTTTTCTCCGTCTTCCAAAGAAGTGAATTGAATTTAGACTTTCGGTAATAAGAGAACTCAATATTTTATAATCATATTAACGCCAGTAACATGGAAAACTAATTAGCAAGATAGAGTTGTGAATGTTTTGTTTTCTGTAATTTCTCGTTTTTATTTTATTTTATCCAGCGAAAGGATGAGATTAATATTTGTACCGTGACAAAGATGGGTGTGGATATTGTCAGATTTCTGGAATCTGCAAATGAGGAAATAACCTAAAGTTCTGAATTTTAACAACAAATGTCTTTGAATTTGACTTTTACCTCTTCAAATTATCTGGTTCTTTCCAGGAAATTTTGCTTGTTTGCAGTGATTTTCAATTAATTCCTTTAGGCCCTACAACGGTCCCGCTATAGTGCCTCTTGAAATAGAATGAATGCCTTTACTAGACTGTTGGTATGCTGTAGGGACATTTTGGGGTACCAATTGTCCATTGTATCTCCGCCAATGTTTTCATGATGCTGATAAATCTTTTGCAGGCACTTGCTTTTCTGCTTTTGGGCAAAGTGCTATCCTACACAATAATATAACTTTCACATCATCAACAGTGCTAAATTATTATAACTAGTCGCAGTCGGGGAGCCCTGCTTCTTATTTATTTATTTTTTATCACGGTATGTTTTTAGAAAAACTAGTATGACACCTATAAACAATAGTCCCATAAGGTAGTGTTTTTACTAAGCGAGGAATTGAGATGATTTTAAAAGTGTAAGTGTAATAGATTTGCAGTTCACCACATGCCACAGCTGATCTGCTTAGTGAATAAACCCTGTACATGGTTATGAGCAATCCTATATGTATGTGACACTCTATATTGAGGAAGGTGTAACATTGTAGTGGAAAGGTCACAAACATGCTCTCACACACCAGCCAGGGGTTATTTTCCAGCACGTTGTCTAAATCAAGAGTAGGGGAGCAATGACCGTTCTGGAGAAAGCCTGCACCATTTCAAAACCTGGGTATGAGCAGTCACCGCACAGATTTTGGAGCGCTGACCCATTCTGGGTGCTCCATCCCAACAGCCAGATAATAACACTAACCGCACATAGATCAATGGAAAAGTGACTTTCTGGAGAATTATACTCCTTTACAACAGCCAGGGACCAAATAACAAGTGAATAAAGGGATTAGTGGAGGCTAGAATGGAGTCAGTGTCTCATAAAGTGTTTCATATCCTTATATATTATAAAATGTGTAAGACATGTATAGGATGTAGGTAGGCTATGTGTTGTCTGCGCATACAGTATGTATAATGTATCCGCACATTTGGGAGTTACATCCTTTTTATATTAAACTCTCGATTGATAATAATTTGGAAGTTTTACGTTCTTTTTAACCCCTTAAGGACACATGACATTGTCATGATTCCTTTTTATTCCAGAAGTTTGGTCCTAAAGGGGTTAAACAGACATATCACATTTCTGGAAGTATCCTCGTGTTATTAAAATCAGTGCTAGCCAATTGGTATTTTACAATTGGCATTTCTTCCTGTCTTGTACCTGTCAACATGGTGAATTCTAGAAATGCCACTATACTGACATTTCTTGGCTTTTTATTAATTGCGTGATGTATGCTGACCTAATCAATATGTCCTAGTAGTTTTGCACTCATTTCACCTAGCAATGATTGCATTTATATTTTCAGGACAAACAATCTCGATTTGATTTCTATGTCTTTTTAAAGGGATATAATGTTTAACACCGGGGTCAGTGAAGCAGATGGTGGTTTGTTACACTGTGTAGGAATATCTCATATATACCATGTGTTCCAAGAAAAGTTTTATAGATTTGTAACATGATTGTCCTATCTGGAACCATTCCCAGCACATACACATTTATAATTCTAACTTTTTTTTTTCTTTTTACTAAATGATTCCACCGTTTTTGCCCTCCTTCTTAACTTCACACATTTCCCTTGTTGCTCCATTAGAATCCATGTTCGATTTTTTTTTTTTTTTTTTTGGAGTTGAATTGTTGCCTTTTAGTTGAAGCAGAAAATTGAACTATGAATCCCTGAAACCCCATCATTTAGTGGAATTTTTTACTTTAGCCCAAAGGGACAATGTGAACACCACAACCACTGTAACCATTGTAAAGGGACACTATAACCACCTCTAGTTATTTAACATAGATGTTGCCCATGCAACCTTGCAAGTGAAAATATTCTGAGAAATGGCACTGTTTACATTTTGAGACAGCAATCGTGTAAGTGAATGCATTTAATTTAAACAAATGCATATTCTTTTAATTAGTGTTCCTTTAACGGACATCAAAGCATTATTACAAGGTTGAAAATACCATGATATGCCAATAAAAATGGCTCTTGAGCAAATTTGGTTAATTTTTACAAGGTGAAATGTTTATTGAATTCAAAATAACATTTATTTCAATCTCAGTAGCATTGTTCAAATTTGGGTTGATGTTTAATTGGGTTAAACGGAAAAGGGATAAATGACGGGTCAGAGTGGTCTGGATTTATTCATCCCAGGCCACCATACATCTGATATGATTTAGCTTTTTATTAATAAAATAAAGCATTTTTTTCCCTTCAAGAACACTAGCACTAAGAATGTATTTAATCTTTTATTAATTGTCATTCCCATTTCATAACTTTTTTTTTATTTTTTATTAAGTTTTTACTTTGTGAAATTGTATAAATCATTTGCCTGTATTAACTTCCTCCTTGCGATGCGCCTGTGAATATAAGATCTCTAATGCAGGCATAGCCCTACAGTAAAACTATGCAACTCTTCTGTCTCCCTAATTGACATGTCGGTCAATTTCTCAGCCATCAAGGATTGGAGTGTAAACTTAAAAAAAAAAAAAAAAAAAAGGAAAAAACAGATTATCATTGACTGTATCTCTAATTGTCTCTGTGAATGAGTGATTTATGGCTTGGGAGATAATTTTGCTTTGCCTGGGCAGTGTTTATAAGAGATTATTACAGGATTGGTTAGGGCTCGGAGTGAGGAATATATCTGGGACACTGCAGTTTTCTTTTAGCTCCTGGCATATATTGTGCGCAGAGTCATCACTAATTCTCCTGCCTTGAAATAAAAGCTGTACTAAATATGAAATAAATCCATGTAAATCCCATCTGACATTCTACGGAGCAAGAAAAATTAACTGCACACTTCTAACAGGTGTTCAGACACCACACAACCATTGTGCAGAATCCCACTGTGACTTTAGACAGCTGTTAAGACAGCAGCCTCCGAGAGCCTGTGTTGGACTGTAACGAAACCATCCATCTATCTGTAGGATAATAATTAATCTTAATTTAGAACCCTGCTTTTATTTCTATTGGACATAACCCTGGCGGGCATATATATATATATATATATATATTTATTTTTCCAAATTAGGCTTTATTTTTCTAAAATGTTTTACTGTTAAATTAGTGGGCAAGTTTTCATTTCCTTCATAATATACAGTTCTTGTACCTTTGTCAAGAGAGTTCATACATTATGCAACATTCTTTTGGTCTCTGTGGCAACCAGGTAGCAGGTGACACATGATTATCACGTGACCTTTGGCGATGTTATGTCCACTCGAGCAAATCTAACATTTAGTGAGTAAACACGACCAACAAGGGTTATTCTGGTATTTGCTGTCTGAGCATTTACCTCCATTCGCGGTATCTTTGTATCAATCTACATGGAGTAGTCTGGTAATTATGATTTATCTTCCTACCCTGGTGCACAGATCCTTGTAAAGTAAAATGTGGCGAGGACCCTCCTCTCCTTCTATCCTATCTCCCTCTCCTTCTTTCCACTCTTCCTCATCCTTTTCTCATCCTCTTGCCTCCACAACGCTCTTCCCCTGCATCTTCCATCTTCCCCTACTCCTTTCCTTTTTCCTTCTTCATTCAACCTCTCTACTTGCTGTCTCCCACATATTTCTCAACTTATTTTAAAAAGTGCCTTAAAACCGATATCTTCAGGAAAGCTTGAAGCCTCCCACCTGCTCTAGACTGTAAGATAGTTTGAGCATTGTCTTCTACATCCTATTGTTCCTGTAAGTTTTTGTAGTTCTCATTTATTGTTAAATCTCCCCCTTCCATAATATTGTACAGTGCTACGTAATTTGTTAGCGCTATATAATTGCCAATAATAATAATAGTCTCCCTCACTTCACTTTATTTCTCCTCAAACTAGTTTTATTATTACCCCATCTCACACATCAAGAAAAAACAAGGGGGAATCTGTAAACGAATTAAGCAGAACAATTGATGGGAAAAATGATTTGCCATCTATATCACTCAGCAGACTGCGGGATTTCAAGTCTCCATCTGATAGCGGCTGGGTTCAGAATGTTAATCTTTGAGCAAGACATGTGCGTGATTTACAACTTGTTGGAATAAGGTTGTAATAAGTAACACACACACACACACACACACAGAAACTTCCTGAGGACGACAAATAGAGAAGGTGAAAAACTGTGTAAATAATTTTGTTTCAATAACCTTAAAAGGTTCACCAAACACTTTTAACCTTGCATCCAAGCAATGCCAGTGAATCATAAAAATGTTTCTACTCATTTGCAAGTCATTTATCTGAGCCTGTGAAGACAATAGATCCATTTGCAAAAGAGGTCACAGACAGCAAATGCAGCTTGTGACAGTAACTTGCTGAGGTGTTCCCTGCGTGCATCGTTCCAGACATCCTGACGAATTTAAATGGCGACAAACCTTATTTGGGTTCACTAATGTTTCTCCTGAATGAATAATGTAGATGTCTACTTTGCTAGTTAAAGATCATAACGCCATATTAAAACAAGGTTGGGTACTTTGCATATGTAAGAGCTCATTTATTCATTTCTTAATAGAAATAATCCAAATCAGAGACTTTGTTTTTTGGGGATATAAATATGCTGATTTTCTTTAAATCAATCAACATAATGAGACTTTTCATCAGGCATCCAGATCACAGGTTTGCGCTTGGCATCTGAACCTTTAAGTGTATCCTCCTGACACAGTAATGGTGACAAGAATAAATTATTAAAGTGTGCTTGTCATGTTTAAATGACATGGTGGCATTTTATAGACAATAACATTTCAGCTATACATGCTGTTAACCAAATGGTGAAAAAAAATGTACAGCTCCAGTTTTATTATATAAAAAAAAAAAGCTTGCACCATCTGTGCCATGATTTTACTATATAGATTAACTACAGCCATTTGTAGTGGGTAGGAGACACAACTCCAGACCATAAGGAGTTCTGACTCCTATCTACAACTCTTGGTGGTCTGGCATGGTGGATGGAGATCTTTGTCCAACACACCCTCCTCTTTCCTTGTGACTCACTATACTCCTTTTACCTATAAATACAGCATGCTGACACTTAATAAAAAGGTAGACATGTATTAATATGACTTGAGTGCAAAATAAAATCTACCCATGACCCCCTGGTGACAGTGATTTTAGAATTTGTAAAGAAGGGTGGGGGAAGCCATATCTAGGGTACAGGGGCTAATGAACCCAGTAATATAATGGACTAAATAAACAAAAAGCCCTGACAGTGATTTTATACATTTAGTTACGTAAACCCATTTTATACATTTATTAATATAGAAATATGAGAGTAATAGATTTGTTTTTGTCATAATGACGAGAAAATATTTATTATCCATTCGATTGACTAACATGAGATGCGCATCCACGAAGAGTTCAGTAAATAGGAACAAATGTCTCTAAAAGAGATTGAAAAGAGGAGAAAAATAGAATTCAAAGAAGATATATTAAATATTAGACGGGAGATATCTCTTATGTAGGCTGCATAATGGAACACTTTGGGCACCATAACAACTTCATTGGAATGAAGTTGTTATGGTTCCAGGAGGTCTCTGGCATCAGCTTACCTTTAGGAGCAAACCGTTCAGGAGCATTTTAACCCCAGAGTCCAATATCCAGCACCTAATCTCTCAGCCAACTTCAAAGAGGAGGTCTTGGACACAGGTGCTGCTAATTAGTTGAGTGTCGGCTTACACTCTAAGCAAATCAGTAGCTCCCCATGCTTGAGTAATGTACCTGTTTTTGTCGAAGAGAACGTTGAGATGTGGCTAAACACCTTGGGTACATCATATTGTTACCAAGTAAACTAGCAGAAGCCAAACACAGAGAGATGGATGCAGGTCTTCAGGAAGTAAGAAGTCTTTATTAACATACCGATCGGGCCTCAAATGAACTCCTGTTCCAAAAATATCTGAGAGAGCAACACATGGTGTACATTTCTTATATAGCACTATAACTCCTCCCATTAATAGCTACGCCCACATATACCTTTAACCAATCAATGAGCAGAATATAGACTTGTACATCTGGTCAAACCACATGGCCCATCCAAGACAAAGGAAATAAGTGCAATTTCAGTTCCTGCATTCCTGCACATGCTCAGTACATTAATGACAGTATCCTAGCTATGTGTAGCTAACTAACTGACACAACATACACATATGCCACATGGAAATCTTGGCCTACTAAATTTACATTCACCGAAATTCCACCACAATATAGCCCTACACCACCTAGTTTAGTATGTAGCTGGGTTCATTTCAGGGACTTGTACATTTCTTGGCTGTATGTCTTTCCCCAAACCTCTAAAATATTTTCCAATGAACCTCACAGCCTGTTGTAACACAGATCCCTAGGAACAAAAATAAATATTAAAGACTAAAAGAATAACAGGTCTCATTTTCATCTCTTTACATTGAAAAAGCAACATTGTGATCTGTGGACTGTGGTCACATTGATCGTTCCTCTGTACATCGACTGTCTGTCAACCAGAAAAAAAATTAAGCCTCTTACGAGAGATGAAAGTGAAGACATTGCTAAGCTCTTGTAAGTGGTGATGTCTGTACTTTTCCAAACTTTAGCCTGAAAACGTCCAGTTGGAACACAGTTTCCAATAACTCGAGGCTTCTGACATAAGAAATCATGATGAGCAGTGAATTAAATTAGAGGATTAAATGTGATAAACCAGATTAAGTGAAACCTTTTAACTCACAGAAAACAGCTTGCCCTTTATATATAGAATGTGTAGAGAAAAACTCATGATTGCATTTTTTCCCTTTTTTTTATGGTATATGTTGAACATACATGGGAATTTTAAAAGGTTCCTTGGGA
Organism: Pelobates fuscus; assembly: GCF_036172605.1. NCBI lineage: Eukaryota > Metazoa > Chordata > Amphibia > Anura > Pelobatidae > Pelobates > Pelobates fuscus. The sequence continues at coordinate 357,554,886 of NC_086320.1, read as the reverse complement.
AGATGGAACATACTTGGTACATGTGTAGTTTATTGTTATTGCTGTAGAACCACGAACCCTGGGTATAACCTTTTATCCTGATGATTACTTATCACAACACTCACAAATACATATATATTTATTGCACTCTGAACGTCAATGAAACACAATGCTAAATATAAAATCAAGAAAAGGGGATTTTTGCTTGCCTTTCTCGATAGATATACCTATCTCAAAACGTGTATATATCGCCCAACATTTTAACGTTTCAAACATCAGTGTGTGTGACCTGCAAAAGGGGTTGTTTCGATCTGTACCGAGCGTCGTTGAAGTGCTTGAACAGAGAGCTGCTTGTTTTTATTTATAGGGGCTTTCTCCAGTATTCTAAAGAAGTTGGACACTGGACAAATAACTCAGGATGGTGACATGCGAGTTCAAATTTGGATAATCCCACATAATCCAGGAAATTTGAAAAGTTGACACGTTTTACTGGAGTGAATAAAAAAAAAAAAATGTAAATTGCTACAAGCAAGAAATGTAATAATTCTCTATTAATAACCCTTTTTAGTATCTGTGACTAATTTACCCCAAGACAGAGATGTACATTTAATCATTAACCATCTATATTTTTGACCTCCCCAATTTATTGCCGCAATACATTCGCCAGATCCTGAAAATGTAATGAAAAGGGAATTTCCTAAAGTCAAGTTACAGACTGTGTAATTACCAGCATTACACACATCTTACATTTTAAACATTTATGTGGTTAACCTCTCGTGTTATAATTAGCCCAATCTGACAGCACAGAGGTAAGGCATGCTGAATTCCCTTCCTATAGTGAATAATGAAGTCTCTTTGTTCCTGGAGCACTTTATAAAATACTCTGGGTAATCACTTTCGAATGTTTCTATTCATGGCAATCAAGTAAGTTTACCTCGGTTAGCAATTAACGCTGAAGCTGTTTGGGGATTTAAAATCTCCTGGAAGAGGCCTTCAAACAATTACTGGGGAAACTATAAAGTTTAGCTTCTATCGTGTTCTATGACAAATGCCTGCCATGTGAAAAGGTTATCTTACACTCAGATTTATTTTTTGTAAGCTGCAAAGCCTGGCAGATGTAAATACAATACCCTTTAAATATGTGCACCTTGGCCTTGAATTGTAGACAAATTGGATGAGTGACACCAACACCCTTCTAGGAAATTAAATAAATATTTATTTTCTCTGAAAGTTTTACTGTGGAAATATTTTTTAAAAAAAATGTTTGATATGGCTTTTAAACTCCATCAAGTGTCTATCCAAAGTGTTTTATATTTTCTAGAATGTTTGAATGTTGCAACAAGGTTTTACCTTGATCGTTTGACCATTGCAATGTCCACTTGACCTTTACCTTGTTTTTTGCTATGATTATGTCCACCTGACCTTAACCATGTCGCTATGACCATCACAATGTCCCCTTGACCTTCACCGTGTACATACCACAGTCTCCTGTTTACTTGTAACCTTCACCTTGTCTATGCTGAAATAAAAGGCTATCCATCTCCGAAGTAGCGAGGGCATATCATTTAACATTAAAGGCACACTGTAGTGTTATGACGGCAGATCAGAACCATTCAGCCCATCTAGGCTGCCCGATTTTCTAAATACTTTCATTAGTCTCTGGCCTTATCTTATAGTTAGGATAGCCTTATGCCTATCCCACGCATGCTTAATCCCTTAAGGACACATGACATGTGTGACATGTCATGATTCCCTTTTATTCCAGAAGTTTGGTCCTTAAGGGGTTAAACTCCTTCACTGTGTTAACCTCTACCACTTCAGCTGGAAGGCTATTCCATGCATCCACTACCCTCTCAGTAAAGTAATACTTCCGGATATTATTTTTAAATCTTTGCCCCTCTAATTTAAGACTGTCCTCTTGTTGTGGTAGTTTTTCTTCTTTTAAATATAGTCTCCTCCTTTACTGTGTTGATTCCCTTTATGTATTTAAATGTTTCTATCCTATCCCCCCTGTCTCGTCTTTCCTTCAAGCTATACATGTTAAGTTCCTTTAACCTTTCCTTGTAAGTTTTATCCTGAAATCCATGAACCAGTTTAGTAGCCCTCCTCTGAACTCTCTCTAAAGTATCAATATCCTTCTGAAGATACGGTCCCCAGTACTGCGTATAGTACTCCAAGTGAGGTATCACCAGTGTTCTGTACAGTGGCATGAACACTTCGCTCTTTCTATGGCTAATACAGGGTGCAGCAGAACCGATTAAGCAGTTTAGAGGGGTTATAAAAGCTATATGGAATATGTTGGCGCTATATAATTGGTATTAATAATAATAAAGTATAGGGGGCGGAACTTCCGGTCGGACGGAGCGGTCGCATGTTGTAAGTGCTCTGTGATCGGAACGGCCTGTTAAGCGGCAAAACACCGGCAAAAGAGCCCGAAACGACCTGCAAAGGTACCCAACGGCAGGACACCCGGCAGCACACAGGATGGCACCCCCGAAATCACAGAGGGCCTCGGATTTCTTCCGACAGGGGAAAGGCGGCAAACAACGCATGGAGCAAGATGGCGGCGGCTCCCACTCACCATCTCACACCTCAGAGGCAGGATCAGACACAGACTCGAGGCCAGCAACCGATGAGGGCCTCTCTGTGTCGGAAAAACGCCTGGCGTCCATGCTGCAAGACTTGCGCACCTCTATGAAAGCTGACTTCCAAGCTGCAGTCTCTGACATGAGAAAAGACATCCATGAAGTGGGGTCGCGAGTCAATGCACTGGAAGAAAAAACGGACGAGCTCTGCCATGCAAATGATTTCATTGTGGAGAAAATACAAAAAATGGAAGCTGACAACAAGCGCCTTATGGAAAAACTGGCAGATCTGGAGGACCGCTCCCGCCGCAACAATATCCGCGTGCGGGGGGTGCCTGAGACAGTAACACAAGAGGAGCTGCCAGCTTACCTCCAGCGACTTTTCCAGGCAATCCAGCCAAACCTAGAACCGGCGGACCTCCGCCTCGATCGGGCGCATCGAGTGCCGAAACCTCAAAACATAGTGACAAGACTGCATTACTATAGTGCCAAAGAAGCTGTGCTGGTGGCACAAAGGAAGGCCTCAGCGATGCCGGCCACCTACGAAGGAATCTCACTTTTCGCTGACCTCTCACCGATGACAATGGCCAGGAGACGGGACTTCGTGAACGTCACGAAATGTCTGAGAAACACCAAAATACCCTACAGGTGGGGATTCCCTACTAAACTCCTCGTCTGGCGGAATGGCTCCCTAACGAAGATTGAAGATCCGACTCTGGGAATGGACAAGCTCAAGATATGGGGCCTGTTTCCGGACCATAAAACGACCACTGCACAAGTCTCCCCACGGAAGGTGCCGGCGGACTGGACCAAGGCCTAAGAGATTATACAGCTACCAGAACGGCGATGCCGGATCCAGCCTGATTCCTACTTTCTCTCACGCTCCAAGGGACTCCCTATGATGGTTATCCCGATTCGGGTCTTGCTGAGCACGAAGGACTTTTGGCACCCACGTGAGTACGGTCACTCAGCCTCCCCCCCCTTTTTTTTCCCCTCCCCCCCCCCCAAGCCTAGCACACAGAAACTGGCCTCAGCCTCACCACTGAAATGGATGCCCAACCTGGGCCTCGACATATAGACACTAGGCCTTGAGACTTACCGCTCAGGAGCCCCAAACTGTTACTAACAACAGCGGGCGCAGGCTCTACTTAACCCAGCATGGGCAAGTTGAACACAACCCCCCCTTCTCTCACTGCCTCCCAGTTCCATGGGGGAGGCTCATATTCGTGACCTTCACACGGGACTTTGCAGAGACACGTACCAGTCACCCGTTTCCCTATACCCAGCTCAGAAGGGTCTGGGCTCTGGTAGAAGTACAGGCCTCTCCTATTATCGAATACCCCCCCAATACCTTTACGGGACACCACCCGCCGCTGTGACCCCCTCTCAGTGCAGTAGAGGGTGTGAGCGCGGCGGTGAGGTCCTCCACATGATGCTTATTAGCTGTTTGAACTGTATATACTTTGTTTTATTGTATGGTTTTATTATGGTTATACACCAGGTTGTTCCCCTTGTCCCGACCCCCTATCCCCGAGATGCTCCCCCCCACTACTAGACAAGACAACGGGTAAAACAAGTGACCCGTCCCACCTGATCACTCACGTGTTGACACGGGGCAATGCTTCACCCAAACCACTAGTCCTCACGGCCTCCCCCATTATCTACCCTGATGCCTGACCATAAATTCCATTTAGTGTCCCTCAATGCCCACGGGCTGAACACCCCCCAAAAACGCAGACTGGCGCTCATCCAAATACGCTCCCTGCGCGCCTCGGTTGCCTGCATACAGGAAACCCACTTTTCGGTTAACAACCCACCGAAATTCTCATCCACGTCCTACCCACAAGCTTACCATGCCACAGCACCTAATAAGACTTGTGGGGTCAGCATCCTCTTTCACTCAGACTGGCAATTTACATGCGAGGTAGAACACAAGAGCCCCGACGGTAGGCTCCTAATACTTGTGGGACTGCTCAACGATGTCCAAGTGACAGTAGCCAACCTGTATGCCCCCAACACCAACCAATATGACTTCATTAGGAAAGCGTTACGACTCATAGACCAGAAAAAGAGAGGGCAGACGCTTATATGTGGGGACTTCAACTGTGTCCTAGACCCCGGACTGGATAGGACCGGCAAACCCGCATCTCATCTGAGATCCACGCAACTGGGGGCAAAGGTAACTACACTCATCCACTCACACGGCCTACACGACACATGGCGCGCAATGTATCCAGCCTCCAGAGATTACACATTTTACTCCAAAGTACACGATCAATATTCCCGGATAGATATGTGTTTGGTGGACGCTAAGGGGTTAGATACTCTGGAGGAGGTTTCTATGGCCCCAATAACTTGGTCGGACCATGCCCCCCTCACATCGGTCTTTACAACGCTCCACCCAGTCCGGGGTCGGACAGTGGAGACTGAGTCTCTGATAGACAGGGTAGAGGGAGCAGCTGAGATACGTAGTGCTCTGGCACACTACTTCGTGGATAACCACTACACTGACACGAACGTCGCCATGACGTGGCTTGCCCATAAGGCGGTTACACGCGGTCTGCACATACGACAGGGGGCAAAATTAAAACGCCAAATTACAGAAAGGAGCAAGACCCGAATGACAGATTTAAAACAGGCGGAAACACGCCACAAGGCCTCTTCTACACACTCTGACAGGCAAGAGGTGCAAAAAATCAGGGCCACCATAGAAGCACTACAGATGCAACAAGTGGAACGTGCAATCCGAAAATTGAAAACCACTTACTATAGGCAGGGAAACAGAGCAGGCAAGTTATTGGCCTCCCAACTCAAAAAACGGGAATCTCAGGTGAAAATCCCGTACGTCAAGGACAGCACGGGCACTAAAATCAGAAACCCCAAGGCAATAGTAGACGAATTTGCCCACTTTTACGAAAGATTATATAATCTTTCTGGAGAGGCAACCCAGCACCAACCAAGCCCCCAAGACATTGCTACCTTCCTGGACGGAGTGTCCCTCCCCAGGCTCTCCAGCGAGCAGGCCAACACATTGACCAACCCAATTGAGGCCTCAGAGATATCCAAAGCTTTGCACGCAACACCTAGACACACAGCCCCAGGCCCGGACGGTTTCTCCACTCACTACTACAGGGTTTTTGAGGACCAGTTGCTTCCCCACCTCACAGCCTTATTTAATTACATTCTGGAATCAGGCAGCATACCTCCGGAGATGTTAGAGGCCACTATCATTACACTCCCCAAACCGGGCAAATCCACTGACTCATGCGCGAACTACCGCCCAATATCTCTCCTTAACGCTGACACTAAGTTGTTCGCTAAGGTACTTGCGAACAGACTCCGCCCCATGTTAGCCCAATTAGTCTCTCCAGAACAGTCGGGGTTTGTCCCTGGGCGACAGGTGGAGGACAACACCAGACGGGCCCTAGACATAATGGAAATAATGAACAGGGATGGGTCACAGGGCTTAATGATGGCCTTAGATGCGGAAAAGGCCTTCGACAGACTCCACTGGGGATATATGTCGGAGATCCTCCGCAGGTTCAACTTCCCAAAACAATTCTTGACCGGGCTCTTATCCCTATACACTTCCCCCCGAGCCACAGTCATGAACTCCGGTTTCGTCTCCAGACGATTCGCCCTGTCGAACGGCACGAGGCAGGGCTGCCCCTTATCCCCTCTTATTTTTATCCTAGCGTTGGAACCCTTGCTTCTCAAAATCAAAACTGACCCCAGCATTACCGGTACACCCTCCCCGATAGGCCCACAGAAAATAGCGGTATTCGCTGATGACATACTCCTCTTCCTAGCGAACCCACTGGACTCCCTACCTGCTCTCCTGGACCTATTGCGGGAGTACGGCCGAGTTTCTTACTACAAGAACAATGTAGCAAAGACGCAAGTGCTCCCGTTGAATATGCCCAGATCCCAACTCACGACCCTCCGCACACTTTATCCCTTTGAATGGAGGAAAGACTCCATTTCGTACCTAGGCACACAACTGGCACCTTCTAGACGGCTCCTCATCCAATATAATCATGGGAAGCTCCTAGCGAAAACAAAGCAAGTGCTGGAAGGATGGGAAAACAGTACAAAACACGCATCGTGGTTAGGGCGCATAAATGCCATAAAAATGATTATACTACCGCAAATACTGTTCCTCTTCAGGGCCCTGCCTGTCAGTTTACCAAAATACACTCTCAAAGCGTTCCAACGCCTTCTTAACGCACACATCTGGAGGAAAAAAACACCTAGGGTCTCGTTGGCGAACATCAGTATGGCTATGGGGACAGGTGGGGTGGGTGTGCCACACATAACCAAATATTATTTAGCAACGAATTTATCTCAGACGGCGCGCCTCCTCTCCTCCCCGGATTGCCCACTGTGGCACCACCTGGAGAGCGCGGCCTATGCACCCAACTCCCTCAGGGACCTGATTTGGATCCCAGCCAAAGCCCAACCTCGTCCCACAAGCCTTCTTACAACAACCAAAGTATCCCTACAACTCTGGCTGCGGTGGGCCCCAAAAATGCTCAGTGAGCCGATGGAATACCTAGCCCCGCTTACGAGTCTTCAGCACCATACACATGACCTGGCCCTCAGCAGGTGGGTAAAAAGAGGGATACAGAGAATAGCACACCTATACGGGGCGGGAGGGCTGCTGCCGTTCCCGGATCTCCAGAGCCGGTACCACTTACCAAACAGTGAAATATTTACGTACCTGCGTATAAAACATATTGTAGGAGTTCCCAGCAAGACAACATCACCTTTACAATCTCAAAACCTCTTTGGGGGGGCGGGGCGGGGCCGCCAAGATGGACGGTCGCAGGAGAGCTCGGCTCCTGCAACGCACAAATAATTAAGCCAGTAACTTAAGCTATACAGCGATGTCAGCCACTTACCACTGCGACCCACGACCCACTAAGGCTATCGGATCCGAGGAGAGGCTGGCTTCTGTAGCTTCAGTCCCTCGGAGGTGAGATCTCTGCAATCCACAGCGGGAACTTAGCCGGTGGTGAGTGGGGTGGACGGCCGCCACCCCACTATCCTGCCTAATGAAGCCTGAACGGCACTCTGACTCACCGCGGACCCGGCCCTGTTTCCCCCCCCCTCTGGACCGGGGGGGTGATCCCGGTCCTCGCCCTCGCATGGCAGCAGAGATCCGGCAACGACACCCGGCCATCTCACAGGCTCAGGGCCCAAACCTAAGATGGCGGAGACCATGTGCGGCAGAACTGATGAAAATGGAGATGGAGGAGGGGACACACCAAGTAAGCGGTGGCGCCACAGCACCCGTCACCAGCGCCCAACCCGAAGTTTTCAGCCGGCATAAAGACCCAGGGAGCTGACGCCCAGATCAAACAAGCACTCTCCCCCCACTCAACGTCAGGAGCCTCCTGCCCAGCAACCCTGGACCCACGAACACCCAGCCAGCAGACACCAACCTGATGGTCCAACATGGATGCCCAGAAACCTGCTCTACTAGCAACTCACTACATATTACACAGATCAGAAAGGTGGCAAAGGATAGTGGGACTCCCCCTGAATACGAGGTCTCAGGACCACCAAGACGACCGCTCTCCACGTAGGCAGCATGGGCGATCCAGGTCGGCCGGGGTGACATCAGCACTAAAGTGATGTGACAGAATTTAGCCTGTTGCAAGCAAATGTATGCCTATTGCCAACTTACAAGGCTTTGTTATGTTTTCTTTGCTTTCTTTTATCTGTTTTTTTTTTTCCATGATTTATCCTATGTGCCAGCACTGTTTAGTCAGTTAAAGCATTGTAACGACCTTTATCTCACTGTTCAGTGATGCATGCCTTTCGCCTACTCATAATGCGTTACATCACTTATACGAAATACGTTGTGTACCAGAATTGTTCACTAATAACATTAAAGTGGTGTAATTAATGTTTAGATATCTGAAGCATAGCCAACGCAAAGATTTAACCTGAATTAATTACTTAGCTAATTACTTAAGCGACTGTCTCTACTTGTTAATATTATAAAATGTGCCTGTTAATCTTGTGCCCCGCATACTGAGCGTGGGATAAGTTGGAGGACTGCTTTTGGGGCACCTCTTGCATGCCTGTGATATATATGTGCACGTCAAAAATAAAGAATTAAAAAAAAAAAAAAACCTCTTTGACTTACTATGCCAAGGCCAAAAAACTCCTAAGAAACCACTCTCTCTGTGTTACCAGAGATTATTAGACATAGACAGACCTACAAAACAATCATACATGCTCAAATGGGAGAGGGAGCTGAACTGTGACCTAGAGACTGCGAAATGGACAAGGGCCATGACTGTGGTTAAGCGGGCGACACGGTGCTTGGACCACGTAGAATCAGCCTACAAGATATGGATGCAGTGGTATTACACGCCATATAGGTTGGCCCAAATTTACCCAGGGGTGCAGGGCAACTGTTGGCGCTGCAACCACCAAGTGGGAAACACGAGCCACATATTCTGGTACTGCCAGGCACTTGACCAATACTGGGAAAAAATCCAAGACATAATCCACTCTAAAATAGGTAAACGCATACCACTTAAGCCAGAACACTACCTGCTCCACATGTTGCCCCAAGACCTCAAAGCCTCCGAGGCGGAGCTGGTTACCCACATAACTCTAGCTGCCAAAACGTGCATAGCAGCTCTGTGGAAAACCCAGACGGTCCCTGAGGTACAGACAGTACTGGCTAAAGTGGACATTACGAAACAGTACGAGAAAATGGCACATACAATAAGTGGAACACTAGACCACTATAACAGGACCTGGTCGAAATGGTGATATAGGTAGTGGCACCAACTTGTCTCGATATACCTTATCAAGCTGTATAGAGTAAGAGCATCTCAATCTTCCCCCCCCCTCCCACATCTTACCCTCCTCCCAGTTAAACTCCTCCAACCCCCCCCCCCCCCCCCCACACACACACAAAAAGGGCTTTCATAGCCATGGCGAGCCCCAAAACATGAGATGAAGCGTAAGGCAAATACTCGGCCAGCCTACAGGACACACAACTATGCTACAGTAAAATGACAGCGGTACTGCATGCATGCATGGTACCTATCCGACACACCCCAAAGATTCCAGCTTCCATGAGCGGGGCACTATTCACCACTCATAACGTAGTCATGAATGTTAATCTCCGTTAATATGTACCGTTACAGCATGAGTATGATGTTTAATACCGCTGAAAGTTGTCCTTACCTTGTATATCGATGTCATTATGTACCAACTGTCGATTGTGATAAGCCTGATTTGTGTCAATCCACCACTTTTCATCTTAATAAAAATGAAACATTTAAAAAAAAAAAAATAATAATAAAGTATATAGAAAAACTGTTTATTTTCGAATTCAGCAGTAAATATCATTTTATATTCATTAGGTTTTGGAAATAATGTCCTTGAGAAGACGGCCATTAGCAGCAACACGCTGTTGTTGACAATCTTTGAAGTTTTGTACAACTCGTTCACACGTATCGCGTGTTAATCTGCTCCCTTAGCTCTGGTAGGGTGTGAGGGCGATGTTTGAACACTTTTTCCTTCAGATATCCCCAAAGAAAAATATCACAAATGCTCAAATCTGGTGACAGTCGGCCACCCCACAGACGTCCGGGAAACATTTCTTTCAAAACATTTAGTGAATTTTGGGCTCTGTGGGCCTGTAGCCCCATCCTGTTGGAACCAGAACTCCCCCAATTCCTCTTCTTCAACAATCTCTTCCATTCTGAGCTACAGAAAATGTTCCAGCATTGAGATATAACGTTCAGAATTCACGGTCACGCCTTCCTCCTCAAAAAAGTACGGGCCTATGACTCAGATTTGTGATACGGCACACCGCACCGTTAGTTATGGGGAATGTAGCGCTATTTAATGAATCATTTGGGGGTTATTTTGAGCCCAGTAGCGGAAATTTTGCTTATTCACAGCTCCACGGTGAAGAAACCGTACCTCGTCGCTACTGAAGAAAGCTGCTGCGGGAGGGATCTGTGCAAGCATTTGCTCACACAGATTTCTGTGGTTGGCATAATCTGCTACACTTAATTCCTGAGCCAACATCATCTTGTAGAGATGAAATAGCAGATCTAAATAATAAATCCTCCTCAGACTACGGTCTGACATTCCCAAAGCAACAGCATGCTTTCGAGCAGAACATCCTGGCGACTGCTCAATTGCTGCTCTCACTAGCTGCACATTTTCCGGGGTTCTTATGGATCTGCGTCGGCCATGTGTACCTTTTCTAAGCGTGGTACCAGTTTCCTCCAACCGCCTAACCCATGAACGAATTGTGTTCGCATTAGGAACGGTGTTGTTACACGGAATGTTGAACAGTCGCCGAAAAAAGCTCTTTGCATCGCGATCACAGACTGGTTGTTTTTCTAAATACATTTTCTTTATCCTCTTCTACATACCTCCCTTCTTTTGTTTTTAATCGAACTAATCCTTGTTTTTCTTTCCTTTTCTCATTTATGTATCTAAAAAATGGTTTGTCCCCTTTTTTTTCTGACTGTGCAATTTTGCTCTTCTGTGTGTGATTTGGAAGCTCTTATAACTTGCTTAGCCTCTTTCTGCCTAATCTTGTAGATCTGTCTATCTTCCTCATTCTGTTTTTTTTTTTTATAATTATTAAATGCTAACTTTTAGTTTCTTACTATTTTGGCCACATCTGCGGAGTACCACAGTGGGTTTCTTAAAGTTTTTGCTTTTACTGACAAGCCTAATGCCATTTTCTGTTGCAATCAGTTGTGCAACTTTTTTCACAGTGATATCTCTGCGGCCAGCACCATACCCTTGAGTGAGATCATCACTCTTAATGATATCAGCCAGTCTAATGCTGTCTCTTTTATAAAAGCATTGAGAGGTTGGAGTATATGCGCGGCAAAATGTTGAGACCATCCAATTGAAATAGCAGAGTTTAACTTGGCTATTGTGGCGGTCACTAGACGCGTGTTAACCCTGCAATCTAAATATTGCTGGTCCTGCATAATGGCAATTATTTCAGTTGCATTGTTAAAACAAACAGGGTCATGGCACCAAGACCATTTCTTCCCAATCAAGTGGTCTTGGTGAGCATAGTGTTCCTTTAAGGGCACATTACTGGGATTATTAGTGCTGTGGAGCTCTGTAATACTCTCAGCCAGCAATACAGAGCTCCTAAAAAAAAAGGCATTATTAACCAGACAATGCGGTTTTATTTCTATTAAAAAACGTGTTTTCTCTAATGTGAAAAATAAGATTTCCACGCATATATTTTCAGATACACAATATTGGAAAGAAGCCACAAACTGGACAGATTAGTAGGAATCTGTTCAGCAGGAACTGGTAAATTAATGTAAAGTGTGAATTTATGGAATGTTAAAATAATACCAGTTTGGATCCTCCAAACGAAGTAATGAATATTCAGTTGTTGCAGTCATGGATATAGGACATCACATGAACATTCACACGTACAACTCATTTTAAGCAACTGCCACTCTTTGGTCATTTAAAGTTCATATTTTCTGAATAACCATTTGGAGTCCTAAAGGATAAAACATTTTAATAAACTCCTTCACAGTAAACTCTTCTGTTTTTTATTTTAAACTATTTCCTGCCAGAGGGACCCAGCAGCAGAATTGCAAAGTTTGTGCTCCTAGATGAGATAGGCAGAATTAGATTAAGCTGCTTACTGTTGACATGTCTATTGATCTGGGTTTGAGCACAACTTCCTGTCTGCAAGCAGTCAGATTGCTGTACACAATAACATTGTGCCCTGGTTTATGTGAAATAGGGGACTCTGCATCAATTACTCCAGGAAAGCAGTGGAATGGAAAGATAAGGTTAAGCTTCTGTTGGAATCCAGGCAAAATAAATTACATTTACACCATCAAATGTGACATTATATATAAAAAAATAAGATTTTTGTCAAACTCTGCAAAAGGTTTTGGAGACTCATTGTTTGCGGCCGTTGGCCCTGATTGCCCTGCAAAGCGCTGATTGTGATTAATTTTATTTCACTGTGTGGTATTTTGTAAACAGATCCCCAACTGAAAGGAAATTGTAAGTGACCTCTCATAAACGATATGTAGACACGCATGAAGATTCTAAATGGGCTCCGGCCCCCGCTGACCTTGTGTTTTCTGCAGAAGCCACTGATCGCTGTTATCTTTCCTGGCTCCAATCCCTTTCGTAGCTCTGCAGTTCTCGCTATTGGTTCGCTCGTGAGTTTGATCATTTGTTTCAATGTAGGATCAACGGTATCAGTCTCCAAGATGAACTGCTTGTTTTTCATGGCCTGTTTCCTGAAAATAAGTTTTAAAATTGACTTGGTATGTGCTGAGTCAAGTAAGGACTCACAGAGATGTGGGAAACTGTGTCTTAAAAAGATGAGACTGGAATATTTTCCTTGCAGACTAAAACTTAATTATGTCTAGCAAGAATATCGAAGGCTCGCTGAGCATCGTGGTTAATGTGCCACCATAACTCTAGTGCCAATGTTGGCTATTGCTTCCATAACTCCTGGTATTAGGAGGTAGGGATAGGTATCGGGGTATGGAGTGATGTACAGAGGAGCCTAAAAAAAGAGCCAGTCATAATTACCAATGAAGATAGTCGCAGTATTGGGAAACTTTCAGTTAATTAGTGTTTATCAGAGCGACCAGTTTGCTTACAACACTGAACGCTTTGAAAAGATATTTGGCGTCGAGCTACAGAGATGATCTTATTCCAACTTGAATGTCTGTCTAAAATTTTCATGTATGTGAAATTAAGCAATTTGGCTTAAAGTTGCCCTATTCTGCTTAAAGTGATTAATAGTGATCTAAATACACTGTATTATACAGTTCCATTAGTGGCCTGCACATAGAGAGATCTACATTTTAAAAGGTTCTCTCCTTAATATTTTTCATAAACTGCGACTATAATACCATCGGTCCTGCAGTCCACATGTTTTAAGCTATTACTCACTCTGACTCTCTCCAGCTATTAATCCTGCAATCATTCTGCAGTATATCACGATATGTAGGGGCTTATTCACTAAACCGTAAATTTGAATGAAATGTCACAGTTTAGCCCTTTGCTGACTTGGTAAATTATCCAGTGCAGCTATGGTTACAGCTTAGCTGGTCTCTGTTTTCCATCAATATTTGCGGTTTTGCTAGGGAACAATATAAAAGTGTCATTATTTGCTTGATGCCCAAGCTGTACATACATGCAGTGCATTGTGAACTGAAAACCGATCCACAACATTTTAGACAAAAGTCGTGATTTGGAATAAATCTGAACTAAAGGCAGAGTTAGGGTACTTTAACCCCTTAAGTACCAAACTTCTGTAATAAAAGGGAATCATGACATGTCACACATGTCATGTGTCCTTAAGGGGTTGAACTGAATTTTGGAACCCAGTTTCCAGTTTAGTCAATAAACGCTATAATTTTGTACTCATTGTTGCCTGACAGTCATCGGGCTTGAAGAATGCATACTCTCCATATTTGCACTTGTTGGCGAAGTGGCAGTCAAGCAGTGAAGTTCTCTTCCTGCTGCTGTCTGTAGAGAGCTCTGTTTGGGTATTTATCAGAACAGGGACCCAGCTAGGTTCTCCTTGACTGATTCCATAGAAGAACAAGTCACTGAGTGACTGTCGGCATCCTGAGCAGCTTACATGCTTGGAATGTATGGCTCAGCATCAGATGACATTAAACCACAGTCTATTTTTGTTTCTTTTTGAGTCCTTTTTATTTTTACCTTTTCTGCCTCTATTAAACTGTTAATTTAAATATAAGTCCATATAAAGTCCATCCATGGTAACCACTTTTTTTAGGCCAGCACAATGCTTTAAAATACAGATGAAATTGATTTTACAAATGCATAAGCGATTCTACGACTTTAGCAAATAGTGAGCAGGGGCCAGGCTGTGGGTACCTTGAGGGCCCCTGGCTTATGTTAAACCTCTTATACAGCTTGACTGAGATCTGGCATGTAGTGATTATATTATTAAAATAACCCCTTAAAGGTAAACTCTCCTAACGCTGTAATGTTGATTAGTAGAAGCACATTCTCTTTTCCAGAGTCTGTTTGCATCGTACTAAGCAGTGACCTGTAATGTGTACTCGTACTGCAGGTACACGCATACGGCAGTTCCCCATGTGGCCGCGTTCTCTATGCACAATTGGAAAAGCTATTAACTACTTACTGCAGGGCACTGTTCTCACTCCGCACAGCCTCTCCACATTAAATTAGTCTGCTTCGTCTCCTCATCAGTCAATCTGCCTCTGATATGTATGAATTGGAAAAAGATGGTAAGGCAATTGCTGAATCGCAAAAGATAGAAGAGCCCAATTACCAATGGAGATAAAAGATCTTTTGGCAAACTGCACTGAAAAGCCTCAGGAAGCAAGGCTGGTTCGTTCAAATCGTGTTAACCTCTGTGTTGTCAAGAGGTCCATTCATGGCTTACTTGAAAAAAATAGGTGTTAAAGGTGAGAATAAAATGCGTCGGGAATAATCTTTACAAGTATAGTACCTACAACTTTAGTTATCAGCCGGCATAACTGAGATGTGATATTTAATGCTGCGATATGCCTGCCTGGGTTTTCCATTACATTTGTTTTGCATATATTGTAGATTTTAGTGCGGTGTAAGTGACAGAGACCTACACCTGTAAGTGGAGCGCTCAAACACATATACAGTTTACCAAACGTTATTTCATTCAATGGTGCAGTATGGGGTACATGTCAAGGAAAATACAAAAGGATACAATATAGTGCAGATGGTATTTAAAGTGGCAATGCAATAATTATAATAATATCGTGATTAATTATACATTCACATTTCCAGGAGCCTGTATATAGAAAACACTGGCTCCGTATTGAGACTTGTGTGCTTTTTATGGTAGCCTTTTTATGATACCCTTCTACTTAGACTTGGAGTAATTCTCAAAGACATAAAAAGACATAAAAAGAGAGCGGACCAATGTGTAGATTGTGACAACAAAAACACAGGTATGTGTTAGTAAATGTGCTCACCTGGTCCTGAGCCTATGGGTCCTGGCTCTAGGTATATAGATGTTGTGCCAATTTAAATGGGGATGGCACTACCCCTATGACGATTCTTTAGAGGCTCCAAAAAGGACTTAGGTGGGATCTTGAGTAAAATAACAAATTTATTGGTATATAATAAATTTAAAAACAAATGTTTTAAAAAGTCCTCAATAAAAGTCTTTTAAATTTGGCCATTTTTAAAGGACTTTTATTGAGGAATTTTTAAAACATTTGTTTTTAAATTGATTATATACCAATAGTTTTGTATATATTGTTTTTAAATATTTTTGTTTATGAAGCTATGCAATGCAAATACAATACAAGATAAATTTGTCGATAAGCGATAAGAAGATAGCGGTAGTATCTCGATAACATGTTTAATAGTGTGTTTCATTTTATATTTCATTATAGTTCAGAAATAATTATATAACTCTGTAAAAGCAATCTTATCTCCAAAATAATCAGATTTATGGCTTCCGCTATCTGTATATGGGGTTGCAATTTCACCAATTGTTACGTCCAGAAGTCCAAACAGCTGTGAGGTTCTCAGTAGGAATGCTAGGGCTGTAGCTGGTATCTGTACTCTTTGTATCAGTAACTGTGTACTTCTATGAGTGGGAACATGTTGGTCTGACATTAACCTGTTCTCCCACAGACAGACGTGGCTGGCCTTCGTGTGTCTATTGCATGTGACACCTTCCCACATTTCCTGTGATTCTCGGCTTAACCATTAATCAATTAATTCCTAAAGTTATTTAAAGATGCAGATGAATATGGTATACATTTTCCTTGATATCCAGATAATTATTGGAATTGTTTTTTTTAATTCTTATTATATACCACCCTATACTTTCCAATTGTTAATTCCCCGATGTCTCTCATTAGCCCTTGTTACTGGTCTTTTCCTATCCCCTTAGATATCTATCCCAAGCACCCAATGTTTCTCTCCTTAGCCCTTACTGGATTTATTCCTAGTCCTCACTGAATCCCTTGTCTGCAGTGTGTCTTTCCCCATAACAATTGTTGTTATTGGAAGACTCGTCTCTCTTCCAGATCCCCTAAATAATTTGCTATACACAGCGACTTCTTTTTCAGTCTGTAGATCCTTGTCCTACTACCACTCTCAATTTTTAAACATTTTTTAATGTTAATAATGCACTAAAAATGTGAAAAATGAGTGCTCCGCTGACCCTCTCAGCCAATTAAAGAGCAGTAGGATCGGAATCCGGCTTCTGCTGAGGATATGGTTTGGCTGCCATAGTGGGCCCATCGGTAAAATGGTTTGCCCCATTAGCGGGTAACAGTACTAGAGTATTCCGACCATCATAACCTCTACAGCGGCTGTACTGGTTCTGTTGGTTTTGAATAACTTTTTAAAAAGCTAGTCCAAAGGTCAGCACAGAATAAAAGGGAAACACCGCATGTCACACATGAGGAAGGACCCTTACTACCGAACATACATCACACTTAAAATTTTTAACTAAATAGCTAAGGCTGCAAATTTTTAAGTAATGATGTATTAATATATTCAATAATATATCAAATCTGTTTTTTTTTTTTTATTATTATTGTAGTTCCTCTTTAAACAAACTTGGAAGCATTGTATGTTCCATGGATAAAACTAAACAAAAAAAATCAAAAATTTCAGATATCTGCAATAAAAAAAGGGAATTTTTTATTTTTATTATTCCAACCTGTTCCACAGTGTGGCACTAAAGATGCTAATGATTTCTGTATTTTTAAGCACAGCGCAAATTTGGCGTTCATGTCTCCTACAGATAGCGTGCATTAGCCTTTGATCAATGTAATGCTTTCGAGTGGATTATTCCCGCATTTCTGCAAACGGTGGACAGCTTAATACAGTGACACGATGGCTACAGGGTTAGGTATGAGAAGAATTCTTAAATAGCGTACTCGGTTTCATTTTTTTTTTCTTTCACATTATCCCAGCCTCACCCCCCTACTCTTAATTTATACCATGTTGCTGTAATGTGCAAGTGCTGAGTCTCTCATTGTGTCATATTGCAGCTGTCCTGCCCATTTCTAAATCTGCTGCTCTGTCGAAACTGTCACCCATCTGAAAGAAATGTAAAACTAACATTCTTTGGTTTTACCAGGGATTGTTCATGTGGGAGATAAATCAGCATTTACACAAGCAAGGAATGTGAACCCAGAACTCAAAAACTTTTGTATCCACATTGTGCAATTTCTGCTCGCTATCTGCTGTTTTATAGAGGTCACGCAAGGGGACCTTAGCACATGCAAATAAAGATGGAAGCACAGACTTGCATCAATCTCTTCTGACAACACAAGGATAAAAAAATTAAAGTGGAGGGATTATAAAATGCCTTCATTATGTGCTATTACAATATGTTCTGATCATTTTCAGCAGATTTCTGTTTGATGTATATCCTTTCGAGAGTTAGTGGTATGAACATGTCATGGATACAGATGTTTGCCAATAAGACAGCCAGCGGACACAAAGAAATCTAGGGTTTTCTGGTTTATAAAAGGTTTCTTGTTGGTAATGCCCTTAAATGCCACTATTCTATCCCTAATAACCTCTTTTACCACTGCCTCGTCCCCAGTGCTCTTCGTTGCCAAACCTATCCTCTCCATACCCCCTTTAGTTCTTAAAAAATATATTGTAATACTACTTGAAACCTAGTAGATTAAACATACAGTATCTCACAAAAGTGAGTACACCCCTCACATTTTTGTAAATAGTTTATTATGTATTTACATGTGACAACACTGAAGAAATGACACTCTGCTACAATGTAAAGTAGTAAGTGTACGTCCTGTAAAACCATGTAAATTTGCTGTCCCCTCAAAATAACTCGACACACAGCCATTAATGTCTAAACCGTTGGCAACAAAAGTGAGTACACCCCTAAGTGGGAATGTCTAAATTGGGCCCAAAGTGTCAATATTTTGTGTGGCCACCATTATTTTCCAGCACTGCCTTAACACCGATGGGCATGGAGCTCACCAGAGCTTCACAGGTTGCCACTAGAGTCCTCTTCCACTCATCCATGACATCACGGAGCTGGTGGAAGTTAGAGATCTTGCGTTCCCCCACCTTCGGTTTGAGGATGCCCCACTGATGCTCAATAGGGTTTAGGTCTGGAGACATGCTTGGCCAGTCCATCACCTTTACCTTCAGCTTGTTTAGCAAGGCAGTGGTTGTCTTGGAGGTGTGTTTGGGGTGCACATACACTCTTCTTTAGTCGACCATGGCGATACCTGTTCTGAGTGGAAACCTGTCCTGTGAAACCGCTGTATGGTCTTGCCCACCGTGCTGCACCTCAGTTTCAGGGTCATGGCAATCTTCTTATAGCCTAGGCCATCTTTATGTAGAGCAACAATTCTGTTTTTCAGATCCTCAGAGAGGTGCCATGTTGAACTTCCAGTGACCAGTATGAGAGAGAGTGAGAGCGATAACACCATTTTAACACCCTTGCTCCCCATTCACACCTGAGACCTTGTAACACTAATGAGTCAAATGACACCTGGGAGGAGAAATGGCTAATTGGGCCCAATTTGGACATTTCCACTTAGAGTGTACTCACTTTTGTTGCCAACGGTTTAGACATTTATAGCTGTGTGTTATTTTGAGGGGACAGTGAATTTACACTGTTATACAGGCTGTACACTTACTATTTTACATTGTAGCAGAGTGTCATGTCTTCAGTGTTGTCACATGAAAAGATATAATAAAATATTTACAAAAATGTGAGGGGTGTACTCAGTTTTGTCAGATACTGTATATATGCAATGCAGTCTCCTTGTATTTACACAGGTTTTATTGGTTTGGCTATGTTCTCCAATTCATTGAATTTGAAATGTGCAATCACCGAGTTGATAAAGTACAGACTGACTGCTTTAATTTGAGGCTATTTACCACTGTGAATCATCAAGAAATTACCGTCTGTTTTGTACATAGTATCTCTCTTTTAGGGTAAAATATGTAATTGCCCAAATGGAAAAAATCGACAGCCAATTGTCACATTTAGTAATTGCTGTCCAAACTTTTCAGTTTGAGATCACACCGTTACAGCCAAATGTTTAATGTTGAGGGAAGGTAATTTAGCACAATAAGCAGTTATTTTAAAATGTACCCTGAGACTAATGTAAATTTGTCAAGGCAATTATAATGATTGAATAGTAGCCTAAGGAGCGTATCATCACAACTCTTCCCTTTTTTTGTAACAATTTACCCTAATAACTTCTGATAGCTGTGAAATGATATTTTCCTTTATATATATATATTTTGACCACTAAGGTTTTTTTTGTTTTGTTTTTGTGAATTGTAATTATCCCACGGTATAAACATCTTCGGTGCTTGAAAAATTTGCTCAACACTAACCTTAGCTTCCCGGTTTTAATTTTGCAGTCTAATCACTATTTTTGAAAAGCAGAAAAATATGGAAACAGAAATCCAGTAGAAGAGCTACAACTCGTATCACGATCATCCAGCCGTAAAGTGATACTATAGTTCTAGGAATACAAAGTTGTATTCCTAGCACTATAGCTCCCTCTGGTCCCCCTCAAGTAGATAAAGGGTTTAAAAACATGTTATTTATTTGCCCAGAATTGACTCTGGGTTGCCGTACCGTTTCCTCTGATGTCATCCGAAGGGAGGGCTAATGCGCATGCACAGCAAGATAATTATGCCCTCCCCATAGGAAAGGATTGAATCAATGCTTTCATATGGGGATTTAACTGACTCTGGATGCCCTCATGCAGAGCAAAAGTTGCCTAGCCACCAGGAAGCGCCTCTAGTGGCTCTCTAGTAGACAGCCACTAGAGGCTGTCTTACTGCTGCAATTCTCTAAAACTGCAATGATTTACATTGCAGGACTAATTGTGACAGGGGCACTGCACTCAAACCACTTCAATGAGCTGTGTCCCTTTAACCCCTTAAGGACACATGACGTGTGACATGTCATGATTCCCTTTTATTCCAGAAGTTTGGCCCTTAAGGGATTAAGCAGAGGGTAATTCCAAATTAGGTGTTTCTAGATGACCAAACACTTCTGAGAATATTCAGGATTGTAGATAATTGGCCAGAGAAATGCACAATTTGGGACAAAATAGCTCATCTGGAAAGATTCCTGTGTTGGAGAGTCTTTCCCACTCTGCTATTCTGGTCCAAACTTTCAAAATTACCGCTTTAATGAATAACATTAATGATGTATTTTAATATATGACCGCACTCCCTCTAGAATATAAGCTAATTTAAAGGGGCCCTGAATACCTTCTGTTCCTGTGCGTACAGCTCATATTTTTGAAAGTACACGTATGTTAATCCATCTATTGTACTGACCAAGTAATTTGTTGACGCTTTGCTAATAATATGAATAAGTTGATTGCACATATATTGGCCTAAAATATAAATATATATATATATATATATGTATATAAACACAGCGAATTTGGGAATTGTTGTGCTGCAAGGGCTTATTTAATGGTTTTGTTAACCCTTTGAGTGCATTAGAGATGCACTGCTTACCTTTAGGATGTTAAGAGATAACCCATTTAGGAGACACATACCATTCACTAGGCTTTCTTGGTCCTCGGTATTAACATAGTGGAAAGTACAGGAAACAATGTGCATTCAGTTAAGACCATTTGTGGTGATGATATAGTATCCATGGGATGCTTAAACCATGGCATATGTCTTTTCCTTACGAAAACATCTACTCACAGATGGCAGCATTTACTTTTCATTTTACTCATTTCCGAAGTTTGGCTTTGATCGGACACCTATCTCAATATACGAGGGGCACGTAAGCAGAGGGGACACATTGGTTGCATATCACGTTACTATGGTCTTCTCTAGATCTCTTCCCGTCTGTCGTCCCAAGTGGGATATTCATGAAAAGCAAATGTGCACAATCTTTTTCATTTGATCTTTTGTATTTCACAGTTGCAGAGGCTAATTATATACCCCCCAAGTAATAAGAATGTTAGTGTAAAAAAATTAGATTGTGATACTCTATATATGTCATATCTTATTTTCTTTAAATTATGGGAAGACAAAACTTTGCAAACTGCTGGGGTATGGACGGTTTTCACTTTGCTGATCTTTGTGATGGATCCTGCAAGATTTTATAGTAATTGATGATATTGCAATAGTTGAGTCTGGTAGTGCAAATAATTATTAATCAATACGCACTCAACCCTTGCTTTGGAAGATAATTTTAACGCATGATTTATTCTGAACATTTCAATTAAACTACCTTTACAAGGGAGAAATCAATTGGTTAGTGAGCCAAAGCACTTTAATTATCTAAAGAGCTGAATATTTTTCTGCTGTTTTTAACTTGTAACTTATTGTCCCAAACCCAATCTATCTCTTACTTATTTTTACTTCATAAAACAGGCTGGAAAAATGCATATTTTTGTTTATATATTGACTTCTTTACTTTGTAATGGTTTTGCTAATGTTATCGAATGATCAGATTCGCTTAAATGTTTATTTAATAGCGAATATTAGCTTAGTTTTGTTTTGCGTAGCAGCGTTTTGCATTCATGAATCCTGTTGATTGATTTTACTACTTTTTTAATTTTGTCTTTATATTTTAAATCTTGTGTGTTGATTTTTTTGGACATTAATCTCCCTAAATATATTAGAAGGTTTAATAAACTTAGTTTGAGAATAAAATGACATGAAGCTAAAAATTAGTTTTAAGCCATTCGTCCAAATAAAATTAAATACCTGAGCTAATCGATTCTGAAAATTCAGTCTGTTTGTTAATAAATGACAGAGTTTCATTTGTAAATGACAAAATAGTCAGAATCATTCGGACAATTCAGCCATTTTATTAACTAATTCTGTCTTCTGTAAACGAACCTCTGGCATTTATGAACGAACTGACTGGGTCTTCAGAATCAACTACCGTAGTTTAGCAATTGCCGGGAATGGAGTTTTATTTATATTTTAGAATTTGGCTTAAATTAACTTTTTGCACATGTCTAAGTAGCTATAGATGAAAATACAATGTTATTATTTTATTAACCTCTGTATTTTGGAGTGCAGCCTCACTGGCTTTACATGCATTAAGTGTCTTGTTTCTGTATGGATTAGGTAGAGGTGACATTTTACTGATTCAACCCAAAGCTCTTACTCTGGTAGCTAACCACATCTGTCATTTCTTATTGACTAAATCTTGCCATAATGAGGTCAGCATGTGCAACTCTCAGGCAGCAATGAGTGCAAATCCAATGTAACATGATTTTAACTTTATATTTTATTCTTCAAAGTGTTACTTTATGTCCTCTCTGTTATCTTTTTTATTTGTTTCTTTGTTTTCCTTTGCACATGCCTTTTTTTTTACCATAGTGATTATACCACCTATTTCCAACCTGTTATATATATATATATATATATATATATATATATATATATATATATATATATATTTTTTTTTTCTTATGCCAAATCTTTAAACCTGAGCGCCCAGTTCTCCTCTCTCCAGCTAACTGATGGATTGTTGGTAAATTAAAGGACCACTTCAGCTTAATGAAGTGGTCTGGGTGCCAGGTCCTTCTAGGGTTAACCCATTTTTTCATAAACATAGCAGTTTCAGAGAAACTGCTATGTTTGTGAATGGGTTAAGCCTTCCCCCTAATCCTCTAGTGGCTGTCTCATTGACAGCCGCTAGAGGCGCTTGCGTGATTCTCACTGTGAAAATCACAGTGAGAGCACGCAAGCGTCCATAGGAAAGCATTATGAATGTTTTCCTATGTGACCGGCTGAATGCGCGCGCAGCTCTTGCCGCGCGTGCGCATTCAGCCGATGGGGAGGAGAAGAGGAGGATCGGAGGAGGAGAGCTCTCCGCCCACCGCTGGAAAAAGGTAAGTTTTTACCCCTTTCCAGAGCCGGGCGGGAGGGGGTCCCTGAGGGTGGGGGCACCCTCAGGGCACTCTAGTGCCAGGAAAACGAGTATGTTTTCCTGGCACTAGAGTGGTCCTTTAAATTCACAACTGAAAATAAACTTTGTTTAAGCTCTTTCCAGTGCCAACATTTTCCAAAGATCATGCTCCCCATATGAAAAGGTAGTCCCTTCTTTTTATTATGTATAACTAAAAAGCTATGTGGAATTTCTAATAAATAAAAACAAGGAGAAATATTGGGACAAAAAGGGATTAATAATAAAATCCACAAAGTGACAGAGCAGCTGTCAGATCTAAGTGAATTGTGCGCCCTTACTTACTAGACACAATATTTTCAAAAGCTAATCATGGCAGGAGAATGTGATACATAAGAAAATAATATAACCAAAAAAATTTTGGGGTAAGAATGGAGCGTAAATGTGTTGTCGAAAACGAGGACTTGATCTTGGCAACAGGAGGCGGTCAATAGGGATTAGGGGAGACATAACAAAGCGAATAGACAGCATTGACCTTGATAGAGGTTTATCAAATGTGCGTGACCCCAAAAGAATGGCAAAAAGTGTTTGCAAATATAACCAGAATGGCAGAATTCAGGCTAAAGAAAAAGTATCCAACTCTGCTATGGATAACAACTTGGCTGTTTTAGTCTAAATTTCACCATTCTGGTTTCATTCGCCAAAGTTCATTGTTTTATGATTAGCCCTGAACCTTCCTTCACACTAATCAGCAACAATCTAATCTAAGTAGATTTGATTCCCATCTCAATGATTGACTCACAGGTTGTCACTATTCTCACTTGTGGATATTGTCTCACTGGCTTTTGATTCTTGAAAATCTGATATATGATAGATAATAGTATAGAAAATGTCTTAATAAATGTTTTGGATTACTTTAAATACTTGCATCATTGCATTTTTTTTCTTCCTTTTAATTATTTATATCGCTTTTTAAATCTGACTCTTTATGCTGGTCCGTTGTTTCCAAGGTACGAACATCTCGATACCTAGTTTCCATGACAATGCTAAACTCACCCGTTAAGATCAGTGAAAATTTGTTGGCGCTATAAATATAAATTCTGTGAAATCCAAGGTAACGGTGTGTTAGGTCCGTTTCAGCTTTTCTATGACAGTCATACAGAACTCAAGAAGTTGAGGCGTGTTATAATTTACTTTAGAGAGGCCAGAAAAATGGCCCTAATTGTGTAAAAAGACCTTTTTACAGACCAGTCGCACTCCATTAAAGATAGTTCTGTCAATGTCTATATGTATCCTTATTTTTTTTTTCATATTTGTTTAAGGGTCTTGTACACACAGGTGTCCAAGGAACATTTTCCAGAAAGGCAGGGTACAAAGCCATTATCTCCGACACCATTTAAATTAAAGGAAGGTGCATGTCCGGCAGCTCACTTACTTGTCTTTTGCTGCAGAGACTCTTGTTCATACAGAACATATCACCGTATCTTCTCCAACGTGTTTATGTAACCGTGTCTATGTAATGAAGGCTGGATACATATATATTCCACAATGCATATATTTTTATAATTTCACTATTAAACTGGTGTAATTTCTTAATTGAGGCTGCCCAGTGCGTGGCATTTAAACGCCAATAACTGTAAACATTACGCTGTCTCAGAGAGCTGGGGAGGAAAATTGAGGCCCTCAGCCAGTATGTTATAAACAGAATTGTCCAACGTAAAATAAACACAGCACTTTATCCAACAACTGTGTTTATTTTATCAAGGGTTTCCACTTCCTTATTTTACTAAAGATTGTTAATGAAATCGTTTTGTACAAGGGTGTAGGGGAAAAAAAGGCAGAGGAATCGTTTAAGTCTAGTCATTACCACTCCACTGCAGCACGTAGATATTTCTTTACAATGTGCTGCGGGCTCTTCTGAACGACCCAGTATAGAGGCAGGAAACTGATATAAAAGGAGGATATTGTTTCTTTCCTCAAAGTTTAGAACAAAGTAAAGCCGTCTACAATAATCACTTAACAGAACTTCCATGCAGCCTCCTCCATGACAGAGGTGGGTTCATCAGAACACAGGAAAATCCACTTGGTGCTTAAGGTCAAGCAGCCGGAGTTCTGGCTTTTATCCCAGCGAGACAGCACTTTTCCTCACAATCCCTAACCTGCTGTCTTCGTACACTGGGATTCATACATTCCTAGATCAAAAACATCTGCGTTTTACATCCATTAAATGGCCGAGGAAGAAGGATGAGGCCAAGAGGTATCATGATTTCCAAATCCCACTCTCTCCTGTTTTGCTGACCCTTTCATATTGTCACCAAATAACACTTGAGCCAGAAGCAACTCTTCCATGATTTTCTGTCACTTTACCGGCTACATCATATTATCCTGAGATCATGAGCTTACCATTAGACCCTTATTTGCAGTAAACCCCCCGTATATTGCATTCACAGGTTTTCCGTTTTCGTGTGTGCATGCTACTCCGACTTTGAAAATATTACCGAGTCTTCAAAGATGATCAAGAACATATCGTGGAAGATACATCTCTTAATGCATTTAAAAGCAAAAAAAAAAAAAAAAAGAGGACCAAAATAAAATAAACATCAGTGGCGAACACTAATGTAAAGTACCGTATATACTCGAGTATAAGCCGAGTTTTTCAGCACATTTTTTGTGCTGAAAAACCCCAACTCGGCTTATACTAGAGTCAATTGTCTGTATTATGGCAATTTGCATTGCCATAATACAGACTGGGGGCTGTGGGGGCTGCAGAGAGATGTTACTTACCTTTCCTGCAGCTCCTGTCAGCCCTCTACTCCTCCGCCGGTCCGTTCAGCTCTTCTGTCAGCTCACAGTGTAAATCTCGCGAGAGCCGCGGCTCTCGCGAGATTTACACTGGGAGCTGACCGAGGTGCTGAACGGACCGGCGGAGGAGTAGAGAGCTGACAGGAGCTGCAGGAAAGGTAAGTAACATCTCTCTGCAGCCCCCACAGCCCCCTCCTACACAGTGCCCATCCACTGGACCAATTTATATATATTAATAATAATAATAAAAAAAATAATAAAATAAAAAATAATAATAAAATAAAAAAATAATAATAAAATTGTTTTAATGAAACAAAAAAATATATTAAAATAATAATTAAAAAATAAAAATGCCCACACACACACACACACACACACTGCACTCATACACACAGCATTCTCATACACACACACACTGCATTCATACACACACACTGCATTCATACACACAGCATTCTCATACACACACACACTGCATTCATACACACACACTGCATTCATACACACACACTGCATTCATACACACACACTGCATTCATACACACACACACTGCACTCATATACATACACACTGCACTCATATACATACACACTGCACTCATACACACACTGCACTCATACACACACACTGCATTCATTATATACACACACTGTAAATAAATATTCAATTAATATAATTTTTTTAGGATCTAATTTTATTTAGAAATTTACCAGCAGCTGCTGCATTTCCCACCCTAGTCTTATACTCGAGTCAATAAGTTTTCCCAGTTTTTCGGGGTAAAATTAGGGGCCTCGGCTTATATTCGGGTCGGCTTATACTCGAGTATATACGGTACTTGAAATTAAAGAAAGGAGAAATAGGTTTAAAAAAAAATACTGAATGCAAAGTGGATACTTTAATGAAATAAAAAGAATATAACAAATTTGTGTAACAGTACACTTTAAATTAAGGACATTTATAAAATCGTCATCAGCTCTACTTCGACAATGCTTTCAGTGGCTAGCCACGATACACAATTTCCTGGGGATCCATGAGTCACAATGACTGCAAACTGAATTCTAAAAACTTGTGGCGACTAGACAAATTAGTTGCAAAACGCAGCAGAGTGGTAGAAACACATGGATAGAGACAGAAATTGTGTAAATCTAGTAGATTAAGGTTGAATCCAAGCACTGCGTTTTGATGAAGGTCTGCGAGAGCTAAAACATAGTCTTTGCTCTTTTACTGGTGATAACACAATTTGAGGATTACCACTGGTGTTTCTAGCTGCTTAGTATCATTTTATTAAAACACAGAGAGCATTTTACCTCCTTGTTTAGTGAACAAGGCTTGAAATTTTAGTTGCATAAGTTAATTGAAAAATAACTTGAGCAGCATTGCCTTATCACACACACAGTTCATCCTGTTTATACGCAAGTCCTGAGTGAATTTTGCAGTGTTTGAAGATGAGTTATAAAAGGATAACAATTGAAATTGAGCCAGATGGAGTTCTGATAAGGAACACTCGCTATTAAGGCCTGATTTATTCACACAAAGATAGAACATGTATGGCGATAAATACAGACTTACTAAAGCAGAGCTTTCAGGACAATCAGAAGATCTTAAACCTATATTTCTTTGGATTTGCGTCACTACTCTGGCCCTTTTAATACTCTAAATGCATGGGTAATTTGTCAAGACTCTTTTAGACTCTTGCCTCAAATAAATTGTTCTGTCTTTTTAATTATTCTCTCCCAGGGACATAAAATATTCAAACACAAATTTAAATTTCTAGCGCTATAGTGTACCTATACCGTAGTGAGTTTTTACTTACTTTACATCCTTTGGAACACTGCTCTGATGATCTTGGCAAAGAAGCTCCGCCTCCTTTACTGAGATCATTCGTCTTAATGATATCCAAAGCAATGGTTTCCCTTAGGAAGGCATTGGGAAGCTGGTATGCATGTGCGGCAAAACGCTGCGCTGTGCCGATCAAATGGTCTCTGTGGTTGGAATAGAGTTTAACTTTAACATGAAGAACCATTAACGTTTTGTGTGATTTCTAGAGAAAGTGCAATGTATGAAATAAAAGTATTTTTGAATTCCTAATGTAACGGTAGCTGAGACTCCTATTTCTGCCGAAGCGCTTGTATTGGCTGTCAACGTGACAGCTGTTGGAGGCAATTAAACCCTGTAAAGTAAATATTGTTGTTCCTGCAGAATGGCAGTGTTTTCAGTTGCAGGGTTAAAACTACAGGGACATTGCACCCGGACACAGTGTCCCTTTAAGTAACCCACTGCAGCATTTGCCATTCATTGTTATCTTGTAAGTTTTCAAGCAGGCCACTGGATGCACCTTGGTTGTAAACGCCTTTTACACGGATGCTGTTGCAGACTTTCCAGCAGTCTTTTCTTAATTACTTGCATCAATAAATATGTGCTTGATGCAGGGCCATTGCCAGGATGTTTGACTACCGCTCCCCCACCCCTCCTTCCTTTCACACCCTGTAGTGGTTGTGGTGCTTCAAGTTCATTTAAGGTCTTTCAAATAAGAACAAAGACATTGTATCATGTATTAGTCATCATGAAGAAAGACATCCTCTGCTGATGTTCTACAAAAAGTTATATTTTATTATACTCTGCAATAGTGTTAACTTACTCTACTTATTCCAGGTACCATAAAATGTGAATTAAAAATATATATATATATATACAACTTTGAATGATTTAATATAAAACCTATACCATAGCTGAGAAGAGTTGACTGTATTCTCTTTTCAAGGTTGTAATTTACAATCTGAAGTGGTGAATCAGAACTTTACTATTGTATCCTTATTTGCCTTAACCTAGTTATTAACGTTGCCCTGTGTTGCGTGCTGGTTTCCATAGCTTCAGTTATCAGTTGCTGGAGATGATGTCCTCCTCCGTGTCTGATGCCTGCAGTGCACCCACCAGTATCATTTACTTTCTGTGTTACTTTAACATCTAAATGAAACTGCAACATTCCAACCCAATCTATTGCTGTTCCCATTGTGGTACTTGCCCCCCAGCCATCCATTCACTTCCATCTGCTGTACTTTGTTCCCACTGGTTTCTCAAACTGCCAAGGCTTGATTTATTGACAGTATTGGGGACTGGATCAAATAATTCCCTCTGGGCTTGCATCTGTCTTAAGGGCCAGCAGCTGGGACATCCTGGGATGGACAATGGGAGATACAGCGATGTGTCCCTTATCAGAAAAATCAATGGAGATGTGTATTCCCTCTGGAGGAACATTAACTGTCCTGTTACTTAACTTTTGTCTTTCTACTTCTATTGACATGCTGTGCCTGGTCTGTGCAGCTTGTAAAGAATGAAATAACCTTTTTAAGGAAAGAGTTAACCTTTTTGTGTGTGTGTGTGTGTGTGTGTGTGTGTTTCCATTTTCTAGAGAAAATGCCATGTTTGAGGTGAAAGTATTTTTCGAATCCTGCATGTGACGGTAGCTGTTACTGTTATTTATGGATGTCAAAAGGATTGTATTTACTAAAACTGGGAATTGTGGAGAATTGACAAGGAAATTGCACAGTTTAGGTCTGGATAGCTGAGCTGGAATGATGGTGCTGATGGAAAATGTTTTCCACTTCAGCGGCTTTGGCCTAAAAACGTGCAATTCCTTTGTCAATTCTTCATAATTCCTACTTTAGTGAATAAGCCATCCAAAGGTAATCAATGTTTGAAAAAACCCTGCTATAGCTGACACATTATCAATGTACCAGACCAGAGCATCATGGGGAATTTATTCATTTCTATCAGATGGGGGAGGGGGTCGTTTTGTATATTTTGTGATCTCAGATAGTAGTTTTATTAATAAAAATGTATATTAAAAATTATATTTGGATAAAAAAAAAAACAGATAACAAGCATGCTCTTCGAGCTGTGTGGAATCACAGTACATTGATACCGGAGAAACTGACGGAAGCCAAGCACAGAGAGATGGACACAGGTTTCTTCAGGAAGGAAGAGATTCTTTATTGGATCACCGATCGGGACTCAGAGGGACTAGCGTCACCAAAATACAGCAAAGTCTGAGTACTGAATACATAGAGTACATTCCTTATATAGCACTGTAGCTCCTCCCACAATTAACTACACCCACACATACCCTTAACCTATTTAATGAATAGAGTCTAAACTCATCCATCCGGTCTAACCACGTGGCTCATCTGATACAAAGGAGAGGGACGCGTAATTCCAGTTCTTACATTCCTGCACCTGGTCAGTACAGTGATGACAGTATCTTAGCTACGTGTTATTAACTAACTGATACTACAAACACATATACATACATATGCCTTGTGGCAATCTTAGCCTGCTAAACTTGTATTTTACTGGAATTACATCACATTCCCCCCTTTGATGCCTCTGATATTTCACAATTACTTGAGGCATCACTTAACCTTGGTTTGCATATACCTCAGGTTACCATGAACCAGACCAGACTTATCTTATGATGTGAATCTTCAACATTCATCTTCTTGCATTGGTTCTCCCTGATCTAGAGCCTTATACTTATATATCGCCATTATCTGTGCAGCAGCCTTCCTCTCTGCTATACTTCCTATCAGGCTTTGCACAGACCTAACTACTAAGGGTATAAGACACGGTAGGAGTAGACACAACAGTAAAATCAGAAGGACTCCACCTACCACTGCCTTAAGCCCTCCAAACCACTCATACCAGCTACCAAACCAACTACTTGGATTATACCCTTTCCATACCTGAGTAGGCACATGCGCTAGTTTAACCATATGGCTAGTAAGCTCAGCTATTGCTTGCCCTTCGTCATCTATTTGAAGACAGCAATTACTTAGGTTAAACTTCCCCCATACACCTCCCTCTACTGCCAAAAGGTAATCCAAGGCTAATCTATTTTGGTAGACTGCTGTCCTCATCCTGGTGTTATGCTTCGCTAGAAGATTGAGCGCTTGTGATGTTTCATTAGTGATAATCTCAACCACCGCCTGTAACCTTATAATACGGTTGAGCATATAAATAGGGGTTCTATAACCAAAGGTACCATCCTCAGCCCACGTGGCTGGCCCATAGTAATCTATGATACGCTGGGGAGGCCATTCATTATCTTCCCAGGTGCCTATCTCTATGGGTCCCCTTTTCTTCCTATGATTCACATCATACACTTTAACACCTAAAGTCTCACCTGTTTCAATCGGTAACAAGAAGAAGGATGGTTTGAGCATACCCAACACACATGCCCCTTCCCAGTCCTGTGGCAGCTCCGAATAGGCTTTCTTACCACAGATCCAGTACAAATTTGCTGGGGCTCTCCAGGTAGATGTGATGGATAGATCAAACCACACGTCCTTTAAATTGGCATATCTAGCAAACGGGTTAGATGGTTCTGAGACATTTGAAGCCGACCACCAAGTTGTATTCTTTGTATCATCATCATAAGCTTTTTGCCCTAGACAAGTTAATTCTCCTACAGAAGTATTATACATTATTCCTTTCCTTGCTATGCAAACATAACCTATGATGGAGGTCTTTAATCTCCACTCAGATTTACCTCTAACACTCATCTGATAATCGGCTTGTGAAGATATTAATTGTTGAACTGCCTCAGAACCGGACATTACCTCCTTTGCTTCCTAAGGCCATTGGTCTCCCATGTTAGTACCTCCACACACATAGCAGTTGGTAACATTAAGACTACCGGCAATACTTTCAGCTAAATCGATGAACAGGTTTTTAGCATTATGGGGGATCTTATTATCTATACTCATCTCTTCGTAAAAGGAATGGTATACTTGATGAGTCTGGGAGGATACCGTATCAGTCTCTATCCCTATAAATAATATTGTCCCAGGGTCTAAACCCGTCCCGTATATTTGAAACCCAAATAAATTACCATATTTATCTAAGAACTTGTCGGGGTTATTTATAAGAATATGGACTGGATTGCATTCCATAGACTTACAGTATGGATTGGTAGGCAACTTAGTAACAATCATGTCTTTGTCTACTGTCTGTCCCCAAGTCGCCCACCCCACACAAGACCAATATGGACAAAAGTTATAGTCTTTATTTGGGCATCTAGGACTCACATATTTATTTTTGCTACTGGGACAAATATATTTATCGTTAGACCCATACGTCCTCTCCCATCTAAGATCCCCACATACATTCCACGGCTTTCTACCACTCGATATCGCTTTACACGCATCAAATAGCAGAACACCCGAAGAATGTACGGATTCTAACACCGTTTTATTAATTAGGGTCCCCTGAGGATCTCCATTCCTGAGAGTCAACCAAATTGTACGAGGCTGATACTCCGGACTGAAGCACTTAGGTTCTCCTACTCCTAAATGGCACACACTATAATCTATATTTAAGTATCTACATCTCGATACATCTCCTTTACATTCGTATTGTGAATGCCAAATTAGGGTTTGGGAAATATGGTTACCTGTTCTCGTAGTCTTAATGCATACCTCACAGCTAGGAGTGTCGGTACCTCTACCTTCCTGAATATAAAAACACATATAAATAAACACTATCAAAAGCACATCTTTCGCCGTCATCCTCAGTCTTCGTCCGTGCGATGGCGCCTCAGCTTCCAGGATGTGAGGGGCTGCAGGGAATGGAGTTCTGCTCATCTTCACAGGTGTCCCTTCGAGACTTTCCTGGCTTATACACTATGTGATGGTAAGCGGACAGGCTTTATTATGGCCTTCTCACTCACACCTGTAACAATAAAATTTGTAATCCACAATAATTCCTCGTTACTCCGACTGAGTAGTGCGTTTTAACCGGATCTTGCAGGGATTCTCTGGATCTGCTGTAACTTGCCAAGAATCGACTGCTGCTGGTTTAACCCTGGAGTGATGTATCCACGGAGTCACTTCTGCTACTTTTATCGCTGTAGGGGTAGACAAAAGAACAACATAAGGACCTCTCCACTTGGGCCCTAACGGTACATTATTCCACTCTTTAATCCACACTTGATCTCCTGGATGATAACTATGAACAGGGGGATAAATATTCACAGGTAATCTATCTTGTACCCATTTCTGTACCTCCTCCATAGTCTTACCCAACTCTACAACCTGCTGCCGGGTAATTCCTTCTCCCAACTGACTCAAGTCCCCCCTTAAGTTACCAAGTACGGGAGGTGGTCGCCCATACATGATTTCAAAAGGAGAGAGGCCCATCCTTCTGGTAGGGGTACTGCGGATTCGCAATAAGGCTATAGGTAAGAGAACGTTCCACTTAAGTTGGGTTTCCTGACACATTTTAGCCAACTGGTTCTTTATAGTTCTATTCATTCTCTCTACCTTACCAGAACTCTGGGGTCTATATGCAGTATGAAGCCTCCACTTTATACCAAGCATATGAGTCAGTTGTTGTAGGCACTGGTGAACAAAAGCTGGACCATTGTCCGATCCTATAGAACAGGGTAGTCCATATCGGGGTATTATTTCTCGTAGCAGGAATCTCACAACTTCTCCTGCTTTCTCTGTACGAGTAGGACATGCTTCTACCCAGCCTGAATAGGTGCACACAATTACCAGCAGGTAACGATGTCCACCCGATTTAGGCATCACTGTAAAGTCTATTTGTAGATCGGACATGGGGAGTCCCCCCATAAACTGAACTCCTGGTGGCTTTACTGGTCCTTGTCTTGCATTATTCTTAGCACACGTTACACATCTGCGTACAATGGCCTGAGTCAAGTTGGACAATCTTGGTATGTAGAAATGTTTTCTAAGAGATTCTTCAGTACTGTCTCTCCCAGAATGTGTCCCGTTGTGATAATTTTGGACAATTTCTACCGCTAGCGATGCTGGTATAACTATTCTTCCATCTTCTAGCTGATACCACTTGTTCTCCAGATACTTTCCCGGTTCAGTCTTTAACCACTCCTCTTCTTGAGCTGTATAAACTGGAGTCCATTGGGACAGTGGAGTTGGTATAAGAGCAGCTATATGCCCTACATACTCCTGTCTTCCTGATTCAGCAGCACGCTTAGCTGCACTATCTGCCATCCGATTTCCCTTGGTTACATCACCATCTCCTCTCAGATGCGCTCGACAATGTATGATACCGACTTCTTTCGGCTCCCACACTGCTTCCAATAGTTGTAGGATTTCAGCTGCGTACTTGATTTCTTTGCCTTCTGAATTCAGTAGTCCTCTTTCTTTATACAAAGCTCCGTGGGCATGAGTGGTTAAAAACGCATACTTAGAGTCCGTATAGATATTTACTCTTAAACCTTCAGCCAATTGTAACGCTCGTGTTAGTGCTATTAATTCTGCCTTTTGTGCTGATGTTCCTTTCGCCAATGGCCGAGCTTCTATCACCTTGTCTATGGTTGTTACTGCATATCCTGCATAGCGGATCCCTTCTTTCACATAACTACTGCCGTCTGTATAATATTGAACATCGGGGTTCTGGATGGAAAAATCACGAAGATCTGGTCTACTTGAGAATACTTCATCCATTACTTCCAAACAATCATGTTGACTTTCAGTAGGTTGTGGCAAAAGGGTAGCTGGATTTAAGGTGTTTACAGTCTCTAAATGCACTCTTGGGTTTTCACACAACATTGCTTGATACTTGGTCATACGGCTGTTACTAAACCAATGATTTCCTTTGTAATCCAACAACGTCTGTACTGCATGTGGGACTCGTACATAAAGTTCTTGACCCAGAGTGAGTTTATCGGCTTCAGCTACTAGCAGGGCGGCTGCAGCTACGGCTCTTAGACAAGGTGGAAGTCCGCTGGCCACTGCATCCAATTGTTTAGACATGTAGGCAACAGGTCTTTGCCATGATCCCAAGTACTGTGTCAATACTCCCACAGCCATTCTTCTTTGCTCGTGTACATACAGGTAGAATGGTCGTGTGTGATCAGGTAGACCTAATGCTGGGGCACTCATCAAAGCCTTCTTCACATCTTCAAATGCCGTTTGCTGTTCTTGGGTCCATAGGAAGGGGTCGTGCTCTGTACCTTTGATAGCTGCGTACAGAGGTTTTGCCAGTATCGCATAGCTGGGAATCCATATCCTACAGAAGCCTGCTGCCCCCAAGAATTCTCGCACTTGTCTTCTATTCTTGGGTATTGGTATTTGGCAGACAGCCTCTTTTCTCTCTGGCCCCATAATTCTTTGACCTTCAGAGATATGGAACCCCAGATACTTGACAGTTGGCAAACACAACTGAGCCTTCTTTCTAGACACCTTGTATCCTGCCTTCCAGAGAATGTGTAGTAGATCGTGCGTTGCTTGCTGACAGATTTCTTTTGTAACTGCTGCTATCAACAAGTCATCTACATATTGTAACAATACACACTCTCCTGGGATGGACTCGAAATCCAATAGATCTTGACTTAGGGCTGAACCAAATAGGGTAGGTGAATTTTTAAACCCTTGGGGCAGTCTTGTCCAAGTCATTTGGCGTTTTGAGCCCGTTACAGCGTTCTCCCATTGGAAAGCAAAAATACATTGACTTTCTGCGGCAATTCGGAGGCAAAAGAAGGCATCTTTGAGGTCTAAAACTGTGAAGTAAGTAGCCCCGCCCGGAATTAAAGCAAGCAGGTTATATGGATTGGGTACAACTGGATGTATACTAACAACCGCATCATTGACTGCTCTTAAGTCCTGCACAGGTCGATACTCATCTGTGCCGGGCTTTTGAACAGGCAGCAATGGGGTGTTCCAGGGGGAAGTACAGAATTTTAGGATACCATACCGTATGAACTTATCCAGATAGGATTGGATGTTCTTCTTAGCCTTCTGCGGAATGTGATATTGTCTTAGGCTCACTGGATAAACCCCATGTTTCAGTTCAATTTTTATTGGTGGAATATTGCGGGCCAGTCCTGGTGGGTTGTTCTCTGCCCAAACTCCTGGTATGTTAAACAATGTCTCATCACTCCTAGGGTTTTGGCTAGTCAACACTGTATAAAGTCGCCACTCTTCTTCCTTTGGTACGGATAAAGTCATAATACCTGAAGGTCCATTAAACTTTAAAGATGTTGTTCCATCTGGTAGGAACGTAATCTGCGCTTGTAATTTGGATAGCATATCACGTCCCAGCAATTGGACTGGACATTCAGGCATATAAAGGAATTGGTGTTTTACTACGTGGCCTCCCAATGTACAGAGTCGACTTTTAAGAACCGGTCTTTCAGCACTTCTTCCAGTTGCTCCTATCACAGTAATAGTCCTTCCAGATGGAGGAGCAACTAGATTAGTCACCACTGAATGTTCAGCACCAGTGTCGATCATGAACGCACTCCTTTTCCCCCCTATTGATACATCGACCATAGGCTCCGCTCGACCAAGGGGGATGGAGCCCGGTCGGTATCAATAGTCCTCCATGACCGTGTCAGCCAATCCTACAAAGTCCCTACCTTCTCTATCGCGAGACCTTTGCGCTGCTGGAATATACCTGTCTTCCCTAACACTTCCTCTGTTCCCATTACTCCCTCTATAACCATTACTCCCTCCGGGACCTCCTCTACCTCTCGCTCTGCCTCTAAAGTTTCCGTAGCCTGCCCTGGGTTGGTCTCTCTCGTACTGCTCTCTTTGCGGACATTCGTTCCTCCAATGCCCTTCTTCCTTGCAATACGCACACTGATCCCTACTCAAAGGCTCCCTACTCCATCTATTATTGCCTCTATCTGGGCCCCGTTTATCTACGCCTGCGATCGCTACCGCTAGCATATCAGCCTTTTTACGCATCTTGCGCTCCTCCTCTTTCTTGCTTTCTGTTTCCCTATTCATATACACCTTATTAGCTACCTCCATTAGTTGGGTGATTGACATACCTGCAAACCCTTCTAACTTTTGTAGCTTGCGCTTAATATCTCCGTAAGCTTGGCTGACAAAGGCGGAGTTCACCATTCGGGAATTGTCTGCGTCTTCCGGATTAAAGGGGGTGTACAAGCGGTACGCCTCCAATAATCGGTCATAAAAGACACTGGGCGCTTCATCGCTTTTCTGGATCACCTCAACTGTCTTCGACATGTTAATGGCTTTCTTTCCTCCGGCTTTCATGCCAGCAATTATAGCGTCTCTATAGGCTCTGAGTTGAACCATATCAGCACCATTTACGTTCCAATCGGGATCAGTGTTGGGATAATGTGTTGCGGCCCATGCTGCTGGATTAGCTTGGTTCAAAGCACGGGCTCTATCCTCTAATGCTTTAATGGCTGCTTGATTTATTCTTGTCCTTTCCTCATTGTTAAATAAAGTCATTAATAACTGCTGGCAATCAGCCCATGTCGGATTATGTGTCTGTACTATTGAGGTGAACAGATCAGTCATGGCTTGTGGTTTCTCAGTATACGAGGAATTATGGGTCTTCCAGTTTAAAAGGTCGGTAGTGGTGAAAGGGACATATACGAAGACAGGGTCAGCGTGTGCCATTTGACCTGCGGCATCGATATAAGCTGACCCGGGATTTAAGCGAAGAGGCATCTGATAGTGCTTTAATTGTTGGGCACCAGTCAACTGTCGGGTTTGGATGGGGCTACGTAGGGAAGCGTCAGTCATGGGTTCCGGTCGGGGAGAGATAGGGTATGGGGATGTGGGAGGTTGGTTTTGTGAAAAGGTAGTGAATAGAACACTTCGGGCCGAGCTAGATGAAGCTTGACCGGAAGTCTGAAGTGGCGCCAAATCAGGATATTCGTTTCTAATGGGGGTGGGTTCTGGTTCCGGAAGGGGAGATTTAGTACGAGGGGGGGTGGATCCTGTACTGGAGGAGGAAGCGGAAGTGGATGGGGGTAGTGAGGGAAGGGTTACAGGACTTCCTGTATTTGCGTCACTTCCTCTTACCGGAAAGTAAGGGGGCGGCAAAGGGATCTCGGACTCAGGGGGCGTGTCCAAAATGGGCCTAACACCAGCCCTAGTGGACGAACAAGTCCTAGCTACCATGAGGCGACACTGTTCCTCGTGGCATGTCCGGAGCCATTTTGGCGAGTCATTTACGGCCTGTCTCCAACAATCAATATAAGGAAACTGGCCGTAAAGTTCAGGCCTACCTGATACAGCCACGTGTAAGCGCTGTACCAGAGTTGGATCCAAACTGCCACGTGGCGGCCATGCCGCAACCAAAGTAGGCCACTCCCTAGTGCACAAAGTGACCAAACGTACAGGAGACATCTTTACCCCAAAATCACAAACTTTGAATCCCTTTTTAAAATTCTTAACCATACATCCTAAGGGATCCGGAATCGTTGACTGCGACGCACCCATATTTAACAGTGGAACGTCGTTGACAACGATTACTATACACGCGTACTATTCAACAGTCACACCCGTTTCCTCTGGCAACAGCACCACGTGGTACGGTTACCAAGTGAAACGTACACAATAACAATAAACACTCAGGGAATTCCCGTACACACACAGCTGCTACACCAGTCACTATATAATCAATATTATGCCCTTTGGCGTAACTACACAGTCACCCACGCTATAATTCTCTATATACGAATTACCCGTCTATAACACACCCCAGTAACATCGTCTTTTACAAATAGCGGTTACAGTACGGTTAGCATAGGTCAAAGCACAAGTTAAGGTCACAATACAATTATTAGTGGTTATGGTGTTAAAACATGCAATGGACGACAATGATTAGTACTTATTATATAATGTCAGTAAATATACAGGGTTATGGTACCGTGCACTATAATACAGCAACACACTATTAACACTCTCGCTAGACGGCTGAGCTCGCGCTATCTAACAAGATATACACTTTACTAAAACAATCGTTAACACATTTACAATTCCCAACTAAACTATTGGCCAGTACCTTGAATGGACTACCTAAAACTATATACACCCGTTTTGGTTAGCCACACTGCCCAATCACCACATATACATAGCGAGCTAGAGAACCGAATTTACACAGGCGCCTCTTAGTCGTACTATCAAAAGTCTAGTGGGTTCCAAATTTACACGCCTTCCCACTTAGCCCAGATAGGATGAGAACTAGCGAACCGAATTTACACAGGCGCCGCTTAGTCTCCCGGTCCCTCCGACCTAGCGAACGTAATATACACCCTAGAACGCTAGTCTAGACAAGACACCGGTGTCCGGCTAGGGCTATCTTACACCAGGACCCCGCCTGACTAACCAAATCAAACGGTCTGACTAAAGAGCGTTCGATCGAGCGGTGCGCCTTCGCTCCTTCCCTCCGACAGAGGGGGCAGATACAGATTCAAAAACCCCTTTGGGCCTACCGCACAATCGGTATACCCCTAGCGGGTCCTGCCGTCTAAAACAGCAGTTATCTTACCTCCTCGTTCCTGAACCTGAGTTCACACTCATCGACGGGGACACCCCAGCACTTCTCACGTAGAGGCCGATGATCTCCTGGACAACAGACCAGTGGCGCCGAGACGAAGGGAGGTCCACGCAGAAGTTCAGGGGTGCAGCCGTAGAGAACGTGGGCAAAGATAGACCGTCTCACGCCTCTGCCTCTCAGCTACCGTTGAACGATGAGCTTCCCGGCCAATGCACCAAATGATACCGGAGAAACTGACGGAAGCCAAGCACAGAGAAGCCAAGCACAGGAAGGAAGAGATTCTTTATTGGATCACCGATCGGGACTCAGAGGGACTAGCGTCACCAAAATACAGCAAAGTCTGAGTACTGAATACATAGAGTACATTCCTTATATAGCACTGTAGCTCCTCCCACAATTAACTACACCCACACATACCCTTAACCTATTTAATGAATAGAGTCTAAACTCATCCATCCGGTCTAACCACGTGGCTCATCTGATACAAAGGAGAGGGACGCGTAATTCCAGTTCTTACATTCCTGCACCTGGTCAGTACAGTGATGACAGTATCTTAGCTACGTGTTATTAACTAACTGATACTACAAACACATATACATACATATGCCTTGTGGCAATCTTAGCCTGCTAAACTTGTATTTTACTGGAATTACATCACAACATCACCTTACCATCACATGTTATCAGTTACGGCAATTATATGATTCATTCTCTCTGCCACCTTTCCCTTCAAATTCCTCTGCTACCTCTCGTCTCATTTCCCCCATTTTAACCTTTAGATTGTAAGCTCATGGGCAGGGTCCTCTACTTTTTGTATTGGTCTGTTTACACTGTATTGTGTTTTCCCAATTGTACAGCGCTACGGAATATGTTGGTGATTTTCTAAATGCCAGTAATAAATAAAAGACAAACTTTTAATACGTACGGCAAAGTAGGTAAACAGGACCCTGCCCACTGGAGCTCACAATCTAAAGGTTTCAGAAAATATTCCAATGTGAACAGTGACCTTTTTAATGCTCCGTATGTTCACCTGAATCACAGTTTCCCCCTATTTCTATCCAGTGAGGAGGCTTCGGGCCTGGATCTTATTAGCCAATTGCAGTGCCTGGTAATTAGCTAAGTGGTGACTAATTCTGTGTTCTACTTTCTTAGTTATAAAGGAATTCCCTTGAAATGTACAAAGAGAGCATTCCTTGTGCCTGTATGTGCCCAGTGACAAGCTAATCAGGAAGAGTGATGAGGCTAATAAAAGTGGGTCTTGGGTGCATTCCTTAAATTTCACTGGTTGTAAAACGATGTTCCTCTTTCCAAACGACCACTGAGGGAGCCAGGAAGTGAAATTTGGTCTGGATTGTTAAAAAGAACCTGTAACAGAGAACTGACCTCAATTCTAGCTTCAAAATAACCACACTGCTGCAGATCTTACATCAAAGGAGGTCTTCCTATTAGCAGCTATTAAGGCAATCTTTGTAAAGCAGACTCTATTCCCGTCTGTTTTTAATTTGTTGTGATTTATTACACGGAGGTGGGTGTGAAATGGACAACAAATCACTGTGACAGAATGTGGAAATGAATTCTATCAACTGAAAAGTGAGGGCCGCTGGGACTGGCATCACTTTTAATTCCTTCCATATTTAACACCGAGAGCTCGACTGAGGAAATAGAAAGAAAATGATATATCTGCCAAACGGCTGGTTTACAATGTCTAAATTGATATCTTGCCTATTAATCTTGTTTTCTGCATGTATAAAGAGAAAACCCACAATTCATATCCAGCGAATGAACTCATTACGATCTGCTGTGTAATAATTGAGGCTACAGGAGAGAGCAGAGTTCAGTTGGCGTTCACAACAGTACGTTCAGAGCCAGCGTTTCAGCTGATAAAATTCTGGAAAGACATTGCGTAGCCAGCAGCCGCTAGCCCATCAGCATTTGATAATACACAGCCCAAGGGTCTCCTTCAACCTGTTTCATTAACATTCCCTATATTTGACATCTCTGGGGTGCATAACATGGTGAAAAGCATCATGGAAAATGTAGTTTACAAAAGCAATTACTGCAATAGGTTGTTCACTAGAGATGGAAGAGTGCAAATTACCTTAGATGACATTTTTATCCATCTTTATGTTTTAGTCCTCTTTATATCATTCTTCTATTGCAGGAAACTTTCGAATCAGAGTAGAAACTGTGTGCCCATTGTAGGAAAACCACCACTAGAGTTAAACTTTGTTCTAGATCACATGACTCGCCTAGAGCAGAATATGATTGGTGAGGCACAGCGTTTTGCCAGGCTTGTCAATGTTTCCCTGTGCAGCAGGATTGGATTGGCTGAGATCCTCAGTCTTCATGATCTTAGTCAGGGTAGCGGAGCATCCTCCGGGAGACCAGCGTGCCACGAGATGTTAGGTAAGTAAATCTTGCCTTTTAAACGCCTGCAGGGGGAGTCATCTACTTTGGTAAATGAACACTGTACAGTTTGGGATACATGTTTTGTATTCTTAGCGCTATAGTATTCCTTTAAGATGTGCATATGGTTTGCTATTCTTAGAAGCCTTCAAATTGATCCCTATAGAGAGGCCCGTGCTCGGTCTTCAGACGTCCCATCATGAAAGGTTAACCTAGCATCATGAAAGTTATAGTCCCACCAGCTGGAAACCTTTCCATTGCCAGCTGAAATCCAGAGTCTGTGATCTATTATACACATGAAAGTGTCAAAAGATTATCACACATTGATACAATCTTTATGAAACGCACTTCTGTCTGTTCTCCGAACTGGCAGATGTTTATAAATTACATTTCACACAAATTCAGTTAAAATATAATGGGGGGATATTTTCGTACTATCCAGAAATCACCATCCATTATTTATTTATTATTTTGTAATAATCGTCTGCCCAAGTTCAACACTCAACACTGTCTTTCCATATCTTTAGTATGATGTTTGCAGAAAACGTAAAGAGATCCTTGTGGAAAACTTTTTGAATGTTCAGTCATTTACCTCCCATTCTTTTTAAAAATGTAAGTACATGACATACACGTGTTAACGATTAGTTTGTCATTTCAAATTTCTACAGAATGTGTCTAAAAGTGATTTTGAAGGTCAAGAGAAAAACACTTGTGTGATTGTTGAATTGGGGGGCGAAAGGTTTTTGGACTAATTTGCATTTTTGGACACAGAAGAAAGGATTTGGAAATTGAATTCTACTTTTTTTTTTTTTTTTATATTCTTTTGTTTTTCTTACTTGTGAAATTTCCTGTCCTTAAATCGTCTTGTTGTTTTTATCAAGCACTTAAACATTGTAATAGGATCCCAGCTGGGTGCTCTCTCACCTACTTCCCACCCCAACCAAAAAGAACTTAATACCTTTGTTCAACTTGGTATTTTCATTTAATTCTTCTTTAATTTACAACGTTTTGCCCTCTGTTTAACCCCTTAATGACCCATGACATGTGTGACATGTCATGATTCCCTTTTATTCCAGAAGTTTGGTCCTTAAGGGGTTAAAGTGACCCAATAAGATGCAAATCGCATAGTTGTTTGCTTTCATGTAAATATAGGCATGATCTGTAGTCAATGCCGATGGAAGTGATAGCATGTTGTAAAGATTAAAAGATGCTAACCTGACATTTTATCCACATAAAACATGCCACCCTAAACTGGATAAGAGGGGCTGTGTAGTCTTGCCTGCAGTCTTTATCGCTATGACAGTATAGCCAAGGAACATCTTAATAACTTTTCGTCTCAACATTTGCTCGCAATTTTGCTAGCATATTGTAGAGATAAAATCTAATTTTCTTTAATATTGACACTGTCACGTTAGGCACGGCAGATAAACGTATAAATCTATTTCTTAGCCCTTATCCTGTCAATGCATATTACTTTTATTACTATAGAGTTTTGCTATATATTGATGAACACTGTACATTACTGTAATTAATATTCCTGTGGCTCTCTGATCCACCATAGGTTCTTTATGCTGCTGTATGAAGGTTTGTGGGTTATTGCTGCTGAACACAATAATAAACCCCGTAAAATGTACAGGCACAAACAAAAATTAGGAACGAACAACACCAGGATAGAAAAGATGGACACCGGGATTATAATTAACAATGGTGAAAAATTTGGATTTATTATCTAAATCTTAAACTTTTATGACTGGATTTGTGCCTTTCTCAATAATAAAAGTGTTGGTTAAGGCCTGAGTGTCTATATATCGCCAGCAGAACTCCACATTCATGTCTGTCTTGCCCTGCAGTTTGGTGCAAATAGTTAACATATTTCTCAAGTACTAGGGAATCTTCAGCGTAATGTGTACAAGGGATACCTGGTGAGAATTTGCAAAAAGGTTGCATACAGGGAGATGTAGTTGAGCCTGATTAGCGTGATCATGTAACCGATATCACCGGTTAATACAATGTGCTCATTTGCAGGCGATTGGTGTAATTTTCTTCTCTTGTATGTGATAAAGCATGTGTGCTGGAGATATTGATTCCCTGGGTTATCAATACAGCTCTTTGTAGGGGAGCCGTTTTCCAGAGCGTCTTCCAGCAGGTTATAAGTAAACAATAGGACTGAATGGAAGAAATGTCTCTGTGATTCTTTTTAAAACTCAGCAATCAATCTGGGATTGATCTGCTTCCTTTAATTCAGTGCCATGTTTAATGGTGGTTTTAAAGTAAAATTTCACGTAGCCGTCATTAATACTATTGTGGCCTGACAGGTATTACAAATGGTAAGGGTCCATTTACAAAGCTCCTGAT
This sequence comes from Pelobates fuscus, assembly GCF_036172605.1. NCBI lineage: Eukaryota > Metazoa > Chordata > Amphibia > Anura > Pelobatidae > Pelobates > Pelobates fuscus. Next base: position 357,510,557 of record NC_086320.1, on the reverse strand, counting down.
CAAGCTTTTTGTTGCATACCTGTTTAATTTGCTGCCCTGACCCGTGAACCGCATGACTCTGCTTTATAAAGTTAGAATGTTCTTGTAACTTCATCGCTGCACTCAGACTTCTCATATAAGTTAGTTTTGCCATAAAATTGGAGAAAATCATACGTAGCTTATATATTACATTAAAAAATGAATTGGACCATGCATTGATGTAGAGTATAGCACTCTGTTGTGGACAACATCTCCCATCATGCTCAGCCATGTAGTTACAAAAGGAAATCATATCGGCGTTGTCAATTCTCTTTAACCCCTTAAGGACCAAGCTTCTGGAATAAAAGGGAATCATGACATGTCACACATGTCATGTGTCCCTAAGGGGTTAAAGGTCTCATTCATTAGGAGATCAGAACTAACTTATACTTCTTAGGGTTACACCACTGCAGCCTGCTGTAGTGGATATGATGCCTGGGTTACCCTAGCATTGGCTCCTAGTAATGGTGCGAACAGTTTACCTTCTTATCTGGGTCCCTGCGGGGCGCTGAGGGCCCACAATGGCTGGGGACGTGCATTCAGCTGCTACAGAGCTGCAGAAGCCGGATGCCAATCTTGCTGGCTATTTATTGGCTGAGAGACGAGTGTCCTAGAAATAGGCTCTTAATGGACATTGGACAGTCTTTTGTACCAAGCTGGCTTATAATGCCCTAATGTTGCTGCCGATTCCCATAGTAAAATGATCATTGGGAACGGAAGCTTTCGAGGACTGCACTTATTGGGGTGTTGGAGCATCACAATGTTATTACATGTATGAAAATATACAACAATTTTAACCTTTCTTAGGTCATGCGCTAATTTCTGAATATATCTTACACACGATATTGGTAAGCCTCTTAAATCCTGTACGGAAGGCACCTCTAAGGAGACACATTACACTGTGCACTGTGGCAGCGCAGCCTGCTGAGTCATGGCATTTTGATCCCAAGCACTTACAAGAGGCCAGAGATAAAGGCCGTGAAACAGTTTATTTAGCGGTGTGGGGCTATTGTCTGCAGTCTTCCAGACCACTGACTGCTTTTATAAAGGACTTTATATTTACTTCATGGAAAGACTTCTGGAGAAGCATAAACCACTTTAACTGTTTAGCAGCTGGGACTGTCTCCCTGACCCTCTGGTTATAAAAGTGAATGCTCAGTGTTCCATGGTAAGTGATTTAGGGGCTTATTGTGTTTGAAGAGTAAATAGATCTGAAGTTTTTCTCTTATTTATGTCCACCAAGAGTACGGCTAGTATCGGGATAATATTCAACACACACTCCATTGTACAGCGCTACGGAATTTGCTGCGGCTATATAAATAATAAAATAATAATAAAGTTAGGTTGGCTGCTCTTTAACCCCTTAAGGACCAAACTTCTGGAATAAAAGGGAATCATGACATGTCACACATGTCGTGTGTCCTTAAGGGGTTAAAGCAGAGCTCTCGTGTATGTATATTTATATATTTTTTTATATATAAAATTGAGGGCACAGTTTGTAAGCAGTAGTTGGGGGTAAGGAGGCTAGAGAGGATTTCTTTAGGTAAAATATACTTTAAATGAATACGTACATTTTGTAATCTTTTTTTATTTGAAAACACTGCGCTCCCTTGAAATAATTTGAGAAATCACATGTTCGTTTTTCAGGGCTAGTATCATGTAGAACCAATATTTTATTATTTTAGTTCTCAATAAATGCATTAACTTTACTCCTGTGTATAATAGCCTTTCACAGTGGTAGACAGCCACCAGAATTATACCCTACAGCAGCAATAACTTGGCATCCAAATGTTTCTAGACTACATTTCACAAACACGCTCCGCAAACCAATTTAATTTGAATCCGCTTCCGAAATGATTCCAATCTGTTAGGAAAAACGTTTTAAAGGATATATGTGGGAATTTTGTAGATATGTCATTAGAAAGGTAGTTCTCTTGAAACTAAATCGAGGCCATTGTTAGAAACATCTACAAAGCCAAGTAGAGTATCCCTCATTACCTTGTAACAGTACATATAACTTTTGCACAATATCTGTTTTTTTTTTGTTTTTATATATTTTTATACCACAGCACTCATATTTGTCTTCTACAGTATTACAAGACATAATATTGTGGGTTTAAAAAAAAACAAAAAACACAAAACCTAAGTAGGAGACCATTAGTGGACCCCCTTGCCCTATTGCGTATAACATCCCATCATTTATATTGGTCAGTTGGGGCTGCTGTCAGCTTGGAGTTCTCTCAATGTATTGACTGAAAGTAACCGTGTGCCTCTTAATATTCCACCGTAGAGGTTTGCAGTCACTTGCCGTGCTCAAATAAATTAGTGCTTCTCAGGTGATGGCACACGGGGAACTGACCTGCTTTCCACTAAGAATAGGCACACAGCAGCACTTCAGCAGCCTAAAAGGACAAGGTGGTGCCATTTAAAGAAAAACAAATGCAGCTTGTCACTGTCATCCGCTGCCGACGCTACTAACAGCACTCTAGTTGCCGTTACTTGAAGCAAATCAATGAGGGAGGTTAATTGACATCACAAAAAAAAGGTCAAAAGGGAACAGATGGGTGTAAATAAAAGCAACCGTTTTTTTTCTCTGAACATCTTGCTTTAGCAGCAGTCCTGACTTATGATCTTAGAAGGGATACTCTTGTTAATGTGCCTGGTTGTATGCTTTGTAATCAAAAGGTAGATTTGTAGGACTACAAGTCCCAAGATTATTTGCCAGCCATTATGAAACTTCCAGAAACATCTAGTAAGTATATATGAAGTTCCTATCTAGTGATTTCAGTTACAATGCGTTTTGTTATTGTTGCCCATATGTTTCTGTTGTCTTTAAAGGAACCCTATAGTATTAGGAATACAAACATGTTCTAGTCATTATTTAGGTTACTGGGCCCCCATATGCATTAAAAGAAAAATGCTATGTATTTACCTTATATCAGCCAGTTAAATGTTTTCCTATTAAGAAGCAATGGGGGGTAGCACACATACGAATCAGCATATCCTCATGGAGCGATGCATTGATACAATGTGTCTCTACGGGTAGTGTTCAGCATCTCCAATCTTTGCAGGACTGAGCCCACGAAGCCCCTCTAGTGGCTGTCACTCGAACTTAGGCAGCAATGTACAACGCTCCGGCCTGCAGGCACAGACTGTATGCTCTAGTGGTTCTGATATAATCAGATATAGCAGAAATAATTAGTATCAGTCTATAAGCTAGGTCAGATTTCAAGCAAAGCTGCTCCACTGTGTGACCAAATGTGAGCTTCAGGATCCGGTAACAAGCATATTACTTTTTACAGTAATTAGTGATTTGCACGTGGGTTTGGGGACATGGCAGGTGAGGAAGAATCCCGTGACTTTGTCAGAATGCCCTTTTCCAACAGTTTATCAGTATCAAATTAATCTCATAGTTATCAAAGTAATAAGGCTATCATGGCCATTTAAAACGTGACTCAGATGCTTTTAATGCGTTCTAATAAACCTCCATCAGATGTCTTCGGCACTTGCAAAGGATTGTGGGAGTTATATTGTGTAATAAAGGTTTGAGACTAGTGTTTCACTACTCCATAGTAAAAGAAAAGTATTTCTATTAACTCTTTATCAGAGCAGAAGAAGAAAAAAAATGTTTTGTATTGTTTGTCAATCCCAGTATTATTGGTGACGTTTAACAGAATGGGCACCCAAATCATTGAAAACAAATTAAATTGCTTTTGTTTTTGAAAATTGAGCGCAGTAACTTTTCCAGTGACTAATCTGTCAAAAGCCAAAACACAATGGAAGAATTAGCAGTTCCAAAAGAATAGGACAATAATTTGTGACTGGACCCGGGATTGTAGAGCATCAATGAATTGTTTTTAATACATTAAAATAACAGCTGCTATAGCAACAGAACTATTCAGTCTATTACTGCCCTCTCCTTGAGTTGCATGGCTGCAGGCTTGATTTAATGTGTCCCGACAAATCAAGGGATAGGGCAAAATCCGACATGATTAAATCACTTTTCCTGCTCGTGGACGGGGGACTCAGAAGTAATAGGCATAATATTCCTTCTTGTTCCTAATGCTGTATGTTATCATAAATTCAGCAGAGTAAGTGAAACACGCACCTTTCCAGTTTGCTAAATAAGGAGATTGACCTTAAACTAAACTTCCATTTAGTATTCTTGCCAGCAAATTGATTTTTTTTTCTGTGTAAATGCAATTGTAAAAGATGAATTTACTACCAAATAAAGACATTCAGTCTTATGACAAATATTGCACGAATCAGCTCGTATAGAAAACAGAGTACCTTAACATCAGACTAGAAAATAGGAGAATGCATTTGATCGGTGTATGGTTTAAGAAAAATGAACACACGGCCTTTAGTTATTATAATATCATGATTTGGTTGATATTCTCTGTCTCCTCGGGGTTCAAATTGAGACACCAGCCTCAGACGCTGCCACAACCCAACCAGTATATCTCCCAAAAATGGCATGGCCTAGCGCATAATAGAAGCCCTAGTCTTAACCTTAAATTAAAAGAAAAATCATTAAATGTAAGTGGTTTTAGAGACATACTTAAACCACTACATGTTCTGTGATGTGGCTTATTGTATTATGATGTCTCCAGAACTCCCAATGTAATTACATAGTCTCCCTCTCTTTCTGTTTCTTTAACTAGGGTTGGAAGATCATTTTGAGGGTTTTTTTTTTTTTACTTTGCAAGCACCTCTTAAACCATCTGCTGATGTAAAACTTGTGTTCTAGGGAACCTACAGACATGAAGATCATTAATATTTCAGGATAATAGGTTCCCTTCTGTGCACCACCCCTATTTTTTCACGTAAAAAGGGAACAAAAATGAAAACTACTCCCCTTGTTTGCAGCGCCTCGGCTCCTCTGCTGAAGCCACCCGCTCCTCCTACGAAGATGTCAGCATATCGATTGACGTCTTTGCAGTCCTCCTCCAATCCACTGCTTCTCCTTAAAGCAAAGGATTAGATGTACGGATGCGCTTCCAAACTACTCGCTCAGCCAATCAAATTCTGCTCTCAGCAGCATCTGATTCACAGGCCGAGTAAGCAGAAGACAGCCACTAGAGGTGCAATGTGATCATTGTAGGTTCTAAAAAATGTTTTACATTGCAGGGTTAAAATGATAGGGACTATAGTGGTCATATAACCCCTAGAGAGAAATCACTAGGCAAACACTTTCATTCCATGTTCCACCCAGTCATCAGTCATGTAACAGTTAATATTTGGCCTGCATTATTCCCATTTTAACGTAAATCTCTCTGTGAAGTAATGATGCTTTTTACCCCCAAAACAATATAATTAAAGTACTACCCTTATACAAAGGCAATCCATTATGCTTGGAACACTTTCATTCCTCCGGCAGTGTATAGGAACTGACAGCTCACTGCTAGCTCTCTGTCAAGTCCGAGGGGGGGATTTGAGCCCCCATACTCCACTCTCACATTAAAGAGCCTGTGATGTTTAGTTAGAGCCATGAGTTTTCCCACAGTTTGAAGATACTGCACCTTGATCACATCAGCCTGCCAGACTGACACATTTCCTCATTTTAACTGATTAAATTGCCTAGTAGACTCAAGTCTTTGACAAAAAAAAATCCACCTTTTTTTTTTTTAACCCCTGCAGGCCTAAAGACCTCTCCAATTTGTCACAGTAACAATGGATTTGCCATGCAGTGACCCTGAAGGAGTTACATTGTCTATTTTAATTGTAATTGGCATACTATATTTGCACATATTTTTACAATGGTCTTAATGCAATTATCAGCCGACATTGTTTTTACATAAATCACTACAACCATAAACTGCTTTTGTTTAGCATGTTCGCATTTTAACCCCTTCAGGAGTTAGACAAATCATAGGCTGTCTTGACAGTCCTTGAACATCTGTCAAGGACGGTTTAAAAACTTGGTATTTTCTTAATTTTAACATGTTACCCAGACTGCACTATGTTCTACCCTTTAATAATCACCTGTTCATAAATCAAGCAATAAGAGCTGTTTTATATGGGTAACATTTAGATTTTTATTACATGCACCTCTTAAACCAACTGCTGATATTGCAAAGCAAATATTAAAGGGAACTTACAGTACCAAAAAAAAAAAGTTAATGCCTATTGATTTCAAGATCAGATTTTTTTAAAGCTATTTAATTACTTCATATGTTGTATTTAACATTTGTAACTGCTCATTTTCTTTAAAAGAAGCAGTTAATTCATAGACCTTTTTAATGTTCCCGTGATTAAGGTAAACCTGTATTCATAGTTCTAACAAAAGCAGCATTAAAATTACATAACAGAAAGCAAGACTAAGCCAAACCTGACCTGTTTAATTATTATTTATTATTATTTATTATTGCCATTTATATAGCGCCAACAGATTCCGTAGCGCTTTACAATATTATGAGAGGGGGATTTAACTATAAATAGGACAATTACAAATAAACTTACAGGAACAATAGGTTGAAGAGGACCCTGCTCAAACGAGCTTACATTCTATAGGAGGTAGGGTGTAAAACACATTAGGACAGGAATTTACAATCAGTTATTAATAACGCTGTCGCAAGTATAAACAGTTGAAATGAGTATAAATATTTCCTGTTTATTTCACTTTTCTTTTTCCTGCCTTAATCATCCTATCCTATAATTTCAACAGACTTGTTGATTATAATCTATGCAATAATTTCTTCTCTATTCACCTCAAAATGGGTGATGGAAATTGGATGTCCTATTTTAATATAGAAACAATTAATTTTTCTCATTCCAAAACAGACGGTGACTAGTAATGTAAAATCATATTTGGAATTACACTATGATTGAGAAACTTTACGCAGATTTGAACTCACCCCGTGATACAGCTACTTCCTTTCCACATCTGCAAGTGTTTATACAATTACTACTTGCCAGTTATACTTTACTGCGTGACAGTACGTCCACAGTGACAACTCTTTGATTTGTGATTAACAAGCAATAAATTGGGCAGTGCCCCCGGGTTCACAGTTAACAAGAGGAAGCAGGTTACAGAGGATGTGCAGCACCCCAGCTGATTATAAAGCAAAATACAGCAAAAAGAATTAGGAACAAAACTTTGTGCCATCGTCGCTTTCCAAGGAACATTACGAAGAATAACTTAATCCTGAAATACAAGACACCCAAATGCAGAGATAAGCTAGATTTACATTTACTTACCAGATAGCTGGGATGGAAGTGGCAATGCCCGAGGATTCATGTTCCTTCATTTGGTTTTGTTTTCGAGAATTTACTGAATAGACCAGGCACTCAAGCAAGTAACTAAATGGTGATTTAATACACACCAGCAAGTGGCAGTATTTCTGCTCCCTTGGGCCTTAGTCAAACTATGTTTGAGTTGAAATGGTAACAAGGTGTTTTCTAAAGCACGTTGTTAAAAACTGTATTCCACCCACTATTATTACTGATTTGTCACCAAGTCTTGGCTAGCATTTGAGAGCCATAGTTCACGGTGGATGGTGTTCCATAAGTCATCTATCTCTGGTCGAAGGTTAGCAAGCCAGATTACACTGTAAACTTAAAATAAGGCATTGAGACTCATGGTGGCAGTCAGCATATTTTGATTATTAATTGGCTGATTTATAAAACAGATGTTAATGTTCCGGGTCACCTCCGTGTTGAGAAACATGCTGAAAACCCAGTCCATTCTGGTTTTCATTGAATAGAATACCGTAGTTTGTTTTGAAACCAATTAATTATGCAAACACAGCCATATCCAGTGCTACCAATACAGACCGAGTCTATACGTTCTTGGTTAACTCAGCTGTTTCCATTTCCCAAATTCCTCAAATAATTAAACGTTCATTTGACATTCATGCACACTCTTGGAGAAGACTATATAATCATTATTACAATCAGTAGTCACAGACTATTTTACAAAGAAAGTTGAAGTTTGTTTTGAAGGGGGTTGTTAGTACTTTATTTGCTGATATAGAGTTCTCAGTTGTAGATTACCACAGTTCACAAACCATTAAAGGGTCTGGCATCACCACTTCATTGATTTGAAGTTTTCATGGTGCCTTAAGTCTATGTGTGCACCATTCTGCTTTGAAACGTTGCGCAAATAGTTCAACCTTTCTGCTGCCTGAGGTCCACCTCTGGCAGTGATATGGTGGCGTCATTAGCCAGTCCAGAACTGCCTGACTGGCTAATGACAATTCTGTGCCTATTCCTATCCACCGAATTGCATTAATTGACTGATAGCAAGATGTGCAGAAGCCGAAAGTAATCTCTGGCCACTGGAGGACCTTTGTGTCTGGTTGTGCCATTGGTTAGAGGGCAAACTGTTGGAAAACGGTTGGTCCCATGACCAGGTAATTGGCCAGGGTACTTCTTGCATCATCACTATTACAGCAGACTGGTTATGATGCTTGAGGTATCCCTTTCAGCTATGATCCCTTTATGGCAGAGAATTGGTGATTAGAATTGTGTTTGTCACTTTACTATTCATTTGCCCTTGCCATGTACAGGTATTTTCTGTCGAATTGTATATTGTACTTTCTACACTTTTAACGATAACGTTATAGCACTGTTTCACGCAGTGCAGCAAGATAAGGCCTTGTTAGTGTTATCTAGAAGACTGATTCAAGAGCTCCGTATCCGCAAATTGTGCTAATATGCAGCAGTGCAAAATCTACTATATATCCTGAAAATAATTGCTCTGTTTGTTTTCCACTAACATGGATTTGAAGTGCTAGCAATAATTAAAAATAAAACCTAGTGAGATGTCACCTTCAATGAGGCTTTAATTCTCTGGGCGAAAGCTTTTCCTGCAACGAAAGCACAGAATATCTTTTAATGTTTAAAACAGATGAAATATCTTTAAAAGGTTTTACTCATATTAGCATTTGTCTTAAATCGTGTTAGACAAGGAGATTTAATTTCCAGCGGAGAACTATTATTAAATAAGAGTGTAAAGGAAGTGATTTGCTGCACCATTAAATTATGTATGAACTATTGAAGGTTTGCCAGAAACGCTGATGTATTGGTTCATTTATGAGCGTTTATAAATGTATTTTTATAAAATGTATTGTTATTGCCAATGAAGGTTAAGAAGATGAGCATCAGAAGGAAATATTTAACTTCCAAGAGATTTAAATATATGAGAGACACAGCATTTTTTTTTTCACTCCACCCTCCTCCCCCCCCCCTTCGTCAGAGAATTGTCTCAGTAGGCAGGTCAGAATGGCTTCCCAGTCATAACTCCTGTTAGGCTTATCAATGCCAGTTCTGAACATCTGCCACATGTTTGCACAAACTTTCGGAAGGCATGTTGTAGTTCTATTTTCTTTAGGAACAATGGACACAATGAACTGGTGGGGATTTCATTATAAAGCTTGCTAGACTGTTACGTCATTTCTTTTCCTTTGTGCCCATACCATTCTTCCTTTACCAGTAAGAAGTAACCTTCGCCTTGCCGATCATTATAAATAGAATATCTTTCAAAACTATCACCTTCATGGGAAAAGTGGCTCCTAAGACTTTGGCCGGTCTATTTATTCACATATTTTCAGGCGTGTCTGCAGTAAGGATTGGCTTCATAGGGCATTACATTAATAGGACATTCTGTTTTGGAAGAAGACTGCCCCAACACACATGAAGCACTAAAGCTAGATAACGTGCTTTATGGGTGAGGAGTATCCAAATTTAATTTGAGTTTACGAATGGGCCAACTTTTATGAAAAAAAACGGTATATTTTATAGTTTATACTTCCTCCTTTCATTAGCTCTACTGAACTGGAAGTATCAGGTACCTACTTCCCATTTCCTCTTCACAGACCCCCACTATACCAGCGTTCTTCCTGAACCCCATTGCACTGGGCACTTACGCATGTACGGAGACATTCAGTCTTTTCTGATTTTTTATTTCATCTTAAAGAGTGATGAATAACTGCAGCTTGCTGTAAGCTGTTTTTAGATATACCCTCAGTGACAACATGCAGCACACAATGCATGCATGTTTTCATTGTGGGTATATCTACTAAATAGTGAGCCCCCTTCCCCTTCCATTTTTAGAGTGGAGTGGTTAAAGATCAGACTGTTATGATGGTATATAGACAGCCGTAAATCACATAGTTGTTAAATATTTCATGAGTGTTGGAGGTATATATTTATTTAACTTGTTTGACTACATCATGATAGTGTTTTTTAGTTCAAATGTTCTTGGGCTGACATGTCTGTCTGGGTTGTAAATATGACCACACTAGTCTGTAATTTGCCATTTTCCAGTAATACCTGATCGTTTTAATTATACTTTAAAACCTACCTCTTTTTTTTTTTTCTTTAATTACTAGATGATGCAATATATAGATATTGAGAGAGACAGACACATACAACATACATTACATGCTTACAAGCTTGATAAGTTACTATCTTGGTGATTCACAGCCAGTCTCCCAAAAAATCCAAATGCAGTAAAGATAGCAGCTACAACAATCTGTTTATAAAATCTGAGCGGTGTTTTGATCAAATGATCTTCACCAGAGTCTTCTAAAAGTCATGTGACTGAAAAGCTGTTTTTTTTTTTTAGTTTTTGTTTTGTTTCTGTTTTTGCACCAATGAACTTCCACTTCCCTAATAACAGGTTACAGTGGCTAGAGTTTTGATTGCTACATTGGCAACTTTACATTGTGTGGCATCTGTTCCGGTGTTCTGTCATTCTGAATGAATAATGCATAAAATCTATATCGATTCCTCTTAATGTTGCCACCCATTACCCATCTTTTCTCAATGTTGGTATTTGAAGTTTGATTTGATATCAACATTGTTTTACCCCAGTAATGCTTTAAATATAACAAAGCGGGGGCCTGCTCAAAATGTACTATATCAGTGGGATGTTACTCGTCTAGTTTGTGGAGAGCAGACGTTTGCATAGTGGGGGATCGAGTTACAGACATCTCTATAACAATTTGTGCCAACCATGTTATTGTCGCCAAGATTTAACGGACGTCTAAACAAACGTCTATAGCTTTATCGAATGGCTTATTTTAGGTAATTTATGTTCCTGAAATTTTTAATAAAAAGAACAGATGATTTCTAGCACCCGAGTGACCGTGTTTTTTTTTTTTTTTGTGTGTTGGTGTTTTTTTTGTGAAAGAGCTTATTTCTGTAGCTATTATTCCCAAAGGTCAAGTGGAAGGATAATTTGAAGCTCGACTGATGGAAAATTGCTATATTCCAGGAAACATTTACCTTGTTTCAGATAATGTGCCAGAAGGTACCATCTGCCCGAGAATATATTATTAGTCTTTGGGGAGTCGTATCATTTTGCATTGAGGAACGTCACCAGTGGCTTTATAGAGAAATTCTCGCATTCTTACCAGGATCGGCTGTTTGGGATATTATAGCATTGACCCTCTCAGTATCAGGAAGGCAGTCTAGACCAGCCGTTCCTGGGGTTCTAATCTCACACTGTCATGATTCAAAGCAAATAATTATATCAACAGGGCAGCAGACGTGTTTTGGGCAGGATTATAGTAAACGATCTCCTGCCGTGATTGCAGCTTCAATATGCCCATGATAACTAGTACTAAAAATTGGTGGCTGTGAAGGTCATTTTTTTTAGAACCAGTTACTGATCTGGAAAATATTTACTAAACAGTGAGTAGTTGGAGTTATAATTTAACTGTTCAATAAAATATTTGGGTATTTAAAAAAAAATAAAAAATTGAGACAGCTAAGCAAGTTTTAGAAATACATTCACATGTGTTTAATGTTTGTACATCTGAATGGCATGTTTGGTAAGGTGGAGCATAAAGGAGGTTGTAATATTTTCAGCTTGGTTATGGTTAAGCATTTTGAACAGTGGTTAAACCTGTATTGGTGCATCCCTCTTGGGAGGATTGAGCGTTATGGGAGTTTCAAATTTAGTTATAATTAAAGGAGAACTATTGTCATTTTTCATTAACTGAAAAGGTGTTGCATGTCATAAAGCCTCTATGTGTTGTATTGGATACATACATATCAATGTATTCTTTTCAGTACATTTCTTCTTTACCCTGGTTCCATGAAAGCAGTCATACATCCTCTGCTTAGAAATTAAGTGCCACTTATCTGCTGAAGACCATGCACAACCTGCAGCTCACATTGGCTCAGAATGGCTTTTCGAGATGCTCAGAGCTACCACGTGACATTAGAACCTGGCAATGCACAATCATTTGCATGCAATGTGTTTGGTTGGATAAGTGGTGCTTCTCAATAGACCAATGTAAAGATGGCTGCTCCCGTGAAGCAACAAGACAAAATGAATCGCTGTGTATTGGAAGAGCTGCGTGTTTAAAATCAGAAGCCTTTAAATATGCTGCTTACTGTGTAATGTTAAATCATAATCCCGATTTAGAAGGGGAGGCCAGATTCAATTTTAGCCTCTGCTCGTTATGCCTTTTGGTTTTAATTAAACCTTTTTAAAGGCATGCTGTAACGCTTGCAAATGAAATGGTTTCCAGTTACTGTAATGAGTTCCAGTAATCCTGGAAAGTACATGTCCCCAGACATTTGGGTAACCTCATCTGTGCACTTATTGTTAAAATAATTATAGGTAAGGCTCTTAACATTACTGATAATTCCATGATTGGCAGTAATCAGAAGCGTTTACTGGTCTGTTGGATGTTTTTTTTTGTATTTTAGAACTCTAAATAGGAAATCGACAGCACATGTGCACATTAATTTTAGTTTTTTGTTTGTTTGTTTGTTTGTTTTTCTTTTAAAGGGACACTATAGTCACCTGAACAACTTTAGCTTAATGAAGCAGTTTTGGTGTATAGAACAAGCCCCTGCAGCCTCACTGCTCAATCCTCTGCCATTTAGGAGTTAAATCCCTTTGTTTATGAACCCTAGTCACACCTCCCTGCATGTGACTTGCAGAGCCTTCACTAAACACTTCCTGTAAAGAGAGCCCTATTTAGGCTTTCTTTATTGCAAGTTCTGTTTAATTCAGATTTTCTAATCCCCTGCTATGTTAATAGCTTGCTAGACCCTGCAAGAGCCTCCTGTATGTGATTAAAGTTCAATTTAGAGATTGAGATACTTATTTAAGGTAAATTACATCTGTTTGAAAGTGAAACCAGTTTTTTTTTTCATGCAGGCTCTGTCAATCATAGCCAGGGGAGGTGTGGCTAGGGCTGCATAAACAGAAACATAGTGATTTAACTCCTAAATGACAGTGAATTGAGCAGTGAAATGGCAGGGGAATGATCTATACACTAAAACTGCTTTATTTAGCTAAAGTAATTTAGGTGACTATAGTGTTCCTTTAAAATGAGTTATGTGATAATCACAAGTCATTATTTTACACTTTTAGGAATGAAACGGGATCATTCTCCAAATTACTATGTACATTAATCTATTGATAACATGATGGATTAAAGGGGCAAGGTTACAGGACCGGATTAACATAGGGACTGATGGAGCTGCAGCTTCAGGCCCATGGAATAGGTCCATTACTACACTTCACATGTGGATGTGGGGAAGCAAAACTTGTGTGGACTAGCTGACAGTGAAATTAGTTAAGATAAAGCTGAATTTGCACACTATACAAATATTCTTGCTGCTTCAGTCTCTCTAACTCTGTGGCATGTTCCCTTTTGTCTGTCCCAGACTGTATAACAGGAGCTTCTGCCTGCTAGTAAGGAGGTTAGGAGAGGAGTGAATAAGTGAGTGCTAGAGGACAGTCCTTAGAAAGCGTGGACGAGCGCATCATTAGACGCAATTATGCCAAGCTCAGGGTGCTGTCTGCATAGTATACACTTGGTTGGCCAGCTTGCATGATTGGCAGGCAGCATGACATGCATTCACGCCAGGCTGACCTTCTTATTCCTAGAGCAGATTTTTATAGGCATGTGTACCCCTTTGGGCGGTTCTGGTTACGTGATTCGCGTCAATGGCCCTGATCTTTTACCCCGCCCACTGAAACCTGCGTCACTGGACACTGCTGTTAGGGGGTATGGTTTTACTTGAAAGATGAAAGCGAGAGATTACCATAGGGTATGTGTTTTCTTAAAGCTATATCCTGTGAGTTTCCCTCCAGCAGCACCTCCACCAGATACATGACGATTGGGAGATATGGAAGGAATAATTTACGACAGGCCGTTGAATTATTAGAAAAATAATGCACACCCGAGGTGGTAATGCGGTCACGACGCAAAGCGAAGTGGCCGTTACACCTCGGGTGTGCATTATTTTTTTAAAAAAATTCCACTGCCTGGAGTCAATTATTCCGCTTATACTACAGTTACCACACCTCGAAACATTGTTCAGATGATGTATTTCAAGACGTTTGTCAAGTTTTTGTCATTAACCCCTTAAGGACACATGACATATGTGACATGTCAAGATTCCCTTTTATTCCAGAAGTTTGGTCCTTAAGGGGTTAAAATGCTCTTGTATTGAACATACATCACCTATGTATCTTCACTTACATATGTTAATAAAATTTCTATAGTTTACTTTGCTCCTCTAACAATCACTAAATCATCTTGCTCCTACCTCTCAATGCTCTTTTTATCTCCCACATGTCCGTTGTCTGTTACCCTAGCTCACATTACATTAATCGCTACGGAATCTGATGGCGCTATATAAATAATAAAATAATAATAATAATCTGATCCAACACTTAAAGCGGCACAGACCTGTTTTTTCTTCTTTCAGTTTTCCTTTACTTATGTCCTTCGTATCTTAATAAACTCCCCACAATGCCACTTTCTTTTACCTATATTTATTATCATTTCTTCCTTGCATTGGATATCAGTATTTTCGAGCGCCTCCATTTTGTTCTCATCTGTCCATGAAGTCTGCACTTTCCCTTCTGTGGGATTCGTTTGACCAATGGGTTGTGGGTAAATCAGCTTAGTGAATGAATGGGAACATTGCTGAAGCCCAATCTGCTGTCAAAAAAAATCACACTCCCCATGAAAATAATTTAGTATAAATAAAAGAATTGAGGTGAATTAAATAAAAAATAAATCTAAAGAGGAACAAAAAAATATTACATTTAAAAGCAACATTTGCAAATTAATAGAGCCAGTTGAATTAATTTAATGGTTTCTATTGGGTGGTGTGACACTAGAGTTTGCCAAGTTTGACACTATATTTCTTACCTTGCAATGGTACTCACTGGTCATGTGACTTCGATACCCATTTAACTATACATGAGATCCTTCTGTTCATTCTGCGCGGTTAACATAATGCAAAGGAATGGAATGTATTATTGAGATGTGTTGAGGAATATCTTTGCAGAGTTTGGATAAATAGATTCCCACCGCTCCCAGGCTCATGAAGACATGATTTGACATTTCAAGATCCGAGTACAGAATTAACTGCGAACTCTTTCCTCTGCTCTACTACAGCTGACCCAGTTGCTTCAAAGCATGAAGTAACTTTCCTCCAGCAATCCTATTCTCCTTTCCCCAAGGAAGCTTTGTTAGAGAAAATCAGAGTATATCTCTGTTCACAACACTTTTTTTATGAGCATGCTTTTTCCACCTTCCTTTTTCATAAATACACTATTATGTGTCCTAATTTTGTAAACCCAGATCTGTCAAGGCTTTATTGTAGTTTGACTTTCATGCTTGGAAAAATAATTGATAAATGTTCTCTGATAGAAGTCCCTATTGTACACTTGTGTCTTATCCCAGATAGGTTAGTGACGCATGCAGAATAAAACACGCTGATATCTATTATTAGTCTATAAAGGGGATAGTGTAGGTGGGAGCAGGGTATTTATAATCACATTTGACTTTGTTTACTGGAATTGCTTGACCCAGTCTTACCTACTCATAAATGGAGTGGCCAGATTGGACCCGAGCTATCCAGACCTTGATAGACATTTTAGGTTAATGATAGATTTCTCATTGCTGTGCTGTTTATTGCCTTATTACATCCCAGCGATGAATTAAACAGAATAATGAAAATGATATCGATTTATTTAGTCTTTCCTACAAGTCTTTACCAGGCACAGAACTCTCCCCAGAGTCACTCTCCTAGTTTTCACATATCACTTTTACGTATTGTAGTATGGTGAATGAAGAGTATATAGGATTCATATACTGCGAAATGGCTCTTACTATTATTATTATTATATTTATATAGCGCCAACAAATTCCGCAGTGCTTTACAATGGGTGAACGAACAAACATGTAATTGTAACCAGACAAGTTGGACACACAGGAACAGGGGGGTTTGAGGGCCTTGCTCAATGAGCTTACATGCTAGAGGGAGTCGGGTAAAGTGACACAAAAAGCAAGGGAAGTAGATTGGTAGAATAACATTCAATGAAGACTTAGTGTGGTTTTGTTTTGAGCCATTAACAGTTTCATTGATATGCTTTCGTGAAAATTTGCATTTTTAATGATTTTATTTGAAGGAATGGAGACTGGGTGAGCATCTAACAGACAAGTGAACGGAGTTTCACAGGAACGGTGCAGTCCTAGAGAAGTCTTGGATACAAGCATCAAAGCATCAGAGGTGGGAGTACGAACAGAGGATTGAAGCAGGTCTTTGGCAGAGAGTAGGGGCCAAGACGAGACATCATTGTGTATTAGGCAGGATAGATAGGTGGGAGTAGCATTATGTAGAGATTTGAAAGCAAGAACCAATAAATAAAGCAATGGTCCCAAAGAAACTGCTGTGCATAAATGTGTATATGTGTGGTGGAAGACAAGGAACGAAAGACTGCAGTCGTGGTGGATGTGGCAATACCCAGTGACTATAACATCAAGAACAAGGAATGTGAGAAGGTGGAGAAACACCAAGGACTGAAAGAGGAGCTAGAAAGGATGTGGAAAGTGAAGGCAGTAGTAGTTCCAGTTGTGATAGGAGCAGTCAGGGCTGTGACTCCCAAGTTGGGGGAGTGGCTTTAACAGATTCCAGGTGGGACATCTGAGATTGCTGTCCAGAAGAGTGCAGTTGTAGGAACAGCTAAGATACTGCGGAGAACCCTAAAACTCCCAGGCCTCTGGTAGAGGACCCGAGAATGAGGAATAAACACCACCCAGGAGGGGTGGTGTAAATTGGATTAGCTGTTTTAGTCCAGTAGACAAGATGCCAGAATATCAGTGTATTGCCGTATACAATGATACTTTTTCTATTGGACTAAGATAATATTTCAAAGACAAGCTTTGGAGAGTTTTCCTCTCTCCAGGTCTGAAGCAATACTGATCAATCTGATAGTCTAACTCAGTGGTAGTCAACCTTTTTTTACCTACCGCCCACTAATGCAACTTTTTGGTTGAAAAAATTTCCTTACCGCCCACCAGTTTTCGCGCAAATGCAGAATATTTTTTAGAAAGGAGGGTGTTTTACAAAAAATAAATGTACGTACATTTATCTTTTTATTTCTACTTAATGCAGGTTTATAAGGTTTTTAACTTTATAAAGTGTAATGAGAAAACAATAAAGTAAATTGAAATTACCTTTACTAGTGATTAATGAGATCCTTGAGGTTGATGCTGCGAGACTAAATATTTGATATCTGGTTCGATTTTCGTAAGGAACAAACGAAGGTCTCTTTCAGTGATATTCAGACGACTTCTCTGTTTGCGCATAATATGATTTCTCATATTATCTCTCTATGATTTTTCTTGTGCGTCAGCTCATCTCCTCTCCCTCCTCAATTCCCCTCCCCACCTTTTTTTCCCCTTTTTTCTATTTTTTTAACCTTCCTTGTAGCAATGCCCAGTAGGAAGGCTGAGCTAGGTAGCCCACTTACTATATAGTCCACTATAACAGACAGACACACATACAGACACACACACGACACACATACAGACACACACACGACACATACACACACACGACAAATACACACACACACGACAAATACACACACATACACACACACACGACACATACACACACACACGACACATACACACACACACGACACATACATACACACACACACGACACATACATACACACACACGACATACATACACACACACAGACACACATACACAAATACAGACACATAGATACACAAATACAGACACATAGATACACAAATACAGACACATAGATACACACACGACACATACATACACGACACATACAGACACACACGACACATACAGACACACACAACACATACAGACACACACGACACATACAGACACACACGACACACACACACGACACACATACATACACACACATACATACACACACACGACACATACATACACAACACACACACACACACACAACACACATACAGACACAAATACAGACACAGATACACACACACACACACACACACACACACGACATACACACACACACAGACACACATACATACACATACACAAGACACACCCGACACATACAGGAACACAGACAGACACACATACACACAAGACACATACATACAGACACACACAAGACACACATACCAACAGACAGTCACACATACATACACACACACAAGACACACATATATACAGACACACACACACACACACACACAAGACATACATACAAAGACACACACACACACACACACTATAAGTCACCCTCCTGTTTCCTACCTTTTAGATTCAGGAGGGTGACTTTCCCTGGGGTCCAGTGGTGGCTCAGGTGGATGGGAGTCAGAGTTCCCACTCTGACTCCCTGGTCTTCCTCCCGCGCGGCTCTCAGTGTTAGCTGGGAGGAGTGATGTGCAGTCACTTCCTCCCAGCTCTGCGATGTCATCACAGGGGGCCCGGTCGCGCTGTTAAAGCGCCCAGCGCTGACCGGGCCCCCTCACAATCCACATCCATCGGGTGGCCCTGACAGCATGGGCCACCCGATGGACCCCTCCATATACAGCCCCGGCGGTTTGCCGCGCGGGCCGGAGCCGCAATTTGTCACGGCGGTACCCAGTCGCAGGGGTACCGCCGGCTCGCACCCGCCCGCCCGTCCGCCCGGTCGTCAGGTCGTCAAAACCTGGAAATCCCTACCGCCCACCTGAAATCCTAAAACGCCCACTAGTGGGCGGTAGGGACCAGGTTGACGACCCATGGTCTAACTCTTAAAACAATTGATGTTGGAGAAGGGGAGGGAGGGGAGTGAGTGGGGTGTCATAAATAGCAGAACATGTGCCTGAAAGTGAAAGGTGCAGGTTGGCTGAGAATAGCCAGAAAAAAAGTAAATAAACAGAGGAGAGTCAATAAGCCAGTTGAAAAGAAAAGAAAAAAAACAAGAAAACAGCAGAGCAGGGCATGCAAGTATAGCTGCATATATGTATGTATACAAATTGATCCAATAAAGGTGAAGCGAGAATATTGAAAAATAACTATATAAGACATTAAGATGTGTTCTTACTTGCTTTTCCCACAGAAATCTCACTTTAACAGTGCTCTCATTACTGCAAGGGATTCTGGGTAGGTGTATGCAAATGAGCTCAACAAACAACCACAATTTTGCCTCAATTCCACTTTATACATAGATTCCTTGGAGTATGGGTCTGCTGCGTACAACAGCTTTGAAACACCACTTACTTTAGGTGGAAGGGGTTTTCATCCACACTTTTTTTCCCCACCACAACTCTTTTGGTATGTACTTAACAAACACAGCAGACACATACTCCAAGGAATCCATTTATAAAGTGAAATTATGAGAAAAAAATGTGTTTCTTTGTTGGGCTAATTTGCATACACCTGCCCAGAATCCTTTGCAGTAGTGAGAGCACTGTTAAAGTATATATATTATACACTACATATTTCTGGGCAACAGTTATCCCTTTGGCAGTATACCCTGAAGTGATCATTTTACCCTGAAACCCGCACACTGAGAGCTGCTATACGCATTTTGTGAATTCTTTATATCTCATTGAAACCAAAGGGGGGGGGGGGGGGGGGGAGAACTACACAACACCACGTCAGACTTTTACATTTGCATTAAGTGCTTCACCCTAATAAATAGCATCCATTAAAGCAAGTGAATCCAGTCCTATGCACATAGAGCCTACAGTAGCCGCTATCATTGTTGATTTATAATGGAAATCCCTGGGTATGCTCATCAGTCGACATACAGCTGTACACGCACTCCTACCTCTGAATCTGAGAGGGGGATTTCAGATAAAAGTGGATCACATAAACGGGTCCTTTCGTCCATCCCATTACAGGTTTACTAGCAAAGAGCAAACTCATTCCTTTGCACGCTAGTTTAGTGTGTGTCTCGAGTGTCCCTTTAATTAGCGTCATCCCATAGCACTGACATGATTATGGGTCTACGTTCCTATGTTTATTACGATCATTATTCCTCTTCCTATCTAAGTGCACAGGGATACTGTAGAGCAGGAATTTCACACCCAGTGTAATGCTGGAAATCTGTGACTAAGGAAGACAGTTTCTGGGAGTTCTGGCAGATTTAGACCTCCAGACCAAATTCTGTCTCTCCCATTACAGCTGTAAACCTTGCCTGGTTACATGTCTGCATTGTCTGCATCATTTTGCTAGAGCCCTTTTAGTACATTCATTGATCCTGGCAACTAATTGAAATAGTTAATTGAAACAAGGCCTGCCTTTCGTGTTTTACAGCATCATGCTGCCATTAAGATAGGGCAACCTTTGACCTGCCCCCCCATCCCAGGGGGCATCGGATAGTGTGATAGTGGAATAAAGTCTTTCATAAAACCGGTCAAAACACTGGACTAACAGCGTCTTCCGTTTTAAGTAAACGTTTGGGGAATCGAAGTAGAAAACCCAACCTCGAAGCTATGTTTATAATACACACCTTCTGTCACGGCTGGCAAACATCTTGAAACATGGCGCATAAATATTTAATGAGGGAAGCTTCTTCATTAGTGCAGGATGTTAATAATTCACAAAATGATGTACTGCCTGGTGAGGTTTTGACATTGGAGTTTAGTGATACATTGGTATTTTGTACAAAAGCCGTGGAATTAATCCATTCTCACACAAGCTCTCCCGTCTCTCTTTGTTTTGTGTAATAAGATCGCCTCCTCGTACTGTAATACACCATCTTTGCCAGGTTTTCTCCTCTTGATCCGGTGCTGTATAAAAGCAAATTATTCAGGATTCATTTATCTCTGCTAGTTTATAAATAATTTATATCTAGGTAATTGTTACTATTGAGTAGTTTTGTGTACAATTATTGTATCACACAGTGTAAAACACAGTCCTTTTCTGGTGATTGTCTTCCTGTTTTCGGTTGTTACTTTTTAAAGCCTTTGTGTAGTCCATTTTAGACAATGAAAATGGTATTGGTATGAGTTGGGCACCATCTATAAACGTTTTGGATATCAACATGTTGGGGTACTTTGACTTAATACTTCATGTAGGGTTTTTTTTCCACTCAGGATAGTTGTTTTAGATTTTTTATTATTTGATTTTATTTTTTTTTTTTTTTTTAAAGATGGGAAATTATTTTTAGGGTTTCTGACTCCTGACTGTGTCTCCAGCTGTCATATCTGTATATTTTTCTGTTTTATGCTGCAAGATGTAACATATATTTGTTAGAGCTGCATATTTTCATCCATTTTCCTATTTGGCAGGTATGGAAATTTTTTTTATTTCCACCTTTTTCGTTCTTTTTGCCCTTCACCTCTTTCTGTCTAGAATAGATTTTAGCAGTGATGGAATTTTTTATTTTAGTATTGACATTTCAACGTGTGCACTAGTTAGGTTCCCTGCGCACTGTATGTACTAGATGCAGTTTTCATGATGTTCACATACTTTTGATTTTAAATAATAAAAAAATAAACTGTAATTATGCACATACATGTTTTAACTATTTAGAGCCTTTTCAAGTCCCTCGAAAAACATAATAGTGCACCTCCTGCTGTAATAACTGACAATTTAACACACCGTGCCACAGTGTATCCAAACCACACAGGATGTCATCGTCACAAATATGAAGACAATTTGGAGGGGGGACCAACACTACATTTCAAGACACCTGTTAAGGACACCTTCCCATGTACCAACGCTGCTCTGAAACATCTTACTGTTTTCAATTTCACTCGTAGCTGCTCCTCATTTTCCTATTGACCCGTTCACTGCCGGAGTTACTAAGACCCCATTGTCCCTTTCCTACATCCACCTGGTCAAACACAGCCAGTAACAAAGGTCAGTCCTCAAGGCCCGGGTGTAGGTTGTTTTCTGTGCTTCTCCAGTTGAGCCATAATTGCTTTGAAAACCAAAAATGATTACAGAAAATTATACCTTTTTGAAGGCAATCTCAGCATCCACTTCAATGCACGTACACTGTGGGTAAAGTGTAGTGTGACTTGCTTAGCAATTACATATCTTGTTATACCTAATTTCAAAATGTCTAAATTACCCTTTTATTTCTGTCTACTTTTCTTTGTGGGCAATTTTGTATCCCTACAGCGAGCAATATTTTTTTTTTTCTGTTTATTTGGGGGGTGGGGGGGAGGGTTAAATCCTGAGGATATCATGACTCTTTTCTGTGTTTAGTGAGCTTAGTTTAGAATATGGCAAGGTGTAGAATAGGAGCTGGAAAATGAAAATGGCTTGTCTCATCAGCTTGTTCCCACTGAGAGGCATTATTGTGTGAAAGCTAGCGTATCTATTCAGCAATTTTAGGGTTACTTGCGCTATTTTTCGTGATTGCATATAATGCTAGACTCACATAAAGCTACTTTGGAAAATCAATTGCAAGGTTTAAAATTGTGCACACGCTTGATAGGGGATTAGATGGAAAGCTGCCTGAAAAACAATGTTGATTTTTGTTGTTGTGTATTTTTTTCAATTAAATTTTTTCCTTTAACGTCCGCTGGGAAGAATGACATCATATTGCTATGTTATGGTGTTAATTATCATCCGGATGTATAGGTATAAATATTGCTGCATTTGGACTAAACCCCCTGATGAGTATTATAAAATATCTTTATGTTTTCACATTAAACAATTTACTTTGGCTTTTATACTTATAAAATATATATATATATATATGAAAGCAATCAAAAAGCTTCAATGATCTGGCAGAGAAAAAAGATAAAGCAATTTTAAGATTTTTCCTTATTTTCATATCAATAATCACATTTCATTTATATTCCTATATTTGTACCTGATTTTAATCCAAGTAATATTTTTTCATGAAATTAATTTGAAGAAAATCTATTTTAATTTAATATATGTAATAGTCATTCAAGGCAGTTGTGAATGGGAATGTGTAGTTCTAGTTAGTAGAACCATACTTTGCTTTGTTGCCAATTTTTTGTTTTTAGTACTGGGTTTACGCATATCTTTAAATAATCCCTAGTCTTCTGTAGCAAATGTGCTGCTTTTATTTCAGGAGCTTGATTTAAAAGATAACACGGACTCTTAAGGCGCCTTTCGATAGCTGAGAAGATGGCATGATGTAGAAACGTGTAACTACAGGAGATGCTCAGAAATTAGATTGTCTAAACGCTTCTCAGGGCTTTATTAAAGAAGACTTTCAATATCAGAGCTGACCTTCTGGTTTTGTCTCGGTTTCTGTTGATTGATTTAAGTTTTCATAGTCGTCAAAACGTGTATTCAGAGCATCAATCTTCCTGCACGTTATCTCAAGTAAATTCTTGCCTTCTGCATGTTAGGCTCCTGATAGCAGATTCTCTTATCACAAATGAATACTTTGTAAATTGGATTGAATACAATCTGGTAAATACCGAGAAAGGGCGCACCGTATATTTTGAAAATGCGTATTAGCAAAACAGTTGGTTTTACAGGGTTACTCCAACCAAAGAACAGTATTTTCATAAAACACTGTTTTGGGTTAAAGTAACCCTCGCCATGCTGGTCCACCCCATCTCCAAACGTAAGAAAGAAAAATAAAATCGCTAAAATGTACCTTATTCTTCCACACTGGGCTGACGGACGCCCCTATGAAGCCGCTGACAGTGGTTGCACCTCTGGTAGCAATATGTACACTGTTTCAAAGGCTCCAGGTACCAATACCACTTCAACTCAATGAAGTAGTTATGGTACTTGGAGTAAACCGTTAAGATTGTTGGCAGCCACATTGGTGAGTGTGTATTGTAGTCTTGACAAGTTGCATTCTTTGTCAGGCTCTATAATTAACACAAAGCCTTGCATGTTGCACTCCTTAAGTCAACATTTAAGATCTGTTCGAGTGTGCGAATACTTTATTTTTTTCGCGGTTGAACCAGATGTTTCACATCTGCCTGCATTTGCTTTCCTTTGCGTCTGCTATTTTGGACAATGATTGTTGATATGATAATCATGTGGTCCTAAATCCTTAACGTGTAATAGGAAAAAGTAGCCAACCTTTTGTAAAGCAGTTGCTGGGTCCATCCTTTTTCCATGAATGAGAAACACCTATACAGGTCAATGGAAGCAGGAAGTGTCTTTCATTCACTTGTTCAAGTTCATCTTATTCATTCCACACTGGTGAATAAAGTATTGTTCATGGGTTAATTGTGCTGCACAAGCAAACAATACACTTTGCATAAAGCCTTATGTTCTTTCCCCCAGGTAAAGTACTTTGTGTTAAATGGAACACTGGGTGGAGTCAGGGTTTTTATACAGATCCCAACATTGAATGTTCTACCCCACTAGCCACTTCTAAAAATGACTCGCCACTGCAAGCCTGAAGGGTCCATGTCAATATCTATTCGCCAGAGCTAAATTTTCACTTGCCAGTGGCTAGCCGGCAAGTGGAAATATTTTTTTGTTTGTTACTTTTTAACAACCATGCCTCATGTTTTTACAGATTTTATTTGATGTCATTTTTTTTATTTCAGTATGCTGTTGTAATTTTGTAAAACCACAAATTTAATTTTCAGTGCATTCATATTGAAACCCATAGACAATACCGCAGTCTGGCCAGGTTAATGTTGGAGCTGCAAGGAAACTGGTGAATGACATGATCCCATTGATTAGTGAAAGGAGGCAAATTGAATGTACTGACATATTACTTCATTGCTTCTAATAACGTTGCCAGCATCATATTCATGACGAATGAATAGCTTTTTAGATGGCGGCCAACTTTCACCTTTCGCTCCCTTTTTGGAGAGAGAGAGAAAAAACATTCTCTAATTTGTAGTGGCCTTTAATTGAGAGTTAATTAAAAGAAGGATCAGAAGAATTGCAATAAAAAAAAAGAGCACATGCAATTGTTAGTTAATTAAAACGAAGAACGGGAGAATTGGAATAAAGAAAACTCATTGCTCCACGTCTTACCTTTTGAAATAAAAAATCGACAAAATTGAGTGTAGCTGTTTCTATGTGAGAAATGTCAGTCTGTCTTATTTAAAGCTATTCCAGGCATTTATGTTCTGCAATATAACTATAGTATGACATGTAAAGATGGGGATTATGGTTTTATTATAGCCATGAGAAAGTAATAAGTTTGAGGTGTGGAGCTCTAAATGTCATGAGGTATGCATTTTTTAATTATTTATTTTATTGTATTGGCAGGGGGGGGGGGGTGGATCGTAATTTATCTATTATTGTTTTTGTAATAGCAACTCCTGAAGATAAAACTCCGTACCACCCTAAAAAAACTGGAAAAAAAACACCCACACGATCTTCCCTTTACTTTTTTTGATCCGCCATTTCTGCTGCACTATTTTTTTGTCCTATTCAATATTCGTCCAAATGATGGTGATTGTTCATTCTCTATGACCTGTTAACATTTCTTCGTCTAGCTCTCTAATAATACTTTTATCCTAACGAAAGTATTCATTTTAAGATGAATTCTCTTCTTTTGCTTGACCCTTCGCAAATCATTAGAATCATACTGATCTTTACATATTCAAACAATGTATGTATCTGTGCCTCATGTTGGTGCTCAAACACAAAGCTTTGCATTAACACCAATAAAAACCATGTCTTTTCTGTTATACAGGTGAAAAAAAAATAATTGCAGCCGTTGTAGGAGTCTGTAGCACATAAAAAAGAGCCAGGTTGAGGGATATATTACAGTCACCATCTCCTTCCCTGGTAAACCTCATTCTTCATATTAAAATACATCCATGAACATCCTGCTCAATGTTAATAATCCAGAAATATTTCTGGAAAAAAAAGACACATAATATTATAAAATAGGCTTTCTTGGGCCCTAAAATTGAGTAAGGATTGCAACCCTTTATATACTGTCCTCACTACCCTTAAACTAGACAATCGCAAATAAAATGATTGGAGCCGCAACATCAGGTAGCAAAAATTATAATTTTTATTCCAGCCAAGTCCACTGTGGTGGAATAAAAGTCAGACTTTTTGCTACCTGGTTTTACGATTCCAATCGTGTTATTTGCTATTGTTTGTGCACCCAATCATAGGCTTTGGGAGCCTGTTTTTAATCTTTTTGCTTAAGCTAGACAGCTAGATAATAAGCTGTCTAGCGTATTATCTAGCTGTCTAGCTTAAGCAAATAGTTGTCTGAGTTTATTAATATGGTAAGCTTGTAGCACTGCAATATAAATAAAACAAAACTGGTTTCACAATCTGCATATATATGTGTATAAGCACACTCAATAAAAGTAATTTCAGATACGAAGACTTTCTGTGCAAACCACATCTAAACATACAAGAATGTAAAATTTCAAATAAATCAAGTAGAAGTCTTTTGTGAACAATCCATATACTTAAATGGACTCTATAGGGTCAGGAACACAAACATGTATTCCTTACCCTATAGTGTTAAAAATACTATATAACCCCCCTGCCCTCCGCCATCCCCATCCCCCTAAATATAGTAAAATCATACCTTTATTTCAGTCTGCTGGTGCTGGCTCTGCCCCTGATTTGCCTCCTTAGCTGACATCAGAAGTGGTGATCTGAGCCAATCACTATGCATTCCCATAGGAAAGCATTGGATTGGCTGATATTGTCAAGGAGGCAGATCAGGGGCAGAGCCAGCACAAGTCAAACTCAGTCCTGGCCAATCAGCATCTACTCATAGAGATACATTGAATCAATGCATCTCTATGATGAAAGTTCTGTGTCTACATACAGAGGGTGAAGGCGCTGAATATCAGTCACACTGTGCATCACTGCCACAGGAATCACCTCTAGCAGCCATCTGTGGAGTGGCCAGTGGAGTTATCACTAGGCTGTAATGTAAACACTGCATTTTCTCTGAAAAGACAGTATTTACAGCAAAAAGCCTGCAGGGACTGACTATACTTATCAGAACAAATAAATTAAGCTGTAGTTGTTTTTGGTGACTAAAGTGTAAGACTCTGTGTACCTTTAAAGCAAAGGTTGAAGAACCGTACTTCTGTACACAAAAATGGCTGCTGCAGACTGGACTACGTTTTCTCTTATAACAGGATGCAGTATCACGCTTCCTTCTGTCACTTGACTTCCTTTCTGACCTAGACTGTAATTACAGCAATCACCATATGGGGTGCAAACATGTAAACTGTATTATGGACAGTCGTCAATTTTAATCCCATTGTTCTTTTGGATGTCTTGCCTTGCATAATACTCAGCATTTTGGAAGTTTAATTTCACTTTGCAGTCCCTGATACATGTGAATTAATGTATGCAAAGTGCCAGTTAAGGAGCAGATTAAATACCAAATACCAATCTTCATTTGGTACTCCTATCCTGCTGTCTCGGGTTTTACCAGATACAGTCACGAAAATAATCCCATGGTTTGTACTTATACCAGCTCTTCCTCACCTCTCTGAGGTTACATCAAAGATACCAGTATATTTGCAGAGTGCATATATGCTGTCTCCTGCTCCCAACACGAGGAGGTCTGGCTGTTATTAATTAGCTGAACACTAACAGTTCATTAGTTATTCTGGTTTAGGATGTACATATGAGCCCTAAGTGGATGTTTTATTTTTTGTTTTGTTTTTTCTATGTCCTGGTGAAGCACTTTATGGAACTTTCAAAAAGTGTCCAGGCATGAGAGGTAGAACTTTATAGGATAAGGTGGTGTGTGATTTTTGACCTTTTTGTTTAAATTATCCATTCTTCGTGTCACATGACTTCATCATCTGCCCGAAGTGCGTAATGTGAGTTTGCTTGGGCAGGGCCCGCTACACCTACTTGTTCCTGTATGTCTTGCATGTTTTGATAGAATTAAATGTTTGTCTTGCTAACTATTATACAGAACTGTGGAATATGTTACCACTGTATGAATAATTGTATTTTTGAGTTTCAGTATAATAATTTTGAATACACGTTTAAAATTATTTTTTTCCCCAAAATATTCAAATATCAGAAAATATGATATATAAATAAATATATGGAAAAAAACATTTGAATCAACATATTAAAATGTCAGAATATTAAAATAATTTTCAAAATATTAAATTATTTAAAAGCTTATCAAAAAAATATTAAATCCAGGCCATAGTCAATTATCATGTTCTTGTTGGATTTTATTATTCAACTTGATGTGATAACACTAGGATCCTGGAAGCAAGCACCTGGTTTTTGGCAGCATTAGTTTATTGGCTCTCGATGCTTTTCTTTCTAATCCAGACTCTGCTGTTCTTCCTAGTGGCAAAATGTATAACTCCTATCTCATCTCACGGCTGCCTCGGGAGTCTGCAATCTGTGTTAAACCATGCTGGGACAATGTTGTCACAAGATGGTAATGGGCCCAGGACCAAATTTTGCTCTTTCACCCCCACCAGACAGTGCTGCGGCTCAGTCCAAACCACTGCATGTTTTCCAGGATGTAGTTACAAGTCAAAGAACAGAACGTTGGCAGGACGGCGGTCAGGTACCTGTAGTAGCAGAACACACTCTGACCCTGGCAGTGACACCATTATCCTTAATTAGTGGGTAAATTAGCTATCTGTCTAAATCACTGTCTATTTGGAACTGAAGTAAAGCATATAAAGGTTGACTTTAAATTTGTAAATAAAAAAAAAAAGCATAATTTGTTACTCAAGCAATTCTGTATTTCATTAGCTTTCAAATCAGTAACTTATCCCATTTTATTTGTGTTTTTTTTCTTCAGCAATCGATCAACTCCAAGCAATCACGACCGGATACAGCGCCTTCGTCAGGAGTTCCAGCAAGCCAGGCATGAAGATGATGTTGACGAACGTAGACGGACTTATAGTTTTGAACAACCTTGGGTGAGTGATCCCACTGTCCATTATCTAATAGTGTTAGAGGGGATTTATCAATAGAATCCACTCCATAGGGTATTCTAAGTCCTCAAGGTGTCATCGAACAAAGTAAGCGTGACCTTATAACCCTTGACCTTCCTGCCATGCCAGCATGTTGTGCATTATGGATAATTTAATTTACTATCTGGGCTTCCCATCTGTCCCATGCTTAAAAGGATATCACGTATCCATGCTACCAAAAGATACAAAATATGTATGTTTTATGGAATTAAAGATAGCTATATATACATATTTAAATATCTCGAGGAGTAGATGAGCGGACCTTCCGTACATTATTCTGTATTTTGTTCACATTTTATGTCAATTTATACATTTGAACTGAATGATGAAGTAATGTGGCAAGTCGTCTGTTAAAAATGCACAGTATGTAGATTAATGTAGATACTTTTTCATAATTGACTAAATTGTGAAGCAAAAAGCTCACAATAAAATTTATGTTGCAAATAATAGTCGTATAGCAATAAATTATTTCACAATCCAGGGCATGTTTGTAAAAAGAACAACTGCAAAGCCACCTAAACCCGTCACATGTGGTTATTAGAAAACACCACCTTTTGTATTAATTCAGAGCCCTTTGGCTGGGAAAGGAAAAAGAGGTTCACACAAACCCTTCATCGTATGATGAGTACAGAGCAGAGAGAAAAACAAGCTCACTAATGGTTATTAAAGAATATTAGTGATACTACACCACTTATCACATACAGCCCAGGGCAGTGGTTCCCAAGCCAGTCCTCATGGCCCACCGACCGTCCAGTTTTTTTAGTATCTCAATTGGAATGAAAAAAAAAAGGATTGTTGGTGGGCCATGAGGACCGGTTTGGGAACCACTGGCCCAGGGGGTTTGGGAAAGTGAGTCAGAGGGTCAGCGCCTCTCAACCTTAGATATTACGTGGATTGAAGTTTTTCTCTTGACTTCATTCACAAAATCAAGTTTTGTTTTATTGTGAATAGGGTGCCGGAGGGAATGTTTTTACTACATATTGCTAAAGGTTTCTGGGTGCAGTTCATTTGTTTTGGAGGCAGACTGAAATCTATTATTAAACAATATCTTAAATACCGCTAATCTTTCTTTTTTTTAATTTTTTGTTATTGCTATTAAGATTTGCGTATTGCACTGATTTTATTATGCTCTGTTACTATAGAGGGTGTTTTTCTGTCAGCAAGTCGTCTTTAAAAAAGTTAAGCACAAACTTCTCTTTATATAACTGGAGTTATTTGTAATCCCTACCTGCAGTAATTATAACACTTTAACAATTAAACCATCACTTTACCAGTTCCCTTAATATTTTCTTTACACGGTTAATGTTTATCTGGGGCTATGACTGACAGCTTTCCTCTCTGTATAAACTTTGCATTCGTCTGAATGTGTCTTTAACAGGCTGGACAAAGTGAATTAAAGTTAATTGTTCCATTCAATAAACAAACACGACATTAGACACTACAGCTAATTTTTTTTTATTTTTAACGTCTTAAAAAAATGTTTTTACATTGAGTGCCTCTGTATAATACAATTTATATATTCAACTGCAAGAAAAAAAGTCTGTGAGCAGTTTTGATTTGGACTTCTGCATTTAAGGGACATTCCAGGCTGGCAGGGACCGCTATATCTTTAATGCTATATATATTATTATTTTTTATTATTATTATTGCCATTTATATAGCGCCAACAGATTCCGTAGCGCTTTACAATATTATGAGAGGGGATTTAACTATAAATAGGACAATTACAAATAAACTAACAGGAACAATAGGTTGAAGAGGACCCTGCTCAATTGAGCTTACATTATATATATATATATATATATATATATATATATATATATATATATATATATATATACAATAAACAAAAAGCCTTGCACTCCTACCAAAAAGGGATTAGAACCCGGTGCTTGATTGCACAATAAACATAAAGCCAAAAAATAATCAGCAATACTTTTTTGTATGCTGTCCTGATGAAAGCTCCCAAGAGGAGCTGAAACGTTGAGTATGGAGTAAAGTATTTTTTGACTATTTACAAATCCTGGGAGTGCTGATTATTTTTTGGCTTTATATATATATATATATATATATATATATATATAATGCTTTAAAAATTATGCAAAAGGAAATCCACACAATGCACATTCAGCACTGTGCCCTGACCACCTAGCCATCATTATTCCCTTATTACTAGATAGCTCCGAGCATTGTTCACACAATTCTTATTGTACTCTCACAGCTCAGGTCTGACAGTGCAGAAGCTCAAGTGCCCTAGTGGCGGTTTCAGGGGGGGATCATCAGGGCAAATTCCGCCTCTGAGAAATCAAGGGATTGTATGTCTATCGTGTAGCAGGGGTTAACACAGGATTCACTCCAGCTCTATCCCTAAATGCCATACTTACCAGGGCCATCACTTGTTACACCTTCTAAACATATAGGGTAAAGGGCTATGTAATGGATTTGTTTCCCAGGAATCAGGGCATCATTGTGTGTATGTGTGCACATCTGTATTTTTGTGGATGTGTCCTCACAAAATCCAGCCATGTCTCTCCCAAGTTTAAACTCTGGATACTCCCCTGATTTGCCCAGCATGGAAATTATATGCCCACCATACTGATTATACTGATGGCCACCAACCATTCCTCAATTTACATCTTGAAGCTAGAGCACTGAATTTTTTAGAATGTATAAAGAATAGGGATACCTGAAGAACACGGGGTCTTGCACACTAACCACAAAAATACAAAGTAGTGATCATTGCGGTTTGAGTGACATTTAAGGCTATATCTACATTTATGAGATCTTCTGTGTATAATACTTGGAAAAATAAATTTTCATTTGCCTTTTCTGTGTATTTAGTTGAGCGTAACATTTTTGACTAGTTTATAAAGTTGTAATTGCTGCACTTATGATGCATGGTACCCTGCCAAACTTGTCATAACTTGAACAGTGACTTAGAAAATTAAGTTAATAAGATAATGTATATAATAATGTAAAATAAGAATGCAAAGACATTGCATTAATACAGTCACCAGTCTAACATTTTTCACTATAAGAAATAGCCAAGTATTAAGCCTAGTGTGTTAAAGCATTCCCAAAGAGGCAACTGGTGAAGCAGATCAAGTTTCCAAATGATGGAGACATCAGAATATCTGAACATTTGGGCCCACGGAGGATTTCCGAACGTTTCAGGACACTGTCAACATCCTAGCACCTGCAGATCGGGCTATATGTTATAAAATAACAGTATATTTTATGTTTCCTATGTTACCGTGATTTACATATTCCCTGGAGAGGTGGTTTGTTAAACACATTCACAACTGTATAAATATTGAGGGGGCTTTTTTTTTGTTTTTTTATGAAAGTAATAATGTCACATGAGCCACAAATGATCTTCATATAACTGATAAAACACATGATATGGATATAACAAAAACTTTTGAACACATGGGTTTAGGTTTTCTCTCTCATTGTCAGACCTTCCAATCCATAAAAAGTCCAGGTTTTCTGGATTCATTTCATGGCACAGGTGGAATAGCCAGTCGAGCTGATAACTAGATACTTGCTAATAAAATAGCCACCTGTGATCATTCTAGTAAAGTGGGAAACGTGCAATGCTGTGGGCTCCTAAGAAGCCGCAAGGTATGGGTTTTAACAAAGTGTGGTAGCAGCTGTCTGCTATTAATTCTAAATTTAATTCAACAACCCTTGAATAGCTTCCATTATTCTGAAAAACATAACACAAAATGTGGATTTTATAAAATGAACAAATCTCTTTAGAGAAGAGATTGTTTACATGATACTCTCTGCACTGACCCCCTGTCTGCTGGTTATGGCAGTACGTTTATTGATGTCCATAATCAATATTTTTTATTTTTGTATTTCGTTATTTCAACACTGGAAAAGTGGAACGTTTTTATAAATGTACAAATTCTGCAATTTAAAGTGGAACTGTCACAAATGTCATCTCCTGTAAGTTGTGTTAACATTTATTTCATGTGATGCTCCATGTTCTTCTAAATGTATATTAAGAATGCTGCAAATGAGGGATGGAGTTGCAGCACTTCCTCCAACCAGCAGGCTCCCAGCTGATGCTGTTTTTATTCCCCAAGTGGGCAGGACAACTCGCCGTGCCTCAACCTCCACAATACGGTGGTGGCGCTTCTGGGTCCTGTGCTAAAAATTTAGAACCCAGCTCCTACTTAGCTGGACATACAGCCACAATCGCA
Source organism: Pelobates fuscus (assembly GCF_036172605.1). Lineage (NCBI taxonomy): Eukaryota > Metazoa > Chordata > Amphibia > Anura > Pelobatidae > Pelobates > Pelobates fuscus. The sequence goes on along the minus strand of NC_086320.1, from coordinate 357,477,224 downwards.
CAATATCTTTACAATGGAATGGAGGGATGAGCAGGCATATCGGCACCATGTTCCTGTGCCCCACAGCCCACAAGATGGCTGCTTTGTCAGACCCAAAAGCTGGTTCCTCGTGCTCTGACTTGACTCCAGAGGACCTTGTGAAAACTCAGGTACCAACGACTTCCAAAATCTCCTGCATAATTTCAAGCAAATGTAGACCTAGATCTAGACCCACTTAAAGCTGTTGTTCAGGCGGTGAACGCTACACTACAGGCCTCAGAAGAGGATATCTTGGACATGTGACAAGGTATGTAATAGGTATGACCGAAACCTTGCAACAAGTAAAGTCATCCCAGTCATCCCACTTGGCATTGAAAATGGATCTACCTGATGACCCTATTTGAAGAACCTTCCTAAAGATCAGAGGTATCTCAGATAGTATTGATTTGATCTAAAAGTTGGCACATTATCTTGGGTGCATCCTTACAGTGTTACTCTCACTTACCTAGGCTAAACGATTTGGACTTAATGGTGATTTTCGCATTAATAAATCTCCACAGGTTCCCCCATATGCCTACCGGGACGTAATTGTACTGTGCCAAACACTCATGGACAAAAAACTAATCTTATCTACTCTGAGGGATAAGACTATATACATCTTTGAGTCCTTTCAGGTCACCTTCTTCCAGGACTTAACCAGGAACACTCTACAATGGAGAAGGTCTATCAGCCCTGTGAGCTGCCAATTGCGGGAAGTAGGTATAGACTATAGATTGTCCACACCAAGATCCCTTACTGTCACTAAAGGCAGCTCCATTCTGCAACCTACCTCTATGGCTCAATCTTGGGGATGGTGACCTGAACTTCTTTCAAGACCCCACAGATTGACGAAAACATTTTTGCAACTGGCATAACAACCCACTTCAATCTAGGCACATGCAGGACACACATTGCAAAAGAGAAAAATAAAATAAAAGCAGACTGCCAGGTTCAAAGGACAGAGATTATATCAATGATTGATAGGAAGATAAGATGGTTGCGTCCAATTGTAACAAAAAGAGGTGTGGATTTCAAAATTTTAATTTTTTTTTTCAGAATTCACTAAGTCAAATACATTAAAAAGAGGGATAAATAAACATAACATTAAAAAAAAAAAACATACAGTGACAGTTACCCTTTAAACTAGCTCTAACGCCTTTTTTGCTTCACTGCTCAGGGGGTTTACAAAAAATGTATCAGATTAAATTATTTCCAAGTATTTTTAATATCTACCATTGGAGTTTTGTATATGTACATACACCACACTGTGGCAGTCATCAATGAATATCTGTTTGTCTTTACATTTAATTTGATGAGTAGTGGTCGTATGTTAAATTCTACCCCTGCATCAGCAATGGGTAACCTTGGCAGCTCAGATGTTTCCTAATTACATATCCCATAATGCTCAGCCAGCCTTGAGGCAGAGCGTCATAGGAAAATTAATTTCAACGACATCTTGACATCTTGACTGTCAAGGTTCAGCATCAATGCCCCACGTAGTGCGCACCAGCCACCAAAATGGGTTAATATTTGTGATGCCTTCACTTTTAAAAGAGAATTAGGCTGAGAATTTATGTAGAATGCAGCCAATGTTGCTGGCGTCACAATGTACTATAATATAATATAATAAGCTATTCATTTTCCTAGGTCACTTCTTTCCCTACTAAACACCGTGTAGGAAGTCCACGTTACATATTACGGTAATCATGTGTATTGCTGTACAGTTCAAAGCATGATCAGTTATAAATCAGGTCTTTAATCATTAACCTGATACTTTCACAGTAGCTTTTTCATAATCTTATCTGTGTGTAAAGATTTATTCTTGGCATTCCCTACAATGTCTAGTCCAAATGGGGGGGGGGGGGGCTGTCTTTTCTTTTAAAAAATGGCAAAGCTTTCCAGTGATTTTTCTCTGAGAAAACCTTGAACACTGAAGGATGGATACTTGGCTAGTGCTAATGTGTTTACATTTCAGCAACATTTAACCATTGGGGTATTTTACGGTTTTGATAAGAAAACCTCAGGAACAGCGGAATTAGCTCCTTAGCACAATCAGTCTCTGCTTAGGCAAGGGCCATCGTTACTTCATTGGTTGATGTAATTTTCACTCAGGCAAGTGTAACACAAGCAATAAAAATAATGAACTCACAAGATATTTTGTACATAATTAAATAACTTCATTTAACATTGGACTTTCTTTGCCTCTCCTCCCTCCCCCCCCCCCCCCTCCCCTCAATTGACATTGAAACATAAATCTAAATCTGTCCTTGGCAAATGAATGAAAGCTCGATAACACAATTATGAAGTATATATTATTAATATTGATCGTTATTTAGCACAAACTTATTCCGCAGCACATTAAAATGGGAAATCTAAGAGACTATTACAAAATGTTACAGAAACAATAGGATGATGAGGACCCTGCTCAAATGAGCTTGTAAAAATGTGTGTAAGACTGTACATAATTATATATGTAAAGGTTTGTGCACACTGAAATCATTTTAGTTAAATGTGGGTTTTCAGCAGACACGGATCGTATTTTACTTGAAAACAAGAGAACTCTCAATGCATCTTTCCTGGTAAAATGTTTTATAAATAAATACAATTTGTGTTCTTAACATCATTCTGCTTTAAGAACCACTAGAGACACTCAAGCCACTTTGTCTCAGTGTAGTGGTGTTGGTACAGTGGCCCTTTCGTTATAAACCTGTAATGTAAAACATTGCCATTTTGTAGAAATCGCAATGTTTACACTGAAGGATTTAAATATACCATTAGTGTCTGTCTTGCTATTTCCAAACGGTAACAGCCCAGCAGTGGGGATCTGCGTTGACCGGAGGAATATTTTAAGTTCACAAAATATTTTGTCCCTTCAGCACATGTCCTATTTCCAATGGCGTGTTTGAGGAGAGGTATAATTTACATACTTAACATCCAAATTTTAAATCATTCTTGTACTGAGCAGATGGCAGCCTTCTAAAGGGGAAGTTTGAAAATACCGATATTATCTTTTATGTAGATAGCATCTCACTAGCTTGAGGACTAAAATGTCCTACGAAAACACTTTATATCCATATAAAACATTGTATCTGCATTTAGAATGGAAAGAAACATAGTAAACAATACATTAGCATCTGCTTAACTACTGGGACCACGCTCTTTTTGTCTGTATTTATTAGACAACAGAAATATAGACTTTCATTATATTCGAAATCATTCACAGAATTGTGGAGAATTAACAAGGGAGTAGGATGGAAAAAATAAGTTGAACTTTTTTTTTTCTCCTTATTTAATTCAGCTAAAATGTGTAATTGGCAAGTCAATTACCCACTTTTCCTGGGTTACTATGTCATCTTCAACAAACAAAAATAATATAGACAAAACCAAGAGGTGAAGAGGTCCCTTCTCAAAAGAGCTTACAATTTAGAGGAGCAACATTTAATATGTGTGTTTGGTGGGGGATTCTACTTTACATGTATACATTCAATTCTTATCGTTTCTATAATAATAATATTAATGTAAAAGGCTTTTCTATCTTCTACAACACAGATAGCTGACTGCATAAAATATTCACTGTTCACATGTTTTATGAATATTTTTTTAGTTGACTTCTCTGATGGGTTGCACAGAGATGGCAAAATGTGGGTGCAGTGCATGTGATCCAGCCGTATACATGTTTAATTCACTAGTACGGTGTCCCCAAAAACCTGTTTTCTTTTTGACACATTTCTTTAAAAATGGGAATTAATCCCTTTTTTGTCAAACATTCACCTAAATGTGCCCCCTCCCTCTCCACCCCATTAATTTTTTTCTTGCTTTTATTCCTACTGCAGACGGTACACACACTCTCGTTGTGGTTGTTCTTCCAACGTAATTCCTACGGAGCACTTTGTACCATGTTATTTTTGAAAATTAACCATGAATAAAAGAAATATACCACTTTGCTTGGGGGCTATTGGGCTTTGACATTAAACAGCGTACAGAAGATAACTTTGTGATGCAAAGAATATATTTGAAGTTTAATGGCTCTGCTGCATTTTGTGTTTCGGGTAGAATATCCTTGAAGATCTCAATCTGTGGTCGACCATTACTTGAATGGTTATTATTTTTGCATTGCATGTAATACATTAGTCGAGAGTCATAATGCCCTTCAGAGAATTGCTTTTTCAATTTCAGCTTGTACACTACACAGGGGGTACACAAAAGTCTCTTACATTCTATCTGAATTAATACATCTGCTACCAATTGCTTTCTTTTAATAAAAAATAAAATTGATGCATGTTCCCCTTGGCAACCTTAAAATATAAGATGGAAACATATTCAAGGACATCTCTTGAGCTATTGAATTACAGGGTTGTAATTTTGATACACAATGGTTAGAATTCAATTCCATCTGCTGAATATATCATATAATTATATATTTCCAATTAGCCCCAGCCCTGCTTTGTAAATGCAACTTTGACATTGTGCGTTTGCCAACTCTAAACAGTGTATATAAGAAAGTTTCAGAGCGGTCACAAACTAAGCAAATACAAAGTACTTGGTTACCTCTACACAGGCCAGAACATGGTGTATGATATGATATCATCTCTTCATTCACTTCTCGACTACACCCTCTATTCCACTATATATACCGTATATACTCGAGTATAAGCCGAGTTTTTCAGCCCATTTTTTGGGCTGAAAAACCCCAACTCGGCTTATACTCGAGTCAGAGTCTGTATTATGGCAATTTGCATTGCCATAATACAGACTGGGGGGAGAGGGGGGCTGTCAGAGCTGTACTTACGTACCTTTCCTGCAGCTCCTGTCAGCTCTCTCCTCCTCTGCGTGTCCGGTCAGCACCTCGGTCAGCTCCCAGTGTAAATCTCGCGAGAGCCGCGGCTCTCGCGAGATTTACACTGGGAGCTGACAGAAGAGCAGAACGGACGGCGCAGAGGAGGAGAGAGCTGACAGGAGCTGCAGGACAGGTAAGTTACAGCTCTGCCAGCCCCCCTCTCCCCCCCACTGAACTGCCACTGGACCACCAGGGAAGGAGAGCCCCCCTCCCTGCCATATATCAAGCAGGGAGGGGGGACGAAAAAATTTTGTATAAATAAAATAAGAAATCATAATAAAAAATAATAATAATAAAAAAAAAATTAATAACAAAAAAAGGGGTATAAGGACCACTATGGGAGGGAGGGGGTGGGTATAAGGACCACTGAGGGAGGGGGTGGGTATAAGGACCACTATGGGAGGGAGGGGGTGGGTATAAGGACCACTATGGGAGGGAGGGGTGGGTATAAGGACCACTATGGGAGGGAGGGGTGGGTATAAGGACCACTATGGGAGGGAGGGGGTATAAGGACCACTATGGGAGGGAGGGGGGGGGATAAGGACCACTATGGGAGGGAGGGGGGGGGATAAGGACCACTATGGGAGGGAGGGGGGGGATAAGGACCACTATGGGAGGGAGGGGGTATAAGGACCACTATGGGAGGGAGGGGGGGGGATAAGGACCACTATGGGAGGGAGGGGGGGTATAAGGACCACTATGGGAGGGAGGGGGGGTATAAGGACCACTATGGGAGGGGGTGGGATAAGGACCACTATGGGAGGGGGTGGGATAAGGACCACTATGGGAGGGGGTGGGATAAGGACCACTATGGGAGGGAGGGGGGTATAAGGACCACTATGGGAGGGAGAGGGGGGATAAGGACCACTATGGGAGGGAGAGGGGGGATAAGGACCACTATGGGAGGGAGGGGGTATAAGGACCACTATGGGAGGGAGGGGGGGGGATAAGGACCACTATGGGAGGGAGGGGGGGTATAAGGACCACTATGGGAGGGAGGGGGGGTATAAGGACCACTATGGGAGGGGGTGGGATAAGGACCACTATGGGAGGGAGGGGGGGGTATAAGGACCACTATGGGAGGGAGGGGGGGTATAAGGACCACTATGGGAGGGAGAGGGGGGATAAGGACCACTATGGGAGGGAGGGGGTATAAGGACCACTATGGGAGGGAGGGGGGGGGATAAGGACCACTATGGGAGGGAGGGGGGGTATAAGGACCACTATGGGAGGGAGGGGGGGTATAAGGACCACTATGGGAGGGGGTGGGATAAGGACCACTATGGGAGGGAGGGGGGGGGTATAAGGACCACTATGGGAGGGAGGGGGGGTATATGGACCACTATGGGAGGGATGGGGGGGGATAAGGAACACTATGGGAGGGAGAAAGGGGATAAGGACCACTATGAGAGGGAGGGGGTGGGATAAGGACCACTATGGGAGGGGAGGGGGAAGTAAGGACCACTAGGGGAGGGGAGGGTAAGGACCACTAAGGGAGGGGTGAGTCAGGACCACTGGGGGGGGGAGTGAAGGAACACGGGGGTGGGGAGGTAAGGACCACTGAGGGAGGAGGAGGGGAAGTCAGGACATATGGGGGGGGGAGGGGGCGGCAAAAAATGTTTTGCCTACGGCGGCAAATATCCTTGCACCGGCCCTGCACACACTGCATTCACACACTGCATTCATGCACACACACACTGCACTCATACACACACGCTGCACTCATACACACACGCTGCACTCATACACACACGCTGCACTTATACACACACATACGCACACACTGCATTCATTATACACACACTGTAAATAAATATTCAATTAATATATTTTTTTTTAGGATCTAATTTTATTTAGAAATTTACCAGTAGCTGCTGCATTTCCCACCCTAGTCTTATACTCGAGTCAATAAGTTTTCCCAGTTTTTTGGGATAAAATTAGGGGCCTCGGCTTATATTCGGGTCGGCTTATACTCGAGTATATACGGTAAGTCAAGTTATGTCTATAAAGTCTTGCCCATAAGCGTTATCAGTACATTACATTAGGGTTCGCACCCAGAGAAAATTACTCAAATATAAACCTTGCTTAAAACATGCAAATTTATCAAAAGAGGTACAAAATACATATTTATGCTCTAATGATATCTAGGTGGTTAAAAGGGTTTTCTTCAAAAACATAATAAGAATTACAACTCCTATACCGCTGGCAGAAAGGACAATTTGGCCCTGCACTAGGGTGTGCTTAGGTACACTTGGCACACCCCTTGTGCACACTATCTCCCTTCCACAGGTTTTAAGTTATTTATACTCAAGCACTCCATAGACTTCTATATATCGGACTTTAAACCTCTTGACCAGGAATGGGCAGCTATCAGCACTCCAGATCCTGAGTACTGCATCTCCCCCGATGCTTTGCCAGCATTATGACTTATAGAGCATTATGGACGATGTTGTACACAGCAACTCCGAGTGCCGAAGGTGGCTTCCTCTAGCCCTCACCTACCACAAGCAAGTGGATTATGCCTCTTGACTTTACTGCCGCAAGCAAGAGCTGGTGGTTCGTACATCTAGACCAAGCGGTTCACACCGTTATTTGGACATAGTCAGCACTTCATACTTTTTTTTTTCTACTCATAAGCTGCCTATAAACGTCACATCTATTTGAACCCTAGATAGATCTGCATACTTCTAGTCAAATTGACTTATTGCCACGTGACAATTTCAGTTTTAAAGGACCACTCTAGTGCCAGGAAAGCATACTCGTTTTCCTGGCACTAGAGTGCCCTGAGGGTGCCCCCACCCTCAGGGACCCCCTCCCGCCCGGCTCTGGAAAGGGGAAAGGGGTAAAAACTTACCTTTTTCCAGCGCTGGGCGGAGAGATCTCCTCCTGCTCTCCTCCTCCGATCCTCCTCTTCTCCTCCCCGTCGGCTGAATGCGCACGCGCGGCAAGAGCTGCGCGCGCATTCAGCCGGTCACATAGGAAAGCATTCACAATGCTTTCCTATGGACGCTGGCGTGCTCTCACTGTGAAAATCACAGTGAGAAGCACGCAAGCGCCTCTAGGGGCTGTCAATGAGACAGCCACTAGAGGACATAGGGGGAAGGCTTAACCCATTCATAAACATAGCAGTTTCTCTGAAACTGCTATGTTTCTGAAAAAATGGGTTAACCCTAGAAGGACCTGGCACCCAGACCACTTCATTAAGCTGAAGTGGTCTGGGTGCCTAGAGTGGTCCTTTAATGCTGCTTCTTACAAAGGCATTTTAAGGACTTAATTGAGCCTATTACAGGTCAAGTCAAAGTGTTTGTTCTGAGTTAAGAGATTCAATTTCTATCCTTGTGGACCATGTGCATTGTGTGCTACAACAATCATATTGTTTTTTTTTGTGTATGGTTTTTTTTAAAATGTAAGAAAGAAGCTATAAAGTTATAATATATATTCTTTTAATATATATATATATATATATATATATATATATATATATATATATTTTGCATGATTTACATATATATGAGTGTGTTTATGCATGTGTATATATACACACACACACACACTTGTTTTGTTACCTTATGGTTGCACTATGATATATTTTTTCTCCTTTTCCACATGTATTTATGTATTCTTGAGTTTGACATGGAGATATCAGTTTACCACTCTATTGTTGTGTATATATATACCGTATATACTCGAGTATAAGCCGAGTTTTTCAGCACATTTTTTGTGCTGAAAAACCCCAACTCGGCTTATACTCGAGTCAATTGTCTGTATTATGGCAATTTACATTGCCATAATACAGACAATGGGGCTGTGTAGGAGGGGGGCTGGCAGGGAGCTCTTACTTACCTCTCCTGCAGCTCCTGTCAGCTCCCTCCGCCTCCGCGCCGGTCCGTTCAGCATCTCTGTCAGCTCGCAGTGTAAGTCTCGTGAGAGCCGCGGGTTCATAGTGCGGCCGCGAGACTTACAATGGGACTTACACTGGGAGCTGCATGGACCGGCGCGGAGGAGCAGGGAGCTGACAGGAGCTGCAGGAGAGGTAAGTAACAGCTCTGCCAGCCCCCCCCCTCCCCCTTCACAGCCCATCCACTGGACCACCAGGGAGTGAGAGCCCCCCCTCCCTGCCTGTATCAAGCAGGGAGGGGGGACGAAAAAAAATAAAATAAAAAATAATAATTAAATAAAATAAAAAATAATAAAAATTAAATAATAAAATTGCCCACCCCCCACCAAGGCTCTGCAACACACACACACTGCTCTCATACACACACACTGCACTCATACACACACACACTGCACTCATACACACACACACTGCACTCATACACACACAAACTGCACTCATACACACACACAGTGCACTCATACACACACACTGCACTCATACACACACACTGCACTCATTTACACACACTGCACTCATATACACACACTGCATTCATACACACACTGCACTCATACACACACTGCACTCATACGCACACTGCATTCATACACACACTGCATTCATACACACACTGCACTCATACACACAGTGCACTCATACACACACACTGCATTCATACACGCACTCATACACACACACACAGTGCACTCATACACGCACTGCCCTCATACACACACACTGCACTCATACACACACTGCACTCATACACACACACACACACACTGCATTCATACACACGCTGCATTCATACACACACTGCACTCATACACACACACGGCACTCATACACACACACTGCACTCATACACACACAGTGCACTCATACATACACACTGCACTCATACACACACACTGCATTCATACACACACACACTGCATTCATACACACACTCTGCACTCATACACATACACCGACTGCACTCATACACATACACCGACTGCACTCATACACATACACCGACTGCACTCATACACATACACCGACTGCCCTCATACACACACACACTGCCCTCATACACACACGCTGCACTCATACACATGCTGCACTCATACACACGCTGCACTCATACACACACGCTGCACTCATACACACGCTGCATTCTCATACACACACTGCATTCTCATACACACACTGCATTCTCATACACACACACTGCATTCTCATACACACACACTGCATTCTCATACACACACACTGCATTCTCATACACACACTGCATTCATTATATACACACACTGTAAATAAATATTCAATTAATATAATTTTTTTAGGATCTAATTTTATTTAGAAATTTACCAGTTGCTGCTGCATTTCCCACCCTAGTCTTATACTCGAGTCAATAAGGTCGGCTTATACTCGAGTATATACGTAATATTGTTTTCATACTGTTTATCATACCCTCCATTTCCTTGTCTTGTATTCTATCGTATTGATTGGTTGTACCTGTGAGGGGGCATCCTTGGAGTGTTTGTGCAGCGTCCATCACGTGTTATATTGTTAGTGTAGCGCCACGTTTTTACTGCATTGATTTAAAGTTCCGTGCATCATATGTTCTTTAAAATACTGCGACATTTTGTTTCCGACTTTTTTTTTTTTTTTAATTCCCATCAAGTTTTTCATCTTTTTAGCTTAAATAATAGTTGCCAATCTAACTGATAACATTATAGATACGCTTGTGTATTGCCTGCTAGATCAGTTTGTCTACCAAAACATGTCTCTATCATGAAGGGTGGGGAGCCCTGATATACCGAACTTGTGTAAGATATGAAACATACAAAATGTGTGTAGCCTATATTTGGATATAGATAACAAGCACATCTGAAAAGCTATCATTTGTTAATGTAAAACCTTATTTCAGTTGTGTGAAGTTTGTATTAATTAGAACAGGGAATACTAGTCTCTGGCTTCACAGCGTTTACAGCCGACCATCCCCAAGCAGTGGTAGGCCTTCTAGACAATCTACAGCTACAGAATTGTAGATTGTGTACCTTGCAGTAAAAATGGATCTTCTGCCTTCTCACGGTTTGTACTGTTCTGATTACACCAAAACATCAGAAACCCAGGACTAGAAGAGACAGGAAAACTAAAGTATTTATTTACACCTTGCATGTGACCCCATTTTGTCTATTTTCTTAGGGTTTTATGTTACTAACAATTTTATTTTTCAATGTTTGTTTTCTTCCAGCCAAATAACCCAACCTATAACCAGACGGGGCGACATTCGGTATCTGTTGAAGTTCAGATGCAGAGACAAAGACAGGAAGAACGAGAGAGCTTCCAGCAAGCACAACGCCAGTACAGCTCATTACCCAGGTAATATGACTTAATAACCCACCAGACCCAACACCCTTATTATTACCCACTATTATTACCCACTAGGAGCTGATGGATGGGGCTATGCCTTTATCCCGTGGGATGGTTGACCGGTAACGATAGACTGAGCTTCAGAATGTGTCCCAATGCATTTTAAACCTTTACTCCCCTCATCGTAATGGGTTTCAGCCTTGTCTCTCTAGGTGAATTGGACTACAATTCCCATTTTTTTCATGATGTTGAGAAATGTAGTCGAACAAAAACCTCAAAGAGTAGTCCTCAACCCTATAAAAAAAAAATGTACTTTGATGTATATTTTAAAAGGATAGACTATTGTAAGCAGTATCAGGAAATAATTCTTTGCTGAGAGTTTTTATGGCGTAGACTAGACTATCAGGAGAGATGGTAGTGACTAATACAGTGAAAGAAAGCTTGGGATAGACACACTGCTGCCTTCCCAAACCAGAAATTAACTCTGGAGTATCTGCTTTTTTCATAGGAAATGAGCAGGCTCGATAGACAGTTTGGCTTTACTTTGCCACAAAATCCCTTACACTACCCGTTGGTGATCAAGACAGTCTCATAGACTTTCATATACTGGATGGGTTGTTGGGACTAGTGCTAAAATACTTTTATATGTGTATGCGGCCACCTTCTCCTACGGAGTTACCAACAATGTGTGGGCCCCATTCATAACACAAACTACTGCTCAGCAGTGCTTTAAGGCATATTATTCCAGAAAGTAGTTTATTACAAACCGAAGGTTGCAACTCTGTTCTCATCAACTGTTTAGTAAATGAGCCCCCTTAGTGGCAACCGTTGATTGAAAAAAGAATAATTTCAAGAACAGATGAAATGCCCTGTGAAAGGCAGTATGTAAGCTTTAGTCAGAGACTGCTGTACGTAAATATTATTTTCACTTTTGAGTGAGTGGTACATGCATAGTATAGCCACCATACATGTCCCAGCAATACTGTTCTGTCTCCTCAGTTCCCCTGCTGGTAGTTCCCCTAAAGCAGAATTATAGGAAGGCTGTTTTGAGAGTTCAAAAGGCTTTCGTACCGTGTTTCCCTCACCGCGACTGCTCTGCCTCCCTGGCTGAGATCAAGACTGATCTCAGCCAATCCAGTTATCCTACAAAACAGCAATGTTTGGCATTTCATGGCTAAAATTAAAGGACCGCTGCACCCTTTGAGATGAAATGGTCTGAGGCCTTTAATAGCGGAAGCAACCAATAGCAGTGTAACTCCCACTAATCGCAGGCAGAGACATGTCCAGTCGCTGCTTTAAGTTTAATAAAATCCTAGCCCTAACCAGATTTTATCTCACGTAAAAATACTGTCCATCGATTCACTATCACAAATTCAGTAGTATTTGTTGGTTCTTGGCTTCTTCCTATACGTAGCATTAAATGTAAATCATTGCTTTAATTAAAGTTTCCTTATTAACGATGCTATGCTGGCATTGACTACACTTTGTTTTCTGTCCTTTTCCAGCAGTTTAGATTTGTGTCTGCTGAATGTTGTAATCTTTTAATGAATCATTTTAAGATTTGTACATGGGGAGTATCTAGCGTGAAATGTTCTTTAGATTTATTTTTTAAAAACCATTACATTTCTGAATTTTATTGCAAAGCAAATGCATTTAGTTTGTTCATTTCCCATACATTAATGAAAATATATTGCTATCATAACTAGGATTCGCTTAGCTAATATATTGACCTGAAGGACCCACAATTAATGAAAAAGCAATAATCTGATGTGATTACAAATTAAGCTAAAGGATATCAATAGGAATGTGATGAGACATGATCCCTGAAAGAGTACTTAGCAAACCGAGATAAACATTGCTGCTAATATCCTGCCTACCTAGGCTTACTGAAAAATAGAAATGCTTAAACTGTTTGTAGCAATAAATGTGTGTTTTTCGTGTTTTGTTCTCATTCAACATCAATTTGTAGACCTTTGTTTTGAGGCCAAAAACTAAAAATATTAAATTATTCTGTATCATTACGATAACATTTAAAAGGATATCAAAACAATTTTAGCTTAATGAAGCAGTTTTGGTGTATGGATCATGCCCCTGCAGTCTCACTGCTCAAATCTCTGTCATGTGTTAAATCACTTTATTTCTGTTTATACTGCCCTAGCCGCACCTCTCCTGGCTGTGACTGACACTGCCTATATTGGTAAAAATTGTTTAATTTTCAATCCGATCTGACAGCACAATGTGTTTACTTTAGAAGTTATCTGCTGCTCTGTTAATTGAACTTCAGCCACAAACAGGCGTTTTCTCCAGGCTCTATCTAGCATGCTATTAACAGAACAGGAAACTAGAAATTCTAAATTAAACAGACTGTGCAATAAAATACATGTAAACATATCTTTCTTTACAGGAAATGTGTACGAAGGCTTTGTAAGTCACATGCAGGAAAGTGTGTCAGGCGCTGCATAAACAAAGTGATTTTGCTCCTAAACGGCAGAGAATTGAGCAGTAAGACTGCAGTGGCGTGATCTATACACCAAAACTGCTTCATTAAAGGAACACTATAGCATTAGGAATACAGATCTGTCATACTGACAGCTACTAGAGTGGGACTTGTACCCTACAATGATTTACTTTGCAGGGTTAAGAGGACAGGAACACTTCACCCAGATCCCTTTATTAACCCCGTTAGGACACATGACGGAACTATTCTGTCATGATTCACCTTTATTCCAGAAGTTGTGTCCTTAAGGGGTTAAGATGAAGTGGTCTGCATGACTATACTGTTCCTTTAAGCTAAGGTTGTTTTGGTGCTTATAGTGTCCGTTCAAAAGTACAGAAGATGATAGGAAGTGTAGTCTTCAACCAGCTGTAAGAATGAAGAATGAGTATTTCAATCTGACTTGTGTGCCATCATTTTTCAGGATAACCATGTAGTTTTTTTGCTTTAACTTTGCTATTTGGTTTTCTGTTTGCAACAATTGAATAAACACCAGTGGGCTTAACTTAGGCTTTAATTATAACTTGAAATGTTTGGTTAGTGTAAAGAAAATCTATCTCCCTACTAAAAGCATACATTAAGGTTTTCTGAGTGGTAAATGACATTTAACGCAAATCATTAGACAGGGAAACAAGCTGAACCAGGCTAGTTTAAAATAATTAAATCTGTATGTTTTTATTTTGTATACATTTGTACATCAGGAATAAGAATCGCATTATCTGTATTCAAAAGACTTTTCCCCCACACCTTAGTTGGAAAAGTCATCCTGTCAATGACAAATCATGTTCTGGGGTCTACAATTGTTGTGATTTTCTTTTTGGGTAGAGGCAGTACCAATCTCACGTGCATGTTTGACGGCGTACAGAAACTGTCAGACGTAACAACTGTGTACAGTGTTTTTTGCTTCCGGTGATTCCTTAGAAAGGCTTGTTTCAAAGGCCGACCTTCATAGATTGTAAAGGTTCTTGGAACACGCTGCGCTTTCAATAACTTAAGGCAATAGCTCTAGCGAACTTCAATGACCTTAGATCTGCAGGAGAGCTCTCACGGCAGCGCTTCCTTATGTACTGAAACATAATGTGGCTTGGCAGTGGAGATGCAAGTTGTTCAGCCACAGTTGTCGGGATGCCATTCCTAAGGGAGATGCTTGGAGCAAAAGACATTGTATTTCAGGCTGGTAGATGTGGGTCCGACCTAATAAATCCATCAGAGATGTTGAAAGCTATGCAGCGTGTCTAACAACCTTATGGCAGACACTGGCTTTGAAGCTGTGTGCCTTTGATATCATACTTTATAGCCTAGGAGACTGAGGGCTTTATAGGCAATATGTCTTCTGAGGCACCAAATTTATCTGCTTTCTATTTCTAGTGCTCACAAAGCCATAGTAACCATGTTAAAACCATGCCCACATTTCTGCTACTTAAAAGGTTAAAGGGACACTATAGTCACCAGAATCTCTGCAGAGAAAAGGCAGTGTTTACATTGCTGGCTAGTAGAGATGTCCCGAACTGTTCGCCGGGAACTATTCGCCGGCGAACATAGCTTGTTCGCGGTCGCAGCGGCGGGCGAACATATGCGATGTTCGGTCCGCCCCTTATTCGTCATCATTGAGTAAACTTTGACCCTGTACCTCACAGTCAGCAGACACATTCCGGCCAATCAGCAGCAGACCCTCCCTCCCAGGTCCTCCCACCTCCATGACGAATAGGGGACGGACCAAACATTGCATATGTTCGCTCGCCGCGGCGACCACGAACAAGCTATGTTTGCCGGCGAACAGTTCCCGGTGAACTGTTCGGGACATCTCTACTGGCTAGTAACACCTC
This sequence comes from Pelobates fuscus, assembly GCF_036172605.1. Lineage (NCBI taxonomy): Eukaryota > Metazoa > Chordata > Amphibia > Anura > Pelobatidae > Pelobates > Pelobates fuscus. The sequence goes on along the minus strand of NC_086320.1, from coordinate 357,461,805 downwards.
TAGTGGCAGTAAATCAGACGGCCACTTGAGGTTCTTCCTAGTCCAGTTCTGCACAGTGTGCAACATCTACCTTGGAGAGAGATGAGGAGATGCTGATTGGCGCAGCACAGCGTTTTGCTGTGCATGCACAATATCCTCTCAATGTTTTCCTATGGGAAAGCATTGGATTGGCTGAGATCATCAATGCAGAGCCAGTCAAGACTGGCACGGCATGGGGAAAAAGAGTGGGGCTGGTAACCTAATCAGCCACATTAGGACTATAATGTCAGGAATACATGTTATTATTACAGATACTGTAGTGTTCCTTTAATTTATTACTTATGGACATAGATCATAGGCTGTTTTGAGAATGCCCCTTCATCACTGATTCTGTGTTAAAGAAATCTATATGTAACCAGTTGCTTGTATGATTTCTTTACCAGTTGTACAGCACTGCAGCATAGGTTGGCATTTTTTACATGAAATAATGATATTTTTATAAAAAGTTATTTTGTTATTTTTGCAGTTTGCTACCATTCTGTTAAACTGGACCAGTAACGTCCAATCAGCGCACAGGTTTATGTTCTAAAACTACAGTTGCTGCTAGTGTTTCAATTCATTGCACCATAAGCACTATACAATGATGACCAGTTCCGAGCACGTACTACCAGTCATTGGCCTTCAAGGCTGGATGGATTTGAGTGATAGGAATGGGAAAGTCTGCATTAACATGTTGGTGGCTGTGTAGTCGGTTTTGGGTGACGAGACAGCCCCAGTTTCAGATGATAACTATAGAATTCTTTACACCATAACCACTGCAATACACGTAGTGTGTCCTTTTAAGAATTTACCGCATTTTTAATTTTACATGGACGATACAGATAGACTTGGAGCTGACTCGTTATCTTTTATTATTGATTTCCTGATGTCACTGTGAGCAGTTTCTGAATTAAATATGTCCAATTCTCACTATATAAATAGGAAATACTTTATAGTTTGACCTCTCAAAACAGGTGTGTTTGTGACTTATTCATACAGTTGAAAAAATGGATTGCTACGCAACCGGCAGTATTAACGTTTCTGAGTAATGGTGTTGGTGTGTAGAAAAAAGGCCATTAAACATCGCAGCAGCACAATGTATTCACGCTGTATGCTGGTTCACTAAACCCAAGGCTTCCTTTATTCCTCTAGTTTTGTTGTTTAATGGAAACGAATTCTCGTACGCCAAACGATACTTTCTGCCTTTACCCTTGCACGCTCAAAAATCTATCTTCTTGTTTGTTTCCATCACACACCGTGTTTTATTATAATGGAGCTTTAGGCTAAAGAGAACTGTTTTTTGTAAACACTGGGATGCTCGTTGAACACATTCTGTTTCATTTTTTTTTTTTTATCTTTATTGATACATTCATACATAAAAATTCCATATAGTTTAAGAATGTTAACACCAGAGTAATATATTATAGTAGTGCATAAATAAAGGATTATTATGCTTCACCCGCATTTATACAGCTTGTTATTGCGTCCCTTTTGTATGAAAGTAAAGACTGGATAACATTTGTGAAAGTGTTGATATATAAATAAGAAAGCATTGTGTGTTAATAGAAAACTGTGTTATGCATCCAGAAAGCATTGTGTGTCAATAGAAAACTGTGTTATGCATCCAGAAAGCATTGTGTGTCAATAGAAAACTGTGTTATGCATCCAGAAAGCATTGTGTGTCAATAGAAAACTGTGTTATGCATCCAGAAAGCATTGTGTGTTAATAGAAAACTGTGTTATGCATTCAGAAAGCATTGTGTGTCAATAGAAAACTGTTATGCATCCAGAAAGCATAGTGTGTCAATAGAAAACTGTGTTATGCATCCAGAAAGCATTGTGTGTTAATAGAAAACTGTGTTATGCATCCAGAAAGCATTGTGTGTTAATAGAAAACTGTGTTATGCATCCAGAAAGCATTGTGTGTCAATAGAAAACGGTGTTGTGCATCCAGAAAGCATTGTGTGTTAATAGAAAACTGTGTTATGCATCCAGAAAGCATTGTGTGTCAATAGAAAACGGTGTTGTGCATCCAGAAAGCATTGTGTGTTAATAGAAAACTGTGTTATGCATCCAGAAAGCATTGTGTGTCAATAGAAAACGGTGTTGTGCATCCAGAAAGCATTGTGTGTTAATAGAAAACTGTGTTATGCATCCAGAAAACATTGTGTGTTAATAGAAAACTGTGTTATGCATCCAGAAAGCATTGTGTGTCAATAGAAAACTGTGTTATGCATCCAGAAAGCATTGTGTGTTAATAGAAAACTGTGTTATGCATCCAGAAAGCATTGTGTGTCAATAGAAAACTGTTATGCATCCAGAAAGCATAGTGTGTCAATAGAAAACTGTGTTATGCATCCAGAAAGCATTGTGTGTTAATAGAAAACTGTGTTATGCATCCAGAAAGCATTGTGTGTTAATAGAAAACTGTGTTATGCATCCAGAAAGCATTGTGTGTCAATAGAAAACGGTGTTGTGCATCCAGAAAGCATTGTGTGTTAATAGAAAACTGTGTTATGCATCCAGAAAGCATTGTGTGTCAATAGAAAACGGTGTTGTGCATCCAGAAAGCATTGTGTGTTAATAGAAAACTGTGTTATGCATCCAGAAAGCATTGTGTGTCAATAGAAAACGGTGTTGTGCATCCAGAAAGCATTGTGTGTTAATAGAAAACTGTGTTATGCATCCAGAAAGCATTGTGTGTCAATAGAAAACGGTGTTGTGCATCCAGAAAGCATTGTGTGTTAATAGAAAACTGTGTTATGCATCCAGAAAGCATTGTGTGTCAATAGAAAACGGTGTTGTGCATCCAGAAAGCATTGTGTGTTAATAGAAAACGGTTGTGCATCCAGAAAGCATTGTGTGTTAATAGAAAACTGTGTTATGCATCCAGAAAGCATTGTGTGTCAATAGAAAACGGTGTTGTGCATCCAGAAAGCATTGTGTGTCAATAGAAAACGGTGTTGTGCATCCAGAAAGCATTGTGTGTCAATAGAAAACTGTGTTATGCATCCAGAAAGCATTGTGTGTCAATAGAAAACTGTGTTATGCATCCAGAAAGCATTGTGTGTCAATAGAAAACGGTGTTGTGCATCCAGAAAGCATTGTGTGTTAATAGAAAACTGTTATGCATCCAGAAAGCATTGTGTGTCAATAGAAAACTGTGTTATGCATCCAGAAAGCATTGTGTGTTAATAGAAAACTGTGTTATGCATCCAGAAAGCATTGTGTGTTAATAGAAAACTGTTATGCATCCAGAAAGCATTGTGTGTCAATAGAAAACGGTGTTGTGCATCCAGAAAGCATTGTGTGTCAATAGAAAACGGTGTTGTGCATCCAGAAAGCATTGTGTGTCAATAGAAAACTGTGTTATGCATCCAGAAAGCATTGTGTGTCAATAGAAAACTGTGTTATGCATCCAGAAAGCATTGTGTGTCAATAGAAAACGGTGTTGTGCATCCAGAAAGCATTGTGTGTTAATAGAAAACGGTTGTGCATCCAGAAAGCATTGTGTGTTAATAGAAAACTGTGTTATGCATCCAGAAAGCATTGTGTGTCAATAGAAAACGGTGTTGTGCATCCAGAAAGCATTGTGTGTCAATAGAAAACGGTGTTGTGCATCCAGAAAGCATTGTGTGTCAATAGAAAACTGTGTTATGCATCCAGAAAGCATTGTGTGTCAATAGAAAACTGTGTTATGCATCCAGAAAGCATTGTGTGTCAATAGAAAACGGTGTTGTGCATCCAGAAAGCATTGTGTGTTAATAGAAAACTGTTATGCATCCAGAAAGCATTGTGTGTCAATAGAAAACTGTGTTATGCATCCAGAAAGCATTGTGTGTTAATAGAAAACTGTGTTATGCATCCAGAAAGCATTGTGTGTTAATAGAAAACTGTTATGCATCCAGAAAGCATTGTGTGTCAATAGAAAACGGTGTTGTGCATCCAGAAAGCATTGTGTGTCAATAGAAAACGGTGTTGTGCATCCAGAAAGCATTGTGTGTCAATAGAAAACTGTGTTATGCATCCAGAAAGCATTGTGTGTCAATAGAAAACTGTGTTATGCATCCAGAAAGCATTGTGTGTCAATAGAAAACGGTGTTGTGCATCCAGAAAGCATTGTGTGTTAATAGAAAACTGTGTTATGCATCCAGAAAGCATTGTGTGTCAATAGAAAACGGTGTTGTGCATCCAGAAAGCATTGTGTGTTAATAGAAAACTGTGTTATGCATCCAGAAAGCATTGTGTGTCAATAGAAAACTGTGTTATGCATCCAGAAAGCATTGTGTGTCAATAGAAAACGGTGTTGTGCATCCAGAAAGCATTGTGTGTTAATAGAAAACGGTTGTGCATCCAGAAAGCATTGTGTGTTAATAGAAAACGGTTGTGCATCCAGAAAGCATTGTGTGTTAATAGAAAACGGTTGTGCATCCAGAAAGCATTGTGTGTTAATAGAAAACGGTGTAATGCATCCAGAAAGCATTGTGTATCAATAGAAAACGGTGTTGTGCATCCAGTATGAAAGCATTTTGTGAATTCAGAAAGTTGTGTGTGAGGTTTCGGACATAGAGACAGTGTAGTAAGTGCGTACTATGCATGTTCCTGGGGATGTTGCTGTATGTAACCTGAGAGGGATACCCGTTTTCTCTCATTCGGACACAAGATTGGGGTTCGCACAATATGATCGTGGCATGTGGCATTTCATGTAAGAGATTAATGTGGAGTGTAAGAGTTGGGTGTCTGCAAGAGTTCATGCTATCGGAGTATGCATGCGCAATCAGGGTTTTCATTTATGACGAAATACTGTTGAGCTGCTTTTATTTTCTGTTAAATTCATTCTTCATCCAGATTGAGGGAGAAAGAAAATAGCATGATTTCTTTTGTTAAAAGAAGTTTATCTTCTTCAATTTACTCTTTTATTTGCCTTTAAAAACAGATTCAGGTTTCTCAGACTGTTTCACGTAGGTGCCAATTTTCATGAAATTATATTTTCTCTTAGTGTTTTGAAAGATCATTGTCCGCAATTGTAAGATCATTGTCTGCAATTTGTATCTCCCATTCCTTTGATCGCCTTACTTACCGTACAGTCCAAGATCATTTGTGATCGTAATATCACTAAATACTTGCTTTTATTTTAGATACTAATCATTTTTTAAAATTATATTTATATAACGCCAGCAAATTCCGTAGCGCTGTACACAATATTATTGTCTTTAAAGCAGACATGAAGATCAAGTGTATTTAGCACTTTCTTTCCAAATCAATGAAAGGATGGACTTTAAACATGTGATACTTGACTCTCAAAGTGAAAATGAGTGCAGCTTATTTGTTTGTCAAATTACCACGTTAGTAACTGTTAAATAGTTCCCTACAGCCAAAATATCAGGAAAAATCACCCTCCTAAAAAAAGATTATTTTTCTTTGTTAGAACACTGCATGTTACCAACTCCATTAATTGTAAAGAGACAAACCACATTTTCATACTCACGAATGATTCCTTCTAAGCAAACGTTTGTGGAAAGCAAATATCTAAAATACTCACTTTTGGATTTTTTTTTTCCCCTAGGCAAAGTAGAAAAAACCCTAGTTCGGTTTCTCAGGATTCCTGGGATCAAGCTTACCCTCCTGGAGAAGGGTTCCAGAGTGCGAAGGAGAACCCACGATATTCCAGCTATCAAGGATCAAGAAATGGCTATATGGGTGGACATGGTTTTAATGCCAGAGTAATGATGGAAACTCAAGAATTGCTCCGACAGGAGCAGAGACGAAAAGAACAACAACTTAAAAAAAAGGTGTCTGAAGGATCAAATAACTATGACTCGTACAAAAAAGTCTCCGATCCCAATTATGCCCAACCAAAAGGTCCTTTTAGACAGGATGTCCCACCATCTCCAACTCAGGTAGCAAGGCTGAACAGAATACCACCACAAGAACAGGGGCGACAATTTTATTCCTGAGAAGAATTCGGAAAGTGGGGGTTGAATTGAAACAAGGCAATAAAGAATATTTTCATGAGAGACATTGTATTATTTTTAAATGGATGGTACTATGGTACATAGTGTGTTTCAGTGCCTTTAGCAATATGGGCAAAAGCGACAATGGACCTTATTCTGCCCTTGTCTCCTCTTGATCTGAAGGGATACTTTAACGGAAGGATTTTTTCACAATGAGACAATCACTGGTTACAATAAAATACAGCCCCAAGAATTCTACTGTTATGCCCAAGTTAAATCAAATTTCAAGTGCTTTGCTACATCGTACTTTGCTTTGCTATGCAGATTTTTTTGACATATCATGGAAAGAGGCAATGAATATGGATTTCTACACAACTTTTTTCAATTTTATACGTATATCGGAATGGTTGGCCTAAGTATTATTACTATTTTATTAAGTGGCCCATTATTGGTGATTTAATCATTTACACTACATATGTTTTCTTTGTGTCTTTGCATTTATACATAAAATGCTGATTTAGGTTTTTTTTTATAACTGAAAAAAAATTCTTCACTGTTTTATTGTTGCCTTTCATCTCAGAGAATTGTGTATACATTACTTTTTTTTGTTAGGTTTGAAAATTTGTACCTGTTGTTTTAAAGCGATAGGAGTGGGAAACTCATTTCTCCACTAAGGGTCTTTTTTTTTTTTTAGAATGTATTATTTGACGTGCAGATGTCTAAGGATGTCCCCAGATCTTTTTTTTTTTTTTCTGAAGAGAGTTTGAGGGAAGAGTTAGAGTAAGGACAAAGGTAAAAAATAAAATGAGATTTATATCATTGTACAGAGATGTACAGTCTAGCTTTCCAACAGGTTTCGTTAAGCTACGTGCTTCCGTATGCCACATATTTTGTGTTGTAATAAGAAGCTGACAATGTGTAAATGAAAGGTAAATGGAGGAAAACTGTTACAGTGTTATGAAATCATGCCAGATTTTAAACAACAATAATAAAAAAAAAAAAGAAAATTAAATTTAAAGCAACAGATCATGTTTGGCAGTTATTTTTCTTCCTGGTTAGAACTGTAAGGAAACGTCAACATAGACCGAAAAAGCACAGAAAGAAAAAATGTTAGAACGGCGATGGGTAACTTTGGAACTACAGACATTAATGCAGTCATTAGTGCATCATTGGAATTGTAGTTTGCAAACATCGACAATGACTAATCACTGCCTATGATAAGTAATAACTACAGAGTTTTCATTTAAACTCAACATGGGGGGGGGGGTTGTTTTATTTTTATCATAAAAATCAGATTTCCTATATATATATATATATATATGTGTGTGTGTGTGTGTAGAGAGAGAGCAAGCAATTTCTTTCACATATTTTGGCCTAATTTTATCATTTAGTTTTCTGTGCAATTTCCATTTTTTATTGAATAAAGCCATATATGAGTCTGTTTTGGCTCCATACAGCACTGTTAATCTGTGGACGCTGTGCAATCCATGGCACTTTAGGGAGGACACAGAGCCTTTTACAGCTATGGAAATTAAGGTTGTTTCTGCTAGAGGGACCCGTCAGTACCATTGATCAACGTATGCCCACCATGATTGATACTGGCAGCCAAAATCATCACTGCATATTCATCATAATGTCTGTTCATCCACTACTGCCTATCATAACTCGTTATATCTTGGAAAATGATAATCACCTATTTTCCTGAAACAATGAGCTCACATACTACCTAAACTTCAGTTCAAATCAATGATAATGGGTCTTATTATCCAGTATAGACCCAGAATATAGTTTATATTCATCAACCCACATATAACCAACATGATCATCTTACCTCGCCCAACATGACCATTGCATCTCGCCCAACTTGATCATCCTATCTCGCCCAACATGGTTATTCCATCTCGCCCAACATGATCATCCCTATTCGCCCAACATGATCATCCCATCTTGCCCATACTGATCAGCCTCTAGCAAGCTCCATTATTAGCTGCAATGACTCCAATTGCAAATCGCGCAGGCATCAGTTCTTATCGTATAGATTCCAGTTTATATTTATTAGTTTCACAGTGACCACCACGTATTTCCATAGTTCCTGGTTACCCGCTCATAATCTCATTAGACTTTCATCAGGCATGTAATATCTCCCATAGTATACCAGCTACTACTCCATATCTCCTACAATCTACCATACAATATCTCTTACGGTCTCGACACACTATCCTGTATCTCCTACATTCTACCAGCTATTATGTCCTATCTCCTACATTCTACCAGCTACTATCTCGTATCTCCTACATTCTACCAGCTGCTATCTCATCTCCTATATTCTACCTGCTACTATCTCATATCTCCTACATTCTACCAGCAACTATCTCATATCTCCTACATTCTACCAGCAACTATCTCATATCTCCTATATTCTACCAGCTATCTCATTTCTCCTACATTCTGCCAGCTACTATCCCATCTGCTACATTCTGCCAGCTATTATCTCATATCTCCTACATTCTGCCAGCTACTATCATATCTCCTACATTCTGCCAGCTACTATCTCATCTCCTACACTCTACCAGGTAATATTCCATATTTCCTGTAATCTACCAGCTACTTTCCCATATGTCTTACTGTCCCGTATGTTCCACAGTCTACTTACTACAATCCCATATCTGCTATATTCTACTAGCTACTGTCTGCCAGTTACTATATCATATCTCCTACATTTTACCAGCTACCATCTCATATCTCTTACGGTCTACCCCCTATTATCTCCTCTCTCTTACGGTCTACCACCTATTATCTCCTATCTCTTACGGTCTACCACTTACTATCCCGTATCTACTGCAGTGTACTGGTTACTATCTCATTTCTCCTGCAGTCTACAGCTACCATCCAATATCTCCTTCAATCTACCAACTATTATCCCATATATTTTGCAGTGTAACAATGATGTCTTTTCCTTTTTAAACACGGTCTTACAGCTATTACTTCTTATCTCTCACAGCTACCATTTCATACAACAATCAGTTAATATTAGTGTTATTACCAAGATATTAACTGTAAGAGAACAATTGTAATATTGAGGAATTTGATTTCAGGAACCTAAACATGATCTGAAGTTTTAAAAAGAACCGTCCTGCCGTAGTGGGTTGTTGGTCTTGCAGCTGGTTTTGCATTCTGTGACTGCATAGAATGTGGATTATAACAAAGTGCCTACGAGTCCTTCACTGACCATTAACATCATGTTAGAAAATGCATATTAAATAATCGTGTTTCAAGAATAAAATGAAAGATAAAAAAAGTTATTCCTGTTTTGGTTTACTGGCACATTTTACTTTTCACATCAGTATGTGAAATTGTTGAGCACATGTATCTAGAAGATGTTTTTTTTTTTTTTGTTTTTTTTGTGAATGTTATACAGTGTTTAAAATTATTACTAATGTAAGCACAGTGATATGGGACGGATATGATTTTTCATTTTTTTCTTTTTTTTCAGGACTAAATAAAAAGAGTGAATTCCGCCTTATACTTGTATATAAACCATAAAAATAAACATCAGTTCTGGGTTTTTGACGTGTTTGTTGTCTTCTTCTGATATAGTCTACAAATTGAAAAAAATACAAATATCTAATAAACGGTGAGAAATTAACTAAACCAGTAAATGTCTCGTACTATCGTACAGAGAATTCGCCCAACTCAGAATTTTGCTAATTAATCATGTATGGCAAAATTTGCCAAACTGTGACTAATTGTGTTGGGGAATGCATACCTAGCAAACTACAACCTTGCAGAATGTGACCTATGGAACACTAGTGACATGATGACCATCATAGCATGGAGATTGCCAAGATCATCTCCTTTTCTGACTGTGAGATTATTCCTGGTGGGTAAGTTCTTCGTATCGAAGTTGGTTATGTTTCAGTCTTTACAGGATCTTCAGATCTTGCCTAGATTCTGTGACCATCTATCACCAAGGAATCAACTAACAACACGTTTTCTTAAAGATTACTCTCTCAGCCCTTCTCATGGTGTCAGAGGTAGATTGACCAAATATGGGATATACGTTTTCTTACAGAACACAATAGAATTTGAGTTCCTGTACCATTAGATCTTCAAGTCTGCAGAGCAGATGCTTTGCTCATTAAACGCGTCTTCCCGTGTTATAGAATATATACAGGGAGTAGGGGAAAAAAAGTAGTACCACTTGGAAATAAAGAGATTGACTCTGAAGTAATTAAATTGCATATGCAGCTACAAAAATGCATTGTATTAGGTTGATTGCCAATAAGCAGTGTGTGTCGGCAAAAAAGGTTTGATCGTAGTAAGCATTTGGGTATGGGAATTGTCAGAGCAACCTGAAGCAGCAGTGACCAAAGTTAAGGTCTATTGGCCACAAAATCTGTATGAGGCAAAGAGACGCAAACCACATTCATAAAGTGGAACAAGGGTTGCAAGTCAAAGCTCACCAGCAAAAATAGGAGACCTCATAGGATTGCTCTTAAAAGCCAAATACCTTAAAAATTAACATTTCAATCCGCACTCGTATATAGTTTTACAAGTTGAAATTTGTTTGTCATGGCTCGTGAGTTGTTTGAGCAGTGAAAATAGAAAAAATAGATCCTTGACACTGGAATAAACACGTCAAGGGCATAACCGGTAATTACAATATTACAATACATGTATCAATTTGTAGGCAAGCTAAGTCATTATTAATTGTTCCAGTGAAATACATTCGCTTGCAGCCAACGCTTCAAGGCAGCGGATGAACAACTTGGTTGTTGCAGATGAAAAATGAATTCCACAGGTATCTGGGTACCAACAAAACAAATAGTGAGCAATTAAAGACAAATACAATACAAAACACACACATTAGCCTTGGACGACAAGTCCGTTTTTGTATTTGAAATCATAAAAGTTTTACACAGCAATACCTATTCAAAGTGATTCATCATTTCGAAAATTATTAAATTGGTTTTGCTTTTAAGTGAAATGGTTTAAAATATGTAACAGACAGAGCGGAGTTTCAAATTAATGTAATTGTACGGATTTAGTTTGTGTTTTTGAGTACTGCGTTAATTATAACAAAGGAATAGTAAAAGAAAAATAATTACAATGAAATATTTATTAAAACGAAAGACCGATTTATTATTTCAAAGTGCTGGGGCTAAATTTCTTTCCCCAGGGAATTTTGTGGCTGCAGTTCCGTACAGTCCAATTAGCGCACCGCACCTTTAGGCTTGGAGAATTGTCTCAGACACACCACGACTCTGAGGTCCAAACCTACTCTGAGTTTATATACAGTTGTAATCAAAATCATTCAACCCCCATTAAAAATCAAGCTTATTGTCTAAATGTACAGACTGTAAGCTGTTTGCAATGAACAAATCAATCAAAAACAATTTAAATTATTTATGAAGCGCCAACAAGTTCCGTAACGCTGTACAATGGGTGGACTAGCAGACACGTATTTGTAACCAGACAAGTTGGACGCACAGGAACAGAGGGATTGAGAGCCCTGCTCAATGAGCTTACATGCTAGAGGGAGTGGGGTTTAGTGACACAAAAGGTAAGGATAGGGTAGAAAAGTAGGTTGCTAGGATAGTATTCATTGAGGGCTTAGTGTTTTGTTTTGCTAACAGCTGCAGGAGAGGAATCGGGGTGCGGGGAGGGAAAGCTGTTCACAGTTTAATATGCTTCCCTAAAGAAGTAAGTTTTCAAATATTTTTTTGAAGGAGTGGAGATTGGTCTAACACAGAGGGGAAGGGCATTCCATAGGAACGGTGCAGCCCTAGAAAAGTCTTTAAGGCAAGCATAAGAGGTTGGAGTACGAACAGAGGTTAGACTTGGATCTCCGGCAGAGCGTAGGGGCCTAGATGGGACATATTTGTGCATTTGTGAGGATAAGGAGATCGGAGCAACATTGTGTAGTGATTTGTAAGCAAGTATCAGGATCTTAAATTGAGCCCTATATCTTAAGGGAAGCCAATATAGGGGTGGGAGGTGTGGGCGGACAGGAAGACGAGCATCGCTGCCACATTCATTACGGCACATGTAAGACCACTGAGAAGCGGATTACAGTGGCATGGACAAGCTGCTTTGCCATATCAGGCAATAAATAGGGTCGGATGCGTGCAATGTTTTTGAAATGGAAGCGGCAGGATTTGGCGACTGATTGGACGTGAGGGGTGAAGGAGAGGTCAGAGTCAAAGAGAACACCTAGGCAGCGAGCCTTAGAAGTAGAGCATATGGTAGTGCCATTGACTTGGAGGGAAACAGACAAGGGAGTAGCAGAGGGAAGACCAGAAGTTCTGTTTTGGACAGGTTCAGTTGAAGGAAATGAGCAGCCATCCAGTTGGAAATAGCAGATAGGCAGTCAGAGGCAGGAATCAAGAGGGATGGGGAGAAAGCAGGGGACGGCAGATACATTTACGTGTCATCCGCATAGAAATGATACTGAAAGCCGAAGCTTCCGGAGCTGATGAGTTTACCAAAGGAGACAGTGTAGCTTGTGTTTTTATGTCAATGAGCTTATATGTATCAATGAGATTGTCGGCCTGTGAAGCTGTGTGTCAGTGAGATTGTCTGCATGTGAGTATGCTTACTGTATAATTACATTTTTTTACACTGACAGAACCAATGTTTTGAATTAGAAAAAGAAACATACCAATAATATCTATCTATCTATCTATATATATACACACACAATACACTCACACTACATGGCACAATGACTTATGGGGCTGGCATACATTTTTTTCCAAGGCTGATTTGTAACCCCAGTCTGGCCCTGCAAAAGGGGCCGAGCATGGATGTCATTACAATTATGCCCCCCCCCCCAGAAAAATTCCTGCGAACGCCCATGTTGGAGGGGCATACTGCTAGGTTGCGGGTCAAGACTCAAGACTAAAATGTGTCTCTCGAGGTGTAGAAATATGTTTTTTCCCCACGCCAGCCTCCAACCCTATTTCATATTTGCCACCTCCTTTTTTTTTCCAGGAAAGACCACCTTCGGTACTCTAAATGTTTTGAATTACATCTCCCTTGATGCTTTGCTAGCATTATGGCTGTAAAAACATTATGGTAGATGTAGTACGAAACATCTGGAGTGCCAACGTTTTCCCACGCCTGTTTCATTTTAATTTTATTTTTTGTAATCTCTTCTCTTTGTGAGGACTCTCTCTCTCTCTTATTCTGTTTTGATTTTTATTCTTCTTATAGCACTATTGTTATTCCGTTCTCGTTTAAATTCACGGTCCATTCTCATAAACATGTAATTTAGAGCTTCTTCTCTCCTACTCCCAGTATTTCCAGATTCAAGTTTACGTAAAATATATTTTTCTTTAAGCAATCACTATTTTAAACCACGTTCCATCTATCATTGTTTTGTATTGTTTTCCATGCTTTGTTTTATCTTCTCTTTTTTTATATTTGCCTTATAAGGAACAAACATCGTTGTTATGTTTTGTTGCGATATTGGCTATCTATGAACCTTAATACAATTACTGGGGGGGAGGGGGTGGAACCATACAAATATCTAATGCACGGACAGTGGCTAAATGTTGCCCTGCAGAAGTTTTTGGTCCATGTATTTCAAATATCTTTCCTAGAGCCAACTCTGGAGTAATCCTGCTAAGCGACATGTCTCATTTTTTATTTTACATTTTATTGTTTCTTTAATTTACTGGACATCTCACAGTCCAATGCTACAGAACGGAAGGAGTTTAACCCCTGAATGGACAATAAAAGCAGAATGAATAATTTTTAATCTTTGCAATCCAACAGTCTGTTATTTTATTTGTGACATGTTTTACAAGAACGTGAACGTAGACTAATGTGAAATTTCAAGACAATGGAGGGACATGTCTGCTGAAACGGCATTTTGTCCGTGTGCATTATTTTAGATATTATATTGATGCGCTAACCGGTCTTCCAGCTATCTGTGTTCATTATCTCCATATTATCCAGACCTAGCAGGCCCGAGAAGCAGACAGCACGGCATGGGGTCTCCGTGAAATGTGTCCCATTGTGTTTAAGAAACAGAATGCTGACAGTTTCCTCCTTAAGGGCAGCACAGATTGAGATTTCTAACCCTGGTCCACGAAACTAAATGTGACACCAATCTCAGGTTGGGAGACAATGCCTGATCTGTATGCCCCTCCGGGCCTGAGGCTCTGCACTCGTTCAATTCTATAGTGGCATCTCTTAAACTGAAGAGAGGGTCATCATCCAACCAAAAATGATAGAATAATAGATTTCCCTATTGTGAAATGTGTGGAGCCAATGTTAGAATTTTAAGTACAAATGCAATTCTAAGAGTTTTATTTACTAAACACTGAATTCTAGTGAATTAATAACCAAATTGTAAAATTGAGGCTTAACATGCTTTGACTATTGTTTGAGTTGATTTCCCAAATCAGCTGTTCTCGCCTACGTTTTGCAGTTCATTTTCCAATTCAAAGGGTTCAGACTCTGCATTCTTTATATGCTGTGACACTCCCTATTCTCTTTCGGGATGCTATATACCCTAAACCATTCACGTACCAAACAAGTCATTAATGCTTTGCTCAGTCCTCTGCTTTTCAATGTGAAAATAGAATTCTAGTGAAACCAACGTTTGCTGGATCTGATGTCTTTCTATTTTAAATCATGGAAATACAAGTCCCATTAAATCTACATATAATTGTAAATTGTATTTTATATAATGTTTTAATGGACAGTGAATATACCTACCAGTACACTCTGGACTTTGCGATGTGCCAGACGTCTGTAGAGTGCAAAGCTGCAAATATATTGCTGGATATAGGGCTGGATAATCATACAGCTACTTATAATTGATGCACGTTTCATTTGGAAGTGAGCTCAGGTGCAAAATACTCATATATTTGTAGTGATAAATGTTCACTCCCTCATCATCCATATAAAATATCTGTATCCTTCATAATGCACTGAGTGCCGCCTAGGTGCAAAGCGGGTGACTGAGCACTGCAATAAGCTGTAGTGGTTATGGTCAGTCAGTGTCCCTTTAATGAATTAAATTAAAGTGTTTGTCTGTCAGTGTCCCATTATAACCGCTTGGAAATTAAGACCCAGACTTTTTATTGTTTACCAGTAGGAATTATAATAATAATAACAATTAGTGGCATTTATAAAACGCCATATTGCACAGTGCTTTACAATGTTAATATTACAGCAAACGAGACTAACTATTCCAAGTGATGGTCACAGGAACAAGCAGTAAAGGAGGATCCTACTTAAAGGAGCTTACAATCTATAGATTGTACAAGTTATTTGGAGGAATGAGATATGATGGGAGCTTTAACATCCGTACAAAGGAGATATGGGCGTCATTCAGCCAGACTGAGAGCATTCTCATATAGACTGTTAGTGCAATAACCACTACAATGAACAGAGGTGATTTCATTGCTTAGGGTGTACCCGTCTACCATAGGAGATCTTCTCTGCTTAGTACCATCGTTTCCAAAGTACACAACATAATCTTATTAGTACATTGCTCCCTGCAGTGTCTTCAGGATAACAGTGGCAAGCGGCCCATTCATTGTAACGCAAAAGAAAACTTACACGTTATTTACTAAGGTGTGAATTTCAAATTCTAGGTAAAACTGGAAAAAAACCTGCCATGCTTGCAGTTCGGCCTTAAAGGACCACTCTAGTGCCAGGAAAGCATACTCGTTTTCCTGGCACTAGAGTGCCCTGAGGGTGCCCCCACCCTCAGGGACCCACTCCCGCCCGGTTCTGGAAAGGGGAAAGGGGTAAAAACTTACCTTTTTCCAGCGCTGGGCGGGAAGCTCTCCTCCTCCTCTCCGCCTCCGTTCCTCTCCGTCGGCTGAATGCGCACGCGCGGCAAGAGCTGCGCGCGCATTCAGCCGGTCACATAGGAAAGCATTCATAATGCTTTCCTATGGACGCTTGCGTGCTCTCACTGTGATTTTCACAGTGAGAATCACGCAAGCGCCTCTAGCGGCTGTCAGTGAGACAGCCACTAGAGGATTAGGGGGAAGGCTTAACTAATTGATAAACATAGCAGTTTCTCTGAAACTGCTATGTTTATAAAACAATTAGTTAACCCTAGCTGGACCTGGCACCCAGACCACTTCATTAAGCTGAAGTGGTCTGGGTGCCTAGAGTGGTCCTTTAAATTTGAAATTCACTTAGAATTTTCTCTTGAGGGAATAATCCTGTCAGAATCCTAGAACACAAAGTGTCACATCTGGAATCTCAAGGAAGAAACGTACTATGAAAAGAAAGCAAATCTTGGTGGGATTCTTCCTGCATTTATTTAACAGGGATTTCATTGTTATGGTGTATAGGGACATCACCATGTCTATTGCTTTGAACCCCTGGGCCTCTAAGACTTGGATTGATCTCGTTTATTTTTCCTATAAAGCTGTCTCCCCTTTCTTGTTAAATGGTCGCCATTTAGACTGGGAAGAAATATTTGGAGTCCTGTTACGTGCCATTGATATACATGGACGCTTGCCCAGCATAATGCAAGCTAAAGCTGAATGTTTTCCGTTTTGCTTGAATTTGGCAGCGAGTGACACACAAAGAAATTTGCAAAACAAACATGACCCCATGGACGTGGGGCAGGACTTAATGTTTAACAAATAGTTGCTAGGGCACGGCGGCTATGTAGACTGATGCCAAGATCAAATGGATGAGGATTTGTCACCACTGAGCGATGTTTGAGAAACAGTAACAGCTAAATAGAATTTTATTTAATGTCTGCACTGGCCTGCACAGAATGTTTAATTGCCTTGTTACTTACCAGTCTTTGCATAATTCGCTACTTTGTATGGGACGTTTCTATCAGAATTGTAATTGGCACCAAGGAACTTTTGTTTTTTACCAGAAGAGGCCACCGTCACTAATTAAGGGTCACTTTCCGAGAGTTTGTTTTTACAGGAATTTTCACTGAACAGGGAAGTGTTACTTACACTTAAAATGTAAAATTTCAGAAATTATTTAAATTTCTTGTAATTTGGAAGCATAATTTCTATATCAGTAAATTAATAACATCTTTAATAGTGTTGTACTATGTCAACAGAGTACCACATTATTAAGTGGCACTTTTATCGTTAGGAGAATTTGCCGAATTCGCAATGTCCCCCGACTGTGACATCGCCTCTGGGAGTCCATTGGCCGGGGGACTGGTAAAGCTGAGAATTGCTTACCTGAACTTGTCTCTCCAGAGGGCAGTCATCTGTATCTGGAGGGTCCTCTTCGGAGCCAACGTCACTGCTGTACTCTCCCGCATGTGTGAGAGTACAGCTTTGAGGCCTATATAGGATCCCATGACATCGCAGAGTCCTCCATAGACAGAGTAAACGGCTGTCTGAATTGAATCCTATGCCCTGAGTCTAAGAAAGTCAGTCAGAGGAGAAATACAGAGACAAAGTAGTACCTACTATATCACTTGACTGTGTTGGAGTTTCAGGGAAATTCAGAGTCTCTCTTTATAAAATACTAATTTTTCAGGGTGGAGAGTGGAGAGGTGGTAGTGGTGACAATACCGCTTTTATTATCTGTTACAGAAGTGTTGGAAGGAGAGAGATAAAATATTAATGATGGATTCTCATTGTTTTTCAAAAATACTCCAGGTAATTTGCTCAGAAGATAAAAAAAATGTTGTCGATGGTTAAAAATATTCAAATATTATGCTCAGATATATTGATAAAGTATCTGCTACTTTATTTGGGAATGGCAAATACCAACCTGTCCCTTGCAATGTATGTCTGTCTGTTCCATTGTATGTCTGTCCCTTGCAATGTATGTCTGTCTGTTCCAATGTATGTCTGTCCCAATGTATGTCTGTCTGTTCCAATGTATGTCTGTCCCTTACAATGTATGTCTGTCTGTTCCAATGTATGTCTGTCCCTTGCAATGTATGTCTGTCTGTTCCAATGTATGTCTGTCTCTTCCAATGTATGTCTGTCCCTTGCAATGTATGTCTGTCTCTTGCAATGTATGTCTGTCTGTTCCAATGTATGTCTGTCCCTTGCAATATATGTTGGTCCCTTGCAATGTATGTCTGTCTGTTGCAATGTATATCTGTCTGTTCCAATGTATGTCTGTCCCCTGCAATGTATGTCTGTCTGTTGCAATGTATGTCTGTCTGTTCCAATGTATGTCTGTCCCTTGCAATGTATGTCTTTCTCTTGCAATGTATGTCTGTCTGTTCTAATGTATGTCTGTCCCTTGCAATATATGTTTGTCCCTTGCAATGTATGTCTGTCTTTTCCAATGTCTGTCTGTCCCTTGCAATGTATGTCTGTCTGTTGCAATGTATGTCTGTCTCTTGCAATGTATGTCTGCCTGTCCCTTGCAATTCATGTTTATCCCTTGCAACCTATATGCCTGTCCCTTGAAAAGTGTGTCTGTTTATTGTCTGTTGCCTGATACAGTGTATAAATACAAATCCGAATCTGAAAGTCACAAGTTCGGGTTGAAATGAGTAAGGTTATCTTTTACAAACAGCTGAATGAGTTCCATTTGGTTATAAAAGCGTTTAGTGAATAGACCCCAAGAAATTTAGCAGCACAAACAATATTATTATTATTATTATTATTATTATTATTTATATAGCGCCATCACATTCCGGAGCGCTGTACATTGGGATAGCAGGAGAGATATTGGACGCCTCACAATTATAAGTGTAACTAATATAACATTTCCCATTTTGCTGCCAACTGGTTCTAAATTAAAAACTAATCAATTATTTCTTGTGTTTTCTCAAAGGATTAACGTTAATCTCAAATCTGCTTTGAATTAATTGTTGTCACAAATAAATCTGATTCTTTCCACTGTGGCTTTTGTGTTATAACTCCTGTCCCTCTAATTACCCGTAATGAGTCTGCGGCTTTTATGCCAAAATTTACTGTGGTTTTTCTGCTCTTGTTGAAAGTGATTTTTTTTTTTTGCATTTGTGACTCCCAACCACATTTGTTGTTTCTTTCTATTAACAAGCGTGTGAATACCAGCAAACACTACGGATAAGAGATACAATGTTTGTGATACACACATTCTGTATTGATGGTGCGTTTTGGTCTCTACCCTTGGCTGTGCAATGACTGTCAGTAGTGAACATAGATTACCGCAGTGCGTATCATGTGGCGCTGCGCTATGCGTTATAGACCACCGAACCCACTGTACTTGTTATTTATATTAGATTTCAAACACAATAATGTTTTAGCTACAAATTGACTAGAAATGTAGCTAACATAATGTATAGATTAAATGATATGTGATAGGAAATTACACAATGTTACATTTGCACGGCAGAGGAATTTTAAAATGATGACGACTTTATGATTTCTGTGCAAATGCCACCCCTTCCTCCCCCCGTCCCATGTTCAAAATATGTCCCTTCAGATTCACATGATGTACATTAGAATCTGAAATAAATGTAGCAATAGTTTTTCTTCAGATATAAGATGACACATCAATGCTGTACAATAATAAGCTTTAAATGCTTACACAAGACAGGTTGCTCTGGTGTGGACATAAAAGTGATTCAAACAGCCTCAGATGGGTGGAAGCTGAGTGGAACTGCAAGGATTGGAACCTGTGACCTTCCGGCACAATAGCCCATCAGGACAATATATTGGCATTAAACAAATGTTACTTAGTACTTTAACTCATATATAGTTATGTGTGCATAATTTGTATGTATATTTTTGTATTTGTGTGTGAATGTTTATTTATATTTACGTTGCTGCAAGGCACTTATTTGAAAATGAACTGCTAGTGTAATATATGTGGGTATACTGCGAGGGTGTGTTTGTGTGTAGTGGCAGTACGTGTTAATGTAAAGGCTTATTTGTGTGCAGTGTCTGTGTGTGTGTTCATGCACAGGCATATTTTGTGAAAGTGTCTGTATGTGTTACTGTGTATGCGTGTGCAGTGTCAGTATGTATTAATGCAGGTGTGTCATTGTGTGTACTTTGTGTGTATGTGAAGGTAGGGATGTTTTGTATATAGTGTTAGTTTATGTAAACACAACATATATTTGTATGTAATGTTGATATGCCTGTGTGCCTGGGTTTATTTATGTATAGCAGTGTGTCTGAGTGTGTGAATAGGATCTACATGTGCCTAGGGCAAGTTTATTATAAGGTGTCCTCTTGCCATCAACCCACTGTGCATATATTTAATGTATTGAGATCTCTGCTGAAGATCTGCGTCTTTTGCTCGTACTCGCACCTCTGACACCCGCCTTCAAGACTTCTTTAGGGCTGCGCTGCTCCTATGGAACTCTTTTCCCTGTTCCGTTAGACTCTCACCCAGTCTCAGTTTCTTCAGAAGATCATTAAAAACTCACTTAGTTAAGAAAGCATATCAATCGCGCTGTTAATAGCTTTCCCTCTCCACACCTTGGTAACCCACCCTCCTTCCTCTCATACAGCTGTGTCACCCCAAAATACTAACCCTTCAGTGTAAACTATTCATGTAACCTACTTTTCCTGTATATGAAATACATCCTACCCTTACCTCTTTACCCCACACCCTCTACCATGTAAGCTCATTGAGCAGGGACCTCAACACCCTCTGTACCTTTGAGTCCAACTCATGTTGTTGCAAATACATGTCTGTTGGTCTGTCTATTGAACAGCGCTACAAAAATTTGTTGGCACTTTATACATAATAAGAATAAGAAGAAGAATGAAGGCTATGGTTTTGTAGTCTGGTAAATAAGTAAATTCCTCATCTCCATTGTTGACTGAGACCTGTGGCAGTCTTCCCGACTTTATGTTGGGTATTAATTCCTATACGGAACAATAGATATGAGATTGTCAACAATAACCTTTGCTCAGAGCAAGTCCCGGCTGGCCACCCAGCAGGACAAGCTCAATCACAAAAGTCCCGGTTCCATTCCACGGGTATACAATGTCACCAGGTGGAAGTGTTCCATGACCATTGAATATAGCATGAATGTACGGAGAACAGGTCCTCTTCTGCGGATGACTGGACTGGAAGTAAAACCAAAATGTAAAACTAAGCATTGCCATGGCTACTCATAACACCTGATATAAGGATGCTAACCTTCTGACATTCAGTTTTCCTCCCACCTGGAAATAAATAGAGAAATTCCTAAATTACATCAGGCATGCCCGTTCGTTAAAACTCGCTCTTTGTTTATATTTTGGGACCAAACTGACGACCTGTAAAACATTGCATTGCAGACTGTGTGCCTAATTCCAGGTGTGTGTCATTCATGTCTGCGTTTGACAGCTCGATATTGTTTTGCTGCACAATGTGTCACTACACGGTGATTTATTAAGAGGAGATTAGCAGAAAAATATCACATAATCAGCCATATGGGAAAATGTGTTCTGTGAGGACACCTGGCCGAAAGATTCCACAGCACCAGACAACTTGACATATTTAGAATTCCAAGATGGTTTTACAGCAGGTGCTGCTAGGCTGCATATATTGGTTGGAAAAAAATAAAATTTTCTTTTAAAAAGTAATCTGTCACCATCCCAAATGCATATTCTGGATACAGACCACACTGGCCGAAACGTTGCTTTGCACATTCTGGTGACAAATTGCCTGAAATTGAACTTTTGGAGTGCCCTTTCTTTTGAAGTATTACATTTGGGATTTGGTGCTGAACCCGGATCTGGTTGCACCCTGGTTCTAAGGTTGGAAGATTGAGTGCAGTTCCTGTGTTACATTGAGGATTATGTTTCTCATAGACATGGAGACAAGGCTTGACGGAGACTCCATTGGAAGTCGAAACGTTGCAGTGTTCTAAGTTTTCTAATAAAGGATGCCTGAAGACATTGGAGTGCATGGACCCCTCTGATGCCGGTATTTATTAAGTTTCTCGTAGACGTGCAGATATTTAGCTATGAACTGGATCTTCGTCTGAATCAATAAATGATTGATGGCCACGGGACAGTCACTAAATGTTTAATTATTTCACAGATGAAGTGAGAAGTCTCCGATAGTGGGAAAAAAAAGAGGACCAATAAAAAAATAATCCAAATTAATAAATATATAATATACAAATACATGAATATAGATATTCTTTTCTGCTCCTTCTCGTTTCCCCTCTATTGGTTGTTTTTTAATTACTAACTCTGTCAACCAAATGGCGAGAAAATGTATATTAAATAAATATTACTGAAATTCTGCTTTCCCATTTTTTTTAATATATTTGGCAGATGTGATAAGGCTGAAATGAATTTCCCCACTATGCAGAAGTCTTATTCCTTATAAATACCCACACGTGTCAAAATAGAATTGTTGATTCTACGCTAATATTTAAGACACTTTGTGAAATATAGATAAGATAATTGATACCAACATTTTATTCCCCAATTTTTCTGTTAATGATGAATGAAAAAAACAGCAAATATAGTTTCCTCAATGTGTATGTTTTTCTTAACCACTGTATAGAGCAGAATGTTATACGCTGATTTGTCGTTTTATCCTTTATGTGCAAGCTGCAAAAAAAGTGTATTCACAAACTCAAATAATCAATTATATTTCAACTTTTAAATATTCTCACCCCATTCCCTCCCCTTCTCCAACATCAATTGTTTTAAGAGTTAGACTATCAGATTGATCAGTATTGCTTCAGACCTGGAGAGAGGAAAACTCTCCAAAGCTTGTCTTTGAAATATTATCTTAGTCCAATAAAAAAGGTATCATTGCATACTGCAATACTCTGGTATTTTGGCAATATGTATATATATATGTATATGTATTTTTTTATGTTTTTTTTCAATGAGTTAAAGGAACACTAACGCATTAGGAATACTAATGTGCATCCATAACAATTTAGTTTCCCTCCCCAAGTAAACTATAGGTGTTCAATCCCCCATTTGCCAAAAGAAGTAAAAAAAAATAAAGGGTTTTCTAGCACCGAGATTCCCTCTGTGCTGCTCACCTCTCCTCCTCCTGTGGTGTCACGGAAGAGGCATGGCCTTTTCCAGAATCGGTTGGAATGGGAATGCGCGGGGAGTGCTGAGCACGCATTAAACTTCCCCATAGGAAAGCTTTGGATCAATGGATTGTACCCCATTGTACAGCGCTGCACAATTTGTTGGTGTTTTTAAATAATAATAATCAATACTTTATGAGGGTGCAGTAACGGGACTGCGTTTTTTTTTTTTTTTTAATTCTTTATTTTTGCTGTGCATGCAGTAACAGGCTAGCAGAGCCACAACAGCAACTGCAGGCTTTTTCATAGTATTTTACAGTGTGGCAGATTAAACAGCACATTTTTTAAGAACAAGAAAGTATCTGACTTTCGAACATCTGTAGATTGCTTTAAACATACTAAACTAGACAGGCTTATAGTTGATTTCGTTACGTTAAGATTATGTAGAGTACCGTATTTTTCGCTCCATAAGACGCACCTCACCATAAGACGCACCTAGTTTTTAGAGGAAGAAACCCAGAAAACAATATATTCTGAACAAACTGTCCCATAGTGTTTCTTACTATGGGACAGTTTGTTCAGAATATTTTTTTCTCCCCTGTCCCATAGTGTCCCCCCCTCCCATAGTCTTCTCCCCCCCATAGTCTTCTCCCCCCCCTCCCATAGTCTTCATCTCCCCCTCCCCATAGTCTTCACCGCCCCTCCCCATAGTCTTCATCCCCCCCTCCCCATAGTCTTCATCCACCCCCTCCCCATAGTCTTCATCCCCCCCTCCCCATAGTCTTCAACCCCCCTCCCCATAGTCTTCATCCCCCCTCCCCATAGTCTTCATCCCCCCCCTCCCCATGTCTTGTAGCGTTTCTCGGCAGCACAGGGCGCACCGCGGTACTGGAACTTGAATTTCATGTTCCGGTTTCCGGCGGGACTGAAAGGAAGTGCGCACACTGAGCTGAGTAAGTAAAGCTTCATATTCGCTCCATAAGACGCACAGACAAAAGTGCGTCTTATGGAGCGAAAAATACGGTATATGGCATTACATTCCTGAGGAGTACAAACATTTATACATATGCCAGGAATATAAGTGTTTGAATTCTTGCTTTAGTGCAGAATCAAGATGAGCTTGACAGGTAGGAGAAGACAGAGGAGAGACAAAGCGGGAAAACATTGCATTTGCGGACATCTTAGCATTGGTTATTACCGTTGTGTGTCATATACGGCAGCTAGCGAAACTATGCTGTAAATTTATATGCGATATACATATACATTGCTATCTGGGATGGTCAGGTAGGTGAGTTGGTTCATCAGCATCCGCCATTGTAATCAGTGTTAGTTGGGCAGTGTTAGCTAGATTAAATAAGCATAAACCCCTACATCTGTTGCAATTCGTAGATTATCTAACACAATTACATTTGTCATCCCGCTATATTGCATGAGAGTCCTGAATACTTATGTGTGCCCGAGGCTGCTTGGTAGGGTCATCTTCCGCCCGGTGCCCAGAGTCCGAGATTGTCCCTCATACAGTCCTCCCACTCAGCCGATGCCGACTCTGGGGGCTTGCCAGGTGTGCTCACTTATCTGGTAGTTGATGTTTGGTTGAGGAGCAGGGGTGCAGGAGCCCTCTCTTGTGAGCCGTGGCTGTAGCAGCTTGAGCCCTGCAGAGTCCGCACAGACCAGCCCTCCGCACTGCAGGCTTGTTGAAAGCCGACACTGTGCTGTGATGTACTGCAGGATCCATGCGGCATCTGGCACGTCTTACTGGAGTTGCTTTCCAGTCTGTTGACACGGTGGGTGGTGTGACTTCTCTTCCGGGGGTTAACAAAGCGTGTGCCATTGGTACCGGGCTCGGCGTTGCCGCCATCTTGTTGGGTAGGCCTCTGGGGTTTCGCGCCACCTAGTCTCCACACATTTTGAGCTGTGGGGACCGGGTTGCGTGTTTGCAGCCTTGTGTACCTTGCTAGGTGGTATCTGTTGTCCGCTTCAGATTACGCAGCTCGGTCTCCGCACACGTGGCCTCCGCCATCTTGGCCGCGGGTCTTGGGCCTGCATGGTGGTCTGAGAACGCCTCCGTGTGTAGTTTGGAGCGCGGACCGAGATCACCCCCCGGTCCAGAGGGGGGGGGGGAACAGGACCGGGCCCGTCGATGTGCCTTTTGTGTTCCGGGCTCCGTTGGGCAGGATAGTGGAGTGGCGGCCGTCCACTCCACTCACCGCCAGGTAGGTACCCGCTGGATGCTGCAGGGGACCCTTCCTCCGGGTGACTGGAACTCCAGGAGCGAGCCTCTCCCCGGCCCCGGTAGCCCGTGTACTTTGCAGGTCGGGGTTGTTGGTCGCTGATTTCAGCGAAATTCTCGATTTTTCGTATAAATTGAGCATATTGAGCAGGAGCTGTGCTTCCCTGCGACCGCTCGGCTCGGCGGCCTGTCCCCGTCCCCACGGGTCTGCGTTTTACTCGGTTAATGCTGCAGAAAGCGCTTCTAGCGGCTGTCGGAGTAACAGCAACTGTAGGTGTGTTTAACCCTGCAATGCGTACGATGCTTTTTCTAACAACCTGCAATGTAAAACATTGTGAAACCTACGTTACCATCATTGCTACGAGGTGGCCTGCGTGACTAGTGGTCCTTTTATTTGTACGTTGCTTGCAAATTCATCACATGAACCTAACTCCGCATTCCCCTGTATTCACTGCTTCCACCCCAGTGATCATTATAAAGACCTCATGCTTTCTCACTCTGAGGACCTTTAACTCTGCAGAAACAAACTGATCCAGCTTTTATCTCTTACCTTAGAAAATAGGTCTTCTTATTCTTCCGAGACTAGTCGAGCAAGGATTCCTACAATTGCTCATTCTTGGATTTAAAAGTCTGATTGCTTGAATAATTTTCTCATCTTCATGCAGAATTTCTTTTTTTTTTTGTTGACTAAAATATTACTAATCTAATTTCCTATTAAAAAACTCATTCCCAGCATTGCAGAGCTGAAAGGTGCTACCATGCATTTAGTTCTCAATTTGCATATAGCAAATCCTCTAATCCAAAAGGGGCTTTCACACAAGGTTGGCTGCAGGCAATTACATAGGCGAAAAAAATCTTCTCGTCTGAGGATTTTTCTAAGCTCATTTTTATTTGAACTCATCTCTTGATTCTCTAATTCTCTCTTCTTGCAAATGAGAAATTATTCTGAAAAGATTAAGCCACTATTATCAAAGCATCTTTTTATACCTACAGCACTTGCTTTCTGATTTTTGTTAAAACTTGAGCCTGCATGCGATAACCCTTGAAAACCCACCAACCACCCACCATATCCCTCGGGCTGTACTGTGCGTGAAGAATAAAGACACCTGACTCGTCTATTAAAGCAAATTATTGAGTCAGCTACTTTGGCGAGCAGATGCCCAATGAGATCATTTCGGTAGGATCTGTGATGAACAATTTTCCAAACCCTCACTTCAATAAAAATCACAACAATAAAAAAATTCACTTATCGACACAATTACTGATCATAAGCTTTTAGACAGATCCCTCTCTTACTTTATATATAAGCGCGTCTCTGCATGACTCTCATATCTCCCTTAGCCCGAGAACATCATGACCCACCAGTCGATCCGTCGGTCATTTGCCTGTTGTGCCCAATGGCCAGTCCATGCCTGTTGCTTTCACTAGGTAAAGGTTGCAAACATCAAAGCTTAGTTTATTGGACAGAAGAAAAGCAATGCCACAGGTTTTATCCCTTTGTAAGTGATCAGAAGTAGACATTTCACCTCTGCAATTCTTACGTAATTTCCTAATGTTTTTGTATAAGAAAATATTTGATAAACAAGAAAAGCAGATGTTCTGGGTTCCTCTGGTTGGTCACTTTACGTTGAGGCACACATACCCAAAGTTGAGAACTCGTCAATCTCTAAAAAAAAAGTCCACCCAGACTAATTGAATCAATTAGGTTTTTTGGCATGCAGAACTCTGGCACATGAAAACCGTATTAAAGGCTGTTCTACATGCAACAGGAGAAAGTCTCCATTACAATTATAATGATTTTTATAGCACCAACATATTCCGCAGTGCTGTACAATAGGTAAGCGAGATAAACATTTCATTCTAACAAGCCACGTTTGACATACAGCAACAGTAGGTGAAGAGGCCCTGCTTAAACAAACTCACATGGTTTTGCTAGAAGCAACTGACTAAATTCACAACAACTTGCCAATGGCATTAGCTATAAACAATTTACCAAGCTGCTGAAGCCTCAGGCTTAGTAAATAATATCATCTTATTATTTGACCAGAATTGGTGCATTTAGCGCTGGTTTTCAATAACTGAGGTATACTTGTTATCATTACCCAACTCAATGACACACATTTATTGACTTCGGAAACACGGGTAGCTGGGGAAAAAAAAACTGACTTAAACCTACAACTTTGATGTTTGAAAAGGTACTAGAAACACTACAGTTGTAGCATTAACCAACTGAACTATCTCACTGGCAACAATGGGCTGCTACCCACTGGCACAGAGTGATCTACTTTAACCCTTTATGATTCAATGCATCAAATGCAACTAGCAAACCAACGCTCACAAAATTAGTTCACAAATTGACAAGGTCAGTGGTAACGTTATTTTATAAAATAGTGCTATACTGTATGAGAGCAAAGCATATTGTCTTATATTTTCAGATTTTTTTTAAATTTTAATTTCAAAGCTTTCATTCCGTGTTATAGGAATCTATGGATCTTTCAATCCTCTATTTCCCCTTCATCACAGGAAAGTTTAAATATGTTTTGTGTATTTTGTTGTAAAGTTAGAGGGATAATCTTTCTATTACAACTCAAATAAATTGGTTTCCCACAGTTTATATTCTAAAGCCACTGTGGACTTGAGCAAGTATTAACATTTACATATTTAAGAGCTTCATGATGATGATTTTACGAACTTCTCACATTAATGAAAGCCTGCTAATAATTCCGAGTATTTCACGGTGAGTAAACGCTGACAGCGTGTTTGCATTTAATCTTTGGAGACATAAAACATAAATGAACAGAAGATACAAAAATGTTAATTCAACTTTTTTTTACTTTGAAACACTTTACGGGGATGGAACACTTGTGATCTTTATCAATGCAAAGCAGAGAGGGACAATTAGGACAGATTTGTGCCAGGAACAGGAATGCCTGACCCTGCTTCCCGATTCGCTGGAATCTGTTTAATCTTGAACCATGTTATGTGTCGTCACAGGTCAATAATTTAACAGCATTGTCCGAGCATTGATCCATGTTATACCAAAGATGTACTTTGCTTTTAGGAATGCAGAGTGATTGAAGTTCCCTGGTAATCATTTCACTGCTTTCCTTTATCTTACAATGAAACTGACATTACGCAGACAACCCCTCCCCACCCCATAGCCATAGCTAAGTCCAAGTTATGCTAATTCTTTGATGGAACAATCCAAGCACTATAACCACTACAGAATGCTGTACCAGGAATGCCCCGGAGCATCTCTCATTGTAATTAGTCAAACCGCTTTAGAACCGTTTGAATTCTTACCTTGAGTCCTCTGTGTGCTGTTCCCTACCACTACTACAGGTGCAGGGCTTAACTCATTGGCTGAGAGTGATCAGCCAATGATTTCAGCCAACACACTAGCCTTACATGGATAGGTTAAATTCAAGATAACAAGAATGTCGTGAGTGGGAGCTTCTGGCTTCCATTGAGTTGTATAGGAGGCAAGAAACGACGCCCAGCAAACTCCAAGTAAGAAATCAAACCATTCTAAAACGGTTTGACTTCTTACAATGAGATGTATCAGGGAACTCCTGGCACCATAACCAGTATAGTGTACTGTAATGGATATGGTGCTTTGATTGTACATTTAATAACTTGTATAAATCTATTATGGCTGCGTCTTACTGGGATATACCCAGTAGTGTAAATGGGCCCGCATCGCTGGGGCTGCATTCTGCAAGGGCAATAAATATAGACTTTAAACTAAATGGAGATCCCTCCTTCTCCTTACTTTTACCACAACTAGGATTTAATTCTGCTGAGTGGCCATCATCATGAAGGAGTCAGGTATGTTGACGGAGAATCCAAGCGTCCAAAGCTGAGCTGTGACTGGTGTATGGAGCAACAAACCAAGCTGTATAGGGGTGAAGGATCTTAAATTATTTCCATTAATAACTTAACTTGGAGATTTGTGTCATTCCGAAATGCAACTTGGGCCAATTGGGTGATTGGTTGAATTCCAGAACTGAAATGTACCCGAATCACGAAACGAACGTATGTAATGGACGAGCATGTTTGTTTTCATTCAATATTCTGAATTCTGCCCATCTTTCCTACAAAAGAGAGAGTTGGTGGGGAAAAAAAGATGATTGTTGAAAAAAAAGATGATTGTTGAAAAAAAGAGGACTGTCACTAATACATATTTGATTTATTAAAAGATCAAGTGAGAAGTGACCAATGGAGGGAAATAAAGAATTACAAAAATTATATATTATATATAAATACATAAATAAATTGACAACATACAAATATATAACTATAGATTTTTCTACTGATGCACCTCTTATTTCCGCTATTGGTTGCTTTTTCTCAACATTGTACCCTATTGTAACAATTCAATGTTTTTGGGACCCAGGACATATTTGAAAACGAGAGAAATCTCAATGTATCCATCCTGGTAAAATATTTGATAAATAAATAAAACATTTTATTACATATATATTTTCACATCCTTTTGGTTCGGCCAATTAATCCCAAATCAGTTTTTCGGTAACAAAATTGTGCCAAGCCATACCAACATATGGGAGAAATTCAGCTGTCCCCAAAAAATTTTAATGTTGGAAAAAATGGTTTGGCTGAAAAAAAAACATTCTCTCAGTGAGCACAAGTCTATTAATTGCATGATTTTGCTATTACATGACGAAAAGTCATGATTTTATTAAAGACACGGAGGCGAGTATTGCATATCCCTTTCTTTACTGTTGACAAATAGCAGCAAAGGAAACAAAACAGAATGAAAAAAGAATGAACATGTGATAACATAGGCCCCTCCCCCTCAGGTCCCAGTATAACAGGCAGCACTTCCCTTCCATTTCCCTCTTTCTGCAGATGCGACCAAAGAACAATGTCCATAACTAGAGTAATGCGAGAATAAAGTCCCAAGGTAATAACAGAAAAACCGAGGAGGAAGAACATCACAAACTGGGAAGTGTGGCCGTAGAATCCATAGGACCGATGGAGGACAGCGGGAGGAGACCAATAAACTGGACCCTTGCTAGACGTCTTGCCAGATTAAGCTGTGGAGATATAAAGGACAGGAGCCAACAGGTTAAAGTCGATACTTGTAACTAGTTACAAGGTTACACCAGTGAGAACAAAGACCCTTGTATATACAATCCCACAAAACAATCAATGTTAACATATCCAGTAATATTGAAAACAACAAGTATAAGGACGGCCCCACTTACCGTCCCAAACTATAACATGTGGTGTATCGTGGTATGAGTAATTTGGGTGGGGAGATATATACTTACCAGCGTGAGAGTAACAAAAAAGGGTGGGGCAATACTCGCCTCCGTGTCTTTAATAAAATCATGACTTTTCGTCATGTAATAGCAAAATCATGCAATTTTATAACAAGACACGGAGGCTCATATTGCAAGTTTAAAGCTGATCCATTATTACAGCGAATGTGTGTGGGGCCGGCCGAAAGTAGAATTCGCGGAAGGTAGATTCCCTAGACCAATCAGCTGTTCTCATAATGTCTTCCAGGCGGGCGCCCGCAGACATCATAGAAGAGGCCGAAGCTCCTCGTACTGAGTGGGCGCCGAACACTGTAGTGTCAATGCCCGCTTGGGCCAGCAGCCATTTCACCCAGCGTGATAAGGTAGTGCTGGAAACTGGGTGAAAAGGGGGGCGGAAAGATAAGAACAACTGACGGGAGGCAGTAGATCGGTGTGGTTCGGTGCGAGATTCGTATTCACGAAGGCAGGTCACTGGGCATAGCGAAGGAGAGGCAGGGAAACTAGGGTAGGATACCGCCTTGATGGAAGTCTTAGTGCGTCTGCTGATGTTAAAAGTTACCCCGTCCGGGGTGTATGACTTGGCATCGACGTCCAGTGCACTGACATCCGAGACTCTCTTGCATGAGATGAGACAGAGCAGGCACACCAATTTGGCCGACAGCTGTTTGAGGGAGAGTCCTGCATTAGCGGGCCAGGATGAGAGGAAAGCCAATACAACTGAAACATCCCAGGTCGTGGAGTAGCGGGGCCTGGGTGGCCTTGAAAATCTAGAGCCCTTGACGAGTCGGCACACTAGAGGGTGTTGTCCCGCGGGGCGGCCCTCGAAGCCTTGGTGAATCGCCGAGATAGCGGAACGGTAAAGGTTAATGGTCCTGTAAGCCTTACCGGCTTCGAAGAGAGACGTCAGGAACTGCAGGATCGTTGTTACAGGGGCCGAAACGGGATCCTCGTTCCGAGCCATGCACCAGCTAGCCCAAGCTCGCCAAGCTGACCCATATGCCCGTCTAGTGCCGGGAGCCCACGCTGCAGCCAGTAAGAGTCTAGTTGCGTCCGAAACTCCTTGGATTTCCCAGGGTCCCCGGAGATTCGCCACGCCAGAAGTGGGAGAGAGCCCTCCAGCCAGAGGGGGTGATAGCGACCCGTCGGGTCTTGTAGCAGGTCGTGGCGACCCGGCAGGAGTCGAGGATAGTCCAACGTCATCTCGAGCATTTGGGGAAACCAAGACTGCGTCTCCCAGAATGGGGTGACCATGACTAGCTCCGCCCGGTGTTTGCGGGTCTGCAGGAGTGAGCGAGGGATCATGGAAAATGGGGGAAAGGCATAGAGGAGGCCTTCCTTCCACTCTTGTAGGAAGGCATCCACTGCCTCCGCCATTGGGTCCGGCCTCCAGCTGAAGAAGCGTGGGAGTTGGGAATTGAGCCGGGAGGCGAAAAGGTCTATGGTAAATGGTCCCCAGAGAGATGATATGTTGGAGAACACCTTCCTGGCTAATCTCCAGTCGCTGGTGTCTGAAAGATAACGTGAACCCCAGTCCGCTTGGACGTTGTGCAGACCAGGTAAGTATTCTGCGTAGACCATCAGGTTCCGTTCCAGGCAGAATTCCCAAAAATCTTTTGCCAACCTGGCCAGGACCGCCGACTGTGTACCACCCAGGTGGTTGACATATCTCACCGCCGAAACATTGTCCATGCGGAGCCGAATACATGATAGGGCACGGTCCTTGGCGAAGCTGCGGATGGCGAAGGAGCCTGCCAGAAGCTCCAGGGCATTGATATGTAGTCGGGCTTCGGACTCCGACCACCGGCCCCCAGTTGAGATGCCCTCGCAGTGGGCTCCCCAACCGTGTAGACTCGCATCCGAGTCGATCGTGAATTCCGGCGTTAAGCCGAAGATGGCTTTGCCATTCCACGCAGACAGGTTGAGAATCCACCATCGCAACTCGTCTTTCGTCTCGTTGTCCAGAGAGACTAGGTCTGCGTAGGATGCCCCGGCTCTTAGGTGAGCGATCTTTAGGCGCTGTAGCGCTCGGTAGTGGAGTGGGCCTGGGAACACGGCCTGGATTGAAGAGGCCAGTAGGCCTATGAGGCGTGCCAATTGGCGTAAGGTGAGCTGGGGTCGGATAAGGGCCCTGCGCAATTCTTTGC
This sequence comes from Pelobates fuscus, assembly GCF_036172605.1. Lineage (NCBI taxonomy): Eukaryota > Metazoa > Chordata > Amphibia > Anura > Pelobatidae > Pelobates > Pelobates fuscus. The sequence goes on along the minus strand of NC_086320.1, from coordinate 357,429,268 downwards.
GGATGGATCGAATCTTGGATATCGGGAGACTCAGCGTCGCTGCCCCCGAATCCACTTGGAAACCTAGAAATTCCAAGCGGGTGGCGGGGGTCAGGCATGACTTCTCCCAGTTGATTATGAAACCTAAGCGTGACAGGAGGTTTATGGCTAGTCGTAGATGTGAGAGGAGGGTGGAGCGCTCCTGAGCCATGAGCAGAATATCGTCTAGGTAGACGATTAGCCGAACTCCTCGACTGCGTAGCCAGGCCATAACGGGCCGTAGAAGTTTCGTGAAACACCACGGGGCTGAGGATAGGCCAAAGGGCAGGCAGGTGAATCGCCATGTTTCGTGTCGCCAGTAAAAGCGTAGGAGGTCCCGAGAGGCCTCTGCTATTGGCACTGTCAGGTACGCGTCTTTTAGGTCTAGTTTCGCTAGCCAGTCTCCGTGGAGGAGGAGATCCCTTAGCAGGTGAATACCCTCCATTTTGAAATGGCGGTACCTGACTACGGCATTGAGGGGGCGCAAATTTATGACTGGCCTCAATTGGCCGCCTTTCTTTTCCACTAGGAAGATATTGCTTATTACGCCCGCAGGGCTGGGGGGTGCTAGTTCGATAGCCCCTTTGAACTGGAGGGATGAAAGTTCTTCGTCGATCCGACCGCGATCCTGGATGGAAAAGCGGATCGGTCGAGGGGGGGGAATGTGTGTAGGGTGGCAGGTGAGTTCTATATGGAAGCCCTGAATAGTGGCCAGTACCCAGGGATCTGAAGTGATTTGTGACCAGGCTGGGAAAAAATGTTGGAGTCTGCCCCCTATGTAACCCGGAGAAGAAATGTGTGGTAGAAGGCAACTCACCGTATGGTCGTCTGGAGTTTGGGTTACTCCGAAGGCCTCTGGATCGCCATTGACGTCCACGGGATGGAAAAAACATGGGGCGGGAGGTCTCCTGGTATTGGTGATATTGTTGAAAGGAGCCTCTTCCCGTGCCACGGGATTGGGGATAGTTGCGGCCGGACAGACGGCTCCTGATTCTGCCGGCCCTGGTAGAGACCCGCCCCTGGAATACTCGCCTCATGGAGGCCTGGGCCTTGTCTAGAGCCGTGAATGCCCCCACAAAACGCCCTAAGTCTTTGATGAAGGAGTCTCCGAAGAGGAGTCCTTGGGCGTCTTTGCCCGCCTCCGTAAGGGCGAGGTTGGCTAGTTTTGGTTCAATTTTGAACAATATGGCTTTACGCCTTTCAATAGATAGGGAGGTATTTACGCTCCCAGCAATACAAATTGCTCTCTGGACCCAACCTCTAAGGTCTTCAGGGTCGACCATGCGGTTCTCCGCTCTGGCGTCTTCCGCCAAGTCAAATAATTTGGCCAAAGGCCCGAATATGTCCAGGTGCTTGTCCTGGCAGGACTTCAAAGCGGACTCTAGTCCTTTACGGGGATTCCAGCCCAGTTTAGTGAGGAACTGGGTCATTTTAGGATCAACCTCTGGGGTGTCACACACCTTGTTGGGCACCAGAGGCCTAGGACACTCCGCCCTCAATTTGTTGCGGGCCGCCTTGCTTAAGGGTTTTCTGACCCAATTTTCCAGGTAAGTGGCAACGTGGTCGGCCGGGAGCCACTCCGCCGACCTCGGGTGATGAAGGTCATCCGGGTCGAAGAGTGGGACCCCCGAAGGATCCACGAGGGATGGCCCCGCAGCCGCGGGGTTCCTAGTCCCTGTCTCGCCTCCGGGCATCTCTGCCTGAGCAGAGGAAAGGAGGTCGAGAGCGCCATCGGCGGAATCCGCATCAGAGTCGGTATCTGACTCGTTCATAGCCTCCTCATTTGACCCGATTTCTGAGTCGGTGTCGCTCTCAATCTGTGCTCTAGCACATTTCCAAAGCCGCGCCCGTTCTGCCTGGCGCGGAAAGGCTCTTTTGCGTGGATGGGACACGCTTTCTGGGGCGACCGAAGGTACGCCAGTCATGGTGTTTCTGGAGGCAGAGGAGTGTTTAGACTTACGGGCAGCCTTTTTTAAGTCCCCTTTAGATACCTCTCCCTGGGGTGTCAAGGTGCCCGAGAGTTGCTCGTCTGAAGGACGGGGCAAGAGGGCTTGTGAAATGGTGTGGGAGAGGGTGGAGGACATAGACCCCATTGCAGCCATAATGGCGTCTGTCACTGAGCGCTGTAGCGCTAGAAACTGTGGTCCACCGGGTTGGGTAGTCCCATCCGCCATAGAAGGCGAAATATCTGAGGTGACAGGGGCCTCAGTTCTGATTACTGGGGAATCCGACTCCCCAGAGTGAGCGGACCCAGTAGATAGTCTGGGTTTAGGCATGATAAAGGACGTATGGGTTAGTCACCCAAACAAACTAAGCAAAGGAAAAAACGCTCTCACCAGGGCCCAGACCAGCGACACACTAAGAGGTAGGGACAGAATGACAGAAAATGGCCGCCAGGAATCTCGCGGGATTCGCGGCACCCGCAAGCTACGCGGAGGAATTATGAAACAAGAAGAAGTGCGCAGAGAGGCGCTCGAGCAGAAGAAACAGACAAGATTACATAAGCAGGGGAGGTCTGGGCCCTGAGGCTAGTGTATAACGACACAATTACTAACCTTAGAAATAAAAGACTAAATAAATACAAATTAAATAAAATCAATTAAATTATCAATGAACAGTATATAAGAGAAAATATGGCATGTACTTATCTTTGTGTCAGAGCAGCAAAGAAAGAGGGAAATGGAAGGGAAGTGCTGCCTGTTATACTGGGACCTGAGGGGGAGGGGCCTATGTTATCACATGTTCATTCTTTTTTCATTCTGTTTTGTTTCCTTTGCTGCTATTTGTCAACAGTAAAGAAAGGGATATGCAATATGAGCCTCCGTGTCTTGTTATAAAATTACCATTGACATAGAATTCTTGACAATTCATACTTCAGTAAATACCCTGTGTGTGTGTTACAGTGAGCAGCGACACCCGGATTTGGGTGAGTAATCCTGACAGGCAGTTAGCTCTAGGTTACACATATTTAAATATATTCCGAGGATAACCGTATTTATCTGAAGACTGAAGATCTGAACCATGTTCTGTGTTCCTTCTTAAACTCCTGTGTCTTAACCAGTTCGATACCAACCCTTTTGTACAATTTAATTTGCAGTGATTTCAGGTACCTTGTAATTGTCTTGTATAATACTTTAGACGGATTCACGTTCACCAATGACCTTCTGTTGCTTTATTTTTATTTTTTCATTCTGCTCTTTGTATTTTTTTCTGAGGACATTTGTAGCCATTTTTACAAAAAATTTAAATGTAACATGGTGAATGCTTTTTTTTAAATTCTTTATTTTTTCTCATTCTGCAAATATGACAGGTATACGAGTTATATTGGTTGACATATCATTAGCATAGAATAGTTTACAATATGCATATATTTCACAGTCGCCAAGTATGCAGAATGAGGGATTTTTTTTTTTGCATGTGCATGCATTAACTAAAGCATATATATACAAGACATAAACAACATATTCCGAAATTCTAGTCCGTTTTGAAATGCAGTGTGTTGTTGCGATTACAGGTGCAAATTAGTTGACGTAGCATTACTATAGAATAGGTTACAGTACGCATATATTTCACAGTCGCCAAGTATGCAGAATGAGGGAGTTTTGCTTTTTTTTTTGCATGTGCATGCATTAACTAAAGCATATATAAACAGGACATAAACAATATATTCCGAAATACTAGTCTGCTTTGAAATGCAGTGTGTTGTTACGATTACAGGTGCAAAACAAACTGCATGAAGGTAATATGTGTGAGGATTTTTGCTTAAGGTGCTCGTGTGGTAGAGTGGAGGCTATTGTCAGTATGTGCAGGCTTAGGTCTGAGATACTACCGGTACGGTCGTTAATTACAAAGCGGTCTGTGGCATTCGGGTGTGTAGAAGTTGATGATTATGACCGTTGGGGTGACGTCTCAGTGCCTGCCTGTTTGGGCTGTAGTGGAAGCACCGTGGATCAGTAGATTCAGTGGTGTGGTCAGCTTTAGAGAGTAAACTAAAGAAAAATATAAGTAAAAGAGGATATAAGACTGTGTCTCCTCAGTCATGTGTATGGCCTGTCTGGGGGCCGGTAAGACGTGTGAGAGATGCCTCGCTGGTCTGTGGGCCGTGGAAGCGCGGTGAGTGTCCGAGTTTTACTGTAGGTGAGGACCTGGTGGTGCGATAGCTGGGTCTATCTCTAGGGGATAATGTATATGCCTTGCCTAAGGCCTAGCAGATGCTGTAATTATTAAAGTAGAGAAAATAAACCATAAAATAACAGAAACTTCTAATAACGGGTAACAGTTCTGGTGTGACAGTAGTTGAGGGTCACAGTCCTTCGTGGAAGGCTGTTGCCTCCCCCTGTCCTTTCCCATCCGCAAAGTTATTGTCCCTTGGGTTGATTTTCCCCCGTAGGATCCCGTAGGGCGTTGGATTTTAGAGCCAGTCCATTCCTGGAGCACCTCAGCCACAAGGTCCGGTTCCCGGCAGACGCCCGGTGTGGAGTGAGCTCCATTGCCTCTAGGTGGTGGCGTGGTTAGAGGGCGCTGCCGCTGAGGTACGGGGCTCGAACACCGTTGTTGTCTGTGGGTTCCATTGATGCCGGTTCTTGGTTGCCTTGGGTAGGTTGTCTTGGGTCAATGCTGTTCCGATGAGGCCCAAATTTTGTAGGATAGCCGACGCCTCCTCCACGTCTTGGGCAGTGTGTGTTGCTTCCCCATGAAAAATAGTTAGGGACCGTGAGGGATGCCAGCGGTAGCGGATATTGCGCTGCTGCAGTATTGCCGTGAGCGGTCGAAAATCCCTGCGCCAGGCTAGGGTACTACCGGACAGGTCGGCGTAGAAGCTGACCTCCATTTCCTCGAATCGGTATGGGAGCTTATCTCTGGAAGCCGCTATCAGCGCCATTTTGTCTTTCGTGTGTCTAAACTGGACTATCAAGTCCCTTGAGGCTGTGGTGGGTGCTTTTAACGATTTGGGCACTCTGAATATTCCCTCTACCTCCAGGTTTTTAGCTTGTCTTGAAGGCAGCAGGGCCGTTATCAGGCGTCTCACCATGTGTGGGAGCTCCACTTCGGGGACAGTATCTGCGATCCCCCGTATTTTAAGGTTATTTCGCCTTCGTGAGTCTTCCTGGGCCGCGAAGCGGCGTTTGTATACCAGGTTTTGCTTTTGCAGGTCTTGGACTGCCGTTTGCAGGGATGCTATTTGTTTAGTGCTATCCGTGGAGGTTTTTTCTAAGTTTCCAAGGCGGCCTGTCAGGCCCTGTATGTCTTTACGAATAGAGGCCATATCAGCCATGAGGTTTCGCTGTAGATCAGCTAGGAGCTCTTTCATGACGCCCGTTGTCACCGGAGCGGTGTTTGGGTTCGGCCGTTGTGTTGGCGGTGAGGCTGCCAGTGTGGGTAAGTACCCCTCGCCCAAGTCAGTGGACTGGTCGTCGGAGAAGTCCGAGCAATCTCCCATGAGGGCCGCCATCTTAGACTCTTGCATGCTGTTTGCCTGCCGCCACATGTCGCCGATGGTCATCCCTTCACGGGGTTTATCGGGTCTCATTTTCTTGTTTTTCTTTCCCATGGTAGGGAGTGTGGCTTGGGGCTTTTCCAAAACCCTAAAGTGCCGGTAGATAAGGCTGTAAAACGCCGATTTGGGCCTTTGTTTCCAGGAGCTCAGGAATCGTGCGACCACTCGCTTTGGCAGTTAGGCTCCGCCCCCCGTGAATGCTTTTTTTAATTTCAATTATATTTGAAAATATTTTAGTAAATTGAAATTGATTTATTTTTATGATTTAGCATTTTCAAGGGCTCAATGACTCAAGGGCAATTAGGACCAAATGTAATAAAAGATAAACTGGAATTGGCAGTGTCATAGGAGGGTACTTTGATAGGTCATCTTGACACTTACAGAGTAAATGTTGGCTTTCCATTATGGAACTCTGGGCATTCATTATTGGGTGTTGACAAGACAATGAGACTCTGATATTTAACCACTGAGTATTTGGCCAGATTTATGGCACTCTTACAGTTAGTGAATAGGTGTTTAGGTACCATCTTAGTACTGAAAGGATGTTTTAGCATCCATGATGCTTTGTGCCTGATTTATGGCACAAAGGGGCGAATGTTTGGGTGAATCAGAGTGTAGGTGTCATAATGTGTGTTCAGGCTTCTCCGAGAGGCAGAGGTTTATTGGTGAGTATTTAAGCTGATATATGTCACATACGGGTTAAAAGGTGGATGTTTGGCCTGATAGATATATGTCCCAAGTCTTTTGCTCAGGATCTGTAATGCTTTCTGTCTTAGAGCTCGACCCAAGAGGTTAAGTAAAACTGCAATAAAGAGTGGCTCTCAAGGGAATCACAAATGTCTCTGGTTTTATTTCTACATTTGATCATTCAGTTCCTTATACCTGACTCTTTGTGTTTCTCCCTTTATAAATATATATATATATACACACTGATATTTTTCAATGGTAGGTTTTCTGCAACAGTGTCTGGTCTATGGGACCAGGTGGGGAAGAAGGTCCAGTTGTTGTTGCAATAAAAAAAAAAAAAGACAAACTATATTGGCTTGTTAAGGATTAATGAAAATGCCTGTTATGATTAGTTTTGTAGCTTCCTCCCCCACGTCCTTTACTGGCGGCTGGAGATGCCAAAATTATTATTATTATTATTTTTTTTTTTATTCTTTATTTTTTCTGTGCATGAAAATAACAAGCATTTGTAATGTGCCACAACAGCACGCATATTTTATCCATCAAGTTTTGCAAGTTGGCACTAAAGAACTGCACATTTTTCTTTTTGTTGTCGTTTGGTACAAGCTATAAACATTTTTTAACATATGTAGATTAATATCAATGGTATACGTGTATTTCTTAGATGCATTACATAGAGAGAACACAACAAAATAATTAAATAACTGCAAGCTTGAGCATGTGGGTGGTTAGCTAGTTTGACTTAACAGGGTGAAGCAGTGCATTTACCCAAGTTACTCAGGTTGGTGACTTAATACGCAAATAGCCTAACTAGATAAAGCTCAATAACTATGCCTATGTGTCGTAAATGTAAAGGGTGCTGCACATTTTTATATAGTTATGTTGCTTATCTGAGATATCTTCTGCGCTGCTCAACAGAAAGGGTAAGATACTAGTATAGGCATAGCAAAAGAGCATACATTTAGCACTATAAGTTAAGGCATTTCTATTGCAGATTATGCATGAGTGAGAACTATAGTGGCATGTGTTTAATGATGTCTGCATTTTTAAGATTTTACCAGCGCTTATACTCCTATAACATGTCGCTTGTTTGCACGTTGATCAGTTCAGGTATAGGCAAAGATTGAGTGCACATATTGTGTTAGGCTTAGTGTGCTGTGTCCGCATTAAGTGCTGCAAAGTCCAGCCTGTGTGGTCTAACCGATTTCCATCCGCCGTCGGGCCGGTACCCGGAGCAGTAGGCGGCGAGGGTCCCTCCAGTGTCCAGCCGCGATGCAGTCAGAGGGTATGGTTGCGTGATTCCCATGTTTTGTGGTGCGCTTGTCATGGGCTTGTTGTCCCTGGTGCGGGTTGTGGGTCTCGCGGTGGTTGGAGTTCTCTGTTCAAGGAGCTTGGTGAGTGTGAGTAGGTCCCCCATCGTGCCGCTGCACTGTCAGGTAATGGTGCTGGGCTGGGTTGTGCCTGGGAGTCTGGTGGCCTCTGCCATGGTATCTGAGCTCCGGTGGGTTTGTGTTCACCGTACGGGGAGGGGGGGTTTGCGTAGATAGTCCTGGGGTCTGTCTCCTGGCAGTTAAGTGACTCACCGCCGGTGGGCTGTTGCTGACCCGCAGGGATTTGCGTCTGGTTTCCCGCCTTCTCCTCCCCGCTTTCGAGGCTGTAGTTTGGCCCCTACCCTGAGGGGTAGGGTGAAGCAGGTGGACCTGCACGGTAGATGCCGCTGGTGTCTCTGCCGGGGTGGTGCTATGGGCCGACAGCTTGGCCCAAAAGTCTGCCAACAGGTGGTCCAGCCGGTCTGAGAGTGGTGGCAGTGGGGTTCTGCGATCTGTCTGGCACGTGGCGTCCGCCATGTTATGCAGCGACGGGCCAGTAGTCCTGGTACATCGAAGGTGGTGCCGTTAACCTGAGGCGTGAGATGTGTGCCGGGATATCCCTCTCCGGCGGGGGCGGGGGGAGCGAATGTGACCTCCAAGTAAATTGGCTGCGGTCAGCAGGAGGATCGGCCGTTTCCCCCGTGCCTTCCGAGTAGGCCGCTTGTAGGCCTCAGGTCGCTTCCCGGGATGCCGTTGCCATTTTTGGCCGTGGTCCCGCTCGTGTACTTCCTCTGCGTTGTGCCCACCTCTCGGAGGCTGAGAAGCTGGCAGTTTTAGGCTTAAAGTATGTTTTCAGGCTTAATTTAGTCGCTTTTAGTGAGGAGCTCTTCTGTTGTGCGGCCGTTCGGCTTGGTTGCTAGGCTCTGCCCCCTTATTATTATTTTTAAAATGCCCCGTTCTCTGGGTACAGAACTTCCAGGCATGCTTATGACTTATGACTGCCAAAGATAGGGTACATTGACATTGAGTCAGGCTTATGTAATGTATGATCATATAATGTAACTAAACCCCCATTATTTTTTGCCTATATTAGGTGTTTTTAAAAAACTAACAAAATCTGTTAGCACCGAAGTTGCTGTTTAGTAGATAAGGGAGTGGATGGATTTTCATTTTTATATGACTTATGACTTTACCATTTGGCTTTGCATTGTGTCGTCAGATCGTGGATTCCATAAAAGATTAACCTGTGTTATCCTCTAATTCCCACTAACAGCTCTGTCTCCCTGATCTACTGCAGCTACTGTGTTCTGAACATTTTTAAAATTGTTTCAATAAAATTCCGAACACAGCAAAGTTCTTGGCATACCACCTTCCTCTTCTTATCTCCCAAGCCTTCATCCCTGGACACAGACATATCACTATGATCTACCCTTACCAGAGATGCTCTATAATACATTTTTGCTCCCGAACTCCAGACGTTGTCATTTGAAGGCAAATTCAACTTATTAATGCTTTTTCTAGCTGGCTAAAATGTTTTAGTTAACTTCATTTTTTAAAAAAATATATTTTAGACTAAATCCAGATTTGCAAAATTTAGAACACAATATCAGAGTTTCAAACATACTTCATTCCAGCAGCTATATATTTTCCAAAACTGCCTACTTTCACCTTAATTTGGCATTAGACAGTACTTCACTGTTAAGTGAATACATTCTCTCCGCTCTGTTATTAGATGACACCAACGGACGCAATTTCCAGCGAATAATAAAAGTTAGAAAATAGAAGACGTCCTGCAAAAATGCTAAATAAAAAAAAAGCACATGATAACATTTGTGGTAAATTTGTGAGATAATGAGCTATTACATCTGGAGAGCACTGAGTATGGTGAACGGTGATACAGAACATCTTAATGTGTATTAGTAAATACAAGCTTTCATCAGATCAATATCCTATACTTGACCCATTGTTTGTCTCCACTTGCCTATTAGAGCTCGAGTGTAATATATCAAAGTTAAAATGGAATAAGAAACGAGGGATTATGAGGACAAGCTGCTGTAAGAGCACTCAGCCTGTCTTTCGGAAAAAAAAAATAAAAAGCATTATTTTGTTTAATGCAACGGCACAAACTTTGCTCGCATGAATATAAAGTAATATTTCTGGGAAGAGTAACTTTGCAAGTATGACACTTGACTTATGAGAAAGCGTTCATAAAATCCTAAGCAATGTGAGCTGCAATAGGCCGGCCATGGATGCCTCCAGCTTCCACAAGTACTTTGAAAGTTTATTTAAGTGCAATAGATATACGAGGGCCGTTGCCAAGCTAGAAATTGCATTAATGGCAGTCAGTGCTTCACCGTGTAGGAGCAGTCTAAATTGCCTTTAATTGAACCGCACGATAAGACACTATCTGTTCTCAATCACCTGTGTTTCAACATACCCAGGACCGTAGCAATGTATCCAACGCCATTTCCATCAATGAATGTCAGCACCGGGTGAGTCATGGATTCATTTCCAGTAAATAGAGCTCGGAATTGTTCCGTATTTTCTTTTCTTTAACTTTTACACCATTAAGCTTCAGTTAACCCTTAAAAAGCGTCTCGATGGAAACATTCAGGCTTACATTAAAGGACCACTATAGTGCCAGGAAAACATACTCGTTTTCCTGCCACTATAGTGCCCTGAGGGTGCCCCCACCCTCAGGGACCCCCTCCCGCCCGGATCTGGAAAGGGGAAAGGGGTTAAATCTTACCTTTTTCCAGCGCTGGGCGGGAAGCTCTCCTCCTCCTCTCCGCCTCCTCTCCGCCCCGTCAGCTGAATACGCACGCGCGGCAAGAGCTGCGCGCGCATTCAGCCGGTCGCATAGGAAAGCATTATCAATGCTTTCCTATGGACACTGGCGTCTTCTCACTGTGATTTTCACAGTGAGAATCACGCAAGCGCCTCTATGAGACAGCCACTAGAGGATTAGGGGGAAGGCTTAACCAATTTATAAACATAGCAGTTTCTCTGAAACTGCTATGTTTATAAAAAAAAGGGTTAACCCCAGCGGGACCTGGCACCCAGACCACTTCATTAAGCTGAAGTGGTCTGGGTGCCTAGAGTGGTCCTTTAAGAATTAGGGAGTAATATTGTTAAAGGGCAATAGATGACTCACTTTAAAGTGCTATGAGGTCATTATATAATGTAATATTCCTATCAATCTATATTGTTGTACATTCTGTATCCTCAGAATTTCTGAATTCGGAAGGGGTGGAGGGAAGGGGGGGCAGGTGGATAGTAACTTTTACCCTCATTGAATACTGAAGAGGTTGCAGACTGTAGCACTCACCCACTCTGAGAGATTTGATTCACATTCACATCAGGTTCTCCCTAAATCCTAAGTATCTCCAAAATCCTAGTGGCTATATTCAAGGGGAACTGTGGGTGTTTAGGAGGAGTCGATGGGCGTGAGTCAAGGGTTGTGTGAGATAGAATGCATTATAGCTGCCAAACCCCTCCCACAACAGCAGACTCAGGCTCCCATACATATATTGACAATTCTTTACCTTGTAACAAACTCTATTCTAAACCGTAATAAAAAATAAAAAAAGAAGAAATAATAATAAAAAAAATTATAAAAATAAAAATTGTATTTTTATAAATTAGATAACTGGCACTATCCAATTCTATTTCTTTTGATAAATGTTTGTACATTTTTTGTTTTCGCCACCAGTCTGTTTAAGGTCCAATTGCAAATCTGGAATATTTTATACATTTTGCATTAGTAATTATTACATTTTATATTTATAGCATGCTGGTAAGTACACCTTGCATATTAATCCTTGCTTTATAGCTAAGGCATTTCCTAATTAAAAATACTAATTGTCTAATCAGCATATGCATATCTCGTTTGTGATGTCATGCTGCTTGTATACTCAATATATATATCTCAGCTTGATACGGAAGGCTTTCCCTAATTAATCACTAATTATTTAATACGCATATGCTTAATTCCTTTGTGACTCAGAGGTAGCTCCTTTGTCATTTGTTTTAATTAACTGTTTATTCAGCCTCTGTAAAGGAATTCGCCTGCTCTAATAAAAGGGTTATCCCCAAAAAAAAGTTCACGCTGAAAATGCAAGACTCGTCTAGACCAATTAGCATATTAAAGGGAAATATATGCATCACTGTGTTTCTAATTAATATCATGTCTTATTATAATGTGCCGTTGGGTTGTTGGGCAGAGTGGGGACAAGTAGCTGGGCAGATTAGGTGACACAGCTGTTGCTGGGGACAGGAGCTGGCTGAGGATTGGTTGCTCGCAGCGGGCCAGCAAAACGCGGAATGCAAGGTAAGCATACAATGTGGCAGCGCGATGCAATCCCTGTCAACTGTTTTTCTACAGGACAGGAGAAGCACGGACAGACCCCGCCCTCCCTCCCCCTATTTGCTAACTTGCTGTATAAGTAATGTCGTGGTGTTTGGAAGCTTGGGGGCAAAGTCATCCGCAGGTTCAAGTTCTGAGGAAGGATATGTGTTAAATGGCTGTATATAAAAGGCGGTCAGGTTAGCTATGACTGACTGGCAATTAAGTGATGGTGGAAGTGAAAAGTTTTGGAAGTAAAGTGAATATGTTACCGTTATCAAGTTATGGTGGTATGACCCCGTGTTCAAGCTTTATTAAACTCCCCGGCCAAGCCCATTGAAATAAAATAAACTGTGTCTGTGTTTATTGTGTGGTCTAAGTTATTTATGCGAATTATTGCCTAACGTACATATATGCATTTTGCTAGCAAACTTGCTAACACAATGTATAGATAGACGTAATCGATGTGATCCTGACAGTAATATATATAGTAACATATATAATTATGCCTATAATATTTACACATATATTAATATACATTTATATATGCATAATACACACATAAATGTCATTAATATATAACATATATGTAATGAGCACATATTGGCCCAGTCTTGTTGCTAGTTGCTTACTCCAGCACAATAACATATTCAAAGTGAAGCGCGCACCCACAGACTTAAAAATAAACAAGATAACTTCATTTTTTTATGCATACATTCACCATTTCAGTCCCATTACCAAACTTTCCTTAACCCCTTAACACCGTTACGGCGTTCTATGCCGTCCCGCATTAAATTAAAGCCGTTGCGGCGGCATAGAACGCCGTAACGGGTTTGAGCCCTGGAGCGCCCGGTATACTCACCTTCCCGGCACTCCGCTTTGGGAGGACTGCCTGACAGCCCAGGCAGCCCTCCCCTGGCAAAAGAAGCCCCCGGGGGCCATGTGAGCGCTCTCAAAGAGCGATCACATGGCCCCCTATAGCTGGCTGTGGATCTGCCAGCAGGGGGACTGTCTGAAATATCAGACAGTCCCCCTGCTGGTGGGAGCTGTAAAAAAAAAATTATTAGACAAGTTTTCAAATAAAATAGAAATGTATTTATATATATATATATATATATATATATATGTATATACATATTATATATATGTAACTTCATACAAAGTGTATTTTGAATGACGTTACATATATATATATTATATATATATATATATAATATATATAATAGATATATACACATATATTATATATATATACGTATAATTACAATAATAAATAAAAATTATAAAATACATAAATAAAATATTGAAACAAATTTAATTAAATTATATATTCATATGTAATTTCATTCTAACTGTATTTTGTTATTAATATATATACCGTATATTGGTAACAAAATACACTTAGAATGACATTCTATATATATCTATCTATATATAAAATACAAATAACCGCAAATATATATATATACAGATAAATACATATAATTACATAAAAGATTACATTAGTATACACCTAGAATTTAAATACCTATAAATGCATATATATTAAAATTATACATGTATATTTAAGTAATCTTTTAACATAATTATGTGATTTGATTAATTAAAATTTGATTGACATGCCTGACAACACAGGGAGAAAGTGCAGAGAATTTAATTCGCAAGCACTATATTTGACCCTGTAACTCTCCAAGACACCATAAAACCTGTACATAGGGGGTACTGTTTTACTCAGGAGACTTCGCTGAACTCAAATATTAGTGTTTCAAACTGGTAAATTGTATTACAACGATGATATTTTAAGTAAAAGTTACGTTTTTTGCATTTTTTACAAACGAACTGCACTTTTATTGGTCTATATTATTGTTGTAATATGTTTTACTGTTTTAAACACTAATATTTGTGTTTAGTGAAGTCTCCCGAGAACAGTACCCCTCCCCCCCCCCCCCCCATGTACAGGTTTTATGGTGTTTTGGAAAGTTAGAGAGTCACATATAATGCTTGCATTTCATTTTTTTTACATTGAAATTTGCCAGATTGGTTATGTTGCCTTTGAGAGCGTATGGTAGCCCAGGAATGAGAAGTACCCCCATGATGGCATACCATTTGCAAAAGTAGACAACCCAAGGTATTGCAAGTAGGGTATGTCCAGTCTTTCCTAGTAGCCACTTAGTCACAAACACTGGCCAAATATTAGTTTTTTGCTTTTTTCACACAAAAACAAATATGAACGCTTTGGCCAGTGTTTGTGACTAAGTGGCTACTAAAAAAGACTAAACAATACCTTGGGTTGTCTACTTTTTCAAATGGTATGCCATTATGTGGGTAATTCTCATTCCTGGGCTACCACACCGTCTCAATGGTAACATTACTAATCTGGCAAATTTCAATTTGAAAATGGAACGTTCTATATTCGACCCTGTAACTTTCCAAAACACCATAAAACCTGTTAATGGGGGGTACTGTTGTACTCGTGACATCGCTGATTACAAATATGTGCATTTTTTTGCACTAAAACCTAACAGTATTATGACATTCACAGCTAAAATGTCAGACGGAAATACAAATTTTAAAAAAAAATCTTATTTTCTCACATTTTTTTACATTTTTTTTTTTTTTTTTAATTCTTTATTTTTGTTGTGCAATTGAATACAACAGGGCTTGGAGTGCCACAACAGCAGTCTCAAGCGCGAATACAGAGACATAATATAGCAGAAGTATGGCATGAGGAAGACGTGCACATTTTTAAGTAAATAGTGGTTCAACGTTAAAAACGCAGCTTAAGCAATTAACTTAAAAAAAAATAAGTTTAAACTATGATTAGGCTTAGTCAGCATAATTGCTAGTCTGATGATATCACAGGTCATATGAACATTTAAAATAAGTAATAGTGGCTAATTCTCAGCTGTTATCTCTTAAAATAGTAAAATAAAAATAAAATAAGTGACGCTTGCTTAGTTTAGGTTGTTAACAGGAAACCTATACTAAGGCATGCATACGCTAAACGTGCTGACTCTCCCTGGGTGGCTATGCAGAGATGTTGGTCTGGCTTACTGAGTCAAGTCTAACAAAGCATTGCAGTCCTGTAACTTAATATCGGCAGTCCTTCATAAGGCAACACAGGTGATGCATACCTCATTTGAACGAGAGGTGGGGAATACGAGAAATGGGAAACAAGCAGAGTAAGCAGAAGCATATGAGGCTTTTTGCGCTGGTCACTGTTCCCAATTCTGGCGGGTCACATCGAGATAGGGTGCCAGGGAGGTCAGAAACACAGGGCTATCCGGAGTGCAGGTAAATGTGCCACAAAAGTCCGCCATTTGGAATCCAAGCTGGGAGTGGATCGTTGTTGGTCAGGCAGTCCTCTTTAACCAATTCCCACTCTGTAAGGGGGCCACTGGGTTTTCCGAAACAGCGTCCACAGGGGTGGGTAAGGGTGCTGTGGGAGCTGCAATGGGAGACTTGCCGGATATGGGTCGGGCACACAGGTTACCCTGTTCTGGGTCGGATGCTTGAACAGGTAGTCCATTCTTTGGCCCGGTTCCTCCTGCCGAGATGAGAGTCGGCCGTTTGGTGATGAATTGAGGCCCATGGGTATATCGTTTAGGCCTGCCGGGTGTCGCGGTACCTTCTCCAGTGTGGTTTCTTGGTTCGTCGCTGCTGTTTGGGAGCGTGGTGCCGCGCTGCGTAGGGCTCGAGTGTGCAGGTCAGATGGGTTGCCCGTTTCTAGTGTTGTGTGTTTGGATGGAGTACTTGGGGCCTGCCCGGCTGTCTCACACTTCTGAGGATAATAGCGAGTGTGTGGGCCCAGATCGTGTGGCTTTGTTGCTCGCCATGCCTGCTTTTGGTTTCTGCTTGGTCGGGTTGCCGCCTGGAAAGCCCGGGAAGGGAGATCGTAGTGGCGACGACGGTTTATAGGTCGAAGCCATGTGGCCACTAGTAGAGCTGCTTGCCGGTAGGGTACCCCCTTGCTCTGCAGTGTCATGCAGAGGCTCAGGCACAGCCGGTCTAGGGTGTCCAGGGAGCGGTGGGGCTTGTGGCTGTCTGTATTCTTTGTCTTTCTCCCTTGCTGGGAGGCCATCTTTCGTGCTGCTGGGTCATTCCGCGCCGCCATCTTGGAGGCCGTCGCCGCCACTTTACATGAGGGGCTAGCAGGGGCCATCGCTTGGTGTGACGTGCGAGATCTCCCTCCTGGCGGGGACCGGGATATCCCCCACCGGTCCACAGGGGGGGGGGAAGCTTTTGCCATACGCTTGTGGGTCGCTGAGTCGGGCGGGAAGGCGGCCGTCCGTCCCCCTCACCTCCTCCGGTAGGCCCGAGCCGGCCACTGCGGTTTTCGGGCATGTCGGGTCCCGATTTGGGTGTCGCCGTGTGCACAAACGCTGCAGCTTTCCAGTGGGCTTGGTTTCCCATTTTTTTACATTTTATTCATAATAAATTATGTTCCATATATGAATAATTAATGATAAATTAAAGCCATGTTTCTCCTGAACAAATTGATATATAATAAGTGTGGGTGCACTTATTGTGACAGCGGTGAATTACGGTTGAACAGACATATTGCGCAAATTCCAGTTTTTTTTTTTTTTTTTTTGTCAATCTCTGTTTATTGAAATTTTTCTTTTTTTTCATATCAACGCATTTTGGGTTACAGAATAGAAAGGAAGGGTGGGGGATACATAGATATACGAGATAAGCTTTCACATTAGTCAAAGTTGTGGTATGTGTCTTTGCGCCAAGTCCGTGTGCATTAATATGTAGTCATGGGAGTATGGTTGGCTTAGGGAGATCAGCCATGCGGTCTAGTGCGTCAAATCCAAGGTTATGGAGTCAGGCCGTCTTCTATATGTGCCCCTAACCAAGGGGGTGGCGGGGGGGTGTGGAGTGCAATCCATGGCGTGTGCATTATGTCCGTACAGTCACATTAGGCTGCGTCTTATTTTGGTATTTCCAGGGTGCGTCTGTGGTGGGTGTATAGTCGCTGTCATGTCGACCTAGGAGCCTTGTAGTCATGTTTATAAGAATAACATAGTAATAGGGTTTAACAGAACTAAACAGCTGTGTATGAGCCTCATGGCATCGGGGTATCCCCCGGGGTATTCAGGTTTCGGATCTTAGAGTCGGGTGGTCCATGGTCGTTGAGGGTACCGCTGTTCTGGTTCCGGAGTGTCTTTCCGGGTGGGTCTGCTGGGCCTGGATACCCAGGGCTTTGAAGAATTGAGGCGCCTCGGCCAGCGAAGAAAGTTTATGGACAGTCCCTGTATGAGTGACCACTAAGAACCTGGGGGATCTCCAGTGGTATTCCAACCCTGCTGCCCTTAGCTGGCTGGTGACTGATTGTAGGGATCGACGCCATTGTAGTGTGGACCTCGTAAGGTCCTGGAAAAATGAAAGGTTGGTCCCTTCAAAGGGTAGTGGTGTCTTGCCATGCATCGCTGTCATCAGGAGCCTTTTATCCTGTGAGGTGGAGCAGCGGACGATCACATCCCTCACCATGGTAGAGGTAGCGCCACCTGCAGCTGGTAGGCGGTATATCCCGTCTATAGAGAATTTCTTGGCTTGGGACTGGGGTAGTATGGAGGCCACCAGGCGCCTCATATAATGAGGTAGTTCGTCCGGCGTGATTGTGTTAGGGATCCCTCTAATTTTCAGGTGGTTTCGCCGAGACCTGTCATCTAGGGCTGTGTAATGCAGTGAGAGTGCTTGTTGATGCGTTTGCATGGCCAAGACTGTGGCTTGGAGGTCTGAGAGTCCCTGCTTAAGTGTGCCTATATCCTCTTCCGAGGCCTTCACCCTAGTGTCCACCGCCTGTATGTCTGCCTTAATACTTGCCACGTCTGCTGCCAGGAGGGACTTGATTTCCTGCACCAGGTTGTGGAAATCCCGCTGGGTAACCGGCGCCGAGCCATCCACCTTCTCAGCTGTGCCCTGTACCTGCTCTGGTAGTGGGTCTGGGCGAGCAGACTCTGCAGGAGAGATTGCTGGTCTGTGGTCTGCTTTGTCCGCCATCTTAGCTGCCTGGTTTCGTTGCAGTAAGGCCCCTATGTCTCTGGAACCTGGTTGTGGCTCCAGGGGGGCCTTCTGTGATCGTCTGCCCATCTGTGTGAAGGGTAGTTGGGAGGTGTCAGCGAAATCTTCAGCCTCCGGGTCTCCGTGGGGCTGCCAGCAATCCAGCAGGTCAGACCAGTTCGGGCTCCGGGAGTGCGTGTAGGCCCCGGGTTTGCGTTTCAGCCGCTTGCCTCTCGCCGGCTGGATGAAAGGCATAGATCGGCTCCGGTTTTCACACTCCGTGGGTTAACAGCCTGTGGCAGGTAGGGCAGAGGGTTGAATCCCTCAAAATTCAGGCTTTTTCGGCCAGAACCCACGGAGCTCCGTGAGATGGCGACTGCTCCCGCTCGCGGTCAGGCTCCGCCCCCGCAAATTCCAGTTTTTGTTTACGTTTTGTTTTGATCAGAACGTGCACTATTGACTCCGTCCTGAAGGGGTTAATATGTAAAGGTAGTTGGACTGAAACATTGGTTATATCCAAATGTACGTCTGCTTAAAATAAAGCCGCTCTTTTGTTTACTTTGAAGCCCTATCAGTGCTTTCTTATTTTGCATTAATAGTTTTTAATTTTAAGTTATCTTTTAACCCTCTCTATCAGCACACTATGCTGGCGCGACGCATTATTGGGCTGGTATAGAATTTTTTCCAGGGCTGCTTTTAGTTCCCAGTCCGGCCCTGGAGAAGACGTCATTAAACCATTTGCTTTTTCCTCTTTATGGTTTCACCTGGTGAATCGATGACGCCTTATGTGGTCCTTCCATCCGGCCTTACAGTTACAGGAAGAGAGAAAAGGCTGCACATGCCGGAGGTCCACTAGAAGCTGGATACACTGTGTCAATGTGATACTGTGACCGTGTTTATTATACACTGTGTGTGATTCTCTTTTTTTTTTTTTTACATTCTTTATTTTTCGTGCAAGAGGGTTTACATACAGGCCTGCGCTGCCACGATAGCAGGAGCAGGCGTAGTAAAACACATAATATCATGACAGGATTAAGTTGCACATTTTTTCTTTAAACAGGTTATATACTCATGGTCTGCGATGAGAGATTATGCAGATTGGCAGTTGTGGTGAACTTGTAAATGAAATACAGACGCGTGTGACCTTTGCCGTCATAATAATAACAATAGTAAAAATAAGAAAAATTATTAAATTGAGTTGAATTGGGGTAGCAACTTAGATTGTGCTGAGAAACTCACTGCTTGCATGCAAGACCTTTGTTAAGGAGTTAAAGTAATATTCAGCTGTGAAATGTTAGCTAGTCCCTGTGATATGCATGCTGACTAAGCTTGATAGCTGACTATGTTGCACCTTGTTTTGCTGCCTCTTTTTAAAATAACGTAAGCAAGCGAGATAATCATGTCTAGATAGAGGAATACACAGAATTGCTGAGCAGCTTAATCTGGACATGTGGGTGTATGGTAGTGCAAGAGAAAGCTTCGCTAAACATGCATTTTAAAACGCGTTCTAAAATCGCTGTGATGCTACGGTGCATTATCCATGACACAGAGACAGGGAGAGGAGAAAACATGCATCCCTGCATTATTAGTCAGAGTACATCTGTAGTAAGGCAAGGTCTCTGTCAGCAGGGTGTCTCCAGTCTGTATGAGTGGCAGTGTTTGTGGTTGTAGTGTTGCTTTACAGGTTGCCTGTGGGTGATAAGGGGTAAGGTAATTATGCTGTGGGGGTGTCGGTTTCAGGTGCGTCATGCTTTAGGCGTCTTGTGGTGTGTGATATGACAGGTGCCCCGAACCCTAAGGGGCTTAAGGGGGGGGGAGGGGGGTATGGCAGTGTGTGTCCGGCTTAAGGCTTTGAGTGGTGTGGGCTGTGTAGATGCTCTGTGGAGCTTAATGGTCCAGCCGACTCAGGCGCTTAGGTGTGAGTGAGAGGTGTTTGTTTCGTGGGGTGTGCGTCAAATACGTTACAGGTAAATTAACAATTCGAACAGTTCAAACGGTAACACAAGTAATGTTAAAGAGGTTGGTGCTCTTTGGCACTGCGGGTTGTTGCAGTCATGTCTCTGTTTGGGTCAGCGAGGCGCTTCTCGGCACAAAAGGGATCAGAGGATTAGGGTCCCATGTTCGGGTAGCTGATGGTGTTTCTTCTCTATCCATGGCGGGTAGTCCCAGAGCCTGCAGGAGTTGTGGTGCGTCCGCAATGGGCATGAGCTTGTAGGTAGCTCCCTGGTGTGCCACGGTCAGAGTCCTTGGGGGTCACCATCTATAGGTCAGGCCAGCGTCCCGCAAGCGGCCGGTGATCGGTCTGAGCGATTTAGCAGTGTGTCTCTCTCTTTGATGGTTGGCAATTGTAGGAATAATTGCCCCAAATTGCAGGATTGTTGAGGAGCCCAAAGAAGATGCGTCTGCTCTCGTTCGTGAGCAAGCTCCGCCCCCCTTGATTCTCTTATTTTAGTCCACTATTTTACATTGTTCCACAATTATGTATTTCTTTATTTATTTATTACTGGCATTTATAAAGCGCCAACAAATTCCGCAGCGCTGTACAATTGGGAAAAAGACAAACACAATAAGAACAGATCGATACATCAGGTAAAGGACCCTGCCCGTGAGCTTACAATCTAAAGGTTAAAATGGGGGTATGAGACAAGAGGTAGCAGAGGAATTTGTGATGTGATGGCAGAGAGATAGTAGTATAACTGCAGCAGCTGATAACGTGAAGGGAATGAGGAGGTGATTGGCTATGGTTCCAAACAGCTGGAGATGCATGCTATATAGTTAGAAGGAACTAGGGTGGGTAGGATTACACTGTAATACACTGTCTTCTATCATCAAACACACTATCTCACATTTTCACTTTCTTTAGTGCTATGTCCTGGAATTTGAAAAGGTTTTATTGAAATGTTACCATTTAATTTATTTATTTAAATATTCCCCCAGTTGCTATTAAACCTATAAGTAAGCTCTGGGGCAAAATCCAAAGGGGGTGAATAGTTACACAAGGCATTGTCTGGAGAGTATATATACATTTCTCTATTTATGCAATTAATATAATATAAGCCACGTATACCTTTCATGAAGCTATTGATGCCTAACTAATGAACTTTAAAAAAATATATTTTGTGATTACCAGTAAAGTTGCTGCGTGGTTCACTTATATGTACAGAAAGCTATTTGAGAATTATTTCTTGCGTTAATGAGATTTTATTACAAAATATCTGTGAATTGAAGACAGGGAGATGTTTAACTTACTAACGCATGTCCTAATTGTCAGGCAATGCTACATGTCTCCGTATTTAGGTTGGAGCATAACACTTAACACCACATGTTGACTGGAGAGATTTTTATTTAGCCGCAATACAATCATATAACTCGAGAACTCCTTCCAAAGGCCAGGCAATTCATTTTTTTGTATTGGGTTAAACGATGACCTCAGTTAGCACAGCTGAAAGAATAAAGAATAATGTTTCATGTTTAATGTACTGAACCAGAATTTGGCAACTTTGAAAAACAGACATTTCCTAATTCCTTAAATAAACATTGAATAAATAATAGAAAAATGGAAAATCCCCTGACACGTGGTGTTCTTTTGGGGGAATTCTTCTCGCTCCCAAATCATATAACACAAGAATGAACGAAGGTCACAAATAAAAGAACAAATACTGAACAAAGCAAAACAGGTCATGAGCAAATGTCAGCATAGGAATGACTTACTCAACATAATAGCTGACAAATAGTTAGTGATGGGTTGGCCTATTCTTGTTTTTTAATATTTTCTTTTAGTGACCATGCGGGATGGTGGGAAAGTGACAACGAATTCATTAAACCTTCCAAGCTTTTTTTTTTCTTTTTTTTCATATAAATATAATAGGGGGAGGGATTGCTTTAATGATTAATTGGATACTATACACTTATAATTGTAACTAATCTTTCACTAATATTTTAATATTGTATACAATTCACAGTAAAATGAATGATATATATAATAGGCTCACCATTTATATGTGGGATCTTTAGGATTAATGTTGCGCTGATTTTGATGGGTGATATCATATAGGCTTTACAATAAGACCTAATATAACAATTAGATAATGCGACTTTCTATTGCCTAAAAGTGTTACTGGTCAATAATTAGTGTTTCAAGGTACTTCAAAACCTCTTTTCACACGACCTATATTGGCTTTTACAATAGATTACTAAAATGTTTTCACATTTTTAGGTTTCATAATGTTCACTATAAATTAATGGTAAAATTGCTATATTAATCATTTAATATATTAGAACACAGTTACCAAATTTATGTAAGGGTGATACGACTGAGGATAACCACTATTTCTATGACTAAATATGTTTGTAATTTTTATTTTTTTTATATTATTTATATTGTTTTATACCAAAGATTTTTATGCTTCATAATATTCACTGTATAATAACTGGTAAAATTCCTATATTAATTCTTTAATACTCTCAAACACAGTTACTAAATTTGTGTAAGGGAGACATGATTTAGGATAATTTTTATTTATATGAATAATTGTAAATCTGATTCAATACAAACAACCCAAACACTTGATAATATTTATTTAAAATGTTCAAGTGTCTCATTTATATTATTGCTTGGTTTTTTTTTTTCCTGTTAGGGAATGAGTCACGTCTCCTCTCCTGGGAGGCCACACCTCTTTGTGTAGTTTTATTACATTATTTTCGATTAGCTCTATGATTTTTTTTTATTAATTTTTTTCGTGGGTAATTGTCTATTATATGTCTGTATGAGAACATTTCATGCTCTCTCACCGTGGGGTGTTTGTTATATAGTTTTATATCAGAGCAGGAGAGTTCCAAATAAAATTGCTATACTATTTCTATGTTAAAATTACTGTCCTTAAATGTTCAGGGTTTGAACACCAATTGTAAAAGAAACAGGCTTTACAATTATTATTATTATTATTATTATTATTGCCATTTATATAGCGCCAACAACGTCCGTAGCACTTTACAATATTATGAGAGGGGGGATTTAACTATAAATAGGACAATTACAAATAAACTTACAGGAACAATAGGTTGAAGAGGACCCTGCTCAATCGAGCTTACATTCTATCGGAGGTGGGGTGTAAAACACATTAGGACAGGATCTGTTGATGGAACAACAAATTCAGGTGGCCTTTATACAGGAAACCCATTGGCTATGTGGATCCCAACAAAAATGGGGAGGCTCTAATTTTACCTGATAAAATCTACCTGATAAAAAAAAAAAAGAGGCGTTGCACTTATTTTTAAGAAGGATTTAAAATTGGAAATGATTCACTTAGAACAAGATAGGGATGCACGTTATATCATTTTGGTCTGTAAAATAAATTATAAGATATACATTTTGGTTAATGTATACCTCCCAAATATAGACCCATAGTCTTCTTTTTCACGTATAATAGACAACATTTCCAAAATCATTAAGGGTACGTTGATAATTGCCGGTGATTTTAATTGTGTAGCTGATGTTAAACTTGATAAAACGTATATATCTCCAATTGCTCGAGATAAGAGAGCTTTTAAACAAGCTAAAAAGCTACAACTTATTTCTAAATTATACAATCTCTATGATGTCTGGAGATTACTCCATCCTTTAGAAAGAGACTATTCTCATTTGTCTAGTGCTCATAATACCTATTCGCGGATAGACTTTTGTTTAACTAATGCTAGTTTTATTTCCCACTTTAATAAAGTAACAATTAATGACAATCCCTGGTCTGATCATAGTTAGATCCAGAGATAGCTTTGCTCAATGTAGACATAAAGACTCTGCTATTATCGCCGAGAGTTAAAAAAATTATAGCAAACATTATTAACTCTGATCAAATTGGGTTTATTCCATGAAGGATGGCCTCAAATAATGTTAGAAGACTTCTAGATATTTTGGATAAGGCCCACAGACAAAGCTTTCCCCTCCTGACCCTGTCTCTGGATGCAGAGAAAGCTTTCGACAGGGTCGGGTGGGGTTACTTAGCAGAGTTGCTGACCGCTTTCGGCTTTAAAGGTTGGATATTTAATGCAATTTTGGTTTTGTATTCCACCCCCTCTGCCCGAACGGTCGGACCTAATATAGTTGCTGGTTGGTTTGATCTGCGTAATGGTACGAGGCAGGGGTGTCCTTTATCCCCATTATTGTACATCGTGTCCCTCGAGCCTCTTGCTATCTATATTAGAAACAATCCCTTGATTAAGGGTGTTTCAATAAAAGACAATGATTTAAAAATCTCTTTATATGCGGATGACTCATTAATCACTCTTACCTCTCCAGAACTTTCGTTACAATATTTAATGCAGGAAATAGATAAATACTCTAAGGTTTCTAATTTTAAGCTAAACATTACGAAATCTACTGCCCTACATATGAATATAGATAATTCTACTATAGAAACTCTATCCCATCAATTTAATTTTATTTGGACTAAAAATGAACTGAATTATCTAGGCTTAATTATTCCATCAGACAAAAATAATACAATGGAGAAGAACATTTTATATCTAATGAAACACACAAACTTGAAACTAAAAACATGGAAAAACTTGGAAACTTCATGGTTGGGCAAAATAAATATTATTAATTCATATATACTCCTAAAGTGGTCTTATCTTTTTTCTATGATTCCATTTAAAATTTAAAATTCATGGCTTACAATGATACAAGTAGGTTTTTCTAAATGTATTTGGAAGAATAAAACCCCTAGGATTAGTCGAAAAGTTTTGTCAAAAAAAGTGTTGAAGGGTGGTTTAAATTTCCCAAATATTACCTATAATTACTATGCTAATATGATTAGACATATATACTTATTACAAGATCCTTTGATGATCCAAGAACCTTGGTTTATTATAGAGTCTGATGCCTCCCCTACCTCGAATTTGCAATATATTATGTGGATAGAGGATACTAAAAAAATCAATAGGTCTCAAATTAACTCCACTACGTTGTTGCAATCCTTAGAGGTATGGGAGAAAATTAAGAAAATTTTGGGTTTTCGTCAACGTATACCAAGATCGACTAGACTTAAGCTATTAGAGATAAATATTGAAGATCTTTCATTAAGCCATTGGGCAGATACTGATAAGATGAGAATTTCCGATCTTATGATAGCAGACAATATAATACCTTTCCAGCAGATCGTTGATATTCTACTGCTTAAACTTGGTTGAATGCCATTTCAAACTTCTTTTTAAATGGTATTTCACCCCAGCAAGAATCGCTAAGATGTATGAGAACTATGACCCTACATGTTGGAGATGTGGAAGCCACACAGGGTCCTATATACACATATGGTTCGCCCTTTATGGTCTTGGGCTTTCTCTACTTTTTAAACATTGTCTCACAGATCATTAGAGCAAAACTCGGCAATAGCTCTTCTGCATTTGAATTGGAACTTCAAATTAACAAAAGATGTTTCAATTGCTACTCATTGTTTTGTGGCCGTTAAAATTTTTTATTTTTTTTAAAATTCTTTATTTTCATTGTGCAATGTTCAACAACGTTGCCTCCATAGCCCCAACGGCTCATGCATGCGTAATTATAACATTTCGTACAATTTTGTCTCGTTGGCGATGTTAGCATTAGTTTTACAATTCTTAATAAGCACAACATATAACATGTAACTTAATAAACATAAAGGTACGATCCGGACTCATGGAAACGTCTGCTACCGTAGTATATGCCTAAGCTATCTCTATATTATAGGCAACCTGAGTGTCGGGCTGAAGTGTAATCTGCACTTTTTTGGGGGGGGGGATATACTGGGCTGTTCGGTCATATCGCATGTGTCGTCTGTGCCTCTAGTGACTTTGTTAGGTAGTTGTGTGGCCCTGGCATAGAGGGTTGGCTTATAGGTTCCCAGCCTGTATCAGACTATTCGTTTTCTTAGGTTTGACGTCTATGTATAGGCTGGGGGTCCTGGGTTTGTCGCTATGTGTTCAAGTCCGATAACGGAGTTCAGTCGACTATATGTCTCTTGGTCTGAGCTGAGCGTGTCTGCTAGTCTGGGTTATGGCTATGGTTTGTGAAGGAGGTAAGAGCTCCGGTAATTGCCATGCCCTTTAACCCCAGGGCATTGGGGGGGGGGAGAGGTCGGTTCAGTGTGTTGGGCATTCGCCTCATCTTTTCGGGGCGTGTTGGCCTAGGCCGTCTGGTAAGGTAGTGTCTAGGCTATAAAACTTAGAATAAAACATAAAATATTATTTGCAAGTACAGTAACTGGTATCACAGTTTGTGAGCATTCTGGAACTGAGCTCTCAGTAGTTTAGATCTAGGATTATTTACTCCAACAGTTTCATGGCACAGTCTCACGGTTTTCGGCAGGAGTGTCCCCGGCGATGACAGGTAGTCCCAGCGTGGCCATTAGGGCTGGAGCGTCCCCCAGGGAGGATATCTTATAATGGTTGTTGCCTTTGGTCACCCATAGTGTGCTGGGGGTCGCCCAGCGGTATGCTACGCCTGCTGTCTGGAGGGCGGACGTGACAGGTTGTAGGCTCTTTCTCCATAGCAAGGTGTCCCTGCTTAAGTCCTGGAAAAAGGTAAGCCGGTGTGCCTCGAAGTCATACGGTGTTTTCCCTCTGACAGCTGTCATCAGAGCTATTTTGTCCGTGAGGGACTGGCATCTCAGGATGACATCTCGTGGGGCCGCTTGTGGTGCCAGTCGCGGTTTAGCGATGCGGTACACTCCGTCGAATGTGAAATGTTTGGTTTGTTTATTTGGTAGGAGGGAGGCCACTAAGCGCCTTATGTAGTGGGGCAGTTCGTCCAGCGGGACCTCTTCAGGCACTCCTCTTATTTTAATGTTTTTTCTTTTGCCTCTGTCCTCCATTACGTTCAGTTGTCTATTGACGGTGGTTTGTGTCTTTTGCAACTGGGCGACCGTATCTTTTAAGGATGTGAGGTCTTGGCGCAGTACTCGCACCTCTTGTTCTGTAGCGTGGGTGCGGGCTGTAACCGCTTGTACTTCGGAAGCTAGGCCTTTTAAATCCGCCTGCCACATGAGCTGGAGATTTCGTTGGAGGCCAGTCAGCATAGTCTGAATGTCCTGTTTTGTGGCCGGAGTCGCCTCTTCGGCGGGTGGCATGGTCGTGGTGTCAGTGGCCACCTGTGCAGCGCCTTGTGTAGCATCTCCGTTCTCCGGCTGCTCGGGTGAGACTACTGTGGCGATTCGAGGCCGTTGTTGTGTGGGAGTCTGCAGCATGCTGCTTATGTCCCTGTGCGGTAAGGGGTTGTTCAGGGCTGGTTTTTGGGACCTCCGTCCCATTTCTTCCTGGGAATAGAAGTCAGGGTCGTCTGAGTATAAACCCGCCCCGAGCCACGATGTTAGTTCCCTGTTAAGGGTCTGCTCGCGTGTGTGGTAGTGTCAGGATCGGGACAGGGATCCAACACGCAGAGTACAAAGAGTGGAAAGGTACGTATACCGGGCCTTAGAATGGCCGGACTAACGTACCGAGAGTAAAGAATAGTCAGAGACAAGCCGAGGTCGAGGGAACGAGAAGACAGATAAGCGAGAGACAAGCCGGGTCAAGGGATAACAGAGAGACAGGGTAGTACAACGAGCCGAGTCAAAACCAAAAGAGCAAACTAGAATACCAGAGCACTGAGTGACTAGACAAGCTAGAACCACGACAGGGCAATGAGCTGAAGTAAGGAGTAAGCTTAAATACCCTGGCTCTGGATGGAAATCACGCCTCTGACAAGTACCGATTGGATATCGGACACTTGAGTGACAGATTGCTCGTGATAGCGTCATGACGTCACGTATTGAGCGTCCTGCTAGAAAAGGACGTGGATTCCTCGCGGCCGGTGTTTAAGTGACTGGATGAACCGCGAGGAACGGAGGAAACAGCTCGCCTGGACGGATACACCACCAAGTCTCTACCTCCCTTAGAGGTAGAGGCCTCAGGTACCCTGACAGTACCCCCCCTCTCAGATACGCCCACCGGGCGGAATGAACCGGGGCGAGATGGGAAGCGGAGGTGAAATGCTCTGCGAAGGCGAGAAGCATGGACGTCCTCCTGAGGTACCCAACTCCTCTCCTCAGGACCATATCCCCTCCAGTTGACCAGATATTGCAGTTTTCCCCTTGAAATTCTGGAGTCAATGATGGAGCTGACCTCGTACTCCTCCCGACCCTCCACCTGAACAGGACGAGGTGAGGAGACCTTAGAGGAGAATTTGTTGCAAATGAGGGGTTTCAACAAGGAGACATGAAAAGAGTTAGGAATGCGTAAGGCAGGTGGCAGAGCAAGGCGATACGCAACCGGATTGATACGAGTGAGAACCCTGTAAGGGCCTATGTAGCGAGGAGCAAATTTCATGGATGGAACTTTTAGGCGAATATTCTTAGTACTCAACCATACCCTATCCCCAGGAACAAAAACAGGAGCCGCTCTTCTATGTTTGTCAGCGTGTTTCTTGAACAGCGAGGAACTATGTAATAGAATTTGCCGAGTCTGATCCCATAATTTCTTCAGGTTGGCGACATGATCATCAACCGACGGTATCCCCTGAGAAGAGGAAACCGAAGGAAAAATTGAAGGATGAAAGCCATAGTTCATGAAGAAAGGGCTAGAGCGAGTTGAATCGCAAACAAGGTTATTGTGTGCGAACTCCGCCCAAGGAATCAGACCGACCCAATCGTCCTGGTGTTCGGAAACAAAGCAACGCAGATACTGTTCGATCTTTTGATTAGTACGTTCAGCAGCTCCGTTAGACTGAGGGTGATAGGCAGAGGAGAAGTTCAATTTGATGCCCATTTGAGAACAAAAGGATCTCCAGAAACGTGAGACAAATTGAGAACCTCTATCAGAAACAATCTCTGACGGAATCCCATGTAGGCGAAAAACTTCTCTCGCAAAAATCTCCGCCAATTCAGGAGAAGTCGGAAGTTTAGGTAATGGCACGAAATGGGCCATCTTAGTAAATCTATCCACCACCGTGAGAATAACAGTCTGTCTTTTGGAAGCAGGCAAATCAACGATAAAGTCTATGGACAAACAGGACCAAGGTTTCTCAGGAATGTCCAAGGGGTGTAACAGGCCACATGGGGATGCATGAGGTAGTTTAGTCTTGGCACAAGTCTCACAAGCTGCGACGAACTCCTCAATATCTTTTCGAAGTGAAGGCCACCAGAAATCCTTGGATATCAGAGAGTATGTCTTGCGAATACCAGGATGACCAGCTATTTTACTTTCATGAAAACATTGTAAGAGCTCCAGATGAAGTTCAGGAGGAACAAAGTTTCTTCCCTCAGGAGTGTTTCCGGGAGCTAGATGTTGTGACTTCAAGATCTGGTCAAGTAGCGGAGAATGAATTTTGAGACTGGTATTAGCAATAATATTGCATTTGGGTACAATGGAAGACAAAAGTGGTTCAACTGAAGCAGAGGGTTCATATTGGCGAGATAGCGCATCGGCTTTAGAATTCTTTGACCCAGGTCTGTAAGTCAGAACGTAATTGAAATGGGTAAGAAACAACGACCAACGAGCCTGCCTGGAGGACAGACGCTTGGCCTCTCCGATATAGGACAAGTTTTTGTGGTCTGTCAGAATGGTAACAGGATGTAATGTACCTTCCAATAAATGTCTCCATTCTTTCAAAGCCTTGATAACTGCTAGTAATTCTCTGTCACCAATGTCATACCTGCTTTCAGTACCGGTCAATTTTTTAGAGAAAAATCCACATGGATGTAATGGTTTATCAACACCCAACCTTTGAGATAGAACAGCACCTAAACCAGTCTCTGATGCGTCTACCTCGAGCAAAAAAGGCAGAGAAGTGTCAGGGTGAACTAAAATTGGAGCGGAAGCGAAAAGCTCCTTGAGAGTCTTGAACGCAAGGAGAGCTTCAGTAGTCCAATTCTTAGTATCAGCCCCCTGTTTGGTCATGTTAGTGATAGGTGCAATAATGGAAGAATAGCCCTTAATAAAGCGCCTATAATAATTGGAAAAACCAATAAATCTCTGTATGGCTTTAAGACCTGTGGGTAAAGGCCACTCTAGAATGGATTGGAGTTTATCCGGATCCATCTTAAATCCCTCCCCAGAGATCACATAGCCGAGAAAGGTTACCTGAGTTTGATCAAAGCTACATTTCTCCAACTTGCAGTACAAGCCATGCTGGAGAAGCTTGTGCAAAACCCTCCTGACTTGCTTGTGATGAATCTCAATCTCACTAGAATGAATGAGTATATCATCCAGGTATACAATGACGCACTCTTGCTGAAATTCCCTAAGAACCTCGTTTATCAGATCTTGGAATACCGCTGGCGCATTGCATAACCCAAAAGGCATGACAGTATATTCATAGTGGCCATATCGAGTATTGAATGCCGTCATCCACTCATGTCCCTGCTGGATTCTCACCAAGTTATATGCCCCTCTGAGGTCTAACTTGGTGAAAATTGTAGAGCCCTTCAAACGATCGAAGAGTTCGGTGATCAAGGGAATCGGGTAGGCATTTTTAATGGTTATCTTATTCAAGCCTCGATAATCAATACAAGGTCTCAAAGAACCATCTTTCTTTTTAACAAAAAAAAATCCAGCCCCGGCAGGGGAGGAGGACCTCCTGATGAATCCCTTGTCTAAATTCTCGTGAATATATTCCTCTAGGACTGAGTTCTCCTTTATAGATAATGGGTATACATGACCTCTGGGAGGCATGGTACCAGGGAGTAGGTTAATTTTGCAATCAAAGGACCTGTGTGGGGGTAAGGTATCGGCTTTCTTTTTGTCAAATACTGCCTTTAAATCTAGATACTGGGGCGGAATTTGTGTCTCTGTAGGATTGTCAGAGGTATTCGATGTATTAGTTAATCCAAGAGGTAAGACCTTCCGCAAGCATTTTTCTTGACAATTCTCTCCCCACGAAACTATCTCCCCTGATTCCCAATTAATAATAGGGTTGTGTCTCCTCAGCCAGGAGTACCCCAGGACTATGGGAATAGACGGAGAAGAAATGAGCATTAAGGATATATCCTCTTTATGCAGGATGCCAACAGTCAAGTTAATCGGTATGGTCTCATGGAAAATAACAGGTTCAAGTAACGGTCTACCATCGATGGCCTCGACAGCCAAAGGTGTCTCTTTTAACTGGGATGGAATAGCATGCTTGGCAGCAAAACCCTGATCTATAAAGCTCTCAGCAGCTCCAGAATCGATTAGTGCCATAGTCTTAACTACTCCCTTCTCCCACTTTAAAGAAACGGGTAACACAAGCCTGAGCTCCTTGTAGTTGTGAATAGAGGACAAAGTAGAAACACCCAAGGCCTGTCCTCTAGAGGAACTTAGGTGCGAGCGTTTCCCGAACGATTGGGACAATTTAGGCGTAAATGACCCCTGACTCCACAATACATACATAAACCCTCCCTTCTCCTGTACTGTCTCTCCCTTTCAGTGAGATGAGTACTGCCTATCTGCATAGGTTCAGGAATACGTAAGTCTTCGAACTCAGAGATTTGAAAGGTAGGTGCTAGTTTAAAGGAGGGTCTACGGGTCCTATCTCGAGTGTTCTGCCTCTCTCTTAAGCGTTCATCAATACGAGATATAAAAGAAATTAAATCCTCCAAATTTTCAGGGAGTTCTCTAGTAGCGACCTCGTCAAGAATTACATCTGATAACCCATTCAGAAACACATCTATATAAGCCTGTTCGTTCCACTTAACTTCTGCCGCCAAGGATCTGAACTCTAGTGCATAATCCACAAGTGTTCGATTGTCCTGTTTAAGGCGCAACATTAATCTAGCTGCATTGACCTTTCTGCCAGGAGGGTCAAAAGTTCTTCTAAACGCAGCTACAAAGGCATTATAATTATAGACTAGTGGATTATCATTCTCCCATAAAGGATTGGCCCATCTCAAAGCTTTTTCAATGAGCAGAGTAATAATAAATCCAACCTTTGCTCTATCTGTAGGATAAGAGCGGGGTTGTAATTCGAAATGGATGCTAATCTGGTTTAGAAAGCCACGACACTTCTCCGGTGACCCGCCATAACGTACTGGTGGGGTAATACGGGAAGAAGCCCCTACAGTGGCTACCTCTAGACCTGAGACTGCAGGAGAGATAGAAGGAGTACGTGTCTCCTCAGGTGGATTACTAGCACGGGACAAAAGTGCCTGTAGTGCCAAAGCCATCTGATCCATCCTATGTTCCATGGCGTCAAACCTGGGATCCGAAGAACCAAGCTGACTGTTTGTACCTGCAGGATCCATTGGCCCTGTCGTAATGTCAGGATCGGGACAGGGATCCAACACGCAGAGTACAAAGAGTGGAAAGGTACGTATACCGGGCCTTAGAATGGCCGGACTAACGTACCGAGAGTAAAGAATAGTCAGAGACAAGCCGAGGTCGAGGGAACGAGAAGACAGATAAGCGAGAGACAAGCCGGGTCAAGGGATAACAGAGAGACAGGGTAGTACAACGAGCCGAGTCAAAACCAAAAGAGCAAACTAGAATACCAGAGCACTGAGTGACTAGACAAGCTAGAACCACGACAGGGCAATGAGCTGAAGTAAGGAGTAAGCTTAAATACCCTGGCTCTGGATGGAAATCACGCCTCTGACAAGTACCGATTGGATATCGGACACTTGAGTGACAGATTGCTCGTGATAGCGTCATGACGTCACGTATTGAGCGTCCTGCTAGAAAAGGACGTGGATTCCTCGCGGCCGGTGTTTAAGTGACTGGATGAACCGCGAGGAACGGAGGAAACAGCTCGCCTGGACGGATACACCACCAAGTCTCTACCTCCCTTAGAGGTAGAGGCCTCAGGTACCCTGACAGGTAGGCCCCGGTACCTTTGACGCGGCGTTTCGTGCCCGATTTTTGTATAAACGGCATCGGTGGAATCAGCTGGATGTCGGGAGTATTTGCCCTCCTCTCGTTTTCCCCGATGAGGGATATTTTCGTGTCTTTTAGTCGTTTTTCCGCACCCGATCGTCAGAGCTGCTGGGAATGGCGTCTTTCCCGCTTCTCCGCTAGCTCCGCCCCCCGTTAAAATTTTAATTGCCAGAAATTGGAGATCGTCTATTTCTTTCCAAAAATCTCTCTTAATTAAGCAAATTAGGTTCCAGGTGACAATGGAAAAAGGTCTAATAAACAACATAGGACTTCTTTCAAAAAAGAAAGAAGAAGAATTGTTCTCTGTACTATTATCAAAGC
This sequence comes from Pelobates fuscus, assembly GCF_036172605.1. Classification (NCBI taxonomy): domain Eukaryota; kingdom Metazoa; phylum Chordata; class Amphibia; order Anura; family Pelobatidae; genus Pelobates; species Pelobates fuscus. The sequence goes on along the minus strand of NC_086320.1, from coordinate 357,396,225 downwards.
TCTCCTAAATATAAGGCCAATTGTTCTTAGTAACGGCTTATCTGTGGGAATCGATTGGCCACGCAACTATTAGAAACAACTATATCAACTTTCGGCCACATATATATCTATATATATTTATTAGTGTCAAAGGTGATTTCGAGACATATGGTTTATCGCAATTGGTATGTGAGGTATTTGCTAGTCTGTGGATAGAATTTTGATACGACATAATCAGCAACTCTCTCCTGCTCTGATGGGGTGTGGGTGTATTTGTTTGTTTAATCATTTTCGTCTGTTTTTTGTTTTGTTAAATTCTAATATTATTATTGCCATTGGATATATCATAACTCCGATGTATTATTTATTGATACTGAAATCTGTGTTATATATTCATTGTTATGATACTCATACAAAATTCTTAATAAACATGTATTAAAAAAAAACAAAAACCTTCCAAGCTTCCTTCGACTTTGTAGGTCAACATCAGATGGGAAGTTGTGTAGTGTGTATCTCAAAAGTATTGTGAATCCTATGTAGGTGATCAAGTATGTATTTTGTAATCGAATGCCGCAATACGTGAGAAATTATAATGTTTGCATATTACCCTCACTGTTTTTACAGGAGTGTATTTAATACTTATTTTTTTATGCTCTCTCGATCTCAAATTGATTTTCTCATGCACAGCTCAGTTCACATGCAGCTGTAACATGTACAACCTAATTTGGCCGCAATGTGAACAAGATGGGTATTTGGCTTTTAGTTTCTTGTTCCAGGATTTTTACATCTTTTTTAACTTCCTTTCTCATGATTATTTTATCTGTGATAATCAGGAACATCCCTTATGTGTTTCTCAGACATCTGAGAGAATTGGACCTCTAAAATATGTCTGTTTCTCATTTAAATCTGTGTGTATTGTACACGCAAACATTGCTGACAGAGGTGTCAGTATCTATCTATATCTATTTCTATCTAGCTATATATCTATCTCTCTATTTATCTATCTATCTATCTATCTAGGCCCGGACTGGCCATCGGGCACACCGGGAAAATCCCCTGTGGGCCGCGATGTCAATAGGCCGAGGCCAGCAGGGGAGGTCACAGGATCTCCCTGGTCGGTCCATGCATGGCCCGCGCCATCCGCACCCTGCTGCATTCCATGACGGCCGGTGGAAGGATTAAAGATCTCCCTTAGCGGCCCACAGGCAGTGTAATGAAGTGGAGATCGGAGAGGAGGACCCGGAGGAGCTCTATCTTGCAGCTCCGCCGGGTTCTTCTCGTGAGATCCGGAGCATTGCCATGGCAACGCTACGGGTCTCGCGAGAGTGAACTGTAGCCCCACAGGCTAGAGTTCACTCACCACTAGGACCACCAGAGATGGCAGCATGGTCCCCCCTCCCAGGCTAAAGGTAAGAAGGGAAGGGGGATATAATGCTTGTTTTTTGTTTTTTTTATTAAAAAAATAAATATGTATATATTGGTATTAACCTGCCTCCCCCAACACACAATCCCTTTAAACACAAACACACACCACCTTCACACAGCATCCTAACACACACATCACCCTCACTCTCAAACACACACACAGCACCCTCACACCCACAGCAACCTCACACACATCACCCTCACTCACACACACTGCACACCACACACACTGCACCCTTACACACTCAGTACCCTCACACACAGCACACACGCACACACACACGTTACACCTCACACACAGCACCCTCATGCACACACTGCACCCACACAGCATCCCCACACACACTGCAACCCTCACTCACACACTATACTCCTCACAAATACACACTGCCCACCTCACACATACACACTGCAGCCCCCCAACACACTGCACCACACACACACACAAAATTCTTCCAAACATATATGTATATATGTGAACTGTAGCCCCACAGGCTAGAGTTCACTCACCACTAGGACCACCAGAGATGGCAGCATGGTCCCCCCTCCCAGGCTAAAGGTAAGAAGGGAAGGGGGATATAATGCTTGTTTTTTGTTTTTTTTATTAAAAAAATAAATATGTATATATTGGTATTAACCTGCCTCCCCCAACACACAATCCCTTTAAACACAAACACACACCACCTTCACACAGCATCCTAACACACACATCACCCTCACTCTCAAACACACACACAGCACCCTCACACCCACAGCAACCTCACACACATCACCCTCACTCACACACACTGCACACCACACACACTGCACCCTTACACACTCAGTACCCTCACACACAGCACACACGCACACACACACGTTACACCTCACACACAGCACCCTCATGCACACACTGCACCCACACAGCATCCCCACACACACTGCAACCCTCACTCACACACTATACTCCTCACAAATACACACTGCCCACCTCACACATACACACTGCAGCCCCCCAACACACTGCACCACACACACACACAAAATTCTTCCAAACATATATGTATATGTACTACAGAACCCCTCATACACATACTGCACCCCTAAACACATTAAATTCCAGATACAAACTAGATCACTTACCCAACTCTGGATCATCTACACATATGCACACACTAGATCCCTATATACACTCTGAATCCTCTATACACACACACACACACACACACTCACTAGATCTCCTATACACACAATAGATCCCCTACAAACACACACTGCACCACCTACATACACTACATTTCTGACATACACACTCTGGTTCCCCTATGCGATCCCTAGATTCCTTGTAAGCAAACACATACTACATTCCCTAAACAAACACTCTCTACAACCCCTACACACACTACATCACCTATACACACACACTACAGCCCGTATACACACACTCGCTACATCTCCTATACCCACTATGCACCCTGTACACACACTCTCTACAGCAACTAGACACTCATATATTACATTACACCACAAACACAACATGACTGAAACCAACCTATTAACACAATACCATACCACAATTAGTTCACTCTACACACACGCAATCCCATAAGCAGGCTCCAAACACATGCACAGTATTCTTTCCTGGCATTTTCATCTCCTGGTATCCCATTTATAGAGACACCAGAGACAAGTTTCAAGCAAACACAACGCAAGCATGTTATTAAATTTGCTTGCGCTGTGCAGAACAAATACAGGGCCTTTTTTCTCATGCTAGAGCTCTTCAGCAGAGCTCTGCACATGGTCTGCCCTGGAAGAGCATTGAACCAAAATGCTCACTTTGAGACGGTGCGTGCTTGTCATTGGGGATTTTTTTCCCCAGTCTGGCCCTGTATCTATCTATCTACCTACCTATCTACCCATGTATCTCAACTAGCTATGTTTTAGTGTAGCATCCCATTGACCTAATTGTTACACTATGGAAAGGCAAATTTTTGTAAACTCTTGGCTTTATGTTTTCTAAATGGAATTAATATGATATCAAAATGTGTGAGAATGGGAGTATGCAATGCATGATGTCTGTACGGCAGAATGTGGTCAGTTAGAAATACAGGTTTTTGTGTACGGCATGGGTAGCTATAAACAAAGATATAACAAGATGGCATGTTTTATAGCTGTGCTGTGTCCACATAACCCCAGAAAACAATGGAATTTTTTGTTGAGAGTAAACTTGATGAAGACTCCAGGAAAGGGCATATCAGGGCAATAACCTCTAGCTGTATTCAAATACCTACGAGAAAGACCCCAGTGGCGTGATAGGTGTGTATTGTGTAGCCAAAGGCCAGGAGGGAAAAAGCAAAGACAGCACCAACCAAACATAAGGTTCCCATGAAATCAAATGGAAGTCAATAGTATATCTAGTGAACTGTTGGGTCAGTAGTTTAGAAGGAGCCAAGGTGAGAAGGAGAGGAGATAGAAGGGAAGTACCATCACCCACCCTGGAGATCTCAAGGAAAGGTTGTTATATATGATTATGCTGCATGAGTTATATTTGTAAATAGAATTATAGATATATTAAAGTTTGTTTTATTGTTGAGGATTATTGTATAGTAATGTGTATTGTTTGCATTTTGGATTGTTTTAAGTGTACTGGATAAGGATAGTTATTGTAGTTTGAAAAACACATAAGCCTTCATTGAATATATCTGAATACATATCTAGTTTGCATTGATGTGTATTTGGATGTATCCATTGTAGAGTAAGTTGTAAGTCTCAAGCACACAACACATTTAGAGCCCCATTCCTACTATTCAATCCTTAGTATAGTCTTTAAAATGTAAGATCATTTTCTCAAAAGCTTCCCCAGTATACTCTAACAATCCAGTTGATGATGGATAAATGGCTGCTCCCTAAAGAAACCATAATTTGCAGTCACATTGCGCTTATTCCATCTGATTGGGAATTTGTTCTCTGTTTTCATTTGCCTTTAAGAGGACCTTTTAATATTTTATTTTAAAGAGTGTGTATGACTTACAGAATATTAATGATTGACTCTCTGAACTCTGACTGTCAGGCTCACAGAAATGGAAAATCACACCGCATCGTGATTTTTGGTCATTACGAGGCCTACTTCACAATATGAATCCTTGATTTCTTATTCCAGGTAAATTTATATTCTGTGCCGGAACTTTTGTCACAAAGAGCACTTCAAGGACCGATGAATTTCTATTTCGTACCTCGCTTGTTAATCATTAAGGCACCACAAATTTTAAATCTTTCTAAAACACAGAATGCTAGAGAAGAAAATTGAGAAAGTGAACTCAACTGTAAGTCCTACAAGGTTGATGCACTTTTACACTGCGTAAATTCAGTCCATGTGTCGAAGGTTCTCTGCTTGGAAACAAAGTCAACTGGAGCATTTCGAGTTTATTTATTTTTATTTGCAGAGTAGACCATATAAATATTAGTGTTGGATGTTTTTCTTTACAAATTGAATGTCTCAGGAAATGTCATCAGAAGAAGTTCTCTTCTAATAGCTAATGAACACAGATCCACATTGTTCTACTATATAATAAAAGACGTACAAAATCCCCATAGGTGTTCATGGGTTTGCCCATTCTAGTTCTTCTTTAAAAAGCAACAGGCATGTGGGATCCTGTCACTTAGGTATTATTGGGTCATCAGGTGATAAATCAATCAAAAAGCTTTTCTTTGTCTATCCACCTGTGCTTTGAGAGTCGGGAAATTTGAGGAGCAGCAGTAGAAACATGTTTTAAATGAAATGGTCTCCATTTCAATTGTGAGAACATATTACAAGGCCTTGTCACTAAGGCGACCCTCTCTGCAAAATGATTTGTACATTGAATTCAAGGACTATCTCATTAGGCCAATTTGAAGCAAATGAAAACCTAAAAGGAAATTGTAACTCCATGTCTGGTTGATATCCAGGACGTGCTGCCTACATACTGTCTAACACCCCAGAGAGAGAATATTGCTAAGACCAGGATCAAACCAGTGGCTATATTTCCCCCAGTTGTCCAGGTGTTAATGGATAGGTATCTTCCCTCCTTCCTAAACCCCCTTCCAGGCAGATATGGACCCTCTGCCAAGTCATCTCCTGAAACCGCCTTTCTGTTACAAAGATACCAGAGGATCAAGGACCAAATGATTAAGCACTCCTCTTGAATGGGTCCTAAGATACTGTTACAGAGGCCCTCACTAACTAAGGCCAAAAACGTCATCAAGGGAAAAAACAACACGCCAATTACAATTATTTATATTTTGCCAGCATATTCCGCAGAGCTATACAATAGGTAAACAACAAAACATATTCTAACAAAACATGTATGACAGTAGGTGGAAAGGGCTCTGCCCAAATAAGCTTACAATCAAAAGCAAAACCACCACCTTAAAAAACAAACAAAAAAACACTCTATTTTGAACAAGAACTAGACTTTATATCAAGAATTTATCAAAACGAGACAGGGGCTTCTCCATCCCCAACCTCAATCACCTTGTTTCTACCATTTTATGTAAGCAACAAAAAAAATATTGAATACGTTTCCTACTTATTTATGCTCATTGTTAGAATTATCAAACAATGGCCACAATTTAATTGGTTTGAATCAACTTTGGAAATTATCACAATCTTTTAGAAAAAACAACAACTTTTCAAATGATATATGTACAAAAGTCACCATTTAAACCTATGATCATTTTTGTAGATTTATCGGCCTCAATTTAATATATTTTTTATAAGCTTTGCAACTGATTTAATAATTGTATCTACAGAAGGCACCAGATAATTAATTGGAAAAGTTTTTTTTTCTTTTTGTAACAGATGCCTCGATTTAATATTTTTTAAATTATGTAATACTTTGGTATTTTTTTTATATATTGATGCATTTTTAGTAAATATTATTTTTTTTTTAATAAAATCATTTTGAAAGCTTATTCAAATTATTAGATCACCTGAAAATCTAATCCGAATCTATTAAATCCCGAATGGAATAATTTCCGACTCTGATTCAAACAAATGAAATCAGGGCCAATGTACTTTGTTTGTAGCGTGTAGCGTGTTTACTCTTATATCAAAGCTCTAACTAAAAAAATACAAAATTAATCATCATGGGAATACCCTTCTATGGCTGTAATTCTAACAATAATTGTGGCCACCGTTAATAGGTAAAATCCAGTTAGATGGAGAGAATGGTTTATGAATTAATTAATTATAAATAATTTCATTGTGTCAGGAAATCTAGCATGAGAAAATCAACATATAAATCCACGATTCTATTGCCAAGACCTCTGCAACGCATTAGTTCATAACTTTGGATTTCTTCAACGATATAGCCAGATCATGGGTACTTAGCGTAGAATATTATTTTCAAATTACATTCTGGTAGCAATCTCAGTGACTCCCTAGAATATTAATAAATGTATATTACCATTGGTATTTATTAGTTTAATTAGTGGGATCTGTTAGAGTGTCAACAAAACATGTTGTAGACACAACATGAGATAGAAAATAAAAAATATAGGGAACAATCCCTTAACCTCCAAGATGCCATTGAAGATAGGGGATACAACAAACGAGGATTGCAAACAATAAGGGAAAATGTAGCAAAGACAGAGAGGAAATCTCTCATTTCGTATAAGTAAGGAAAACAGAACAAACATCTGGAAAGTCCACCATTCAAATTCCAATTTACAATAAAAAAAATATATAAAGGATCTTAAATAAAGTTGGCCTATTTTCTGTGAAGATGTAATTCTACATTTTATACTCTTAGAGAAACCAAGGTTTATATGCAGGGGAGTAAAGAATTTGATGTCCAGGATAGTCAATAGTGACAATTAGATTAGAACCTAAAAAAAAAAGTCTTTATAATTAATGGATTTCATGGATATCTCAACTGTCGGAATACAAAGAGTACAAAGAAAGTGACCACTCAGATAAAGACCAAAAAGGGGCACATAGAATAAAATCAGTAATTGCATGCTTTACTAAGAACGTATTCTACCTGCTGAGTTGTCCCTGTGGTTTAAGATACACTGAAAGAACAACTAGACCTCTAAACATTAGAATACAAGAACACATAAAGAATAGCAGAAAGGGGTTCAAACAGCACAGTGTATCTTTACATTTAAAACAAAGCCAAATACACCAGTAATGCAGAAGTTTTAATTTTTTTAGGAATAAAAAAGTACACCAACCCAGAAGAGGTGGAGATTTCAATAGGCAGCAAAGAAATTAAATGTATTTATCATTTTGACATTCCTGCACCCATATGGACTCAACATGGACTTTAAAATTTGGCATTTTCTGGATTAAAGGCAGTTAGGCTTTTCTAAAGATTTTTAGAATTGTATTTATTTTTTCCTTTTAGAATGTGATTGTAAAGAAATTACAACAGATTTGTAAAACATTTTTTATGGAAGGTTTTTATAACTATTTACATATATAAGAGGTACATTTCGGACCAAATGTTATTGAATTAAGGAGATGGAAAAGTGGGGCGAATACACCATGGGCTTTTAGAACTTGAACCGAAATGAGGGTTGGAAAGTAAGTGTGCTCCCTTGGAACGCAGAAGCGGAAATTTGCGGAAAACAAGACCAGAAGGCATGTAAGACGCGGAACTGAAAACATTGGATTTTAACTGATAATTACATTTCAGCATATACTGACTGAGGAAGACAGTTATAAATGGCAACACGCGTTTCAGACATTTAGATATTGGTTTTACCTGCAGATGGCATACTTTTTTTTTAATTCTTTATTTTTGTTGTGCAAAGGCGGTTACAGGCATAAAGAAAGTGCCACAACAGCACGCAAAAATTGGGTGACAAGATTATCACAGTGACATTGCATAAAAAGGTGCACATTTTTTGTTTATGTGTTGAGATAAGCTAGAGATGGCAGTAATTTCAACAAAGTTAGAGAACGTGTGGCATATGCTAAGAAAACATTATGATAATAACATGCTCTGGAAATATAACTATAGCGTAGTGAGAATTAAGCTGGCTTAGCTGATGTGGGGGTACCAGTTGTCTGCATGGGCTTAGGTGGCCAGGGATGAGGGTTTGGAGCCGGGTGGTTGTATTGTATCTTCTTACGCTGGGGCCATGTTACGTTGGGGTAGTGTTTCCAATCCTCCCTGTGTGTAGCGCTAGTGAGTGGTCTGGTGTCCCCATCTGCCGTCGTCGAAATGGCCCCTATTACCCTGGGGAGAGGGGGGGGGGTCTCTAGGGAGCTATATGTGGGTGGCCGTAGAGTGCCCATGGCTACGTGTACTAGTGTTCAATAGCTAAAAGCTGCAAAGAAATATGCTTAAAACAAATCAAACAATTAACTATTAAAAGTTCAACAGGTTGTCAAGTTCAGCAGATATAGCAGTTAGTGTTGCTGAGGTATGGTGGCTGGTTGGCCAGATACTTTTTGGGTTGCCTCAGGTTTTGGCTGCTGCTTTGGCTGCTATCACGGCTCGTCTGGGTACAAATGGTACCACTGTTGCAGGGTTCCAGGTGGGGCCTTGTGCCTGCGCAGAGCTGGACTCCTTGGGGAGATGAGGGATCGGTGGGATTCCCAGTGTCGGCAGCAGTTCGTTGGCCTCTTGCACGTCTCTGATGGTGTGGGCCGTATTCCCGTGATTGATTAGTAGCATGCGCGAACCTCTCCAGTGATAGCTGATCTGATGCTGGCGTAGGAGGGTTGTAAAGGGTTGGAGCGTGCGCCGCCATGCCAGAGTGGATCCCGATAGATCCGCGTAGAAGGATAGCTGCATGCTTTCAAATGGGTATGTTTAGTGGTTACGTGTGGCCTGCATTATTGCCCTCTTGTCTCTGTGGTTTTGAAAACGCACCAGGAGGTCCCGTGGAGCTGTTTGCGGGGCCTTGGCTGCTCGTGGCAGGCGAAACATGTGGTCTATAGGCACCATCTTGGCTTGCTTGGGCGGCATAAGCGTCTGGATCAGTCTCCGCAGTGTGTGTGGGAGCTCAGACTCGGGTATCTCCTCTCTGATACCTCGGATTTTAATGTTTTTTGCCACGGCTCTGGTCTTCTAGAGTTGCTATGCGCTGTTCAAAGGTAAGGTGCTGGTGTTTGAGGTCCTGGACCGTTTGCTGTAGGCGTTGTGTGTGATGCTTGGTGTTCTGGGAGTCTGCCTCCAGTGTGCCTAATCGGCCCGTCAGGCCCTGCAGGTCTGTTCGCAGTTGGGCCATGTCGGCCTGTATGGATAGCCGGAGCTCTGCCAGGAGGTCTTTCATGACAGTTACGGTCACTGGTGAGGAATCTGGTTTCGGGGGGGACTGGTGGGGCGGCTTCCCCGCTAATGGATGCTCCATCTCCCCCTCTGTAGTGAAGTCATCGGACACTTCCGAGCTGTAGCCGTCGTAGGTGGCCATGTTTGGGCCTTGGGCGCTGAGCGCTTGCTTCCACATGTCCCCTATGCTTTGGTGTTGCCGTGGGTTGTCTGGCTTTGGCTTTTTAGATTTGCGGCCCATGTCGTTTGCGGGCGTCCGCGGGTCGGTTTAATGACGGTTTTGTTGGGTTAAGGTTCTGTTAGTGGGCCCAAAGAGTTTGTTCGCTGCGGAGCTCGCTTAACGTGCGGCCATCAGATGGCATACTTTTATCCATTTTTTTTTTTAACATTCTTTATTTTTGGTAGTGCATAGCATGACAATCGGGTAAACAAAGACATTTCATAACGATATAATTATCAATGTACTGATGTAGAAATAGCAAGAAATGGCAAAGTACTGCACTTTTTTTGTATAATAAGGGATTTAATCATGTCAGTATACAACATATTAAACATGCTTAGGTGAGATACATTTCAATCAATAGAGAGGGAAATAGATTACGGCTATAACATGCTGTGCTAACTGAAAGATTTAGTAATAAAATAAAATATATACAAAAAAAAAGGCTAAGAAAGACCACCAGGACAATAGTGTGATTATGTGAGGAGTAGTAGGGGCACATTAGGAGGCAGTGTTATCCCAGAATAATGAGATCAACTGGCAACAGACTCAGAGAATTAGGCTAGAACTGGGAGTCCCTGGCTAGGAACCGAAGGGATGGGGGGGATGGGTCCCCCCAGGAAATTATGCGAGGGGACAGGTAATGGAGAAATCCTATCCCAGTTAAATTTGGCATATATAGTTTTGCAGAGGCAGCAGACAGTGGACTGGGCTGACGGTTATTTTTTGTAGCGTGGCAGAGCGCCAGTAGCTGGGCTGCCCGGCACCAGAGCAGGGGCGCGCCAGGGAGCTATGCAGGAAGAGAGTGCATATAGAGTGGAGTTCCCTCACTTGCCCCTTCCTGCTCTGGCGCTGGGCAGCCGAGCTACCGGCGCTCGGCCACGCTACAAGAAATAACGGGGAGGAGATGAGCGCTGTGCGCGACCGGCGCGACCAATGGAGGCAGCTAGTGCTGCCTTATGGTAGTGCCGGCCCTGAGCAGGAGAAGTGTGCAGAGCGCGGCGGCAGTGGAGCAGAGCAGAGAACATGCAATGGAAGTTCAATTGCTATTGCTACACTGTCTGCTGCCACTGCAAAACGATATATGCCAAATTCATATTACCTGTCCCCTCGCATGATTTCCTGGGGGGGATGTGTCTCCCCCATACCCCCTGGTTACTACGCCCATAGATCCTCTGTAGTATTGCGTCAGAAGGAAGCTGTTTTTTGCTCTCCATAAGTCTAAAGGGTAATCCAGACGTGGACCCCTTGCTCACGGTGCCTAGAGAGATATCAGCTATGCCTTACTGATGATGCCTAACAAGGCTGAAACAATCGTCTGGGGTTGTTGTGTCTCTTGTGCAGAGGGTACTTGCTGGCATTTCAGATCTGGACTGCCCGTATGGGTGGGACCAGTCTGATATGTTTCAGAGATGTTCCTTCTGTAATGGCACAAGATGAGCTAAAGCCAGCTTGAGTACTGAGCGGGAACCCACCGAAGGGCAGGCTATTTCAGGTGCTGCCCGTTCTCAGTATTCTCTTGCAACCTGTTTTTTGCTCTCCATAAGTCTAAAGGGTAATCCAGACGTGGACCGCTTGCTCGCGGTGTCTAGAGAGATATCAGCTATGCCTCACTGATGATGCCTAACAAGGCTGGAACAATCGTCTGGAGTTGCTGTGTCTCTCGTGCAGAGGGAACTTGCTGGCATTTTGGATCTGGACTACATACAGAAATGTATGTTTTATCCATGCAATGCTGATTACCTGGCCCACGGGTCATAAATCTAAAAAAAATTCACCAGACAGAAGAACAGTGCATCGGCAAAACATTGCCAAATTAAATATGGTTTGTTCATGACTTTTGTCGAATTTTCAAAGATCATCTATTATCATTGCTTGTCTTTCTGCTATTTGCATATTTCACAGAGCAAAACAAAAACAATTGGAAAACAAAACACAATCTAGCTTGTTTACTGCCAGACTACACAGTTCATTTTTTTTGCACAAAACTTTTCATATTTATTTCTTTGCTGGTAGGTAGCCAAGCTCCTCTGAATCTTGATAGGCTTCGGACATGTAGCTATGTCGTCTAATTCAATCCTTATGTGGTAGAATTTATATTATCCGATAATGTGTTTTTGTAGCTGTGCAACTTAGCTTTGCCCGGACCACATCCCATGGTAACCTCTTAATATCTCCAAAACAAACAAACAATAAAAATCCCTGGAAGGATTGAAATGTTTTGTAAAACCTTATTTTATCAAAATATATATTTTTATCGTCTTTGTCAGGCGAACGCATGCATTGCCATAGACAATATACCGTTATACCCATGTATTACACAGTAATATATTTGATTTCAAATCTCCTATTGTTACAACATATGTTTTGATCATTCCCTTATTGAGACAACATAATTGCCTAATTTAAAATAGATAGCGCAGGTCCCTTTGAGAAGGAATGTAATTTCACCGTGTGCTGTCTTTTTGTATGTGTATTTCTGTTTGACTGACAAAGTACACTGCCAACAAGCAATTTCACTGCTTCAAAGTATGAGAAAATTAACACTATCTTATGGCGTATAAGTACTGAATGACCGGAGGGGATAATCATTTGAAACTAGCTCAGTAAAAATAAAAAAAAATACGAACAAAAAAAATCCAGCTTTCTAATATTAGTCAGGTAGAATTTTCTACCTTATCAGTACCTGCAGATGTAAACACAAGCTGATAAATACTATAATACTATACCAGAGGGTGAGATGAATCTGGAATTGGGATTAGGAAATATAGCTTAACAAATGCTGTGTGCAATAGTAATGATGATAGCACAAAAAAAAAACCAGACAATAAATAAAGATTTCGATTCAGACATAACCTTCAAAGTGTTTTCGGCTAAGAAAAACAGCGTAAAAAGGGCTCAACTCTTTTAAGAAATCAGAACCAAGCAATCCGATTTGCAAGCTCGGAAGATTTTTTTTTTTGTTAGTTTTTTTAAAGCAGGGCTGTTTTTTTTTATATTTAAATCGTTCGTATGTTTAAAGATTATTTTTCACTGTAATATGTCATACTTTAACCACATTGTCTGATTTAATCTGCAGTCTCTCGTGTTGTTTAATAATCGGATGCATTAGCAAAAGGTAAATGTAAATATCATGAGTCTTTATCCTAATCCAAATAGGTTTTACTGTTTTTCGTAAATGTATTTGCAAAGCAGGTGGTTCAAGAACACACTTCTTTGTCCATAACTTTTGTCAGTAAAGCTAGAAATGATGTCAATTCAGAGTGAGGTCATGCATGGTTACCATAGTAACAAAGGCCTAGGTCATATAAGAGCCAAAATTCAGTTCCGGGGGGAAAAAATTACTCCAAATAATACTTTTTAATATTATATATATTTGATTTCCTGCCTTTGGGCAAAATAGGAATCGTGATGGGAATACAGAACTTTTCCCCTGTCAATTCATTTCAAACATTTTAATTTAGATAATAAATGAGTTATAGTAGTCCTATGTCTTTAACAGTGCACGTTTATGTTAAGAAAGGGGAAATAAAATATATTTTTCTAATGATTACAGAATCAGTGGTCACAGCGTGTGGTGAGGGCAGTACAAAAAAATTATCATACATAAAAATATATTAAAATTCAAATAGAATAGCAGATGAGTCTCTTAATGCAAAGATAAAAAAAAAGGCTATAAATAATTAAAATATAATTCACACTTCTATTTGATTGTTTAAAATATAATACTAATCAAGAAACTTGTACGGTTTTAAATTATAACTGTTGCTGCAAGAAATTCCAATGTTCATCCATCAAGAGATTTGGAATTTTTAAATCACAGTACTTGTGCTAATTGATCCCAGCCTGACATGTGTTTTGCCTGTGAATCTGGCATCATCAATGACCCCATAGATTAATAATATCATTACCGTATTACTATGGGTAAAAAAATAAAAAAATAAAAAATGTAATTACGTCTATTGTAAGAACAGAGGTACAGAACACAGAATAATTATTTAAATTAATGGAAATGCTGGATAGTTACCTTTATGACAAGCCTTGATCTGTAAGTATGGTTTTACATTAAGTTTCAGGAATATCTATAGGTATATAAAGTTTATTAACTATGGCCACTTTTAATATTTTTTGATACGCTTTCCAAATTCTTTAATATCTTTGGATACACTTTTAAAAGGATTTTTTTTTCAAAATATTAAAATCTAAAAATATATATCATATATGAAACAATAAATATGTTTCCTGATAAGAAATTATTTTAAAAGTTTATTAAATCATTTCGAAATTTTATCCGACACATTTAAATCAAGGCCTATATGTAGTGAAACCATGGCCTCAATTTTTCTTATATTTGAATAAGCTTTTCCAATGATTTTATATTTTGATATTTTTTTGATCTATTGATAGATTTTACTAAAACAATATTAAAACAATATTAACAAAATAACTCAGTAACCTATTTTAAATTGCAATATAGTGTATAACAAAATAAATTAATTAGACCCCTCCCAGTATCTATAGGGATCAAGATAGGGGAATTACGGTCATGTGCCGAGGGGACACCCTGAAATAGCTTATGGAACCAATGTTGGGTTGGGACCAAGAGGTTAAAAACCACTGATCTTTCAGTTTTATTTACATATTGAGGAAAAAAAAAAAATACAATTTTGTGCAAAAAAAAACCACGTAAATAATAATTGTTGCTCGAGAAATAGTTTTTAAATCTTGTATGCATATGCATGCTGTGGTTTTTGCTAGAAAAATGTTGCCTTGCTTAAATGTGCAGTACGTGTGCTCATTATGCCCATATTTGTTTACTTTTTAAGGTGCGTTTTAAGACTCTGTACTTCTCATAGAGTCATGTTAATGTTGTAAAAGAACCTCTACCTATTTAAATATATTGGGTATTTTATTTTTTCTATTTAAAGGTTTATTGAGATTTTCAACAAAGAAGTCGAGTAATACGGGTCATTAAATTAAGCCTAATGAAGAACAATTAGTATAATACGAGGTATTAGTATAATACGTACAGAGATGTAATTGTGGCATGTGATAAAGATAGCCCGGTAACAAGTAGATCATTATCTCTGAGAGTGAATTTGTCTGCATGAGAACTTTGCACAGCGTTTTATGGTGTTTCTGTAGTGTTGCATTTTGTTAAGGTTGGCAGTTGCTATGGCCTTGGGATTTGGCAGTTGCTATGGCCATGGGATTTGGCACCTGTCCATGGTTTTCTGGACAGGTAGCTGAGTGCACAGCTTGGAGTTAACTTTCTTTGGTTCAGAGGAGATAAAAGGATAATGGTAGAGGGAAATAAAGTTAGTGAATAAAATAGGGACACAACAACCATTGCATCTTCTGGGTTGTTATTCTGCACAATTTAATTTAGCAAATTGCTTTGATAAGCCTGGAGCAGCCTCCATCAAGCCTGACCTCTGTCTATGTAGAACTGGGTCCATTCTCAAACTGGGGAATCATAACGTGAGTTGGCAGATTTAAGTAAAATCAAAAGAACAGGAAGATCCTTCTTCTTACTAGTTTGGCTGTGAATCTTGATTGACGTTTCACGGTATCACTTTTCAAATTATTACATGGTTTCTCTTGCTTTGTGTTTACTTTATGCCTCTTAGATCAATTTTCCCATTTATGAATTTTGTTTGTGTTTATTCTTTTTAATTACAGAAGATTTAGCTTTTATGAAGCAGTAATACATGTCTATGTCATGTGGAATAGTTGATGGGTAGTGGGGGTGGTAAGTAAAGCTCTCTTTAAAAAGACCCCCTATGGATTCTGAGCCGTGATGTCAGGGCTATAGGTTTTATTAGACACCCCCTCCTCCCCCCAACAACGCAATATGATTTTAACATCAATTCCTTTAATCCACAGAAAGTGAGTTCATAAAGCGTAAAACTAAATGCTGCTGAAAATATTGATCTTACCCCAAAAACTGTCAGTCAGTACATTATCACCCATAACCTAGAGTCCTAGACCCTTACATGTTCAGAGCATGCAGTCAGCCATAATATTGCATTCGTATCTACAAGTTCCCCGCCTTTGTCGCTCAACAATACACATTGATGTCTTTTTGGAAAAATGATTGTTCATCCATCTTTCAATCAAGGGTCAAAATAAAAGGATGTCATCTAGGCTTCAAAAAAGTTTTGTAGGTTCTTCTGTCATCAACCCACATCTAAACACATATCACCTCTGCTCCATGGTCGTAAAATCATCTCCCGTATAGCTGCAATGCCTAAAATTATTTATCATGTAACGTTAGAACACAACATGACCTCCTTTATCCTAATATTGCTGTTGCAATTCTCTTCTGCCTTTACAATTCATTAACTGTGATTTTTTTTTCCAATGACAGATAACGGGGCTGACCCCCATTTATTTTTCCATTCTTCTCCCAGCCTCGTCTGCCTTCGCTTTTCCTCATATCTGCCTCACTTTTTAAATTTTATTTATTCCTTATTTTTCTCATCTCTACTTGTATAGTTGTTTCTATTTTACTGGGACACCGGTTTTCACAAGACTTCCTCTCAAAAGACATTTACAGCGATAGCCTGGAGCCACTACGTACAGTCATTTGTGTTTCCTTTGAGTAATCTTTATCTCAGCAATGTAATCTACACTCTCCGCGTGTGCTACATTTTATACCTTACTGGAATTCATGGCTTCTAGATATAGTTACTCTGTGTTGTTGACTGGCAAATAATAAACTTTAGTTTGAAAAGAGAACAAAACAAATCTAACAACTTGGCCCTTGGGGTCTGTAAGTTTATTTATAAATCACTTAAAGCATTTTCTTTGTGTCATAAAAGTATAGAAATTGTCCGGTCACTGAGATTATCCAATGATATTGTAGATTAAATCATAATTATAAGACAATGGCAATATGCTGTTAGAGGTAGTGAGGTGTAGATAGCATCTGTATTCATTTGTCGTATTAGGGATAGTTGCAGGACAGGGCCTGGAAGGTTTATTTTGAGCACTATGGAATAGGCTTTCCAGTGGTGAGATTGCTGTAGGGCATCTTTATGTCATGGGACTCTGAATCCTCATGTTTCAGGCACAATTAATTTGCAATGAGGAGAACATGGAACTGGTCATTCCCTTGTCCTGATACATTTAGTAGATGGTAGACTGAGAGACCAATGGACTGGGCCCGTTGTGACCCCTCAATGTTTAGAAAAAACGGTTCAGGAAATGTTGACAGATTGTCCGGCCGGCCCCCAGTCTGTTGAAGTGTGTTCTGCATAGTCCTAGTGCCCGCTGCACAGTGCAATTGCTTCTAATAATGCCTAGGGACAGTTCAGAGTTGTCCCCAGATGTGGAACACCAGGAAACTAAAGTGGGATGATGGTACAGGACACCGAAAACAGGAGTGTCCCTATGAAAACTGGACTGTCTCACCGAAAGCGGGACTGTCTCACCAAAAGTGGGACTGTCTCACTTAATACAGGACAGTCCTCCAAAAGTAGAGAATATTGAGAGGTCTGGATTATAGAGAACTGGTTATACCAGTAAGAAAGCAAGTCTACACCAGAGATCACAACTGAATAGCAAAAAAGGTACCAGGCACTGCAAAAGTTACCTTACTTGGGTGAGGTAAGTGCTTATAGGAAACACTTGTGACCTTATCATCCTATGTCAGTGTTTTAACAAACGAACATACACCTATATTGATGCAAGAATAACGCCTGCAAAGGTTAGAGCAGAAAATGACCCCTAGCCAGGACCTCAATTAATGGAGCAAATTTTCAACTTCTAGTGTAAGATTTTGTTGAAGGAAGAGGGTATCAACCACTGAACTGCCAGACTTAGCACTGACCTGACAGGTTTTGTGACAGTCGACTGTGATTGCTTTGACATCGTTAGTAGCTCATTAAAACTAAGCCATAATACCATGCAGTGTGCACAACTGTGATAGAGCACACACAGTGATGGGGGATGTTATGTAATTTACAATTATTTTGATATATTAGTATAATCCGATTACAGAAAGGTCCTGTTTAAAAGTGCTTACAATCTATGGTAGGTGGACAAGTATTTCGCTAGGTGTCCTGCCCAAGGATACTTACTAATAAGGTTGTCTGACCAGGATTAAAACATGAGTTTCCTAGTTCTAAGGCAGTGATGCTACCACTCTAACCAGCTGATACAGTTAATTAATAGAAACATAGAATGTGATGGCAGATAAGAACCATTCGGCCCATCTAGTCTGCCCAATTTTCTAAATACTTTCATTAGTCCCTGGCCTTATCTTATAGTTAGGATAGCCTTATGCCTATCCCACGCATGCTTAAACTCCTTTACTGTGTTAACCTCTACCACTTCAGCTGGAAGGCTATTCCATGCATCCACTACCCTCTCAGTAAAGTAATACTTCCTGATATTATTTTTAAACCTTTGTGCCTCTAATTTAAGACTATGTCCTCTTATTGTGGTAGTTTTTCTTCTTTTAAATATAGTCTCCTCCTTTACTGTGTTTATTCCATTTATGTATTTAAATGTTTCTATCATATCCAGCATATTCCACAGATCTGCACAATTGGAAACAAGACGAACATTGAATTTATACATGTACGACATACGGGAACAAAAGCCGAGAAGGACCTTGCCCAAACAAGCTCACAATCTAAATATATCTATAACAATCTACCACATAAATAATTAGAAAATTATGTTATTCATAAATTCACGGCAAGACACCAGACCACTCTCCAATAAATGTCTTTCTTTGGCTGCTGAAAGTTTTTTCGATGTGCTTGTTATGTAGAACTGCAAGCAACAGAAGTTATATTCTAAGACTTTTATAGACAGCCCAGATAATGATTAATATAGCTGTGCCCCATTTATTTACTCATGCAGAAAACATTGTATTGGCAGATTTTTTTTTTTACTGAAGGTGATAAAAAAGGAAAAAAAATATATCTGCCTTATCCAGAGTAATCAATATGGAGTTGGTACCACCTGCGGATGCTTAATCTTCCATTTCAGAGACAGATCAATTTTACTTGTGTTTGAATTATATATAGCAATATCAAATGGAAAATGTCATTATATGCATATTGTATCAGAATGTCTAGATATCTTTGGATTTTATAGAGAAGATCATCAAAAAGCCGAGATATTAAATTGAAATGACACATAATCACAGCATGTTGCCAAGGTGGTGGGATAATGCACTCCTACCCATTGTGGATTTCAGATCTGCAAAGATATTTTGTTTATGTGCATTATGTTCTCTGATTTGGAATAATACATTCTCATTGTTGTCTCTTCTCCTGTGTCAATAAACGTAATCATTTCTGTCACATAAACACAATCTGATATCATTGAGAGTTTGCACGTTTGAGGCCGTTGTTGTTTATTTTAACTTTATTAAAAGTGCAGAAAAGTTGGTACAGTCAATGTTCCGTAGTAAGACCCAAAGCATTCCATTTGTCCAAAAAATGATTAAATTTTAGCTTCATCCCTTCACTTCATCCATCACACTTTCCCTTTTAAGATCATGTAGTTCCAATAATATCCCACACTATATAGGTCTAGCTATTGCTATACTTAATATTAACTCCTTAACAACAGGACTAATTATAAGACATGTGCAAATGTCCGAAGTCCCGAATTTCGGAAGTGTCGAACCGAACCGAGTTGCCGAAGTCCCGAATTTTGGAAGTATTTTTACTCAATAATCATGGAGTATTGGCACCTTAAAATACAAAAGTTGACACTTAAAGGGACACTATAGCATTAGGAATACAAATGTGTATTTCTAATGCTAAGTTGCTCTAGTTATCATTAAGGTGACCTGGCCCCTGTTGCCAGGGTTAAAATGATGAGCTTTACCTATCTTTTCCTCCTCGCAGCGCTGGCCTCCGGCATTCCTCTCCGCATTATTGGCTGAGATCATTGATGGTCTCAGCCAATCCAATGATTTCCCATAGGAAAGCATTGGGATTTTAGTGCACATGTGGAGAAACGCTGTGCTGCGCCAATCAGAGGGTCTCGTTGAGACCATCAGACTGAAATAGTGAAGTTTTATCCCACCATTTCGGTGGAAGAAAAACAGCTACTATAGTCAGGTTAACCCTACATGAAAATATTGTCATTCAAGGAGAAAGGCAGTGTTTTCAGCTACAGGGTTACAATGGGGTAGGGGGGGACAGGACGTCCATATCACTTCAATAAGATTAAGTGGTCTGGGTGCTTTTAGTGTCCCTTTAATGTTTTGAATATGTTATTCACGAGTCTATGGACTTATCACTTGCCTGGCTCCTGTAACAATATTACATTTTTCTTGGAATCTGTATGCGCAATGTTTGAATAAGAAACGGTGCACATACATAAGTGCAGAAATTTGCTGCAGGAGGTATAACTCCACCTCTGGCAGCGTCATTACCAGTCAGTTCTATGAATAAAAGGTATTTGTCATCAAAATGCATAGCATGCTTCTGCTGGAGACGTTCGATCAGTGGTGGGACAGCCCCTCCTCCCTGTTGCCCAAGTCCTCCGTCGGTGCAACCTCCATCTGAGATGTTACTCCCTCTGTGGCAAAGGAGAGTGATGTCACCGGAGGAGGACCAGGCTGCACAGAGAACTTGGCCTCGGTGTTGGCATCTATTGAGTTTTGTCTTTTTTTCAGGGTGTTGGGTACCTTGTCAGCAGGATTACTATAAGAAAAGCAGCAATATATTAAAGCCGTGTATTTGGTTGGAGTAACCCTTTAAGACCTACATAATTTTTGTTTAATACCAAAATAATGCAAAAAATATAACAGGTAAAGTGTGTTGGACTAAACATAACAGAACAAACCAATGCTAAGATCCGTAAAAATGACAAGGTCAATTGACTGCATGTGTTTTGTTTTACACTTTAGCTCAATCGATATTTTCAATTTCCTCTAGTTACCATCTATTATTTTTTTTGCCTCTGGCAGTCAAGAGGTTAACACTTGTTCGAATCACAACTAATAACATCTAATGAATAGTTGAAACACAAGCCAGATTGCGCGGCAATGGATGTTAATCAAAATGTAAATGTATCTAAAAAACCCTGGGGTTAATAGTAAAAGCCACAGACAAATTGTAAGTACTGTGATGTCTTGCTTCAAAGATAAGCTGCACCTCTAGAAATCCTGCATCAACTGACAGAATGAAAATAATTGTTTTTTTTTCCTCATAAATTTACTTATGGGAGAGCTAAGGAAAACCAAAGCAGACCTCGCACGTACCCCATTAAACAGATTTGTGCACAAAAATTTTGAGGTGATTTGTCCGCTTAAAATTCTCGTTATTCAATACCAGAATGAATGAAACTCACTTGTAGATTCCATAGGCATTGAT
Organism: Pelobates fuscus; assembly: GCF_036172605.1. Classification (NCBI taxonomy): domain Eukaryota; kingdom Metazoa; phylum Chordata; class Amphibia; order Anura; family Pelobatidae; genus Pelobates; species Pelobates fuscus. The sequence goes on along the minus strand of NC_086320.1, from coordinate 357,375,013 downwards.
TCGTTTGACGATTACCAGAAATGTAATTTGGACAATACCATGTCTATTAAATACCGCTCTAATAATTAGCTAGGGTAACTTCTGTGCTACAGTAGAAAAATGTTGTAGAAAAAACAGTAAACAATTTGTGTAACAATACACACTGCAATGTGTACTGCTCATGTTTAATTACAAAAAGCCTCTGTCAAGAGAGCTCCCACATCATCTTCTTCCAAATTTCAAAGACCTAAAGGACTAATCCAGGGGCAAACAAGGCATTTGCCTTGCGCGGCATTTTCGAGGGGGCGGCAAAGAAAGCCGCCCCCAAATGCCCAAGGCAAATGTCTTGTTAGCCTTGCGGCTAACAGACATGCTGGGCGGCGCTGGTGGACGGCTGGCGAGGGAGCACTTCCTCTGAGCTGTCTGCTCAGCTCCCTCGCGCGCCGCACAGTGAGGCTGGGAGCCGGAATATGATGTCATATTCCAGCTCCACCTCCCAGCCTCACTGTGCGGCGCGCGAGGGAGCTGAGCAGACAGCTCAGAGGAAGTGCTCCCTCGCCAGCCGTCCACCAGCGCCGCCCGACCGCCCAGCAGCCACTGGACCACCAGGGAGAAAGATGACCCCCCCAGCATTCCCAAAGGTACGGAGGCTGGGGGGGGGGGTTAAAGTAAAAAAAAAGTGTTAATGTGAGTGAGTGTGAGTGTGTGTGTCTGTTAGTGAGTGTGAGTGTGTGTGTCTGTTAGTGAGTGTGTGTGTGCGCCTGATAGTGAGTGTGAGTGTGTGTGTCTGTTAGTGTGTGTGTGTGTGTGTGTCTGTTAGTGTGTTTCTGTGAGTGTGTGTGTCTGTGAGTGTGTGTGTCTGTTAGTGAGTGTGTGTGTGTGTCTGACTGTGTGTGTCTGTTAGTGTGTGTGTCTGACTGTGTGTGTCTGTTAGTGTGTGTGTTTGCCTGTGAGTGTGTGTGTATGTTAGTGAGTGTGTGTGTCTGCTAGTTTGTGTCTGCTAGTGAGTGAGTGTGTATCTGTTAGTGTGTGTCTGTTAGTGAGTGTGTTTGTCTGTTACTGAGTGTGAGTGTGTCTGTTAGTGTGTTTGTGTTTCTGTTAGCGAGTGTGTGTTTCTGTTAGCTAGTGTATGCGTATCTGTCAGTGAATGTGTGTGTGTGTATTTAGAATGCGGGGCGGAGTAAAGGTTGGGTGGGGGTGGCGCGCGGGGGGGAGGGGGGCGCCTGAGTTTTGTCCTGCCTAGGGCAGCACAAAACCAGGATACACCACTGGACTAATCTACTGTATTCCATTTTATATATGTGTAGCATTAGCCTGAAAAAAGACATTCATACGTACCCAGGGCCGGACTGGGGAAAAAATTCGGCCCGGGCATTTTTTATTCACAGCGGCCCACTGAAAAGGGGGCGGGGCCAGATAGGGTGTGTTTTGTCATCCCCAATGACAAGCACACCCCATCTCAAAGTGAGCATGTTGGTTCAATGCTCTTCCAGGGCATGAGAAAAGGGCCCTGTATTTGTTCTGCACAGTGCAAGCAAATGTAATAACATGCTTGCGTTGTGTTTGCTTTAAACTTGTCTCAGGGGTTTCCATAATTGGGATACTCACGGTATCCCATTTATGGAGACACTATGTGTTTGCTTAAATGGAATCTAGTGTGTGCATAGGGTATCCAGAGTGTGTATGTCAGAAATGTAGTGTGTGTGTAGGTGGTGCAGCGTCTGTGTGTAGGGGATCTAGTGTGTGTGAAGGAGTGCGTATAGGAGATCTAGTGAGTGTGTGTGTGAGTGGTGCAGTGTGTTTGGCGGCTGCTGTGTGTGTGAGGGGTGTAGTGTGCATTTGTGAGGAGTATAGTGTGTGTGGGAAGGTGCTGTGTGTGTGAGGGTGCAGTATGTGTGTGTGAGGGCGCTGTGTGTGTGGGCGCTGTGTGTGGGTGCTATGTGTTAGGGTGCTGTGCGAAGGTGATGTGTGTGTGTTAGGGTGCTGTGTGAGGGTTCTGTGTGTGTTAGGGTGCTATGTGAGTGAGGGTGCTGTGTGAGAGCTAGGGTGCTGTTTGTGCTAGGGTTCTGTTTGAGCTAGGGTGCTGGGTGAGTATGTTAGGGTGCTGGGTGAGTACGTTAGGGTGCTGGGTGAGTACGTTAGGGTGCTGGGTGAGTACGTTAGGGTGCTGGGTGAGTACGTTAGGGTGCTGGGTGAGTGTTAGGCTGCTGTGTGAGTGTTAGGGTGCTGTGTGAGTATGTTAGGGTGCTGGGTGAGTATGTTAGGGTGCTGTGTGAGTATGTTAGGGTGCTGTGTGAGTATGTTAGGGTGCTGGGTGAGTATGTTAGGGTGCTGGGTGAGTATGTTAGGGTGCTGGGTGAGTGATAGGGTGCTGTGTGAGTGTTAGGGTGCTGTGTGAGTATGTTAGGGTGCTGTGTGAGTGTTAGTCTGCTGGGTGAGTGTTAGTCTGCTGGGTGAGTGTTAGGGTGCTGTGTGAGTATGTTAGGGTGCTGTGTGAGTATGTTAGGGTGCTGGGTGAGTGTTAGGCTGCTGTGTGAGTGTTAGGGTGCTGTGTGAGTATGTTAGGGTGCTGTGTGAGTATGTTAGGGTGATGGGTGAATGTTAGGGTACTGTGTGAGTGTTAGGGTGCTGGGTGAGTGTGTTAGGGTGCTGGGTGAGTGATAGGGTGCTGTGTGAGCATGTTAGGGTGCTGTGTGAGTATGTTAGGGTGCTGTGTGAGTATGTTAGGGTGATGGGTGAATGTTAGGCTGCTGTGTGAGTGTTAGGGTGCTGTGTGAGTATGTTAGGGTGCTGTGTGAGTATGTTAGGGTGATGGGTGAATGTTAGGGTACTGTGTGAGTGTTAGGGTGCTGGGTGAGTGTGTTAGGGTGCTGGGTGAGTGATAGGGTGCTGTGTGAGCATGTTAGGGTGCTGTGTGAGTATGTTAGGGTGCTGTGTGAGTATGTTAGGGTGATGGGTGAATGTTAGGGTGCTGTGTGAGTGTTAGGGTGCTGTGTGAGTATGTTAGGGTGATGGGTGAATGTTAGGGTGCTGTGTGAGTGTTAGGGTGCTGGGTGAGTATGTTAGGGTGATGGGTGAATGTTAGGGTGCTGTGTGAGTGTTAGGGTGCTGTGTGAGTATGTTAGGGTGCTGTGTGAGTATGTTAGGGTGATGGGTGAATGTTAGGGTGCTGTGTGAGTGTTACGCCGGGTCCGCTTCACCAGGCTGGCTCCCTCCCTCTCTCTCCCAGCCGGCGGCCGCATTTAAGAGCATGTGGGCCGGTGAGGGAGATCTTCGATCTCCCCACCGGCCCTTCATGCAACACAGCGGGGCCGGCGCTCGGATAGCGCCGGCCCTGCATAGACCGGCTGGATCTCCCCGGCCTCGGCCCGTGGCCATCGCGGCCCACCGGGCATTTGCCCGGTTTGCCCGATGGCCAGTCCGGGCCTGTACGTACCACACATTGCTGTGAGTTGTATTTCTGTGGATCTCCTTGACACACTCATACACAGAATGTGTTACTGTGAGTTTTGTTCCTGAGGAATTCTTTGATACACTCTAAAACAACTTATTAATATTGAGGAGCTCTGTGATACTTTAAGGCTTACCGTACACATTTCTGTCCTTTTTTTTTAGTGCTGTGGATTCCTGAGATACACTTGTGCACACCATCTATCACCATTAGATATTAACGTGGACCTCTGTGATACACTCGTGCACACCATCTATTACCATGAGATGTTAACATGTAATTCTGTGATACACTCGTGCACACCATCTATAACCATGAGATGTTAATGTGGAATTCTGTGATACACTCGTGCACACCATCTATCACCATGAGATGTTAACGTGGAATTCTGTGACACACGTGCACACCATCTATCACCATGAGATGTTAACGTGGAATTCTGTGATACACTCGTGCACACCATCTATCACCATGAGATGTTAACGTGGAATTCTGTGATACACTCGTGCACACCATCTATCACCATGAGATGTTAACGTGGAATTCTGTGATACACTCGTGCACACCATCTATCACCATGAGATGTTAACGTGGAATTCTGTGATACACTCGGGCACACCATCTATCACCATAAGATATTAACGTGGACCTCTGTGATACACTCGTGCACACCATCTATTACCATGAGATGTTAACGTGGAATTCTGTGATACACGTGCACACCATCTATAACCACGAGATGTTAACGTGGAATTCTGTGATACACTCGTGCACACCATCTATACCCATGAGATGTTAACGTGGAATTCTGTGATACACTCGTGCACACCATCTATCACCATGAGAGGTTAACGTGGAATTCTGTGATACACTTGTGCGCACCATCTATCACCATGAGATGTTAACGTGGAATTCTGTGATACACACCTAGTTTGTTGCAAAATTGGAAGCGCTTCAGGCTGGGTTTGTTGCCTTCTTTTGGATCAACAGCAAAAACATATGTGAGGAAGTCTGAACTTGATGGACGCAAGTCTCTTTTCAACTATGTAGCTATGTAACTATGTAAGGTTCAGAGCAGGATTAACCATAAAATAACCTTAGGCCATCACCGAGGTCCTAGCAGTTAGAAAGGGGACCCAGAACTATGAATTTACTTGGCTCCACTCTCTTTTGAGTTAAATTATGACATAGATGATTTTAGTCCCATATTTCATGGATTTAGTGATGACGAAACAGACTGGAGCCTGGTATCACTAGATGTGTAGAGCGTAGCCAGTGCAACTCAGGATTCCATTAAGTGTTTGGCGCAAGACAATGACGCTGGTTGAAAATCATTCTGTTCCTGTTTTCCATGTTGTAAACTTACCAGTGGTTCCCATGTTCACTCAATTCCATCATAGCACAGCATTTACATTACTGCCATTTCATACTTTAGTAACTTCTCTAACTAAACACTGTATGACTCCCGGAAACACCGAGCCGCAGAGAGCTGAAAGTCAAATGAAAAAAATTGACGTTTAAGAGGCCACGCTATGCAGCATCTATGGTGGTGATGAAAAATATTTTGAGCTCAACACTTTTTGGCTTTTTTTTTCATGTTGTGCAATTCCTTACTGTACAAATTCATAATTTTTTAGATGCACATAATCAAAGTCATACTTCCTTTTTCAACAACAGCACCCCTCTGAAAATAAAACAACAAAAATATGAAAAAAAAAAAATCAACAACAAATGTTTGTCGTTTCCCTGAAGCTTTCTCTTAATCACTCGTCTCCACTGGTTACATTTTGTATGACATTATTTTTTATTGCCCAGCAGGGCCATTTCAACATTAGTGGTGGGGAGAGTTACCCCGCTGATTCCTCTCCCTTTCAGCTCTTTGCCATTTCATTACGCTGTGTGTGGCTCTGCATACGTTGTTCAAACAACAAGACCATAATAATAAAGGTATTATGCCAATTACATTTTGCTTGCTGCCTTTTTTACACGACTTAAATGTTGTAGGAAAGTGCTGTTTTGTTTTACATATTATGGTAGACTTCGGTTCGGTTGCCAATTTTTATTTATTTAACTGGTAAATAAACCCACAAAAAATCTCCATGAGCATTCGTATTTATTATTCGAAAGTTTTTTTTTGGTTATATTTAATTTAAATAATGTTTATATACAAAAGAAAGCAAATTCACCCAAGTTATGGAATCCCACCCTGCAGTGTAATTAAATTGTAATGGCAAATCTTTCTGTATTTCTATTCTTTAAGAATAAAGAGAAAGAAATTCATACTTCTATATGCGGATAAAAAAAAAAATAGCAAACACACAAAAAAAAAAATAACGATTATGTAGTAAGTATAGATAACATTGTATAACATCACAAAAAAAGATTTAAATCATACAAAAAGTGCAGGTATTGGAGGGTGGTACTTCCTTTATGCTCTTAGATGGGAACTTAGTTATAATTACTTTTGGTTCCAGTATAAATGATTGATTATAGCTTCTATTCACAATAAGAGTTCTTTTTTTTCTTAGGACATGTTTCCCTTGGGGAGATGGCTTCCTGTCAATCACTGAGTCGTACAGTATTTTTTTTAAATGTCTTTTTTAAAATTTTCTTTACTATGATTTCAACGGAACTCTCAGTTAAAAAATAATACAGGAATTCTGTATTATTGTTCTAGATAATGTTTTGATATCCAAATAACAGTGGCCCTTTATCTAATTCTGCATTTTTCCGTTCATTGAGAAGCAGTATTTTGAATCCATTGATTTATTTAATGAAATCTTATATTTTGCACACAATGTTGGGTTTGTTTGACAATACACATATATGCCAGGAGTAAGACTAAACACAAATCAATGTAGTATACAATGTTGTGAGTACGGAATTCCCTCATGGGTTTGGTTTAAAATAAATAAACCATCACTTTTTTTTCTTCTTTATTTTGAGTGTGCCATCAACAAGGCAGACATGCTTGACAAAGACATGTCCGCAATAATATTCAAAACCCAAAACAGTGAGAGGGATATGATACATGTCAAAAGGCCTAGCACTTGTTATTATTTTTAGTTGGATAACGCAGAACAGGCTGTATTGCTTCAGCATCATGTGTACTCCCAATTTATTTAATTTATTTATGCCTTACATGTTATGGGTTGGGATACAGGTGATGCTAAGGTAGGTAAGAGATGTAAGCTAGTGGTCTGCTGTAATACCCTCAGCTAAACGTGGGGTGAGTATGTTAGCTGTAATCTAGATGCCTCTCATACCTATCAAGGGGTACGTTAAGGGGGAATTACGCTGAGTATTACGTATATAGTGTCTGCTTGTGGGAAATAGATAAGTAGTATAACATGAAAAAAAAGCAAATCTAAAACTGTGAACCAAAGAAAAACAAGAAACATATATGCTGCAGGGCTGCGTTGGACAGAACACAACACTAGAGTCCTCCTTTAGGGGGTAAGTCCCTGGGACACGTTGCCATTGCTCTGGGCACAAATGGGGTTATTCGGGCTACAGACCACGACTGACTGGGCGCTGCTGGGAATGATCTGGCCGGTATACCAAGCTCCTGAAGTAGGGTGGGTGCTTCAGAGAGGTGTGCAAGGGAGCAGGTTCTGCTGTCTTTTTCTGCTATAAGCCGATTCGTGCCCCACCTGTATGGCACCTCATGGTCTCGTAGATGCTGGGTAAGATGTCGAAGGTTGCCTCCACAGGACAGTGCGTCTGGACAAATCCTGGTAGAGAGTTAGCGTATTACCCTCAAAAATTGTGGAAGGGGTATTCCTCGCTGCCCCCATGACCAGTCCTCTGTCAGAGTCCCGAACAAACTATATGAGGACATCCCGTGAAGTGTCTGGGGTGGGCCTTGGTGGGTTTAGGCAAGCGGAAGCAAAAATCCACCACTACTTGCTTAGCTTGTATCGGTGGAAGCAGGTCGTACAAAGTGAGTCAACTCAAGACCCCCCTGATTTGGAGATTCCTTGCCTTGGTTCTGTCTTCCAGGGCTGCCATGCGTCTCCTTACTCCAACATTATTTTTTTGCAGTGTGCCTATGGCGACATCAATGGCTGTTTATGCTACCCTTGCGGCTCCAACCTCTCCCCTTGTGGCACTGCAGTTGCCTTTGGAAATGTGGACAGCCTTTTCAAGCAGGCTTTCCTCATCCGAGGAAACTGAGGGTGTTGTTTCCGCTGGAGCCATTTTGCGCGGTACAGGCCTATCAGGCTGGTGCAGGAGGGTTCTGATATCTCGGGAACCGAGGCTCATTTCGGGCTGCAATTTTTTTTTCTCCTTCCCCATCTGCTCTGGGGTGGAAGCTCTGTTTTCGGGTTCCTGGGTGTGAGGGAAGGTTGCTGATTACCGCAGAGTTTATGGAAACCGAGCGTAGCTCCCACTGCATGCTTCCGACTAGGCGGGTTGCTGGCTCCATCCCCCCAAACCATCACTTTTATGTCTGAAGATGGTCTGGGTGTATTACGACAGTGTACGTTCTTTCAAAAAATGCTGAAAAGTAAAAATTAAATACTGAACAAAAGGGAAACAAGGGGCTTACACAGTAAATAAAATGAAAATCTCAGAGGACAAGCCTCTGATGTGCAATATATTAAAGTCCAGTGATTGTCAATGTCTCAAGAGTCCTAAGATGCTATTTTTTCCTCTAATACATGTTTCTGTGTAATGTATTTTTATATTAAATGTTTTTTGTGCTACGACTAGGGTATGGATTAGGGCTAATCTGCTGTCCTTAAAGCTTGCTGAAGTGCTTTATGTGTCTGGGGTTTCATTTTTTTGACAGTTTATAAAAATGCTGACTTAAATAGCAATATGTACTTTTAGAACATTTTACCAAAACGGTTCCCTAGTTGTCAATCAGACATCAGACCGACAGCCTTTGTCATATAGCCCCAAATAAAACATGCATACGTACATGTTTCCTTTGGCAGTACATTTTCTCAATAGGGAAAAATAAAATAAAAAACCGATTTCAGTTGAGTGTTCCTTTACTGGCATGTTGTGAGAGCAGTGGACGAGACAGAATCCCATAGTCTCTGTATCCTCAGACCCTTCCAGTTTCAACAGAGACTGAATTACCGGCTGCTGCAAATAGCTTCCAGGAAATAACTCCCACTAATCTCAGCCTGGTTTACAGGTCACGGTGATTGTATACACACAGTTTGCAGTGTTCTCCAAACTTTTCTACACGACGTGGCCACGAATACTGTCCTAAATTTGACAGTAACTTCTGACTTCGTAGTCTTTCTCTGGGTGGCAAACTTTTTAGGAGAGGAGGGAACTATACCTGTATATATTATAGCGTATTTTCAGTTTTAAAGGCACCGTTTGCATTGAGGAAAAGATATCTTGAAACATTTGCCTATTCTTTGTCCATTGTTAACCAGGGATCCATATTACCATTTGTCTTACACGTCATTTGGTCTGGATTTCTGTACTCCCAGTCAGGTTGACGCATGTATGCACTGGTGTGGCCCTGTTATCTGGTCTTTGGCTGGTGGTCCCTTGATACACTGCTAGCCAGAGGGGCCACAGCGACAGACAGGCAAAAAACAGGTAGAGAACTAGAATCTTGTGTAAATCAAGATAGCTTCAACTTAATTGTTTAAAACAAGGCATCTTTTATACATTCCAAGACAATCAAATATGGCAAGAATTCTAACCGTTACTTGACACTCTAATAGTCAGTATCTTTATCCATTGGGTCCAGAGACTGGCATAGGAAAAGTAATAGTCCCTTCTTCCTAGTCGTTAAAGGATATTTTATCTGTTAATGAACTTAATTTCTCATTTAATCCATCATGTTGTGTTTTAACTTAGTTCTAACTGCGTATGTTGAAACACATCAAATAGATACTTAAAGGAACACAAATGTATAAACCCTATACTGACCCACCCTATCCTGTTAAAAACACTATTCAGAGTCTCCCCCCCCCTTGCCCCTCTTAAATTTAGCAAAAACTCAGCTTTATTTCAGCAGCACGCAGACCCGCCAGCACTGGTACTGCACCTGATCCGCCCCCTTGGTGGACATCAACATTCCTGTTGTTAAGCATTAAATTGGTTGGTATTGTCAATTCTGATGATCTCAGCCAAGGAGGCGGGTCGGGGGGTGGAGCCGAACACTGCCCTGGCTTAATCAGCATCTCTTCATAGAGATGCATTGTATCAATGCATCTCTATGAGGAAAGTCCAGTGTCTCCATGCAGAGCGTGGAGACACTGAATGCCAGTGCTGCACATTGTGCAGCACTGAGTCAGGAAGCACCTCTAGTTGCCATCTAAGTGACTGCTACTGGAGGTGTGCCTAGGCAGCAATGTAAACACTGCATTTTCTCTGAAAACCAAACTCACAACACATTTATATCTAAAATATATTGATTTCTTAATATCACTGCAAACATACATATAGTTTAGCAATTTTTTAGCTTGCACTGCTAGGGGAAATATATATTTTTTGATCGATGGATGCTGAGCAGTAAAACATCAGATCTCAGATTAAAACTTGGTTGTGGCCCTGTGTGACTCCTGTTAGTTGCCCGATTGTGGCAGCCATCATAGGACAATAGTAACTGGCAATTTCTTCTAAATAAACATCTAGTAATTTTCCACTGTGCAAAAAAAAATGGTTGTGTTTAAAATGGATGCCAATTCTAAAATGGAGGCTTAGTAGCCTATTTAATATACTCTTTGGTTTTTAAAGCACATGTGGATGTCACCTACCATGCAACGCAATATAAAAATAATCGGCAGATCATATACGGTACATATATTTTAATAAGGACATATTAAGTAAACATTCCCATAATTAGTAAAGTCTACATAATTCATATCTGTGTGCAACCATAAAACCTATTTAATTCTCGAGGATTAGCTGTAACTATAAATCTGTGGAATAAAAGAAATGAAAACACATTTAGTTCTGAGATAATCTGCTACATGAATTTCCATCAGAATTATTTCTTTATCGTAAAATTTCCTGTCTAGTTACTCGAATTAGCCTAATCCTAATGTTTGCCTAATTTATTTAGGATCACACTGCAAGAACTCTGGGGTCATTTATTCTGAATATAATGGATTTTAATATTTATGCTGAATACATTTAACAAAGCGCAAAGCAAATCCCAAAGTTAACAATTTGTTTAAATAATTCGCTATATACTCTATGGATTAGTTACATTTTCATTTCCTTCTCAATGTTTTCTCCTCCGTATAAAAATTAAAATGTTCGATTGTTATTTTACGGTTTCTAAATGTATGAAATGCACATATTTAAGGTTTTTGTTACGCTCACTACTAAATTGCTATTTCATACTAAAACGGATATATTTAATATATTTTACAATCTGAGCAATTAGCCACTAGAACCAGCGATTCAATGTGCACGTACGGCAAATGAATAAAGACATATAAAGAATTTTACTTAGTCCGTAAACTTACAGATGGCCGATTAATAGTACAAATATAGTGACACTTTTCAAAAGATTTTCATTTATAAAATCATGCATCATTTTCAACCAAGCTTCTTACAATCTGCTTTCTATTGTAACAGCTGTGAGTTTGCATTTACAAAACGCCATATATTAAAGTATCGTGTTTCGTCTTTTAGCGCAAGTTTGGTAAACTCCATCAGGGCAGTTCATTCGACGTTAAGTTCAAATTAATAAAAATGCGTCACTCGCTAGGAATGTTAAGGTATTGCTAAGTGTGTTTCAAAGTGCTCTTTTCTCTAAAATTGTAATTTCTCATTAAACAATATTTATTTCTTTAAAAAAACTGAAGCAAAAGTATTTCCTCACTTGAGCCATTACAAAGAGAACCAATACCTTATTCGACTGATCATGTCCATAAGGGCAGTCCAGAACCGAAATGCCGGCAAGTCTCCCCCCTGCACAAGAGATACTGTAACCCCAGATGATCGTATCAACCTTATTTGTGCCTCGTCCGTGAGTTGTAGCTGATAACCCTATAGGCACGGTGAGCCCACAAATGTAAAAAGTTTTGCTCACTTGTGCCATTAAAGAAAGAGCCTGTATCTTTTGCATATGAGGCTGCTGCTGCCCTTAAGACAAGTTCCCTCTGCATGAGAGATACATCAACCTTGGACTGACTGTATTATTCATTGTATTCTTAAACAAGGCTTAACGTTCTTCTTTAAATCTAGGGTTTTGCCGTAATTACATATCACACTGAGAGGACGTGATGTATTTCTCTGCCTTTATTGATGTACATTAATTATATCACCAGTGTCTTCCAGCTATAATTTAATGAAGTGGAAGGTATCACATAGTAGTGTGTTCACCCATGTCTTTGAGGTTCATTTGCTAAAGAATATAACTCAACAGACAAAATGAAGCACTGAACACAGAATTTAATGCAATTTAACGTCAAAAAAACAGTAACTTGTGGTTAAAATACCCATTGTCTATAAAATGTTTTCCTATAGAATATTAGGGGAAAATAATCCAATTTAATGACTTTTATAATCCCTAGAATGTGACAAAAACTTTATATATATAAAAAAATAAGAACATCAGATCACTTTGAGTTAAATTGAGTAAAAGAGCCCAATAGAGAGTTTTATTCTAGGTTAGAACACCGGTCTGATGTCCTTACCTAGAATCAGCCATGAATTAAATGCAGTAGTACCCCTAATACCTTAGATGACAGCTGCGATGCCCAATCAATAGAAGGGGTCAGTAATTCCCCTCACAAAAAAAAATCGATATATTGGAGTCTAAAAAAACCTACATTTGCTGAAAGGGGATCAGTGAACAGATCTTCTTGTACTCCTCTGCATGTTAAAAGGAGGGGGTGATCAGTTACCTGGGATGAGCTGTGAAGAGGTAGAGATGAACAAATTATATGGTGGGCTACAATTTTCTGTGCCCCCTAACCTGAAACAAAAGGAGCAAAGGATGCAGTTATTCATAATATTTTGCATGTGGAAATAGGCATCAAATAACCCTTAATCCATGATACAACATTTAAAGGAACACCCTAGACCAGGGGTAGGCAACCTTTGGCACTCCAGATGTTGTGGACTACATCCCCCATAATGCACTTACACCCATAATGCTGGCAAAGCATCATTGGAGGTGTAGTCCAAAACATCTGCAGTGCCAAAGGTTGCCTATGCCTGCCCTAGACAAAGTAACCACTAGAGCTCAAACTCTTGAATAACTGATATCAACCAGGACTCTTCTTGGGGCTGAGACACCTCCCTCAGTTCAGCAGCATTGATAGTATGGAGTTAACACTCTCATAGTATCAGGCTACATTTTTTCACATCTGAACAACATTGATTGTCTGAAAGCACTGGGTTTAGCATTGCCCAATAGTCTCAGCCAAGTTGGAGCATTGCTATGCCAGTTGCCAGTTAGGGAAGCTCTTCATGTTCTCTAAATCCAGCCATTTACATTGTATCACAGAGCAGGTACTGCTAATGATGCCAAAGTGATATCTGACATTAAACCCACTCCAATGTCCCTAATAAGACGTCCCCATTAGTCCTCACAGTATTCACTAAGGAGATCTGTGGACTCTAGTTGGGCAAACTTTGGATCTCTGTGAGACTTTAGAGTTTTACAAACAACAACTATGGCCGTATTCTGCATTCTGCGAGATATATGGGATAAAGCCTAGTAATTAGTGATGTCGCGAACATAAAATTCTCCGTTCGCGAACGGCGAAGGCGAACTTCCGCAAATGTCGGGGCGAACCCGGCGAACCGCCATAGACTTCAATAGGCAGGCGAATTTTAAAACCCGCAGGGACTCTTTCTGGCCACAATAGTGATGGAAAAGTTGTTTCAAGGGGACTAACACCTGGACTGTGGCATGCCGGAGGGGGATCCATGGCAAAACTCCCATGGAAAATTACATAGTTGATGCAGAGTCTGGTTTTAATCCATAAAGGGCATAAATCACCTAACATTTCTAAATTGTTTGGAATAACGTGCTTTAAAACATCAGGTATGATGTTGTATCAATCAGGTAGTTTAAGGGTTACGCCCGCTTCACTGTGACAGACCAAACTCCCCGTTTAACGCACCGCAAACAGTCCATTTGCACAACCGCAAACTCCCCATTTGCACAAGGTTGGATACCAAGCTAGCCATGTCCCGTTCCTTGTCCTCACTGATGTCATTGAAGGTCTCTTCCTCCACCCAGCCATGTACAACACCAAGGGTCCCCGAAAGGTGACAACAAGCCCCATTTTTTTTTAAATGTACACTACTGTTACACCATATATGAGTTGCACTGGTGTGACACTGTGCCCTGGCAGGCCCTGAAACGCACACGTGTGAAGGAAACTGACTGCTATTATTTCACAGTCAAATTTCTATTTTTTTTTAATGTACACTACTGTTACACCAGATATGAGTTGCACTGGTGTGACACTGTGCCCTGGCAGGCCCTGAAACGCACACGTGTGAAGGAAACTGACTGCTATTATATTACAGTCAAAAAAGTTTTTTTTTTAAATGCAAGCTATTGTGACACCAGATATGAGTGGTGGCACTGGGACCACCTTAAAAATATTGGATATCGCTAAAAATCATGATCACTATATACTTTCTCTACAAACCTCTAAAACGAACCAAACTACTCATCCATCCGCTATACCACTTTATCCCACCTAGAACTAGTGACCAGTTAAAATACTTGACTCTTACTTACCCATACTCAGTCATGACACACGCATTTCACCACTACTCTCACTGAATCCCTCTGACTACGGCTAAATTCATCTTCTACACCAGAACACTACTCCTAAGATTGGGTTGTATCCATGTCTCGGGTCTTTCATTTAGAATAGGGGCAGCTTCGGTCTCCTTAACCACTGACACTCCAGTGCATATTATTAAAAGATTGGGCAGATGGAAATCCTCAGTCTACAACCGATATATTCCTCCTCCCGAGAAAGAAATGAGGAAAGCTTTTAAAAGTTTGGCTTTGTAAATTTGATGCAATAAGTGTGTTTTTTTAATACCTTTTCACCCTCTTTTCATGAACCCGATTTACATATATTACTAATATGTTTCTGAACATATATATTATATTTATTCACTCAGGTCCAATGATAAATGACTATGGGGGATAATGTATAATAAACACAGGTTACTGGCTATGGGGGGATAATGTATAACAAACACAGGTTACTGGCTATGGGGGGATAATGTATAATAAACACAGGTTACTGGCTATGGAGGGATAATGTATAATAAACACAGGTTACTGGCTATGGGAGGATAATGTATAATAAACACAGGTTACTGGCTATGGGGGGATAATGTATAATAAACACAGGTTACTGGCTATGGGGAGGATAATGTATAATAAACACAGGTTACTGGCTATGGGGGGGATAATGTATAATAAACACAGGTTACTGGTTGTGGGGGGATAATGTATAATAAACACAGGTTACTGGTTGTGGGGGATAATGTATAATAAACACAGGTTACTGCTTGTGGGAGGATAATGTATAATAAACACAGGTTACTGGCTATGGGGGAGATAATGTATAATAAGCACAGGTTACTGGCTATGGGTGGGATAATGTATAATAAACACAGGTTACTGGCTATGGGAGGATAATGTAAAATAAACACAGGTTATTGGCTATGGGGGATAATGTATAATAAACAAAAGTTACTGGCTATGGGGGATAATGTATAATAAACACAGGTTACTGGCTATGGGGGATAATGTATAATAAACACAGGTTACTGGCTATGGAGGATAATGTATAATAAACACAAACATAAAAAAAAAAAAATAAAAAAAAAAAATGAATGCAGCTTCAGAATTAATCTAAATTGTATGCTGTCTAGGAGGTGGGAGGGTCTGGGAGGCTGGAATGTGTCTGCTGACTGTGAGGTACAGGGTCAAAGTTTACTCAATGAGGACGAATAGGGGCGGACTGAACATCGCATATGTTCGCCATCCGTGGCGAACGCGAACACGGTATGTTCGCCAGGAACTATTCGCCAGCGAACCGTTCGGGACATCACTACTAGTAATACGATGCAATAGGAATTAATTGTTCAACCCTGCAGCTCATATATATTTTTAAGGAGCAACATTCACTAAATCCTACATTCACTTTCAAATTCCAATAATATTCAGCCTGCTGATCCAGAAACCAGGGGCACTTTCTCTGGAGTCATTAAGCTGACACAGAAGAATTGTCATGTCAGCTAATGGTGCTATGGAACCGAGCATAAATCTTCAATGTAGATAATGAACAACAATGTTAGAATAGTAAATCCTCCAGATAAAGGCTATTCTGCCGCTATATGCTGCTATCGAGGACTATGTTAGTCACTGCAATGATCCAGAATGGATTAGATGAACAGCTTGCACTATTAGAGGCCCGATAAGAATTCCAAATTAACTGTGAAAAATGAGACCAAGTCATTTGTATGCCGGTGATTCTGATAATGGTTGGAGTTCGTCTGATGTCTATACGTGTCTATACGTGTGAGCAAATTTTACTCAATAAAACAACTCGTCATCCAGTTATAATCTGGTTGTGTAGTTTAGATCCAGTGAACATTCTATTGAGAACATTGTGTTTTTTTTTATGATAAATGTATATGGAGTAAGATATGGAAATGGACATGACAGCTGGCTGTCAGCGAGAGAGCTAGCTAACAGAGAGCAGTAGGAAAAGGGAGGAAGGTAGGATACTTCTCATTGATTGGAAAGGAAGAAGGAACGATCAGTATCGTAGGGGGTCTTGGGGTTTATTTTTGGGCAGGTGCACATGTTAGGCCTACAAGATCCTCAATGCTAAATACATCACAGATGCCTGGTGTGTTCTAATTTGAAATAGACCTTAGTTTTGTACTTTCAGCCTGCAGTACCTGATTTGACCACTGGTGTGACTTTCTGTCACTAATCGTCAGAAGTCTCTACAAAACCAAACCCAGAACTGCACTCATCTAAATAGGAAATAAATAATGGAATAAAATGGAAATTTATTTCACAAAGTTTTTAATTAGATTTGGCAGGGCAAATTGAGAAGAAATTATGTAAAAATAACTACTGAACATATACTTAACGCTATTAACTGAAGAAGTTTATTTTTTAATCCCCCATTATTTATCCTGGAGTTTAGCCGAAAGTAGGCTCTATAGACGTTTATGACTATATTTAATTTTCGGGTTTCTTTCTGGATTATTGTATATTGGAAGGGGGACACTATATATATATATATATATATATATATATATATATATATATATATATATATATATATATATATATATATATATATATATATATATATATATATATATATATATATATATATAAGCTAAAACCAGCTTGAGAACTGAGCGGGGACCCACTGAATTGAGCTGCTGTCCATTCTCAGCACTTTCTTGCTCTCTTGCAACTTGTTTTTTGCTCTATATTTATATATTTATTAATTTGGACAATATATTCATTACAAAATATAAACACTTCATAGAGTTTTTTACTCATCAGTTTGTTCGTGGCCGTTATTTTTTTGAGAATGGATGTGTATTCCTTTTTTTTAGCTTGACTGTCCACACAGATCACTCAATGAGTGCAACTAATTATATATAAATACACCACACTCTCTCCACTGATTAAAAACAGCAGGAAAACCAATTAAAATGGTATCTTACTTATCTTCACTGAGGCTTCTCTTAATACGACGACTAAAGCTTCCTCAATTTATATATACGTAATATGGAATGGAAAATTACCAACGTGATGAATTTAAACAAGATCTTTTTAAAATAACATCTTTGTTTCAAAAGTAACAGTAGGGTTTCGTAATATTTCGAGATCCGTTGTACCTACCCATTAAAGAGTATCTAATGGCATTGCTGACACGTGCGTTTATATTTCTCGAATTTTGTTCAGTTTCAGCTATTCGGAATAAGCCATAGGTTTGTTACCTCGATACATTAAAATGTTTAATAACGCAGGCACTTCACTGCATATTATCTTATTTAGCCATTTATCTGGAAAATGTAGTAAACAAAAGTTAAAGCACTAACATTAAAGCTTGCATTTTATTTAATTAATATATTTATTTTTCCTTTTCCTTCCTTCCTTCCTACCTTTTCTTTCTTTCCTTCCTTTCCTTTTCTTCCTCTGTTCCGTTCTTCCTTTCCTTTCCTCTCATTTCCTTTCTCCGTTCTTTCCTTCCTTTCTTTTCCCTTCATTCGTTCCTTCCTTCCTTTCCTACCTTTTCTTTCTTTCCTTTCTTCCTTTCTTTTCTCCGTTCTGTCCTCCCTCCCTTCCTTCTTTTCCTTTCCTTTCCTTTCCTTTCCTGTCCTTTCCTTCCTCCGTTCTGTCCTTCCTTACTTCCTCCCTTCCTTCTTTTCCTTTCCTTTCCTTCCTCCGTTCTGTCCTTCCTTACTTCCTCTCTTTCTTCTTTTCTTTTCCTTTCCTTTCCTTCCTCCGTTCTGTCCTTCCTTATTTCCTTCCTCCCTTCCTTCTTTTCCCTTCCATTCCCTTTCCTTCCTCCGTTCTGGCATTCCTTCCTTTCCTTCTTACTTGCTATATGCTGCTATGTTTTTTAAAAACAAAGTTACAGAGAATCCATTGCTCACTCTGTAATTGCAATTACTGGTTAAACCTACAGCAGATACAACTTCAAATAAGCATTGACACGCACAAAACAGTTTGTACCCTGATAACCAATTTCACAACTTTGGGTATAAATCAAAATTCTGTAAAATAAATTACAGTGAAAATCAAATTACAGGCCTATCTTGGGATTGACATTATCAGATATATTTCGTGACTCTGGGAATTGAAGTTTTGCCAATACAGGATTAGAGTTGTAAATTGTCACATTAGCTGCTTTCTGTCGCTAGCAGTTTCCAACATGTGCATTTTGTTCACTTATTACAAAAAAGAACATTTCTTCATAATTACGCAAATATGACAGCCTTCCTAATTCTGCAGCGCGTATGTGAAAACAAATTATAGAACATTCCTAACTGCTCCGCCATTATTTTGATATGTTTAACTCTAAAACTGGCCTTATTTTCAGACATGTATCATTTTAATATGTCTTTGCCGTTTTTTCTGGCAATCCTGTGCCTCTTATTGCCCCCCTCCCCCCCCAATTTTTTTTTTGAATATTTTCAAGAAACCAGCATATCCAACGGTTATGGTCGCCGAATGGTTCACGGAATATCGTCGTTCTTGTGGCGAAATTGGTCCCATAGAAATGAATGGCAAAATGTTCAAAACTAGAGTGGGAGCTGGCAAAAGCTGAAAAATCAGGATATGATTTCTAAACTGCCACCACTCCCTCATTTTCAGGCCCACCTACACAAATCTTATATCAAAACATTCAGCTATCCCTGCTGCCACTACACATGTCCACGGCTAAGCCATAGTCCTGATAGTTTTCACAATATGACCATTTGTTTGCAACTCAAGTCGTCCTTTGACATTCATTGAAACTCCACTCTAGCCATCTCAAACTTGAAGGGCAATTTCTAAACTGCGACTGTGCCTTCATTGTTAATTCTTCAGAGACATAATATGTATCAAAATGTAGGTCTGGGTCTTGTGATTCTCACAATATAAAGCTCTTCGCTGTAGGATGTATAGTTACCATTTGAAAATGGCAACCGCCAAAATATTCTGACCTGTGCCAGGCTGGAGCAGCAAGTGATGTCATAGACAGGGCCTTTTGTACACCTGCTAATGTTTTTATAAATGTATGTTTTAATGTAACTGTGAAGCACTTTGGGCAACAACATTGCAATTAAATGTGCTATATAAATAAATAAATAATAACAGTTACTCCACCCACTCCAGTTGTAGACTACTGGTGGAGGCAAGAACACTTCACACAATTTCCCCAGAAATTGTAGCTTTCTAGTTTATTTATAAAATATTTTACCAGGAAAGATACATTGAGATTTATCTTGTTTTCAAGTATGTCCTGGGTCCACAAAACATTGCCTTGATACATTAGGGTACAATAAAATACAAAATAAATATTAATACACAGTATATACAAAATATAACATAGAACAGGTAGGAAATATATAATCAACCATGACACATGCATTCTGTTTTGAGGTACGTAGAGAGGGATCTCTTAAAGGACTTTAGGCTTAGGGAAGATTTTAAAGTGTGCGCAGGGCCGGCCTTAGGGGTGTGCGAGCTGTGCGGCCATGGTGCAGGGGGCGCCCTGCGGCCGCATAGCTCACACGGCATGTCTGTTAGCCGCAATGCTAACAAGACATTTGCCTTGGGCGGCATTTTCCAGGGGGCGGCAAAAAAAGCCGCCCCCAAATGCCCAAGGCAAATGTCTTGTTAGCCTTGCGGCTAACAGACATGCCTGGCTGCTGGGCGGTCGGGCGGCGCTGGCGGGCGGCTGGCGAGGGAGCACTTCCTCTGAGCTGTATGCTCAGCTCCCTTGCGCGCCGCAGAGTGAGGCTGGGAGCCGGAATATGACGTCATAATTAATGTGGGTGAGTGTGTTAATGACGTTAATGTGGGTGAGTGTGTGTGTCTGTTAGTGTGTGTGTCTGTTAGTGTGTGTGTCTGTTAGTGTGTGTGTCTGTTAGTGTGTGTGTGTGTGTATGTTAATGTGTGTCTGTGTCTGTTAGTGTGTATGTTAGTGTGTGTCTGTGTCTGTTAGTGTGTGTCTGTGTCTGTTAGTGTGTGTGTGTCTGTTAGTGTGTGTGTGTATGTTAGTGTGTGTCTGTGTCTGTTAGTGTGTGTCTGTGTGTGTGTGTGTGTGTGTGTGTTAGTGTGTGTCTGTGTATGTTAGTGTGTGTCTGTGTATGTTAATGTGTGTCTGTGTCTGTTAGTGTGTGTCTGTGTCTGTTAGTGTGTGTCTGTGAGTGTGTTTGTCTGTTAGTGAGTGTGTGTGTGGCTGTCTGCCTGTGTGTGTCTGTTTGCCTGTGTGTGTGTGTGTGTGAGACTGTCTGCGCGTTTGTGTGTGTGACTGTCTGCGCGCGTGTGTGTGACTGTCTGCGCGTGTGTGTGACTGTCTGCGCGTGTGTGTGTGTGTGTGACTGTCTGCGTGTGTGTGTGACAGGGTGTGTGGGAAGGGGTAAGGAGTGGGGGAGGGGGGACGGGAAGGGGGGGCGCTGTGAAGATTTTTTGCACAGGGCGCCCAAATGCCTAAGGCTGGCCCTGAGTGTGCGGGAGGTCGTTCCACAATTGCGGTGCTCTGTAGGAGAAGGAGGATCGGGCTGCTTTCCTTTTGTATTGAGGTAGACTATATAAAGTGCTGGTACTGGATCGGAGGTTATGGGAGGTGGGAACATACCTCAAGCACACAACACTCTGGTCAGTCGATAAACTGAAAATTGTCAGGAATTCTGCTTTTAGGCAAAAATGGTTTGGTGTTAAAATATAGCTCCCAGAAAGCCATCAGATGAAAGGTCCACCAGGTGAGAAAGTTAAGACAGCGCTAACCTCATTAATATCAAAACGATAAAAGACCTGTTAACATTTATCTGTGGGCAGATTAGCACATGTTGTATCAGGTACAGAAGGTGTAAATCATTAGTCCAGATTTCATTTCTTTTCAGAGCCTAGTAAAAGTTTCAACTGACCTTTTGCCAAAATATTTTATTGCAGATTTAGACAGAGGTGCTAAGCCCTCACATGCATTCTCATGAGCTGAATGTAACAAACGTTGTGACCCAGCAACACTTCAGAATGAGTTAATATCTCTATCTTGGCAGTAGATTAGGTGCTAATCCCATGTGACAGATGCAGAAAACAGGCTTTTGAACCTATAGGTTGTCAGAACGGCAGAAAAATAGTCAACATAAGGCCCATTCTTTGGGTTGGGTGGGGTGAGAGGGGCACTTGCTTTGGTGCAGGTGTTAGTAACTTCAGTTAGCAACTGTCACTGCAAGATCTCTGGACAACTTTAACTATTGGCCTCACAGCACCCAGAGTCAGCAATTCATGCTTTGAGGCACCTCAAATGCCAATAACTCCATTTACCCCTCTATGAACACTGGCAGTGGTTGCGTGGCTGTGATATCATGTCCCGACACCCACTGATTGTTAAATGTAATGTGACGTGGGATGGATGATCACTGGACAGAGGGTTATGATTCTCAGAGTATAGTTCTCCAATCATGGCTCTAACTTGAGAAAACAGGGCCTTGAAAACATTACTATTATTATTATTGCTGTAAAGTTATAAGGTGTGTAAGTAAGTGTGTGTGTGTGTGTGTACCCGTTAATGTTTGTTAGTGTGTGTCAGTGTCTGTATCTGTCTATCCATATTGGCTACTTTGTGTACCGGTACATATAATAGTGCTTCTGCGTGATAGTTTGTGTCTATGTATGTCTGCTAGTGTGTCTACGTATGTGTGTTGCCAATTAGGTTGGTTTGTGTGTCGCAAGTTATGTGTGAATGACTAATAAGATGTTTGTAAATTAATGCTTTTTTATGTGTGTGGCTGATTACATGTTTGTAAATGGTTATTTCTGTATGTATGGACAGGTGTGTGTGTGTGTGTGTGTATCCGTGCACGCGTGTGTGTGTGTTAGGTGCAAAGGTGTCTTGTCTAGAGCTCCACATATGGAAACGTTGGCTATGATCACTACATCATTTTGTTTATGACAAAGCCTGAAGTCTGTTGGTGGGTATTCACAAACACAAGATTTGTGATTGATCCACAAGGGATCTGCAACTTCTAGGCAAAGTAACCGGGCTGCCAAAACAGCAAAATTACAGAATTTAAATATTTTCGCAATCCCTTGTCAATTTGCCAAAACTTATTTTAGTGATAAATGTTTACTATATTCTTTCTGAATTAGTATTGACATTTCTTAACACTTACTGTTATTGCCAAAAGAGAATAATACAGTATCTCTTCTAAACATATGTAGATACAGTCTTAAAGGTATACTATAGTGCTAGAAATAAAAAGTTGTATTCCTAGCACTATAATTCCCTCTGCACCCCCCCACCCCCCCTTCCTTGCACTCTCTGCCCCCTTTGCTAGGGTTACCAAACTATTTAATGACTCACCCTATTCCAGCACCGATGTTCCTTTGTGTCGGTGCTCTTCCTCCTCCAACACCATCTGACGGGAGCTACAATCGCGTTAGCCCCTCCTCGTAGGAAGCATTGCCCAATAGTGCTTATAGTGTCCCTTTATTACAGAGGGCAGAGCTTCTATCATATTGCAAAAAGTAATTCATTTAATATTACATGTTCCAAATTAAGATCAGACAATGAGTTGCTTTTATTCATGAAAAACATGAGTGATGCTACCTGCCAAGTTAATAAATGAAAGAAATAATAATTGTAATAATATTAATGTTTTGTTATCAGGGGTACTATTGCTCTGTTCTCCCATGTTAGAGCGTGATTGAAGAACTATATTCTGAGAAACACAGCCCTCTCTCCTGTCCCCCCTCGTCACATTACATATTAACAAGCAGTGAATGCTGGGACATGATATCACAGCCGCGCAGTAGCAACACATGCTGCAAAGCATGAATTGCAGACTCTGGGTGCCGTAATGCCAACAGTTAAAGTTGCCCAGAGATCTCGCTATGAGAGCCGCTAACTTAAGTTACTAACACCTGCAGAGCCTCCAATGTAAGTGCCCCTCTCACCCCACCGAAAGAATGGGCCTGATGCTGACTAGTTTTTTTTATATTATTATTATTTATGTTTATGTTGTTATATTCCTTTTTTTTCTATTATTGTTGAAAAAATGAAAAATGATTCATTAAAAAACATTTGACAAAAAAAAAATACAAGAAAAAAAATGGGAGTGAGGTGAGCACCTATTAATATGCTAAAGCAGTTTAACTTTTTTATGAATTAAACTACTTGGGTCTGCTTTCTGCTGTTTTAGTAGAACGCTGGTAGGTGAATTACATATTTACATTTTATTGAAAACAATGAGTGGAGCTTTTATTGAAAAGTTAGAGGAGATTCTGAGGATTTCTCCAAACAGAACAACTCAGGGATATCAATATTAATATTTTACTTTAAAGTAGTTTATTATGTGCTTTGGCATTTTAATCAGTTATCTCCATCATGCTTTTAAGAAGAAGTGGGCTACTTCTTGGCCGCTACGTACTTTTACCATTTTAGACTACTCGAGGTGTCTTTTCACTGGTTCTTAAAGGGACACTCCACACACCTATAACTCTTTAGTTTATAGCAGTGCTTTATGAGTGAAAAGTGTGTCTTCCTTTTTAATTTTACAAAAAGAGTAGACTTCAATAGAAATTAGCACATTATTAAATTGACCTGGTTACCTCCCCTGGCTGTCAGTTAGACAGCTGGTCCTGATACTTCCTGGTTGTTTAGCTCAGTGGAGCAAAACTCAAGAGGCAGCAATGGCTCACAGCACATGCCTTGCAAAGACTTCTCATTGAGCTGCATTTGGGAGTTTGCGATTGGACAGACACAGAAAGTCTGGGCGGGGTTAGAAGAGGAAGGATTGCAAAGGCTTCAGATAAGAGATCCGCAGCTTTTGCCAACTGTTTTAAATATACCCCCAATTAAAAAATATATCTACTAAATTGTTAAAAACAATAAAATATATATATTTTTTTAATTGGAGTGTTTTTTTTTTAACTGAGAAATTGAATGTCCTCTTAGCTGCAATTTTGCCGACTTGTCCCTTAGCAAAAGTATCTCTTTTGGTTGACATAAGGCTGTGCAACTAACTGGTTTGCACTGAATGTGTTAAATACACAAAGCTGATTTATCTAATTTGCTACTTTCATTAGGCTATATCAGCTGTTCTTGTATAAGATTGAGAACTGACACATTCCCTGTTTGTAATATGGATTTAGCACATCATCGAAAATCCATATTATGTCTCGGGACAATCAGATTCATTATTATTATTGAAAATACCATTATACTAGGTATTCTCCGTCTGTTCACAGAGTCAGTTACTTAATGCTATTTGACACATTAAAGGGAGTCTTTAACCTGGCTCACCTGCACTTCATTAAAAATAGACCTTTCAGTATTTCTTTACAAATTGAAGAGTCACGTATGTGGTGAGCTGCCAAAATTCAAGATTTTTTTTATGAAAAAGGGGAAAAATGACTCTGTTTTATTTAAAAATCTATCCAAAAACCACTCATCCTTCACATTTTTACTACTTACGCACATTTATCCTCAATAACATATATCTGCTTTAACCTTGCACAATGCATTAACCATCACTTTACACTCTACGTTAACACAATTACCTCCCATGCATATGCAGTTTCCCATATGCAATTCCTAATAACAACACAGAGTCAAAGAAGGGCAAATACAAAATGTGACAGCTATCACAATGGAAGTATTACAATATTGAATCAGGGATCCCAACCAGAGATGGACTGACAGTGGCACAATTAGGACATGGGCCCCATGCAGACCGATATATGCTGGTGTAGATGTACCCTGTATTTGATTGTATGTGTATGTAAAGTGAATGTGTGTTTCTGTGTGTATCCTCACTGTGAGCCCTGCTGTAAGTACCTGGTATATGTATGTCTGTGTGTAGTGTCAGAATATGCGGATTTAGAGTATATTTAAATACGTTTTTTTTTTTTTTTAAATAGGGTAGTATTTATATGTGTGTTTGTGTAGCATGGCAGTATGTATAAGGGTGTGTGTGTGGATTGTGGCAATGTGTTTGTATGAGGTATGCAGGCTTCCAGATTCTGCATCTTGAATTACAAACCGGGTGTTAATAACTACAAGCCACCTTAAAGGAACACTATAGTGTCAGGAATACAAATGTGTATTCCTGACGCTATAGGTTTAAAATAGCCATTTAGGTTCCAAGCCCCCCCTTTTGCCCTGTTAAAAAAGTGATATACTTACCTTTTTTCCAGAACAGACTGGGTCTCCTCATGGCTGTCCCCACCCCCACTCCGCCTCCTTGGCTGAGATCATAAAATTAGATGATCTCAGCCAATCCAATGCTTTTCTATAGAAAGCACTGGAAAGCTATTGCACATGCATGGCAAAACACCATTAGACACCAATCAGCATCTCCTCATAGAAATGCATTGAATTAATGCTTCTCTATGAGGAACGTTCACAATGGGCAGCACTGACCCAGGAAGCACCTCTAGTGACCATCTGAGTGACTGCCACTAGATGTGTTCCTGCGCAGTGTTCACATTAAAAAGCCTGCAGGGACAGGCAGTAGACACCAGAACAACTACATTAAGCAGTAGTTGTTCTGGTGACTATAGTGTCCCTTTAATTGCTTGTGTTTTAATTTTTTTTTAATTTAAGTAGTGGGGGCAGAGGGGTAGGGAATGCAGTGGTTGCAGGGAGTAATAAGGGTTGTAGTGCAGGGGCTCTAGAGGGTGCATGTGGGTAGGGGCTGTAATTGGTGCAGACGGTAGAAGGGCTCTAGAGGGTGCCAAGGTTCTGTAGTTGGTGCAGCGGGTATAGGGGCTCTACAGGGTGTCTGGGGGTAGGGGCTTTAGAGGGTGCAGGGGCTGTAGTGGGTGCAGGGGGTAGAGGATGTTTTGCGTGCAGGGACTGTAGCTGGTTCAGGGGGGTAGAGGATGTTGTGGGTTTAGGAGGGGTAGGGGCTTTGGTGAATGCAAGGGGACAGGGGCTTTAGTGAATGCAGGGGGTAGGGGCTTTAGTAGGTGCAGGGAGGTAAGGGCTTTAGAGGGTGCAAAGGGGTAGGGACTTTAGTAGGTGCAGGGGGTAGGGGCTGTAGTGGGGTAGAGGATGTTGTGGGTGCAAGGGGTAGAGGCTGTAATATGTGCAGGAGGGGTAGGGGTTTAAGTGGGTGCAGAGAGATAGGGGCTGGAGTGAGTGCAGGAAGTTAGGAGCTTTAGTGGGTGCAGGAAGGGTAGGGGCTTTAGTGGGTACCGGGGGTTAGGGCTGTAATGAGTGCTAAGGGGTAGGGGCTTAAGTGGGTGCAGGGGGTACGGGCTGTAGTGGGTGCAAGGGGTAGGTGCTTTAGTGGGTGCAGGGGGTATAAGGGCTCTAGAGGGTGTCTTGGGGTAATAGGAGTTGTATTAAGAGCAGGGGTATAGGAAGTGTAGGGGATTATAGAGGCTTTGGATGTTAAGGGGGTTGGAGAGATAGGAGCTGTGACTGGGCAGTAGGAGTAGAGATAACACACTAAATATTTTAAATTTAAAAAAAGAAGAAAAAAACATTTACATTTTTTTTATTCCCCCCTCCCTGAGTCTTACCTTTGGCCAGGTAGGGGGAAATTCCTATCCTTGGGATGGATGCTGGACATGCTGCCTGTAACACAGATCAGGGCAGCTCCGCAGACATGTTTTACTTCCTGCAGAACCAGCTACACGGAGCTGCCCTGATCAGTGTTACAGGCAGCATGCTCAGTGTGGCTGTACTGATCTGCTGGCAGAGGCTCTGCTCCTGGAACCTCTGCCGATTTATTTCAGCCACACAGACAGGCACACTGAAGGGCAGCCTAGTGGGGTCTTTGGAAAGGCCCCTAAGCTGTCCCTCAGTGTGCCCAGCAAGAGGGGCAGATTTCTAGCAGTAGGGGCTCGCAGAAGGCTGTTCAAGTCCCTTACTGAATGCAGGTTGGCTAGGGAGCTTGGTTATCTCTCTAGCTCAGCCATTACTGTACTGCAGCAGGGTCGGACCCTCGGTCCATGATCGATTTGCACGAATGCTCAGTCTGCTCATTATCATATTTTGGTTGGACAGTCCTTATTTCATTGCATTATCAAGAGCAGGACACCAGGTATCTATTTCCAGAAATTGTAGAGCGAGCACATCATGGTGATCAAGGCCACTAGTACCATGCAGAGAGTGCTATAACTCTGCACGTTCCATCTTTCATGCAGCTGGCCAGTGAAGTTACTGACATTATTAAGCCCCCTTTCAAGCCAGGTCTGCCCCATTATGTTCGCGTCACTGGCCTGCCCCTTTATCCCACCTACCAACATCCCGTTTTATGGTTCTCCAATGTTGTGGGGGATATGTGGAAGGGGTACAATGCAAAAATGTTACAAGGTGTGACATCATCGTATCTGCAACTTTCATCGGTATAACCTGCATGATGGAGAATTCATAGGGATCCGTACATGTTTAAAAGAAACAGACATTAATTTCTATGATTTCATATCAATGTCACAAGTCATGTTCCATCTCACCTTGCGGTCACTCATTCACATCTCCAAGGATATCATACATGGTTCATTATAGTCTGGCAAATCGGTCAACCCTCGATACTGCAGCACATTGCCAAATATATCAGAACAGGACTGGAGAACATTGAGATTATTGGCTATCTTATACAGTTCTGAGTTAGCAGGGGGCCTTCACAAATCCTGCCTGCTGTTAAACCCCCCAAGAGACATCCCAGCACGTCTGAAATTTTATTCTGCAAAAGAACACAGTCCACAATCCCTGTATACTTGCCAGCCCACCCATGTATAATGATATGCACTGTTTTGAATTTTAATAGACAATTGCTAAGCTTGTAATTGTGTTCTGGATTCCACCCTCCAGTGGTGCCTTTTCTGTCACTTAGTGTACGTGGGGCTGTTCTCTGATGTATTAATCTTTGGCACATTAACTCGCCCGTACGCATGGCCTAGATGGGCCTCACTGCTTGTTCATCTCAGTAACACTGAACGAGTCCTTAAGAAGGAGAATTAAGAATGCCAGTCTGGATACATTGCAGTGTGACATTTGGATTAGACCTTGTCTCTTCTGTAAACAGATAGCTTGAGACTATAAAAAATGCAGCCAGTTAAAGGCAGTTAAGGAACACCTGCTTGTTAAGGAGACTATGACATTTAGGAAGTTAATTCCTCCTCTTCTGGTCATTCAAGGAGATACAGTATGTACTTGACATTTAGTACCATGATTCTTCCTGTTCCAGTTTTACACTTTGTATATTCACTGATACGTTTTAAAGGAGATTTGTCACCTGTGTTTTAAATTAAATACTTTATCATAAAGGCTATTGTGTTTTTGTGTATATTTGGATACTTGTGTATGTGTGCATAGATTCTATGCAGCTAAACAGACACACTGCTGCACAATTAAAATAAATATAGATACCAAGTATTAGTAGATAGAAGCCCAATGAAAACATGCATGCATTTAAGGCTGGCACTTTCACCATCTGGGCATTTTGCATAATTTCCAAAGACCCCCGAAAGGGGACATCGCTGCTGGAGGTCTGGTGATGCAGGAAAAGGTGAGTTGATGGCGGCCCTGTCTGGTACCAAGACATTAGCAGCAGATCCTTTAAATCCTGCAAGTTGTGAGGTGAGGCCTCAACGGATTGGATTTTTATATACAATTAAAAACTCTTACATTGTATCCAAAGAAGATAATCACATAAAACAGGGCTGTAGAAAGTCCATCAAATCTTGTATGTGGTACACCACCATACTCTGACTACTCCCAGGGCCGGACTGGCCCACCGGGATACCGGGAAATTTCCCGGTGGGCCGTCGGCACCTGGGGCCGGGCAGACAGCTGGGTCTGCTGCCCGCTGGCTGAGGGAGGTCTGCTGCCCGCTGGCTGAGGGAGGTCGGCTTGCGGCCGCAGGGGGAGCAGGCTCTTCTGTCTCTGCTCCCCCCGCCCTCGCGCGCAGCTTAATGAGACCGGGGCCGGAATATGACGTCATAGTGTGTGTGTGTCTGTGTCATGGTGGTTATGTGTGTGTGTATGTGTCATGGTGTGTGTGTGTGTGTCTGTGTCATGGTGTGTGTGTGTGTCATGGTGGGTATGTGTGTGTGTCTGTGTCATGGTGTGTGTGTCTGTGTCATGGTGTGTGTGTCTGTGTTATTGTGTGTCTGTGTCATGGTGTGTGTGTGTATGTGTGCTTGTGTCATGGTGTGTGTCTGTCATTGTGTGTGTGTGTCTGTGTCATGGTGTGTGTGTCTATGTATCATGGTGTGTGTGTCTGTGTCATGGTGTGTGTGTCTGTGTCAGTGTGTGTGTGTCTGTGTCATTGTGTGTGTGTGTCATTGTGTGTGTGTCTGTGTCATGGTGTGTGTGTGTGTCTGTGTCATTATGTGTCTGTGTCATGGTGTGTGTGTATGTGTGTCTGTGTCATGGTGTGTCTGTGTCTGTGTATGTGTTTGTGTGTGTGTGTCTGTGGCATGGTGTGTGTGTGTGTCTGTGTCATGGTGTGCGTGTGTCTGTGTCATTGTGTGTCTGTGTCATGGTGTGTGTGTGTCTGTGTCATGGTGTGTGTGTCTGTGTCATGGTGTGTGCGTCTGTCATGGTGTGTGTGTGTCATTGTGTGTGTGTGTGTCATTGTGTGTGTGTCTGTGTCATGGTGTGTATGTGTGTCTGTGTCATGGTGTGTGTGTGTGTCTGTGTCTGTGTTTGTGTGTGTGTGTATCTGTGTCATGGTGTGTGTGTATGTCTGTGTCATGGTGTGTGTGTGTGTCTGTGTCATTGTGTATCTGTGTCATGGTGTGTGTGTGTCTGTGTCATGGTGTGTGTGTCTGTGTCATGGTGTGTGCGTCTGTCCTGGTGTGTGTGTGTGTCATTGTGTGTGTGTGTGTGTCATTGTGTGTGTGTCTGTGTCATGGTGTGTATGTGTGTCTGTGTCATGGTGTGTGTGTGTGTGTCTGTGTCTGTGTGTGTGTATCTGTGTCATGGTGTGTGTGTGTGTCTGTGTCATGGTGTGTGTGTGTGTCTGTGTCATGGTGTGTGTGTGTGTCTGTGTCATTGTGTGTCTGTGTCATGGTGTGTGTGTGTGTCATGGTGTGTGTGTGTGTGTCTGTGTCTGTATCATTGTGTGTCTGTGTCATGGTGTGTGTATGTGTGTTTGTGTCATGCTGTGTGTGTTTGTGTCATGGTGTGTGTCTGTCATTATGTGTGTGTCTGTGTCATGGTGTGTGTGTCTGTGTCATGGTGTGTGTGCGTGTATGTGTCATTGTGTGTCTGTGTCATGGTGTGTGTATGTGTGTTTGTGTCATGGTGTGTGTCTGTCATTGTGTGTGTGTGTCTGTGTCATGGTGTGTGTGTGTCTGTGTCATGGTGTGTGTGTCTGTGTCATGGTGTGTGTGTGTCATTGTGTGTGTGTCTGTGTCATTGTGTGTCTGTGTCATGGTGTATCTGTGTCTGTGTGTATTTAAAAAGTGTTTTTACTCACCTTTTTTTTCTCCCCACGCCGTGCTGGTCTCCCCTTGACTGGCCCTGCCTCTATGGCTGAAATCATCAAGCATGATGATCTGAGCCAATCCAATGCTCTGCCATAGGATTGGCTGCAAAGGCCCTGATAGTAGGTGCTGCACACGGTGCAATCACGCTGTGCAGCACTGACACAGGAAGCACAGTGACTGTCTGAGTGACTGTCACTAGAGGTGTCACTAGGAAGTAATATAAACACTGCATGTGAGTATGCTTAATGTATAATTAAATTAAAAGGACCAATATTATATATTAGAAAAAGCAATATATATTTATATATTACTCAACCATCTGGGGTGGCAAGACATTGCCTTACATATTACATACGGCAATATATGGCGCAATGACTTATGGGGCTGGCATAGATTTTTTTTTCCAGGGCTGCTTTGTATGCCCAGTCCGGCCCTGACTACTCCTCCAATTTCAGGATATGCTCCGCCCCTTCTGATGACATACGGTGTTAAGTCATGTGAGCGTCATCATATATTAGGAGTCTGATGAAGCTCACGTAATGCGGAGCTAAACGCTTTATTTACAGAAAGTCTTATATCATCAGAAGGTACAGAGCATATCCCAAAATTGGAGGGCCGAGAATAGGAGTATTGCGGGGTACCACATGCAAGATTTGGTGGACTTTCTACAGCCCTGTTTTATGTGCTTACTAACTTTGTTTTATGTGCTCATTATTTTTGCATACAAAGGTAAGAAAAGCTGCAGAAATGTAACTTCATACTAAATAAATGTTTTGTAAACCTACAATATTGGAGATTCCCTGCCTTCTCTCGTAGCAGTGCTACAAATAAGGACCAAGGTTTCAGTGGTAGTTTTCGCTCTCCTCTATTCCTGTTTACCCTGAGCCGGGATTGTGTGGCTCTTGAGAAAGCGAGTGTTATTCCAAGGGGTGTCCTTAATACAAACGGTTAATTTATTATTTAAAGTTTATCTGCCGTATTGTGCACGTTTTTCTTTTACAGGTGTTTGGTAAAAATATATTTTGTAATATATGCATATTTTATCTCGTATAACTTTACTTGTTTTTATTGTACTCAGATATTTTCGCTTGCCCATTTTTACTGCTTCCAACAAACAAAATTCAAGAACTGACTGTTCACTTACTGCCTAATATATCCCACCTCTTGACAGTTACTATTGTAATGTTATAATCAATGTTATTCCTTTCACCTGTCAGTGGTTTTAACGTGGCTGATCAGTGGATAATTCTAATAATAATATGAAAATATACATTTTTGGCTTTTCAGTTTAGTTATATTTTTTCTAATGTTACCTGTGCGCATTGTACTGAAACCACGTGAATCCCAACATGTAAGAAATTATTTTTAATTTTTTTCAATTTATGAACAGAATTCTAGATTTATCTTTAAAGGTGGAGAGTGCGCCTCAGCAGATACCCAAACGCTGCCAAAAGACACAGCTGAAGAGCTAACGTGTGAGGGCTGCAAAATGAATAATTAGTAATGATGACGAGGGATTAATATAAATAAATAAATGATAGTTTAAACACAGCTGGATATCGCCATAAATCTCCCACAGTGTAAATGTTACAGCAAAAGAAAAACTACGATCGCTCATCTCAATGTATTAAGAAGACATATGATTAAAGGAAATATATGGAAGACTTTTCCTACACTTTTATATGAGCCTAGTTAATGAAACTCATTGGATGGTAACACAGATTCGTTTTTGGGTGTTTTTGATTTTTTTTAGGGTGTTGTCTTGGGTACCTTTGTTACAGATGATAAATACAGACAAATACTTTGAATCTCACTCAAACGAACAATCTGAGCTCCATAACAACTTCATCTCAGTGAAGTTGTTATGGTGCCTATAGGTCCTGGGCGCTTTTATACCTTAACGGGTTCAATCGTTTATGAACGTTTTATTGCCAAAGCTGATCAGATGGCGCCCATTTCCTGCTACCTCAGTCCCTGACGTCACCAGTGATAGACAGAGAGAATTCCCTTCTGATAAAAATACATGAGAAAAATGCAGACTATCAACACAGCACAGGCAATAAGCACGAGATTGTTCTTTTAACAATAATCATGAAGAATTCCACAAATTGTTAAATAAAAGATACTTCAATTTTGACGGCAGCCATTTTGTGTGCATGTCCCTTATATGTCTCCAGCTGGTTTTCGGACATTTAGTTCTCAAATCCAAATGGATGGTATCACTACATTTACAATGACAAAATTAATACGAGTTTCATACCAGTGATAGAGTCTGCCAGCCAAAGTTTCCAGTTCAAGCACTATAACCACTACAGAGCGCCTGACGCGCTTAAGGCACCACTCACTCCCTCCTCTCATCCTGCGGGAGATCTGGAAGCTCTTGTTTAGAGGTTAGCTCTCCTGAGATAAGCCCTGCGGAGTCGGACCAACTCATTGGCTTAGAGCGCTTAGTGAATGAAACCCTTCACTACTTCATAGGTTGAGGGTGTCTGGCTCCCACTGTAACATGAAGCGGCGCCAGGTAAACCCCAGGTAAGGGGCCCCAGCTTGCTGCAGTGGTTATGGTGCTTGGCGTGTTCGTTTAAGAGACCTGGGAAGTTTTATCAATGCAAAAGCAGGTGGTATTTTGTGGAAAAAAAGCTAAGTAAGAAGCAATCACCATGGAAACCTGTCACAAAGTGTCATTATAGCACTTTGCACTTTGCAATTTGTTTTACTTTGGTATATCTGCTTCGTATGGTTTATAGCCCCATCCTGTATTCCTGTTTCAGCTGCACGTTGTTTGATTTGTGTTTCTCATTTTTATTAACCGCTCTTGGTTATAATTTCTCAATATACAGTTAACTATGACAGCTACAGTTATATTGACGCCTTGTCATGCGTTATTACATCAGGAGTTTGCAGAGAAGCAAATTAATTGGAATGGCCTGCCTAAATATCTAATGGATGATTTTGTTCAATTTAAGCAAACAGCAGGTCGCTCTTGCCCAGAAACGCCTTCTTTATCAAAGAGGCCGCATATTGATTATCATTCTTCATATATAAGTTTCCTGCTGTGATCTAATTTCATACTTAGTTACATTGAGGGAAAATAGGTCAAATAATTAACACTAAATACGTAGTGTGAATCTATAAAATGATTACTCAAGAATTAGATTTCCGGAGCAATTATATATATTTATATTTATGATAAAAATTGGAATTCCTGCACTCCAACTTTCAAAACTAATATAACCTGGTGCCAACTCACAAGTTATAACACAAATATGAAAAAATACCGGCACTCGGTTTTCCAAAATCGCTCTTTTATTCTCTGTCAATCCAGGGGGGGTCAACATTTCAGCTCCCGTTTGGAGCTTTCATCAGGACACATAAAATATGTGTATATTTTTAAAGTGTATTTATTATCTCCATTATTTCATATTTTTGTTGTGTTTATTCTATATTTTTTGTGTTTGTTTCCTATTTAGCTGTTTACCTGTATATACCTGTAGTTGAGGTTTCAACATGTATTTTATACATTATTTTTGTGGAGCTAGAGAAGGGGTAAATATAATGTTAGGGTTTAGGAGAGGTTAGGATAATGTTAAGGTTTGGGTGGATGTAATGTTCTGTATAGGCAGGTTATTAAGGGTTAGGTTGAGGGCTTAGGGTTTGCTAAGCATAGTGGGGATTTAGGGAGGGTGGGTTTAGCTTTAAGTGGGACAGGAAGTACCTGGCTTAATGATGCTGTGAACTACAATTCCCATGATGCTTAGACATGTCATTACAGCACTGAGAACTGCTTCACATTTTATGGGTACTGATTTTGGAAGAGAGAGAGCTTACAACCTAATTTTAGGTGCTTGAACGCATGAAGTGTAAACACATGAAATAAGGCTCATATACTTCTATACTGCAAATACAGAATGAGAGGATCAGGGGTTTATGTTTCAGACTCCAAAACCAGAGTTAACAAGGCAGTTTACACAATTTAGGTAAAAAAAAAAAGTTGAGTTTGGAAAATTATTTAACTCAACTGTTTTAACGTTGCAATTCCCTTGAAAATTGGGCAGACTAGATGGGCCGAATGGTTCTTATCTGCCGTCGTAAAAAAAAAAAAAAAATCTCCAACATTTTCTCGTAATAAACAGTGGATCTGTTTTCTGTGGATATGTGATATCTCTTCAGTGTTGAAATTACAACTAATGTTGAGTGAATGTTGGGAGTATGCTGTTTAAACGTGCATGAGAAATATAAATAAAGTTTTATGCATCCAGATAGACAATTCAGTGAACGAAACATTGTGAGGAAACAGTCTCAAGGCTGGCAAAGCATCATGGGATTTGTAGTTGAATGACACCTGGGGATATATGTTATTTGCCCCTCATGGTCTAGAGATATATGTCCGTCTGTATTGGTTATTAACCCAGTAAAATACAATTATAATGTATATGCTATCAACTAATAACATGCAATAGGCCAATTAACCCTTGCCATGGAATTGTATGATACAATTGAATTGTATTAAATTATTTGTCAGGTGTGAGAAACAACCATTTGTAATAAAAATGAAGTTGACAAGTTTACTATAACAATTCCAATACCCATCTTTTAAAAAATTATCTCTAAAAATATGTATACATATTTATATACACTGATCAGCAACAATATTAAAATCACTGAATCTCTGACAAGGGAATAACATTGATTATATTGTTACAATGGCACCTGTCAAGGAGGGGGTGGGATATATTAGGCAGCAAGTGAACAGTCAGTTATTCAATTTCATGTATTGGAAGCAGGAGAAATTGGTAAGCAAAAATATCTGAGTGACTTTGACAAGGGCCAAATAGTTCTGGCTAGACGACGGGGTCAGAGCATCTCCAAAACAGCAAGTCTTGAGGGGTGTTCCCGGTATGCAGTGGTTAGTACCTACCAAAAGTGGTGCAAGGAAGAACAACCGGTGAACCAGCGCCGTGGTCGTTGTAAATACTTCTACTTCCTCTGCTGTTGTTATCCTGCAGATATCTAAAAGTTTGATAAAGGTTTATCCTGAAACCATACTTAAACATTATTCGTCTACAAAATATCCACTGTATTCCTGGTGTAATATTTACTGCATCATTTGGAAAGTGGTGCTGAATAGTATTACATTATATTTTTAATTTCCATATGTGATTGTAAAATTTCCAGATAGCAGTTCTGTGATATTAAATGTTTAAGCGAGCTGGTGAAAAAATGTATAACTGGACTTATAGAGAAGAAAGCAATGATACAATACAGAATGTTGACAGTGGATAGATGGTTTAAAGCGAC
The DNA here is from genome assembly GCF_036172605.1 of Pelobates fuscus. Classification (NCBI taxonomy): domain Eukaryota; kingdom Metazoa; phylum Chordata; class Amphibia; order Anura; family Pelobatidae; genus Pelobates; species Pelobates fuscus. Next base: position 357,339,170 of record NC_086320.1, on the reverse strand, counting down.
AGGACTGGGTAGCGAAGGATTCAGATCTCACAGGGCCCTAGAACAGTTACTCCCCCCCCATCATTCTTCACATAGGGATTCATGGCTGCCTATGGTGGTTGTAGGCAGCTGCCTTAGGTTGCCTTGCTGTTAACCCTGCTCTAGGACAGGGAGAGATTTGAGAAAAGCAAATACAAGTCAATGTTGTATTTTTACTGTGTTGAAGTACATTGAGATTCAAGACATAATTTAACATGTTACATATTGATGCTCACTTGTGAGCAAGATTGGGTATGCTGATGAACATACAGTATTATTATATTATGTATGTTATAACAGAGATACCATGTGGCGTAGTAGAGACAATGTGGCATTTTCTGCCTAAAGTTTGAAAAAGGCTTAATTGTTAGGCTGAAACGTTGCTCTATCTTGTTCCTGATTAAAGTCTTCCTAGGATTTGACTCTGAGTGCTCGGATTTCTCTGGATATTGGTGTGATCGGGAACTTGCCCTCTCTATCTAGAAGCACCTTCGTGGGAGGGACATCCTTCCCTTTTCTCTTGTGTAATGTGACCCCACTCCCTTTAGAATGTAAGCAGGTCATTTAGCCCTTCCTGTTCCTGTGGGTCCAACTTGTCATGAGGGATCCACTGATTTATTGGTACCTCTATTTTACTGCGCTACAGACTTTGCTGGTGTTTTATAAAAAATAACAATAATAAAAAAAAATATGCGAACTGGTGTATTCAATTTCATGTAAGAATACTGCATTTTCTGCTTGTTTAGACAAAACTGTACATTTTCGTCTTGTTCACAAATCCCAAAGAGAGGGAGAGGTGACTGACACAAGTTACAAGCAGACAGTCTGTCTGAGGGAGCAAGTGTCATAGTTGAAGATTGGACCACAGTATAAGACGGATGGTTGGAGGATGAGTTGCAGGTTGAGTGAGCACTTGGCAGGTCTGAAAGGGTGATATTTAAGAGACTTTATGAAGGTTGATAGGTGGTGGAGAGCTCTGGTAGTTAAGTGAATTTCCAAATAATACAGGTCAGCTTTGGAAATGTCTGCTCTCTCTCTGGAGACAATATAACCAGTGACTGATTGAAAGAGAAGGGGAGGGCAGGGGGCCGACAGTAATGGATGAAGAACATGATAGATTGGGAAGTTGGGTGATGGTAAAGAGGGTTTAGAGAAGACCGATACATTTGTTCTGACATCTATTTACAGGTCACTTTTAGTTATTAACATTATTCATTTTTATTACCTCTTAAGAGATTTTCCGTTTGTTAAATGCGTCTGCTCATGCCCTTTTATTCAATCAAACATCACAGTGTATAGGACAATTGACACATATTACACTTATATTATATATAACAGTTTAAAATCAATGAATTCATTAATTCCATACATACACATTAAGCAACCCGTTACACGTTCTGTAACTTAGACAGTTGTGGTGTAATGTGCATTAAGGCTTCATTTGCACTGCCACTGAAAGTTAGTATAGATGCTTACATGCATGCATGTTTTTATTCAAAAGTTTTGTTTACAAAACAAAACGTTTTGTTTAAAAATTATGTTTACAAATAATTAAAATACCACTACCCAGAGCAACTCTGGCTTCCCTTAAGACATGGGGTTCATTTTAAAATTCTGGTACTTGCTCAAAAATCTCAAAATAAAGCAGCTCCTACCTACTTATCTTCACTGATACACAATGATATGACGTCCAGGCCCCTCTGCCAAAGACCCGTATCTACCTTCTGTTCATACACGCACCTCGGACGCTCAACTTCAAGACTCACATCTCCTGCAGCTGTGTCATTAAACAAAGCAACCTACTTTTTTAATCCATGAAATATATCCTACCTATACCTCTTGTGCCACTTTACCCCACTCCCTCTAGAAATAGAAGAGCATTTGAGAAGGGTCCGCAACACCCTCTGTTCCTATGGGTCCATCTCATTTTGTTTCAAATACTTGCCTATTATTCCACCTATTGTACAGCTCTGTGGAATTTGTTGGCACTGTATAAATAATAATAATAATAATAATAACAACATCATTGGGAGAGCGCAGGCACTTCCCTTATGTTACAATATTCTCCATTAAAAAGATATCATATAAAAGTAATTTGTATCTCAGCTTTGCATCCAACTCCAAGTTTCATCTTCAAAGACCAAGAGCTGCTTCGAAAAGATAAATGAACTTAAGAAACGAGTTAGAATCTACAGCAAAACTGACAGTTTTTCTCCGGAATGTGATGGTATTACGCAAAGAATACAGTGTCTCAGTCTCACAGGTCCATTCGAACACCTTCATCTTTAAACCATATTCAAGGAGTAAATATTTGGATGCGATTACTGAAGCAGTGAAGGGAATAGTTGCATTTCTGCAATATTAATATAAACGGGGCGCATCATTATTTACATCTAAATATTGCAGCCATCTTTTCATTTTGCATCAGGCACTGGAAGCCTCCCGGGCCCCCGGCTGACATTTATATCTATGGATAAGAAACTCAAATAAGGTAACATTATACATCTGGTGCTGGAGCAAATTGGCTGCAGATCTTATCACTTTCATACATATCTTCCGGCATTTCCCACACAGTAAATGAAGTCAAGCTTGACAGGGAGGCCTATCTTATTTACAAGGTGAGGTAATGGCCTGAAATTGGATTCTATGCAGTAGACAACTTTTAATCACACTTTTTCTCTCATCTAAATAGAATTCCTCTAAATGCTGTTCATTGCAAATAATGTATTCATATATGCAATAATTGTAATTTATTTATTTATTGATAAAAAAAATGTTTTTGTTTATTTTTAATAATTCCCCAGAATAGCATATATCACCCCACCAAAATGCCCCCCTGCATCTATAATGCCGCTCACTAAGACCAAAGTTCTTTCTTTGTTTTTTGCAGGGCTGAAGGAGCACCGTCGGAGCTCTGTTGGAGCAAGGTGGCACCTGATGATGTTCATCTTTGCGGCTCTTACAGATTTATTCAAAGAGACTGAGAATCAAAAGTAAATTTATAGTGCATTTCACGTTTAAGGCCAGAGTAGCCGAGCTGAACTCATAGATGAGAACTTTTTCAGTTCGATTTTTGTAAACTTAAATTTTAAACTCACCTTGAATTCTTACTTTAATGAGTAACCCAGATATTCTCATTCTATTCATATTTTTTCTGTTCTAGTTTCTGTCCTCTGCCCTGCATTCCTACATCCTCATCAGCTTCAGGCAATTATTACAATTTCTCCTTTTAGGAGTTTCACACAAATGTCCCGATTTTTTCCCCTCTCCCCAAATAAAGGATTTTGCTTGTAGTATATTTCCATTCTGCAGATTTTCCTACTTACCTTCCCAGAATCCCATTACCACGTCCCATGACCACGATATATTCACCTCTTCTCAACTTGCTCTTCCCTAGCATCGATCTTCTTTTTCCTCTTCACTATTAAGCAGCATTCATGTTTACAAAGTTATGGAAGCACACGTCCCATAGATTCAGAGGGACTGGTAGAAAGATTCCATAGAAGGTCCGTGTGTTCTTCTACCTGTCCATGGCTGCTCGCACGACAGAGGCATGTTAACACACTTTATGAGATGACTTGTTCTGGTCAACTCTATTTCCAACACTGTATGAATAAAACAGCATTAAATGTGGTAAAAGTTAAAGTATCTGCTGACAAAGATTAACTGCTTGCCCGAGTGTGGTTTTTAGTTATAGTGGTCAAACAAATATCGCTTCCATCCTACATCTCTACGTATTGTCCTGGAGACACAAACTTATTGAATGTTTTTTTTATTTCTTATATTCAGCAATGAAGTCAGGAGAAATAGCAGACTCATCTGTCTGAATGGCCCAATAATTAAAAAAAAAAAAAAAAAATTTTATAAAATGAGCAGAACTGGCTTTCAGAATTGGTTGGAGCCTCATTAAACGAAGATACTAAATTCAAGCTCTTACAGTTGATGTTCGTTATCAAAGTGTATATGTAAACAATCCCAGGCTATCTGCTATCTGATATCAGTATTCCAGTCTGGACCACACACAGGCTTGTGGTCTAAATGGTTAATTTCCTATACTAGTTTAATGAGTAACTATAAATTTATTTCCTGGCTTTATAGATGCTACTACTACAGATGGAACATTATTCGTTTACATGTTTTGCTAAATGAGCAGCCAACGTTTCTGCAAGTTGTGCATTCCCCATTGTTACTACCTTCACTGGAAATAATGAGTGACTCTGTTACAGCTGTACATTCAGTTTGTCTAATCCAGTGGTAGTCAACCTTTTTCTACCTACCGCCCACTAATGCATCTTTCTTTTTTTTTTTGAATTCTTTATTTTTGAGTGCAGGGTTAAATACAGTTGTACACATTGACTTGTTCACTACTACATATCGTGTTATACATTTGGCACAGGTAGTCAAGAGGTACTGCACTTTTTTTTTAACAAGATAGGAACGTAGATAATACAGGATATGGCATAATTGTGATGTACAAAGTTTAAACAGTTGAGTGTCATTCTAGGCTAGTTTGTCTAGTTTCTTGATGTTTTAGCTGTAACTGGCTCCGACATTGACATTTAAATGGTTAGTACTATGTCTTAACACTGTATGAGAAGTTAAGTAGCTAGATGATACATATGCTGAAACCGAGAAGGAGTTAAACTAAGATGATTACTGCAAATTTTAAGAACAGTTAAACAGTAGGAACAGGCTGGATCACATAATGTAGTATAACATCGGCTTAAGGTGTGTTATTAGGCTGCAGACAGACTAGCTCTATTAGGTAAGCTAATTAAGCAACACGCTGTAATTCAAATATTAACATTTCTATCATTCGCCTGTCACAGGGAGGTCAAGGCATGAAAAATTAAGAGTAAAGATTTGGCGGGACATAGTCCTCAATGGCTGCGCAGATGTGATAGCATGTCAGCGGTCCAGGCCGCCGTGCGGCAGCGCGAGTTAGTGGGCATCAGCCTACACCTGTGGTCGGATCTGGCAGGGCACATACCGGAAAGTCCCATGGGGCCTTGGCTCCGCAGATCATGGTTGTCGCTCTCCGGTGAGCAGCTGTGCCGTGAAAGGGAAGATGTGCGCCCGGTTGGTCGCCGTCTCTTGGAGCTTGTGTGCAGCTTGTGTGGGAGGCCGGCTCATCAGCCTCGTACTCTTGGGTGCTGGGGTCTGGATGTTCGCCCATGCGGTATGGCGCCGCTTTGTAGGTTGCAGATGTCCCTGGGCGAGGAGCGGTTCTGGCATGAAGGGTGCTCCTCTTCTGGTGTACGCGGGAGCTGGCGCCCGGGAGATGCATTGATTTTTCTTGCCGTTTGGGTGCCTGGCGTAGCCACCGTCGGGTAGCCTCTCTGGGTGCCGCTGGTGGGTGTCTGTTTAAATGGAGGCGGATCGTAGGACGTATCCACGCCGCTGCTAGTTTCATTACCATCTTGAAGGTCTGGTCTTTAGTGTGGAGTGCCGACCAGAGGCTCGCGCCAAGCCGGTCGAAGAACTCAAGATTGTGTACTGGCGGTTTGATGCGGGCTCTCCCCTTCGCGGGCCGTGTCTGAGCCACCATCTTGGGTGGGCCCATGCATTGCCGCCTCTCTGCTGAGTTTGTCGCTTGGTTGGGGGTGACCGTCCCAAGCGAGGACCGGGATAACCCCCGCCGGTCCATGGGGGGGAGTAGCAGGGCTGTGTGTGTGTCTCGTATGGGAGCGGATCCCTTGCCGGGTGATCGGCCGCCTCCCCCATGCTGCAGGCTCCGCTCCGTTGTAGGCCGCATGGCCGGTCCAGGCTTCACCAGGTTGGATCGGTGCCGGACTGGTATCGCCTTGATCCCTGCGTGGTGCTGCATCTTGCTCCAAGCACCTTAATTTGCTAGCCCCTGTGGTTTGGGCAGGATTAGTGGATTAGTTTCTGCTGGTGCTGGAGGATTCAGGATGCACGTCCGGCCATCTTGGCTGTCAGGCCCCGCCCCCCCTAATGCATCTTTCTTGATGGAAAATTTCCTTACCGCCCACCAGTTTTCGCGCAAGTGCGGAATATTTTTTAGAAAGGAGGGTGTGTTTAAAAATAAAATAAATGTACGTACATTTATCTTTTTATTTCTACTTTATCCATGTTTATAATGTTTTTAACTTTATAAAGTTTAATGAGAAAACAATAAAGTAAATTGAAATTACCTTTACTAGTGATTAATGAGGCCCTTGAGGTTGATGCTGCGAGACTAAATATTATCTGGTTCGATTTTCGTAAGGTGGATGGGGGGCTGTAAGCTGGGTAGGGGTTCTGTATGGTGGGTAGGGGGACTGTGAGTTGGTATGGGGGCTGAGAGGTGGGTAGGGGGGCCGTATAGTGGGTAGAGGGGCTGTAAGGTGGGTACGGGGACTGTGAGGTGGGTAGGGGGACTGTGAGATGGGTAGGGGGACTGTGAGATGGGTAGGGGGCTGTATAGTAGGTAGGGGGACTGTGAGGTGGATAGGGGGACTGTGAGTTGGTATGGGGGCTGAGAGGTGGGTAGGGGGGCCGTATAGTGGGTAGAGGGGCTGTAAGGTGGGTACGGGGACTGTGAGGTGGGTAGGGGGACTGTGAGATGGGTAGGAGGACTGTGAGATGGGTAGGGGGCTGTATAGAAGGTAGGGGGACTGTGAGGTGGATAGGGGGACTGTGAGGTGGATAGGGGGGCTGTATAGTGGGTAGGGGGACTGTGAGGTGAAGAGGGGGGCTGTATAGTGGGTAGGGTGGCTGTGAGGTGGGTGGGGGGTTGTATAGTGGGTAGGGGGGCTGTGAGGTGGGTAGGGGGCTGTAGAGTGGGTAGGGGGCTCTATAGTGGGTAGGGGGGCTCTATAGTGGGTAGAAGGGCTGTGAGGTGGGTAGGGGGGCTGTATAGTGGGTAGGGGAGCTGTGAGGTGGGTAGGGGGCTCTATAGTGGGTAGGGGGACTGTGAGGTGAATAGGGGGGCTGTATAGTGGTAAGGGGGCTGTGAGGTGGGTAGGGGGGCAGTATAGTGGGTAGGGGGGCAGTATAGTGGGTAGGGGAGCTGTGAGGTGGGTAGGGGGGCAGTATAGTGGGTAGGGGAGCTGTATGGGGGCTGAGAGGTGGGTAGGGGGGGCCGTATAGTGGGTAGAGGGGCTGTAAGGTGGGTACGGGGACTGTGAGGTGGGTAGGGGGACTGTGAGATGGGTAGGGGGACTGTGAGATGGGTAGGGGGCTGTATAGTAGGTAGGGGGACTGTGAGGTGGATAGGGGGACTGTGAGGTGGATAGGGGGGCTGTATAGTGGGTAGGGGGACTGTGAGGTGAATAGGGGGCTGTATAGTGGGTAGGGGGACTGTGAGGGGGGTAGGGGGTTGTATAGTGGGTAGGGGGGCTGTGAGGTGGGTAGGGGGCTGTAGAGTGGGTAGGGGCCTCTATAGTGGGTAGGGGGGCTCTATAGTGGGTAGGGGGCTGTGAGGTGGGTAGGGGGGATGTATAGTGGGTAGGGGAGCTGTGAGGTGGGTAGGGGAGCTGTGAGGTGGGTAGGGGGGCTCTATAGTGGGTAGGGGGACTGTGAGGTGAATAGAGGGGCTGTATAGTGGTAAGGGGGCTGTGAGGTGGGTAGGGGGGCAGTATAGTGGGTAGGGGGGCAGGATAGTGGGTAGGGGAGCTGTGAGGTGGGTAGGGGGCAGTATAGTGGGTAGGGGAGCTGTATAGTGGGTAGGGGGACTGTGAGGTGAATAAGTGGGTAGGGGGACTGTGAGGTGAATAGGGGGGCTGTATAGTGGGTAGGGAGACTGTGAGGTGGGTAGGGGGGCAGTATAGTGGGTAGGGGAGCTGTGAGGTGGGTAGGGGAAAGTATAGTGGGTAGGGGAACTGTGAGGTGGGTAGGGTGGCTCTATAGTGGGTAGGGGGCTGTAAGGGGGTAGGGAGGCTCTATAGTGGGTAGGGGGCTGTGAGGTGGGTAGCGGGGCTGTATAGTGGGTAGAGAGCCTGTGAGATGGGTAGGGGGGCTGTGAGGTGGGGAGAGGGGCTATGATGTGGGTAGGGGGGCAGTATAGTGGGTACGGGACTTTGAGGTGGGTAGGGGGGCAGTATAGTGGGTAGGGGGTCAGTATAGTGGGTAGGGGGCTGTATAGTGGGTAGGGGGCAGTGAGGTGGGTAGGGGGGCTGTGAGGTGGGTAGGGGGGCAGTATGTTGGGTAGGGGGGCAGTATAGTGGGTAGAGGGACTGTCTGTGAGGTGGGGGCGTTTGAATGTTGGGTAGAGGGCTGAAAAAGGTAAATACCTTTCAGTGTCCTCTTGGTCCGGTGCGCAGCTTCCCAGTAACGTGCGTGGGGGCGGAGCTTGTGGGCAGGAGGCAGAGCTTCCGTTTGGGGGCGGGGCATGCAACCAGAATGATTTTAGAGTGTGCAGGGAGACTGAGAGGTCTCCCTGCAGCTGCTGGCAGCCACACCAGTCCCCAGCTCCTCCCTCCTTCCTCCCCTCGGACTGACAGGCTGGCACAGGCTGAGGGGAGGATTTATCCGAAATTAGGGCTGTCAGCCCAGTCCAGCCCTGCCACCCACTCTCTCAAACAGAGGATTTAGCCGCCGAAATCCCTACCGCCCACCTGGGATCCTGAAACGCCCACTAGTGGGCGGTAGGGACCAGGTTGATGACCCATGGTCTAATCTAAAAGATGGTGACTTCTTATTATTGATTCAGCCAACTCTCCCATATTTGTAAAATTACCCAGAGAGAGATTTAATGAAGCTAACCTTTAAGTACCCACGCTAGTTCCCCATGCTATTTCCTGTGGGCCCATGTAGGTTTAACATAGCCACTTACAGAACAATGATAATCAATGTCATTATTAAAAAAAATATTGCCTTTAACTATCGGATTCTGAAATGGTTTCCCCTACTCATTAAACAGTTAGAAAACAGAGAGCTGTTACTGGAAATATTTAAATGATGATATTTTGCAGAGTATTTTTAATAAACAGTACAATTGAATAATGGGGTTTCTGAGCTCAATAATGACAGACGCATTTCACAGACACGAGCGTCTCCAGCTGTAAAAACTGAATCGTTGAATTTCTCCACCCTCTCAATACGCCCCAATCTCCCATCAAAAGTTGAATACTGGTAAAAAAAAAACCAACAACATGGAAGGATGGGGGTCCAAACCTGAGACTGTCACGTTGAATTTGATATGGTCTTACAAACAATCTACAGCCATGACCACTGTACTCTGAGAGTGTAGAAGTTTAGTTAACGGAAGTCAAAGCTGGCTGAATATTATCAGAGCTGGGGCCAAAGATTTCACGGCAGCCCATTTAGTGTGATAGTTAGGGTCGGAGAGGTTAAGTTGTGCAATAAGTATGCTAATCAGGGTTACAGAGGTGAAAGCAGGCAGAATGTATAATATGGTGATATGAAGAAAAAAAAATGGAAATCAGAGTAATGCGTTAACCAAGAAACTATGCAATGCCATTAAATTCCTAATACCAATCTCCCGTGTTCTGTTTGTCTGTAACAGTCCTGTAAAATCAGCCACCAGTGTTTTATTATTGGCATTCTAAAGAAAAGTGCCTTTGGCCAGTATAAATTATCATTGTTTTTGCTCTGAAAGCTGGGACTGGAGATGTATTTGACCACATGTGTAAGATGGCATTTGTCACTTTCTCCTAACAAATGTGATACAAAACTCGCTGTGACTTAAACCTGAGCGACATACAGGAGCAGGCAGAGATTCATTTAAATGTATCTATCAAATGAATAAAGAATTGTGGTGAATCGAAAACTGAATTTCAAAATCTGGGTCAAAATATCTGGGCTGAAAATACACCGAGTGGGAGCTATTACTAACACAGCTATTTCGACCTAAATTTTGCAATTCTGTTCTTTATTCAGGACATTTAATTAATCATAGAATAATAGGCGATACCGTCATTTATTACACAAGAAAAATTCACAAAAATATGTGTCATTTAAATTATGGTACTAGATTAGTATTATTATTAGCATTTATATAATGCCAACTTAGTCTGCAGCTCTTTACAATATTATAAAGGGGGAAATGTAAAGGGACCAGAATACAGCTTATTGTATTTGTTCTGATGAGTAGAATCATTCCCTTAAGGCTTTTTGCAGTAAACCTATAGACTGTAAGCTCGTTTGAACAGGGTCCTCTTCAACCTATTGTTCCCATTTAAATGGCAATAATAATAAACACTGTCTTTTCAGAGAAAATGCAGTGCTTACATTACAGCCTAGTGATAACTCCACTGGCCACGCCTCAGATGGCTACTAGAGGTGCTTCCTTGGGCAATACTGCAAAGTAAGCAGCACTGACATTCAGTGTCTCCGCCCTCTGCATGCAGACACTGAACTTTCCTCACAGAGATGCATTAATTTAATAGATCTCTACAAGGAGTTGCTGATTGGCTAGGGCTGTGTTTGACTTGTGATGGCTCTGCCCCTGTTCTGCCTCATTGAGAGTCTCAGACAATCCTATAGGGAAGGATTGTGAGTGGCTCAGACCACCACTTCTGCTGATGTCAGGAGACAGGGGCAGGTCAGAGGCAGACATGGGCAGAGCCAGCAGCTACAGACTTGAACACAAGTAAGATTGTACTATATTTAGGGAGGCAAGCTGGGTGGGGGGGGTGGGGGGGGGGGGGGGGGGGGGGAGAGGTAGATGGTGGTTTTAACACTGTAGGGTCAGGAATTCATGTTTATGTTCCTGACCCTATAGTGTTCCTTTAACAATAAATGAGACAATTACAAAATGTTACAGAAACAATAGGTTGAAGAGTACCCTGCTCAAACAAGCTTATAATCTAGAGGAGGTGGGGTATAAAATCACAACGTGAAGGGCATCGGAGAGGATAATGCTCTAGATTTAGCTGTGATAGTGTACTCTCATTTTATTTCACAAACCTAACCTTAAATGAAGTGTACCATAATTAAGGCATATCCCGTTTACATATTTTAGAAATACTTATAAGATTATTCCCTAAAGTGTGAATTGTTGGGCATTCTACTTGAATTTATACAGGGTTATTCAATAAATTGTCTGGAACTCCAATTGAATTCAAAGAGAATTTTATAAATTTAAGGCGAAAATAGCTGAATTGGGAAAATTCTCCAAGTCAGCTATGCTAAAATGTTCTCATCTAAAACTAAACTAACTTTTCAATTTGAATTCACTACAATCACACTTTTGTGAATCACTCTAAGAAATAATAAGTTTGGATACAGGTTTCCCGCTGTAGGTTGTGCATCCATCCATTTAGTAACATAATATCGTGCTCGAAGTTGCATTACATCAAGCTTGGCAGTGGGGAGCCCATAGGTGTAAAAGTGCTCTCAATTTCTCGAAACGCAATGTAGTAATTAAATATTGCGTTTTTATATTTACATGACAGGTGCATTTTAAAACAAACATCGCTAATGAAAAGCACAAGCGATTTGGTCACAGAGGGAGCACTGAAAATCAGAGAGGTGCACTCGCAGTCAGAGAGGTGAGTGTGTATGATTGGCGTAGGGAAGCCATTCGCAGTATCTTTACAATTCTCTTGGCAGTCTCCCAATTTTCATTTAGGTTTGCGGTGAATTGAAGAAAACAGTGAAGTGAGCCAGCTTGACGCCGAGGCATTCTGCTTATTGTTAGCATTGTGGTTAGTTCATTATATTAGCATGAAATGGGGCTGGAGTTCAATCTTCACCTGCTTCAACTTGTCTCTCTGTAAAAAGAAGTGACAGCATCAATACAGCTCTGCTCTTTTCCAGACACAAATCATTTGTATTTATGATTTATTTACGTGTAATTATGGCCTCGTAATGTACTAGATGGGCTTTATGTACGTATTTTAAGGATGATTGACAGCAGAAACCCTGTAAACTGTATACTCAATAGGCCACCAAGAGGTGTATTCACTAAACGGTGAGTTGAGAAGAATTGACAAGTGACTTGTAAAATGCAGCCCAAATAGGCTAATTGACTGTTAAAAAAATATACATAATAGTTTGGTTAATGATTATAAATTAACCCTATTTAGATTTTAAGCACATTTGAGCCGGAAACTCCTCACCCTGTGCATCTACTGTTTTTGTATGAAAAAACAGTATCACTGAATAGGTTGGTGCTATATACACTGATCAGTCACAAAATTAAAACCAGGTGTCTAATATTGTGTAGGTCCCCCTCATGCTGCCAAATCAGATCCCATGTGTCAAGGCATGAACTCCACAAACTCCACTTTTGAAAAAGCCAAGGCGAAACGCGTTAAGTGAGGAAGAACCACGGACTTTTATAATTTTATTCTGACTGGTATTTTATATATTTGTCATTCACTTTTAAAAATTTTTGATAAAATAAAGTATATACATTTTTACATTACCCAGTCCATTTTTAGTCCTACTTCCTACCTCATCCTGCTGCTGCTACATTTGGGTCCAGTACATCCTTAGGTGGGGATTGTTCCACCTGAAGCTGTTTAAACTAGAGCAGGTCCATTGCTCTAGTCTATGTAAGTAGGTTCTCTTTTATTTGCTCTGTATATACACCTACTATCTATACCATTGGTTTTTTGTACTCTCTCATTCCATATATCACGGAAATTTCGCACTCGCAAAGTTCACTTAGAAGATTGTACACCAAGAAATCCATAGCCGGGGATTATTCCGTCCAGGCTCTTGACATTGAGCTTATAAAGCTCTTAAAAGTGTGAGTGAGAATTTTATATTTCTTCATCATCTATTATATCATCAATACATATTGCACTATTATTGCATTCTGTTCTTTTCTTTTAAGCTATACCATCGAGGAATATCTCCAATTACGTATGTAAAATATATATATATTTGTGTATACCGCTAGCGCTGTTCACCTTTCTCTGTATATATGAACTCCACAAGACCTATGAACATGTTCTATTTTATCTGTACCAAGACATTAGCAGCAGATCCTTTCGGTTGCAAGGTGGGGCCTCCATGAATCGTATTTGTTGTTACAACACATTTCACAGATACGCAATCGGATTGAGATTCACAGGCGTGCGCACGGGGTGTGCCGGGTGTGCCCTGCCCGTCTATGGATTGAGACGGGCAGGGGAGATCTCAGGATCTCCCCTGTTGGCTCATGCAGAGCTGGTGCTATCCGAGCGCCGGCTCTGCTCTAAGCCTCCATGGGCCGGTGCGGAGATTGAAGATCTACCTCACTGACCCACAGCAGCATGGAGGAAGGCAGGAGAGGACCCAGGGAGCTCTAGCCAGCAGCTCCGCTGGGTTCCTCTCGAGAGATCTGAGCGTTGCTGTGGCAATGCTCAGATCTTGTAAGAGTGAACGCTAGCCCCGCAGGCTAGAGTTCACTCTCCACTGGACCACCAGGGATGCCACATGGCAGCAAGGATCCCCCTCCCTACATAAGGTAGGAAGGGAGGGGGGATATTTACTAATCTGCCCCCATCTCCACCCCCACAATCCCTCAAAACATACAGCACACACACAGCACCCACACACCTACAGCACCAACACACATACAGCACCTGTGGCAAAACTAGCCACTTCTGGACTGTAGTTATTAAAGGTTGTCCGTGGGCTGAATGTGTACTGTGTATTTTAACCTGTGTATGTACCGTATTGTGGCCGTTCGCATGCTGGCACGCCAAGCATTCATGCAACGAAACACGGCTAACCTGGCCGTTCGCCGTACGAATACGGGCTCCCCAGGTCGACCACACATTCCCAAGTCGTATGGTACCAATTCACCGATTGCAACATTGTTGCAATCGGTAATTAAGGGCTCTCCGAGGTGGCCGTCGATCCACTACCGACCATGCGGCGGTCGGCCATCTTGGATCCTTTGTCCCTGCAGCGGTGTTCGGTCGTCGAGAGCCTGGAACTGAAAACGGCTACTCGATGATTTGAACGCCGCTGGACTTCCAGAGCGTTCGGGAGTCCCGCGTTCGGTACATTGTATGTCCCGTACTTATTCGGTACTTTTAAACTCACTTTAATGTTTTATTGTATTATGTGCGGCGTTCGGTCAATTCAGCTGGGATCGGAGCGGTATTCTCACAAAGTGTGCGCTCCGACCTCAGCTATCTACCGAACGTTCAACTATTGCAAAGTACCGAATATTGTGTAATTTCTGTATTTTAATGTCAATTGTCGGTTTTGCTGCACGAGGAGATAATCCACTTAGTCGTCCATTTTAGTGGGAGTATCTTTCTCGTGCAGCAAGGCCTGTTGGGAAAGTCACAGTGCATGGTGGGAGAAATCCCCTGGAATTACTGTCTGGAAACCCCTTGCATGGGGAACTGTATAAATATACTGCCTGTGAATAAACCGAGTTAGTTGACTCCCAAACTGTGTTTCGTCCGGTTATTGGGAGGATTGGGAATATTGCCTTGCTTTCTACTCTGACTGTGGATTTCCTAGATGTACCAACGGATATCGTATGCTGATACATTGCATTCCGTTACAGCACCCACACACAGAACCCTCACACACACCACACACATACAGCACCTTCACACACACAGCACCCTCACACACACAGTACACTAACAGCACCTTCACACAGCACCCTCACACACACAGCACCCTCACACACTCAGTACACTAAGAGCACCCTCACAAACACACAGCACCCTCACACACAGCACACTAACAGCACCCTCAAAAACACACACACACACACACACACACACACACACACACCCACACACACAGAACCCTCACACACACAGCACACAAACAGCACACTCACACACAAACAGCACCCTCACACACAGCACACAAACAGCACCCTCACAAACACACAACACCCACACACAGCACACAAACAGCACCCTCACACAGCACACTAAGAGGACCCTAACAAACACACACACACACACACAGCACACTACCAGCACCCTCACACACAGCACACAAACAGCACCCTCACAAACACACAAACACCCTCACCCACATAGCACACTACCAGCACCCTCACACACACACATCACACTGACAGCACCCTCACACACAACACTCTTACACACACACACACACACACAGCACCCTTACACACACAGCACCCTCACAGCACATGAACCGCACACACACACACACACACACACACACAGCAGTGTACCGTATATACTCGAGTATAAGCCGACCCGAATATAAGCCGAGGCCCCTAATTTTACCCCAAAAAACTGGGAAAACTTATTGACTCGAGTATAAGACTAGGGTGGAAAATGCAGCAGCTACTGGTAAATTTCTAAATAAAATTAGATCCTAAAAAAGTTATATTAACTGAATATTTATTTACAGTGTGCGTATATAATGAATGCAGTGTGTGTGTGTGTGTGTGTATGAATGCAGTGTGTATATGAATGCTGTGTGTGTATGCAGTGTGTGTATGAATGCAGTGTGTATATAATGAATGGAGTGCAGTGTGTGTATATGAGTGCAGTGTGTGTATAATGAATGCAGTGCAGTGTGTGTATGAGTGCAGTGTGTATGCAGTGTGTATATAATGAATGCAGTGTGTGAGTGCAGTGTGTATATAATGAATGCAGTGCAGTGTGAATGCAGTGTGTATGTATGAGTGCAGTGTGTATGTATGAATGCAGTGTGTGTATGAATGCAGTGTGTATATAATGAATGGAGTGCAGTGTGTGTATATGAGTGCAGTGTGTGTGTATGAGTGCAGTGTGTATATAATGAATGCAGTGTAGTGTGTGTATATGAGTGCAGTGTGTGAGTGCAGTGTGTATATAATGAATGCAGTGCAGTGTGTGTATGAGTGCAGTGTGAATGCAGTGTGTATGTATGAGTGCTGTGTGTATGTATGAGTGCAGTGTGTATGTATGAGTGCCGTGTGTATGTATGAATGCAGTGTGTATGCAGTGTGTGTACGAATGCAGTGTGCGTATGAAAGCAGTGTGTATATAATGAATGGAGTGCAGTGTGTGTATATGAGTGCAGTGTGTCTGTATGAGTGCAGTGTGTATATAATGAATGCAGTGTAGTGTGTGTATATGAGTGCAGTGTGTGAGTGCAGTGTGTATATAATGAATGCAGTGCAGTGTGTGTATGAGTGCAGTGTGTATGTATGAGTGCAGTGTGTATGTATGAATGCAGTGTGTATGCAGTGTATGTATGAATGCAGTGTGTGTATGAATGCAGTGTGTATATAATGAATGGAGTGCAGTGTGTGTATATGAGTGCAGTGTGTGTGTATGAGTGCAGTGTGTATATAATGAATGCAGTGTAGTGTGTGTATATGAGTGCAGTGTGTGAGTGCAGTGTGTATATAATGAATGCAGTGCAGTGTGTGTATGAGTGCAGTGTGAATGCAGTGTGTATGTATGAGTGCAGTGTGTATGTATGAGTGCAGTGTGTATGTATGAATGCAGTGTGTATGCAGTGTGTGTATGAATGCAGTGTGTGTATATAATGAATGCAGTGCAGTGTGTGTATGAGTGTGTGTATGAATGCAGTGTGTGTGAGTGCAGTGTGTGTGTGTGTGTGTGAGTGCAGTGTGTGTGTGTGTGAGTGCAGAGCATTGGTGGGGTGGGCATTTTATTAATTATTATTATTATTTTATTATTATTGTAATATATATATTTTTTTATGTTATTATTTTTTTTATTATTATTTTTTTTAATTTTATTATTATTTTTTTATTTATTTTTTCGTCCCCCCTCCCTGCTTGTTAGCTGGCCAGGGAGGGGGGCTCTCACTCCCTGGTGGTCCAGTGGATGGGCTGTAGGAGGGGGGCTGTCAGGAAGCTGTAACTTACCTTCACCGCAGCTCCTGTCAGCTCCCTTCTCTCTCCTCCGTCCGTGCAGCTCCCAGGTCAGCTCCCTCTGCAACTCTCGCGGCCGCGCGGAGCATTGCCACGGTAACCCGTGGCAACGCTCTGACCCCGCGGCTCTCGCGAGAGTTGCAGAGGAAGCTGACCTGGGAGCTGCACGGATGGAGGAGAGAGAAGGGAGCTGACAGGAGCTGCGGTGAAGGTAAGTTACAGCTTCCTGACAGCCCCCGGTCCTTGTCTGTATTATGGCAATGAAAATTGCCATAATACAGACAACTGACTCGAGTATAAGACGAGTGAGTGTTTTTCAGCACAAAAAATGTGCTGAAAAACTCGTCTTATACTCGAGTATATACGGTATGTATGTGTGTGTGTGTGTGTGTGTGTGTGTGTGTGTGTATATATATATATATATATATATATATATATATATACAGGGAGTGCAGAATTATTAGGCAAATGAGTATTTTGACCACATCATCCTCTTTATGCATGTTGTCTTACTCCAAGCTGTATAGGCTCGAAAGCCTACTACCAATTAAGCATATTAGGTGATGTGCATCTCTGTAATGAGAAGGGGGTGTGGTCTAATGACATCAACACCCTATATCAGGTGTGCATAATTATTAGGCAACTTCCTTTTCTTTTGGCAAAATGGGTCAAAAGAAGGACTTGACAGGCTCAGAAAAGTAAAAAAATAGTGAGATATCTTGCAGAGGGATGCAGCACTCTTAAAATTGCAAAGCTTCTGAAGCGTGATCATCGAACAATCAAGCGTTTCATTCAAAATAGTCAACAGGGTCGCAAGAAGCGTGTGGAAAAACCAAGGCGCAAAATAACTGCCCATGAACTGAGAAAAGTCAAGCGTGCAGCTGCCAAGATGCCACTTGCCACCAGTTTGGCCATATTTCAGAGCTGCAACATCACTGGAGTGCCCAAAAGCACAAGGTGTGCAATACTCAGAGACATGGCCAAGGTAAGAAAGGCTGAAATACGACCACCACTGAACAAGACACACAAGCTGAAACGTCAAGACTGGGCCAAGAAATATCTCAACACTGATTTTTCTAAGGTTTTATGGACTGATGAAATGAGAGTGAGTCTTGATGGGCCAGATGGATGGGCCCGTGGCTGGATTGGTAAAGGGCAGAGAGCTCCAGTCCGACTCAGACGCCAGCAAGGTGGAGGTGGAGTACTGGTTTGGGCTGGTATCATCAAAGATGAGCTTGTGGGGCCTTTTCGGGTTGAGGATGGAGTCAAGCTCAACTCCCAGTCCTACTGCCAGTTTCTGGAAGACACCTTCTTCAAGCAGTGGTACAGGAAGAAGTCTGCATCCTTCAAGAAAAACATGATTTTCATGCAGGACAATGCTCCATCACACGCGTCCAAGTACTCCACAGCGTGGCTGGCAAGAAAGGGTATAAAAGAAGAAAATCTAATGACATGGCCTCCTTGTTCACCTGATCTGAACCCCATTGAGAACCTGTGGTCCATCATCAAATGTGAGATTTACAAGGAGGGAAAACAGTACACCTCTCTGAACAGTGTCTGGGAGGCTGTGGTTGCTTCTGCACGCAATGTTGATGGTGAACAGATCAAAACACTGACAGAATCCATGGATGGCAGGCTTTTGAGTGTCCTTGCAAAGAAAGGTGGCTATATTGGTCACTGATTTGTTTTTGTTTTGTTTTTGAATGTCAGAAATGTATATTTGTGAATGTTGAGATGTTATATTGGTTTCACTGGTAAAAATAAATAATTGAAATGGGTATATATTTGTTTTTTGTTAAGTTGCCTAATAATTATGCACAGTAATAGTCACCTGCACACACAGATATCCCCCTAAAATAGCTAAAACTAAAAACAAACTAAAATCTACTTCCAAAAATATTCAGCTTTGATATTAATGAGTTTTTTGGGTTCATTGAGAACATGGTTGTTGTTCAATAATAAAATTAATCCTCAAAAATACAACTTGCCTAATAATTCTGCACTCCCTGTATATACGTACATACATATACACGCGGTGTGTGTTTGTGTTTTAGGGTGCACACCGTAATGCAATAGGCTGCGCACGCCTATGTTGAGATCTGGGGAATTTTGAGTACAAGGAACCTCCTTAAAATCTTTGTCACGTTCCTCAAACCATTCCTGAACATTTTTTTCAGTGTGGCAGGGTGCATTATCCTGCTAAAAGAGGTCACTGCCATCAGGGAACACCATTGCCATGAAGTGCGTGGTCTGCAACAATCTCTAGGTAGGTGGTATGTGTCAAAGTAACAGCCACATGATTGCCTGGATATTTCCCAAAGCATAACACTGCCTCCATTGGCCTGTCCTCTTCTCAAAGTGCATCCTGCCCAGGTAAATGACAAACAGGCGCAGCCATCCACCTAAATAACATGATTTATCAGACCAGGCAATTTTCTTCCATTGTTTTATGATCCAGTTCTTGTGCTCACTTCCCCATTGAATGCACTTTTCACAATGGGCAGGGGTCATCATAGGTCTTCTGTTCCTCTAGGCAGTTCAATATACAGTGTTTTAACATATTTGTATGCCCAGCATTGCGTTTTACAGCAATTTGAGCTACAGTGGCACTCCTCACCTTGTGTATCCACGTCTTAACTGGTATTTGTTTTTTTGTATGAAAAACAGTATCCCTGAATAGGTTGGTGCTATATACACTAATCAGTCACAATACTAAAACCAGCTGTCTATTATTGTGTAGGTCCCACTCGTGCTGCCAGATCAGGCATTGACTCCACAAGACCTATGAACATGTCCTATGGTATCTGTACCAAGATATTAACAGCTGATCCTTGAAGTCCTGCAAGTTGCGAGGTAGGGCCTCCTTGGATCAGATTTGTTATTCCTGCACATCCCACAGATGCTCAATCATATTGAGATCTTTGTTTTGTTCATAAAACCATTCCTGAACAATTTGTGCAGTGTGGCAGGGTGCATCATCCTGCTGAAAGGGTTGTATGTGATCTGCAATGAAGGGTTGTATGTGATCTGCAACAATCTCTAGGTAGGTGAGATGTGTCAAAGTGACATTTACCTGAATGCTTTGTCCCAAGGTTTCCCAGCAGAATATTGCCTAGAGCATAACACTGCCTCCACCGGCCTGCCTTCTTCCCATAGTGTATCCTAGACTTGGGCATTTGTTTGCGGACAAACGTACTTTCTTCCGTATTTTAGCTTTTCGTCTATTCGTCTGAAAGACAAAAAAAAAATGAATTAAATGAATTAAAATGAATAAACCGAAGACTGAATTGCTTTTTGAAGGAACTTTCGTTTTTTTGTTTATTTTAGTTTACATAGTTACATAGGCCGAAAATAGACATGTGTCCATCAAGTTCAGCCTTATTACAAGGAGGAAGCTACTGGCTGATGGCTCCCTCATTGCAATATTAAAAAATATTTAAAAATAGAAGTGGCAAGGTGGCGGGGCCTGACCATCATGAAGGCTGGTTGCAACTTGCAGGAGCTCTTTACCAAGCTCATACCCCAAGCGTCTCTCCAAGTCTCCTGCAGCTCAGCCTGACCCACAAGGTGACTCACCTGTCACAGTGGACGACTGGAGTGTGCCAGTCTGGAAAGCCATGATGCCGACTGACAAAAACTTGCAGAGTGGTTGTGGCCTAGTGCAGACTCAGGGCAGGAGAAATGGACGATCTCCTGTCTCACATCTCATCCCCCAGCAGGAACTCCCGGTCTACACTACACTGCCTGCAAAGCCGGTGGACCCTGGCAGACCACGCAACAATACCATGGAGTGCAATCTCACATACAAGATGGCGGGCGCACGTCCCTATCATAGCCAAGCTAAGCACACAAATAATCACGGCATGCCTGTATCCCTGGAGAGCTCCATGACAAAGCTTGACGCTGTCTTTGATGCCTTCTGGGCGAAGTCAGAGGCAAGAGCGGCAATCTCCCGGCTGGACCCCCGGGTGGAGGAAAAGAGGCGCGAAACACAAGATGGCGGCGGGTCACACTACAGCATTCAGTCCCATATGTTGGTGGGAGTGGTCATAGGAGTGTTCGCCATGATTCAGTGAACGCCCCCTAGATCACACTGGTAATACCAATAGGAAGATACACAACCCCCTACCCAGCACACAGCTGTGAAGTGTTTAAGACTTATCAACCAGTGTACATATACAGTATAGGCTTGCTAGCCGGACACAGACATTTTCCCTGATGATGGTGTGCTTTTATTTTTTACCACTTCACTTGGTAGCACTTTACTTTAATATGCTCTAGCTTTTTCTTTTCCAGTTTCAGGCAGGGAAATTGGTTTAGGTAGGCATTAGTGGTTAGTCCATGGTGCCGAGATACTATAGGGACAGATGATTTTGAGGCTTGCTGATTTGTGACTGTTGGGGCTTTGCCCCCTTCCCACTCGCCTCTCTTTACCTTTATACCTGCTATTGCTGTACTGACTGAGGATATGTTGAGCATTAGTACCGACATTTGGCTATGGTTTAGACACTTTTTTTGTGTTCTCCTTGGCGGAACTAGGTACTCTCATTCACCCTCTAGTGGTATACTTAGTATTCTCCCTTTCTAACTGATTTTAACCTACCCTGTTTTTTTGTTACCCTTAGAATTATTAAAGGTAAGGCATCCCCTTTCATTACTTGACACTCTCCCATCTTTGGACTCCTTGGGTGGTCCTTCTTGCTCTTTTTTCTATATTTTACTGTGGGGTAATCCCAATTTATTGTTAGAGTGATAGTGGGCACTATGGGAGCTAACTCACCAGCCCCATAACCCCTGTTCTGTGACTGCTTGATTGGCTCCTACATATCTTTCTTTCCAATCAACGTTATATTTCCGTTTGTTTGGATTAGCTACTAAATTATCGAATAGAGAAGCAATCCAAAAAACCTTGGTTGATCCTGCTTGGTTCCATGTTCAGAAGCAAAGAACTGATTATTAAAAGTAAGTGTTCCATTATATAATTTATTATTGCAATATCAGTTATACATAAAAATCATTTAAACTTATCTCTCTGTGCCCATTGCATGATTCTCATTTGACTACCGGTAATTCTTGCATGCAATAAAGAAAATAAGAGTCTAGCATTCGGTATAAATGGTCTTTCGGCAAAGGCACCAAAACGGGGAATTTCATATATGTGCCTCCAAATTAATTGTGCATAGTGTAATTATTTCATGCTTTAATGGCTGCTCATGAGTTACCTGTCTCTATGTACTTGTATTTGTAGCAGACTCGTTCCCTTTTCTTCGGTTGCCCGTGCCTCCTTGTTCATCTCCCGAATGGATGGTGTGTGGTCCCCCTTTTTATATCTTTACAAACACTGACCTCCCTTGGCTGTTTACCACAAACTAGATGATTAACTCTAGTGCTTTTCCTGGGTGGCCATTCATATAACCGAACGCACGTGTTCCAGTGCATGGTGGCGATTTGGTCTCCTGAACACAGGCAGCGGTACATGGTCGTTGAATGCCTGGAACTAGAGACCAGCCGTTGTCCTTAATTTTCTGGAACTGTTTTGGACCATCGCTTCGTGGCTGGCCAGTCAGAACTTTACCCGAATAGCGATTCCGTTCTACCAAATGGATCTGAGAGCTATTTGGATATTTTGTGCGCTCAGATCTGGGCTATTCGTGGATATAAAACTTGTGGGGTTCCTGTAAACTATGAATATTAGAGATGTCCCGAACAGTTCGCCGGGAACTGTTCGCCAGCAAACATAGCTTGTTCGCGGTCGCCGCGGCCGGCAAACATATGCGATGTTCGGTCTGCCCCCTATTCGTCATGGAGGTGGTAGGGTCTGGGAGGGAGGGTCTGCTGCTGATTGGCTGGAATGTGTCTGCTGACTGTGAGGTACAAGGTCAAAGTTTACTCAATGATGACGAATAGGGGGCGGACCGAACAAGCTATGTTTGCTGGCGAACAGTTCCCGGTGAACTGTTCGGGACATCTCTAATGAATATGTTTTGGGGTGTTTTATGTATGTTTCCTGTATTTCCCTTTAACTGAGAGATTATTAAGTTACTCAGTTTTGACTCAATTATCTCTCAGACAATGGGTCGCCTGGGAGGTACTTGTATATCTTTTGCATAAAGACCCAATGCTGGGGTTCTGTGCATAAAAGGCCTTGTTTGAGCTGAAAAAAATAATTGCACTCCCAGAATTGTGTGTCACCCAGTTACTGGGGAGGAATAGAGCTATTCACATTTCAGTACCATGTTCCTTGGGTCCTGCCGTGAAGGATCCTGCCGTGAAGGATCCAGCGGAGGAAAAGTCCTTCTCAGGACTAGCGCTCTGCTACAGTATTTTGCAAATAATAACTATTTATAATAAGTACGTGTCATTAGCAATGGAGCGAATTACGTATACATAATGCTGAGGTGTGAATCCATGCATTTACACCATCACCCTCTACTATATATTATGGGTGTAATGTGTAATACACTTTGTCCAGTCACTTATTTGAAGGAAATTGCTTCTTTCTCACTACCTTTTTTATGTTGTTGGTAAAAATACTTTTTTTTTTAAGCTTGCCCAGAATCATTATACTTTTTATCATTGTCTTATCCCTTGGTATTCCGCAAACCATTTCCACTGGCCTTTATTTCCTTTTTCTTCATTGTACAGCTTGTGAACTGCTTATATACAAACCACAAATCCAATAACATTTCGTTTGGATTCATTCTATGAAATGTGTGTTTTTCAATTGTTTCTTAAGATTGGCTGACAAAATGAAGTCATGTCTTGTGGTCACCTTAAATTAATCACATATCTTTACAAATTTTATCTAGGTCAGCGTTGTGGAATAGGCCAATTCTGAAGAATTAAATGAGTTATTGCTTCCATGGAAATAAAATAGTTGTTTTATTTTACACAATTCTTTTTTCCCCACTTCCTGTCCTCCTTGCAGACAGTGGCATGTCTCGGGAATACAAAGGCTACAGCAAATGTGCTAACAAATGTCATGTTTCCAGGACTGAAGGTGGGTGGTCACAAAATGCTTGTCTGTGAGAACCAACTACAGATTATTTGTGTGTGCTCATGGAGTTGTAGGCTGGCAGAACATTATGGGATTTGTAGATTTGCTTTTTGGGCTTTCTGTCTAATAAGTGGGGGTAACAGCCAACTGGTTTTAACGAAAGTAACATTCAATTCTTAATTCTTTCAAGAAAAGGAATTTCTCCCCATGCTTAGACAGGCACTTTTAGGATATTTTCTGGGTAAAATGTTGGATTTGTGCAGCACAGAGTCCAAAGGTTGCTGGGCTTAAAATGGTACAGCCATACTGAATTAAGATTCAAGACTGTTTTAGATTTTTGCCCCCCCTCCCCCTCTTCCCCACCCTCCATAAGTCTTCCTGAAGTACCAGCATTCGCCCCAAGAGATGCTTTACACATACAGGGCAGTTAAATGTCTCCAGCACTGTCATCAATTATGCCGCCTATCTATATGTATCTTTGAAAATGATTCCGTCTGGTCCATAGTGCTAAACATGGAAATACTTCTGATAATTCCTCTAATTTCAAACACTTTAGCCTAATCCCACTTTGCCATGTCACGTATTGGCCATATATTTACATTTTCATACAGATTAAATGTTTTGATAAAGTAACCTGGCAAGTACATCTTATCAGAGATGGGCAGGGGGAGGGTGGTTTATGTACCATAACACCGAGTTGAGCAATTTAGAGGCAACAAAACTTTTCTTAGGTAACTTTACATCCTTGTTTCTAACAGTGGAGCAAGGATAAAGTCACCTAAGAGAAACATCTTCTCATGTTTTCCTGTTTAATGTCTAATTGACTGTTTGTGAGAAGCACATGGACGACAAAAACATGTCTTTGCTCTCTCTCATTATGTTATCGTCGAACCTTCAAAACAATTCATTAGTCCCTCGCTATTGTGTCTGGCTTCATCTAAATAGCATTCTCGGCCCATCTGTAAGTGCATCATAAGTGGGGAACAAGATTGGAGACTTAGTTACCCTCACTACTTCTAGTACAGCTTACAAATAGACAATATTTGCCACCCCCACTTTTGGCAAATAAAAATGTGGGTATGAATTCTCTCTTTCATATAGCTTCTTCTGCACTCCGTGAATTGCAGCTTACCCTGGAACGGACAGTTTTTACTGGGCACGGAGAAATAGATTTTATTTTTGTATTCTGGCATGCCGCAACTGTTTTTCTATTATGTTAGTCATTTAAAAAACATGAGAAGCTCTCTGCTAAATAATAATTCTGCATGGAGAAAAGATGCTCCTTCGTAGATTAACAGATGTGCATGCCCATTATTATTTGAAAATAAGCATAACTTATGATTTACAATGTGTCTCTTGCAAATGGAGCCATGCAAATGATTGCGGAATTTGGCAACCGAAAGCACTTTTCAAAAGTAAAATAGTTGTTTGATTAAGAATTTTTTTCTTAGGCACAAAGTTACTGCCAAGAACATTTGTTCCTACTCTTTTGCAAGCAAAAGAACAAAAAAAAAAAAAAAAAAATAGTGGCTAGGCTTCTGTGATAGATACATTCAGTAAACATTAAAGAATGCTGCCTCACATACTATATAACTTGTTGAGTTGTTGGTACGTTCAATGGAGCAGAAGAAAATGCAGGTTAATTGTGCTGAGCTGAGACTGGCTGATATCTTGGTGAATTTGCTCACTTCATTTATTTAAAGATAAGAACATGTCTTTGCTGAAAACGCATGCTGAATTTAGAGTATCCTTTCAAGTCTTTGCCTCTTTAGTAAACACATTGCTAAAATCCACGGATTTCCTTTTCAGTCTAATCTGTAAATATATATATATATATATATAAAGAGCCTATATGTGAATATTCTTTGAAAACTTTCTTTGTAGAGAAGAGACAGTAGTCAGCATTATTTTTTTTTTTTGCTGGGATCAGTAAAACAAAGCTGGCTTTGTTCAATTGCCTAGATTTTCAATTTGAAATCAGACTATCTCAAAGAAATGCTGCCTCGTCATTTAAAAGGACAGTCTAAGCACCATCACCACTGCTGCTCACCGTCTTGAGTCACTGGGTGTCCTATGTTATTTTGTCAAAGTAATTCAACAAAAACGAAGCCAATCATCACGTCTACATTGAATGGAATTTATTTTGATAATATGAATGCATAAATTGGAATTATAATTGTGGCTGAAGAGGGGGCAAGGTAAGGATACAGGGAGAGCCCTAATGTTTGTCAACCACTCCCAAACATTGGACAGCTCCCATAGCCTCCGAGCACATTAACTACTACACTGAGATGTAGTGGGTAGGGTACTTAAAATGCCCCTTTAACTAAATGTCTAGTTGAGTTAACTAACTGTGCCATTAAGGAATAGTAGGTAAGGTGAGTATGGGTATTTATATGTCTGTAAATATCTGTGTTTATGTTTGTGTACTAGCGTGTGTCTATGTTTGTGTACTATATATATGCGTTGATGACTGAGGAGTCCTGGCAGGAGAACTAGGAGGACCTACAAATCGTAATGATGGAGTTACTTGTATGGTAGTCTTTGCACACTTACATAGCGGAAGACTGACATACAGACTAGATACTTGATGTCAGCAAAATGGGTGTGAAACAAATCTCTTTGTCACTATTATAGTGTCCAACCTCCAAGTGGGTTTTTACCGTGAGAGCGGCGCAGTTGGCCCTATAATTAATAACAGACCCCATCAAGATATACTTGCGATAGAATAGAATAGATAAGTCTTTGGTCTAAATAGAAAAGAGAGATGGCATTTTTGGCGCGTGTGTGCTATGAGTTTGGCAGCCTGAGCTGCCCAAAACCAGAGTTTCTTCTTTCTCATGGTGCAGTGGATGTGGAAAGCATGTGGATAGGATGAGCAGCGTCTGTGATAATGTTCTCAGGTCATTTTCTGGAGCTTATATTCAGCTCCATATTTATGTGCCTGGACGGTACGATCACACTCTGTGGATCTGATGGTGGTCCTTATGCGTATTTAGAGGCGTCTTTCACAGTTGTAGAAGTGTTCTTATTCGATGTGCGGCACTTCAGCAGTCAGATGTCCTCAGTATATATGAGGGAGAATAAAAACAGAATATAGTGCTCTATGTATATATTTTTTAAAAGGATAAAAATTGATAAAAGGAGGTATACTCACAAACGGAGCGAAATATAGGTATTGCTCAACCGTAATAGGCGTAGGTGGTATATTCCCCACCAAGGATGTCACTGCGTGAGTCCTCTGGGTAAAATCTTCAAATATAGGTAAACTCTAAACTGCATAAAAATTACTAGCTTTATTTGAGTAATAGTAAAACCAAGTGTAACATAAAATAATTCATCAGACACTAGTGGACTTTAAGGTGCTGCTTTTTTTGCACGTATTTATTTATTAATCTAATTTTTCTAAGCTCCTCAATTACTTGTTTATTCTTGGTTTTACTATTTATCTCCAAATAAAGCTAGTCATTTTTATGCATTTTATAAAACTAGTGTTTGATGAATTATTTTATGTTACACTTGGTTGTACTATTTATTTCCAAATAAAACTAGTCATGTTTTATGCAATGTGGAGTCTTCTGACCCATCTTTGAAGATTTTACCCAGAGGACTCATGCAGTGACATGCTTAGTTGGGATTATATCACATACGCCTATTACGATTGAGCAATTCCTTTATTTCGATACGGTTGTGAGTATATCACTTTTTATCCTTTTAAAAAATATACAGAGAGCACTACATTCTGTTTTTATTCTCCCTCCTATATACTGAGGACATCTGACTGCTGAAGTGCCGCACATCGAATAAGAACACTGACTATGCACAAGGACAACCGACATATCCACAGACGGGGATTATACCACCTACGCCTGTTAGGATTTAATAAATATGGAGCTGAATATAAGCTCGAGAAAATTATCTGAGAACATTATCACAGGCGCTGCTTCCCTGCACATCCTTTCCACAAGTCTTTGGTCTTGTAGTGAAGACTCACACCTTGTATCTTTACATGTTGTATTCAACATGTACAACATCAGCAAATATGAGATTCATTACATATCAAACATGCGTGTTATCAACCCACATTTATAAAAGGGATTATCAATAATGGTCATATTCTATTCCACAGAGAGGACCGTATTAGACAACGACATTTGTACCACCTTGCTCTATGCTTTTGAGAATTCCTACAATTCTGCGTACTTTAAGAATCTTTTTTACTCCAGTAAACAAATTTGTCATGAATATCTAATTAATTTTCTGACTTTTTGGAAAGTAACAATGGAACAATGGACCTTAACCACTCATCTATTTTTTTGAATCTGCAAGACCTTTGTAGCTTGAGAGCTCTGGACAAAGTGTATCTGTCAATCATCATTGACTTTATAAAGTGCAGAAGGAGAACTCATCTGGTCTAGACTGACCTCAGTGGTCAATGACCTCCCATGACGGTTACATTTATTAACATCATACCAATCTATTAGTCAATTATCCTTCTACCACCTGGGCCAACACACTCCATCTTTACCAGTATTATGCAAAAAGAATCAGGTTTGTCGAGGGCTGTATGTTTGGTAAGTGATTAGGCAGTGACAGATGACCTTCTCTTCTTTTATAACTTTCGTTTGGGGAATTTTCATTAAAATAGGGACTAAAAACCAAATAACAATTAGAGAAAACATTACAGCACAGAAACATCCTACCGCTGCAATCATTTTCAGAGAAGTCACTGCGCATGATTTTGAAAATGCAGCAAAATATATTCTTTTTCTTTGATAGCTTGGGATGTGCTATTATCCTATGAATTAAATTGGATTAGCTTAATGTATACTGATGGCATTGCCTTGCGCTAGGAACAGCTGTCATTTTATCCCCGGAGGAAATGAAAGAAGAATGGTTATCTTTCCACCTGTAACCAATAGTGAGGTTTCACAATAGAAAGGTGGACCTCCATATCTATACAAAGTAACCCCATTTGCATAAAATTAGATCTTGTCTTTATTTTTCCTATCTGAAAAAAGATGCCCCAAATGTTGTGTATTCAAATGCAAATCCAATCTGAGCTATTCTTCAAAGTGCAGTGTCCATTAGCACTTTAAACAGTCTGATCAGAAAGATCCAACTCTTTGTTGAATGGCACAAGGCGCCAACGAAAATTATTCATCACGATTTCATTGTTGCTTCCCTAATTTAATGGACATACTAAGGGAGGGGGGGAAATAATTGCATTATTGCTATTTGTTGCATGCTAATAGACATGGGGGTTGATTAAAATTAGATTTTGAAATCCATGATAAAGATTTTAATTATCAGAATGCATCATCGTTCCATACGCTGCACGCGCTGTTTGCCAGAAAATACTATGTGAAACATAATTTATTTTAATAAATCAAGTAGTTAATCAGATCCGCGTTCTTCTTTCAGTGGTTTATAATTCCGTTTGGATGTATTATAGCACATTGCAAGATGTGTTTTGCTAAGAAGACATTATATAGAAAAGGTACGGAATAAAGAGATTCAAAAACATCTTGTGTCTTTTATGTTGCTTGTTAGAATCTCAATTCTGTTTTTGAAAAAGACATTTTAAAGTGATCAGGACAATTATCAATCCCAGTTTAAAAATATGAGAGTGCTAGGTATACATTAAGCACATCCTGATTCTTCTGAAATAAAAAAGTAAATGTGTCCTTGAACTTTTCCCTAAAGTTAAACTTTACACACCATAACCACTACAACATGCTCTCACACTCTCAGCCAAAGAATACAATTTAAACCTGATTTTAGTTGGTGCAATACTATGGAAGTATGAACTTCTGATTCATTAAATCATCTGAGACCAGAAGGACTGTGGGTGCCCAACACAGCAAGGTGAGTGTCAAATCATGCGTAAATGGTTTGACAGATTACCAGCAGATAACATCTGGAAACTCCTGGAACTTAAAGTCACCTGCTAAGTTAACTCACTCCATAATGAATAAATGAACAAAAGTAATCCATTGACTGCCATGCTCTTGGAATAATTTGCATGGCATACTGTTATTTATGTGGAGGACAACCAATAAATGTCCATTCTTTATCAGTGGTAAAATTAATGATCGGCCCCTCATGATTACCCACACTTTGAAGATGACTGAAGATCATTCTCCTGTTACGTTTTCAAGTTAACCTGATTTAATGTTCTCTGTAACCATTTAGTGTTTATTTTCAATAATAATTTATAAACGAGATAAATGATAGCACACTCTCCAAATGATCGGAATTCCAAGATTTAGGAGTTACTAAGAGGGTTGCTCTAGCAAAAACAGAGTAACCTTTCCTATACTGGACCCCACATCTATAAAACCTCTATAAAAAAAGGGGGGAAACAAAGAAGAAGGAAGCTAAAAGTAATTTCTGTTCCAGCACCAAAATCAAATTCTTCCTGCAGCCTGATTGTCCTTGGTTAACCCCTTAAGACCGCAGCCAAATGTACAAGTTGTGAACGAAACAAAATGTAAACAAAACCTGGCATTTGCGCAATATGTCTGTCCAACCGTAATTCACCTCTTTCATATTAAATGCACCCACACTTATTATATATCATTTTATTCAGGGGAAACAGGGCTTTCATTTAATATCAAATATTTAGCTATGAAACATAATTTAATATGAAAAAAATGGGAGAAAATAAGAAATGTTGTTATTGTTTTAGTTCTACATGACATTTTAACTGTCAATGTCATAATACTGTTTGCTTTTACTGCAGTAACATACACATATTTGTATTCAGCAAAGTCTCACGTGTAAAACAGTACCCCCTATGTACAGGTTTTATGGTGTTTTGGGAAGTTACAAGGTTAAATATAGCGTGTTACATTTGAAATTGAAATTCGCCAGATTGGTTACGTTGCCTTTGGGACTGTATAGTAGCCCAGGAATAAAATTTACACCCATAATGGCATACCATTTGCAATAGTAGACAACCCAAGGTATTGCAAATGGGGTATGTCCAGTCTTTTTTAGTAGCCATTTGGTCACAAACACTGGCCAAAGTTAGCGTTAGTATTTGTTTGTGTGTGAAAAATGCAAAAAACGCCAATTTTGGCCAGTGTTTGTGACTAAGTGGCTACTAAAAAAGACTGGACATACCCCGTTTGCAATACCTTGGGTTGTCTACTATTGCAAATGGTATGCCATCATAGGGGTAATTTTCATTCTTGGGCTACCATAGGGTCTCAAAGGCAACGTAACCAATCTGGCGAATTTTAATGTGAAAAAAAATGAAACACAAGCCTTATATTTGACGCTGTAACTTTTGAAAACACCATAAAACCTGTACATGAGGGGTACTGTTGTACTCGGGAGACTTCGCTGAACACAAATATTTGTGTTTCAAAACAGTTAAAAGTATCTCAGCAATAATATCGTCCGTGTAAGTTTTGTTTGTACGTAAAAAAATGCAAAAAACGTCGGTTTTACTAGCGATATCATCGTTGTAATACATTTTGCTGTTTTGAAACACTAATATTTGTGTTCAGCGAAGTCTCCCAAGTAGAACAGTACCCCCCATGTACAGGTTTTATGGTGTCTTGGAAAGTTATAGGGTTAAATATAGTGCTAGCAAATTAAATTCCCTTTACTTTCGGCATGGGTTGTCAGGCAGGTCCCGCTAATTGTAATTACTTAAGATACCTAATTATGTAAAAATATTACATAAATATGTATGTAGAATTAATATATGTATATATATATATATACGTATGTGTATATATATGTATATATATATAATATTTTTAAAGTATTTTTATTTATATATAGGTATATATATAGTGATATATACGTATATATTTATGTATATAGATATATATATATTATTTCGTTCTACGTTTATTTTGATATAAATATATATATATTAATATCACAATACAGTTAGAACGAAATAACACACATCTATATATTTTTTAATTATTTATTTTTAATTATCTTTTTAATTTTATTTTTTAACGTATTTACATATTTTTTATATTATATATAAATATATATATATATATATATATATATATAAAACAATAATTATATATATATATTTAATCAGTATCAGTCTACGTGTAATTTTATATTAATATATATATATATATATATATATATATATATAATTATATATATATATTAAAGGACCACTCTAGGCACCCAGACCACTTCAGCTTAATGAGGTGGTCTGGGTGCCAGGTCCTTCTAAGGTTAACCCATTTTTTCATAAACATAGCAGTTTCAGAGAAACTGCTATGTTTATGAATGGGTTAAGCCTTCCCCCTATGTCCTCTAGTGGCTGTCTCATTGACAGCCGCTAGAGGCGCTTGCGTGCTTCTCACTGTGATTTTCACAGTGAGAGCACGCCAGCGTCCATAGGAAAGCATTATGAGCCCGGCTGCGTTTAGAGCCGCTTAAAATAGGGCGTAATAGTACGCCCTCTGGTCTTAAGGGGTTAATAAGGTAATTGATTATGGAGATGTAGTGTATGCACCCGCATCTCAAACCCACCTTAATAAACTTAGAATGCTCTCCCCAGCTGTTCTCATCTCCTATAACCTTTGATCCACTACCAGCACGATATTTAGCATAGCGCAATACAAAAATAAAGTGTCTCGATCTTCCTACAGAGCACCGCAATTATAGAATAACCTCAGGGACACAGTCAAATCTATGGCCACACACCTCAATACAGAATGCACCTGTCATGGTTGCATATATTTAACACCGTTTATGTATTACATTTATGTATGTGTGTGTGTATATATAGTTTGTATATTCTATTTTTGTAATATTGTATCCTATTGTAACAATGCAATGTAGTCGGAAGGGGGAAGATGTCAAGGAGAGCAGACTGAGGTGAGGACATAGACTGCACAAGGGGGGCAGTGCCACCGCTAACTGTCTGGTGCATCTCCAGCATGCAGTGCGTCCTGGTGTCAAATATTCACATTAACCAACCTGGAACTATTATTCCGCACCGGAATGATGTCCCAATGACGATAGCGAAATGCTGTACATACAGACTACAGGCACCATCACTCCTTCAAATCAGTGAAATTTCCATGGTGCTTGGAGGAACACTTTAATTCTGTTGAAATGGGAATATTGGTAAAACCTTTTGCAGGCAGTTGAGAAATGTTTTTTGAACCATTGCCCTTTATTAGTGATTGATAACTTTGCTATACGAGAGGTTTCCGAAGGATGGTTGTACATCATACGAAATGAAGTTCGGAATCTTCTGGGGTACCAAGGTAAGCCATTTCTGCTGTAGAGTTTATACTAGAAGGAGTTCACTACTTTATATACCATATTTTGTTGAGTTCAAAGTCATTCTTACCATATTTAGCTGTTGTGTATCCAACATATGTTCGGAGACTGGTATTTCATTTATTAAATTAAAGAAATAAAATGAAAAAAAAATATCATAAAAACAACTGACACAGATGTATAGGAAATCGCTGGTATTTATCCTAAATCTGTCTGTTATTATCAGTCTTCATTACTGTAAATGAGGAAGTCAGAGAAGGTAAATATTCTAAAAGCATGTAAATGTAAAATTTCTGCTGCCAAATGATTAATAGGATACTCAGCAATTTATAGCAGAAAATCAGTAATTCAAGCACCTGATGCACATTTTAAGACTGAAAATGAATTATTAACACTTACTGATACATAAGTAGAATCCTGGGTTACCCAAACACATTTAATGTGCTAATGCACAGCTTCATCTTTCATAGTGTCTGTACAGACATCTGGGCCATCTTGGTATCAATACTTTGGGAGCCTGCCTCTCTGATGCTGAGATGCATAGACGCATGCTTGATCATACTGAGAACAGTTGGCACATGAATGATGACATAGGATAGAACGAAATACAGATTAGGGAACAGCGCTCACACACAAAAAAATACAGTCAGCACATACATACACACACACACACACACAGAAATACAGTCAGCACAAACACACACACACAAAATACAGTCAGGACACACAGACACAAAAAAATTACAGTCAGACCACACACACACACACACACACACACAGACACACATACAGTTAGCACACACATACACACACAAATACCGTCAGCACAAACACTAAAAAAAAAATACAGTTTTACTTTTACAATGCTACTTAAAATCACCTATCTTAGCAAACACAAATGGGAATTCAGTTACATTATACTGCTATATTGTGTTAAGCCCACCACTATGTCACAGTACCCCAATATTGGTGGGTCCTACACTAAGTCCAATGTGTGAGATTAACATGCTAACTGAAATACAATTAAACTGCTTCCAGAGGCTCCTCAAGATATGGTTTCTTATGGTCAGCTTCAAAGAGCACCTATAGTGGATGCGTGGGGTGCTCAGCAATCTGCTCTCGATTCCAAATCTACAAAAACAAAAAAGGACAATTGGGGGCAAACCTAGAACATGCATTTCTAAGCAGTGGTGCTGCTGTAAAGACCAAAATAAATACAAAATATAATTAGGAACAGAGCACACACAAAAAACAAAGTTTTAATCTTTACAAGGCTACTAAAAATCACCTATCTTAGCAAACAAATACAAAAATACCCCCCCCCCTTATTATTAAATGTACCTGTTGGCATGGGAGGGGCCAGAGAAGGGAACAAAAGGTCTCCGCACTTTATGATAAATTTTAGGATTTCCACTCGTCATCCATGGGTGGGGGTAAGGGGAGGGGACAATAGATCCCTCCTAAAATGTTTAGTATACCCAATATACAATGCCCACAGGTGGGATTATTATGCTCCCGCTATTAGGATTTCTGTGCTTTCTACCCAGTGGCTACTTTTTAATGTTTAGCAGACATGTCCCAACCTGTACCAAATCGTTGGGATTGGTTTTTTTGGCAGCTTTCAATTAGACTGAAATCTGGTCCAAATTCAGGCCTATTCGTGGCATGATTTACAAAATCCGAGCATTGATGAATTCCATCAACAATGTCCGGACTTTGCAGTCCGAATGGTATTGTCCCATTCGGTTCGGGGCCATTCGGACTTTAGTGAATAACCCTGTTAATTTTGCACCTCTACCTGTCACAGGTGCCTCTTTACAGATGCTATTTAAATTGTGCACCTATGAGAGTCCAAACAGGATGAATGCACCAAACCACGTCAGTGGGTTCACCTTATACGAGCAGTCTCCGGATCAGTATAGAGCAGGTCCTAACAATATATGATCATTATATTTGAATTTAATTCAATAAGTGTTTTTATTTTGGTTTGTTTTTATATTAGCACTAGCTGAGTTGGAAATATAGCTGAATTGGTTATTTATTTATTTATTTTTCCATTTCTCTTACTTTGAGATTATATGGTTTGTTCCCAGCAATTACTGATTTTATGAACAGTCCCTGCTATTTTGTATAATTTTACAAACATTAAATGAAGTCAACCTTCTAAGCACTCTAACAAAATATTATAATTTATTGCCATGAATTTTAATGCACCGTATAGGATATAACCCCCCAAACACACACGGTGTCAGACAGTATCACTGCGTGTCAGTGAGAGCAGGGGTTTTATAAACAAAGAAAAGCTGAATATATTCAGTGCCTGAAGCCTCTCCGAACACCTAGAGGACTGTGAGTTTATCTGAATCTTTGATTTTTGTCCTCATCACTAAAACAAGAAGGCATATTAACTAGCTCATACATATTTGTCAGAGCTTGACGGCCATCATTGGACTCAACCTGTCTGTGACTGGCACTGGGTACAAGCACAGAGTTCTAGCTTTCTACGGCAATTATCATTTTCATCACATAGGTTAAAAAGATTGAGTGCATCCTGCCATGTGTGAACCAAATCTAAATCACATCACACAAGCCCCGCGTCTCCCGTGGAATGGATTTATGTCATAAACATTTTAACCGCATCCAACGTCTGTCAGCCTACGAACAAATAATTATTATTATTTTTTTTCTTTCACAAAGGGGAAGACAAAGTCAAATAATCTTGAAACTTGGTAATTCAGGCTGAAATACATTTCAAAGCATAATGCCTTTCAAGACTTCTGATAAGAACCGGTGCTCTGCAACAGGAGCAAAGATTGCGATTGTGTCTTTTGTTAAAGTTTATCTGCTAACGTTGCTGCATCGTAATGAGCTATAAGTATTCTAACAAAGTAATAAGAAACACAATTACTCATATACTCCATTAGTTATCACAGCAGCCATCATTGTGACCTCTTTTCACATTCCAGAGTTGTTTCTAATGTTAAGTCGGCACTGCAACCTTCGGTGAACTACATTCCCATAACACTCAGCTAACCCTGAGACTAGCAGAGCATCATGGGAAATGTAATTTTTAGACATTATTAATGCCAGGTTGAGCCATTGTGGTAAGTGATCAATGGGATATATTTATTACCGGTAATTCCATACTGGGCAGTGGGCACTGGCAAAGACCTACTGTTAGTCAGTGAAAAAAAATCAACAACAACAGTAATATCAGATGTATTCATTTAGATACCAATTATATTCTGATTACTCATGTAATTTTATTTTATTCCAGTATTTTGCAAACCTCCCAAGTGTCCCAATTTAGGAGTTACAGTCCCTATTTTGGGCACAAATCCATCTGTCCCTCTTTTCTAGGAGCTCCATATTGTTGGTGTGTCTGAGTGTATCACAGAGCTCCATAACAATAATACTCACAATAATGTGTCTTTAAACTACAATAAATGTGTTTACAATTCTGTATAAATAAGATACATTGTTCTGGTTATTAATTATATTCTGTCTGCATAAATTGTTGCCTATTTTCGGATCGACATGTATCCGATGAAACACGCCTCTAGACTCGCACATCCTGTTCTGATTGTTTGCCACACACGGCTAATTACAATAGAGATATCTATACCGGAGACTACATTTAAGGTTTTAATGTTGCCCCTCATGACCGAAACGTGCGTTGTGCTCTTTCTATATTTTTTTTATACACAATGGGTAGCACAGTTCCCGTTTATTGCTTGAAGGCATTCACACAGGCTCCACTTTTTATCTTTATTGTTTTGCCTCGATGCTTTCAGACAGTTACAACCCTTTGTGCGTCTTCATAACTACAGGTCCCTGATTTAAGTTAGGGTACATCTCCTAAACAGTGCTTCATTGTTTATTTATCCCCTCTCTCATTTTGCCAGCTATAAACTGGGGTTAATAATTCTCCAGAGGGTCAATTTAGTGAAATGAAACCATCCATATAGTTTAAGGTTTGGCCTTCTCTGACACGTCTTAGTTTCATAAATATTCCCTGGTTATTGATTTTCATCAGCCTTACTATTATTATCATTATAATTGGCATTTATACAGTGATAAGGGGATCGGCTAAAAAAAAAAAAATCAGTCACTTCCTGCTCTCTTCAGAACCTGTAGCTTTGTAGCAATCAAAGGATAAAAGTGAGTATGTTAGTTACTTTATTAGTTCTACATGATTGATAATAATAATAATAATAATAATTACAATAATTATAATAACAAGCTTGATACATTATTAGCTCACAAACAAATATCTCATGTATTGCTAAGATCGGGCAGCAATTGCTATGTTTTGGTGAATATATATATAATTTATACAAATAGAATCTTCTCCTATAATTTGGATTAGGTTTAGATTCAAGGCGTAACGATTCAATATCAGTTCTGTATGCTACGGCAGGTCTTTGGCAATGTTTTCAGTCAGCTAGCTGTCAGTGTGTCTCCAACGAGATGCATTATTCATATGAGAGAATGTTTTTTTTTCTGTGACAGCGATGGTTACAAAGAAACAGATAAGAGGAATTTACAGAAAGAAAGACGAAGGGAATTAATCTCTCATATCAATCTGATCAGAATTAACTGGCTGGCCATACTTTTATGTAAATGACAAACATTCATTTTCTAAAATATCTAGTTTATTTCTTCTTTTATTCTGAGTACAATTTCTTACCTTGTGGCGCAAAGCGAATTTATGAAACATTTGTCACGGAGAGCTTTGCATTTCGATGTCTACATTTTCCCAACCTAGAGCTTCCACAGAAAGAACTTGCAGTGATTTTTGTCCATGGGAAGGTAACATTACCTGTACCTCCCTTGCTGTCCTCTTTCTTATTCTCAGTTTGTGACTGGAAGTATTTCCTGATGTTGTATGCGCTCCTCAATTTTTATGTGCAAAAAGGTGGTGAACGTATACACAATGCCTCTATTGGTCACAATTATAGAATAGTTGGTGAGTCTGAGGTCTGAAGTCTCTATACTCCATTCAATGGGCAATGAAGGCAGCACATCAGAGTCATGAGATGAGTCTGTGCCATGCATTGGGAAGAGATGCCAGGCTTCCAATAGCTAGATAGGACTAAAGATAGCCTTGACACCCAAGAAGGCGCTGAACACACTTGGAAGGAGGTGAGTATACTTGAAAACACTATGAAGATTCATAAAAGGTACATAAAAAGTATTTTTGGAAATCTATAGGGATATATTTAAGTAAAGTTTAATTTTACCCAAGAGATTCACTTCAAAAGTACACTATAGGCACCTAGACCACTTCAGCTCATTGAAGTGGTCTGGGTGGAGTGTCCCAGGTACCTAAAGCATGCAAAGCCTATTATTGCAGTTTTATTTTATGAACTGCAATAAGCTTTGTGGGGTAATGCCACTAGAGGGACTAGAGGGACCTTCGGGCTGCTAGGCAACTTTTGGTGGCCTAACTGATGCTGGACATTCTCATGCTCATGTTCTCGTGCTATGCATGAGGACATCCAGCGTCACCGGAATCCCCATAGGGAAGCATAGTGAAATGCTTTCCTGCCGGGAAATCCTAATGCAAGCGCGGCCATTGTCGCACATGCGCATTAGGTCTCTCCTGACGACTGACGACGAACCCAAGCCAGTGTTGGACCCAGGTAAGTAACAGAAGGAGGTGCACCGCGTGGGAGGAGGTGGCCACAGCTTTGTTTGCCTGGCACAATAGTTTCCCTTTAAGCAAATTACCCTTCATTAAATGTACAACATACACAGCAAGTGTTGTTTCTTTTCTCAAACTCTATCTCACAACTTGGGTCATATCTGATAATGCTCAGTAGTAAAGAGCACGCAACCTTAGAACCATGACACTCTGGATATTGTGGACTTTATCTCCCCTGATGCTTTGCCAGCATTATGGCTGTACAAGAATTATGGAAGATGTAGTCCTCAATGTCTGGAGTGCTGAAGGTTGCCTAATGCTGTTCTGTACCATTTGGTTTAATAAGAGCATCCAATATGCCTTAGCTGCTATACATTTAATACAATTTGAAGATGTCACCAACCCAATTTCACTCATCACTTACTATGTTCCCTTCATCTCATGAGTTTGTCATGGTTTGATCCATTGGAGCTATGTTCATCTAGACCAGGCTTCCCCAAACTCCGGCCCTTCAGATGTTGCTGAACTACAACTCCCATGATTCTATGAATGAAATAGATAGGCTGAGGATCATGGGAGTTGTAGTTCAGCAACATCTGGAGGGCCAGAGTTTGGGGAAGCCTCATCTAGGCTATGTCCATTTCTATTGTTTCCTGACAGTTGCAGTGTTTTACCGGTTTTTTATATTCTGTTGTAACTCTGCTCAGCTGGTACATGCTCTCTGATCTTGGCTAGTGTAACTAGTCTTACTGACATGCCAGCCATATTGACCAGTGACTTGCCAACCATATAGACCAATGACTTGCCTTTGACTATGACAATAACTGTTTTACCTTACCTATAACTGTTACTTCTGACTGCTCGGGAGACTTCCAAATCCAAGCTGTTATGGACCAGCAAAATATATTTCTGCCCAACCTATTCTCGTTTTGTGTTATACTTCACTCACTGCCACCTGCACATGGACGTTCTCTCAGTACCTTACAAAGCCACGGGTACACCCATTGCAGAACGCAGCCTGCTAATCGGTCACTTGTTATACGTCTTTGTAAGATTGTGTCCTTTTTTGTGTCTTTCTTGTCTGCCCTCTGTAATGTTTGCAGGACACCAGCTGCTGGGACAGTATGTAATAATCTCCAGTAATGATGTTGAAATGAAGAAAACCAAGCATTATACATATTGTTAAGATGAAAGCTATTTTGTTGTAAATAAAGATTATTAAACATCAGTGAGAACTTCAGTAACTGAGAAGACAGTGAGGAATGGAGATCATGAAACTATTGTACAATCCAATAGGATTATAAGTGATACATGGTAAGACCATATTCCACATTGGTCACAAAACCAACAGTAAACGCTGTTTTGGAGTCACAAAAACTATCTATGGTCAAGTTGAAACACAAGAACACCAATCACTAAAATGAGAATTCAAAGTTAATTCAAGTTGAATTAAAAATGTAAGACCAAAATAGCCAAACTGGAAAAATTCTCCAAATCATCTATGCTTCTACCGCTGCTTACTTTGGCCTTAATTTTGAATTTATTTTGAATTACCAACAATTCTCACTTTAGTGAATATCTGTGATGGCATCGAAGCTGCCATGACAATAGAGCATTACAGTAATAGAAATGGAACGTTTTAAAGATTTTTGCTATAAATATTAGTAAAAAGGGCACTCTGTGTTACACATAATGAGCATATTTTATTACCGGCAAGAAATGTACAAGGGGACTATTATCCCATTATTTTGGGGGGGTAAATGTACCAATAAAACCTCATAAAACAAATCATATTGTCTTTCATTTCCATTCGCAGTTGCGTTTTTTTTTCTTCCGGCGTGGTCATTTAGTAAAACCCACGCTATATTTAAATAAGTAGTTCTATGCAAATATTGTTGATTAGAAAGTGCTCCCCATTGTGTAATCTTTTAATAAAACATCAAACTCTAATTAACCATGGCATCATACGGGGACCTTGCTTTCATTTCCCAATAG
This sequence comes from Pelobates fuscus, assembly GCF_036172605.1. Lineage (NCBI taxonomy): Eukaryota > Metazoa > Chordata > Amphibia > Anura > Pelobatidae > Pelobates > Pelobates fuscus. The sequence continues at coordinate 357,298,496 of NC_086320.1, read as the reverse complement.
ATCATGTAATATACCATATTAAAATAAAAATATTTCTGCTCCTGAATCGTGGGAAGTTTACGATTTTTATTATTTTTTTTTTTGTCTTTTAAAGTAAAGAAAGTTTAGCGTCTTATTTTCTGGGATGTGATGGACAATCTTTATGAATTCTGCTGTACTGTATTTGGTCTTTCATTAGGCGAACAAGTCAGAAAAACAATACCAAGTGAAATCCTGTAAGTGACCCCATTAAAAAACATAAAGTCACTTTACCTTACAAATCATTCCTTACAAAGCGCAATATAAAAAGTAAGTTACAGACCAAAGCTATAATAAGTACCGTAAGAAAGTTAGTGCATAAAATGGAAAAAAAACTACACTTCCGAATGCCCAGGCTAATGCCTTGTTTGCCTCGTTTTATGATCACAGCTCCCTCGCTCACAGCTAAGCGCGGTCACCTGTCTGCCTGCCTATACGTCCTCCCACCTTCCTGCCCAGCAGACCCACTGGACCCAGGTGAAAAATACACCAAGCTCTCCCAAAAGTAGAGAATTATAATAATTGTGTTGGGGGAAAATGTGTGTGTGTCAGTGAATGTAAATGAGCGAGTGTGTGTGTCAGTGAATATGAGTAAGTGTGTTTGTCAGTTAATGTGAGTATGTGTGTGTGTCAGTGATTGTGAGTGAGTGTGTGTGTGTCAGTGAATATGAGTGAGTGTGTTTGTCAGTGAATTTGAGTGAGTATGTGTGTGTGTGTCAGTGATTGTGAGTGTGTGTGTGTCAATAAATGTGAGTGTTGTGTCAGTGAATATGTGTGTCAGTGAATGTGAGTGTTTGTGTCAGTGGTTGTGAGTGAGTGTGTGTCAGTGAATGTTTGAGTGTCAGTGAATGTGTGTGTGCCTGGCTGTCAATGAGTGAGTGTGTGAGTGTCTGCGAGTTTGTGTGTCCAGTGAATGTGTGTGTCTGTTAGTAAGTAGGCGCGTTTGTCAGTGCTTATGTGTGTCTGTCAGTGAGTGTATGTGTCTGTCAGTGTCTGTCTGAAGGATTGTAAGGGTCTGTCAGATTGTGTTTAATCAGTGAGTGTATGTGTGTGTGCATGTCAGTGTATCTGAGAGTGTGTGCTGGTCCGTGAGTGTTTCTGTCAGTCAAAATGTGTGTTTGTTAACAGGAAGAGGTGTGGCCTTGGCAGGAAGAGGTGGGTAAATTAAAATTAGAGGGTGCACAAGACCTGTCATGCCTAGGGCAGCACCATTTTAAAGTACACCACTGGGCTCACCAGATCTTCAGAATTTTGTAAAACCACCTCCAAATGACCCTCCATGAAGTATTTTATGGCCCTGAGATGGCACACAGTCCAAAAATTGTAATACAAAGTTCAATAACAATTATTTTCAGTTACCCAAATCCAGAGTGATGAATGCATGCTTGAAAAAAAAAATCAAGGTAAAATTCTGACAGGAAAATAGAAGCATAGGTCAAAACAATAGTTGATTTTTTTTTTGCACCACGGGTTCTATCAATTTATGCAACTTGTTTATTTCAAGAGGTTTATGAATTACACTAACTATGGTGGGCTTTACAACACATTCTAACCAGATTTCTTCTTCTAAAAACTGTTCAACCCTGGGAAAATCTGGCAACAGTTAGATTTATTCATAACAAATGCAAATTAAGCTATTTGTGAACCTTATTGCTATTGGATCTGGTGCTGACTTTCAGTACTTAGGGACAACTAAACTAGGAATTTAAGGAAATAAAAAAATACGGGTGCACAAGGATTGGTTTTCAGTCACCTGCTGTCACTTGCTGGATTGGTAGTAGTTACATATAGTGTGAAGGATACAAATGTGTACTCCTGACACTAAAGTTCTAAAATAACATTTTAGGTGTCTGGCCCCCATTTAAAAGGTGAGTTTATTCACCTTTTTCCAGAGCCGCATGGTGAAGCCCACGCTTCGTCCACGCTTAAACTTGATGATCTCAGCCAATCTAATACATTCCCATGAGGCTATTGCGCATGAGAGGCAAATTGATTGGATCAATGCATCTCTATGAGGAACATTCACCGCGTCCATGAAGAGCATGGAGACACTGAAGAAAGCAGCTCTAGTGGCCATCTGAGTGACTGCCATCAGAGGTGTTCATAGGCAGTAATGTAAACACTAACTTTTCTCTGAAAAGGCAGTGTTTACATTAAAAAGCCTGCAGGAACATATTTTGTTCTGGTGACTATAGTGTCCCTTTAAGTCCATCAAGTTCAACCTTTAAAACACATCTTTTTATGCAGTTGATCCAAAAGAAGGAAAAAAAACTATTTGAAGTGATGGCAAATTATGCCACAAAAAAGAGGAAAAATCCTTCTTGAATATTGTTGTTAAAAAAAACCCTCCCCCAAAAAACCCACTTAGGCCTTTAAAACAAATATCGACAGAATTGTGTGTTGATAGAGCTATCTTGTTTATTGTTTTTCTGAGAAAGCATAATGTATTTATATTATGTCTGCCATTTCCCCGATTGTATTTTCCCTTTTTTTCATTTTTGTATCCTATTACCAATACCAATATTACCAATACAGAGTCTTCAAAGATGATTAGCTTTTATATTTTTTATATTTGTTGTACTTTTCATAAAACGCATTTAAAATGGAAGTTTGACATTGTCAAACTGCATCGCCCCTTTAAACAGAGACGAAGAGAGAAGTGGAGCATATTTGCGTGTTACTCATAACCTCCCTTTGAATTGTCTTAAGTAGTCAGTTATTAACTTTAAACTCTAAATAATATACCGAGCTGCAGAACTGTAATTTAATCTCACTCTTTAATGAGAACAAAGTAAAGTTAATTCCTCTAACTGGAGATTTGACGATTGAGAATTCACCAATAATCACACATCTGCCCAAATCCATGTTAATGATGTAATCAGTGCGCTGTGTTCTGTTACCGGAACTTAATCTGACGATGACTGTGAAGGTTTAATATTTATTGTGTAACGTCGTTCACTCGCTTCTACTGTCCAGGAAATTAATATTATGATTAAGGTATATCAGTTCCTCAGTGTTTTTCATTAGGTAAAATGAGACGTGGTGAATAAGCGAATGTATGCAGAATAACTATAATGAAGCTTTAAAGAACAACTTGAATTGAAAAAGTACAAAAAAATACTTTTGGATATTATAGTGGTTTAAGCCATTATGTATAATTTATTGAGTACGTAGCACAGGTCATGGAGAGTAAGTTATATGAGTGACCCAGTATAAAGTTTCCCTCAAACTGACAAAATACTTTGTAGTCCAACTAGGACTGTATTTGCATTTATTCTACCAAGCTTAGTTATCTAAGCCCAAGCTTGAGAGGGCCAGGATATATCTGAAAATGCCCTTTGCTTTTAGTGATTCTGAAGTTGCTACCCATGTGCTTGTGCATTGTTTTTTTGATAATTCAAAATGGCTGCCATTTAGAGCATGGGAAAAATGTGACTTCTACATCTGTTTCAAATAAATATTATTGCCTATACACAACCAATTATTTGTCTGACTGGGAGGAAGCAGTTCTTCTGGCATAATTTTTTCCATCCAAAAGTTAAAATTAAAGTTGCTATCTCTCCTTCATTACCCTAAACATATATAGTGAACCCAATAAGGACTAAGCACACTGCTTGGTTTCTTCTTATTAAACATCACTTTGCTATGGCAATTCAATCCAACCCATATGACATATCTTTGTCACAGCAATGGGGGGTGTTTCCTGTAAGAAAGATAACTGTCCATCCAAAGAAATACCCTGGAGAGCACAACAAACATACATCAAAACAAAATAAAAATAAAATCAAAGTGATCTGCATCTCTTTTCTAAAAGGGACTTTGAGCTAAGAAGTTGGGCCAATCATTTTGTTTTTTGGGTAGCCATCTTCCCACTTTTACATCAAGATGCTATATTAACCATTTTACCATTACCTGAGTTTAACCAATAAGGCGTTCACCTGGTTACAGATATATTTTCTGTGCACAGATGTTCTATGTATTTGAGATTTGGGCGATGAATAGGCCAAGACATTACATTGAGTTGCCTTTTCCTTTTCCTTTTAGCTAGATAATTCTTAAACACTACACAAATCAATCTTTATGTTGTTGTATTTTCTATGTTACAACATGGATTTTCAATTTTAAAGGGACACTATAGTCACCAGAACAACTACAGCTTTATGTAGTTGTTCTGGTGAGTATAGTCATTGCCTTCAGGCATTTTCATGTAAACAGAGAAAAGGCAGTGTTTACATTGCCCCTAGAGACACCTCCAAGTGGCCACTCCTTACTAGAGGTGCTTCCTGGCTCAGTGCTGCACAGTAAGCAGCCCTAATGTTCAGCGTCCCCATGCTCTGCAAGGGGACTGAATTTTCCTCATAGAGATGCATTGATTCAATGCATCTCTATGAAGAGGTGCTGATTGGCCAAAATTGTGTTTGGCCCCACCCCCTTGCTGATTTTAGCCAATCCAATGCTTTTCCCCATGGGAATACATTGGATTGGCTAAAAATTGCCAATTTTGATGATGTCACCAAGCGGCGGGCCAGCACCGGCGGACCAGTGGAGAGCTGAAAATAAGGTTAGTTTTAACCCATTCTGAGGGGGCTAAAGGGGGGGCTTTCACAATAAGGTCAGGAATACGTGCTTGTGTTTCTGACCCTATAGTGATCCTTTAAAGTATTTCATGAAAGTTAGCTGTTGAACAATGGTAATTTATGAGACAAATGCCATTCAATATTTGAATGATACAATACATACAGATACGATGTGGCATTCAAGTTATGTACATTAGAAGCTTGACATTACTGACTCCTGTAGCACCACTCCAGTGTAACACCAGTACAGAGGGCACGTAAAACTTACTCCTCTGCTCCCACCACTTAGATTAGGAATGAGCTTTGCATGCACAATATCATTTTATTGCTGCCCATTAGTATACATTAATATGATTCACTAGGTGTTATAGCTGTGTTTACTGCTGCTGGTGATGACTTTAAATTGATCAATATGGGACACTTACATTAGCATATCAACTGCATCTCTCCAGTCTATTCCATTAGGGGTCTTTAGGCTGGTATATTAAACACAATGGGTACTATTGTGCATGTAATATAAAATATTACTACAGAGTTAAACTCAATTCTAAAAAAACATTTCACATAAACAATTGTGGTTTTGTTCTAATAATGCAGTTTTATGCTAATAGGGTTTTTGTTGCTGCATTAACTAAGTTCTACCTAGCATCTTAATGCGTTCTATAGGAACAATGCGATCCGTGTAAATTATAAATAATTACAATGCGATGCTGTAGGAAATGCACGATGTCACACTTACACTGCCATGATAAAGCATTATCAAGCACTTGTTGCCAGCCTAACACTTTCACAATAGGATATCTGTTCAGTTCTCTGTCAATGTGTGTATTTATGAAGTGTGATGAATCCCTTGGCTGCAAACTAACATTTATAATTCATAAATTATTCCTCTATTTAATGTATTTGAAATTCATTGTGCACATTTTGAAAATGCTCAGTATATAGTGTTGCCTAATGACAACCGTCTGTTCTTCAGTTGGAGCAGCTGGTACGGCATTTAGATAATTGTTGATTGGTGTACATCTTATGTCTGTGAAGATGGGTAACTTGTCATTCTTCTGGACTTCGGCTCTTCAAATACTGTTATTTTATAACATATCTGTGTTTCTATAAAAGTGTTAGGACCAGAAATGTGTGTGTTTGCGTGTTTGTGTAGAAATGCACATGTGAAAATAGTTGACAGCAGAGGCGTGTTTGTGTGTATGTACGTGTGTATGTATGTTTGTGTGTGTGTGTTCTGTTTGTCTGTGGGTTTCAGAAAGGTTTACAAGCTTAAATTAGCTAGTAATTATAATTTCTAGAAATTATTTAATCTACATTATTTTTTTCAATATGGAAAATTAGTAAGAGGTCATTTGTTAATGTTCTGGAATCCTAAATTTTACTTTGAGGCAGCGTGACAGGATATACTACTACAAGATTCATACCAGGGTATAAGTACTATATATATAAATATATAAGTAGAAATTGTAGCCATATTAGTCCAGTGATGTAGATGTAAAAAACAGATAAAATTCGTATCTTGTAATACCGTTTTTATTGGACTAACAGAATTTTTAACCCCTCCAGCGCCAATGGAGGAGACCCTGAGGGTGGGGGGACCTAAGGGTTATATAGGGTCAGGAAAACGAGTTTGTTGTCCTGACACTACAGTGATCCTTTAGTATATTGTTTAAAACAATTCTCAAATCCTTTTTGTATGTTGTTATCCCTAATTTACTACTATTTAGGGTGTAAGTTGCTTGTGCATTGTTTGCCTATAATTGCATAACTTTGCATATATCTACATAAAATTGAATCTGCCATTTGAGTGCCCGGTCCCCCAATCTATCTAAATGCCTCTACAGAAATTAATTTCCTGATCACATTGTATTACTTAGAGTTTTGTGTCATCTGCAAACACTGATATTCCCAATACTGATTGTATTTGCTTTCTTGGTTGCCAGCTCGACTAAATATATGTTTGTACCTCTGTCTTCAATAAATTAAGTAGCAAGAAAAATGAGACCCAGGAACTCAAGGTACAAAAGGTAGCAGATTTATTGGAGATTCAGAACATAAACAGCAACGTTTCGAACTCCAGTGTGGTCTTTGTCAAACTAACACGAACATGAAATTAAAAACATACACTTAATTAGTTAAGTGAACTGCATCTAGATCCAACTGAGTGAACCTAATAGGCTGATACCACATTACTCTGTGGCCGGGAATATAATGTGGCTGTGCTGAAAACAGAGGATAATAAGGTCCAAACCTGAAAGTGGCAAAGCCGCTGACACAAAGTGCAGAGTGTCGCATGGTGCAGTCATTTGATGCTGCAACGTCATGATGCGAGTGTGCCATGATGCCAAACTGCCAAAACGTATTATCCTCCATGTTCAGCTGTGCCGCTATGTATTCTCTGCCTACTTTTTGTCCCTATGCATCTTCGGATGCCCAGCCATGCCCTGTGTTGCTCGCAGGTTTGCTGTTTCTACTTTTAAGACCCTTTATGGATGGGAGGAAGTCGAGTTTGGGAGGAAGTCCCTAAGTTTATTGATTTATTAATTGAATATTATAGGTTCTTGTAACATGTAGTGCTATTGAGTAATGTGGTATCAGCCTTTTAGGTTCAGCCAATTGGATATGGATACGGTTCATTCAACTAGTTCAGTGTACGTTTGCTATTTCACTTGTATCTATGGTTAATTATGTCCTCTATATATATGGATTGTGTTTAATGTGGTGTTAGTTTGAGAAAGACCTCTTTGGAGGTTGAAACGTTGCTGTTTGTGTTGCGATTCTCCAATAAATCTTCTACCTTTTGTACCTTGAGTGCCTGGATCACGTTGTTCTTTCTACCTATGTATGGGGTTTGCCAGCCACAGGTCTGGTTCTGAACCTGGGATTACTCAGTGAAATCAGTGTGGAGTACCACCTTCTTAAAAAAAATAAATAAACTAAGGCATATGGTTTTATATGGGTTCAGCTTTTACCTTTCAAGCCAGGTGCATGCTTGCCTCCCCATTTTCCCATCCTCTTCATCTACCCAATTCACAACAACTTTTTTGGTAAGTTCCTCCGAAACCTTCACTCCACAGCGAATGCAACTTAAGTTCCATTTTTTAGGACCTTACCCTCTACCTATAGCTAAAACAAGGAAACTGATCAGGCAGCCTTTTCATACAGAGCACCTTGACTGTGGAATAACCTCCCTGAAAACATTAAGCATCCCATGTGCCTTCAATCTTTGAAAATCACTTTCTACCTCAAATCAAACCAAATTGTACCATCGGCTAATAGTTATCAGTGTTCAATGTGTTCTAAACATAGAGACTGTGTAGATTTAGCATCCTAGGACATAAGAAAATAAATCTGAATTTATTTTTCATGCTAAAACACTTTCTAAATGGAAAAAATAAATTAATGAATACATTTTGTGCAAGATATATTTTAAATCGCCACATTTCTGGGTCCAAAAAATGGGAATTAAGTAATTTGTCTGTACCAGAAAAAAATCCAAACCCAAACAAACCTTAAGCTAAATGTGTTCATCACCTCAATTAGCACGTCGTAATATGTATGAGCCAGGATCATTTCACGCATCAATGTCGTCCGTGCAATTTAATCAGTTTTTGTAATTTCCTTAATTTTACGCATCAAATTGATTGCATCAAAAGCAGACACGTTTTCACTCAGAACTATTTGTACAGAGAGCCTGGAAAGATAACGGAGACATAATGTTCAAAAAGCCAATAAAATTTCAAGCAGAGTTCACGGAGTACGTAGAGTTTGTGAATCCCATGTGGCATGCGTCACCATATTGTTATGGGGACCTATTATCGTGATTGCATTATTCACATTAATATATGTCATGAATAATATTCTATAAATTGTTGCTGTGGAAACCACTGGAAAAATATTAATAAAGAACTATGAAAGCTCAAACAAGAAAAAGCGAAAAAGAGATTTTTCTATAGAAACACGTGCTATTTTTATTTTGCTGTTTCATTAGATAAAGCAGCTATTTTAAGTGTTTTGACAATTTAGCTCACGATGCTAAGAACTTTCCCAAGGTTGCTTCATCATTTCTTCTTCCTCTCATTATTTATAACCAATACAAGTCCGTGAACATCACACTATAAGCCAAACTGTATTTTTTATTTAGTCGTTTGTGTGTAGAGTACGCCGAAATTCATTTAAAAGGTGCTTTTTAAAGTTTTGCACAAGCTTTTGGTGTGTAATTAATTTTGCATTTTTAGTCAATTATTGTTAATTGACAAAGTATTAAAGGGTTATTCAGGATGCTACATATTATATAATGTGACCAAACACACTTGATAAAGGGGCACAGTTGACATATACAACTGTTACTTAATTATGCTAATATGCAAAAAAAAAATGTGAATGTCACTTCTAGGTTTTTGCTTTAATGGACAAGCTAAACAACGTAACTAACTATAGTTCAGTTCAGCTAAGTGGTTATGTTGCTATTAGTATCTGAGCAACATCACCAAAATGTTTGGTCAAGCTCTTTGATGGACCACTAAAGTCACCCAGACCATTTTATCTCAATGAAGCCGAAAGGGGTTCAGTTGCCCTATTGTTTAAATTCTGCAATGTAAAACCTTTCATTTTTTTTTTCATAAATTGCAATGTTTTGATCTGTCTTCCATACAGCCGCTAGACAGGCTTCCTCAGCAACAACCTGGTTTCACTCAGGCATTTGACCAAATCCAGCTCATAGCAAAGCATTGTTTTCAGTTATCTGATTGGGCGCGCATTAAAACCTTGCCCCCAATGCCCCTCAAAGAGGACTGGGGAAGAAGCAATAAATGAAGCCTACACAATGACATCATGGTAGGGGTTGGGGGAGGGGGTAGCAGCACTGAGGGAGTCTTGGCGCTGACAAAAAGGTAAGAAAAAACTTTTTTCTTTATGTTTTGTAGGTGAAAAGGTTAGGTGAAATCTAAACATGCACTAGGACACTGTGTTAGGAATACAGGTTTGTATTTGTAATGATTTAGTGTTCCTTTTAAAGAAATATGATAAAACACAGGTCCTACAACCACCAATAGACCACCTCCCTCCTTGGCCGATCTTACTCTTCCCCGTCATCAATGCCAACTTTGTCCAATCTTTACAGGGGTGCAGGGGTCAAGTCCTGGGGGGAAAAGTGTGGGAACTCACCCGAGATCCCCCCCCAAAGATACACTTGTATGCATAGACGCACGCACGCGCGCACGGGCACACACACACACATACTGATGACATTCATGCGCATACACTCTGACAGGCTCACACACAAATACACTCACAGACAAATACACATACACACACTCACAGACACACACACACTTCCAGACACTCACAGACAAACACACACACTCTTCCAGACACACACACTTCCAGACACACACACACACTCACAGACAAACACACTAACAGCCACACACACATAAGCTCACACTCACAGAAACACACTCTTCCAGAGAAAGATACATACACTCACAGACAAAGACACATACACACACTCACACTTCCAGACACTCACAGACAAACACACACACACACACACACACACTTCCAGACACACACACTCACAGACAAACACACACTCACAGACAAACACACTAACAGCCACACACATAAGCTCATACTCACACTCCCAGACACACACACACACACTCCCAAACAAAGATACATACACTCACAGACAAAGACACACACACACACAAACACGCACACACTTCCACACACACTTCCAGACACACACACACTCACAGACAAACAAACACACTAACAGACACACACTCACAGACACACACACATAAACTCACACTTCCAGACACACACACACTCACAGACAAACAAACACACTAACAGACACACACTAACAGACACACACACACACACACACACACATACACTCCCAGACTCACACTCACAAACATACATTTTTACAAAATGCTTAACAAATGTCCACCCAGCCTCCCTACCTTGAGAGCTGGCGTGGACTTGTCCCTAGGGTCCAGCGGGGCTAAAGCCCGGCGGGCGGCTGTGGTGCCTGATACACGCGGCGAGGGAGCTGCTGGTCTGTCTTCTCTGCTCCCTCGCGGGTTGTCTATTAATGCCGTAGACAGCGCACGAGGGAGCAGAGGAGACAGACCAGCAGCTCCCTCGCCGCGTGTATCAGGCACCACAGCCGCCCGCCGGGCTTTAGCCCCACTGGACCCCATAACAGGGGGAACACGGGGGCTCCTGCAGGAGCAACGGTAACGGTGTTCCCGCTGTAAAAAAAGTGCAGGAACGCCGTTCCCACACGTTCCTGCAGGACTTGAGCCCTGCAGGGGTGATAGGCTGAGAGTGCTGGGGGCAGGTTAGTCTAGCACTCTCAGTCTATGAGTGCTGCTGAGGTTGTTCAAATTGACACCGTAATGAAGAAATTCTGAGGGTCTCCAGCGGCATGAAGTGAGCCTTTCTTATCAAACCACTCCTAAATTGTTTGACAAAATGCCATGGGTTGGAGCCCAGTGACTACTGGCAATATAACCACTGCACTCAGCTTTTACTTTCTTTAAATATTAAACTGGATCTGAGCTCTGATATGATACCGTTGTTTTGTAGTCTGCATGTTCATGGCTACCTTGTCTTCCCACGACTGCCTCTGTACTTTATTGCAAAACTTTTCAAAATACTTTAAATTAAATTAAAATAAAAAATAAAAAATATTGGAATATTGTTTAAGGCCCTGGGGAGTCAGCACAGCTAAACGGACAAGGGCACATGTCTGAGTGTGGGGATGGTGCTAGTAATTGGCTATATGTGTTTAGGGGAGTGGTTATGGGTTTGTAGTGGGGCAGGGATCATCTTACCTCAGTGCCTTTTGGGATTCTGGCCAGCAAACATCTTCCCTCCCACCCACCCTAATTTTCTGTTTTTGTTCCGTCACAGCTAGCGGGGAGCGTGTCCTTGCCAACAGGGTTGGGGACCAGATGGAATGTCAGGAGATGGACATGGTGGGTCTCAACCTCCCCTGCTCTGTAAGGTAAACTTTTAAGTTACCGAATAGGACGTGCCCACCGAGCAAAAAGCCGGCTGGTGGTAGAGCATTTAAGATGATGGGAATTTTTGTTTTGGACGAGGGGGGGAGGCGAGACACCAGTGGGTAAAGTTTTGGTGCATAAGCACCTGGTTAAGTTCGTTGGCAAGGACGGTTATTTAAGTTGGAGGCTGTAGGGCAATAAGTGTAATTTATATGTTAATTATGGTATGCATATATATTTATGTGTTTATTTATATTTGAATTAAAGAAAAATAATAAAGTTCGGATGAGTCCTACAGTTGTAAGTTTAATAAATGCTGTGGCCTGTTTCATCCAATATTCGTTGTTTGTCATTATTGGGGGGAGAATTGGGGTAGTCTCCTTACTCTTAGTCGCACCACATTCCCCGCTACGTACATACAAGGGCCTACATTCATTTGTATCAATAATGTCTAAATCTCCCAATTTAAGATAGCAGTGGGTGATGCTTATTGTACCAATTATAACTCTATATCTTTCCAAGACCTCCTTCATCTTACAAGTTCTGCATGGTCTGGTGCTTAGCACCCAGAGCTATGACATGCACACTAAGTTATCTCTTCTCTTGAGACATTGACACTATATTGAATTACTGGGTAGATCGTGGCATCTTTTAATGGATGAAAAGAATCCCAAGGAATTGTAGTATATAGGATATGTGATAGCAGCTGTCTCACTTTCTAAAGCTCCTGAAAGCTGATGTATTACAATTTCTTGCAACGCTGGCTCATTTATTGGTTTATTCGTCTAGCCTGTACCACAAGAACATAGTCTCCTGTAAAGGGAAAACATAAGAGTTTTGCTGATTACAGGTGATTCACGTGGTATGCAAAGAAATACTATCTATCTATCTATATCGTTATTTATAATTCTTTAGTATCTATGTCAACTTTGACTGGAATTTTCACTGTAATTCAACGAATAAATAGGAGCATCTGCTTTACAAGCCCAGTTACTTCTTAGGATCTCAACACCGCTTTTTTAAAGCAAACTATGTTGAAATATAAGCCCAGTATTGTATTAGAACATTATCTATCTACCTTGGTCTTCGTTCCCTGGAGTAATTTTGGGTTTCGCTCAGGACAATACCTGTTAAACACTGATAGTTTTGACAAGTAAAAATATAACAGTACATTTAAATAAAAAGATAACAATATAACAGTGGCAGAATTGACTTATGATTCCCCTGTTTGTTCGGTAAAACCGCGTTCCCCTAATTTTTATCCTTGTTTTGTTCGACAACCGAACAAAACCCACGAAAGATCCAGACCACCCGTATGCTTGTTAACCTCCATCACCCCTGTTAACACTTCAATAATGGTTCAGACCTCAGACAGTCGGTTGGGTGGTCGTTGTTCGTAAGTACGAACACGTGGTGGCGGCCATCTTGCTCCCACCAATGTAGGCAGTGGTGTTTGGTCGTCGAGTGCATGAAATTAAAATCGGACACTTGACCTCGCGAACACCGCTGGACTTTCATCCCCACCTACATTCGTCTCTATACATCTGAAAAGAACACTGTTCGGTGGAACCATTCCCACGAATGATGGGCACACGATCAGCATACGGGTTAAAGCATACATTCGGTATTTTGTGCATTTACGTGCTCCCGAAAGAGAACGACCGCTACCCCAGATTCTATGGAAATATTCTGGGCGGGAGCCTCGTGTGCGGTCGCTCAAAACTTTTCCCGTGGGTGCCGTTTCAGCTGTGTTCGTGAGATTTGAGCGCTTTTTGGATATGTTGTGTGCTCAGATCCAGGCTATCCATGGATATAGGACTTGAGGGGGTACATTGTTGTTTTATGCATGTTTTGGGGTGTCATAAAAATGATAGATTTTTCTGTACATGAGAGATAATTTAATTAAGTTTGTATGGGAAACCCCATGTAGGGGCTTTTGTATAAAAGGCCGTGTGTGGCCCTGACTAAACCAGTTGACTCCCAGAACTGTGTGTCATCCAGTTACTGGGGATTGGGATATATCTGCTAAATGGTGCTTCCTTTCCAGCTTTAGAGAGCCTCAGCAGAGATTTTGGATTTTATTATTGCAGCTCCGCTACAATAGCTCAGGACAATATGATAAATACACGTTAAACAGATACCCTTTAAACACTGCTAGTTTTGACTTTAGTAAAAATATAACAATATAGACTTCAGTGAGTTGTATGAATAGATCTGCTGGTTTGCTTAATTGAATAGTTGATCTCAATGGAGTGAATCTGAACGATAACTGAGCTATCTTTAAAATTCTACTGTACTATTTTTTTTCCCACAGAAACCAAGATACCAGTCATGTCATCGATGTTACATCTCATTGAAGAATTATTGTTTGTACAATAAGATATAAGTCCCCAAGGATTTTTGTTATGTCGAAAACATCCTGCTCCAGGCAGTGACTCTAATAACAGGAAACATATTTTGAGAAACTGAATATATTCTTCAGATGTTGTAAGTAACACATTGTCACTTATGATTCTATAACCACAGTGTCAGGAGGGGCTTTGTAGAATAATAATACCTAGTTAAATGGGCCTAGATGACCACAGAACTGAAACGGACATAAGAAAATGCTTCTTGTGCTATTTTTTTTATTTATTTCTATAATAGTCGGGAGGAAAAAATTAAAAAAGCAAAGAGTGGATAGACCTGTCTGAAACATGAAAAGGTTTTTTTTTTAGAAAAAAGAAAATCAAATCATTAATGGGCACCTATCATACCCCAAACAATGGAAGTTCATTACATTAAGCATAAGAATGTATATATAGATTGTGCTAGCGGTTGTGCCATTAAATGTATAGATTATGAGATACACCGATTTAAAAATGAGCTTTTCTGGCAGCTGTCAGTCAAGGCCTCAGCAAGGGAGAGCAGAAAAGACCCACAAGAGGTCCCTATTCTCTCCTCCCACAGCAACCACAGTGCATGTGCTGCAGTTGCTATGGAAACTCCCTAGCCGGCTCTTCTGGAGTCAGATAGGGAGTATAGGAACAGAGTGACATGACATCTTTGCGTTTCGACAACGGCATGCTGGCAACTAAGCCTGAACTAGTGTATTATAATAATAATTAAAAAGTACAGTATAAAATTTTTAAGATTCTTCTCTCGACCTTGTCGCTAATTCTAAATGTTTATTATTGGCGAAGAATTGTGTATCTTTAAATGACAAGTGAGCCCAAACCCAATGGAGTCAGCTTAAACAGGTTTCGAATTTAAATAAGGTACTTGAGCAGAAAATTCTTAAAAAGCACAAACCAAACCCAATTATTTTCAATATATACTATAGACCTCCTACATACAAGACGGGATAGATACTACATGCCGGTCTAGAGACCGGTTAGCCAATAAGTATTGTGCTATATAGCAAGTTTGAATCCCCGTTAAGGAACAAAAGACCAGCAAACAAGAGCTGCAAAGTGCAAGCTGTCCTCCTTATGGGGAGAGACTAATGCTCTCACGACACTTGCCACACATGCGCCTTAGTCCCCCCATCTGATAATGTCTGTGGAGTCAGAGCACCAGCCCAGTGCTGAGGGAGATCCACGCTGGAATTGAGTGTTAAAAGGTATTTTTTTAACCCTTTCTGTGGCGAGGGGAGGGGGGTGGGAGGCAGAAAGAACTATAGTGTAAGGAATAAAACTTTGTATTCGTTACTCTATAGAACCCCTCTTAGGTTTCACAATATTCTATCCAAGAAACATGAACTTCATCTCACGGAACACGAAGAAGCATAATCGTAAACCTTTGTCACTAACACATTCTTGGTTTGTGGTAATGCTGAAATACAGATCTGGTAAATGGTGATACAATGTATTCAGTTAGTGAGATGCTGGTGAATAAAAGGTAAAGCACTTAATCGGTAATCCGTCTTTCAGCGCTAATTGTTTTGCAAAGGACTATGGGTATTACTATTGAATGACTTCCATGCAGCAGAGACACAAACACTACAGTTACATAGTAACATAATGGCATCTGCTACAGTGCATGTTGACTTACAAATTATTGTTGGAGGTCACCGAGCTGTGTTGAGCTGTGATTCCTATGGGGGCAGAAGGGGAAAGCAGACATGTTAGTAAGCTGCAATGTTGTATATTTTATCACCTCTTTATTTATACCATTGTGTGAATTGTATGTTCGCGAGACATCTGAAGGGCATATCTGCAAGATCGCAAACATACTATTCGCATTAGCGGCTGTGCTGATCTTTCGCAATTGTTGAATGGTATGTGTCATAATCGAGCACATCTGTATTTCGAAATAATGTGCTCCTGGAGAATTAGATATTTTTTTTTTTTAGCCATGGATTTATTCTCTAACTGCTCGGGTTCAGAGCTTCAAGGTGCATTAGTTGGGCAGATGTTTTCTGAAACGTACAATATACAGGGTGCATTAGCACCTATCATGATTGAAAAGCCTGCTTCTTCTTGTTCTCGAATGAATGTCAGACCTACTTACAAACAACAGCGAATGTGGAGATGTGAAGTGCTCTCCAGGTGGCTGATTATGCTCGTTATGTGCTGTCCAAAATTCTTGCAGTGTTGATTGACCTTTACCAACCTCAAAATCTTCTGTCACAAACTGTTACATTTAATTCCGTTTTAATCCTCGACCCCAGAAATGTAAATTCTAATGAATAATTTAGACGCTATCCTGGCAGAGTTTTTAATTGTAACCGGTTAGTCATCATTTTTCGATGACAATGCAGAAGCACTAAAAAAAAAAAAAAAATATTTTAATATATGTTTTTATACCACACCATGCTGTCTGATATTTATTTTTCATGTTTTATTGTCAATGTCGGGTGAGGATTTTAATAAATGTATTTATTTGTAAACGTTGTTATCTGCTGAAGAATACACCAGCATCTCTCTGATAATTAAAAATATTGAGCAGGATCTACTTTGATGTTTCATTATCACAAAAATCAGTTTTCTTCCCTTTTCAGAAAGAGATTTTAAAGACGTCAAAGAGTCTAGTTTTCAAAGTATTATAACAAAGTACTTTTTTTTTCATCTTATAAAAAAAAAAATACATTTAAATACAGTGGTTGAGATGTTTGTAAAATTCTGTTTCTGCAGATTTTTCTCTGGGATTTTACTTTAAATCGTACACAGCCACAGATGGTCTATCTGCATTTGCATACTCAGAAATGTGTCACTTGTTCTTTGTTCTTTTTGACATTCTGCTGTGTTTATAATACTTTATACATCATTAAAAAGGTGATGCTTTTCTTGCAATATGGTATGGCCATGGCACTTTGAGAGCCGTGGGCTTTTCCCCTCCCTATTTAAATGGTTAAAACACTGATGTATGAAATACAGAGACTATGATTTATTGTACAGTCTCCCCGTTCATTAGGTTTGGCAGCCGAATCTTTCTACCCTTTCTCTCTGCTGTATTTTCACAGGGATTTATTAACATTAATTGATAAGTGACTTGCACAATTTAGATTAAAATAGCCAAACTGGAAAAAAAAAAAACTGAATCAGCTTGGGAGTTTTTGTTTTAGTATTTGGACACATATATTGCAATCGGGTTGCGAATGAATGGCAACTAACTGTTGTACAACATCCTTGTATCTCTTAAAACACCACACGTTTATGTACTATGGGATAGAAGAAATTTTTTTTTTTTGTATTTGCACTATAGATGGATGTGATGGTTAAACCTTGATGCCAGTGAAGTTCATCTAGCCCTTCGGTAGGCTAGATGAGCATCATGGGAACGATGACCTTTTAAAATCTGGGGTGTCAGAGTTAGCCATTATTAGGTTATGATGTGTTCATAAATGGGCGAAGTAGAAATACCAAAGAAAATACAATAATTAATGTTTGCATTGTTCAAACATATTGTATCATTTTACAAAAAGAGCAGATTTCAATGGAAATTGGCACTTTTATAAGTTAACCTTGTTACACCCCCTTAGCTGTCAGTCAGACAACAGGTCCGGTTACTTCCTGGTTTGGTTAGCTCAGTGGAGCTAAACTCAAGAGGCAGGAAATTGCACAGAGCACCTGCCTTGCAAAGACTTCTCATTGAGCTGCTTTGGGAAGTCTGTGTAGTCTGTGACATTTAGTAGCCCCATGCATAGTAATGAGCCATGTGCAGTGCTTCACCCAGCAATGTGAATTTCAAAGGTTGGACTTCCACTTTCAACTTCAGTTTTGTGACATCAGATGTTAGATTGCTGAGTGTTCCCCTGATGTGATGGAGGGGGGGGGAAAAACAATCTGATCTCCCTGTATGGCCCATAAAGCTAGATCCAAATGTGATGAGAAGGGCCATGTGATCACATTAGAAAATCATATTGTGACAGGCTGTTACGAAATGATTTAACATCTGGGTGGAAGGTCTACCTCGTAATTCTGTTATCATCACACAGTGCAAAGTGCTCAATGAACACTCTGCACTATGTATACTAGATTAATCCCTCTGCCAATGCCATCGTTACCGGAAATCCCCTGGGCATAGCAGAAAGCTAGAGTTAGTTAGCTTAGGGAGGATTTGTTTAGGATTAGGGTTTGTTTAGGGTTAGGTTTAGCTTAGCGTTGTGGTACTGTTAGAGCTTAGAGCTGGGTAAGTTTAGGAACTTGGATTAGAGTTAGCTTGAGGGTATAGTTAGGGCTGTCTTAGGTTAGAGCATGTTGAGGAAGGGTTTAGAGCCTACATGCCTCCAAAACACAGTACACTGCAACCCTATTAATCATAGTCAGATAATTGCACACCACAGCATTTTAAAGATAGAAAAAAGGGGAATTGGGAACACACCTGAAACATGCATTTCTCAGAAGTGGTGCTGCCGTAAAGACGAAAATACATAAAAAATGCAGATAAAGGAACAGCACACAAGTTAATACAGTTTAAAATTGTACAAGGCTACTTAAATCACTACTAAAAAACAAATATGGGGACTCAGTTCCACCATTTGGCCATATCATGATAAGCCCATCATTATGCCACACTACCCCAATATCAGTGGGTCCTACACTAATTTTAACATGGGAGATTAGCATGCTAACTGCAATACGTACTGCTTAACCCCTTAATGACCAAACTTCTGGAATAAAAGGGAATCATGACATGTCACACATGTCATGTGTCCTTAAGGGGTTAAACAGCTTCCAGAGACTATCCTCAAATGTATGCTTTCCCAAAAGGGTTCTTATAATGGAGGGTGGGGTGCTTAACCCAAAAAACAATCTAAGACAGGTGATTTTAAGTAGTCTTGTAAAATGTAAAGCTGCATTGTTTATGTGCATTGTACCTTAATCTGTATTCAGCATCGTAAAAATAAACATCCTACAAGCCCCTCTCCTAACATCAAAACACTAATCCCACTTGATGTTATTACAACATGAGAGTATACAGTTCTAGCCCATGTCATCACAGTGTCCACAACAAAATATCTGGGGCTCAAAATGATACCACATGGTGTTCACTATTTGCAAATGGTTTGCTTTTATGGGGCTAATTGCATGTGTGAGCCACTACAGTGCCCCTAAAAGCAACAAAGATCCCTACTATTAATAATAATAATAATAATATTCTAGGTTTCAAAAAAGCTAAAAATCTACAGCTTGCTAATTTGACCCTGCAACGTCACAAAAACCTGGCAACACTGGACATTGGGATATTGCTGAATGCAACAGATGTGACTGAGCACAACTTGCTGATTTTACTGAATAAGATCACACCAGGTCTACAAAATACATAGAAAAATAACATTACTTAAAGAATATGACACAATTTGAAATCAATTGGTGAAAAAAATGCTGCACAAAAAAGGCTCAACATACATGATGAGAGATGCTTCCAGGTGCCGACGTTTGATAAGTATATGCATTTATAGTGTAATTTCAATTTCTAAGCTGCCTAGATGTCACACAGCTGGATACAAATTCAGTATAAGTATCAATTAAAAAGTAAATAAACAGAGAGGTCTCAGATTTGAAAAGGTATATATGGTGGAATTACTCTACACGTAAGATGTACATGTAGACAATTTGAGTTGTTTTACAATAGCATTCATCAGGTTTCTCATATATGCCACAAAACTCATGTAGAAAAAACCCTGACAAAAAAAGTGAATATCATACAGAAATTAGTCCTAAATGGCTCAATGATAAGCCTCAAACTACACTATGTGGGAGACCCAAGGGTGTCCATGTTTGACAATGATTTGCCTTTCTGAAATAATGTCAATTTGTGATCTGATAACATGCATTAAAATTAGATAACTCCAAGTTTAAAAACTGAAATGAGTTGTTCTGTAAATGTGTCCTATAACTTCCCAAAATGTTTGCATATGCACACATCGGAAAGGAGAAGAGGTGTTTGTGTTGAAACGGTGTAGCTGAGCACTATGCTTTTAGTACAACCGCATTTATCAGGCTAATAAAATACAAAGCAAATTCACATCCTGGGGATTATATTATTAGCCAACTTAATTGTACTAACAAAAATACTCAAACATGTAACTATGAACTATGTTCCTTAAATACATCGAGATGATCATTTCTGCTGAATAAACTACATTTTAAGATATAAGTTGAGCAAAAAAATTAGCTTTCTATTTTAAAAATTATTTTTCAATGTTCATTAGGAAACTCTATCAGATAGGCTCTTCTCCAGCTACTTCCAGTTTAGTATCGGCTTCCTGATGTCACTTAAAAAAAAAAAAAAAAAAAGCTTTATTCTTGATTAGAAAGGTAGTACAAAAAACATCTTGTAGAGTACCATCGTTGTACAGGAGAAGGAATTAACAGTAAGTTACATAAAAAAGACATTGTATACAAATAACACTGCTAAGTTACTAGGCATCTCTTCTTAGTGTATTTTATATATATATATATATATATATATATATATATATATATATATACATACTAAATATAGGGATAGGTAAGTAGGGAGTAGAGAGGGTAGAGAGGTTTTGGGTTGTTGCATCATTTGTGTCATTTTACCCCACTGCCTCTAGCATGCAAGCTTATTGAGCAGGTCCCTCAACCCCTCTGTTCCTGTGTGTCCAACTTGTCTGGTTACAACTATGTGTCTGTTCGTCCACCCATTGTAAAGTACTGCGGAATTTGATGGCGCTATATAAATACCATAATAATAATAATAATTTGGCAGGACGGCTCATGAGTTGGCCACGACAAAATAAGATCTGGCCAAATTCCACACTGGGCAAAGGAAGGAGCCCATGGTGTCTTGAGGGTGATCCATATCGGTATATGGTCTCGTACAATGCAAGGCATTGGGTATCCTCCAGGATACAAAGGCAATATGAATGGGCACGCTGGCATAAAGAGCCCAACACATGCATTTGATGTAGTATGAATAGGCTTGTGAATCGATTCTTGCAATCGGTGACCTGATGTCACTTTTATCTAATTTTTGGTTACCTATTTGGTTGTGTTAAAGTGAGAAAGTAACAACCCTTCATATCATATAAGTATCAAATCAGCATGGATTTATGCTCAATGACACACTTGACATTCAGTGGGTTGTTTGACAAATGCAGCCGTCACAAATAAGATTGTATGTTGCCGGGGGCAGTGAGAATGAAATATGAATTATAAGCCTTGACAAACCTTACTGGGCACACCGGTTTAAGATCTTGGTCAATAGCAAGGCCGCATAGTGTAGGGAAGCAAGAATGAACTATGATTCGGTCTCACTTCATTAGCCATGGCACGCTTGCTGGGTATAGATTATACATTTTAGGGAATTAGGTAGTAAGCTCTGATGCAATGCATTTAAGGTGATGATTTCCAATATGCTGTCAGGACTATATGCTATGCCAGGACAGATAGAAAATCTCAGTTGTGGCAAATTGTTTCCGAGAATTAAGGCAGACATATCAGTAATTACATAGTTACAAAGCTGAAAATAGACATGAAGCCATCAGGTTCAGCCTGTCTCACATTTGTATTTTCTGTTGATCCAACAGAAGGTAAAAAAACAAACAATATCGAGCGCTATCAACTGTGAAACAAACTAGGAAAAACTCCTTCTTGACCCCAGAAGGGCAGTTAAATATCTCTTTGAATCAAGAAGCTATTACCCCACTAATTAAAAACTATATCACTGAATATTATGTTTTTGCAAGTATTTATCCAATTGCTGATTAAACATATACACAAACTCTGATAAAATCATGTTTATTTTATAAAAAAATGCCCGCAAAAGACAAAACTAATTTTACGTGAAAACAATGCCAAAGTACTTGTGGATAGATGTAAAGAAATACAACGTCACAGGATTATTTTCTAGAAAGTTTAATAAAAAAAGCCCAACGTTTGGGCACCCTGAATGACCATCACATTAATTGCACATCCCTGGCACCAAGTCTACATAAAGTGGAGTTGGGAAAACAATGACGGTCTGCGTTACGCCATTTTGAAAATTAAATGATTGCACGATAATCTACAAAAAGACAAACATGGCTAAAACATTTGCATTACACCACAGGTGATGTTTAGTTGAAAGACAGCTTGATTAACAGAGGCATCAATGCATTCATGACTGGTTTCTGTGACTGATGGTTGATATCAACACAAGAACCATAGGAGGCTCTTTGTTTCACCAAACTGATTTTATCTCTAACTGAATATTTTCTTATTTAGTTTACTAAATCATTGTCATATATTCCATTTTCTTTCTCAAAACTGTTCATGTTAGAATATAAAGTTCATAAGGAATGCGATTCTCGGTTTATCCCTTTTTCACTTATCAAAACTAACCAGATGGATGATTTTATCTTAATTTTATTGAAAATGTTAGATGTAGTACAAACTAATCCTCTCTACTGTCATTTCTCTTCAACACACCACACAGAAAAAAAATCATGAAGTTTTATATGAAAAAAATGCACTTGGTATTTAACATATATCCTCTGAATACTATGTCAGTGAAATCTCCTAGGGAGCAGCACAAATCTCAGAGGCCAAGTTTACTGGTGAATCAAGGATGGATTAAAAACAGGGGAAAAATGCCAATTATGAAACAAAGCTGATCCATTCATCAAAGGGGGCTTAGTAAAATGTAATATGAGTCTTGATTGATATCGGACTTGTTTGAAAAAAGCTTCATTAAATAATAATGAATAAATATTAAATATGTTGGTTGTCTAGGTGCACGTCTTAGACCTCTAATATTAAAATGGTTCAGTTACTTGAATATTATGCCATTTTTCCCAACATACGCTATGAGCGCTAGAAAATAATTTTCAGTCCCAGTGGACTGATTTATAATTTTTGGGGTTCTGGTCAGAGTTCGAGATTAGAACCTATACATTCATCGTATTCAACCAAAAGCAGAATTTATGAAAACACTGAAAAAGTCGAAAACCTCAGTAGCTTGCCTTTTGTTTAGTCTCTGCTGAGGTCCCAGATATTATCTGGCAGTCTTATGCTTTAAAGAGGGAACAAATTCTATCTACAATAACAGTCTACAACCTGAAATGCTGGTAGATACCCTTTGCATGAAAAATACGGCAATGAGAGTAAGAGGTGTCAGCATGATTTGACCTTGATGACTTAGAGAGACCTTAACCATAAGCAGATAAGCCAAAAACAGAGTTCATAAGATTGCTGAAAATGGGCAAAAACCTAGTAGCTTTCCCCTGAGTTAACTCTTGTACAGGTTACATATACATTTTAGATCACTTGTTCAATTATAGGAGAACTCTACAAGGGTCTTTGTTTTATTTAAGTTTTTTCAAAGTAGAAATATAAAAAAATACACCTAAACTACAAAGTATAACATCAGTAGGGAGACAACAGTAAATAGAAAGGTCAAACAAGGACAATGATAAGGATGGGGGAGAAAAATCAAGAGGTTATGTTTTTGTTCCAATGAGCATCAATAGGTTGCAAATATTTGCATGACACCACTGACAAGCAGAGGTCCAGGGGTCCCGGAAATCTTAGAGAAACCAAAGTATGCAGTGTGCTGGATGATTACAGACATATGAAGTCACTTATTAAACTGGCAATTGTGAAGAGCTGAACATGTATTTGCAAATCACTGGGCACAGAAACATTTTGTAAGCTTAATGATTCTAGAACTTGGCAGGTTTGGCCATCAAGTCTGATGCTGAAGCAGAAAGAGGAAACACACATACATAAAAGGAGACAACAACTTGGTGTCAAATGATCATGGGAGACCACGCTTCTCAGTAATAATTCACACAAGGAACAGAAATGCCTGGTAATTTGTACAAATGTTTGCTGTTGCATTGTCAGTTCTACAAAATTCCATATTTAGTAAATAACTCCACAAAGTTAACATTTAAGATCAGTCAAATGTACTCTCCAAAAAAACTAATGTGTAATGGAGAAAAAGAAAGAATGCAACATTGGCATTACATGTAATGCTATTCTTGTGTTAGGGTCATAAATGATTACTTACAAACAAGGCTTTGATACAAAGAGAGCAAATATTAATTATTACTAGGGTAAAAATAGAAACCTCTTCAACTTCACTGAAGAGTACGCATAAAAATAAAATAAATAAAAAAAAACGAAATCCACATCTAATAAACATATTTTTATAGTCAACCGTTGAATCTTTAAAACTGATGTTTAAAAAAAAAAAAAAAATCTAAACAAAAACTACATTTTCCAATCTCATACCAAAAGGAATGGATTACAACACTGACCGAAACAAACTATGCATCTTAGGAAAGATATATTCCAATATCTTCCCTCTTTCATTATTCTTTACCCGTTTTATATTGCCTACTGATATCCTATTTGCATTTGCAAGCGCGCATGAAAATGTCTTAGTTTGCATGATTCTGCATTTGCATACTACAAGCTTCATTTTAAATTCAAATCTGCCATCCCATTGGCAGGATTTAACTCTATGACAGCCAGGTGTGTGGGCAGCTCATAGGGTTAATAAATAAGGTGTAATCACTTTTTGCGTGAAAAACCCCTTCAGTATTTTCACACAGAAACACCATTGTCACTGCATAATAAGAAATATAGAATTGCACACACTTACTCAACGTATATTGTATTTTACATACCTTCCAACAATTCTCACGCAGTGCTCTGCAATATACGGCAGGAAATTGCAATACAATAAAGAGTAGAAAAAAAGTTAAAAGTAAAGTCTTATTCCCGGAAGAATTGACTCCGATAGTGTAAAACTGTTTCTTTGAGAACCTGCTCTAATAACTCTAATGTGACTTTACCTTGACATGCTAATTGGCTTACAAACACAGGAAACGCAGTGAGCGCCATAATTGTTCAGGAAGGCAGACTTAAATACTCATTATTACATTGTTAGATGACAAATAATAGGGGCGTTACGTAGGGTAAGTATTGAAATAGCTATTTGGCAAACTTCTTGTTCAACTTAATATGTTTATTTTTAGAATCACTACGATAAATTGAATTGACAGAAATTCCACACACAGTCCCAATGTGCTTTAAGATGGGACTTTTGAATCAGCAATCGGTTAAGAACTCACAATACTCATTATTATTAAAACTCTTCCTTAATGTGTTTCCTCCCGCGTGCTGTTCAGCCGCACGCTTCACCCTACCCGGCTGAGAATGGCATCTCACCACGCTCTTCTTTCAAAATATGCTGACATCTGTCAGCTGAAGAACATGTCAGAAAAGTGGCAACATCTTCCTCATGAGTCAAGGAATGTAAAATGGTTCTAAATAAAATTAGAATGTTGGGGTAGACATGAAAATATGTAAATTCCATGGCCGTTTTCTAGGCCACCATAGGTAAGGCTATGCAATATATAGCACATCAGCTTTTGTGAATCTACATACACTATTATTTAGCCAGTCCACAGTATGCAGACATAATGCAATATTTTGAAAAGTGTCCGGAATTAATAGATTCTAGAATATAGATTGATAGATTATAAAACAAGAGACATTATATACAGTCAGGTCCATAAATATTGGGACATCAACACAATTCTAATCTTTTTGGCTCTATACACCACCACAATGGATTGAAATGAACACGATGTGGCTTAACTGCAGACTTTTAGCTTTAATTTGAGGGTATTTACATCCAAATCAGGTGAACGGTGTAGGAATTACAACAGTTTGTATATGTGCCTCCCACTTTTTAACAGTCATAAATCAAACTTTCACTTTTTAATACTTGGTTGTAAATCCTTTGCAGTCAATTACAGCCTGAAGTCTGGAATGCACAGACATCACCAGATGGGTTTCATCCCTGGTGATGCTCTGCCAGGTCTCTACTGCAACTGTCTTCAGTTCCTGCTTGTTCTTGGGGCATTTTCCCTTCAGTTTTGTCTTCATCAAGTGAAATGCATGCTCAATCGGATTCAGGTCAGGTGATTGACTTGGCCATTGCATAACATTCCACTTCTTTCCCTTAAAAAACTCTTTGGTTGCTTTTGCAGTATGCTTCGGGTCATTGTCCATCTGCACTGTAAAGCGCCGTCCAATGAGTTCTGAAGCATTTGGCTGAATATGAGCAGATAATATTGCCTGAAACACTTCAGAATGTATCCTGCTGCTTTTGTTAGCAGTTCCATTGGCAGCCATACATGCCCACGCCATAACAGTACCACCACCATGCTTCACTGATGAGGTGATATGCTTTGGATCATGAGCAGTTCCTTTCCTTCTCCATACTCTTCTCTTCCCATCACTCTGGTACAAGTTGATCTTGGTCTCATCTGTCCATAGGATGTTGTTCCAGAACTGTGAAGGCTTTTTTAGATGTTGTTTGGCAAACTCTAATCTGGCCTTCCTGCTTTTGAGGCTCACCAATGGTTTACATCTTGTGGTGAACCCTCTGTATTCACTCTGGTGAAGTCTTCTCTTGATTGTTGACTTTGACACACATACACCTACCTCCTGGAGAGTGTTCTTGATCTGGCCAACTGTTGTGAAGGGTGTTTTCTTCACCAGGGAAAGAATTCTTCGGTCATCCACCACAGTTGTTTTCCGTGGTGTTCCGGGTCTTTTGGTGTTGCTGAGCTCACCGGTGCATTCTTTCTTTTTAAGGAGGTTCCAAACAGTTGATTTGGCCACACCTAATGTTTTTGCTATCTCTCTGATGGGTTTGTTTTATTTCTTCACCCTTATAATGGCTTGCTTCACTGATAGTGACAGCTCTTTGGATCTCATATTGAGAGTTGACAGCAACAGATTCCAAATGGAAATAGCACACTTGAAATTAACTCTGGACCTTTTATCTGCTCCTTGTAAATAGGATAATGAAGGAATAACAAACACCTGGCCATGGAACAGCTGAGCAGCCAATTGTCCCATTACTTTTGGTCCCTTGAAAAGTGGGAGGCACATATACGAACTGTACTCTACACCGTTCACCTGATTTGGATGTAAATACCCTCAAATTAAAGCTGAAAGTCTGCAGTTAAAGCACATCTTGTCCATTTCATTTAAA
Source organism: Pelobates fuscus (assembly GCF_036172605.1). Classification (NCBI taxonomy): domain Eukaryota; kingdom Metazoa; phylum Chordata; class Amphibia; order Anura; family Pelobatidae; genus Pelobates; species Pelobates fuscus. The sequence goes on along the minus strand of NC_086320.1, from coordinate 357,271,420 downwards.
ATCAATTGTGGTGGTGTGTAGAGCCAAAAAGATTAGAATTGTGTCGATGTCCCAATATTTATGGACCTGAGTGTAGTCTCTAAAACATTACAGCTACCATTTTTATGCAAAAGATGATTAACTAAATGAAAAGCACTAGAATCCTCCAATGGAATGTATTTCCACCTTTTTTTTTTTTTTTATAAAACACCATCCCTTGAGACACCCCTAGATCTGGTGAACTATGCCCACTTAGTCCCATGTAGTCCTCACTTGACCCATATGAAACACACGTGTTGAATGTATGATTAAATGTTTACTCAGTCTTTTCGATGGACTTCTGATGTACCTAGCTAAGGTTTGCCAGGTCCACTAACACAGTGTTCACAGTAGTAAACTCACCAAAAGTATTTATAGGCAAAATGAAAACTAAACTGACATTAAAGGGACACTGTAGGCACCCAGACCAATAGAGCTCATTGAAATGGTCTGGGTGCAGCATACCTTTTGCAATGTTAAACAGAGAACACAATTACTATCCCCTGGCCAATGAGTGCTGTCTCTTTTGTATTCTATGATTAATAAGAACAGTGATGGTTCTTTATAATATATGTTGCACTTTTTATAACGAAGGAATTCAGTCATGGGAAGCGGTTCAAGTTTGTGTACGACAAAGAAAGGAATAACACCGGGGTAAATAAATGTAGTCAAAAGGCTTTGGTCTAATCTGCCATATAAATCTATAGTTAAAATATATGTGTGGATGACTACATTTCTGTGATAATCCATGAAATAATAGCAATTAGAGAACACTTTATTTTATGCAAAATTAAAAATAATGCCACTAAAAAAGGATTTAAGAAGCACTTATTCATCACTTGCCATACAACGACACCTCTGTATAGTAGGCAATGAAGCACAAATGTTATTTTTCAGAGAAAAGAAGACAAGTGATATGGAGATTTTTCATGTACTTTTTATTAAATGTTTACTTAAACTTTGGTGCTAAAACAAGTGGTAACTTCTTTGAGTCTGTCCCAGAGTTTTTTATTGTGACACCAGTGACAATGAAATCACCAGTGACAATGAGTATGCTATAGTTGAAATGAGAGAATGAGCAGTTGCTTTACCCCTTAAGGACACATGACATGTGTGACATGTCATGATTCCCTTTTATTCCCGAAGCTTGGTCCTTAAGGGGTTAATGGACATTAGTGACAAATAGGGTCTGTGCTAGAATACCCAGTCCAAGATAGGTGGCTGATGGCAAACAAACTGATCCTAAACCACATCCACATTCCAACATAACGTGACCAAAAGGTAGATCCCCAGATGTTGTAGAACTACAACTCCCATGATGCTTTGCATGCCTTTAAAATGCTTTTAGAATGACAATGCATCATAGCTGTAGTGTTAAAACATCTGAGGGTCTACCTTTTGGGAACCCCTGGTATATATAAACATCCAAAAAACTGGCACTCATGGATTGATAAAGATTTCTTAGACCAATGCTAAGACAAATCCAGCAGTTTAAATTATAATAAAAAAAGGAAAGAAAGCATTTAAAGTAAAACTTAACTTTCATTCTATCAGCATTTCAGTTTTACAAGAAAATCATCACAGGACTAAAAGGATGCACATCACCAGGATTAATATATCTAGGTACCGACAAGATTGTGGCCATGCCAAACACAATACAGCTCCCCACACAGTAAATACAAAAAATTATTGTTATGTATCTCCTATGTATCTCAAGTAGGAATTGAGGGGCCCTTCTTGGGCATAGAAACTCAATAAATCATGTTTACCTGTATAGCTTGTCCCCAAGCACCCTAACTGGCCAAATAGCGCTATGATCAGTCACAGGGGGTCCGAGCTACCTCCGATTAAATTTTCAGCGGGTTTTGTCAAAGTTCCTATCCGCTCAGCAGTTCCAAAGAGTTTCCAGATTTGTCCCAGTCGGCCGCATGGAGCCCTTCCAAACGATTAGTCTCTGGAAGCCTGGTTCGAGCAGGTTATCCTGGATTTCCCGATCCCCCCTGTGCTCTCAATAAACACAGGGTGACTTAAACATAAGAGGGCACTGTGAAGCTTAGAAAGGGAGTTTCCAATGAATCTGCCATTCCCCAAATCCCAAACTCAAACCTATTCCCATAAGTCCCCATTCTCAGGGGTTTGCCCTGACGCATACATATTACCAACCCGGAAATATTCAAATAATATAGATACATTCATATATCAAGAACTCAATAAGAACAAGTTAGAGTGCAAACTCTGGTGCTTGTGTTGACTATTTAGAAACATTTGTTGATTTATTTGTTTGTTTGTTTACATACAGTGAATATTTCCCACGGTGCTTCCAAACAGGAAGGCTATTTATCTACATAAAGTTCACCTTCCAGGTTTAAAAAAAAAGATAATATCACGACTGTAGAATTTTGCTACGACTGAACTGGAGAGAACCATAAACAAGTATCAAAGTGGAATATCACACAATAGCAAGAAAATATTCCGAAGCGTAATTCAAATTCATAAGCACTCAGAAAATGTCAAAGATAACAGTTAAATTTAAAACACAATGCCAAATGACATTGAAATATTGTTGTATTGCGTAAAATGTATTCATCTGTCTTTGGCTGCACTTTCCAATTTTTTTTCCCAGAGCACATTTACATTTATAGCAACAATATATAACACTGAAACACTATGTCAAGTTAATTGCTATTTAAAAAGACTTGCAATTTGCAACAAACTGTTTATATATTTTGCAGCACTGTAGAAAATGTCACCGGTGTTAATAAATGAATAATTCTAAGGGAATTCAATAAGCAAAATTAACGTCAATTTTTTGTAATTAAAAGTATTAAATAGATAATACTTTATAAAAATATGCAGAAAAGAAACCTACAAAATACAAAAAGTGAGTGCACACACAACATCATAGAATCATGATGGGGCCACACATGAAAGTGCTACGGAGATAAGTGTGTTTATACTTAAATTGATTATTTTCATATAAGTGACAGTTTCTTTTTAATCTGAGACACTGCAGGACAAAATTCTCTTTAATGTGAGACAATGAAAAACATCCTTCACTTTAACGTGAGCCACTGCAGGACAACCTTCACTTCAATGTGCTCCACTGTCAGACAATCTTTACTTTGATATGAGACACTGCTTAAAGTTATAAATCATTAGGGTTTACCCATGAACTATGAAACTAGGATAATTCTCATATGGTTTAAACATTGATCAAAATAGTCAAATTTAAGAGACTCTCTTATATGGCTGTCTTTCCAGCTCGGTTGGTTGTCCTAAGGTTTTGAGTCCAAATGGCAATTCTTTACAATTCTTGTTTTGGTAAATTTTTAGGCACCAGCAAACCAGTGTTTTCTTGACCCCTTCAATACTATCAAGTATAAATGTTTTTATTTTCATGTGTTTTACAGCATGATATCTAGTCCATAAAACATCACTCACCCTCTTTTATACTCCGGCTATGATTGCCAGCTTGTAGAGGAACAATTTTCTCTTCCAGAAGTCACTAATCACTGATATAATGACTGTAAATTTGCTAACAATGTAAGATGCCCCCAATCTTTTAAACATTACAGGGAGTTTCATTGGGTGACAGCATTCTTACAGTCAGGGAGAGAGGAGGAGTGAATAGACTCTACCATTTAATTGCTAGCAATGTATTAGCAGTCCAGAGATTGATAAGGACTGCTGTAGCAACGTTAAATACCTTAAATACCTTTAACTGCATTTACTGTATGTGGACATAGTATTCCAATGCAGACATTTTGTTTACATTCTGTTTCCATTTTCAGTAAAATGTACTGCTCACAAATACCTATAGGCTTTGAACTTTTAAACAGGCTACTTGATTCATCGATGAAGCCCGACCCTAAATTGGCCCTCTTAAATGGCTTTTATTCAGCCATGGTCATCCAAAAAAATCCCTTTTTCCTATGCACCCCCCCCCCACAGAACACCAATCAAACAGCACCCCTTACACTCACACACAGCACCCCTCACACTCGCACACAGCACCCCTCTCACACACACACTGCACCCCTCTCACACACACAGCACCCCTCTCACACACAGCACCCCTCACACACACACAGCACCACTCTCACACACAGAACCTTACACACACACACACACACACATACACACACACACACACACACACACAGCACCCCTCACACAGCACCTCTCACACAGCACTCCTCACACATGCAGCACCCCGCACACACACTGCACCCCTCAATGCTGTCTGTCTTTGTGTTTTCAGCAGTCTGTGTGTACTCTGCAGTCTGTGTATGTATTCAGTATTCTGTGTGTATATATTCAGCGGCCTGTGTGTATACAGCAGCCTGTGTGTATTCTGCAGTCTGTGTGTGTATTCAGCAGTCTGTGTGTGTGTATTCAGCAGTCCGTGTGAGTATTCAGTAGTCTGTGTGTATGTATTCAGCAGCCTGTGTGTGTATACAGCAGCCTGTGTGTATTCTGTGTGTGTGTATTCAGCAGTCTGTGTGTATGTATTCAGCAGCCTGTGTGTGTATGCAGCAGCCCGTGTGTATTCTGTGTGTGTGTATTCAGCAGTCTGTGTGTATGTATTCAGCAGCATGTGTGTGTACACAGCAGCCTGTGTGTATTCTGTATCCTGTGTGTGTGTATTCAACAGTCTGTGTGTGTATTCAGCAGTCCATGTGTGTGTATTCAGCAATCCGTGTGTGTATTCAGCAGTCTGTGTGTATCTATTTAGCAGCTTGTGTGTATTCTGTGTGTGTGTATTCAACAGTCTGTGTGTGTATTCAGCAGTCCATGTGTGTGTATTCAGCAATCCGTGTGTGTATTCAGCAGTCTGTGTGTATGTATTCAGCAGTCTGTGTGTATCTATTTAGCAGCTTGTGTTTGTATTCAGAAGTCCATGTGTGTGTATTCAGCAATCCGTGTGTGTATTGAGCAGTCTGTGTGTATCTATTTAGCAGCTTGTGTGTGTATTCAGCAATCCGTGTGTGTATTCAGCAGTCTGCGTGTTTGTAATGTATTGCATTTGTTGGAGGTACCAGTAAATACAAGAGTAATATTATTGATAATTTACATTTATTATTCCTGTGACGGGTTGTGTAGGCAGGGCCCCAGTGCACTGCTTTGCCCGGGGGCCCATAATGTTGTTAAGATGACACTGATTACCGGTATACGTAAACAGCATTAAACAACTTGTGAATGTTCTAGGCTGACTTCCCACCCATAATACGGTTGGACACTCTTGGAAAGTATACTTTTGTCTATGGTTAATTATTTTTGGATGTACATGATTTGTTCATTGGTTGTGAATACTTTCCAGCATATTTTATATCAATGAACATTCTATTTGTACCTGTTTGTGATCCTTCTATTTCCCTCCCCTTTATTTTTTTGAAAAAACTAAACATATTTGCTCTTGATATTATTATTATTATTTAAATAGATATGTTGTGTTTTATCCAATTGTTTCATTGTGTGTCACTGTATATGTTCGTTTTAGTTGTAGTTACACTTCTAGTTAAATCACTTCTTGGCATCACATCACTATTTATTTGATGTATGATTAATACCCTTTAAAAGTAAAATGTGAGACAGTTTGTTTGACTTGACACAATTTTTCTTTCTCTGCTTTTTCCCCTTTAAAATAACCATGATATAAAATTGGAGAGTTTCTCTGGCTTGGTAATGTTGGCCTATATTTGGCAAACTGGTTATTAACTCACCAAAACATGTTTTTAACAGAATAATTCCTTTGCTACATTTACCTTCCCCCTCATTGCTTGTGGATAGACAAACATCATTAAAACTAAAATGTTCGCATTAACAACACAGGGGAATGAGATTGAGAAGGATCACGTTTCAATACTACGACCCGCAATTTGAGCGAAAACAAAAAATATTCAACTGCTGCTGCCCACATTTTAATTACTATATCAGAAGAAAGTGTAAATAATAAATAGTTTTTGGGGGTTTTGATTTTGTTTGTGTGCCACATGTAAAAGAAAAATGAATGGACGCATGCCAGTTAATCAGGATTTTACCAGATGGCTATACAATAGCACTGCACATGTTTATTGAGCCCACTTTTGCTTACTGAGAGATATTTTTTAATTGGCCTCTTATGAGTATAAAGCAACATTTCTTTAACGAAAGCCATTGGGAAGATAGATTAATTGTATAGCAAAATATGTCGACCACATTGAGAGCAGATTATAGAGTACTGTGTGCGAAATGTAGTTTTTTTCTTAAACAGTTTGAAATAATCAACACATTTGGGAAACAAGTGAAGACTAATTCAACGCACGGACGTCAAAAACTGACAAATAATCAGTGATCATTTTTTATTCCTAAAATCAGTTCCTATTTTATATTCTTTATTTTAACAGCATCCATGGTTTATTTTTGGGTAAGAACAACAAAACGCATCAGATAACAATTCGTGCATCTTTAGGACAAGCACCAATGATGCAGTAAATGGAATGAGTTTTAGATTAATTGCTGAGCTGTGCACAAACTCAAAATATTAGCCACATTTCTTTCAGCTATATATAGGGGCCATTTAAAAACTTTGTGAGAGGGTCCATTCAGCAACAATGGGCAAAAGAGTCTATTAAAATCTACTGAATGCAACGTTAAGTAGCAAAGATGGGGACTGTATAAAAAGAAGTAAAATATAAATCATGATTAAAACTAAATTAGAAAATGAAATTGGGGTTTATTGACAAGTTTTAATGATCGGAAAGCTGGTTACATTAAAGTGTATCGCAATTTTGATAGTAAGGGATAGAAATTATGCAGAAGGAACTTCGGTAGACTGAAGGACAAGAGGTTCCACTCCATAGTCAACGAGAACAATTTAAATAAAAATAATAAATATATATCTGGATGGAACATAACCTGCAAGCTAAAAAAAAGAAAAATCCTATCACAAAGAGGATTTTGAAACAGTTGCACCATGTTGATTTAGTGTTATTTCAGTGGTATTGGTATTGCCACTAATTTAAGCTTTAGGTATTGAATCAAGGGGTTATAAGCGATGAACTCCTAAATCGCAATTTTTAAACAGGTGTAATCTGTACGTGTCTTGCACAGCATTATAGTTTGTATACTGATTGTTTTACTTTAACGCAAACAGTTTTTTAAATTTAGTCTCAGTTTTCACTAGTACCGTTACATTTAACACTGCCATATGGATGTAGTAACACAGGACTATTTTAAAAGAAATACTTAGAAACAAGTTTTACTTTGCATACAAAAATAGTTTTTTGTTTGTTTTTTGAGAATATGTTTTGTAGAGATATTTTTCGTAGGAGTTTTTCAATGACATAGGAATTTATTTAGATTTTCCTTTGTATTGAGTTTTCTCGAATAATAAATTCAGCTTATTTGAAAACTTGATTTTCTTTTATGTGTCGATCTGGATTTATTTCATAGTGGAGAGATATATATCACTGCTTTAGTTTAATTCATATGGGCTCCATATTCAATATTAGCAGTGATTCTTACTCCCTAAATCCAGACCCATTTTTAGTTTTGTGGTATTTTAGGCGATCTTCAGTTGTTGTAATTGGCAAGTAATATTAATTAAGCCCCAACGTCCTGACTATAATAGTTTACTGTTAGTTCGCGCTGATAAAAGGAACGGTCTCTTAAAAACATTTTTCAGAATTAAAATTGCTCTATGTTACATTACTCTTGTAGAATGGGCCACTATAGCCCCGTTTCCACTGAGGGGTATGGTTCGGTACGGTACGCTATTGTGGGTGTTTCCATTATAAAAAGGGCCCATTCCTGGGCCCCCTTCAGTTGTAAGTCCATAGGAAAATGGTATGGTATGGTTTGGGTGGAGCTACTGACGTCACATGATACAATCCATTAATTGGCGGACAGAAAAACATCATTGCGTCACTGCGGTCTAAACCCTGCATACCCCCTGGTGGTCCGACTTACAGTGGAAACGCTCACCTGAATAAGCTGGGCCATTCTACCCTTTCCAAACATACCGCTCAGTGGAAACAAGCCATTAGTTAAGTAGGATGATATGTTAACACATACATTCAGGGCTCAGCAGCAAGATTGACTATACATTGTTGTCTGAGATACTGAAATAAAAAAGTTTTATTTGACATTTTTTTCTTTACATAAACATTGTAGATAAATACTTTTAAAGACAATGTAGTTTCCATTATCATCTAAAACTGTTGACTGACTTCTAAAACATTGGAATATAAGGTCAAATACAATGTTTGTCATATACATTATATTAAGACAAAAAAAAAAAAATTACAAATGGTCTGACCCATAGCTTTATAACAAGGCCGATGATGTTTTGAGAATGCAGGTTTCTTAATAATGACACCGGAATACAAGAAGAATGGCACATATATTTACCTGACTAAAACCAGGCATATGTACTAAATATAGAACACTGCAGACTTCAATTACTCCAATTTGCAAATATATGTTATAACGTGCATACAGCAATGTAACCCCTCTCCTGCTGAAATTGACAATACCCTCTCTGCCAGGGACCCAATTTGTGTATGCACTACACAAATCACATTAAATAGTAATATTCTATAGTGCAACAATGAATTATGCACCCTTGGTGTGACAGTGACTATGTGTGAGGAGTTAGTGTGTGGGGTTACTGTGATATGGTGACTGAGTGTGACAGGGTGACTGTGAGGAGTTAGCGTGGGAGGTCACTATGTCGTGGTGACTGTGCGAAGAGTTAGTGTGTGGTGTTATTGTGATCTGGTGACTGAGTTTGTGCGTGTGGGGTGGGATGATGTGATAGGATGACTGTGAGTGTGTGTTTAGTGGAGGGAGTGATGTTACAGTGCGACTGTGTGTGGGGAGGGGGTGATGTTACAAGTTGAGTAAGTGTGTGTGCTCCAAGAAGGAGCTCTTCCCGAGAGCGGTTCTCCGCCAGAGGGCAGCCTGCAGAGTGAGCAGTGCAGCGCTGTGCAGGAGAGGCCTATCGATCTCCCTACCAATCCATGCTGCGGGGGGCTCAGCAAAACCAGCGATTGAAAGGTTCAGCTCTGCTATTAGCACAATCATTACAAACTAATTTAATTTGCAATAACTGTAATCATGTATACACGATTGCGGGGTATAGGTGCAGTCACAGGCAATCATGTATACACGAGCGCGCACATAATGAGTTAACATTTATTTCAAACTAAAGTTTCCTACTTTATCTCCTTTCTTCAAGACTGACAGTATTAGGACGGTATTTTATCTTTATTTATTAGCTGATTTCATTTTATTTTAATATCCGTAGATCAGCCTTAGAGACATTGTGCCTTTAGCAGTAGGAAATAGAACTGTCACAATGCAAGCTAAGTAAACAATGTTTGGTACAAGAATTACAATCTGTTTGTGTCTGTTGAAGCAGCGTCTCAGTGAATGAACACTATAATATTTTAAGGAAAATAAGGGACAGTGAAGAATGTGTTGCCGAATAGAATGTGAAGAAAGAAAAATTGTTGCAATAATTATATCCTTAATATTGTCTCCCATCTAAATGAAAGTTTCTCTCTTTGTCCATTCAGAATGTTGGGTGGTACACCGTTCCTGCAATGGCTGATGTTATCCAGCCCTGTCGTTGAACATGTACAAGTTAAATCTAGGAAACAAATGCAGCACAATCATCCCCTAAACATTCCATGTACAACAAACAAAATAAATATGCTTTATATTTGTTTTCCTCTGTTTCGTTCACGATTTGTCGGTGTTTTCATGCATAGATTTGTAATTAACTGAACTTTACCCAGCAGACTTGTGTGAGTATAAAATAAAAAACAGAGGACAGATTTTACAGCTGTCCTTCACTGATCCGACTGAATTACACTCCAGGTTATTTTTCATTAGGCGATCACAGCAAAAGAATTTTAGAAGTGCTGAGATCTCAAAGGGCCTGCCCATAATGAAGCACATGATGTCGGAATTTTAATTTAGAAATCCTTCACTTTTGTTCTAATTAGACACAGGGGGTTTTGAATGCCTTAAATCATTTAAACATAAATAAATGAGAAAGAAAGAACGAATGAATGAAAAAAACATAAAGAAAGAAAGAAAGACATATTTAAATCCATACCAACAGTAGAATAAAATGAAATAATCAACATTTAACTAAACCTAACATAGCAACTTCGGCTTTAACCTGATAGCATGATAACAGAAACATGTGCTTCCCTACTGAGTGTGAGTGAAGCTAAGGCAGCGTCATTTTATGATGGACTGCTATAGGACAAACACATTCCTAATCACCATATACATTATGATGTTTATTGCAATCAAATATAAATCCCGGCATCAGTTTTAAAAAACAAGAGCTCGATGATACTATTTGGTTTTGATAAAGTCCAGCTCTTGGATGAAACCAGAAGCCTTTTTATGCTACGTTACCGTACCACTATACATTGTCACAAGAATTCCGATTGTTGGCTGGCTACAGATTATCTGCATTCTTTTTACATTGGAGCAGTGCTTTCTTGTGGAACTTGAGACTAAGATATCTAACAGATTCCACGTATTCTGTATAGCCTCACACCGCTGCTAACACATGGACACCTACTGCGTCATAACAGTTTGGGACCAGGAGGATTCAAGCCTCAGCTTTGTTCGGATGAGCTGCATTAAGAGGACTTTCTTGCAGCTTATACTCTATATAACACAGAAAGTATAAAAAAAATTATGTGTATAGTGTTCTCTTATCACAAATAGCAGCAGCCCACTTTCCAGGAGGTCCCACACCTTGTGAATAACAAGCAGATAAATACAAACAAATGGTGAGCCGCGCTTAGTAATTAAAAAGGATTATACATACAATCAACGGAGGAGGATAATTGCGAGACGTATCTTTAACAAAGAAATGTACAATAGTATAATACTATAAGAAATGCAGTAGATATTAAGGCAGTGCCAATAGAACACTCACACTTTCCAGATCTTCAATTAGCTCCAATATTGCACACCAGGACGGAACAATCCCTGTCCAAGGATATGATATCAGATATCTTGAGCAGCAGTCAGTAATATATGTGGAGTGAAGCACAGATAGGAAACAAATGGTGTAGTCCAATTATAAAATGAACATATTACACAGGAAAGTGTTCTACTTACAATTTCCAGAGCGTGAACCTGCTCTGGTATAGAGTACTTGGGTGGAATGATCCTCACCTATGGGTTTGATGGATATCCACGGAGCCAGGTGAGAAAAAGAAAAACCCAGAAATCCAAAGAGCTGGATACTTACTAAAAAAAGTACTTTATTAACACAATAAAAGTGATTAAAAATGGGTACAAACAATATAAACTATAAATGTATACCAGTCCGCAGTGGAATTGAAAGTCCAGAAACCTCACTTGATGTGTTTCGCCGTAGATTTCTCAAAAGTGAAACTTCAGTGTTCCACTGTGGACTGGTATACAGTTATAGTTTATTTTGTTAGTACACATTTTTTTAAAATCACTTTTATTATTTTAATAAAGTACTTTTTTAAAGTAAGTATCCAGCCCTTTGGATTTCTGTTTTTTGCTTCCACAATTTGTAATTAGAACTAACCATTACATAAGAACCTTAGCACCATAACCATTTCAGCTTTCTTATAAGACATTCCTTAGTCAATTGTGCCCTTATGTTTGAGGTCAACATGTGTTTGAATGTGTACATAACCCAGCAAAGTGTGTGCTAATGTAGGCTAAAATAATCCAATTCAGTGCTTCTCTTAGAGAAGCATATGATTGGTAAATCTCAGTTGATTCAGGTCGCTATGCATGTGTGATTCAGTCTCAATGCTTCTCTAGGGTAAGGGTGGCAGTTCTGCAGCTAATGGAACTTAAATGGACACTATAGTCACCAGGATAACAACAGCTTAATGTAGTTTTTTTCTGGTGAGTATAGTCAGTCCCTTCAGGCTTTTTGCTGTAAAGTTTAAACACTGTCATTCCAGAGAAAATGCAGTGTTTACATTACAGCCTAGTGATTACTCCACTGGCCACTTCTCAGATGGCTACTAGAGGTGCTACCTAAGGCAGTGCCATTTAGTATCTACACCCTCTGCATGGAGACACTAAACATTCCTCTTGACATGCATTGATTCAATGCATCTCTATTAGGATTGGCCAGAGTGGCATTTGGCTCCACCCTTTGGTCTGCCTCCTTGGCTGAGATAATCAGAATCTACATACTCAGCCAATCCAATGCTTCCCTATGGTTATCCAATGCTTTCTGATTATGTCAGCCAAGCAGGCAGATTAAAGTCAGAGCCAGCAGCTGCAAACATAAATAAAAGTAAGATTTTACTATATTTAAGAGGGCAAGAGGGATAGGGGGGGCTAGAAGGGGTTATTAACACTATGGGATCAGGATTACATGTTTGTGTTCTTGACCCTATAGTGTTCCTTTAAACATTCAGGGGTTAGGGAGGGTATTAAAAAGGTAACAAATGTGTATTGTTTTAGATAATGTCAAGTGCTTTAAAAATATATGAAGTTTACAAATTAAATGTTATTTTAAAACATGGCCTAGGGTGATAGGGAGAAAATGCTGAACTGCTCCAGAATAAACTGAAGGATATGTTGACATGGCAATGTAATTCTAAAACAATTAAAGCAAAAGTATTAATTCATTTTTAAATATAGCTATACAATACATCAGATATACACCTAATATATGCATGTTTATCCTGTTCTTCTTAACTTGTTCATCAATTGTTTGTCGTTTTTACATCCCAATTGTACAGTGATGAGGAATACGCTGGCACTATATAAATAAAAATAATAATAAAACAACAAAAAAGAATAAAGAAATCAAAAACTAATTTCACATAAAGTGTTGAAACTAAAGCGGTGCTAGGGACACGGCCATAATCAAATGATTATATACCTTTGTTTTGTGAACTGGAGAATGATGAGGAAAAATTATTCCCAGTGGAGAAAAAGAAAAGGATACAAAGTACACATGGAAAATATTCTTTCTTAATATCTCAGGCTTGGGACTAGCAGTGATGACTGTCTTATGAGTTCCCTAATTGTTTCATTTCCCTTTTCTTTAATAAAAATCCCACAGAATAATTCATTTTGACCTCAGCCCCTCGTAGATCACTTGAGCACGCAGCTCAACATTATCTTGTCAAAACCACCCGATTCCTATAACAGTACATCATTGTTTTGCCCCTTGTGTATGAGTTCCTTTATCAATTCTTATAGAACTATATTAATTATTCCGACAACATGTTCCTGGAGAGATTAGAAATGGTGTTAATTTGCCAGTTTCATATTTAGAAAACAGCAAAGGGAACAATTATGAGGAGTTCTATCTAACACAATAACAATATGTAGGAATATGAATAAAGTGAAAAGCTAAATTGTATTGCAAATAACAATGATAAAGATAATCATAAAATTATGTTGATGGCAAAACTACGATTTGATTGTTGGTCCCATAATGTTGGTTTTGCACAAAACAATTCTCCAGCTCGACCAAGTTGGTGCACCACAATGGATATATTCCTCAGATTTTTATTATATTCATTGTCTATAACTCTAGGTGATGTGCTCCCTTTAGAGGCAAATGCATTTTTTAAAATTAAAAAAACTAGTTTGTGTTTTTATTTTTAGAAGATTGTGATTTTAAATATGTCCAGCGAGAATAGAAGAAGCATGTGGTTCTATAGGAATAATATAGAATAAAGGAAAGGAAAGTACTATAAGATTCACGCTCTACAGAGCACCAATCTTCTTAAATTACTGCATTAAAAAAAATGAATCATTATTCCTTACAAAATATAAAATTACACTGGGGGGGGAATGAGGAACACATGCAGTAATTTATCTCAGTATCCTAGCATTATTATGTTCTAATGCAATCATGGACCTACTTTTACACATATTTTGCTTGGCAAAACTATATATGGATTATAGAACGATCAAAGAACATTATTCCTGAGAAAATTGGAAAGTTCACACACATTCTTGGGATTACCTTAACCCCTTAAGGACCAAACTTCTGGAATAAAAGGGAATCATGACGTGTCACACACGTCATGTGTCCTTAAGGGGTTAATGAGCAAAATAATACAATATGCATTCGTTAGACATAAAGGAAATGTTTTTATTGTTTATTAGTTGAAAAAATATCTGCAGTAAAATAATAATTAACATGAAAATAACAGTCATAGTGTACAAAGGATTAAGAACCAAGGGAATCTAAAATATGGGATAGATAGACAGCCAGATAGATAGATGGATAGATTGATTGATTGAAAGATAGATAGATTGAAAGATAGAGAGATTGATTTAAAGATAGACAGACAGATAGACAGATAGACAGACAGACAGATAGACAGACAGACAGGGCCAGATTTCCCACAAGCCACTGAGACCACGGCCTCAAAGCAGCATGCAAAAAGGCCAGCGCACTGGCTAGTGGGAAGATCAAAGATTTCCCTCACCAGGCCAGAACATTCTCAAGCAGGGTAGGGAGCCAGCAGCTTGCAGTCTGTACTCCCTGAGGGTGTAGACCATATGTATTGCTCACCATGAGCATTACCACAGGTTATCAGGGCAATGCTCTGCTGGATGGAGCAATACCAGTAGTCCACACCAGCCGAAGAGGCAGACCAGAAGATGCGACCACTAGACCACCAAAGATTAGTATACCCACGTTCCTGACCAAAGGTAAAGTTAAGAAAGAATGAGTTGGTAATGTATCTTTGTTTTAATAACTCCTTCCCAAATGACAGTACCACAACAACCCCAGGACTACAAACTACAACATTGAACATGCAACATGCATATAGCAGTAGTTATCCAGGAAAGGATTAACGATCTTAACATGTATAGCTTGGAGCAAAGACAAGACAGGGGGGATATGATAGAAACATTTAAATACATAAAGGGAATCAACACAGTAAAGGAGGACACCATATTTAAAAGAAGAAAAACTACCACAACAAGAGGACATAGTCTTAAATTAGAGGGACAAATGTTTAAAAATAATATCCAGAAGTATTACTTTACTGTGAGGGTAGTGGATGCATGGAATAGCCTTCCAGCTGAAGTGGTAGAGGTTAACACAGTAAAGGAGTTTAAGCATGCGTGGGATAGGCATAAGGCTATCCTAACTATAAGGTAAGGCCAGGGACTAATGAAAGTATTTAGAAAATTGGGCAGACTAGATGGGCCGAATGGTTCTTATCTGCCGTCACATTCTATGTTTCCAGAACAAGTTCTACAGCATTTATCTAAACGTTTTGATCTAATTTAATGTAAGCATGTATAATGTAACCATAAAGTAAAATTCCAACCTTCAAGAATTTTTACCCTTGATTAACTTTTTCTTATATAATAAAGTCGAGTTGCATTATGTAAACATTTCTGTAGTTATTGAGTGACAAGAAAGTAATTATCTCATAGCAAAGGGTTTCTAGTGGGAAAAAAAGCACTCAATAGAGGTGTTTGGTGAAGAATTAAAAAGGAAGATGTTCCAATCTCCAATGCTGAGCAGACGCTCAAATCCCTTTGAGGGTCAACATTTTAAAAGAGTAGATGTCCCTGACTCCAGGTACCAGCATACATTAAAAATTCCAAAAATAAGTCAAAATGGTTTATAAACCCATGGTGGACTTACTTTACTCTAAAGCATAATCAACTTTCTGTTTCTTGTATATTAGTTATATGATTTCTTTGTAAAATAAATGATTGAAGTTCTGTTCCACACTAAGTGGAGAGTTAGACATTTTCTGATTGCTACCATTTCAGCTCAAACACACGTTCTACTCTCTTTGCCCTTTAGTGGACACATGCATATTGTGGCTTGTCTGAGATTGCTAGGAGTCACACTCCCAGGATGCAGTCATGATTGAATAAATAATACATTCTGCCACTCTCTCATTATTTCATATGCTGGCTGAAGTGCTCGGAGAGAGTGACATGTTTTCTCATTATTCTTATTTTTTTGCCGGCATATCAATTAGGGGAGAGGGACAGAAAAGTTGTCAGCAGCCACAAAATGAGTTGGCAATAAAAGGAGTGTAACTCTCATCACTACCAACTAATGCTGCACTGGAATCTAGGGAACATAGTTATAATGCTGCCTTATATTAACAAACAAACCATGAAATCTGTGTCTATACCTCTAGATTGCAAGCTCCTTTGAGCATGTTCCTCATGAACCTATCGTGCCTGTAACAGTTTGTAATTGTCCGATTTATTGTAAAAATTCCCTCTTGATAATATTATAAATGCTTCGTAATAAGTTGGCGCGATATAAATGCAGATAATAATAATAATAATAAATATATTAATAAGTCAGCGAGTTGCACGCACATAAGAATCTAACAATTTCAGAACGAAAAATTGTTAAACAATATTTTGTCACTTCAAAGTTATGACAAGTTACTGCTTAACGCTAACGTGTGTGTGTGTACAGTATGTATGTATTTTAATGTAAGTATAAGGAAGTGGTAGCAATACACTATAACATTTTATTCTTTGAAACAATACAACTGTATTCAACAACAATGAGAGGAAGTCTAATGACCATTAATAACTACATGAGAAAGGAAACAAGGATTTAACAAAGGAACGGTAGCTAATGGCCAATATTTTTTTTGACTACTGAATATTTTACTGCTTAAAAGGAAAAGAAAAAAGATGTAAGGGGGAAAAAAAAAAACTAAAAAAGAAAAAGGCGAATCAATAAGTGACAGGTTGTAAGCCGTAACATCTCAGAGTAGCGCCAAACTTCATCATTAGCTGATTGCTTGTGAGAGTGAATCGTAATAGAAATTCCTTTGGAAGTAAATCAAATTGGTTCTTAATCTCACAATCCCACAACATCAGAATATTGTCTGTTGTTTTGAGAGACCGCAACCTCTAGTTTTGTGACAACATAGCAGTGCTAGATAGAATCAATTTAAATTGGTTGGGTAGGGAACAGATGATTAAAATGCGTATCCCGGGAATTGACAGGTCTGTCTTCAAAATATTACAGATTTTTCCCAAATTACCTTGGGGCAAGTTTCTGTAGGAAACTACACAGGGAAAAATAATTATACACATAAGACTTTCCATTTTTTTTTCTCACATGACTATTGTAAGCTTCAAACTAAAGAAAACACGTTGTACTTGACGCTTGTAAAACCTTCTTGCATATTATGTGTTCTTATCGCTTCAGGCATATCGAAATCTAGAAAAATTACTGTCACTAACAACTGTCAGGAGAAAGTAAAAAGTTTATGCGGAGGGAATCAAATGATCTAGTTTTTGAAAAGTAAAAATATAGATGAATTATTGAAAGGATGTGCTGATTTGTAACAGGTATGGGGTTGGTTTTCAACAAATTACTGGGTGGTTGGAGAACACAAAATAACGTAAACACTACATGATAAAGAAGTATACATGTACAGTAACTAAATCACAGTTCCGAAAAGAATTGTAGATGTGAGTTGTATTACCAGTAAATGTTTCAATGACAAAGTTCAGACATTTGGTGTTTTAAAATGTGGGTTTTCAAAACAACATGAGACAACAGACAAAGCCCCCCAAAAAAGCCAAATAGCTGGAGTCGGAAATTCAGGAACACCAGTCAAATTATGCAAGAACATATTCTTGTAAACATTGTTTTTTCATGAACTGCAAGCTCCCACAAGAGATTTACCTTCAGATTGTTCTCAGCCAACCCGTGGAACACTGCCGCAATTAACGGCAGAAACAATCACACATGATTAAGTCCATATATAGGAATACAAAAAAACAACTTTTCAGATTTCAAGCTATTCAAATAATAATTCAAATATCAAACACACATCACCTAAATGACATTCTATGCACAACGTGCTCTTTCAAGAGCTTTGAATAAACCAGCATGTTCTAAAACACATAAACATTAACTCATTATGCTTGTATTTACAGTCCCTCTGCATGAGGCAGAAGGACTTGAGAAATCGGCTATAACAGCTTCAACAACAGTAATAATAATTTATTTTTGTTTACTAAATAAGAAATACACAGTAATACTATAGCAATATTTTTCATGTTAGTTTAGTATTTAAGACATGTGCACATGATGTTACATTTATAAATGTTTTACATACAATGTTTTTCATACTTACCATCTGGCTCCTAAAGTCTTGAAGTCCAGTGTGAGTGGGAGTGAGCAGTAACCTTGCCTCTTTCAACCATAGAATTCCAGAGACTGCAGCAAAATATCACCTGAAAGTGCTGGGTCCAAAGGGTTTACCGAGACCCTAGTTCTTGAATTTCATGTTTTGGAAGCAGGAAAAATGGTCAAGCAAAAAGATCTGGGTGAATTTAACAAGGGCCAAATAGTGATGGCTAGACGACTGAGTCAGAGCATGTGGGGTGTTCCCAGTATGCAGTTGTTAGTACCAACCAGAACTGGTGCAAGGAAGAACAACCAATGAAGCTGCGTCAGGGTCATGAGCACCCAAGGCTCATCAATGCATGTAGGGAGTGAAGACTAACCCATCTAGTCCAAACACACAGGAGACCTAATGCAGCTCAAATTGCTGAAATAACTTAACATTGGCAATGACAGAAAGGAGTCAGAACACCCAGAGCATATAAGCAGTTTGCTACTTATAGGGCTGAGTAGCTGCAGACCAGTCAGAATGCCCATGATGACCCCTGTACACCGCCAAAAGTGCCTACAGTGGGGACATGTTCATCATATCTGGACCAAGGAGCAATGGAAAAAGGTCTGATGAACCATGTTTTCTTTAAGATCAGGTAAATGGCTGTGTGCGTTTGCGTCATTTACCTGTGGAAGAGATGGGAGGAGGATGGACAATTGGAATAAGGCAGGCAGAGGCAGTGTTATGCTCTGGACAATGTTCTGCTGGGAAACCTTGGGTTCTGGCATTCATGTGGATGTTTCTTTGACACGCAATGATGATGGTAGTGGCATCATTCAGCAGGATAATGTACCCTGCCACACTGCAAAAATTGTTCAGGAATGGTTTGAGGAACATGACAAAGCACAAGGGGAACCTACATGATATTAGTCAGGCGGTTAATATTGTGGCTGATCAGTGTATACTGCACACAGAAACATTGATACATTTACTATGACAATGCACACACAATATTCTACCACTCATACTGCCATTGCACTCACAGAAAAACTGCCAGTCACACATGGACATTGCACACACAAAGAAACACTGCCACATTCTCAGTGATGTGCACAGACCGAAACTATCAAGTGCCCTCACAGTGACTATATATTCCTATTGTGTATACAGAAACACTGACACATTAACAGAGAGCTGGATTACCCATACGGTGGAATACGAGGTTGACTAGGGCTTGGGCTCAGAGAAAGGCAATTTGGTCCTAGGCCCAGCTTTGGTTATGAGGGAGAAGTACATGAGCTGGCACAGAGATCAAAAAGATCTTCCTCTTTGGCTCTGTGCACATTCACCTGCTCCAGGGAACATTGCAGTCTATGACCCACTTTTAGAGCTCTATGCCCCCCAGTGCTTCTCAATAACTCAGAGTACCACCGTCAGCAGCTCTTAAAGTGGTTGGCACCTGATATTGGTGCAAACCACAACGCTTTCCCACCAGACCACTAGAGAAAGCTCTACACTGAACTACTAGAGAAAGGTAAGAAGGAGTTACACTACACACACAGAACCAACACACGGCCATGAACACATGCACAAGCCCTTATCCACAAACAGTTCTCATCCTTCTCCTTACACATGGCATTTGTTTTCAAAACATCTGCCCAAATATTCAAAATCTCTTCCTAAGTTAGTGAGCATGGTAACTCGAGATATTTATGTTAAAACAAGTCATGTGGACAGTTCTATGAAGGGTGCACAGATAAATACACTTAATGAAATGGTATGCCTACCCATGAGGGTTCCTGGATTCCATTCAGTGTTAATACTGTTACTGTATATGTCTGTACATAGATGTGCGAAAATTGGTTTTACTTCCAATTTAATTCCATTTAATAGCTTTTTCAGAATAGAAAAGCTACGGCCAACTTCCACCTTCTACAGACAAAGCCACCACATTGTTGAGGTTTGGAAATAATTGCATTGGAAAGTCTTTCAAGTAACTTTAGCAATGAATAACAGTTGCCAGGTCGAAGAGTAAATCCCTTAGTTCTAACAATAGTCATGAACAGAGAATATGTAATATTTTAACATTATGTATTGGCCATGTCTCTGGCCAAAAGCACTCTCTCAGACATCATATAGATTTTACTTTGCTCTTTGTTTCCAAAATTGTTCCAGTCTAAACATTGACCAGAGAGTTTCTCCAGCACAAACCTTTTCTGGGGACTCTTATCTGAGATTCCCAGCAAATCAGGTTTTGATCTTGCAGCTGTAGTATGTCTGATTCAGTGCTCAGCCAATCTGGACACAGTGTCTTTTATACCAGCTAAGAACTTTCCAGTGATTTGGCATTTGACTTGGATTCTGCTAGTGTTCTTGATTTCATCTGCTAAATAAAGCTAACCTTGGACCAATTTGCGATAGCCATGTAAACTTTGACTACTGTTCTATTTGTCCTCATTTTTTTTATATCTTTGAAATCTTGTCTTTTCTACTACTCTTGCATTTACTTACACTGTTGTGTCACCTACTGGTCAAGCTTAGGCTGTATTTCTGATAGGCAGTTGCTATAGTTATATTAAGGCAAATTGCCTACTATAGAGTCTAGTGTATTCCTCTATAAATTGTTTGGCTGTATTCTTAAAGTGGAGACTTGCCAGTCATAGTAATGTTATGACTTCCACTTAGGGATACATGTCTGCTTCAGAGACTCACAAACACAGTCCATCTTCACCATCTCCTGGTCCTTGGACTCCTATCTGGTACATGGCCATTGTACACTACTATAACCATGGTGTTAGATGAAGAGGCAATTTGCTTCACACGGAAGTATAACAAAAGAAATGGAAACATTTGGACAAATCCCCATCAGTGTTCTTATGTTTTATTCTCTTTATAATCTAAGAGCAACACGCTTTCATTGCTGTCTGTCGCCATGATTCATTGAAGTAAACTATTTAATAATTATCCAGTATCTTCTAAAATAGGTTTGTCCAAAAAATCAAATTCCAACCACAACATGATGTTCTAATAACAAAATATTATTCTTTTAAATATACTAATTATCTTGTAGGACGTTATCCTACCTTAGAGCTGCCCAACCATGGCACCCAAAATAGACACTTGAACGACACCTCGCACCTCGATCTGTCTGTTCTTATACATCCTATGGAATATATGTATCAAAATAGAAGACATAGTTCCATTTGAATGGTTATAATGACAAATTAGAATTTCCAGTAGACACCTTTTTCCAATTCATTTATTTTATGAAATATGACTGTGTTGATAACTTAGTAAAAATTCTTGACAATAAAATGAAAACGAATACTGCACGGTACGATATGCCCTCAACTAATTGTTCCCATGTTACTTGTCATTACCGACAAGATATGTCAAATATATCTGCTAGCAAAAATAACAATAATACATGTATTCTTTGACTCGTGTGTGATCATGTATCCATTTTAATGTTACATTTTTAGCCTGCCGTCTAAGCCTTGTTATT
This sequence comes from Pelobates fuscus, assembly GCF_036172605.1. Lineage (NCBI taxonomy): Eukaryota > Metazoa > Chordata > Amphibia > Anura > Pelobatidae > Pelobates > Pelobates fuscus. The sequence continues at coordinate 357,249,787 of NC_086320.1, read as the reverse complement.
GAGCAGATTCGTTATAAGTGCTGTGAACACCCAGAATTGGCAGTCTACAGACCTCCTGATTTTCTTTGGTTTGAATGTCTGCCAGAAAACAAGTACATTCTCATGGGTTGCTGAAATTTTTTTGGCAGTTGCTTATTAAGTCATAGTTAGCAGCGGACCAGTTACATTGAAACAGCAATCCATTTCATTTTGCATACTGAATAGGATATTGTTTCACTTGTAGCTAATTTTAGCTTCACGGCCTTACCTCATTCATCAAATTATGATGTCCAACTTCGGTTTTCTTGACTAGTGTTTGCTGCAAATTAAAATTCGAGTAGTCAGTTAAGAAAAAAATTAAGAATACTATGCAATATATTTTGCTTGTAACCACAGACATTGTTCCAGGACAAGATCTGCCCAAACTATTATGGATATGTCAATTTCCAGACAATTCAGTCCTTCAAGAAAGAGTGATCTGAGTACAGTCGGAAAGCAAAAGAATAATATTTCTCTACAATATAAGACAAATAAATCATATAAAACCTTTTTTTTTTATCTATATACTTTCTAAACTATTTTCCATGTAATAATATCAAACATATACTTAAAGCGGTGGTACTGTCATGTTTTTTCTTTGAGTTTTCTTTGCCTTATATCCCTAGTATTTTAATAATTACACTCCCACCATTTTTTACACTTGCCTTTATTTAGATTTATTATCTTTTCTTTTTGTAACGGATACTATCACCTGGGTGCCTCCATTTTGTTCATGATGTCTGCAGTTTGCGCTTCTGCTGGATCCTTTTCTGGCTGATGGATTGTGGATAAATTAGCTTTGCAACTGAAATGGAACCCTGCTTCAGCTCAAAAACATTTGTCAAAATTCTCCAAAGATCACGCTACCCATAACAAAAAGTAGTCCCACCCAATGCGCACCAAATGGATATCTCTATTTTTTGTCCGGTTTCCATCCTCCTAGCATTGTTACTTTCTTTTTATAACTTGTTTTAACTTGTTTATTCAGCATTTTTGGAGATCATAAGAAGGGGGGAAAAAGTATGCAACTTGGCTCGCTAGTTATTGGTAGATGGCTATTTTTCTGGGGAACATCTGAGTATGCAGGAATATTTGATCTACAGGCTTCCTTTGTTCTTGGGAATAAAGGATAACCACCTGGCAAATGCTTTTATACCCACTCAACCAGCATCTAAAGTATGCAAGTAGGAGAAGTGTGTGCTTTTATGAGAAAAAGCAATATGTGTTTTCATTGACATATCATAGATAGCTTCCACATCAGATAAAATGTGTGTATATCCACTGGTTCTCTGATCATGCCAACAAAATGGGTTTTGGAATGTTGCTTGAATAAGACAAACAACATAAGTTATAAATATTATACAGACCATCAGCATCCCAAAATGGAGAAATGACAGAGAACAAATGTATTTCTGTATTCTAGATCTAACAATTTTCGAAAATGCAAAATTGAAGTCTATTCACGGATTTAGGCTTTGACAGGCGCTGCAGTTAAAAAAAAAAAAAATAGTCTAAAAAAAAATCCCTATTTTTTTCCTCTCAAAAGCTTGCCTTTTAAATAGCATTTTTTTTTGTATTCATTCTGCTGTTTCTTTCTTATAGAGTGGTCAGTGGGACGTCTTGTCGCCACAGAGTTAATTTGTTAGTTCTGAAAACCAAACAAAGGCCATGTCAGAGTTAATAAAGGTACATGTGACATGTATTAAGAGAGGGGAAGACATTTTAAACCAGCTGGATATCCCCATAATTGCTCCTGGCTGCCCTACACCAGTATTTGTCAATTGTCTGGTAAGACTAAGATGCAGAAAGCATAAAAAGCACTACAATTCACAAAAAAAGAATAATAAGCATGGGAGGTTGTATTTTTGACTTTTATGCACACCTTGTAAGCACGGAAAAAAAGAAGAAAAAAACCCTCAGACAATAGGAACAATGTTCTAATGTTCCTTTCCAGTTCTCGAAGAAATGTTCATTTTGACAGAGATTTATAGTGCTGTCCAGTTATTTACTGTGAAGGTCGTTTCTGTGCTATTTTGTTTATATTTAATAATTAGCCAACTAGGAATGTTTTAAGGTTCTAAGACATTGTTCTCCTGTTGTGGATAATCTTCACGTGTTTCAATGAGTAAACACGATTTTTCTCAATGTTTACATTTTCCAAATCGGAATGCAATTACGATGACATTTTTAAGTCTTCCTGATTAAGCTAGGGCAGTAGATTTTTCCATGGACAAAATAAAAATGTATGTTTGGCTTAAAGTCTGATTTCCGCATGTGTATACACGCTACAAATGTGGATTTCTATTCAGTCGGTTTCAATAGGCAATGGCAAATGTTCTTCTCTGGAAGGAGGTTATGACTCATCGTGTTAAAATGTTTGTTCTTCAATATTAATTTGTTAGGGCTAGTCCTTTTTGTAAATGCAATCCAAAAAAATGCTTGGCTTATAATTTAACTATAATAATTATTTGTGTGTACACATGGCTCACTAAGAATCATTAATACAGCTGCTGTAAAACTTCTACCCCTATGGATTGCCAACAAATTATATATATTAGCTAATATTGATTCCCAACCTCTATCCATACCTACTTTCTCCTGTCCCTCACTGGCTATCTCCTCATATTACACTACCCGGGACACTGCAGCCCCGCTCCAAACATAGTTACATAGTTACATAGTTAGATAGCTGAAAAGAGACTTGCGTCCATCAAGTTCAGCCTTCCTCACACCTGTTTTTTGCTGTTGATCCAAAAGAGAAGAAAAAAAAAAAACAAAAAAAAAAAACAAACCCCAGTTTGAAGCACAATTTTGCAACAAGCTAGGACAAAAAATTCCTTATTGACCCCAGAATGGCAGTCAGATTTATCCTTGAATCAAGCAGTTATTACCCTACATTGAAAGATTATATCCTTGAATATTCTGTCTTTGCAAGTATGCATCTAGTAGCTGTTTGAACATCTGTATGGACTCTGATAAAACCACTTCTTCAGGCAGAGAATTCCACATCCTGATTGTTCTTACAGTAAAAAAACCTTTCCTTTGCCTTAGACGAAATCTTCTTTCTTCCAGTCTAAACGCATGGCCTCGTGTCCTATGTAAAGTCCGGTTTGTGAATAGATTTCCACACAATGGTTTGTATTGGCCCCGAATATATTTGTATAATGTTATCATATCCCCTCTCAGGCGACGTTTTTCTAAACTAAATAGGTTTAAATTTGTTAACCTTTCTTCATAGCTGATATGTTCCATTCCTTTTATTAATTTTGTAGCCCGCCTCTGCACTTTTTCTAGTGCCATGATATCCTTCTTTAGAACAGGTGCCCAAAATTGCACAGCATATTCAATATGTGGTCTTACATGCACCTTGAGGAGAACACGCCCCCAACCGTGGCACACTAAATTAACACGCTGCCTGCAGAGATGCTCCAATTCTGCTGAACGCTGCTGGAGGAAGTCACGCACCCAGTCAGACTTCCTCTAATACAAATTCATACAGCACAGTCCTTGCCCTTGCCAAACAGTCATACCTTTCCTCCCTCATTAGCTCATGCTCCCGCAATCCCAGGCGTCTTTTTAATACCTTTAACTCCCTTCTTTGCCCTGCTGTGGCCAACCCCCAAACTAACCTTACAGCCGACAGCTTTGCATGCTACTTTACCGACAAGATTGAACAGCTAAGGAAAGAATTCTCACCACCTTGCCCCTCTCTTTCTCAACCACACCTGGATCATGCCTTTCCTACCCTTCAGACTTTCTCCCAGGCTACTGAACAAGAGGTTGCTGTGCTTCTCCTTTCCTCTCACCCGACCACTTGCCGCTTGATCCTGTCCCGTCTCACCTTATCAGATCTCTCTCCTCTTGTCTTGTGCCTTCCTTAACACACATCTTCAACTGCTCTCTCTCTTCTGGTGTTGTCCAGGCTGCTCTTAAACATGCTACTGTAGTACCCATCTAAAAAAAAATCTCTTGACCCGTCCTCCCCTTCTAACTATCGTCCCATATCCCTGCTCCCTTTTTCCTCAAAGCTTCTGGAAGACTTGTCTTTACCCATCTGATTTGTTACCTCAATTCCAACTCTTTCCTTGACCCTCTTCAGTCTGGCTTCCATCCCCTCCACTCTACAGAGAGTGCTCTTATTAAAGTCGCTAACGACCTAATCACAGCTAAATCCAAAAGGCACTACTCCATACTAATTCTTATTGACACTCTCGACCATGTTCTCCTTCTCAAACACTTAAATCACTCAGTCTCTGTGACACTGTCCTCTCTTAGTTTTCCTCCTATCTCTCCCAACGCTCATTCAGTGTCTCCTTTTCTAATGATACCTCCTCCCTTCGCCCTGTCTCTGTTGGAGTCCCCCAAGGCTCTGTCTTTGGTACCCTTCTATTTTCTCTTTATACTGCCTCTATTGGCAAACTTATTACCTCATTTGGATTCCTATACCACCTGTACGCTGATGACACTCAGATATACCTCTCCTCCCCGGACCTCTCCCCTGCCGTGCTGTCACTGCTTGACTTTCTTCCATCTCTGACTGGACGTCCTCCCGATTCTTGAAATTCAATATCTCTAAAACTGAACTCCTTGTATTTCCTCCTCCTAATACCGATCCTCCTCTTTTGCTCTTCCTTCAAGTGACTGGTACCCACATCAATCCATCCTTGCAAGCGCGCTGTCTTGGCGTTATACTTGATTTTGGCCTCACATTTGAGCCTCACATCCAGTCTGTTACCAAATCCTGTAGATTCCACCTTAAAAACATAGCCCACATCGCCTCTTTCTAACCCAAGATGCTACTAAGGAGCTTGTCCATGCTCTAGTAATCTCTCACATGGATTATTGTAACTCTCTCCTAATAGGTCTTCCCACAAGTCATATTGCCCCACTACAGTCTGTAATGAATGCTGCCACCAGACTGATTTTACTCTTCTGTCGCTCCTCTCATACCTCTCCCCTTTGTCAGTCCTTACAATGGCTTCCTGTATCTTATAGGAGTCAATTCAAGGTACTAATCCACACCTATAAAGCTCTGACCAATTTTAGCCCCTCCTATATCTCTTTACTGATCCGCAGGTATGCCCCTTCTAGGTCTCTCTGCTCTGCCCGTGACCTTCTCCTTTCCGTTGCTCGCACTCGTACGCCCAACTCACGCTTGCAGGACTTCTCGCGGGCGGCTCCCTTCCTATGGAATAGCCTGCCTACCGCCATCAGACTCTCCCCTAGTCTTCAATCATTTAAAAAGTGCCTTAAAACCAATCTCTGTAGGAAAGTGTATGGCCTCCCAGAGTAACCTCTACCTCACATACCTGTCCCTTGCTCTCTCCTAAAGGGCAGCACTCTACTCTCTCCTCCAGCTCTGCTTCACTCCACTTGTTTGATTGCTACCTCCTGTCCTGTTGTGTTTTACGCCCCATGTCCTATAGATTGTAAGCTCGTTTGAGCACAGCCCTCTTCAACCTATTGTTTCTATTTTCCTAAAGTTTTTGTAATTGTCTCATTTATTGTTAAATCCCCCTCATTGATAATATTGTAAAGCGCTACGGACTATGCTGGCGCTATGTAAATACCAGTAATAATAATAATATGTAGTTTGTGGGACTGTACAGTAATCTCGCATTGTATGAACCTTCCGGCAAGTATCTGTACTTTTGTTAAAGGATTAATTTCACTTGCTCATCCTCTATTTTCAACTTTCCTATTTACATTGAAAGGATTTTTCATAATCGATAAATGTCCAGATAACAGGTAGACACAGATTTGCCAAAGTTTCCAATCATCTGTTTCCTTGGACCACCAATGATGGCCACAAATGCATATTTTTCCCTTTTACAGAAAATTTGGTATACTTTTTAATTTTTCTCCTGGTAATTTGCAGAGCGAGAGATACACTTCCAGACTCCTCTGTACATCCTGCAAATCATGAAGCAAGCATGAGAGAATTGGTTGGTTTTAGAGGAAGGTACAAGGCATCCGATTTTCTATTTTGCTTACAGTCACTTATTGTAAATTTGACGTTGATAACAATTCTACTTTGAGCATAGTTAACCCATGTGCCTACTTACATATTGTAGAAAACATTTTTTTTATGTTGTTTCTTCTGTAAGGACATCTGAAAAATAAGGCACCAACTAAAATAATATTTTGTATGGCTTTATGTATTTATTTAAATCATAGAATTTTTTTATTACATATAGAATTTAAAAGTAACCTGACAATTCCATGATTTTCATTAGCATCTATGGAATTAAGTTCTAACTCCAACACACATGATGCTTTGATGCTTCTGTTTGTTATTGTTACACAATGCAGATGTGCCGCTAAATTGTCTCTTAATTTCTGGACCCGCATCCAAATACAGATAATCAGGCATCTCCTCCAGTACCCGACTCGTCTCAGGACCTGCATTCTTCATACTGGACGCCTGCAAATTTTTGAAAAGTTCAGTGACAGTGCTGATAGCAGGGCATTAGAAGTTGCGATGATATAGGTGGCTGCTGTATTAAACGGGATACAAGCAGGAGAGCATTGGTAGAAGAAAACAGAACAAATGATGAAGATGTTAATACAACTTGGGCCTGTAGAAATTTCTTTAGCAAGATAAGGCTGTACCTAATCTTTCCTGGTAAAATATTTTATAAATAAATAATATATGAATCCTTGTGGATTTCTGTTATGAAAACTGAAATTACTTAATTCAAAAGTCTTTCTTTCTTTCTTTCTTTCTTTCTTTCTTTCCCTCCCCAATATCACAAGCAAACTGCACTATTTGTGTTACTCGGTTAAGTGATTTCATTATTTTTACATTCTGACACAATGGCTCATATTTCCCAAGGAATGAGATTTATTAGTTGGTGGTTAAACACTCATTGAAAAGACAAATGTCTCCACTTTCCGTGTTATTTTATAAAGAATATCCGTCAACGTGGGTAGAAACATAGTCTGTCTGCGAAATGGTGACACCTTCTGAAACAGTAAACTTTAATAGAATTAGAACACAACTCAATGAACATCCAGAACAGCTGATATAGATAGCCTTGTTATTTATATTTTATATTTGTATACCTACAGCATTATAGGTCTGTGGGTTGTGAAGAGATCCTCACTATCTACCGTGTGCTATTTGTCAGGATAATTTAACCCATTCGATACCAGCCTGATGTACATGCTTGTTTGGAATCATTTCCCATTCCGATGTAAATTATATTATGTAGAGTTATATATAATATAATATATAAATGTAAAAACAGATAAAATTCTAACAGAATTAGTCCAATAAAAACAAAATTACAAGATATGAATTTGATGTGTTTTTTACATCTACATACGTGGACTAAAACGGCTACATTCTCTACTTGAACATAATATATATATCTATATATACTGTAAAAACAAACAAACACACCCTCCATCCCCCCCTCCCCCCCGCCACACCATAAAAAAAATAAAATAAACAAAATTACTTTGTTTTCCCACTTCCTGTTTTGGACCTCTTGTGAAAGTGAACATAATATTTCCATTGGTTCTGGTCAAACTCTCATCAATGATGCCTTCTTTCCACACTGTAAGAAAGAGTCTGCACAGCTCACTGGTCTGGTGAGGAAGGTAGACACAACACATATCAAGGTATATCACTCTTCGTTTCTACTCAATATATAAACCCCCAGATTGAAGCCAGGTATCTATTTACAAATATGGCATTATGCATACACAAAAAGATAGTTTGTATAATCTGCAGGCATTTTGAGACTCTAATTTCTAAAAATACCTGAATGTTCATTACAAATACATATGAGCAGGATATTTGAGTACGTTGTTGCAAATGTCTATAATTTTATTTTTACCTATCCTTCTTCAGCAATTTAGAAATGGAATGAAAATTTATTCTCGTCTATTTTTTGCCGTCCTGCTTATTCTATTGAAGTAACTGTTATCCTTTATATGTTAGTTTTTGAAGCAATATCTCCATAAAATGAAGAAACAATGACTGATTACCTCTTCATCTATTTCTGATTGTCCTACCTTTTTGGTAACAACAAGGTTCTAGTTTTAAAGAGCTTTTCCTGTTGACCCACCGTCTCCATGGGTCTGATTGCAATGATGGAGTAGATCAGAATGTCATTGATCCACGATATGTGAATGTACATTATCAATACAATCCATTATCATTACAAAGAAAGCATTCTCACCACCTACTGCAATAGGCTCAGGCATGACGTGAAGTATAATCTTGCGTTATCTGCTTTCATTGTAACGGGAACAGATCATGCATTTTCATTTACGTGTTTGTGCTTGAATAAATGCAATCAACCTGTAACAGTCATAAAAAATAAGAAAATTCAAATGAGAGTTGTATTCGAATTGATTAAACCCCCCCATTGAAAATCAGGTTTATTGTCAAAATTTACAGACTTTCAGCAGTTTGCAATGAAGAAATGAAACAAAAGCAATTGAAATAGCTCAACACAACGAATCCTTCAAGTGATTTCCCAAATTCCCCAAATTCAACTAAAAATGCAGTTTATAATGACTTCTCCCATATCAAAACTATTCAACCCCCTGAATAGAATCCCTCACAACCGCACACATATGCAATGGTGTTGTCTCAAGCCCACCTGATGCAACCAATCAAGGGCTTCATTAGTTGCCCCAGGTGTGCTTGACCTGGAACACTTGAAATGTATGTCTGGAGGTAAAATAATGAAGCTTACACTGAAACACTCAATTGTATTTACATTGTACTTCTTCTTCAAAACTGTTACTATTTCATTTCTATGTTGCAAATTCGAATACTAAATATTAATATATTTTTATTTTTATTTGTTAGCTGAATTCTATGATTTATGCATTTGTTGTGCTAAAATAAGAAAAAAATGACCCGTAACGACTAGCAGATGTGCCTGTCATTTTAACGGCAGCTTGCCGCCAGTAAGGTCTGCCGTACGTTGCTTCACTTAGAGCAGGGATATATTTGGAACATTTCTTCTGTTATATACACCTTGCCAATTTTCCATTTTATAAGGCTGTGTGCATTTAAAAATCTCAGACAGATGGCATATATTTAATACTTCATCTTGTACTTTTTTTTCCTAAAGTGATACATTTACAGATAATAATTTAATTCTCTTTGGAGAAAGGGAAAATAAAACATGCAAACATAGGTTCGATATATAAATTTAAATGATTGTGACTGGTGAAATCTTGCCCTGGTGTTCTAGCTCGAACTGAAATAAAATACCTGCTAAAGAATAAACCACAACTCTATTGACATAGTAACATAGTAAGGTATACATTTAGGCTGAAAAACTGAGTTCAATATATTAAGTTCAGCATTTCACACATCCCTGATGCAGCTGTTGATTTAAAAGAATAATAAAAAAAAAACACCTTAAAATGATTTCCATTTGTTCTTTAAGAAGGGAAAGAAATTTCCTTCCAGAGTCCAAAATCACAATCTTACAAGTATTGTTATTAGCATTTATTTGTGTAGCAATGAATATTACGTTTTCTTTAAATCCATGCAGTCGTTTTTTAGATGCATCTTTTAAATGTGAACACATAACTTCTCTATGGAATAAACATTTTCTTAATATTAAAGTGGAACTGTCTCTTCCCACTAATTTAAGAATCATGTTTAGTTATTCCGTATTTAAAGTGTCACTCCAAACCTTTCCTGTATAATGTGTCCTATTGGGCAGTATAGAGTAAATCCCCTCCATTTGAAGTATAACCTGCAAGAAATGTATTATGTATTTACCTTTAATCCAGCACTGGGCAAAGCTCAGAGCTGACTTCCACGACCCATTCAATATCCCAACGGCCATGTGCTGCCCGATCGAAGGCATCTCATAGTGTGTGCACGCGTTCTGAATCCGCGAGGGAAGGAGGAGAGGAGGGAGGATGGAAGAAAAAAGGGACGATGTAAAATAAATAAATAAATATACTGAGGGCAACGGAGGGAGATGGGAGGAAGCACACAGTGGGAGAGAGGGAAGGAGTGGAAAGCAACAATCTTGAGAAGTTGATCATGGGAAAAGTTGGTCACAGAATGGACATTGGCCTCAGGGCTGCCAATGTCACGTGCTGATGGTGCAAACAGTTCCCAACACATAATTAAAAATATCTCAGTGTTTCAAGCAAAAACACTGCACATACATACTCCTACAACCATGACCACTTAACATTTCTGAAGTAGTTATGGTGTTTGGAATAACCTTTTAACAAATATGTATTTGTGAGATGTGAGAAATAAAATTAAATATATAAATCCACACCTCTTTATCCTGCAAACAAACACCTCCACCCTAGATCCCTATCAGTCATTATAAGCTCTGTCCGTTGCACCTAGCAGTCAGCATAGAGAAAGCATACAGAGGAAAGGAGAAATCAAACAACCGTTCTATTTATCATCTTCCTTGTTATTGTTTGCTCTGGCCTTGCCTTGTCTGAAATGGATTACGGTGTAAGTTGCTTTTTTTTTTTAAGTATAAATTTAAAAGAAAATGAAAAATCTTGTGAAAAAAAGGTAAGCACAACTAATTAGCGATTTTCAAAGATTTATCCAATTATGTAGATTCATGTGTCAGTGACAGTTCCCCTTTAATAACCCTTTCCATTGTGTTATGCAAAAGATCATTTCGCAAGTCTCGGTGGATGATGTACATCATTGCAGCAACACTGTAACAATGGTCATGACTTAAATGATGACATTCTGTTGCCAACATTTTTAAAGTGAACCTCACTAGGTACAAGAGAAATAATTAACAGCTGATTTCACCCCACATTTGCAGGTTCACACAGAAATATATTTTTATACTAGTGATTACTGTCACTCGGATACCTAATACTTTCCTTTTATTTCTTAATAAAATTTCTTGCTTAGGTCCCAAACAATATATACGCACCTTCCTCAACGTACACCCCAAATCACTGTGGTTATAATTTTACTTATACATTTTATTTTACAATAATTACCACCCTCGCCTTTAAAGCCATGATGACAAAGACTTTTATACACGGTACATCGTCAACTCTCTCCCTTCATTCTTTAGGTTGATTCACCTTTAGCAAATAAACTTCCTTTTTCATAATGAATAAAACGTATGTGTAGAAAAATACTACCCTCACCTTAGCCACATTAATTCACCATTACCTTATCTTCATCACAGGTCAGGGGAGAATGGGACACTGGTCTGAACCCACATGCATTAAGTCTAAAATGTTCAATTTCCTGGTAAGATCCTGGCTCAGTAAGTAACTCTGAATACTCCGCATAAATACTTAAACACATTGTGCCATTACATCCAAACGGAACATTTTCCACAACGCTTGGCCAACCTTGATCCCTTATCTTTCTTCTGGACTGCTTCACTATACATTTGCTTAGTTTTCCGAAAAACATTTGCTTCCTTTCCTGAATGGAGAAAGGCATTTCTTTGGCTAAAACAAATGCTTGAGTCGATACTGTGTGCATTAAAATGAACCAGTCATTACAGGGGAACCTTCTGTTTGATGGTTCTCCTGCTATGTCCCGTCAATCAGTTGTTAGCATAAAGGTATATGCTATCGGTTTAGGCCTCTATGACATTGGTTAATTGACAGACAATGGGATGTAGAATATTTTTTTTTACAGATTTGTACAAAAAAACTACAATTCTTAAAAATAAAAATTCTGTAAATGTATATATACATGTTTTTTTTTATTTATCAGAAAAAAGATAGCACAAGAGAAATATATATATACACAGTACATTGCCTTATGAGCAGAGATCAGAGACAGTTGTAGGAATAACAGGGGTGCTCTCTCTTGGTGGGGCAAGAATACAGTAAGATACATATGAAAATGTTGAGATGTATCTGTGAATAAAATGAAATAAATCACAAATAAGCATAAGAGATAAGAGATTTGTGTTTGCGATTTGTTCTAGAAGTATTGGTGTGATAGAGAAGAATAGTTTTTGGTTGACATGGAATTGTAAAAATGATTATGGTGTTCAGTATCCCATTACAGTAACTGACCATTTACAAATAAAGCCTCCAACATTTTGAGGGATTTTCTGTGTCGATTATTAGAAGTAAAATTCGGCTGCAGATGAAATCCTATACTTGACAAAATTGTGTGTACTACAACAGAAAGATGGGCAGAACTGCTTTTACCACTCCCACATAAAGATCCTATGTAAAAAATGTAGATTAAATAAATAAAATAAATTATCTGCTAGAAAAGCTATCGCCAACTGTTGTCATCATATATCAAAATGTTCTAACATCTTGTTAAATAAACACATATTTAAATATATAACTAAACAAATAACGTGAATATGGTAAAAAAAATCATATCAAAAGCTAATTTCGATTTTGCAGAGAAACTCATTTTAACGTAGAAATCACAAAATACAGATATGCCTTTTTCAGAAATTTAAATAATTAAGAATATAACACGATTGATTTAATTCTACTAAAAGGAAGTGCAGTGATTTTGTAGAGCCTACGGTATGCACTAAAGCGTGTAACGTTTCTTTCTCTCTCTCGTTAGTGCATTATCTTCTTAGAATTATATAGGAACAAGAATTAAACATTTAGGTTAGAACTTATTGTAGGTCTATGCAGTATTTACAATTCCACGCATTGCACTTTGCAAAAGTAAAATCTCAGACTTCATCGATGGATGTTTTGGCCAGATAGGGGATTGTTACATGTGATTTCTGAGAGGCCATCAATAATGACTGTAGGTTGCTAATGCACTGAATTCATTGTCAAGTCATTAGGTATTTTGCTTATCTTTCATGTCTAGTCATTTATTCCATTGGGAAGTATTTGTTGCCAAGACTTTGATGCCACAGCCATGAAAGCTCAGCTATTCTTAAAATATGATGGCGAAAACATGATTAACGACTTTGGATGCTTGGAATGTAATAGTATACATGGCTAAAATTAATACGTATGCATTCATGGCACATTTAGTCATTCTGGACAATTCTGTGCATGCTTTTGAACTACAAAACATAATATACATGCCAAGAAAGAAAATGACACAATAACAAACAAAAAGCCCTAATCTGACAGCAATTTCATTTCCAGACACCAAACAACATATGGTAATGATGTAGAGTGATGACATCACTACCTTCTTAATCCGATCTAGACCTTAAAACGTATGCAGCCATATTTCCAGAGAGTGTAAAATACAGTGTTGGCATTGTCTATTTTATTTATTTCATTTTTTTTTGTTATTGCAAGCATGTAGCTGAGGACTGTGGCACGGCCAAATATAAGGTTTCTGAGTTCTCTAGGCAGGAAACCAGTAATTGCTGTCACATAATCTTTGGCTAATGGTTCATGGGCATTTGTCCAGTTTGCCTAAACGCTAATCAGCGTCGAGTTGTCCAGTCATATCAAATAAATGTTATCAGTAACATGGGAGTCAGTAATTCAAATATCCATGTACTCTTACCTTTTTAGAAGGCACATTGCCTTAAATAACTCCTATAAAGGTAACACGAGAGAATAAACTGTAGTGAGAATTCTAATGGCCAGAGCAATTAAAGGATTGGACTACACGTTAGTGATATCAATTATGTCCTGACTATGTAAGGTTCTGCACTTGGTAGAGGTATGATCCCTGGATGCCATCAATAAAACAAACATTATTAAGTAACAGAAAATTCCACTTTGTATTAGCATAGTATTAAAAAATATAATGGTGATATAAGGACAAATAATAGACACTAACAGGTCCCACACAATGTACTCGGGGAAAGAGTCTCACAGTAACCTATGGCTCGTGCCAGCCTTGCACTAAAAGGTACATTTAATAGTACGCTGATAGCATATGCACTGGGACAGATCCATGGAAGGATTTAACTCTGTGACTAAATGAAAAGTGTGATGGACTTGCCTCATTCTCTAACGTAGTGTGAGTCCTTGAGTGTCTTTTTGGAAATCTATAAAACCAACTATTTCCAAATATAGTTTTTCTAACCAATGCCCTAGCTTATACAATCTAGCTGGTGGTTCACTGCTACTTTGGCATTTGTTGTTTTCTTTAAGAAATTTAGCAGAGTACATGTGTATTTGTAAAAAAAAAAAAAATAATAATAAAAAGATAATGAAGTATTTGGGCATGTATAAGGACAAGTTAGCTAAAAAAAAGAAAAGAAAGAACAAACAAACAAAAAAGCAATTGTTACTTTTAGTAAATAAAATAGCTATATACTTGGAAAAAAATAATGTAGAACCATTTGGCCACCAGCACATAATTGCACATTAAAAAAACAAAAACAAATCAAAGGCTTGATTATCTTGTTTTAAAATCAATGGTGAAATTTTAAGGACAAGCAGAACTCCTTCCTGACAATGTTATTAGCAAAAGGTTTCCTCTTTCTGTAATTTCTAAAACTGCTAATTAGCCAAGTACAAAAAACGAAACTTCATAGCATAAGGCTATAGTCTGGAGATCTGGACTTGATGAGTTGTCATCTATACATTAAATGACGGAGAATCAGGAGACCACCTCTGAGAGACCCTCAGACTTGTCTGTTTTGACTTAGGGAATTTTTGTTGCATAAGGAAAATACATCCTGCAGCAAATAACACAACAGACAAAGTGAGATTGACAGTTTTTCTGCGTGCTCTCAATTAAAGTCTAAACAAAAACATTCTCATCTATTAGGAAGAAAATGTCTAATAAATATTTATTTAAATACAGAGTAATGTGATGTCTTTCTGTTTAGGGAAAAAAGAAATGCACTTCTCAAAAACCAGAAATTATTATGTTTTTGTCTCTATAGGAACCGCTGCATGAAATAAATTCAATAAATACTATAACATATGAATATATAAGCAATTTTAAGATTTTGTTGTGATCGTTGTAAAGCTTAGTTTGAATCTTTGTCATTTCATCAAGATTTTACATGAAAAAAATAATAATTTCCCCATAAAAGTCATGTTGGAGAAATAATTTCAAAATATTTGTGGGGAAAAGAATAGTCATTAAGTCAATTTATTAAATGTATTTAACCCTTTCAGTACTGAGTACTTTTTGATTTAAGAAATATTAGCATAATATAATGATGCATATGCTATCAAATAAATTTATTGTAACTGCATTTATTTTTATATAGATTGCTGAATAAATAATCATGTAAATATACACCATTTTTTTTTTTTACTTATTTGTTTATCCTTTACAAAGGATACTAAAATATTTGGAAAATGAAAAGCTTTAGCCGGTATACAGTGTCCCTTATCTTGCAATATTTCACACATGGTCTGAAATGTTAATGTAAAAGTAAAAATGCTATTTTTACAGTACGGGTGACAAAAAAACGACAATTAGGAATGGTTAAACATTTTGCTTATAGATATTTGTAAGTACACTGAAGGTGTTCCTAGCAATTCATCTTACTGAAAAACTGCAAAAGAAAGTTAAATCAGTGGCTACATTCTGCCCAATGCACACATTCAGTAAATACAGTTAATTCACATACTTCTACATTAAAGGCATTTAAAACTGTTTTTATTACAATTTATCAGTCTTTGGACAGATAAAGTATTGCTGACAGTAAAATAATAGTGTCCATTCACTCCTCCACTCCCGACTAAAGGAATAATATGACTCATTGAAACTTCCTGTACTGTTTGAAAGCAATGGGTGAGCTTACAATTCAGCAAAAGTACAGGCATTGTGTCAGTGACTTGCAGCTTCTGGCAAAGAAATTTGTTCCTCAACAGACTGGTAATCATAAGTAGAGTACACATACAGGGTGAGTGAGGCTTTAAGACCTAGATTTTCTACTGCAAAATACATGAGAATAAAACCTTTTTATACTTGATTAGGGCATTGAAGGGGTTAAGGAGACAAAATTAATTCCTTTCAAACATCTAGTAAATACTTATTTATACATGTACACATATCAGTGGCTATATAACTAATGCTTCTTCTGAGACATATATGTACAGCAATAATAAAACAGCCACGCTTGCTTCTCCAGAGGTAGACGTGTACAGCATCCCTGCTCTAGAGTAATTCTTTTTTCACTTGGGTTATTTTTCTCCACTAAATTTTGCACTATTGTATATTTCTTCACCTCCCTTAGGATTGACCCTTTTTATATTGAAATATTTAGAGTAGATGCGTACGCTCCAGAGTATTCTGATGAATGATTTGCAATCCTTTACAGCATTTTTCATGTCACAGTAGGTTTAATACAATATGTTATTCTGAGGCAAGTCAATCCCTCGCAATTTTTCATGAAATTATAGGTACCTCGGAAGCTCGAGAAAAAAAAAATAAGCTTCTTGACAGTAACAATAGTTATTTTACCTTAACAACAGCAGATGTTCCATGGTGGAACTGCATATGACATTCCTCTTTCAACTGCATTTTAGATTGTCACAATATTTACAATGCATACCCTTGCTATTGCTGTACAACTATAGACTGTCTTGTTCTGGCCACATTTGTCATTTGCTTGCTTATATGAACTTGTAATGAGTTTTACAGACGTGCCCGATTTAGCTCTGTGCCATGGCATTGAAAGAACCATTGCTTTTTCTTTTGACATAGCTGGCAATCAGCTTTTGACACAGTTTAAACTTAGTCCTGGTAAAAGCTTTTAGCATGTCCTGATCTTGATTCTTTCTAAGGATTATATCTCGATTTACTACCAAACTTGTGCCATAACAGAGAAAAGATTTCTAATTTTGCAGGGGTAGGCCTTGCCAAAGACGTATTCCTTTAGTCATAGGATACAAGGGGTCATCATCTGTAAATACTCCTTTTATCGTAAATTGTACAAAAAGAGAACAAAAGAGTTTGTGTATGGACATATTTGAAAAGCCACCCATTTAGCGTTGAAGAAAGGAGATTTTACGTATGACAGAGGAAGGGGTTCTTTTCACTAAGAACAAGTAAGATGTGGAATACTGTGGTTAACGAGGTTCTTTTATCAGATTCTATGCAAATTTTAAAACACTGTCGGTATGTTTTTTTTTAATGCACCATATTCAAGGATATAATAGTTAATATGTGGGTAAGATCTTTTTGAATCAAGGAGTAATCTGATTGCCAAGGCTAAACATGATGGATTTAGATATTTTTTTTAGTGTATAGTACTATGTAATTATGAATTATGTAACTGTGTTTCTTTATTACGTGTTCTATGGCACAATCACCCCTCGTTAACAACTTTCATATCATGCTCAACTTTTGCCAAAACAAGACAGGTTTTCGAAAGCCAATAGGCATTTTCAGAGAATAGGAATGCTGGGAAAATTACTCAGCAGTTGTAGTACGTATGATCATGCAAGAATTGAGATAGAAACTCAGTAAAGCAACAAAAGCTGCAGCATTTGTATGTTTTGTGCTCTATGACTCAATGTCTAATGCACAATAAACAGACTAGTAATTACAGCTGTAAAATGTCAACTGATTTCAGAGCGACAGCTGTCCGTCGCTCATCTTATATGTTTTCTTGTCTCTCTTGTGGTGTTCCTGGTTCCCTATTTGTCATCTTATTGCCCATCTAATTGTGGTAAATATCATGGAACCAAAAAATGGTACATTGATCTAACTGATATATTTTACAGTTTTATCTATTATAACAAATGCTGTGATTTTATTACAGAACTGGTGGCCCTTTGATTATACAACAATCTAGTCAAGAGCTGTGATTAGCACCTTTTGCAATACAATTACAGAGCACCAAAGAGTTAACAAGAACTATCTGAATGGCATAGAATCCTACAGTTAGCACATTGCAATCACAGAGTACATTACAGTTAGAGGGTACTGTCCTAATGGCATAGAATCCTACAGTTAGCACATTGCAATCAGAGAGTACATTACTGTAAGAAGGTACTGTCCTAATGGTATAGAACCCTACTGTTAGCACATTGCAATCACAGAGTACATTACAGTTAGAAGGTACTGTCCTAATGGCATAGAATCCTACAGTTAGCATGTTGCAATCACAGAGTACATTACAGTTAGAAGGTACTGTCCTAATGGCATAGAATCCTACTGTTAGCACATTGCAATCACAGAGTACATTACTGTAAGAAGGTACTGTCCTAATGGCATAGAACCCTACTGTTAGCACATTGCAATCACAGAGTACATTACAGTTAGAGGGTACTGTCCTAATGGCATAGAATCCTACAGTTAGCACATTGCAATCAGAGAGTACATTACTGTAAGAAGGTACTGTCCTAATGGCATAGAACCCTACTGTTAGCACATTGCAATCACAGAGTACATTACTGTAAGAAGGTACTGTCCTAATGGCATAGAACCCTACTGTTAGCACATTGCAATCACAGAGTACATTACAGTTAGAAGGTACTGTCCTAATGGCATAGAATCCTACAGTTAGCACATTGCAATCACAGAGTACATTACAGTTAGAAGGTACTGTCCTAATGGCATAGAACCCTACAGTTAGCACTTTGCAATCACAGAGTACATTACAGTTAGAAGGTACTGTCCTAATGGCATAGAACCCTACTGTTAGCACGTTGTAATCACAGAGTACATTACAGTTAGAAGGTACTGTCCTAATGGCATAGAACCCTACTGTTAGCACGTTGTAATCACAGAGTACATTACAGTTAGAAGGTACTGTCCTAATCGCATAGAATCCTACAGTTAGCACATTGCAATCACAGAGTACATTACAGTTAGAGGGTCCTGTCCTAATGGCATAAAATCCTACAGTTAGCATGCTGCAATCAGAGAGTACATTACAGTTAGAAGGTACTGTCCTAATGGTATAGAACCCTACAGTAAGCATGTTGCAATCACAGAGTACATTACAGTTAGAAGGTACTGTCTTAATGGCATAGAATTCTACAGTTAGCACGTTGCAATCACAGAGTACATTACAGTTAGAAGGTACTGTACTTCTGGCATAGAATTCTACTGTTTGCATGTTGCACTCATAGTGTACACTGGTGTTACCTCCTATTAAAAATGGACAGGCACCATTTTACTCTTACTATTCCTTATTGATAGTATTCCAAATGATTTTTTTTTATTTCAATGATAATTCAAGGAAAAATCCAAGCATGATAAACTGTACAGTGTGCTGTATTCGTTATGGTGCCATCAGCATGCTGATGCCCTCCCACTGTAAGGAGACAAGCAGTTTTAGAGCATTGGTTTCTACTCGTGAACCTCTGGCTCATTCTTGTTACCAGTGGACCCAAGAACCAGCACCCAGTACACCATAGGTAAAAAGTCAAATAATTTAAAATCAGTTGGACTCCTAACAATGGGGGAGAGGCAGGGAACTCCATAAACACTACAGTGTGATTTGGTGCTTGGCATATTCCTTTAAAAGAATCAGCCACAGGTCCAAACTCCCCCTCAAAAAACCCTCAGTTTAGTAGATATTTCCCCAATGAATACATGCATTCATATTTTAATGCATGTATTCATTGGGAGTGTAGTCTAAAATAGATTACAAAAATTGCAGTTCTTATGACTACAGCCTTTGTAAGCCCTCCCCTTTTTCCCTCCGAAGAAACTTGTAATCTCTTCAATGGGAATAAACCAATCAGAGGATTCTCACTGAGAAGCCTCTGTTTTGGTCTCCTTTGTGCACACACGCACACCCCGCAGTGTGTGCACTTCTGAGGCTGGAAAGCTGGTCTTAGGTCTGTGCGGGAAGGAGGGGGAGACAGGCACGCTCAGGTAGAGCATGCCTGCCATTTCCGTTAGCTCAGGGGAGCTAACGGACGTAGGAAGGAACCCTCCCTGGCTGTATGATTGAAAGCCAGGTGGGAATTCCCTAGTTAATTTATAAAAGTGCTGATTTCTCACAGAACTCAGCACTTTTATAAACTGGGGTTAAATTACGGTACTTCTCACCCATAAAGCACTTCAGTAAGCTGAAGTGATTTTGGGGTGTGGAGTGGTCCTTTAAAAAAAATTTGATTTGGTTTGTTTTGTTCATAGGTTGGACCAGAGTAGACCAGTATTGCATAATCATACTAAGCAGAAATATAATGTTCTCAAAAACTTTGATGTCTAACATAATCAGTAAGAGCGAAAGTTTACACAAAAGTATTTTACAAACAACCTCCCTTCACTAGATCCAGTAAAGTGTGATATAAATGGGAGTTTTCAAAAGTATGGGATTCATTCAAGTAATCCCCAAAACAGAATACCATTCAGGAATGACCTCTCTGATTCCCAAATAATTTTCCTGGCCATCCAGACACCTGCATAATCATAAAACGTGATTTTTAGTAGATTCCCCAAAGCCACAATATATAAACCTATCTTGTGGTTCTCTGATCATTTTAAGGTCTCCTTTTTCATTCTACTTGTTCATTTGTTGCTCATCATCTCAATAAACTCCGTTATCAGTCATCTTTAGTCGCAGACTGTGAAGAACAAGCGAGCACACAGACCTATTCTTTAATAATGCAAACTACAATGATCCCAAAAGCACCTTAATAAAGATGTGTGCCAGAAAACATTGCGAGGATTTGTAACACCATACAGAAAAGGGTAACAGAATAACAGCGAACGATGATTTGTGGATAAATTCCAGTAAAGCCTGAGACTCTGGCTCTTAGCCTTCCCAGACATTGGCTTTTGCAAGATGGTAATTTATGGGCTGTGGATTCCAGCTTCCCAATTGTTTTGTTCTGTATAGACAGTGCAATACCATATTTCCATGCATTACTGGTGTCTCGTTTTTGTTTTGTCTGCAGATCCATCAATAATGCATACAGCAGATGATAGCACACATAGCAGAGAAATTCCAAGCAGTTTTCAGATAGCAGGGCTCCATTCACAACTGTTCTACAATTCTACATGAACTCTGCTGTTATGTCCCAAAGTTTGATTAAGTTCAACTTGCCAGTCTTAAAGGAATACAGAGGATAAACCATTTACATGACAAAACATATGTCTGGAGACCTGCCTATCACAGTGCTCTGATTGGTTGGACTACCGGACAACCAATCAGAGCGCTCTTACCGATGTTGCACAATATAATAGCTTATATGAAGTGGGAAAGTCCATATAAATGCTGCTTCCACTATTAGAACTCAGTCTGCCCTTGTGGGGCAAAGATGTATAATTATGCTTTTTTAAATTTTATGCTATTATTTGTGAATTGGGTATATTTTTATTTTCATTAGTTGCGTTGGAAATTATGGATTTTAATTTGGTCTTTTTTGGGGCCTAAGAAAGGAAGCCTTTCTTTTTTTATTTTACAGGTATTTTGGCCTCCTCTCTCTGCTATTAGGTTGAGGGTGGATAATGTCCCTAATTGGAGGGAGTTCGACAATGAAAGGTCTACTTCCCCATTGTATAATTATTTAGAGCTGACCTGCTGCCCATGGTTGGAGGCTGGCTGGAACACTAAGTGCACACCTTGCTTCTTAAAATTAGGCCCCCTACCTATCATCAAAATGTGGGGGCACTGGGGAGGGCACTGGGTCCTCCCCTTTTTATTTTATAATTAGAGTTTCCCCCACTGCCAATGGGTGTGAGCCAGTGGAGGACAGTAGGTCTTACCAAATGCCAATAATCATTTGGTTCTGCTGGCAATGGGTATGAACCTGGGAGACACCCCCTATATTATAAAGCCCCCCTATATTTAGGATATTAGGATGTCACCTTTTTTTCATGTTATAAATAGCAGCACCTGCTGTTAAATGTGTTTTAGCTGTCCTTATGGTAGATTAAGCGATACATAAGCGTTGTATGAAGGCCCGACATAATGTTGCACAATAGCTTTTTCAAGTTATTGAACGCAACCCAGGTGGAGTGGGTGCGGGTGTGGATAGTATGTAGCAAAATATGAATGATATTGCACTATGCACTAATTGCACTTTGTTCAGTATGTGTCTTGTACTTTCTGTTTTATTGCACTATTAAATATACTTTTTGTACTTTATCACATGACTTGTCTCATGTTTCTTATCACACGACTTAGTACATTACCAATGTAGGTGTTGTGTATGTCAGCTTTGATAGAGGGCTTGTGTGGCCAGAACATCAGCTGTCAGTTTAGCACCTTAATAATAGGATCACGGACTCTGAAGGTTTGTGCTGTATGTTTTGATTGTTTATGACTAATCATAGACTGCACACACATAACAAGATATATACAGAAATAGGTATATGAGAGAGAGATGCAAAGGCAAATACAGTGTAAAACATATACACAGTAAAGAGGAGAAATAACAGTGGTATATAAAGCAGAGAAGGATGTAGTAACACACATAGCTATGTGCTCAGACAGCTCGAAATCACTAACAAGCAGTTTACCGCTGTGCATCAAGAGTCCAATGTCAATGGCAACTTAAACTCCTGTAAAACAAGTTACCAAAATACACGATGATGGGAACCTCTTCTTCTCTTGTATCTGTCAACATTATATGTCTATCAATATTACCGTATAACTATAGAGAAAAGACAAATATGTTAGAACTATATTAATGATAATAATAATTAAAGAAAACAGCAAAAAATATATATATATATTTTGGAACTACCAGTAAATTTTTTCACTGGATTGAAATGGTAAAATCGCAGGTATTTTCCACCTGTGTTTAGCCATTGCGCAGCAATCTTTATCTCGAAGGACACTGATGATCACGTGCCTGTGTCAGCCACAACTGTCCTTTGAGGTATTCCTCACATACCCAGCGGGAGCTATCGATTACTGACACATGAGCACTCATTAGCTCCCAGACTTTAAATTGGCACTGCTTAAAAGTTGTACACTGATAATTTTGCACAAAAAAAAACTAAATTTCATTTAGACCTGCGGTGTCAAATAATAAACCTCCTATAATAAACTTTTATGAACAGTTGTTTTTTTTAACTCTCTCTTTGTTCACAATGTATGTGTTATAGCTTGTATTTATTAGAAGAGCAAAAGCAGAACACAGATTTCATTTATTTAAACTGCTAGAATTAGATATGATTTTATGTGTTCAGATCAGGGGTGGGGAACCTTCGGTCCTCTAGATGTTTTGGACTGCTCTTGTGGCAATAATGGTAGCAAAGCGTCAAGGGAGATGTAGTCCACAACAACTGGAGGGCCAAAGGTTCCCCACCCCGGTTTAGATAAACATCCCTAGAATTAAATGTGTTGAAGTGGAACTGATAAAGTAGACAATATAATGCACAAATGGGAGAACCAAAATTACCAGGACTGCTGATGAACGGATCAAATTTGCCAGAACTGCTAATGCACATGCTGATATTGCCAGGACTGGAACAGGTGTGCCAGAACCCCTAATGAGAACATCTAATATGGGTTAATAATGGGCATGCTAGGTGTTGTATTACTACTTTGATTGTTAGATGAGATATGACTTCTAATGGGGATGCCAGTGGGAGTGTAAAGGTGTACCAATACTGCGATAGTTCATGCCAGGTGAGAGGACTGAAATTTGGCATATCAGGTGTGCCAAGACTATTAATGGGCATGTCAAGTGCGTGGGGGTTTCTAGTGTGCTTCTCAGATAAACCAGAACCACTAGTGTATATAAAACAGACTACTAGTGTGTACACAGACGGCTAACGTGCATGCCCACATCAGGATTATCCAGCCTAGAGCCCAGTGGTAATACAAGGGACCCGGAACCATGAATTTCTGGCCCCATTAACCATTCCTATGTGAAGCATGTAGGTGGGGGCTTAAACTGGAAACACACCTAGGACTCCGTGAAGGCCTTCTCTGTGCACACCAGGTGTACTAGTAATATTATTGTACATGTCAGGTGTGCTGTTAATGTGCATGAGTAAACCATGTGTGATAGGAATTGTAATATGCATACCATATCCAATTTTACTCAAAATGAAAAAATAAAAACAGGAAGTTTTACCTGTTTGAATCTATGTCTGATTGGCCCTAGAGTCTCAGGGCATAGATGTCAACAGGCGTTTTATGTTCCTTTTTTTACTATGCAAATATTTACTGCAAGACGCGGGCTGTGTAATACAAACTGATATTCCATTATCACTTTAGGTAATAAATGTATTATTTTCATAATTAATTTATATATTGCCGACAAGACTATATCAACGGGTACATTGAATATAAAGGATATTGGATAACATAACATTGCGTTGCCAACAGACATACAGTCTTAAATTATGTGTTTTTGTGTGTATATATATACCATATAACACATCTAACTATAAATTGCTACTGTATCAGAGCAGGTCTAACAATGAAATAAAATACAGCTTCATTTCCAATTGTCTGGTCTTGGTTATTGTGAGTGCATTTGCACAGTAGTCAGTCTAGTACTAACCAGCTTATATTTCTGTGTGCATATCAATGTGAAGCTGACAAACAGCAGACATTTCTGAGTGTAATCATATCTGTTTAACACTAATTAGAGGATTTACCAACAGTTGAATGCCCCCCACCCTCACAGTCTCATTATGTTAATGATAATCAACCCTAGACCTTCTCATATGTATCATTATAAAATTAGTCACAATACTGAATGGAGGGTTGCAGGGTTCTAATTTACAAATCATACATTTGGGATAACAAACACACATGCTACTTCTACTTCAAATGGGGTTTAGGTTACATTAAATAAGAAGGAATTTGGACTATAGACAAGAGAATTAACAGCGGCATGCAATGTACATTTGCAACGGCTAGTAAGGCACAGTTATGCTTAAATAGGGCATGGTGAAAATATAATATGAAGGCACTATATAATTATAGGCAATGGGAAGTTTATTTACTGTTCCTTTACTTTTTCACTTTTAAGGTTACTTCTTCTGACTTGATCTGTGAACCTAATGGTGGAAAAATGCACCCACAGCATCCAAACAATGTAACCCAAAACGATTGCATGGACGCAAAATGTGTCCAAACTGAAAAGCCACAAAACTAGCTGCCGGGAAGCTATTACCCAGCTGTTTCTTTCCCAATTGCGTAAAAAAGGTTGAATCCCATGGAGATGAGACCTGTCAAAGATCATGGACATTATTTAGGGGCTTAAAATTTAATAATGGCAGGTGCACAGGTAAGTGCGAGTTGGTGGGGGCTCACACCCATGAGTGTTAGGTGGAAGCTATTAATATAATATTTTGGGAGGAGAGGGGTATCCCACAGTACCCCATAGTACCCCAGCCCATACCCAGTGGTAGCTTGTGGCAGCATTCATTAATATGTTTCTTCAGCACCAAAAAATAAATAAAAGGCCAACACTACAATTAAAATAAAAAAAGAAGAACTGAACTGGAAAATGATAAAATTCTGCTTTGCAAAAATTAGTCCATATGAGTATGGACACATGAATAAATAACCCATATTGGAATAGCAGAGCTCAACGACAGACACACTCAGACACAAGTACAGACACACACTCAGACTTAGACATAGAGTCTAAGTCACAGAAAAAAGTCCTTGCAATTAGTTTCACTTTAAATTTGAATTTTCCCTCCTAGTTTACCAGGTTCTGACTATTTGTACAGGGTCTATCTATGAAATAAAGGTTTATTGCTCAATTTCATTAATGTTTTTTTCATCTAATTATGGTATAATTCTGCTTTTTTTTCCCATTCAGAGTTATACATTTGAGACAGTGGTTTTGTTCCAGCCCTTACTTGGACAAATAAAATAAAAGTAAGGAGTATTTTTGTTTTTATCAGAAAACCTTCCCATTGACTATCTGACCTTTTAAGCTTATTGTGAAATTACAGTGGAGCATACATTTAAAATGTCAGTTATTTCCAACATACAGAGACATTAGTGAAGCTCCCCATTATATACACACTATAATTTCATCCATGAAACGAGTTCCTGTTGATTTAATAATAGGTATAGGGTCATATAACATGTGTGCGCTGAGTTGGTACATATTTCATTTTATGATTCATATCAACCAAACCACTTATTTTAGCCAGGCTAATGGTTTAACATACCAATTGTTTAAATTAGTGAGTTTTGCCCATTGACAACAAATATCAGTAATATCTTTGCCAGGCAGGTACATATAAACTAAATTTTAAAATAGCCATGTATACTTTTGAATTTTTGTCTCCCATGACAGAATAATATTCTTGATGCTGTCATCACATCATGTGACCTAACCCATCGTGTGAAAATTAATTTCAAATTTTAAGCCTCCATATTGAATCACCATGGAAGAAGTCTACCTATATCCATCCATGACGTTTCGGCTGGTTACATACCTAGCATTCATTTTAGGAATTATGGTGAATGTATTGTATGTGGCATAATAACCATCTAATGTTTTTAAAAGCCAGAATTCTGGCTGCTAATTGCATGACAGGACAGGCTTGTTCGCTTAAAAAACAGGGCAGTAATATCAAGATTACTACCTCCTAAATACATACACCGGGGGCCACATTATGGATGCCACATGGATGCAAGCCAACAGAGCTCCCCATAAAGGTGAGGATACAATCACTAGACAAGCAAAATGGCCAATAAAAAGAAAGATCAAGAGGACCACCTCAGATGTTCACGGAGCTAAAAACTGCAACTCCGACTAAATATTTTCGAGATAATACCCCACAACTGAAGACTCACATCCCAATATTGTGCTGGCGACCTTCTCAAATAGTTCACGCCCGGGCATGCCCACACTTTCTGATAGTTAAGCGGCAGTTTCTGAGCTGGACCCGAGGGTGCTACTGCATCATCTTCTCTTAAAGGATAACATGGCTGCAATTCAGGCAAAAATGGAGTCGACATTTCAAACTAAATTTAACTAGCTGGGCTCGGATATTCGGCACTTGGGAACTCATTGATATTTAGGTGGATAGGGAGCAACTATATGTCCAACCTAACATACCATCATCGCTGCTTGGAAGACATGGACAACCTTTAGTAGGCTTAACAGCATGTGTATTAGGTACCCATAGGTGAAGGGGGAGAATTTTAAAGATCTCATACAGAGAGGTTTTAACGCTGTTATGCAGAAACGTCTCTGCAATAAACTCCACTTTGATCACATCCACCAAGTTCTCAAACCAGTGAATATGTTATATATTCACTACTACAACATTTCTCTACATGTTCCTTGCATAGTACCAGGCACAAGTGTCAAAAAGTCACATTTTATTGTTAAATACTTCTGTTTCACTGATGTACCATACTTTTATCCTGTGAAATTGTTTCTTTTGACCAATAACGATTTTTACTGATGTACTGAATTCTGTACATCTGCTTTTTTGTTGTATTTACTCTGAAAACCCAATAAACATTTATAATGCAAAAAAAACAACAAAAAAAGCATACGCACCATATACATTTTTATGATTACTCTAATTTTCACAGAAAGGAGTACCTAATAATGTAGCGTATAAGACAGTATCCCTGTCCAACAAATTACATTTCTTATTTCCATCTGCTTACTATATTTTAACAATAATTATGATCCCTGGCACAATGAAATATCTAATATAGAATGATATTTTTAAGAGAGGAATCTGTAATAGTCTGGTTGTTGAACTACACAAAGGTGGATATTTATCAAAGTGCTGCCCACACTTTTACATTTCATTTTCTGTGAAATTGGGGTGGTGTATTAAATCAGTTTATTTTTCATTTGTTGCCCTTTTTGAGCCCTAAACATTTTTCAATATACACATTTTTTTCTTCAATGCAACAGATTTATAAATTGCCCACCTCTTTCTTTGACAGCTACATCTTTTACTGAATTTGGCAGTGATCTGAAATGGATATTTTTTTGTGAAAACGACTTAATTACTAGAATGAAAAAAAACATTTTTTTCCGATCACTTTTAGATGACTTTAACAAATACAATCAAAATAATGTCAGGATTTAACCATTGCTCTTTTTGAACACTTTGATAAAAATCCACTATTGTTTTACAGGGATCTTCACTCAACACTGAATTTCAGTAAATTAAATTGCAATATTTGGGCCTGGGGCATATAAAGTATAAAGCATATTTGAAAGAAACTAGCAACATAGTGTAAGATTGTAAACGAAAAATGTACAGAGTGTGCATATACACAGAGAGAGTGACATAAAGTGAGTAACAAATTAAGTGAATCTGAGCTTAATTATAAAATAAAACAATTTATATATATAGATATTCCACGATCCTGCACTCACATTTGTAGTATAAGTGCCACGGTGCTACTTCAGCCAAAAAAATTATTTGTCTTTATTCATAACACACGGGTTACAGCAAATCGAAGTTTCAGTCCATCATAGGACTTTCATCAGGGACTTTCATATATCTCTATCATAACATGATTGTTCACTCATAAATATATGAATAATGTAAAAACTAAGTCAAAGTGATGTCAGAACATTTTTAATTTTTTATTTTTTTTAAATTTACATTGTCTGATTGGCACAGCCTGAGTATACCATGTGTATCTTTTTAACCCCTTTATTTCCAATCACTTGAACCACATAGCTTTCACATAAGCATACAGTAAAACAGCGTTTATTTCGTTTATACATTGCTTTTCAGCCAGATTTAAGAATTATAATTATGTAAATCTATACCATTTTTATTTTTAGATATTATATTGCTTAATTCATTATATACGTAAATTTATGAGGAATTAAACGCTTTAGACAGTATACAACAAGCATGTCAAACTCAAAGGCTAGCACTGGCCAAATAAACATTGTTTAAGTTTATGTGGGTCGCAATAAAAAACAAAAACTAAACTTTTCATAAAAACTTAGGTTTGTTTCGAAAAGTACAGTATAAAAAAAAACAGCATTCCCCTCTACTAAACCCCAGTCCCCCCCGTATACTAAATCCCATCCCTGTCCGCCTATACTAATTCCGAATCCCCCCCCCCCCCCATCTATACTAAATCCTAGGCCCCACCAATGCTTAATGGATAAAGGGAACTACTCAGCTAGGCAGAAACAATTCCTATATACAAGAATTTGGAATCATTGGCTAACTAAAGAAAACCAGGGTAACATTTAAAGACTTAAAGTCCCCAGAAGTCAGGATACCTGTTAATAGAGACTGAGAAAGAAGAGAGGTAAAGGGGAGGAGAAAGAAGGAAAAGTAAAAGGAACATGAGAGAGAAGAGAGAGAGGTTGTGTGTGGGAAGGAAATTGAGCAGCGAAAGGAATAGATGGGAAATGTAATGGCCCTGAAATGTATGCTAAACGTATGCTACCTAGTGACGGTCTCCATGCCAAAATATATTTTTCAAAATATCTTTTTCATTTCAAATGTTTGTCTAATTTTTCGAGTACGGTTGAAGTATAAGTAAGGATATGGTCAATGATAACAATTATTTGCTATCAATTGTACTTACTGTTTGTCTTTTTAGTAAAATCTTAATGCATATATTGTCTGTATATTTTTTGTCTATAAATAAAAAAAATTAAATAAAAATCCCAGTCCCCTCCCTCTATTAAGTCCCAACAACCCCCTCTATTAAAGCCTGGCCCTTGTTTAAAAAAAAAAACTTAAAAAAACAATATTAGCCAACAAGCAGACTAAACTCACATTGCCGCTACCAGTACGCGACTCCAGAGTCCAGCATCTGGTATATCCCCAATGGAGCCGTCCGCACCCTGTGCCAAAGCGGATTCTCTCGCTATTCCTTAAAACCCATTTGAAGGTGGAGCACGTTGACGTTACGTCGGAATGGGACGTGGCCTTGTGTGCCTCCGTGCACCTCCAGTTCCTCTACTGTCCAGCCGCGGCCATCGCAACACTGACCAACACACACTCACTAACAGACACACTCACTGACAAACACACTCACTCACTCTCTGACAAACACACACACACACTCACTCACTGACTGACAAACACACAGACACTGAAGACACGCACACTGACACACACACTCTCTGACAGACACACACACTCTCTGACAGACACACACACACTCACTCACTGACAGACACTCACTCACTGACAGACACACACACAATGACAGACACACACACAATGACAGACACACATACACACACACACTGACAGACAGATACACACTCTCTGACACAAACACACACTCACACACACACACACACACACTGACAGAGACACACATTTACACATTCTTGCACACACTCACATCATTTTATTTATTGTTCCCTACCTTTGGGAGCTGATGTGGGGCCTCTCCCTGGGGTCCAGTGGGGATATTCTCTCGGGAGGTCTCCTACCTGCTCCACACTGCTCCCTCATGCACGCAGTTTAGTGATGCAGGGTGCCGGAATGACTTCATATTCCAGCACCCAGCATCACTACAGACAGCCCGCAAGGTAGCAGTGAGGAGCAGGAAGACTGAGCTCCCTTGCTGCCCCCAGCGACCTCTCCCCGCGGCCAGGTAAATTTTAGCAGAGTAGGCACCTGCAACGTAGGGAGAGCAGGTGCCTACTCTGCCTTAGTAAAAATGTCAAAGTCGTGGCTCGCCGGGCCGCAAAGATATTCATTGTGGGCCGCATGCGGCCCGTGGGCCGCGAGTTTAATATTGTCACGTCTAAACATTTGTTATGAAGGAACACAACTGCAGATTTCTTATAGTTTGAATATTTATTATAAAAAGTAAAAGGTATTGACTTTAATTCCAATTTACAGGTACTGTAGCTTTAAGCAATAAACGATAACTGAAGTCCACAATTATAGGCACTGTAGCTTTAAGTAGTAAACGATAACTGAAGTCCACAATTATAGGCACTGTAGCTTTAAGTAGTAAACGATAACTGAAGTCCACAATTATAGGCACTGTAGCTTTAAGTAGTAAACGATAACTGAAGTCCACAATTATAGGCACTGTAGCTTTAAGTAGCAAACGATAACTGAAGTCCACAATTATAGGCACTGTAGCTTTAAGTAGTAAACGATAGCAATTAGCAGACACTGAATCAGAAAGAGTCCTTTAGTAGTATTAATGATTTAGGTGAAATAAGTTACAATAGCTGTTCCATAGACTTTAACTGAAGCAAGACAGATGCAGCTAACTGAGACAAAGTATAAGTTGAAGTTAGCTGTACGGGTTTGTTTTAACGAAGGACTTTGGAGACAGGAAATAACAGCTTTGAGATGCAACGCTTATCACAGAGGTTTTACTTAGCTTCCGGCACATAGAACACTGGTTCCCGAGATCTCCTCAGAGGCGGTTTATCCTGAATGGAGAGAGTTCAGCTTTAGTCGTGGATGAGGAAAGGTGAAGGGAACTTGAAGTCTTCCAGTCCGGTCCGGTAACAGAGGGCTTTCACAACGATGTTGCAGCCGGTTCGTGAGTACGGAACGTAGTTCAATAATCCAGCGTCGATCAGCTGGTGCGGTCAGATTAAATAGGGAGACCGTGTCATAAAGAGGTGTGGCTAAGCTCCGTGGAACCAGGAAGTAAGAGGATATCATAATTAAGGCATGACAAATATGCTTGGTGTACAATGTTCTTTGTAGAGGCTCTCAAGAGGCTCTCATAATGCCCATACTGTTAAATTATATATTAAGAACATAAAAGTATTACAAAAGTGCTATATCAATCTTTATCAATATCAAGAATGCTAATGTACTGCTAACAGTACTGCTGTTGTGGAGAGCTCACTTACTCACTCACTCACTCACTCCTCCTCCTCCCCAACTGTGGAAATGGTATGACCCATTGAAACTTCTGTTACTGTTTGGAAGGATGGGGCATATGATTAGTTTAGCACACTTGCAGACATTAAATCAGTGGCTAATTGATCCTGGCAGATACATTCATTCCTTCAAAGGCATTTCTGGAGTATAAATGAGGTGGGTTAGGCTTTTATGGTCTAAATTAAATTTTGTACAGTAATTGAAAGCAAACACATTTATATACGGTTTTGAGAGTGAGTGGGTAAAAATGCCAGTGTGCATGCGCCGGTATAGCACTTTTTAAGGAATGCCTGAGAGACTACGCGCTCATACAACAATTTTATACAGCTGCCCAAGCACACATGTCCAGAGCACTAAAGGCTATGATATCTCCCTAAACAAGGGGTAGGCAACCTTTAGCACTTCAGATGCAGTGAACTACATCTACCACAATGCTCTTACAGCCATAACGCTGGCAATGCATTAAGGAACTTGTAGCCCAGAACATGTGGAGCGCCGAAGTTTGCCTACCCATGGAATAAACAGAGAAACACTGGGGAGGTAAGTGCATTCTATACATATCTCTGCTACCCTACTTTTAGATAAGCTTTGTATTGAAAGAGCAGTAGATGATTGCATAGCACAAAGCTGTATAAATGATTCTAATGGAATTGCTCAATTAGACCGAGGTCATGCAAGTAATAAATCATACAATAAAAGCTATCTTCATAATGTCTTATACAAGTTATACATTGAAATGCAACAGAACAATGTGTAGGTTGAACACTTTAAATACTTAAATAGCCTTAACTTTTATATTTGTGCATGACGAATCTGAGTACAAAAAAATAAATATTCAGAATGCAGGAAAAAAACACGAAAAAACACCCAAAACAACAGGCAGAACAATTACTATAATGGTCACATCTAAAACCTTTTTATCTAAGGAGTTTAATTTCCCGAATAGTGCCAAATCAGTGCACACGTTGCTATGGCTTTCTATATTTCTTTAGATAAAAATAATTTAGAAGTACTTAGTTGCCTTTCCCCCTTTTCCCCCCATATAGCTTTCATGGCTTTTATTTGATGCGGAAATAAATATATATATAAATATTTATTTTTTAATATATAGAGAAAAAAAAACAAAAAACAAAAAAAAACAATATTCAGCTTAAGAAAATTCCCAGAAGCTTCACTATTACTTTAGCATTTTCATTTTCTACTAGTCTCCTGGTCTAACTTTTCTAATTCCCCCTAGTGTGGGTTTATATGCTGTGCGCTGCGTTTAAGAATGTGCTAGCAGTATATTGCTTACAGTCATTCAATTCCTCGTGCTATCTCTGAGGACTTGTGTTATCTAAACATCTTCTCAAATAAAATTGAGTGTGTATTGGGAACAGATTCTGTATTGAAATAAGGCAACGTGCCAAATACAAGTAATGAAACAAGCTGAGAGCGATTCCATTGTTCCCTTACAAAGACATATTGACAAAATCTCAAACGTCTTTTTTTGCAGCAAAATAAATAAATGTAATATTTATTTTAAAGCTGAGTAGGTTATTGAACGAACTGTAGAACAAAGACGGGTCAAACCTCAGGGATGCTGGTTACGTTGCTGGCATGGTCAGGGTGAATACTATTATTAAGGAGGATAATAATATCTAACTGAAAATGCGGGGAAATATCAGAGTATTCTTCCTGGGAAATACTTTGGGAGCCACATGCTAAACAAAGCCTGTTAAAAAATGAATTACATGTTAGAAAAGTTGCAAAGTATTGTTCTGTCTGAATTTATTTAATTATGATTTAAAGGGATCCTATAGTGCCAGGTCCCCCCCTCCCTTGGGGCTGAAGTGGTTAAAACCCCTTCAGCCACTTACCTGAATCCAGCGCCGATGTCCCTCAGCGCTGGATCAGGATCCTCCCACGCTCCTCCCCGCTGACGATAGCCGGCGGGGGAGACCTAATGCGCATGCGCGACAATGTCCGCGAGCGTGCATTAGACCTCCTCATAGGAAAGGACCTCCAGCGTCAGAGAACAAACCAAAGGTCTGTTAGGATTCTGGAAGCGCTCCCAGTGGCAGTCTGGCAGACAGCCCCTGGGGGCAGAATTAGAGCTGCAATATAAACATTGCAGTTCTCTGGAACTGCAATGATTAACATTGCAGCACTAAGTGCAAAAGGGTCACAGCACCTAGACCACTTCAATGAGCTGAAGTAGTCTGGGTGCCTACAGTGTCCCTTTAAAGGAACACACAAGCGTTACAAATTCAAATCTTTATTTGTAACTCTAGACTGTTTGAAAGTCTGTCTATATTATTGGATCCCTCTGGTCCCGTAAATAAAGAGTTAACTTATCTCTAACCAAGATGATCCCTCTTTGCAGCTTTGCTTTGCCTAATTTTGTCTCCTGCTTTGTGCTTCGGCAATCAGAGAAGCACCCGCCTGACTGTCTGATTGACAGCTTGGAACGTGCAACTGCTGATTTCCCTTTGGCACTTCTATAAAGTGAAAAAGGGGACACGCTTGTAACCCCTAAAGCACTTCAGTTTGGAGTGACCCTTTAAAGCACTTTAGCTTGCTGACAAGCTTTATGTGTAAAAGTGTGTCCTATTTTTTTCAAAAAGTGCACATTTCGATAGAAATGTACACTTTTCTAACTGTGGTTACACCCCTGGCTTTTAAGCAGACAACAGGTCATGTTACTTCCCGGTTTGTTTAGCTCAGTGAAGCTAAACTCAGGATGCATCAATTGCCTTGCAAAGACTTCTCATTGAGCTCCTTTGGGAAGTCTGTGATTGGACAGCCACAGAAAGTGTAGGCGGGTTTAGAAGGGGAGGGCTTGCAAAGGCAGCAGACAACAGAACCGCAGGTTTTGCAAGTTGTTTTCAGAGATAAACCTAATGGAAAATGCTAAATTAAATGCATGCACTTTTTCATTTGGGTATATCTACTAAACATTGTTTTTTTTTTTTTTTTTTTTTTAAACGTATTTTGTATTTGGGCAGTTGAGTTTACCGAAACATACAATAGTCAATGTAACTGGACAGCAAGTGAAAAACAGTGTTGTAAAAATGTAAAAAAACAAAAACCAAGCTTATGGAAATGACTACTTGCATGGTATAGCACATTGAGCCTATTACAATTGTGGAAATAATTCTATTTGTATATCTCAGTAAAATGATGACAGTTACTAACACATCACTATTTTATAAATAAATAATATTTTTGCACTCAATCAATCAACCAATCAATCAATCTTATTTATTTCTGTATTACCCAAAGCGCTTTACAAATTATGAAAAAATAACATTGCTATTTATACAAAAAGAGGATAAGTAATTAGATACACTGAAACAAAAGGAGAAAACACAATTGTGAAGCTACAATGTATCCATGAACAGACTAATACAAGGAGTAATGCTTAACAATTGCATGATTTTGCTATTACATGACGAAAAGTCATGATTTTATTAAAGACACGGAGGCGAGTATTGCATATCCCTTTCTTTACTGTTGACAAATAGCAGCAAAGGAAACATACAGAATGAAAAAAGAATGAACATGTGATAACATAGGCCCCTCCCCCTCGGGTCCCAGTATAACAGGCAGCACTTCCCTTCCATTTCCCTCTTTCTGCAGATGCGACCAAAGAACAATGTCCATAACTAGAGTAATGCGAGAATAAAGTCCCAAGGTAATAACAGAAAAAACCGAGGAGGTATAACATCACAAACTGGGAAGTGTGGCCGTAGAATCCATAGGACCGATGGAGGACAGCGGGAGGAGACCAATAAACCGGACCCTTGCTAGACGTCTTGCCAGATTAAGCTGTGGAGACATAAAGGACAGGAGCCAACAGGTTAAAGTCGATACTTGTAACTAGTACAAGGTTACACCAGTGAGAACAAAGACCCTTGTATATACAATCCCACAAAACAATCAATGTTAACATATCCAGTAATATTGAAAACAACAAGTATAAGGACGGCCCCACTTACCGTCCCAAACTATAACATGTGGTGTATCGTGGTATGAGTAATATGGGTGGGGAGATATATACTTACCAGCGTGAGAGTAACAAAAAAGGGTGGGGCAATACTCGCCTCCGTGTCTTTAATAAAATCATGACTTTTCGTCATGTAATAGCAAAATCATGCAATTTTATAACAAGACACGGAGGCTCATATTGCAAGTTTAAAGCTGATCCATTATTACAGCGAATGTGTGTGGGGCCGGCCGAAAGTAGAATTCTCGGAAGGTAGATTCCCTAGACCAATCAGCTGTTCTCATAATGTCTTCTAGGCGGGCGCCCGCAGACATCATAGAAGAGGCCGAAGCCCCTCGTACTGAGTGGGCGCCGAACACTGTAGTGTCAATGCCCGCTTGGGCCAGCAGCCATTTCACCCAGCGTGATAAGGTAGTGCTGGAAACTGGGTGAAAAGGGGGGCGGAAAGATAAGAACAACTGACGGGAGGCAGTAGATCGGTGTGGTTCGGTGCGAGATTCGTATTCACGAAGGCAGGTCACTGGGCATAGCGAAGGAGAGGCAGGGAAACTAGGGTAGGATACCGCCTTGATGGAAGTCTTAGTGCGTCTGCTGATGTTAAAAGTTACCCCGTCCGGGGTGTATGACTTGGCATCGACGTCCAGTGCACTGACATCCGAGACTCTCTT
Source organism: Pelobates fuscus (assembly GCF_036172605.1). NCBI lineage: Eukaryota > Metazoa > Chordata > Amphibia > Anura > Pelobatidae > Pelobates > Pelobates fuscus. Next base: position 357,213,537 of record NC_086320.1, on the reverse strand, counting down.
GCATGAGATGAGACAGAGCAGGCACACCAATTTGGCCGACAGCTGTTTGAGGGAGAGTCCTGCGTTAGCGGGCCAGGATGAGAGGAAAGCCAATACAACTGAAACATCCCAGGTCGTGGAGTAGCGGGGCCTGGGTGGCCTTGAAAATCTAGAGCCCTTGACGAGTCGGCACACTAGAGGGTGTTGTCCCGCGGGGCGGCCCTCGAAGCCTTGGTGAATCGCCGAGATAGCGGAACGGTAAAGGTTAATGGTCCTGTAAGCCTTACCGGCTTCGAAGAGAGACGTCAGGAACTGCAGGATCGTTGTTACAGGGGCCGAAACGGGATCCTCGTTCCGAGCCATGCACCAGCCAGCCCAAGCTCGCCAAGCTGACCCATATGCCCGTCTAGTGCCGGGAGCCCATGCTGCCGCCAATAAGAGTCTAGTTGCGTCCGAAACTCCTTGGATTTCCCAGGGTCCCCGGAGATTCGCCACGCCAGAAGTGGGAGAGAGCCCTCCAGCCGGAGGGGATGATAGCGACCCGTCGGGTCTTGTAGCAGGTCGTGGCGACCCGGCAGGAGTCGAGGATAGTCCAACGTCATCTCGAGCATTTGGGGAAACCAAGACTGCGTCTCCCAGAATGGGGTGACCATGACTAGCTCCGCCCGGTGTTTGCGGGTCTGCAGGAGTGAGCGAGGGATCATGGAAAATGGGGGAAAGGCATAGAGGAGGCCTCCCTTCCACTCTTGTAGGAAGGCATCCACTGCCTCCGCCATTGGGTCCGGCCTCCAGCTGAAGAAGCGTGGGAGTTGAGTATTGAGCCGGGAGGCGAAAAGGTCTATGGTAAATGGTCCCCAAAGAGATGATATGTTGGAGAACACCTTCCTGGCTAATCTCCAGTCGCTGGTGTCTGAAAGATAACGTGAACCCCAGTCCGCTTGGACGTTGTGCAGGCCAGGTAAGTACTCTGCGTAGACCATCAGGTTCCGTTCCAGGCAGAATTCCCAAAAATCTTTCGCCAACCTGGCCAGGACCGCCGACTGTGTACCACCCAGGTGGTTGACATATCTCACCGCCGAAACATTGTCCATGCGGAGCCGAATACATGATAGGGCACGGTCCTTGGCGAAGCTGCGGATGGCGAAGGAGCCTGCCAGAAGCTCCAGGGCATTGATATGTAGTCGGGCTTCGGACTCCGACCACCGGCCCCCAGTTGAGATGCCCTCGCAGTGGGCTCCCCAACCGTGTAGACTCGCATCCGAGTCGATCGTGAATTCCGGCGTTAAGCCGGAGATGGCTTTGCCATTCCACGCAGACAGGTTGAGAATCCACCATCGCAACTCGTCTTTCGTCTCGTTGTCCAGGGAGACTAGGTCTGCGTAGGATGCCCCGGCTCTTAGGTGAGCGATTTTTAGGCGCTGTAGCGCTCGGTAGTGGAGTGGGCCTGGGAACACGGCCTGGATTGAAGAGGCCAGTAGGCCTATGAGGCGTGCCAATTGGCGTAAGGTGAGCTGGGGTCGGATAAGGGCCCTGCGCAATTCTTTGCGGATGGAACGAATCTTGGATATCGGGAGACTCAGCGTCGCTGCCCCCGAATCCACTTGGAAACCTAGGAATTCCAAGCGGGTGGCGGGGGTCAGGCATGACTTCTCCCAGTTGATTATGAAACCTAAGCGTGACAGGAGGTTTATGGCTAGTCGTAGGTGTGAGAGGAGGGTGGAGCGCTCCTGAGCCATGAGTAGAATATCGTCTAGGTAGACGATTAGCCGAACTCCTCGACTGCGTAGCCAGGCCATAACGGGCCGTAGAAGTTTTGTGAAACACCACGGGGCTGAGGATAGGCCAAAGGGCAGACAGGTGAATCGCCATATTTCGTGTCGCCAGTAAAAGCGTAGGAGGTCCCGAGAGGCCTCCGCTATTGGCACTGTCAGGTACGCGTCTTTTAGGTCTAGTTTCGCTAGCCAGTCTCCGTGGAGGAGGAGATCCCTTAGCAGGTGAATACCCTCCATCTTGAAATGGCGGTACCTGACTACGGCATTGAGGGGGCGCAAATTTATGACTGGCCTCGATTGGCCGCCTTTCTTTTCCACTAGGAAGATATTGCTTATTACGCCCGCAGGGCTGGGGGGTGCTAGTTCGATAGCCCCTTTGAACTGGAGGGATGAAAGTTCTTCGTCGATCCGACCGCGATCCTGGATGGAAAAGCGGATCGGTCGAGGAGGGGGAATGTGTGTAGGGCGGCAGGTGAGTTCTATATGGAAGCCCTGAATAGTGGCCAGTACCCAGGGATCTGAAGTGATTTGTGACCAGGCTGGGAAAAAATGTTGGAGTCTGCCCCCTATGTAACCCGGAGAAGAAATGTGTGGTAGAAGGCAACTCACCGTATGGTCGTCTGGAGTTTGGGTTACTCCGAAGGCCTCTGGATCGCCATTGACGTCCACGGGATGGAAAAAACATGGGGCGGGAGGTCTCCTGGTATTGGTGATACTGTTGAAAGGAGCCTCTTCCCGTGCCACGGGATTGGGGATAGTTGCGGCCGGACAGACGGCTCCTGCTTCTGCCGGCCCTAGTAGAGACCCGCCCCTGGAATACTCGCCTCATGGAGGCCTGGGCCTTGTCTAGAGCCGTGAATGCCCCCACAAAACGCCCCAAGTCTTTGATGAAGGAGTCTCCGAAGAGGAGTCCTTGGGCGTCTTTGCCCGCCTCCGTAAGGGCGAGGTTGGCTAGTTTTGGCTCAATTTTGAACAATATGGCTTTACGCCTTTCAATAGACAGGGAGGTATTTACGCTCCCAGCAATACAAATTGCTCTCTGGACCCAACCTCTAAGGTCTTCAGGGTCGACCATGCGGTTCTCCGCTCTGGCGTCTTCCGCCAAGTCAAATAATTTGGCCAAAGGCCCGAATATGTCCAGGTGCTTGTCCTGGCAGGACTTCAAAGCGGACTCTAGTCCTTTACGGGGGTTCCAGCCCAGTTTAGTGAGGAACTGGGTCATTTTTGGATCAACCTCTGGGGTGTCACACACCTTGTTGGGCACCAGAGGCCTAGGACACTCCGCCCTCAATTTGTTGCGGGCCGCCTTGCTTAAGGGTTTTCTGACCCAATTTTCCAGATATGTGGCAACGTGGTCGGCTGGGAGCCACTCCGCCGACCTCGGATGATGAAGGTCATCCGGGTCGAAGAGTGGGACCCCCGAAGGATCCACGAGGGATGGCCCCGCAGCCGCAGGGTTCCTGGTCCCCGTCTCGCCTCCGGGCATCTCTGCCTGAGCAGAGGAAAGGAGGTCGAGAGCGCCATCGGCGGAATCCGCATCAGAGTCGGAATCTGACTCGTTCATAGCCTCCTCATTTGACCCGATTTCTGAGTCGGTGCCGCTCTCAATCTGTGCTCTAGCACATTTCCAAAGCCGCGCCCGTTCTGCCTGGCGCGGAAAGGCTCTTTTGCGTGGATGGGACACGCTTTCTGGGGCGACCGGAGGTACGCCAGTCATGGTGTTTCTGGAGGCAGAGGAGTGTTTAGATTTACGGGCAGCCTTTTTGAAGTCCCCTTTAGATACCTCTCCCTGGGGTGTCGAGGTGCCCGAGAGTTGCTCGTCTGAAGGACGGGGCAAGAGGGCTTGTGAAATGGTGTGGGAGAGGGTGGAGGACATAGACCCCATAGCAGCCATAATGGCGTCTGTCACTGAGCGCTGTAGCGCCAGAAACTGTGGTCCACCGGGTTGGGTAGTCCCATCCGCCATAGAAGGCGAAATATCTGAGGTGACAGGGGCCTCAGTTCTGATTACTGGGGAATCCGACTCCCCAGAGTGAGCGGACCCAGTAGATAGTCTGGGTTTAGGCATGATCAAGGACGTATGGGTTAGTCACCCAAACAAACTAAGCAAAGGAAAAAAACGCTCTCACCAGGGCCCAGACCAGCGACACACTAAGAGGTAGGGACAGAATGACAGAAAATGGCCGCCGGGAATCTCGCGGGATTCGCGGCACCCGCAAGCTACGCGGAGGAATAATGAAACAAGAAGAAGTGCGCAGAGAGGCGCTCGAGCAGAAGAAACAGACAAGGTTACATAAGCAGGGGAGGTCTGGGCCCTGAGGCTAGTGTATAACGACACAATTACTAACCTTAGAAATAAAAGACTAAATAAATACAAATTAAATAGAAATCCATTAAATTATCAATGAATAGTATATAAGAGAAAATATGGCATGTACTTATCTTTGTGTCAGAGCAGCAAAGAAAGAGGGAAATGGAAGGGAAGTGCTGCCTGTTATACTGGGACCTGAGGGGGAGGGGCCTATGTTATCACATGTTCATTCTTTTTTCATTCTGTATGTTTCCTTTGCTGCTATTTGTCAACAGTAAAGAAAGGGATATGCAATATGAGCCTCCGTGTCTTGTTATAAAATCAGTACACTGGACGCAGTTAAGTATCCCAATCACAATGCATTGGATGTGGAGGAAATAGAAGAGAATACAGTCACTAAAGTATAGAATAGAGACAAAGAGGTTGATAAGAAGCAAGAAGTTAGAATTGACCCATGGTCAAGAGGACTAGCAGAGAAGGTTAAGAGTGTTAAAGGGAAAAGTGTTTTATTAGTTTGAACACCCCAAATTTATTTATATTAAATATATATTTTGAAATGGAAACAAACCTATGACACTGATATTTTAATAAATCAAAAATACATTCCACACCATTAACTAAACTGTAGAATTTAAAAACATGTAATTATTAACACTTTTTGATTATAATGGCTATTTTATTATATTAAAATGACACCTTGTTTTACTATCATTTTCAATTTGTGGATGCCTGGTTTGCGTTCAGCTGTCCTGATGCAGATTGATATAAGTAACAGTATGTCCATGTTTTTCTAAGGAAGAAAGGTGAAACCCGAACTCTTAAAGTGTCCCCTTGGAGTTAAAGGTCACTTTGTAAAACCTCAACCTTTGTTTGCGATGAGATTTCCAGATCACATATGTTTAAGTTGCCTGATAAATCATTTACTTTTCTTCTCCACTTTCAAAAACCTCAACCTTCAAATTGTTGTGAAAAGGAAGATTAGTTAGCTACCGAGGGTTAAAACCACACTAAAAACATATACCAAAACAAAAATGAAACAAAAAGGAGGAAACTTCATTTTACACATACATTTTTGTAGGATTAAATACAGGAACTGAGGACAGAATAGCAGAAATATGAATATGTTTTCCTAAACAAATTGCTATTTCGTGCAAATTATGGAACATCTGGAGTAAGTGGAATACATAGCATAACATACAAATGAGACATGAAAACATGGGACAGTGGGGACTTAATCATTGATGTTACATTTCGTTCAGATACTCTGATCTAGAGAACGTTAATACGGTGAATGCTCTCCCCATCTTTGGAAGCCAAACAGATTTCACCTGGAGGTTCAGGTCTTAGCAAGCAGGAGATGGATAATACAAGCCAAGTAAAGGGCAAATATATATATTTAGAGAATTCCATGCCTGTTTATCATCAAACCCTAGAAACATCTTTCTATTTTATACTTGGACTCCTTTTTCCAGACAGGACTGTACACTCTATTGTCCCTCTATCATGATTGTGTTTTTGCTCCAGGTAAACAATATACTAATTGTATGTTTTACCTTGACGATGATTGATTTTTAGCAATAAATGCATGATCAAAGCATGCCTGAGTATTTGCTCCAGGTAAAGGATGAATGTATATACTGTATACAGAGAAGATTATCACCAACACTATACTTAAAATATATTACTTTAATAATATGGTACAAAATGCACATTTTTACTCTAGTAATAGCTGGCTGTATAAAAGAGAAAGTCATGACGTATTGCTTCAAAATGCAACACTTTTACCCGAACTAATGTAAAAATGTTCCTAAAGAACGAAACGGTGAACTTGGGGGACAGTTAAAAATATACAAAGCATAGCCACTACATGCAGAAGTGGAAAAACCTACTCACCGTCTGAAATAGTGAGACAAATGTAATAAGTAGAAATTTCAATCAAACAGAGTTACGCCTACCAAGGTAAAATGAAAATCGAAAATACAACCTTGATGAGGGAACAAAAAACGTGGTCTGTCGTATCTATAGGGAACATAGACTAAACATAGTGTAATCCACTCTCGTATAAAGAAAGACACACAATATAATTGGGAGAACTCACAGGAGGAGATTGAATCACTTTGGAGACTTTCTTTTGTTTTTAGTTTGTATTTATTCTGTACTGTTCCAGCGTTTGGACACCAGCATTGGAACATCCCTACCACCACTGCATCCAAGTCCCCCAGGGGTGGAGACTTGCTTTAAAGAGTTTTTATCTTGTGAGTGCAATCTAAATAAATGGTTTCTTTTTTTATGTACATCTGCACTATTTGGCTTTCTTGCTTTGTTTAAAGGGACAGAAGATCATCTTTTACTACCATTGTAGCCCCTACATTCCACCTAAGGATGATGTGCCAGATATAATTTGTCTCCCTATTTTTGGGGTACAGTTGAGCCCTATGTTAGGGTGTGCTTGAGGACAGCTGACACCCTTCCCAGTGCAGGGCTAACATGGCTCACTAGACCAGGTGTAGACAACCATTGGCACTCCAGATGTTGTGGACTACATCTACGTTGATGCTTTGCTAGGATTATGGCTTCAAGAGAATTAAGGGAGATGTAGTCCACAACATCTGCAGTTCCGAAGGTTGCCTACCCCTGCTCTAGGCCATGCTTAGACAAGAATAACTATTGGTAATCTATAGCTGCTATAAACGGCAGACTTAATACAACAAAAGTAAAACGTTTACACAAGTTTACGTTTACACTAGATGACCGAATGGTTCATATCTGCCATCACATTCTATGTTTCTACGTGTAAGAGAGCTCCCTGCACCCCTGCTGGGTACCTTCGCCAAGGACCGCTTCCTAGCTGTAACTGGGGACAAACCGCAGCACTTCTGCCTACAGTCGCCGTGGCTTGACTGGGGTCCTGTAACCACTCCCTCCTGGAGTCGAATAGGGAACTCACTCTAGCAACCCCCAGGCACTGGGCGACACTCAGTCCTGGGAGCTCTAATCCTTACAAGGACTCTTTCAGTTGAACTGGAACAGTGATAAAAGAATAGCCCATTTCCCTCCCAGTAACCAGACGACACATAGTTCTGGGAGTACAAGCTGGAATACGTTTATTGGCAGCCACAACTGGCATTATATGCAGGTCCCATTGCAAAGGGCACTCCCCCCTGGACCTGAGAGTAGACTACAGTAAAAACATACACGATTACATTCGCTCTCAGGTCTGGGACACTCCCATACAAAACAAGATAATCCCTCCCCTGTGCCTGGGAGATAATTGAGTCAGAAACTGTACAAAACTCAATTATCTACAGGCACCAAAAACACACATTTCCCAAACACCCCAAAAGTACCTTAAAAATTTAATAATTTGACCAACCGCACGCATGGTGCCCAATACAGTTCAATAGAATTTGGGCTAGCGGTCGGTCTAGTTCGGTAGTTTAAAAACAAACAAACTACCGAACATAGTCCATATTCTTACCCTGGAGCTTGTTCCCCTTGTTCGTGGGAACGTTTTCACTGAACAGTGTTTTCTAAGTGTTGTAGAACCGAACGCAGGTGATCATGGAAGTCCAGCAGTGTTCGGGAGTTTCAGTGTCTGAAAATAGTTCCATGATCTTGACGACCAAACACAGCTGCCTGTGTTGATGCGAACAAGATGGCCACCATCTCGTGGTCATCCATAGGAAATGCGCCCACCCAAACGAACACTTAGAACACTGCGGTGGAAATTGCTACAAAGTAGCAATTAGGCTTAACAAGCTCCAGGGTGGTCTCCGGTTCGTGCGGCTGTTTGGTTACCGAATCATATAGTCCAAATACACCAACGGAGACTTTCACATTACATTTTACAGGGTCCATAGTCTGTGGGCAGGAGGTTGGCAAGCAGGCTCCTCCAGGAGCTCATGGCAAACTCACTTGGAAAGGGGGGTTTGTCACATTATGTTTCTATGTCACTTTGTCTTGTGAACTGTAAAATGTAAACTGCATGTCATGTTAGCTCCGGAATGTCAGCAGTATATCAAAGTAAACAAAAATAAAACATAGCAAACCTAACAGGCATTTTGAGTCAAATTATTCTTTATCATTTCATTTTAAATAAAGTAGTGAAAGTTGAAATGAAAACAAAATAAGAGAGAGATTTCCTCACCATCTACTGCAAGATAAAAGGGAGCTTGTTAATGAATTGACACAGAAAGATATTTAATTAACTGTTTAAAAAAGCAGCTGCATTTAAAAAAATTAAAACAAAATAAGTGATAGATTTCCTGTGGAATCTGAGCTAACATAAAAGGGAGCACTTCATTAAATCGACACATAAAGATGAACTATGTAAAAGAGCACTTCCATTTTTTTAAAAGCTCATCGTAATTTATATTGGGATAAAATCCTACCTACTCCACATCAAACATAGATTTAGCTATTTATAACTAAACACAGATAGCACGAATGAGGTGTTGCAGATTACAGCCTCAATATAATATGTTTGGATACAATTTTCAAATGATTTGATATTGATGGATAAACTTTTACAATAATATAATATTTTGAAAAAATGTTTTAATAGTATTTTTCTTTATTTATGGATATTTTTTAAATGGTATATTTTTGATATTTTTTTTACATTCAAAAGCTTTATTAAATTATGCAGTTTACAGACTGTTTGCTCGGTTATACATACTCTAAATTGTGCATTTTTGGTTTGTAAGTTCTCAAAAGCAAAGTAATCTTCAACAACAACAGAGGCTTTACACAACACATTCAGTGGAATGATATTTTAATATATTCAAAAAATCACTTGAAGAGATTATCCAAAAATATGAAATTGAGGCCTATATCAGTTAAGAAGTTAGAAAATTAAGGAATATTTTTCAATATCGGATACTAGTCAGCGGCCAGAATATGCCATTTTATAAACATACCCTGATAATGCCGTTAATGGTGAATTTGAAAATGATCTATACTTTGGTATGGTAAACAGAATAATGGTTACTTTGAGACTTATTCATTATCCTGATCTTGTTATAAAGAACACATTTATTTTGTGAACCTACCATGACACAATTACTTAAATTTTTGCTCTATTTAAAGGGACTCTCTAAACATCATAATCACTATAGCTTATTGTTATTGGTGATATACATAAGGATATACAGCTTGACTTCTTCCCAGGATCTGCAAGAAGCTGCTCCCCAACTGTACTAAACACAATAGAGAGCCAGATAAGCCTTACAGTTGTTATGGTGTTTGCCATTTTTTCTTTAAGTCTGTGCAGTACATGGTATATTATAGTTTAGGGTTTGGAATGTTGGGTTCGGGGATTTCATTTACTATGAGCATTTTCCTTTAACTGTTATGTCTTACCCACCCATTGTACGGCACTGTGGATTATATCGGCACTGTATATATAATGATAATAATAATAATAATAATAATAATAATAATAATAATAATAAAACACACTATACCTTTACCCTTTGTTTAACTCCCCCATTCCCTTTAGAATGTAAGCTCTTTAGCACGGGGTGCTCACCTACTCTTCTTGCGTTAGTAAACTTGTCTTGTTAAAATTGCTTGCGTGTCTATTGCAGACACTTTAATAATATGTGAACACGTTATATACTCAGCAGGCCAACAAACGGGTATGTTCTATCTGAATAATAAAATGAAAAAAATATATACTTTTGCACTTTATCCATATGGTATATCAATTGCTCTCCCGTTTGATTACTAGACCAGCACGCGCAAATGTTAAAAAGAGACCGACTAGATGCAAGTAAAGGGCTGATATGATACTTATCTAAAATGCTTTAAATAATATGGAGCCTTGCATTGTTCTTATCTATAGAGCTTACTGCTGACAGATTTCCTCTGTTATTCAAATCTAACAGTGGAAGAGAAATTGCCTGCAGATCATTGTCCACTCTGATACAGTTATCGTTTTGACATGAAAAGGCGTAAAACGTATTTTCATAACGCATTATACAAAATGTCACTCTTAACACATTCTGTTTCTCGTGCCTTTTTAAGTTGGTTTTTTTGTAAATTATTATCAGGGGTCAAGTCCTGGGTAAAAAAGTGCAGGAACTCACCCAAGATCCACTCCCCGCCCCCTCCGCCCAACCCCAAAAAATGATACGCTTGTGTGCAGGGGCTGAGTAAGGGCACGGGGCTGAGGAGGGGGACAGGAGCTGAGGAAGAGAAACAGGAGCTTAGGAGGGGGGGGGGGGCATGGGCTGAGGAAGGGGACAAGGGCTGAGGTAAGGGATAGGAACTGAGGAAAGGGACAGGAACTGAGGGGCTGAGGAGGGGGGCAGGGGCTGACTAAGGGGGCAGGGGCTGAGGAGGGGGCATGGGCTGAGGAGAGGGGATGGGGCTGAGGAAGGGGGACAGGGGCTGAGGAAGGGGGACAGGGGCTGAGGAAGGGGGACAGGGGCTGAGGAAGGGGGACAGGGACTGAGGAAGGGGGACAGGGACTGAGGAAGGGGGACAGGGGCTGAGGAAGGGGGACAGGGGCTGAGGAAGGGGGACAGGGGCTGAGGAAGGGGGACAGGGGCTGAGGAAGGGGGACAGGGGCTGAGGAAGGGGGACAGGCACTGAGGAAGAGGGACAGGCGCTGAGGAAGAGGGACAGGCGCTGAGGAAGAGGGACAGGGGCTGAGGAAGAGGGGCAGGGGCTGAGGAAGAGGGGCAGGGACTGAGGAGGGGGACAGGGGCTGATGCTCGTATGCAGGGGCTGAGTAAGAGCACTGGGCTGAGTAAGGTGGACAGGGGCTGAGTAAGGTGGACAGGGGCTGAGTAATGTGGACAGGGGCTGAGTAAGGTGGACAGGGGCTGAGTAAGGTGGACAGGGGCTGAGTAAGGTGGACAGGGGCTGAGTAGGGGGACAGGGACTAAGTAAGGTGACAGTGCTGTGGAAAAGGGACAGGAGCTTAGGAGGAGGGGGGGGCATGGGTTGAGGAAGGGGCCATGTGCTGAGTAAGGTGGCAGGGCTGAGGAAGAGGGACAGGAGCTTAGGAGGAGGGGGGGGCATGGGCTGAGGAAGGGGCCATGGGCTGAGGAAAGGGACAGGGGCTGATGAAGCGAGCAGGGGCTGAGGAGGGGGACAGGGCCTGAGTAAAAAGACAGGGACTGAGGAGGGAGACAGGGACTGAGGAGGGAGACAGGGACTGAGGAGGGAGACAGGGACTGAGTAAGGGAGACAGGGACTGAGTAAGGGAGACAGGGACTGAGGAGGGGGACAGAGACTGAGGAAAGGAACAGGGACTAAGGAGGGGTGCAAGGACTGAGGAGGGAGACAGGGCTTGAGGAGGGGGGCAGGGACTGAGGAGGGAGACAGGGACTGAGGAGGGAGAAAGGGACTGAGGAGGGAGACAGGGACTGAGCAAGGGGACAGGGCTTGAGGAGGGGGGCAGGGACTGAGGAGGGAGACAGGGACTGAGTAAGGGGACAGGGACTGTGGAGGGAGACAGGCACTGAGTAAGGGACAGGACTTGAGGAGGGGGGCAGAGACTGAGGAAAGAGACAGGGACTGAGGAGGGAGACAGGGACTGAGTAACGGGACAGGGCCTTAAATAAGGGGACAGGGCCTTAAATAAGGGGACAGGGACTGAGGATGGGGGCAGGAACTGAGGAGGGGGGACAGGGCCTTAAATAGGGGGACAGGGACTGAGGAGGGGGACAGGGACAGGCCTGAGGAAGGGGGACAGGGCCTTAGGAAAGGGACAGGCCTGAGGAAAGGGACAGGCCTGAGGAAAGGGACAGGCCTGAGGAAAGGGACAGGCCTGAGGAGGGGGGCAGGCCTGAGGAGGGGGACAGGCCTGAGGAGGGGGACAGGGACTGAGGAGGGGGACAGGGACTGAGGAGGGGGACAGGGACTGAGTAAGGGGATAGGGCTTGAGGAGGGGGACAGGGCTTGAGGAGGGGGACAGGGCTTGAGGAGGGGGACAGGGACTGGGGAAAGGGACTAAGGAGGGGGGCAGGAACTGAGGAGGGGGGCAGGGCCTTGAGGAGGGGGACAGGGACAGGCCTGAGGAAGGGGAACAGGGCCTTAAATAGGGGGACAGGGACTCAGGAAAGGGACAGGCCTGAGGAGGGGGACAGGGGCTGAGGAGGGGGACAGGGACTGAGGAGGGGGACAGGGCTTGAGGAGGGGGGCAGGGACTGGGGAAAGGGACTAAGGAGGGGGGCAGGAACTGAGGAGGGGGGACAGGGCCTTAAATAGGGGGACAGGGACTGAGAAGGGGGACAGGGCCTTAAATAGGGGGACAGGGACTCAGGAAAGGGACAGGCCTGAGGAGGGGGACAGGGACTGAGGAGGGGGACAGGGCCTTAAATAGGGGGACAGGGACTCAGGAAAGGGACAGGCCTGAGGATGGGGGCAAGGACTGAGGAGGGGGACAGGTACTGAGTAAGGGGATAGGGCTTGAGGAGGGGGACAGGGACTGGGGAAAGGAACTAAGGAGGGGTGCAGGAACTGAGGAGGGGGGACAGGGCCTTAAATAGGGGGACAGGGACTGAGGAAAGGGACAGGCCTGAGGAGGGGGGCAGGGACTGAGGAGGGGGATAGGGCTTGAGGAGGGGGACAAGGACTGGGGAAAGGGACTAAGGAGGGGGGCAGGAACTGAGGAGGGGGGACAGGTCCTTAAATAGGGGGACAGGGACTGAGGAAAGGGATAAAAAAAAAAAACTAAAGTGCCTTCCTCCCTCCCTGAGGCTTACCTTGGGCCAGGAGGGGTGGGACAGGATCTGGAACCTGCAGCCTGCAGTCAGTGGAGTCGTCCGGCCTCTCCTGATGATGTCAGGAGGAGGGGGCGTGACTTCCTCTGCTCCCCAGCGGTCCTGTGAGAAGAGCAGAGAAAGTCACGCCCCCTCCTACTGACATCATCAGGAGAGGCCGGACGACTCCACTGACTGCAGGGGGAGAGGTGAGTTTAAAAATCCGAGTCCCCAGTCAGAGACAGGGGATTCGGATTTGTGCTCCCCCTGCTCAGGCAGCCGCTTGTGCCAGCCCTGGGTCCTGCAGGACTAGTAATGGGAACGGCGTTCCTGCTGTGGAAAAAGTGCAGGAACGTTGTTCCCACGCGTTCCTGCAGGACTCGAGCCCTGATTATTATTATTTATATAAGTTGTAGGAAAGATTTGGGGAATTAAAATAAATGCAATCATTAAATTAGGCTGTCATCAGCTGGGACCTACATCAATCACATAGTACTATCACAACGAAAAATACTAATTGTTAAAATATAAACAATATAATTAATATGATTCAATAAAATATATCATTATGCTCTATTATGTCTAAATCCATTAAATGTGGGTTATACGTTTAAAGTAAATTTTAATCATTCAACGATATTGGGGTGTAGTCGCTATGATGAAAATTGTGTAGAATGCAAAAGAAAGCTGCTTCTTATGCCAAATCAGATAAATAGCTGATAAAGTTAAAATATGTTTTAATTTGCCAACTGTATGCTAAAATTTACTCAGTTCCCCAATTTTTCCAATGTAGTGTGTAGCTCTCTTATCTTTTTTTTTTTTTTAATTCTTTATTTTTGTGTGCAAGTAATAACAATGCATCTTACACTGCCACGACAGCATATGCAAGCATAGTTCTGACATAGTTGTACATTTGTATGACAGTTTGGTTTCTGCACATTTTTAAATTATAAAGATAAACAGGCTATTATAACACGTTTGCTGCACTGTCTTGACCATTTCTAGCATTCAGCGTTTCACAAAGAAAAGAGGTAATAGTTGTGACCTGCATAAAGTAATGATTGTGCAAAAAAAAAAAAGTGCGCTGTGCCTTTAAGTGCTAATTTAACAATTTTAGAATCAGTCTGTGCATAAATTTAATAGAAGGATAATGAATAAAGTGCAAAATGCAATAGGTTATATACTTAAAGTGCAAAATGTATTAATTCCAACGTTAATATAAAGTGATTTAGTGCTTTGGTGAAATATAACCAAATGAACAACTTACTCCTCACAATATTGAAACAGCTGCAGATGCAGGAGTAATTTTTAAAACGCTCCACATATAAATAAAGGGAATAAAAAAACAATATAGTGTAAATCCATATAATGAATATAAATTGGAATAACAAATAAATTGGCAACTCACAATGATAGAGCAGAAGAAAGTCTGCTCTAGCTTATGATGCTTTGAAATCCTTTCTGTAGGATTCTGTAGAGGTCGGATGGTGTGCTTTAAAACAAGCAGGACGGCACCAGAATCAAAGAAATCCTTTTATTGATTCAAAACAATGTAAAATATATCACCCCTCTCCCTGGAAAGCTTCGATAGGTCTCCATACGCTTAGGACTCGCGGCATGCACTTGCGGTCTCTCAGGTTAGGATGCTTCCGGGAATGGGAGGTGCTTGTAGCACGTACTGACGTCGAGCGTCCGAAAAAACGTGATGACGCGTTTCGCCTTGGCGGCTTCCTCAGATCACGTTCAGGTGGTTGCCGTCACTCTCATAATATACCCATCACTGTGGGCGTGGTTTCTTTTTGAATGCACATAATTAGTCCCAATGGTAAGAACAAGTCCGTGAGCTCAAGGGCATATCGCCTAAATGTCTCTATTTGCAAAAGTCTCTTAATGCAAAAAACGTCCACTATATGAACTATAATCTGATAATATTATTGAATCAAAAAGACAATAATGGGTTCAAATATGCATATACAGATAAAAATATCCTACTTTAAGAGGGATAAAAAGAGAAAGAGATATAGATGTTACTTAATAGAGGATTATCAAACAAACAAACCATGATAATATAGACCAAAAAAAATTAAAAATAAAAAATAAAATATAAAAATCTATTAAAAAACAGAAGAGGCATTAAAATAGTACCAGACAGAAAAGGCTCATCATAAGAAATTATATAAATCAAATTCTATGTTAAGTCCATTGGGCTCTAAGGTGCCTAATTTATGCACCCATTTCATTTCTTCCTTCCCAATGTCTGTGATATAATCGCCACCTCTCCAAGATTTTTTAACTATCTGAATCCCTAGAAATGTTAAGCCACTTGGATCTTGTTTGTGGTATCTTTTAAAATGAGCTGAAACGCTGTGTTGTTCAAAACCCCTTTTTATATTGTATATATGTTCATACACTCTTTTGTGTAAAGGGCGAATAGTCCGGCCCACATATTGCAATCCGCACGGACAAATTAAAAGATATATAAGATTTTTACTAAAACAAGTTATAAAATCATTTATTAGGAAATCCTCTTCTTTTTGCTTTGTTTTAAATTTACTAATGCCTTTAATAGTTCTATTTTTACTACATTTACATCCCGCACATTTTCCACATGAATAAAAACCATTTTTATTGTTTTTTAAAAAAGTAGTAGTTACTTCAACTTTAGGATGGTTAAAAGTTAACATACGTTTAAAACTTGGTGCTCCTCTAAAAGTAATAAAAGGTTTGTCAGGGATCACTTTCAATAGCTCTTTATCTTTTTTAAGAAGGTGCCAGTGTCTGTTTATAATGGATTTCACTTTTTTATTATCATTATTAAAATCTAGGACCAGAGGCATTAATGTTGAATTATCTGATCTTTTATTTGTATTACATTTGGAAATCAATTCATGCTGATTTAATGTATTGGTCTCTTCAAATGCTTTTTTGAGTAATGTGTCAGGGTATTTCTTTTGTGCAAATTTGTCTAAAACTATCTTAGCTTGTTCGTTAAAAATATTATCATCAGTGCAATTTCTGCGGATCCTTTGTAATTGTCCTTTTGGTATATTGTCTAACCAAGGCGTATAGTGTCCGCTGTTATATAAAACATAGCTATTAGCGTCCACTTTTTTAAAGAAATTTTTTGTTTTGAGGGTATCCCCTTCTGTATATATCTCCAGATCTAAAAAATTAATACTCTTAGTACTAAATTGGCTATTTAGTTCAATACCCCAATTGTTGTTGTTAATACTAATTAAAAAAATTTCCAGATCACTTAAAGTTCCCTTCCATATAAAAAAAGGTCATCTATATACCTATGATATGTGACCAGGTTCGCTCCCCATGCCGTACTATTAAAAATGACATCGTTTTCCCAACCAAACATAAATAAGTTTGCATAACTGGGGGCGAACCTGGTCCCCATTGCTGTACCCTGACGTTGCAAATAGAATCTAGAGTTAAAAGTAAAATAGTTATTGTCTAAAATCCATCTTATACTTTCTATTAAAAAGGTAATGTGCGCTTCTGAAAATTTTCCTGACTTTTTTAAACATTCCTGAATGGTATTACATCCTAAATCGTGTGGGATTGATGTGTATAGTGCTGAGACATCTGAAGTCACCAGAAAGTAACCCTCTTTCCAGCTTACATTCTTAATAATTTTAATAACGTCTGTGGTATCCTTTAAGTATGAAGGCATTTCTTTAACCAAGTCCTGTAGCCAAATGTCCACATATTTGGAGAGATTGGCTGATATTGAGCCAATGCCGGAGACAATTGGCCTACCGGGGGGTTGTATCGTACTCTTGTGCACTTTCGGTAGCGTATAAAAAACAGGTGTCCTAGGGAATTCCATTTTTAAGAAATTATATTCTTTATCATTTAGCACACCCGTCTCTTTACCTCTCTCCAGCAGTTCCAAAAGAGAGGATTTTATATCTTGAATGGGGTCTTGTTTTAATTCAATATATATATATATATAAAGTAATGATTAGCACTCTATTTAAACATTGCTGTAGCAGTGACATTTAGATTAACGTATTAGAGACACTGGAGCATGAGTCTGGCGTTTAAACTTGAGATGCAGTGACATGCTGCTATCACATGAAAAAGGATACCAAGTTATACCAAAGAGTTAACATTAGTCTGGGTCTGTACCCCTAGATCATATAAACAAAAACATGCCAGGGCTGATTGGTTAACTTAAGTAGTACATATCATGTTATCTGTAAAGTTACTCAGCTTAAACATCTAAAGCAGATCATGTTAGTGACATCAATACTGAGGACAAGTTTCGCTTGTCTGAAATGTCCACCCCATGCTAGCCCAATATCAGCCGGTTGATGGTCCGTGGTGGCTTGTCGGGCGGCCCGTCCGTATGCTGTGCAGCCTGCCAAGATGGGACAGAGGGCATGATGACTCCGGTAGCAGGCATACTTCCATTCGATATTTGTTTATTAAGGCAATATTCCCTCCGTGGGGGAGTGCTGTCCCCTTGTTTTCCGTCTCAGACGAGGGGAGAGTCCCTGTATGGTGACTTTAGGGTGTTTGGCTGTTCGTTTCTGCCCACCCATAGGAGGTGAAGCGGCATGGCAGGGTAAACCAGGGCCTGGTAGCGCTGTCCCGTTTTGTGGGTCATTACCCTCAGGTACTTCTCCTATGTGCGGGCGTTTGGCGTTAAATCCCTGGAGCCGTGTCATGCAGAGTGCGGTATCATGAGGGGAAGGTATGTCCTGTTGCTTTCGCGCCCGGGTTATTTGCCATGCGGTCTCCGCCATCTTGGGAGCTGGTGCTCGTTGGTGTTGTGGCGCTCCGAGGGATCACAGGGTGGAGGGCCGGGATCACCCCCGCCGGCCCAGGGGGGGGGACAGGGCCGGACCCCCTAGCTTCCCGGTTCAGCCGCTCCGCTGGTGGGCAGGATAGCTGGGCAGCGGCCGTCCACCCCACTCACCGCCCGAGCGGTCCCCATCTTCCTTGACGTGGATCGCCCCACCGAGGGACTAGAACCTCGCGGCAAGCCTCTCCTCGGGACCAGGACTGCTGCTTGCACCGGTGTTGAGCTTTTAGTCGTCGGGTGGTAGTTTTGTAGGCTTATTAAGAGCTTAAAGTTTGTAAATTTTCAGGAGCTCTTCTCCTGTGCGTCCGTTCAGCACGGCGGCCGGCCCCGCCCCCCCGCTCTCTTATCTTTTTAAGGTCGAAGGCAATTGTCCAAGTTCTGAAACAAAAAAAAAAAACAAAAAAAAAAAACCCTGAAATTAGCTATATGTCCACCATAATTTACCTCTTTCATATTAAGTGCACCGAACATTTATCATATATAATTTTATTCAAATGAAATAAGGTTTTCAATTCCCATAAAATATTTATATATGAAAAATAATTTAATACCAATGAAATCTAAAAAAGTGTAAGAAATTAAGAAATGTTGTTTTCCAAGTTTTACATAGTATTTTAATTGTGAGTGTCATAATACTGTGAGCTTTTACTGCAATAAAATACATAGATTTGTATACTGTGATGACACACAAGTACAACAATGCTACCCATGTACAGATTTCACTGTGTTTTGGAAAGTTCCAGGGTCAGCTTTCCCATTTCAGTTTTTACACGTTGAAATTTGCCAGATTGGTTATGTTGCCTTTGAGACCATATTGCAGCCCAGGAATGATAATTACCCCCATCACAGCGTACAATCGTGTGATACAGAAACACCTTATAAATAGTGGTAAAAACACTCAGTGGGTATAGTAAATAAATAAATAAAACTAGGAATTACCCTTATTAACTGATTGAATGTAGATAAAGGACGTCTTCAAGTCCTTAATGCAAAAAAAGACAAATACCATAAAACAGGTTCTCTACAATACAAAATGATAACAGAAAGACACAGGGCAATATTGCAAATATTATCAAAAATGGAATTTGGAGAAAAGAAATTCACTCACAAACCCAAGTTGATAGTAGGCATATCAATATCACCAAATAAGTCTTGGTAACCATATCAGGACATAAAGGACATCAGGTCATGTGGGAGGAAAGAAAATAATAATAGTGCAGAGTTTCTCACGTAAAAACACTTTTTAATACAAGACACACTTACAAGATACAAGTGGTAAAAGGCATATCACAATTCATCTGCGGATACAATGAATTCCAGAATTGAATCCAAATATTTCATAGAATTTGTCTCTAGATTGAGGTAGTGAAATCCAAACTAACAATAAATGAAAAATAAAAATAAAAATAAAATTAGAAAATAAAGGAAACTCAAAACACCAAAAAATAACCCTACGTGTTTTCTTCAGTACTGCGTGAACTTCCTTAGGGGCACAGAGGTAAGTGGTCCTTTCCTCGTAATGGCATGCTCCCAAGAAGCTGGGTGTCCACTTTTTAAATCGCTGGAGATGTTAACGCAGGCTGCCATAGGCCAACCCGCATGTACTTCCGGGTTCGCGATTCAAATCCATCCGGGTTGTGGCTCATACCTCTTTCTCAAATTGCATCCGAAAGTGTGGACGTCCATGCTTCTTATTACGATTGTTCCAAACATAGGGATGTGTTCCATCGCTCGTAATGAGCGTGATTAGTTTTTTACTCATTAATGAATGTTTTATTGATATAATAAAGTTATTGTAGTTGTTAGCATGTTTTATATATATATATATATGTATGCGTAATGAACTGTTAGTATGGACGATATAAATTTGCCCCTTCATTATTACAACTAAATGAACTCACTCACAATCTAAAAACTGCGGCCGCAATTTCATCGGAGGAGGCGACAATAAGAACAATTACGTGATGACAGCATCGCACTACTGATGTCTCTTCTTTTAGAAATAGGAAAATCTTTGTTCATTAAGATTGAACTTCGCGAAGAGTATAGTAAATTTAGGTATATAATTTAACCCTTGCCATACTCCAGGACTACGGCCACTGCTCCCATAAGCATTTTTATTGGTTGCTAAGCTACAACTTGAAACAAAAGCCACATACAGACAGACAGATACATACAGACACATACATACACACACGACACATACATACAAAGACACATTCATACAAACAGACAAGCACACATACATACAGACAAGACACACACATACACACAGACACATAGGGGCATAAATTCTCGAGATGAAAATATAATTTTGCCTCTTTATAAATCACTGGTAAGACCACACCTTGAATATGCTGTGCAATTTTGGGCACCTGTTCTAAAGAAGGATATCATGGCACTAGAAAAAGTGCAGAGACGAGCTACAAAATTGATAAAAGGAATGGAGCATTTTAGTTATGAAGAAAGGTTAAAAAATGTAAATCTCTTCAGTTTGGAAAAACGGTGCCTTAGAGGGGATATGATAACATTATATAAATATATTCGGGGCCAGTACAAACCATTATCTGGAAATCTATTCATAAACAGGGCTATACATAGGACACGAGGTCACACATTTAGGCTTGAAGAAAGGAGATTTCATCTAAGGCAAAGAAAAGGTTTTCTTACAGTAAGAGCAATAAGGATATGGAATTCATTGTCGGAAGAGGTGGTTTTGTCAGAGTCTATACAGATGTTTAAGTTGCAATTGGATAAATACTTGCAAAAACATAACATACAGGGATACAATTTCTAATTAGTGGGGTAATAGCTGCTTGATCCAAGGAGACATCTGACTGCTATTTTGGGGTCAAGAAGGATTTTTTTCCTAGTTTGTTGCAAAATTGGAAGCGCTTCAGACTGTTTTTTTGCCTTCTTTTGGATCAACAGCAAAAGCATATGTGAGGAAGGCTGAACTTGATGGACGCAAGTCTCTTTTCAGCTATGTAACTATGTAACATACACACATACAGACAGAGACACACACACACACACACATAAGACACACATATATACAAAGACACATACATACATAAAAACAGGCACACACACATACATTCAGACAGACACACACACAACAAACATCCATACAAAGACACATACAAACAGACATGAACACATACATACAGAGAAGACACACATGCATACATACATACATACAGACAGACAGGCACACATACATACATACATACATACAGACACACACATACACACAGACACATACACACAGACTCATACACACATACAGACAGACACACACACACACACATGCAGACACATACATACAGACATACACACACACACAAGACACACATACATACAAAGACACATTATACATACATAAAAACAGACAGGCACACATACATACATATAGACAGATAAACACAGACACATACAGACAGACACACACACATACATACATACATACAGACACACACATACAGACACACACAAGACACACATACATACAAAGACACATACAGACATACAGACACACACAAACAAGACATACATGCAAAGACACATACATACAAAGACACATACATACAAAGACACATACAGACAGATAGACACAGACACATACATTTAAACAAACACACACACACACACATAATATTTAAGTCACCCTCCTGTTTCCTACCTTTTAGGTGCAGGAGGGTGACTTTCCCTGGGGCCCGGTGGTTGCTCAGTGATGATCCCATTACAGAGGGCCCGGTCATGCTGTTAAAGCACCCAGCGCTGACTGGGCCCCCTGACAATTCATCTCCATCGGGTGACTCTGACAGCATGGGCCACCCGATGGGCCCCTTGGACGGCGGCCCCGTCGGTTTAGGCCACAAATGATGATGGAGGGGACCCAGTCGCAGGGGTCTGCAGGGCGGTCGGGCCCCCTAGAGTGACGGCCCGTTCGCAGCTGCGACCCCTGCGCCCGCGGTATGTAAGCCAGTGGTTGGCCGGTATATATCCACATGTCTGTACACTTGTATTTCATTGTCTGGCCTGATGAAAGCTCCGTGTGGGAGCTGAAACGTCAAAATCATTTTATATGGATTAAATAAAAGTTACATTTTATTTTAACTTTCCATGAAGTCCCTAAAGTGCGGTTCTTATTGCTGTATCTACATGATTTGCCAGACCAGCACCGGGCATTACTGAAGGTGACCAGGAGTGCAAGCTATTGCTGTTTGGCAGGATTGACTGCAGGGGACTTCCTGGGTTGTCAGGCAGCCCCCCCAATTGGATCCAGCAAGGAGGGAGAGTATTAAAGCCGCAGGGAGGGCCAGATCATTAGGCCATGCAATGCTGCCCTAAAGACGTTAAAGCCCTCTTTATGTAGGAGGTATAGCATGCCCTAACATCGGGAAAGGGTTAAGATATATTTATTTATGACGTGAAAATAAAATCAAACCCTCATTTTATTTTGCTAACTGCTCTGAATTTTGTAAATGTCTAACACGTTTTTTTGACACCTAGAACCTTTTTATATACTACACATGTGAAGCTTTTTTTTGTTTGTTAATCTGCAAGCAATTTTGTCTTAATTTTGAATGACAGTAGACATTTTAATTGACCAGAGAAGCAGAGAGTACATTTACAGGAACAGATACCTTCACAGTCCAAGAACAACATCATTTAAAACCTTCGGGAGCAGAACATCAAAAGGCCCTTGCAAAGTTAAAAACAAGAGACAGTTAATTCTTTATGGAGAGCTGAGCAAAAATTCCTACTTGAGCCACAAAGGGAATCATTATATTTCATTAAAGGTTTTTGGCAAATGTATATATAGGAAGGCAAACTGCTCTATATGGAGAAATAAAATGTGTATGTCACATCTACTGAGTAATATGTGTATGACTATGTAACATAAATACAATATTTATATCCGTGCACAGTTTTTATCTTCTTCAGACACCCCAAAAGGACTCAATGTACACACATTTATATAATTTTCCAAAACTCAAAACTCAATTTATGAAATATGCTGATATTATACATTGTGGTGAAATTAAATAGTGATAAAATATCTCACTAATTCATATAATTCTTATAGAGCCTGCTTTACATCGTTTACATATAATAAGACATTGTTATAAAAGAAAAGAAAAATTCCCCATGTACAATAACACAGGAAAATCTATTTTTTGCATATTATTCCCAGAGGGTAATGCAGGATATGCAAATCAACGTGAACAGAATTTTAACTTTTCACATTTCCAGAACATTATTTCTATGAGTTCCGTTAGCAACAGCCTGCAAAATGGAATATGTAACAATCCCTTAGTTATGTTACATCTGTGTATGTGAGCAAAGGGTGATATGCAAAAGGTGCTTTGTATTTGTTCATGAGAAAGTCAGTTTAAACTGACCTGGGAATCAGATGTTCACTGAGTTTCCATCAGGAGGTGGTCAGCTAATAAAACTATTTATGAATCTAAGACTTGAGAGAGTGATTTAAAACACGTGTTTGATTTCAGATAATGTAAATAAAAATAAATAAAAAAAAAACAGCCTTTAAACTTACGTTTTGTTTCAATAAGTGAAACACATATACACATGAGACTTTAATCGCTTTATTTAAAGACACCGGCAAACTGGATCTCCTGGCTAATCATGGCATCATTTAACTATTGTGGTTAGTTCCTCCCTCCAGTCAATAGGACAGGAACATCAATTAAAACAATTGAGAAATTAGGTATAATATAATCCCCGAAAAGCCCCTGCTCCACAAACGTTTTCCTGTCCTCTCAGCTTTAGGACAGATTGTTAAGTTCTTTTTTAATTTTTTAATGCTCACATGACCATTCCTTAGTGGTCTTCTGCCCTGAGAAATCAGCTTCCCTCTATCCATGCCATGTGACACAGGTTGCCAGCACATACACAGTGTGTGTGGATTGGAAGAAGCCCTAAGTTTATCATTTTCCAATATGGCGGTTGGGCGCAGGTGTGAGAATTTAAAGGCACTCAGTGAGAACACTTAAAACTGCACTTTTAAAAGTTAGTTTCTTTGGCGTCTCTGTTTCATCTGCCTGACGTTTTGCTATCTGGGTGCTTGGTTTCAGCTCTGCATGTAGGATTTTTTTTATCCTAAGGAATTTCTTTATCTTTTTTTCCCCCATATTTATATATTTTTTTTTTTTATCCCATTTAATAATGGAGCCATCTCTCACCTCTGCTACAATAGGCCATAGCATTTATCTTTTCCTAAATTCATATATAAGAGTGCTTTTGAGGTGTACGATCTGTTAAGATGTCAGTATTTTACAGTCCTCAAGACCGGTCTGGCTCTAGATCTCCATCCAGAAGGAAGGAAAAGCCGGATGCTTGTCCAGGATGTGGATTTGTGGGCTTTGTAGAAGATGTTTGGCTTTGGCTGCAGGGGATACAAATCCACTTCTTCTCAGGATATCGCATCATGGATTAAGCAGGCTGTGGTGGATTGAATAGCTGAGTCCTTCAGAGGTATGAGACTTAGATACAAGGCCTTCCATTTGCATTTTGACTATTCCCTTTGATAACCTTCGAAAAGAATCTTGATCCTTGGATTTAGAACTCATCTCTTCCATTGAGGAAGATGTTTCCACTAATACATATTTTTTAGATTAGCAAGCTATTTAGCATCTAATTGCTTTGGTAAAAAGAACCTTAGAGATTCCAGAAGATTATCCAGAAGCTTCAGCTTCAGACAAGCACTTCAGATATCTAAGCAGTAGGAAGTCTGTAAGTATGGATACATTTTCATTATTTAGAATATATATGATAACCATGGGCTGTTATCCATGGGGCATAGATAAATTATAGTAAATGAACATTAAGAATCAGATGTAAAGGGATCTTCAACTCTTCCTTAAAAGTAACACCCCAGAGTAAGTTTACTATAAATGTTTAACCCCTCATCAATAATATATTTGTTTAAAAAATGAACATAATAAACTAAAGATTTACTTGAATCATGGAGTTCATAGCTTCTCTGCAGTGTGGGTAGAGTAAGGGATTGACATCTATCTATCTATCTATCTATCTAATTTATCTATCTGTCTATAGCTATCTTTATTTTTTGTATTCACGGATCCTGTCTAGTAATGTCCAGCTACTGTTTCAATCATCATTAATTCCATTTATGTGAAACATGTCATTCCATTCTGACTGCTTTTTAGATTATGTAAGATTCAGTGAGATATATCATTTGAATTATAAGATCCTTGTTCGACAATAAATGTCATCGAAGATTCTACTATAAATGTTTATTATTGCTTCTCTTGTCAGAAGAAGGACCTAAAGGACATATCAGAAAATCAATGAAAATCGCGTGACGCTTGGTGTCACAGTTCTAATTTTCGAGTTCAACCAGCAATGCATATCAAACATGGTTACTGCACATGTTTGTTTTTTGAGATTGCCATAATGTTCACCCAGCACCTAATGTATGCCCATTTTGATGTAATAAAAACATCATTTTATTTCTACATTAAATAGTACCAGAGTCATTATGCAATCATTAAGATGATACTTTTTTATCATGAATAAAAAATGTAAAGCAATTATACTTATTGCATGTTTAATAGATATACACTGTCTCTGTAAGAGCAGATCTAATGCCAATCTTGTATGCATTGCTTTTATGGCGGTGTGCTTGGTTTTATAAACCACTCAGCAATGGGAATCCATAGAAAAATCATATCTACAAATTAGAATGGCTCTCTTTCTACTGTTGCTTTACAAATGCATGTAAAGTGTATTTCTGAATTGTCTAATTCCTGAAATAGGATCCAAGTAACATTTACGGTTATTTTTCTTAATCTGAAATTGTCTGGATTTGAAAAGGGGAAGTCCAAATTTGATGCCAAACTGTCTGAATTGGACACATTCTCTCAACTATTGTTCCTTTTTTTGTTGTCATTCTTTATTTTGACGTGCAATGATGATACAACAAGCTGATAATGCCACGGCAGCGATTACAAGCTATTCAGTTACATAAGTAATAGAACAGTGTCACGTCATTCAGAGTAACTGCACATTTTAGTATAAAGTTAATCAAGATTATAAAGAAAATTATAAACATCAGCATTAGAACAAGAGAAGCCAAAACATGCTGGGTAAGCCTAGAGTCGTCAAGATCTTGTGGTCGGCATGAAATTGTATGTTTGCAGTGGCATAGTTAGATTAATTAGAGTGAGAGGCTTCACTGTACATAAGTCATAATATGAGGCAAGTAAAATAAAATAAAATTAGACATGCATTGTCAGTTAGCTAGAACCAAACAGATGTACCCGTCTAATCTATGGTTACTAGATAGGTGACAGACAGGTGTGACTGGCGATGTAATCTCATTTATAGATGAGTACGATTGATAGTGCAACAGAGAGAGGGAGTGGGTGGACCACTGAGGCGAGGTAAACTGTTTGGCATGAGCATCTACAGGCTATAAACTGCATCAGAGAGCTCAACTAGGTATATGTCTTATTGGTAGAGTGGTATCAGAGAGGCATCTAAAATAAAACAAGCAGGCAACAGGCCTAAGTAAAATAAAAATATTAGCATATCGCATGAGATGTCACTAAGACATCTTTCAGGAGAGGCCAGGCTGTCAGACAACTCTGGTATATGGTAGTCATCCCTCAGGCTGTTTGGCAGCCCACGCCATGGCTGGTAGGGCACTTCTGTTCTCCCCTCACCCGTCAGACTTCCGGGTCTGTGGGGACCGGGTGCTATCTCATGCCGTCTGGATGTGGGTCCGCGAGATCTCGGTCCTCCATGTCTTCAGCCCAAGGCCTTTATGGGAGCCCATACCTGTTGTCCATTGATCCCTTCATCAGGATCGTGGGCCCATGGGTTTTCTGGGATTCGGTCGGCCCTCTGGGTATATGAAAGGCGATGGAGGGTTACCTCCAGTTCAGCCCCCGGTTCGGAAGAAGAGCTGGTGTAGCGGGTCTTAGTACTCTTTATCCGCTCTGCAGGGATTGTAGGTAAGTGTCTACTGTGTTCCATAGTAGCACCCATCTTGGGTGAACGACATTTTTCAGGGGAGTTATTGTGGGGCTGTAGTACCGTGGGGGGTTGTTGCACCTAAACTCGGTCGTGGAGCCGGCTCCAGAATTTCAGGCATATGTCATCAAATCTACAATTGAACATGGTGAGCCACTTCTGTGCCGTTGGGATTAATTGTGGTTGCGATATCACTGGGATGGCGGCCAGGGTCCCAAAGTGGCCTGCACCTCGATGCTGGAGGGTGAGTTCACCCCAGTGGGGACCGGGATATACCCCCCCAGTCCTGAGCGGGAGGTAACGAGGCAGGCAGCAGGATTCACTTGGGGAAGAGTCACCCGCCCGGCAGCAGAATTAGACCGCAGTGTGGTCTCTGTGGGAGAACCAAGCAGGTAAGTCTTTCAAAAGTCACAGGAACTTCCCCGAGGGCATCAGATAGTAGTATGCAGCTGTGTAGGGCAGTAATAGCGGGCCGGCTGTCTGCACTTCAGGCAAAATGTATGAGTCCAGTGAGGAGCTTAAGCAATGTGCAGCCAGCTGCCATGCCGCCCAGGCACTGCCCTCAACTATTTTTTTTTATTATTTTGTTCTAAATTTTTATTTCACTGGTCAACAATTCCTATTAATTTCCAGTTCAGTGAATAGCTCTGAAAGTGTTCGAGGGGTTTATTAGTAATTCCATCGTGGCATCCATATTGTTAACTGGTGTCTTGTTTTAAGATTATTTCCTTCAAGGAACATGTATATGCCTTTGCAGTTATTTGATTCCAACACATTGCTTGATGGTACTACATATGCAACATTTTTTTTAAATAGTTTATTTTTTTCTTTAAAATATTATATGAATAACAATAAACTTTAAACACTGCAAAGGAACTATATCAATATTTTATTTTATTGCAACTTACTTTATATTAAATTAAATTTGTTTCTTATTTTATAACAGTTATACTATATGCTGAATATTTAAACTAGTTTGTCAAGGAGTCTGTTGGCTGATTTGCAGCATGATGCACTCATGTTTGTGATCTGAATAAATTACATTTGCTGCACACTTAAATATAAGTATCCCCTCTTTCTGTGTTAGTACTTTCTATAACTCTCCCTCCTAGATTTATGTTTTTTTACTTACTGCTAAGATTTATGTTATTTTTGTTAGATTATCGTAAATTCGGGAGACATTAGTTTGGCCGGTGTAGCATGATTTGACTTATTGCTAAAATACAGTTTTACCCTCCTATAAACACTCTCCCCAATAAGACCTGAGACTATTAATCATACCATTGTTTTGAGAAGCCTTCGTCCAAGCCAATCTGACTAAATGTCATGCAGCTAAAAGACCCATCTATACTTAATCATATATTCTTAAATATATGTTCTCACCACCACAAAAATTAATGGACAAAACTTTAGAAAATAATTCTGTACCCTTTTCTAATGTGTGCTTTTACATAAACACAGTTTACCTTATACACATATACAATGTAAATATGTCCTGCCTCTTAATGGCATACTGGGGTGGGTTTACACTCATCAGCCATAACACTAAAACCACTGACAGGTGAAGTGAATAACACTGATTATATCATGAAAATGGCACCTGCCAAGGTTGTCAAAGGATAGCAAGTTAACAGTCAGTTCTTGAGTTCCATGTGTCGGAAGCAGGAAAACGTGCAAGCAAAAAGATCTGAGTGACATTGACAAGGGACAATTAGTGATGGCTAGAAAACTGGGTGAGATTATCTCCAAAATGGCAAGTCTTGTGGGTTGTTCCCATTATGCAGTGGTTAGTACCTACTAAAAGTAGTGCAAGGAAGAACGACAAGTGAACTGACGTTAGAGTCAAGGGTGCGCGAGGTTCATGGGGAGGGAAGTCTAGCCGGTCTGATCCAATAACACAGAGGAGCTATTGTAGCTCAGATTGCTGTAAACGTAATGCTGGCCATGATAGAAATGTATCAAAACACACAGTGCATTGTGGTTTGCTGCGTATGGGACTGCCTAGAGGAACAGAGTCCCCATGATGACCCATGCCCACTGTGAAACGTGCCTTCAATGGGGAAGTGAGCACCAGAACTGGATCATAAAACAATGGAAGAAAGTTGCCTGGTCTAATGAATCATGTTATCTTTCAGATGTGGTGGATGACTGGGTGCATGTTTGTCATTTGCCTGGGGAAGAGATGGCAGCAGGATGCACTATGGGTAGAAGACAGACCAATGGAGGCAGTGTTATGCTTTGGGAAATGTCTCGGCAATCATGTGGATATTACTTTGACACATACCACCTACCTAGAGATTGTTGCAGACCATGTACACCCCTTCATGACAATGGTGTTCCCTGATGGCAGTGGCCTCTTTCAGTAGGATGGTGTATCCTGCCACACTGAAAAAAATGTTTAAGAATGGTATGAGGAACGTGACAACGAGTTCAAGGTGGTACCTTGTTCTCCAAATTCCCCAGATCTTAATCCGATTGAGTATCTGTGAAATGTGCTGTAACAAAATACACGATTCCTAGAGTCCCCACCTTGCAACTTAAAGGATCTGCTGCTAATATTTTGGTGCCAGATACCACAAGACACATTCAGAGGTCTCGTGGAGTCCATGCCTCAATACATCAGAGCTGTTTTGGCAGCACAATGGGACTTACATGATATTTTTCTGGTGTTTTTAATGTTGTGACTGATCAGTGTATATCAGCAGAGATACTTTTATCACTAGTAATTGAATAGCAATATTGAATGGAAGAATGATATTAATTTAGCAAACTTGGGGCCAGTCTACTTGCTTCTCTCTATAATGGAGCCATTAGCCGATAAAAGTATGAAACGTTCTAAAAATCCTTAAAAACTCATTACTATAGAGAAGCCTGCCAGCTCTCTCCTTAATTCCTCATCCCTTATTTCCTTCCTCTGCCAACTCCCATCTACTGTGTTCCTTGCTTCCAAACACCTCCCCACCATCTCTCAGGTACATAGATCTCCCCACCATCTCCCCGCCATCTCTCAGATACATCTCTCAGATCACTTAATTCCCACTTCATTCCCTTTTAAAACAGGGGTGGGGAACCTTTGGCCCTCCAGATGTTTTGGACTAAATCTCCCATAATGCTATTACAGCCATAATGCTGGCAAAGCATCAAGGGAGATGTAGTCCAAAACATCTGGAGGGCAGAAGGTTCCCCACCCCTGTTTTAGAAGCTCTTCTGGTCAGGGTCCTCTTCATCTACTGCTCCAATATGCCAATCATGTTAGAATTTAGTGCCTGTTTTGTTTACCTATTGTACAGCACAGTGGAATATGTTCGCGTTGTATAAATAATTATATTTGTAAAGCAATTACGATTTTATTGTAATGATGTTGTTTGCCCTTTACTCATGTTCCCTTACAAGGAACCAGACAGTTATTTTTGAACTTGTTGGGTAGTGTTCACAGACCTGTCATACTAAACAACCCACAGATAACAGAGAAAGTACTGAACGCCTACAGAAAGAGCATGTGAACGTTTCGAACATGTTGGTTTGACAAAAACTTCTGAAGCTATTTCCAGGTAATCTCCTCATTCATCCATAAATGTTCATATTATAGGGTTCATGGATATTTAATTAAATAAAGAATACAAATTATATAGTAGTCGTTGTGATTAAATGGTGGTCTTATATAATGGTCATATATAGTCCAGTACAACTAGCAACCTTTCCAGTCTAAGGAAAGTATAGTCAATCACTTGATATAACAGAATCATTTATTCCTTATTTGCTTTAAATAAACACAGTATCTACCATTGGTAACAATGTTTTATGAACACACCTGACCTGTTTTAGTTGTTTGACAGATGTGCATTTGAGGCCATACCATAAAAAGTGGAATATAAATCAATTCATGTTGTGCATTCAATTCATAAAATTATTATTCAATGTGTACCTTCTGGAATGTTATAGCCTCTTTGAAGACCAATAGATATTTCATTGTATATGAAAACAGCTTTTGCTTACCTCTTCGTTGGCAGTTTAATATCTGCAGTTAGTTAGAAAGATGGTAATCTTTTCCGTACTTTGAAGACCAGCTCAGGTTTATTTTTGGAAATATTGAATTTTTTTTCACGTGTTTCATGATTTATCATATTCATTGGTGGGAAGAAATTGCAATGAACCTTTCAGAATACATGGAAGGTAAAAATAAACTTCAAAGTCCTGAAATTAATTTCCTTCAACGTAGCTAATAATCGTAAGCAACAATATTTATAAATGTGCTGATATATGTACCACCTTATTATAACATTACATGTTTTAATAACTATTAAAGAACCACTATAGTGTCAGGAAAACAAACTCGTTTTCCTGACACTATATAGTCCTTAGGTCCCCCCCACCCTCAGGGGCCCCCTCCCACTGGGCTGAAGAAGTTAAAACCCCTTCGGCCACTTACCTTTATCTAGCACCGGGCTCCCACGGCACTGCTGACCTCTCCTGCCCCTCCAACGTCAGTTCCTGAGTGGAGCTGAATGTGTATGTGCGGCCAGAGCCGCGCGCACATTCAAACCACCCACAGGAAGGCATTACTCAATGCTTTCCTATGGACATTTTTGTATTGAGCGTCGCAGAAGTGCCTCTAGCGGCTGTCAGGAAGACAGCCACTAGAGGCTGGATTAACCCTCAATGTAAACATAGAAGTTTTTCTGAAAACCTGGGGGACCTGGCACCCAGACCACTTCATTGAGCTGAAGTGGTCTGGGTGACTATAGTGGTCCTTTAATAATATGAAAAGATCTGCCTTTTGATGAAACTGAGCACAAAGTTGGATTGTGATCAGTGTTTGGGTTTAACTTTGTTTTGCATGCACCATTTCATTCTCCTGATATTGTATGACCACAAACTGAATAAAAACCAACATAGGGGAGCGATTACAGTTTGTTCATTCCTCTGTCGAACTTAAAATTCTTGTCGTCACTCGGTAAAGCCCTGAGCATTTCCAATGCATTTAAAAAAAATCAGGATTGATTTCAGAATTGCGTCAGTAAACTCTGGGAAAAGGTGGTATTACAAGGATATCTATGATCAATAGTAAAAGCTGTCTGAAGATATCTTTCTACATAGAAGTTGTAGTTATCAATGTGGGTCCCAAGTTACAAGAAATTAGATGATTTGTTAAGGACATTGTTTTTCCAGGCATGCCGTTTGAAGGGACTATACTTGGAGATTCGTTTTGGTCCAATTTGCAATTCATGTAAATTTGGACTGATCGGGGGATTTATATAATGTCTAAATATGTAAATATGTTTATTTTTGAAAAAGGGTTCAACTGAATTTAATTTTTTCGCAGTGCACAATTCTAAAAGGGACACCCCAGGTCATTAAAAATAAACTCAGTTCGGAAAGAACCGATTTCACAGTAAACTCCTGCACTGATAATCTACTAGTAACACCCAATAAAGCTAGGAACAATGAAATCTGAGCCAGTAGCCTCCCCCCTCCATTTCTTTCAATTGAGGACCTTGCACTTGTTTGAGCAGGGCCTTCTTCACCTCTAAATATCCTCATTCTGTCATTGTAAAAGTGCTGCAGAATATGTTAGCACTAGATAAATGCTAATAATATAAATATATGGCTAGACTCTAAACTCTAATTTGGACTTCAGATTGGCCAACTACAATGCTAATGTTACCCTAGTTATCCTATAATGTGGACTAGGTATAAAATCAGATCCTCTTTGGATCAATAAAGCAAACATAAACCTAATGTCAGGCATCAGATATGGGGTTATAATACATCAATATGTCAATCTGTCCCATAAACACTTCTTAGCAAACTAATTTCATTATGCCATGTTGTCCTGTAGGGAGTTTATAATACTCTTCAATGTTCTATGCGAATGATCTATACTGTATAATTTAACTTTATACAAATCCTAATACAAACTTCACCTCTGCGGGAGTGTGAGTCTGAGTGCAGCGCTAAACGTTATGTTTTCGTATTTTAACCTCTTTTTGCCTGGCTGACAATCACTTCTCTAAAAAGCACCCACACTATCTGAGCAGCACGCTTACCCCAATTAGTTTAAGTAACACTTTAGCATTAGGAAAACAAACCTGTATTCCTAACACTATAGTGTGCCCTGTCCCTAACTCAATAGGTCTCCCCCACATCAGATCTTGAAAAGGTTAGAATCCCTTTTTTCACTTCCCTCTTTCCATGTTCCCTTGGTGCTGGCTAGGCCTCCTCCTCCCACAGCATCACGGCCATTGTGGGACCTAATGCGCATGTGCAGCGCTCACCACGCACACATTAAAGTGTGACCAAAAATAGAATGCTTTCCTATGGGGGAATTTGAAGATGTGAGATGTCTATGTGCAAAGCATGACAACGTCCACATTAATTCATGGAGTAAAACTTAGTTAGGGAGCAGGAAGTGCCTCTAATGGAGTTAACCTTGTACTTTGAACATCTTTCTCAGTAACTACAATGTTTTACATTGCATGGTTAAAAAGACAGGGGCACTGCACCCAGAGCACTTCAATGAGATAAACTGTCCTGAGTGCTTACAGTGCCCCACACTATCCCAGCAGCATGGTTACTCCAGTTGCCCACACCACTGGTAGCCTCCATTCCACGTTTAGAATGTCTGTAGAAGTTACCAGGAAGTAGATCCAGCCAGAACTCAGTATCTGTGTATCAACATTCCAGAAATGATTTAAAGCTCCTGTAAAAAAGATCTGCCTCTCTGTATCTACAATTAAACATACCGCTGATACCTACTTATGTTAAGTGTTTTGTTTAGTATATGATTTAAATATGTAGACTCGAATCTGTGTCATACTGCTTCTACACCCAGGGCATTTTGAAAATCCAGAGAAATATCTTTGTAAAACACTTTGTAAATAAATAAATATACTCCAGACATATGCTATGCTTTATCAAGCCCCCTGCAGTACAATCCCCTTTGATCTAAGGAAAGCATGCTGTAGGGTTTATTGCCTGTCAAACATTGCCATACATTGAGTTGATATCAGTGTAGATCAGCCTACGAACAGAGTCGATGTATTTCAAATAAAATAATGTAAACAACCTCATGGTGGGTTTTAACAGCAAATACACATTCCATCAGATCTAGAATTTCAGGTAAATATTACAATTCCAACATATTGCTTTATTTTACATTTTGTGAAATTGAACACTAAAACAATATATCTTATTTATATCTTGTTTTGAATGATAGACTGAAAATATCTACATTTCTTACTATTTCATTTAATTATTTCACTCTTTTTCCACAATACTTTGCTTTTGTTCCTGTGATTTCCGTAACTGGAGTCAATTACTTGAAATCCGATAAAATTGTAAGCAAACAAAGGCGTACAAGCGATAACAACATAAATAAAATCAAAGATAGCAGCAAGTCACAATATGCGCTGACAAGAACAATTGCAGTACAAATGTAGACTGATAGAGCAGTATATGACATAAGTAAGCATTTTCTTTTATATTGAATTCTTTCTAAATCTGGCCTCTTATGGCGATTTAGTTGGCCACAATCTGACATTTGACATCTATACTGCCTTTGGCATTGATGCTGCTTAGTAAACATAAGGCTAATCTATTGTAACATCATTTAACGGTTCTATAAATGTAATCTAATCCAGTTTAACTATTAATGAAATGCTATTGACTAGTGACAGAAATGATTTTTCTTTTCGATATTTTGGATTTTAGCAAATTGGGGAGATACACTAGTCAAGGAACAAATAATGAAATAAATGCACAACCAAAATGGACAGTTTTAATTTGGTCAAGGTAACTTAAAATCACATATCTCAAGTAAATATATATGGAGTGAACTTTGACACTCCATATAGCCATGCAGAGTGTTGTGTCATCAAAGCAGCAAAAATATTGAATATTTATGACCTATTCAATATGGATATGCAAAAAAAAAACAACAACAAAAAAAACCGAAATACTCTGCATCTATACCCAAATCCTGCCACTGTTATAATCCCTTAAAAAAACGTGTTTTCCTGTTAAAATAAAAACAAACAAAGCATAACTAACAAAACCGGCACAGACCTTATACACAGAAGAAAACCAAAATGTTATATAAAATATTATATAAAATCATAAACCATAAATGCATCTCAGGGGAGTGGAGCTCTTTCCTTCAAACATGCCGTGATAATGTGATTTTTACTCTTACTGTAGTACGGTTAGGACTGTTGCGTAGCAAAAGATGCCCTATTATGAATTTGGATTGATTAAGGGTAGTTTGTTTTTTGTTTTCTCTTCTCTGGTTTATATTTATGTTTTAAAAACAACAGTATTATTTTATGGATGAAGAAGGATACAAAAACAGTCAAGACAAATACACACAGAGGCTGTATATGAAAGGAATTACAATGACAAATATACATATTAAACAAATAAAAATAAAATAAAAATTCAGAAGTCATGTGCCCCAAGTTTAGAGTAGATAAAACTTGCATAGCAAAAGTCCATTTTCAGTTTTTTTGTTTTTTTTATTAAAATTAACCCACTACCACAGTTCAAAAAGTAGAAAGAAAATTTAAAATATACAAAGCAGCAAAAAAAGGAGAGAGAAAAAAAAGCACAAAGGACAGTGAGAATAGACAAATGATGATACCAAAGAAGAAAAACAAAATGTAAAATGAGTGAGATGAAAATAATGAATCTAGACATAAAAAGAGAAAAAATAGGAAGGACAGAAAATAGACACCTGTCGACGAAGCCTAGCGGCAGTGCACACGTCCCGGCATAGTTTCAGCACGACAACAAAAAGTGAAAGTGAGGAAGGATTTTTTTGTCTCATTCTTCCTTAATTAATAAAATACTTTGAAAATAGAAAAAAAAGTATTATAAAAAAGGAATGTATGTAAAAATGACCAATGGTGGATCTTTCAATTTGACCTCTTAAGTATAGCTGCTAAACCATGAAATTAATTCTGTTCTCTTGATCAAATCTAAATACAGATCACTTGAACCAATATGGCCAACAAGTCATGTGATCAGCGACCGATGTAGTGTAAAGAACAGTAGGCAACAATGTATCTTAATATAATGAAACTTAATAATATAATAAAGTTAATAAAGCATTGTTCTGCCCTTTCTAGATTGTTTGTTCCACTATTCCAAATCTGACTGATGTTATGTTATGTCAAAACATTTTTAAACACAATTTTACCACATGACAGGAGGCTTCATATTTTGCATCAACTCTCTTTACTAACTCCACATAGCAGTAAAGAAAAAAGGTGAAAACATTAACCAATCAAAAGAAAGTAGGAGGCATAGTATTCACAGTAATGAGGCTCCTCCCCCTCTTTCTTTACTGCTCCATCAGCAGACAGGTCAGAGTTTTGGCTCTTCCCTTTTTCACTATTTGTATACTATATGTATTTTTTTCTAATACTGTATTTTTATATATATATTTGTAGTTCTATATTTGCTTTATTACTTTCTACCTTTATTTCATCTGCCCCCTTGGGGCTTCGCTCTTTGGGGAGCCTTTTCTCCCTCCCCTTTTTCTTCACAGGGTCTTTCTCCTCTTTTCACCCTCTCGGTCCGCCGGCTTTCTCCGCCGTCGGACCGACTGTCTCACACATTTGCCGAGGGTAACGCTCACCCTCCACCCCCCCTTTTCCTCCTCGCGGCTTCACAGCCGCATTCACTGTAGCCGCACGGGGCGGGAAACCGTTTTTTCCCGCTCCTCCGGCGGCCATCTTGGATATCGCGTCTCGCGAGATCCACGGCCGCCATCTTGGGAGCATTGCGGTCCCCTCATTCCGGCGCCCGTACACACAGTAACCGGACACAATCAGGCAGGGGTCCCCAGGTCAGTCATTTATTCATCCTATAAAGTTATTAACCTGTGCTTGGGGTGTGGCCCCATAATTACAATTTTTTACTGACTACTGGTGTGTTTTTGCGCACTGATACTACTTACAGGGTGAGGCCCTATATTTATTACCACTGCTATCAGGTGGATTTCATGCCACCTATATATTTAAGCATATATACCTGGGTGAGGCCCAGAGGAAAAATCCCAATATTCCCTGCTGGGGAAACTGGTGTTTTTATTACCAAATTTATCATACTCACCCTGTGGGGGTTCTGCCTTTTACACTTCACTGTATTTAATATATATCTATAACTTACCCTGCTGGGGTTAACTGGGTACTGTAGGTACCCCTTTTTCCTCACTAACTGGGACAGACCCCTAGCCCAACTTTTCCTGTGCTTCAAGCTATTACAGCGGCCCTACTCCTATTATTATGGATACACCCCAAAACCTTTCGGACTTCCAAACCATGATTGCGGAAGCCATCTCCGCCTCTATGGAGAAAGCGTTATCCAGGGTTATGACGGACTAAAAAAGTCACAACAGCCCAAGCCCATGACTATGACTCTGAGGCTTCAGAATCCCATGCCCAGGCCGACTCACGGCCCAGCAAACGCCACTGGAAGGGCAAGGAAAGGAATGACAACCCGGGCAAAGGCAAGGCACCTTCCAAACGCCACAGGCCAGCCCCACCCACTCCTGCCCACTACTCCTCGGACGAGGGGGAAGAACACACACGCTCCATGGCCGTGTTAGACGAGTGGCAGGCCGCAGATTCCGATCAAGACAATGACTGGGGTTCGGACACGGGACGCCCATACGGGTCTCCTACAAGGTACCTTCTTGGACGACATTCAACTGCCGGACGACCCCACACCGGTCCAAGAAGAAGGGGAAGCCATTCTGGACCCCACGGGGCAACGTCTATTCGCAATATACGGCACCCGTGTTCGGGGGACTGGACCCCCCCCCGACCATCTCTCCAAATGTATGCACCGTTGGCTCCGCAAACCCCTGGATAAAACGGTGCGCAACCGACTATGTTCGGAATGCCCTCGCCCTTCCCTTCCCGACCACGTGGCCCAGACCCCCGAATTCGACCAGGTCATGAACACATTCATGTCTCGGGGTGGCCGCGACCCCAGGAGAGGAGTGGAGAAGGGATTCCACTGAGTTCAAGACAAACTCCTAGACTTTATTGGTCCACTTTCCCGCATCATGTTTTTGGCGGACGATGCTTTTACAAGGGCTGACGAATTTGATACCAGCATGGTGTCAGGGCTCCGCGGGCAGCGGTGAGGGGAGGCTGCAATCCTCTCGCAGCACTCACCCTCGGTCCGTCGCCGCCCGCGGTCCCCTCTCCCCTTACCGTTAAGCGAGCGGCGTCCTCTCCTCCTGACATGCCGCTCGCGTCGTCCTCTCCTCCTCCCAGCGGCAGCATGTCTAACGCTGCACGCTGGGAGCCGGCACTATTATCTAAGCGCCGGGGTCACGCACGTGACCCGGCGTTAAAGCTACAGTGCAACAAACACAGTGGGGGGTATAGATATCCTCCACGTGTGTTTGTTAATACTGATTGGTGGTTAGCCAATCAGGATTCAGGCTAGGATTTAAATACTTACCTTTCCTCTCTATCTGTGCCCTGTTGTGGTCTTTGCTTTATAGTATTGATTCTGAACGTGTGATTTCTGGTTACGTACTCTCTGGCTTGTTATACTGACTTTGTGACTTTCTCCTACCCTTTGACCTCGGCTTGTTTCTCGTTATTCTGTTTTCTGGTTCCCCTTACTCGGCTTGTCTCCTGACTATTCTTTGTGTGCTTAGCCCGGCCACTCTAAGGACCGGCACAGCACACTTTCTGTGTGTGTGTCTGTGTGTGTGTTAGCGTGTTGGGTTCCCCGGGATCGTGACATTACAACAGGGCCATAATGGAACCTGCTGACATACCACAGCTCCTAGTTAATCAGGAGGCTAGAATGGAAGGCTTGGACCACCGTATGGATCAGTTTGCTCCAGCTTTGCAGACCATACTGGCTCGTACTGCACACCTGCAGCCTGCCGTCCAGGAGGCGGTTGCTGCTGTGTCCGAACCCATTGCCACTCCAGTACCCGTTCCTGCTCATATAGTCCATATGACACCGCCACAGCGCTATAGTGGTGACCCAGCTTTGTGTCGTGGTTTCCTCAATCAAATTGACATCCATTTGGCAATGAATCCACGTTCCTATCCCACTGACAGAACTAAAATTGCCTTTTTGATAAACCACTTGTCAGGGAGAGCTTTAGCGTGGGCTAATCCCATGTGGGAGAATGCTTCCCCAATGTCCTTTGCAGACTTTTTGACCGCATTCAAACGCACATTTGATCAACCCGGTAGGGTTGCTTCTGCTGGCAAAGCTCCGCTTAGGGTCCGACAGGTTAACAGATCTGTAGCGGATTACACTATCGAATTCCGCACTCTAGCAGCTGAGGTGGTTTGGAATAATGATGCCCTCGTTACAGCCTTTCAGGAGGGTTTGGCGGCTTACATCCTGGACGAAATAGCGTCCAGGGAATTGCCTGTCCTTCTGGATGATCTTATAGATTATATCATCCGTATTGATAATCGTATTAGAGAGAGACGTAGTCAGAGGCGTATGTATACACAGATGTTACCTGCTTTACCCAGTACTGCGTTACTGGCATTACCCCCTTCTAGCCAACCTCCCCCTGAAACCTTGCAATTGGGTGTTACTGGGTTAACTGAGGTAGAAAAATCATACCGAAGAAGGGAAGGGTTATGCCTTTACTGTGGGAAAAGGGGACATCTTCTAAGAACCTGCCCTGAATTGCGGGGAAAACTGCAGCACCCAAGGCCTAAAGAGGGGTCGACCTCGGGTGTTATGTCGTTTACCCCTCACGTCCCCATTACTAGACCGTTTATTACGGTTACCCTTTTTGTTGGTAATACTACCGTGATTACCAAAGCCTTGATAGATTCAGGGGCTGCTGACAATCTTATGGATGAGAGTTTTGCTAAAACCGCATCTTTGACTCTGATCCAAAAGGTTACTCCCTTGGCTGTGGAGGCCATAGACGGTAGACCACTGGAGAAACCTCTGGTGACCCATGAGACCAAAGAACTGGTTATGTCTGTGGGTGCCTTGCACAAGGAAAGATTGTCCTTTCAAATAATCAACTCCCCTACAGCCTCTGTCGTTTTGGGCTTTCCCTGGTTGGTTAAACACAATCCGATGATTGATTGGGGTTGTTTGGAGATTCTCTCCTGGGGGAAATCTTGTCAAAGGGAATGTATGACTCGTGTTTGTCCTGTTGGCTTGCTTAATGTACCCACAGCCAAGCCACTTTCTGTTTATGTTCCTCCTGTGTATGCAGACCTAGCTAAGGTGTTTGAAAAAAGGGAGGCAGATAAACTACCCCCTCACCGTGAATATGATTGTGCCATAAACCTCTTGCCTGGTACTATGCCGCCTAGGGGTAAGGTATACCCTCTTTCTGAAAAAGAGAACCAGGTAATGGAGGAGTACATACGAGAGGCCTTAAGTAAAGGTTTTATTAGAAGGTCCTCCTCTCCTGCTGGTGCTGGTTTCTTTTTTGTGGCAAAAAAGGAGGGCGATTTGAGACCGTGTATAGACTACAGAGCCCTAAACAATATAACGATTAAAAATGCCTATCCGATTCCCCTCATTACCGAATTGTTTGATCGTGTCAAAGGTTCTAGATATTTTACTAAACTAGACCTCAGGGGGGCTTATAACCTTGTTCGTATTAAGGAGAATGATGAATGGAAAACGGCGTTCAATACGCGTAGTGGGCATTACGAGTATCTGGTCATGCCTTTTGGATTGTGTAATGCTCCTGCCGTTTTTCAGGACCTCATAAACGATGTCCTTAGAGATCTACTGCATGTCTGTGCTGTAGTCTACCTAGATGACATACTTGTATATTCTCCAGATTTGAAGACACATCATACTCATGTTAGGATGGTGCTTAAAAGGTTGTTGCAGAATGGTCTTTATTGTAAATTAGAGAAATGCTTATTCGACCAAACCTCTGTACAATTCCTGGGTTATGTTATTTCTGAACAAGGATTCAGCATGGATCCTTCAAAATTGGAAGCTATACTGTCCTGGCCCCTTCCCCAAGGACTTAAGGCAATACAGCGATTTATAGGGTTTGCCAATTATTATAGAAAGTTTGTTAAAAACTTCTCATCCATTATTTCCCCTATCACTAAACTGACAAAAAAGGGTTTACACCCCAGGGTTTGGAATCCTAATGCTATTGTGGCCTTCGAGACTCTAAAAAAGGCATTTGCCACTGCCCCTGTGTTACACCATCCTGATCCTTCCCTTCCCTTTGTACTGGAAGTAGACGCCTCTGAATCAGGTATAGGAGCAGTGTTGTCACAAAGACAATCGTATGACGAACCCCTCCTTCCCTGTGGTTACTTTTCAAAACGCTTGTCAGAGTCTGAAAAGAATTACGACGTTGGGAACAGGGAATTATTAGCTATAGTGATGGCATTTAAAGAATGGAGGTACTTGTTAGAGGGAGCTAGACACAAGATTTTGGTTATAACCGATCATAAAAATCTATCCTATATCGCAGATGCTAAGAGGTTATCCTCTCGTCAGGCTAGATGGTCTTTATTTCTCTCACGTTTTCAGTACATAATCACATACAGGCCTGGTTACCGAAATGTCAAGGCTGATGCCATCTCCCGCCAGTACGAACCTGTAGATTCTATTACCTCCACTCCTGAGCCCATTGTACCCACAACTAATATAATAGCTACTACCCGTTTGGTTATCTCGTCTCTTTTCCTTGATGGTATCAAGTCATACCAACCCCAAGCACCCTCTGAGACCCCTACTGGTAAGCTGTACGTGAAAGTAAAAGACAGAAAGAAGTTGTTGACTTTATTTCACACAGCCAAAATGGCTGGTCATCCAGGGGTTACCAAGACTTACAAGGGTCTTCTCCAACAGTTTTGGTGGCCCTCACTCAAAAAAGACGTGGTAGATTACGTGCAGGCTTGCCGTGTCTGTACACAGTGTAAGTCCCCT
The DNA here is from genome assembly GCF_036172605.1 of Pelobates fuscus. Lineage (NCBI taxonomy): Eukaryota > Metazoa > Chordata > Amphibia > Anura > Pelobatidae > Pelobates > Pelobates fuscus. Next base: position 357,171,999 of record NC_086320.1, on the reverse strand, counting down.
AATGTTAAACCCCTGGGACTCCTTATGCCCCTATCTGTACCCAAGAAACCGTGGACACACTTATCCATGGACTTTATTGTGGATCTTCCTTCATCTGATGGGCAGACAGTAATTTTGACTGTAACGGATAGGTTCTCCAAAATGGCGCACTTCATTCCGCTTAAGAAGCTACCTTCTGCGGTTCAGTTGGCTCAGGTGTTTGCCAAAGAAGTGTTCCGCTTGCATGGTATACCACAAGATATCGTATCTGACAGGGGCCCTCAGTTTGTCTCTCGGTTTTGGAGAGGCTTTTGTGCCGAGATGGGGGTCTCCTTATCGTTTACTTCCTCCTATCATCCGCAATCTAATGGAGCTGCCGAACGAGCAAATCAGTCTGTGGAGTTGTATTTACGCTGTTTTACGAATGCACACCAGGACAACTGGTCCCGTCTCCTTCCCTGGGCTGAGTTTGCCAGGAACACTGTGTCTCATTCTTCTACTGGCGTAAGTCCTTTTATGGTGGCTTATGGGTTCCAACCCGCTGTCCTTCCCGGTGTATTCTCCGACAAGGGAATGCCCGCTTTGGACGAGCACCTCGCCTCCTTACGGAAGATGTGGGATCAGGTCCATGCTGCTCTTTGTCGTGCTGCTGCTACTCAAAAGAGGTTTGCTGATCGTCGTAGGTGTGCGGCTCCTTCTTATGCTCCGGGTGATAGGGTTTGGTTGTCCTCTAGGAATCTCCGCCTTAGGGTTCCCTCGATGAAGTTCGCGCCCAAGTTCCTTGGTCCCTATAAGGTGTTGCGTAGGGTGAATCCTGTATCCTACTCCCTGGCCTTGCCCCCTTCCATGCGCATACCTAACACCTTTCACACCTCCCTTTTGAAGCCCTTGCTCTGTAATCGGTTCTCTGGCTCTCTCAGGCGTTCCGATGCCCTCCGCGCGGTCTCTAGTGACGTATATGAGGTGGCTGCTCTCCTTGATTCTCGTTTCTCTCGAGGTCGGTTGCAGTATCTGGTTGATTGGAAGGGTTATGGCCCGGAGGAGCGGTCGTGGGTTTCTGTCTCTGACTTGGACGCCCCCTCCTTGATCCGCTCCTTTCATGCGCGGTTTCCTTTGAAGCCTTCGGCTTCCCGCCCCCTGGGCGGTCTTCGAGGGGGGGGTTATGTCAGGGCTCCGCGGGCAGCGGTGAGGGGAGGCTGCAATCCTCTCGCAGCACTCACCCTCGGTCCGTCGCCGCCCGCGGTCCCCTCTCCCCTTACCGTTAAGCGAGCGGCGTCCTCTCCTCCTGACACGCCGCTCGCGTCGTCCTCTCCTCCTCCCAGCGGCAGCATGTCTAACGCTGCACGCTGGGAGCCGGCACTATTATCTAAGCGCCGGGGTCACGCACGTGACCCGGCGTTAAAGCTACAGTGCAACAAACACAGTGGGGGGTATAGATATCCTCCACGTGTGTTTGTTAATACTGATTGGTGGTTAGCCAATCAGGATTCAGGCTAGGATTTAAATACTTACCTTTCCTCTCTATCTGTGCCCTGTTGTGGTCTTTGCTTTATAGTATTGATTCTGAACGTGTGATTTCTGGTTACGTACTCTCTGGCTTGTTATACTGACTTTGTGACTTTCTCCTACCCTTTGACCTCGGCTTGTTTCTCGTTATTCTGTTTTCTGGTTCCCCTTACTCGGCTTGTCTCCTGACTATTCTTTGTGTGCTTAGCCCGGCCACTCTAAGGACCGGTACAGCACACTTTCTGTGTGTGTGTCTGTGTGTGTGTTAGCGTGTTGGGTTCCCCGGGATCGTGACACATGGTTAAAGAGTGGGCTAAAGAGTGGGCACATGATATAAGAGAATGGGCACAGAGGTGCTTCTGTTTTGTTGGTAACACCAACGTAGCCCTCTCCTCTGAGAGGCGTAAAGCAGCGTTGCTCCGTATTGACGGAAAGCTGGTGGAATTGGGCACCAAGGAGTTGGGACCGCTTGCACAGGGCAAATTTTTGGTGAAGCCTTCCTCAAAGAGCTTAACAAGCACGTAAACATTTTCACCTCGCTCAATAAGGCTCAAACTTCAATGAAGCGAGTATTCAGGGGCTACCCCAGTCGGGGTGTTTTTGGACAGGCTGGTCGCTACAGGGGCCGAGCAGCCAGCCGTTTTTGGCCTTCTGGCCCCCGCTCACACAGACCCCAACCCTTCTATCCGGAAGTGGGTTTCAGGCAGCCCTTCTCCTACACCCGTGGAGCAGACAGAGGCAGAGGACCTCGTAGCCGTGGCAGAGCACGCTTCCCCACAGGTAAGCAACATAATGTCTCAATGTCCACTAACCCCGTATACTGCAGGTCGTATCGCTCTGTCTTTTCAGAACTGGACAGCCATCTCCACGGACGCATGGGTCCTCCAGACGGTCCGAGGTTACGTCATAGATTTTGTGGAAACCCCGTCCCAGACCGCCCCTCCGCACCCCATTCAGTGCTCCAAGGAAGATCGGCACCTAATCAATGGCGAACTACGGGAACTCAGGGCCAAAGGAGCGATAGAACCCGCTCACGACCAAAACAGGTTCTTCAACATTTTTCTAGTGAACAAGAAATCCGGAGACTTCCGGCCGGTTATAAACCTAAGGAGGCTCAACGCTTTCGTAATGTACAGACATTTCAAGATGGAAGGCATTCATCTTCTAAGAGATCTGCTCCAAGAAGGGGACTGGTTCACAAGACTGGACTTCAAGGACGCCTACCTATCGGTACCCGTCCATACATCCTGCCGACAGTTCCTCAGATTCCAATGGCAAGGTCGCCCCTGGCAGTTTACATGCCTCCCCTTCGGCCTCAGCTCAGCACCGTGGTGCTTCACCAAACTACTGAAGCCAGTAGTGTCTCGACTACGCACTCAAGGAATTCGGTGCATTATCTACCTGGACGACCTGCTACTGTTTTCCTCAGACAGGTACAGTCTAACGCAACACACACAATATACCACCCGACTCCTCACGTCCCTAGGTTTCGTGGTGAATTTTCAAAAGTCGGAAGTATCCCCAGCCCAGAAGATACAATTCCTGGGCTTCGAGATAGATTCCAAGACAAGCACACTACGGCTCCCGACCTCAAAGATCACAGCCATCAAGAAGGAAATACGCAGAGCCATTCGCAGCCACTCCATTCCACTCCGCAACCTGGCTCGGATCCACTCCACTACAGAGCGATGCAACGCCTGAAGACTTCCTTCCTCCGCCAGAACCCTTCGTACGACCAAACTGTTCCGGTTACGGAGGAAGTCAAAGAAGAACTCGGATGGTGGCTGGACAGCATGGAAGCGTGGAACGGCCGAGCCATCTTCGGGAACACGCCCGACATGGTCCTGGAATCAGATGCCAGCCTCTGGGGATGGGGCGCCACCTGCCACCTGGGGCGCCACCTGCGAAGGCAGTTCGACGGGAGGCACTTGGACTTCCCAGGAACTCAAACTCCACATCAACTGCCTAGAACTCCTAGCGGACCAACTGCTGCATCCTCCTCCGAATGGACAATGTTTCAGCGGTCCGTTACATCAACAGACTGGGAGGGGCCCGGTCCAGACTCCTCTCAGAGATTACGAAAGAAATATTCGAGTTTTGCCTACCCCGGAAAATCTCCCTCATGGCAGAATATCTCCCGGGCGAAACAAATCTGACAGCGGACTGGTTCTCTCGCCATTGGCGGGACAGCAGCGACTGGAGACTGGACCCAACGATCTTCCATCGCCTCTCGGTCAGGAGAGGCCCCCTCCACCTAGACCTCTTTGCATCTCGCAACAACAGGCAGACGGGCGAGTACTTCAGCTGGCAGATCCAGAGAGCAAAGCAGTAGACGCCTTTCTCCAACCATGGCCACCCAGGGGCGCTTACGCCTTTCCCCCATTCGCCATGGTGGCAAGGACGATACAATACCTAAAGACGCAACGCGAGTCTCTGCTCCTCATCACTCCCCTATGGCAGAGCCAACCATGGTTTCCGGACCTTCTAGCGTCATCCTACAGGGACCCTCTCCTCATACCGTCCTACCCGACACTCCTCACAGACCCGAGAGGGAACCCCCATCCCCTCATTCTGGAAGACCGCCTCACTCTAGTAGCCTGGACTCTTTCAGGGGCGCTTGGCAGACCGAGGACTTATCGCAGACAGCTCGAGACCTCTTATGGGATTCATGGGCGCCAGGAACCAGACGATGCTATCTTGCAGCATGGAATTCCTGGTCCGCTTGGTGCAGTGAGCGGAACTTTGATCCCTTTACGGCACCTGTAACGGCCATCTTGAATTTTCTCTCCCACCTATACTCCGCGGGCCGGTCTTACCGATCCCTCAATGTCGTGCGCTCCGCGATTTCGGCGGCTCAATTTCCGGTCCTGGGGATACCCGTCGGGAAAAACCCTCTGGTATGCAGACTCCAAAGGCCCCCCAAGCCCAAGTACACTCGGTTATGGGACGTGGAAGTCGTCCTACAGTTTCTGCGAGACTGGCCAGATAACGACAGACTCTCACTTCGACAACTGTTGGCCAAACTAACACTTCTACTTTGTCTGGTCTTGTTCCACAGAGTTTCGGACGTGCGGGCGTTCGACATTGACGCCTTCTCGGTCTCCCCTGAGGGAGTTACCTTCCAAGTGTCACGTTGTACGAAATCGGATTCCTCGTCGGTCTTCTATCCCTTTTTTCCTACGGAACCGCTGCTTTGCGTGGTTTCTGCTCTGCGTCGATACGTTCAGGTCACTTCCCTACTTCGGGTCTCATCTTCGGGACAACTATTGGTGTCTTATGTTAGACCTCACGTTCCCGTCTCTACTACCACCCTGGCCAGATGGGTACGTTGGATCCTGTCTCTAGCAGGAGTGGAAGACACCTTCGGTGCCCACTCCGTTGGCGGAGCGGCAGCCTCGTCGGCTTTCTCTGCGGGCGCATCACTGGCAGACATCCTACGAGCCACGGATTGGTCACGCGAAGCGACCTTTTGGACCTTCTATTTCCGACCGAACTCGGGGGCAGCCGCGTCTCTCCTTCATCAGCGTTAAAAATTTTAAATATGAAGCCTCCTGTCATGTGGTAAAATTGAAGATTATGCTAGCGTTAGTGTACTTAGAATCTTAATTTGTGTAATGACAGGAGGCGAGTATTTTCCCACCCTCCGCACCCTCGAGGAATGAAATCTCATGTAAGTATACCTATACTCTGAATATTCCTTCGTTTTTTTCTACCTGGTATATATCAGACTTATACCTTGTTTAGCTACAGCTTCGTTACTGTTATCTGTCATACTTAGACTAGTTTACATTTCGTTAGAGTTTGTGCTGGGTTTATTACATTACTGCAAACAGTTGCCAGACCAGTTCCTAACCTTTTCCACGCTCTTTTTCAGCATAACTTCAAGACATTGCAGCATACGCTCAGGATGGACATGTTTGGACCTTCCTTCAGCAACCAGGACTTCGTAATTGGAAAAGTCATCTGTTGGTGCATGTTTGGATCACCCTCCAACCTCTAGGACTTCGTACTTTGGAAAGTCACCCGTTGGTGCATGTTGCAAGACTTTATCCGTTTTGAAAAAAAATATTTGTATTTGATGTCGCTTTCGAAAGAAGGGGAGGAGCCTCATTACTGTGAATACTATGCCTCCTACTTTCTTTTGATTGGTTAATGTTTTCACCTTTTTTCTTTACTGCTATGTGGAGTTAGTAAACAGAGTTTATGCAAAATACTCGCCTCCTGTCATTACTAAAATTAAGATTATAAGTACACTAACGCTAGCATAATCTTCAATTTTAGCTTGAACACTTGTTCTTTTTTGTGATTTTCCAGAAGGTTCAAAGTGAAACCGTGTGCATTTTTTCTGTAAATGTCTTTACCCACTATGTTTAAAACTCGATCATTGATGGTGTTTGTTTTGAATTCATGTTGCAAGATTGGTTACATCATAAACAAGAATTTAAAAGTCTTGTTAGGTTACCAATGCTATAAATATTTTCATTCCAAGATCTTATGGCATAGAAAGAGAGACTTGATAGCCTTGGAAAATGATAACTGAAGACTAGTTTTGTAACCATTTTCTAACCAAATCACTCTAGAACCTTAGATTGACTTATTCATATGCTAATCTTTCATCCAATCAGTACCCTTAATGCCAACATTTATCATCAAACACCACTTATATATGGACGATAAGATGATAATTTAGCTTCTGGTAACGTCATATGTATTTCCAAGTCTGCAGATGCCACAGGTTGATAACTACTGTAAACAATATCAGCCATTTTTTTTTTTAAAACATAATTTTTAATGTTGAGTTCATATGGTAATAATTTATAATAATAATGATAATAATAATAATAATAATATTTTGCGATTTTTATAGCGCTTTTCTCCCTGTGAGACTCAAAGCACTTTACAAATAAACAAACATAAAGACCTAATACAATTAGGAGTTTCAGAAGGTCAGCTGAGCAGACTGAATGCCTGATGGAAGAGGTGGGTCTTTAGCTTTTAAAAAAAAAGTCTGTAAGGACGGTGCCTCTCTCATTGCGCACAGTAAAGAGTTCCAGAAGGTAGGGGCAGTGTGGCTGAATGCCCTGGATCCTGAGTCTGTCTTTATTCTTGGCACTGACAGGAGGGTTTTGCTGGCTGACCAAAGTGAACGGGATGAAATGTAGGGTGTCAGGAGCTCTTTCAGGTACTGAGGGCCTTGATTGTTTAAGGCTTTGAAGGTTAGCAGACCAATTTTAAAATGTATTTGCCATTTAATTGGAAGCCAATGCAGGGAGTGGAGAACAGATGTTATGTGGCAGGAACGAGTTTGATTGGTCAGTAGTCTGGCTGCTGCATTTTGAAAGTCTGAAGGCGATGGAGTTCTTTTTCTAGGAGGACCAAGTAAAGTACATTGCAGTAATTTAGCCGAGAGGATACAAATGCATGGATTAATGTTGGCATATCATCCGGTGGAATTAAGTGTTGAATCATGGCTATGTTTTTCAGATGAAAGAAGGCAGATTTTACTATGGAGAAAATCTGCTGTTTAAACTATAGTCCAGAGTTAATCAGCACTCCATGGTTTCGTACCTTTGATGAACTGATGAGTTCAGAGCCTCCAAGCTCCAGGCCAGTTGGGTGATCATGGCATATTTTTGTTGCCCGGGGTCCCCTCAACAAAGTGACAGGCAACAGAGGGTTGTAGTCAATGGAGTATATTCGAAGCTTGGGCTTGTCACCAGTGGGGTACCTCAGGGATCTGTACTTGGACCCATTCTCTTTAATATTTTTATTAGTGATATTGCAGAAGGTCTTGATGGTAAGGTGTGTCTTTTTGCGGATGATACTAAGATATGTAACAGGGTTGATGTTCCAGGAGGGATAAGCCAAATGGAAAATGATTTAGGTAAACTAGAAAAATGGTCAGAGTTGTGGCAACTGACATTTAATGTGGATAAGTGCAAGATAATGCATCTTGGACGTAAAAACCCAAGGGTAGAGTACAAAATATTTGATAGAGTCCTAACCTCAACATCAAGGGATTTAGGGGTGATTATTTCTGATGACTTAAAGGTAGGCAGACAATGTAATAGAGCAGCAGGAAATGCTAGCAGAATGCTTGGTTGTATAGGGAGAGGTATTAGCAGTAGAAAGAGGGAAGTGCTCATGACATTGTACAGAACACTGGTGAGACCTCACTTGGAGTACTGTACACAGTACTGGAGACCCTATCTTCAGAAGGATATTGATACCTTAGAGAGAGTTCAAAGAAGGGCTACTAAACTGGTTCATGGATTGCAGGATAAAACTTACCAGGAAAGGTTAAAGGATCTTAACATGTATAGCTTGGAGGAAAGACGAGACAGGGGGGATATGATAGAAACATTTAAATACATAAAGGGAATCAACACAGTAAAGGAGGAGACTATATTTAAAAGAAGAAAAACTACCACAACAAGAGGACATAGTCTTAAATTAGAGGGACAAAGGTTTAAAAATAATATCAGGAAGTATTACTTTACTGAGAGGGTAGTGGATGCATGGAATAGCCTTCCAGCTGAAGTGGTAGAGGTTAACACAGTAAAGGAGTTTAAGCATGCGTGGGATAGGCATAAGGCTATCCTAACTATAAGATAAGGCCAGGGACTAATGAAAGTATTTAGAAAACTGGGCAGACTAGATGGGCCGAATGGTTCTTATCTGCCGTCACATTCTATGTTTCTATGTAACTCTGAATTGTCTGGGTTCACTTTAAGCCAACTAGTATTCATCCATTCTATGAGGTCTGCTAAGAAACTGTTGATGCAGCATGTTGCGTCTGTGGTATCTGGAGCAAAGGAGAAGTAGAGTTGTGTGTCATCAGCGTAACAATGATACATTAGGCCATGTCACCTAATGATGTTCCCCAGTGGTAGCAAGTAAATTGCGAATAGCATGGGAGACAAGGTGGATCCTTGTGGAACTCGGCAGGCCAGTTCTATTGGTGCCGATGAGCTTGACCCTGATGTTACTCTCTGTGATCTACCAGTGAGGGAACATTTAAACCAGTTAAGGACTGGGCCTCCTAGACCCCAGATGTGCTGCAAGCGCTCTGTAAAAATCCTGTGGTCAATGGTGTCAAATGGAGTTAGGAGGGAGTAATCACCTTTGTCTCTCGCCATAGGGAGATCATTTAGCACTCGGACCAGCACTGTTTCAGTGCTGTGGCGGCATCTGAAACCTGACTGGATAGGATCAAGGATGTTATAACTTTATAGATGTTTAACTTGATATTTTACCCAGAAATGGAAGGTTGGATACTGGTCTGTAATTAGGCATGCAGCCTGAGTCTAATAAAGGTTTCTTTAGGAGTGGTTTTACCACAGCTTCTTTTAGAGGATCTGGGAAGTCTCCAGTTTTTAGTGAAAACTGCACTATTTTTGTAAGGGCTGGGGTGAGTGTTTCAATGCATACAGATATAAGCTGAGTTGGAGCTGGGTCTAAGTCACATAGTAGGGTGTAACTTTTGCATGGTTCTTTTAACTCCATTTATATCCACATTTGTAAAAGTGGACCATAAACTGGGATTCCATTGTAATGGTTCTGGTGTGTAACTGTTTGGCCTGCTGTGATAGAGGCTCGGATTGAGGAAATCTTGTCTCTGAAGAAGATCGCAAATGCTTCACACTTATCCTGAGAAAAGTTGGTGGGGATATGCATGCATGCTGGTTTGCAGTGCATATGCGTGTTGGTGTAATGCTTTCTAGGGTATCTCTCATGGTTTTGTTGTAGAGTCGGACTAAGGAGCTGGTCGGACTAAGGGTCTTCACAGGTGCCGATTGTACAGCTTTACAGAATTTTGCTGGTGCTATATAAATAATAAAATAATAATAATAAAATAATTAATTCACTTAGATCCATATGTGATGTTACATCCAATGGCATCACTCCTTTTAATGAGCGGTGTTTGACCAGGTTCTGAGGCTGGGGTCTGGCTGATTGTAATACAGTGGAGAAGTGAATGGAGTGGTGATCTGACCAAACAACTGGATTTACAGTTACTGGTGACACTTCTAGTCCAGACTGGAACACTAGATCTAGTGTATGACCTTTTCTGTGGGTGGCAACGATTTGTGTGATGCCGAGTGCACTCAACAAGCTGGGATCCATCCCAAGCAGGGATAGAGTGTCATCAATCCAAGTGTTGAACTCTCCCAATATAAGTCATCTGGTAGATATGGTGTATTAGATAAAGTCACCAGCAGACCATGGAATACTTCAGAGTCAATGGAATTCTACCAGGATCATAACAAGTTGGCAAATCTCTACTCCTCAACAAAACAATGACAAAAATAAACATTACAATTCTACAGGAACAATAAACATAGCACTTATGTGAGAATAATATTCTCAAAATATTTTCCCAGGAAGGATACATTTAGACCTCTGTACGATTCAGGTATTATGTGTATCTATTATCCAACTCAGAGGTACTTGTTGCATTGTCCTACACGTTCCTTCAATGCTTCTAAAATCATTGGTGAATGACCACTGACATTTAGAATATAGGGATTTATTGACAACTTTATCAGCTTTAATAATAGGAATAATTATATTGTCCAAAATGGCCAGTTTTGACAGTTTGCACACAATTGCATTTCTAGTTGTAAATGTATTCAGAAACCCAAAATATCTTCAAAAAATATTATATACACAAATATGGTGCACTCAATTCTAAAGAATATATTTATACGTGTTAAGGTGTTTCTGATTATATTCACTATTAGAAACATAAAGCATAAACATAAATTGCAAAATGGTGCAATAGTATGTCAGTTTATAATTGGAAACCAGATGAAAACCACTCACAAAATGAGAGTGGATTATAGTACCACTCACAACGGTATTATTTAGGGGAAATTATTCCCTTGTGTGTTGGGGAATACGGCTCCTCCAGGGACTTTTGCCAGAAAGGACTAACTAGTCTTTAGAAACAAGTAACTATATGTTCTTTATTGAATCAACTCAATTAAATCAAAGGGGGCTGTTGACACGCACATCTGGGGACCTCAATTTGAATATAGCAGTATCAGAAATTAATTTTCTGCTGAGGTGCAGTGGGCTATATCCTTTCTGACAGTTCTGTAGGACAAATTCCTTGATATTTGTACATTTTCTTTCTCCTCATCTGATATACGTGATTGGCAAAAATCTATATTTAAATTTTATAAAGTAAACTAATTTCTTTATGCACATAATTTATTTAATATATGAAGCAACCAGTGAGAAGTGTTGATTCAAAAACAGCTCTCTGGAGTATTTTCTTAAATTATTTCAGAGGATTAAATGTATCATATATTTTCTTGATTAACATTCCTTCACTAATACCAGCGGCTTTCAAGTGAATGTAATTAAAATACTTACATAAATGTTCGTGAATTTTTTTTTTTTTCTTCAAACATAAATTTCATCTGGGTAACCTTTTTCTTCCTAGTAAATTAATATTCAAATTGTAATGTCTTGTTGAATCTTAACATACTTTGTGTCTAAATATATTTATTTATTTGTAGATTTATATAATTCACAAATAGAACAAGCATTACTTGATCATAATTATCTTGCAAACTTTTATAACATGCAGTACTGTATATAGTTATTTTTTTTTTTTTTTAAACCTATGGATTTTGAATTTTCACAAATAGCCCTTTTAGGTGACGATGACTTTGCCAGTGGCAATTTGAGGTAATTTGAGATTTTCAATCTGGAGGACCAGTAAGTAAGTATCAAGAGTAAATACAAGCACATCAGCTTTTTCTAGTTGCCATTACAGTTGCCAAGAGGAGAGAGGTTCTTGGTGAGGAACCAGAGTCTTTGGAGGGCCAGAATAATAAGCCACTGAAGAAGTAATATTTCAAAAATTAACTAGGGCCACAATAATGATACTGTGAATTAGCATATACTGGATTTTTTTGTCTGTTATCCTGGAAGGATGTTGTAGGTTTATCTGGAAGGGAATCTGCATTTAGAGTGAATGAGCAGCACACTGGCTTTGGACACTGTGAAGGCATATCCCCATCACTTTCGGTTCCTTTAGTTTATTTTGCTTGTGTCTACATTCATTTTGTTTATTTCATTTGGTTCCTGAACCGAGACCACTCCGGAAAACAATTAGAACATGGAACGTTATGTATCTGTACGAAAACAGCAAGGGAAATCTTGTCTCCCGAACACTGGCAGTGGAAAATGGTTGTCGAGTGCCTGTAACTAATTTCGGCCAGGCACTCCCACGAACACTGGTCACCATGGACCTACGGCTCGTTCCAGTTCAGTTCACCTATACGAACGACGTTCGGGAGTTACAGACTACCGAACATGGAGAACACTCTACATTAACCAGTTTTCATCTATCTTATGTGGTTTTCATACAAAACCCCACGAACAGAGATCGGCTCTTGCCACCATTTCCATGGAACTATTTTGGGCTTACTCCTCGTGGCAGACCGGTCAGAACCTCCCTGCGATGGCAATTCAAAACTCCCGAACGGATCTGGGTGATTTTTTGATATATTGTTCGTCCATATCCAGGCTATCCAGGGATGTGTGTTGCAAAATTGTGCTTTTTTCTGTACTTGGAGATAATTGAGTTTAGTATATTTATTGACTCAATTATCTCTCAGTCACAGAGGAGGAGTATATGGACTGTATAAATGTGATGCCTGTACTTCCATTAAAGTCAGTCTTAACCCAGCATTAAGCCTTGGCTCATGTGTTGGAGGTTATTCTATGCCAGTGATATTTTGCCTGTGGGAATTATTTGCTGTTTCTTTTGAAAAAGGGGTATCCGTGACGGTGATTCCTTGGCAGACCGTCACCGACACTAACAGAAGTATTCACAAAAGTAAGATTTAAAAGTGAATTCAAGGTAACTTTCTCACATTTAAGGTCCAAACAGCAGACCTGGGAAGATTATTTGAGCCAGCTATGCTTTCAGTTTGGCTACTCTTGCCTTAAGTTTGAAATTAGTTTTAAATTCTCACTTTAGCAAATACCCATGTAAGGGTTTGTTTCCAATAGTGTGGATACTTTTTCGACCAGCTACTTCTCACTAAAATGCAACAAGGAGTGGACATAGTATATATTCTGTTTTTGCAAGTATGCATCTAGTAGCTGTTTGAACATCTGTATGGACTCTGATAAAACCACTTCTTCAGGCAGAGAATTCCACATCCTGATTGTTCTTACAGTAAAAAAAAACATCTGGTGCTACGGAAAGTGAATGCAACAAGGAGTGACCATCTAGTGCTACTGAAAGTGAAAATGAATTTTGTCAGACTGGTCTGTAGGGCGAGCTCTTACAAATCTGCACAGCCAAAGAACGAAATACTGTTTGTCTTGGTTTCTGCATCAGGCAATGACTTATAAGCAGGAATAGGTAACCTTTGGCCAACCAGATGTTTTGGGCTACAACCCCCATAATGCTCTTACACCCATAATGCTGGCAAAACATCATGGGAGGTGTAGTCCAAAACATCTGGAGTGCTGAATGTTGTCTATGCTTGACTTATAGGCTCTGGTTCTACCAGTATTGCTGTAATGTAATATCTGTTACACTATTATGTTCTTTCTTAATCTGAACCCTGATCCAGTTTTTCCAAAAGGCATAATTAACATTTAACACAGGCATTATTCATGAAACAAATAATAAATCACTAACAAATGTCATAATTTCATAACCGTATTCACAAACAAAATATTTCAGAGTATTGTTTAGATGTTCATCGAGCTGCTGTTTCTCTTGTTCTGCCTTTGAAAAAAAAATGACCCTAATATTAACATTCCCTATCAGATACAATTAACTTATGAAATATAGAGGCATTCCTTGATAATGAACCGTGCTTCATGTCATTAGTGTGTTTATGTAGTTATAAGCCATCTACTAATCTATAACAACATCAGAGGGAAAGACATTTATGGGAACTGTGATACATCAATATCCATATAGATTGATCTATTATCCATAAGTTATATTTTATACTTTATCGATATAAATTAATGTAAAGCTTTCCTTTCTTCCATACATTAAAACTGCTTTATATAATATTGTATATATTAAAATATCTATCTATTTATCTATCTATCTATCTATCTATCTATCTATCTCTCTACCCATCCATCCTATATCTATCTATCTATCTATTTATCTTTCTATCTGTCTATCTCTCTCTCTATCTATAATATAAATATATAAAATAACAATTTTAATTGCTTCACTACATTAGCCTCTGCCCCTTGGCTCATATTTGTATTGCACATTTTTATTCACCTTTTTTGCAGTAACAGTATTATATTTAGAATTTTTATTTTCAGTTGGTTAATGCCGAACTAAAAAAGAGAAATAAGATGGAACAATAATTGACATGTTCAGTTAATTTACATGTTTATTTATTCAATTGGGGATGCCCTTTCTAAATGTTAAACAATCAGTAGGAACATTTGCAATGGTTTCCATGGTGATTGCCCCGTGTTTAGAACGTTGGTCTAAGAATGGCTCTGTAAAATAAATAAATAAAACAACAAAACTTTTCTTTATTTAATAAAAATAAAAAATATGGACACAAATCTAATATACATCCGGATACAAAGTTGATACGAAGTTGCGCCTTTCTATTGGTGTTAGAATATTTCAGGAGACTGTACTAAAGGTGGAAAGAAAAACAAACACACTACTATTTTATACACCCTTTGATGTATTACCCATATCGATTTCTCAAGCACTGACATATGTTCTGTTTCTATTTGCTGCTTGTTGGAATATTGGGCTAATCTTTTTATGTCTCAACTGCTTTTTTTAAAATACTGTGGAAAAGTGTCTTTTGCAACAATTTTGTGCTTTCATTGTTTTCTATTTGTTTGAATTTGATTAAGTGATTGTCTGGGTATATTGGGGGGAATTAACTGTCTAGAATGATAAATGTTCTCCCAAGGGGAGGCTTGGAACATTACATTGTTGGTTGAGGGTATGGAATTGTGTAAAAAGAATTTACCTAATATGCTGCCTTGGGTATAGGGTTATCGAGTTTTACTTTGGCCTTAGGACTTGGTTATTCTTTAACCTAGCAAAGTCCCAAATTGGTTATTTTTTTGTTTGTTTTTGTTATAAATGCTTAAAATGCTGGTATGTTTAGCAAATGTAGTATTTAGGACAACATACAAAGCAAACAATACATTAAACAGTGAATAATTACATCAAAATACAATTTGGTGCCGTTACCATTTTTCGCTTAAAAAAATTTGTTCGGTTACAATACACAGATCAATTACTTATTGATCCAATCACCAGGAGATTAACTCAGAAGAAAATTGCAGTGCATTTCAGAAATATAGAAAATAGGTTAAAATGATGAGCTTCTCGATTCTGTAAATTTACATTATGATGCACTATAATCAGTGTGCAGTGAACAAAATCTTTATCAATCAATGTGAGAAAATGTACTTACGGGATTGGCTAAACAGGGAGTTCTATTTAATTGAGAATTGAATAGCAAACTTTAGACCAAAGTAGATGAGTTGCAAAAGTGTATCTGACTGGTGAATTACAGATTTCTTGAAATTAAGGGTCAGTAAAAACCAGCAAAAGCAAGAAAAAGATTTACGTTTGTATTTCTTTTTAAAAACCAATTAAATGTGCAAGCCTATTTATGCTTCTATTTCTTTAAAAAGACCCGTAAGATTCACTAGTCTTGCTCGCGGTATCGGAAAGCAGCATACACGTACAGCTCTAGCATTATCATTTTTTATGGCGTATAGCTCTTAATTTCATATTTTTGGATAAGCTTCTCACATATTTAAATATATTTTTTTAAACTTCAAAAATATTAAAATTGAAAAGAAAATATCACATACACAAAAAAATATATTAATGTACCTAAAAATATCATAATGTTAAAGTATTTTTCAAAATATACAATTTTCAAGTTTATCCAGAGATATAAAATCGAGGCCAATATTAGATATAGCCATTAAGCCCTATGTTCATCAATGGAAAATTGAGAACTGATTAAGAAAATGTAAATTTTAGGCAAAAACTTTTTAAATTCAGATAATGTTGCCTTCAATTTGCAGTTTTCTGGACAGTTCATGGCGTCTCTCAGTTTACTAAATAATCCTTCCCATCTTTAAGTTATTAAAACTAAACCCTTTTTATCAGGCTTCATAAAACAACTTAAAAGTGTCTGAATGACCTCACTTTAATAAAATAATTATATCAAATAACATCCAGACTCATATTTAATGTATCTTTTTTGTTGTTGCTTTTTTATTATTATTATTATTATTATTATCGCCATTTATATAGGGCCAACAGATTCCGTAGCGCTTTACAATATTATGAGTGGGGGGATTTAACTATAAATAGGGCAATTAGAAGAAAACTTACTGCAAGATAGGTTGGAGAGGACCCTGCTCAAAAGAGCTTACAGTCTATAGGAGGTGGGGTATAAAACACATTAGGACAGGAAATAGCAATCAAACAAGGTGGGAGTGAAGCAGAGCTGGAGGAGAGAGTAGAGTGCTGCCCTTTAGGAGAGAAACAGGTATGTGAGGTAGAGGTTACTCTGCTTTGCTTTGCTTTGTTTTCTCTTTGGCTCATATCATGAATATGTATTTATAAATAACTAGTGATAACTACCAAGACTTTTTGATTTTATTTTCTGATTCTCAAAGGGCTGGCTAAGCAGGGCATTATGGGAAATGTATTCAACAAATATCTGCAGTGCCAAGGTTAATCATTGCAAGTTTTTAATATCAGGAGTACAGTGTATCTTCGCTAAACGTGTCAGTTATTCTGTCTCCAAAATAGAGAGCAATAATACAATCTTCCCTTTGGCAGTAAAGACATTATTCATCGCCTGTGATACATACCAATGATAGTGTCTCTCTGAGGTTTTATTTTATTACTTGCTAATGCTATATCAGTTAGATACTAATCTCGGGATATATAATTGGTAACACGGCTCTGCAGAAAAAACTGCTATGTAACCAGTGACCACATTATCACGAAACAGAACTTTTTTGTAAAAGTTAAAAACAAACAAACCCGTGAGTGAATTTTCAGATAAATGTCACACTAGAAACGCACTTATCTCACGTGCAACAGAGTGTGATTAATCCACATCTAAGATCGAGAAATCTAATTGGTGCCAAGGCAATAATCTGTTATTACAATTGTATCTAGTCACTTTTATGGTTAGCGTAATGTAACTGCAGACTAATAGTTTTCGTTAAAGGCACAATTATTGACTGAAGCACTTTACATTATATGAGTCAGAAGGATGTAATAAATATGTAAATGATGTGCTTACCCTATTGAAAATGCTTCAGAAATTTTAAAGACCAAATGTGCACTTACATTTTGTATCTTGTGTGTACAAAACTACTCCCAGAATGCTGCTAACTTCTTCTTCTTGAATGGTAAGAAATCTGTGATATTTTGTATTTTTTTTTAATTTTATAACATGTTCTATAATTGATGCACAACATAGAAAACAATAGGAAGTGTAGCGGAGTGTCGAAAATGCTCATATCTTGATGGGCAGGTAAGTTATGTATCATGAAAACTGCTGAATGATTTAAAAATGGAAATTATATAGTTATTATGATTGAGTGAATAGGACAGATTTACAAGGACACTCTCAGCACCATAACCACTACAGATTGCTCTAGTTCATACAGTTCCAGGACTCCACTAACATTACTTCACAGAGTATAGCATTTTTTCATGGTTTGTCACTTACCTGGGCCCCCCTCGGTCTGGGCCTTTAAAAAAAAATATTAGATAAACTTAAAGGATCACTATAGTGTCAGGAAAACAGAGCGGTTTTCCTGACACTACAGTGGCCTGAGGGTGCCCCCACCCTCAGGGTCCCCCTCCCATGGTGCTGAAGGGGTTAAAACTCCTTCAGTTACTTACTTTAATCCAGCACCCTCCCTCGGCACTGGTGACCTCTCCTCCCTGTCCGAAGTCAGCTTCTCCGTCTGACGTCAGTGGAGCCGAATGTGCATGCGCTGCAAGTGCCGCGCGTGCCTTCAAAGTGTCCATAGGAAAGCATTTCTCCATGCTTTCCTATGGACGCTCTGCGTGATGGATGCGCAGATGTGCAGATGCGCCTCTAGTGGCTGTCCAGAAGAGATGGCTAGATCTAGATGGCTAGATTAACCCCAAATGTAAACATAGCAGTTTCTCTGAAACTGCTATGTTTGCATCTGAAGGGTTAAAACCTGAGGGACCTGGCACCCAGACCACTTCATTGAGGTTTTGTCCAACCTGTTGTCTATAGATAGAAACTTCTCTTTTAGAGATAATTGAGAAGAGTGGACAACTGCAAGCACCCTGCAGGACCTACAGGTGTGTGTCAAACCTCTTAAAAACTATATGACTATTAAAATGTGATACAATAATGCAAAGGACACCACGCTCTCTTGGTCCCCAAGGTGCAACTGGACCTGAGGTAGGACAAACTCCACTTCACAGTATAGGATATAGACAATGGCCAAGGCAGCGTTTCGACTCTCAAAGGACCTTTTTCAATACAGCTTGAAAAAGACTGTTTGATGGTCGAAACATTGCTTGTACAAACCTGTATAAACTGCTCCAACAAACCTGCATTTTTGGTTACACCTTGAGTGCCTGGGCCACACAAATACTCATTATAGTTCCTATTTATATATATATATATATATATATATATATATATATATATGTATATATTTATATATATATATATACACAAACACACACACACACACATTTACCCTACATTTCCACATGTGATAGCACATAAGTAAGGCTCTGTACCAGGGAAGACATGATGACATGACACACCCCTTCTCTGGCCCTGCCTCTCCTATTTGGCATGCGCAATAGCCTTCCAAGGCTTTTTTTATGAGAAGCATTGGATTGGCTAAGATTGTCAATTCTGATTATCTCAGCCAAGGAGGCAGATCGGGGGTGTGGCCAGCTACGGTGTATCTGAGCAGCGCTGGTATAAAGGTATGATTTCTACTTATTTAAGGGCTGCAAGGGGGGCAAGGAAAATAAGCTTATATTACTGATTTTATAGTGTACCTTTAAGCTAAGAAAGGCTTTTAATGTAAAATTTCTGAAACTCACTCTTGTCGGGCTCATACGTATTTTTTAATTCTCATTTGAAACTTGATATTGTTTCACAAGTTATTCGTGTCATTAATTGTGTGTCCAATAATTTTTCCTATAAGCCTTTGATGCAAAAGGAAATTTTCAACATTAAATATGTAAATGAACATTTTTATTTCACTATGTTGCTTCCGTTACCGCATTAATGAGTGTTCTATACATGTGCACTGTCAGAACTGAAGTCATCTCAGTTCATTAATGACTGCGTTTGGTGTTACTCTTTACATTATTTTTACTTCTATAAAGGACCATACATTCATCATAAGCAGAATAGAGTAAATCATTTTTAAATTGCATTATATTAGTGGCAATTACATCTGAGTGCTTGCCTTTTGTTTCTTATATATTTGTGGCTGAAAAAATAAAACTGCTCTTTTTCGACAGATGAGCAAAATTGTTTTAGTATTACAATTGCATTTCTTTACCTTTATGAAGATATTGCCTTTTTTAAAAATATATTGTTTAGTAATGTTCTACTTTTGCAGCTGATAATTGGTCATTTTAGCATTTTTAGAATCAAAGGCACTGAATTTTCTTTCCATTTGACTTTTGCATGGATTAGATAGACTATGACCAGACTACACTTTAATTTATTTTGTTCCCTGTATAGTCCATTCACTTGAATCTGGAAATAATTCAGGACTTATTATAGAATCATAAACTAAACTAGTCATAAAGTGCCCCTACCCTTAACTGAAAACATAAACATACCAAATGTTAGTTAGTTACTGTGCAGCCTTTCTTGGGGTGTTCTCTTTGGGCGCTCTCTGTATTGTGAGCTCAGCTGTCTGATGCAAGGCTGTCAGTATCAGGGTGAAAAAAAGATACTTTAACCAGGTAACAAAATGAATATTGGATCACTGTTCTATATTTGTCAATTGCTGGTGAGAAATACAGTGTTCATCAGATCTAGCAAATGTCTCACATGTTTTCTTTTCTAAATTACTCTTGATCATTACTGATATTTTTTTTCTGTTTTGGGGTTTTCTGTTTTCACATATTCTCCCTCCTTTCCATCTGTGTCATGTTTTTTTCCCCCTCCAATTCTTTACTTTTACTGTAGTTAACATATTCTGACAGTCTCCAGCTCTTCCGAGTCTCCCTATTCTCTGGCCCTCATATCTACATTTATTTAGGGTACTTCGCTCTTTTAGATACCCTATCTATGAATCATATGTTTTTTGTATCACTTACTAATTTTATATATATATTTGTGGTCGGTTAATATAGAGACCGTGATATACCATGAGATTGGAGCAAGTCGGTGTGGTGTCTCGAAAACGACGTAAGGGTAGGCCTGTGATAAAGAGGGCCCCCTGGAAGAATTGTTTAAGTAAAAAGAGGGGTGAGGTGGGTGGGGTGAGCAGAACACCATGGCGAAGGTAAGAAGGGGGAGTAGCGTTTTATAGGAATGCTAACTCCTCCCACAAATACTGGCCTGTGGCCTTTAAACTTGTGGTTGGTTAATATAGAGACCGTGATATACCTTGAGATTGGAGCAAGTCAGTGTGGTGTGCCGAAACCGACGTAAGGGTAGGCCTGTAATAAAGAGGGCAAAGGGAATGCAGAAAACACACTTTATTGCAAAACATGATTAGAATACAAGACTTTTAAATGTTTTTCTTAACTATTTCTCTGGTTTTGGTATGTATCTATTGTATACTGCGGATTTCCAACATCCCAACTTTTTGATGATGTGAACTGGTGTATTCATACTGGATGCGGCTGATGCGGCCCCTATTCTGAATGATTGCCCAGAATAAGAGAGAGTTCCCAACCTAATCTAATGCACAGAGTTCTAATATAGAACATGAACTTAGAAGTAGTGAGGGAACTGCCTAGCAGAGTGAAAAATGGAGAGTGGCTGGAATTGTCCCTAACCTGGTTTAAATAAGTGTCTAAAACTTTGACCACGCACCAATGATTCTTGGTAGGGTAGAAGGGCACTTTTAGCGGATGGCCCAATTGTTTGGTTTTGGAATGCCTGAGTGACAAAAGATAGTAATCGTTCACTTTTTTTAAGTCTTTCATGGTAAGACACAAATGTCTGACTGACTGGGTTGTTATTGTGAACTCTGTAGGCCTCAGGAACCCATATCATGCTATGTACATTGTGGTTTTTAATACCAGGTTTGTAAGGGGGTCAAATGGTTGTGTGTCCAGTATGTCAGATAAAGCCCAGAATTTCTCTCCATCTATAGGCAGACATTTCTGTGTAGTGTGATGATCTAATTTGTTTATGCCTTTCAGTGTGTTCTTTATTGGGTAAGCAGAAAGAAAAGGAGCGTTATTTGGCATGGTGGTCATAATGTGGTGTTGTACTCCTGATAGATAGAGTTTGATTGAGTTTGAAATTAAGGTGGCAAAATGTGGCGAATGCTACCATGATTTGGATCGAATGATCATTAAATTCTACAGTGAACCGCTGAAAAATGACCATAGCTCTATTGTAGGTTTTCGTAGTGTTTATGGACAATGCTGCTTGTGCCAATTTCCTGCCATGCACCAGTAGCCGGGTTAGTCCAGGATAAAGTTGTTGAACTCTGGGGTTTGGTTTGGGTACTTGTCGGCCGATGGGTGAAGAACGAAGAATTCCTGAAATTTACAATGGGATAAGACATCAGCGGCAGAGTTGGAGTAGCCTGGTATATGTTTGCAGAAGAGGAAGTACTGGTATGTGGCAGCCAACCAGGTCAGCCTGCGAACTAACCTCATGATGGTCAATAAGGATGAGTGACCCTTATTAATTATATCACAGGCTGCCATGTTATTGCTATAACATTTAACGGCCATACCCTACCAGGATTTGCCCCATGTGAATGCAGCCGCTACTGGATCTATCCGAGCTGAGGCTGGCATTTTCCAATTTTGTCAGTCTATTATTTATGGACTGCATAGATGACAAAATGGTGTGTAGAGTTCCTTGAATATTTAAGTTGTGCCCCTGTGAGCTGGTATCCAACCCAGGATCCTCGGGATGAGTTGTGAGCAGCTTCAAGAGTTCCACTTTCCTTTCCATGGCTGGGAAGGTGATGCCCCTCGGGCGCAGTTTAGCCGAGATCCTGGGGATAGTCCAGGACTTCAGTGACCCTGGCGTGGAGGGTTCTTGAAATTCATTGGGGGTACCATGTCTAACAAGGGTACTAGGCCTAGCGGGTGTGCTGGGGGGGAATGATTCTTCACCCATGTTGGTTTCCTGGGACATACTGCAAGAAAGAAAAAAACAACAACAAAGGTCTGATTAATATTGCCCAGGTAAAACTATGTAGAACTTGCTTTCTAACTAGTGCCGAAGCGAAAAACGATCTACCCCGTGACAGGTGAGGCCCTGCTAGTTGCCAAGTGGCAGGTGAGAGGCTTTATCTATGATTTGGGCTGTGGGGCTTGAGCCACTAGCGTAGTGGCGGGGTGTTGCCCTCTCGGTGACAGTAAAGATTAAAAAACGTGTGGCTGTGACAGGTGAGGCTCTAACTATAAACCTGATAGGTGGGTGAATGTGAGGCTCTAACTATGATTTGGGCCATGGGGCGAAAACCTTTGTGTTGAGATTGGGGAGTTGGCCTCGCGGGACCAGCAATAATAAATATAACTAAGGCCAGCACCTAACCCTGCATAGCCAGTTCTCTGACCCTGGACGAGTTCTTGAAGAAGGGGCGATATGAGTAAACTATGAAACGTACCTAGCCAACCACAAATTGTGATTTCTTGTGACCATACATTCCCTATGAGAACTACAACATAAAGTAAATAAAACACCTAAGTATTGTATTGTGGGAGTTTCCTGAATAATAGTGCTGATAGTACTTGTGACCTAGGACTAGAGCATGCTAGAAAGTCTAGAGATAGTTACTACATTCCCCAAAGGAATTCCCATGGTGATGCTGTGATATTTATGAGTGGTAGTATCTGAGGGAAAGAGAGGAGGTATAAACAAAAAGGTGTCTGTGACTAGGCCTGATACCAGAAGCAGTGGACATAGACCCAAATCATATATTGATAGGTAGTGAGAGTTTTAGATAAGATCATATGATGGACTTGGTCTAGTAAAGCCGTGGCCTATCGAGGCAAGGCGGGAATCAAGCCGCCGTTCCCTGGTACCCCTTCTTATGGATGAAGTGTGGCCGTGTTGAGGCAATATATATATATATTTCTTTTACCTGATAAGAAAGCAGGAGAAAATAACGAACAGGTAAAATGGCCTATAGGGTAGAATGACCTTTCCGGATATCTGAAATTAAGGTGTAGCATGTCATCAAATGGAAAGGATATCCTATAATTATCTGTCAAAATGCCATACATAAATCATGATAGTAACCCCTTCTACATAATTAACCATGACAGTAGTAGAATACCTAATTACTAAAAATAACGTAACAGGTATAATGGTACCTTCTATCTAGCATGAACCACTATAATTGGTAACTCACAGTTTATAATTAATTAATTAATCCAGCCTTAACTTGGAATATTTAAGAGAAAATCCCCCCATGAACAGCTAGCCAGCTTGCATTGTTATTGTAGTACAACATATTTAATTGCCAGTGATCCTTCCTATTAAAACTGAAAGAAATAATGTAGCAGAATATGCACAAATCGTCCATGTTTGAGGTGGCTAAACAAATGGACCTGGTACAGCAGGTGTAATGAACCGCAATCGTTCGTATGTTTTGCTCGAACATGAGTAGGGAGGGATATGCTCGAACGGTGGGAATAGCCTGAACGCGGCTATCCTCGCTGATTACCTGAGGATCTGTTTGTGTAATTTGGGCGAAAGGTAGTTGACTGCAGTTCATATGAATCCCCATGAACGGAGTTGTCATGCAGCTCTAAGGACGCTTGAGACCGGCGGGAATTTCAAAGGAGGCCGGAACCGGAAGTACGGGTTGCCAGGGTAACGGAGTAGTGTTGTATAGGAATGCTAACTCTTCCCACAAATACAGGCCTTCGGCCTTTAAACATATATATATATATATATATATATATATATATATATATATAAACCACTGTAATAAGAGTAGGTTTTCATTGAATCTCCATAGTTCACTGGATCGCTGAGATTTATCTTAATATCTTACTGTAGTGGTTTTGGCCCATAGATGCTGTCTCTTTACTTGGACAATGTAAAACTTTGTCATTTCTGAAAAAATGCAGTGTTTGCATTTGTCCAAGAACAAGCTTCTAGCGTCTGCCAGCCGGCCACTTACTAGAGGCACTTCCGGCTTAAGACCAATTTTGGAAGCATGCTCAGCATGATGGAACCGAGCACTGCTAGTGCTTCTTATAGAAATTAATTGGATTTGGTGAATCTCTATGATAAGCTTTTGATTGTCAGAGTGTGTGCTGTACGCACTGTAGGTCTGCAAGTTTTCTCTTTGAGAAGTATTGGATTTGACCAGAGTCAAATTATGTCCTCAATTTGTCTATCCTGAACCTGGATTACGTGTAACCTGGATTACGTGTAAGTTTAATCACTCGTGTGTTTTTTTTGGCTGAATTTAAACTAAAGAAGCTACTCTAATACACAAGTAGATATATTTCGGTTTAACTTTAGAGCGTTCCTTTAAAGTATTTTGTTGTGGTCCAAATGTTTAAAAGATCTATTTTATTGTAAATATATTTACATGAAATATTTTTTTTTCAGTAGCAATTGACAAAAGTACATATAATCTTCAAAATGCAATTGTAATTACAGCAAAGAAATGAAACCAGTGGATAGCAAGGAGAGCAAGGGGGAGTGATGTCACAGGTTAAGAATTGGGCTGCCGGTAGAACTTGTCTATGGCATGGGATTACAACCACGTTTTACTTTATTTATTTTTTGTTTTGAATGGGGGTCTGGGACTATGCCAGCAAGGGTTGCTCTAACCAGAAGCAGTTTTATTTAAACACCGTTTTTAGGTGAAGAAACCCTTTAAGACACTTCAAGATTATAATACAAGCTACTATATATCTATACTTCATCCATCCTGTAACAGAGATTATAGAAAAAAAAACAACCAACTTTTTTGAAAGTCAAAATTTAGACTTTCCAAGGTGGAGATATAAAGAGCAAATCCTTCAAAGATATATTAAGAAGTACATAAAAAAAATATCTAAACTGTCCTTCAGCCTTGTTTGTTGTTTGAAGAGCAATGCAGTGTTTTCTAAAAAAAAAAAAAAAAAAAAGAAAGATCTAAAAAAAACCTAGTTGTTAAAAAAAATCATGCTGTTATAATGTTAGTGGGTCAACATTCAGCTGGGCGGATAATGTGCATTCCTGGGTAAAAACTCATTAGTGACTAGTTTCAAAGAAAAACAATAAAGAGCAGAAAATGTAAGTAAACAAACAGCAAGTGCTGGGTGATCAAGAAGAAATGAATTTATAAACCGTGTCTCTTGACTGATCTCACGATGTACTTGTTAAATGATATATTACGCTTTGTCAATTTTATTAGATCTTTACTTTTTTTGTGGGGAAACATATCAAGTTACTGATTAACTCCTCTCCTACAGCAGTCTCCCCATCTCAGCTTGTTTACGTTGTCCTCCCACGGTCTTCTCTAACCCTATTACAACAGCTACTCTGTATATCAAATCTCTTATATGCATAATAATACATAGCTTGAATATATTCTGCCTTATAGATCCATGGATTCATTATGTCTTATTATTATATCCCACCTACTTTAGACAATAAATGTGTTTGACCAGGACCCTAGTAACCTCTCATTCAGACATGTCTACATTTATTTCTCACAAATGATGTGTTTGCCCTCTATACTCGAGGTTCTTAACCTTAACAGGAATCCGAATTACATACATTGCTTTAGCTTGGCGACCCATAGTTCAGTTGTAATATTATCTTAGTGACCCATTTATCAATTGTAATATTATATGTAAGAAAATAAACTCTGCAAAGCATCAACAAGAGTTTCTCACCAGTACCCAACAATGGTCTTCGCTGCACTGTGTTATGCATAGCTACCGCAGTAAGCCTGGGGCGTGATAAAATAATGTGCCTGCTCTCACCAATGGGGTCCTAGTGAAAAAGCATAGGGGGTTCAAATTTGGGACCTCTGCACAATACATTCCTGCAGAATTATTCTTTTTTCCTGTGTAAATAAAATAGTAATATCACAGGATATATATCTATTGTTGTATGTATAATAGGGAAGATCAACTTAAAGGTGAGATGCAGGAGGCTCATATTAGGCCTTGATGCCTTGATGTCCTTTGCTAACTAAATAGCAGCAAACAAAGAAATAATGCAGTGTAAACAAAGAGGGAAATAATAACAAAACAAAAAAAAAGTATAAAGAGGAACTTGCTAGTAAGTTATAACAATGACCAGTCCATATAAGGTTTAACCATGGCAATCCAGTCCTCTTCCTTTGCTGCTCTGCGGTGTAGATAAGTATACTTTATTTCCTAATTTACATGTTAATTTTCCTCACAACATTTCTTTTGTTTCTTTCCTTTGAGGGCATATTTTTACTTTATTCTTCCATCATTTTATTTTTCTATATTTAATTCTTTATATGTTTTTTCATTGTTCTCCCCCAATTTTACATATTTACTTATTTAGACTATTTATTCCATCTTAACTTCTTCTTCTCCAATATTGTTCACAAGAAGGACAAAGGACTTCGACCAGTTATCAATCTGAAACATCTCAATCAGTGGATCAGATACAACCAAGATAGAAGGCTCCCACTGTTCACGGGATCTTCTGAACAAATGATAAATAATAGGGAGATTCTGCATAAAAGTAACTAGACCAGGTTTGGTATACATATAGTATAACACACTCACACACAGATGCATTATCTCAGAAAAGCCACTTGGAGAGACACAACTCAATTATCAAGAAGATGACAAAGAATAAAATTAGAACATATATAGTGGTTCTACATGAAGGTCAATATGTATTTTATAACTTTAAAATATATTTAGTAAATCACAAAGCGAAGGCGCAGAGCAGCTCTGTTACCCAAATATCAAAAAATATTTTGTAGAGATCAAATCTAAAGCACTGTCATCAGCTTCTGGCACCTGAAGAGGACCAGGAGGAAGATGATTGTGGTGCCCACATATGACAATTTCATTCAGGTAAGTAAATCTCACCTTTCCCTGCCCCGAACCCCCCCCCCCCCCACCACCACCACCACCACCAGCAGCAGCGATGTCACAGACAGCGGTATTTGCTAATTTATACCCAGTAATTATGAAAACTAACAAGATTAATTGTAAAGAATCTCAGGCTCTAATAATTCTAATAATATCTGCATTTTCCTTTTTAATATCCTCACAGTTTTTGATTTAGTGACAAAATACCAAACCCTGTTTCTATATTTTATTTTACCACTTTGACTTATTCGTGTTTTTTCTGTTTTAGTTTTAAAGAATGTCTCAAATAACTCACCAGGTTAAACTTGGCAAACTGTGACATCCTGTGCTGTACCTTGTATGTTCTACACAGTTGCCTTAAACTTGAGCTATTTTTCTTGGTAGCTAAACCTAGAGAATTATTTAACAGACCCCATTATCAATGAGGTGGAACAATAAATAGAAGTGATATGTATACACAGATGGAATCAATTAAAATGTTGGCAATTAATTGGCCAACGACAGCTCGACAAATGAAAATATAGGCAAATATGTCTACATATGATTCATGTTTTATTTTCCTAGTAACGTTATCAGATCCTTCTCCGTCTCCGACATCACTTTTCGAAATGGTTCTCTAACATTATTGCTGACACTTTGACATACATTTGCAGCATTGCTGACATTGTGAGGAATATCTGTTTTTCTGGCTAAATCCTGCTCTTCTGCTAAGATACTGCAAACAAATTAACTTTTAGAACCATCTCATTCTCCCCTGTGGAACACTTCTTTGCTTTAGTGTGGGAGATTTATCAGTGTTCTGAAAAGTGTATTTTATATTTGGCCTCTAATCTGTTCATATTTATTAAATTGTTCTAAAAATGGTGTGCGAAATCATCGACTTTTCTCTACCTAATTTCTTATTTTTCACAGCAATATCAATTTTCACAGTAATATCAATTTCAGAAAAGATCACCAATTTTAAGGTGGAAGTAAAACAGTAAACGCTTCTGTAAGAAAAAGTGAAAGAAATAATTATAAATCAGCCTTCGCATCACTAAAAAATGGTGTACATTGAAAAATGATGGTTATTATTATTATTATCATTAGCATTTACATAGCTCTAACGTATTCTGCAGGAGTAGAGAGTTTGTATTCGGAAAGGAAGTTAGACATGCATTACAACCCACTCATGAAGCTTAGAAATGAATGAGAGTAGTGATTTGGGATGGAAGCTAGAAGGAGAAATGGTTTCTTAGGATGGGATTAACAATTGCATGTTTGAAGGAAAAGGGGAAGATGTGAGTAGACAAAGAGAGGTTGAAATTATACATTAGGGATGGAACCCTACTCGGAGAAAGAGATTAGACAATGTGAAAGGGGCAGGGATCTAGAGGGCATGTTGTGGGGTGACAGGAGTTAAAATTGGAATAAGGTACAGAATAGAGTTTTAGAGGGGATGAGGAAAGAGGGTATTCCTAACTTGGTTGATCTTCTCAGTAAAGTGATAGTGGGGAAGCATTGGGGCAGAGAAGGGAATAAAGAGTATGAAAGAGGTGTTTAGGATCACGAGAGTAGGTGGAGACGAGTGAGGTAAAATACTCTTGCTTGGCAAGAGAGAGGGCAGAAGTATAGGTATATCATAGCATGAATTAGGGCCCAGAGGAGGTATTTATACTGTGCCCCACAGGAAGGCAAGCTGAACTCATAAAGAGGGTGAGTGTATATGTGTTTATGTCTGTGTGCCAGAGTATGTATCTGTGCATATGTGCAGGGCTGGCCTTAGGCATTTAGACGCCCTGTGCGAAAAATCTTCACAGCGCCCCCCTCCTCCCCGTCATCCATGTATGCTGTAATGTTTGTGTTGTCTGTGTATGTGATAGTAGGTGTGATGACGGTGTGTGATATGTATGCTATGTGTGATATTTGTAATGGGTGTATTAACAGTGTGTGATATGCGTGTATTGGTTGTATGTGACACACACACACACACAGAGTCAGACGGCCATACACACACACAGGAAGACAGTCATACACACACACACAGACACACAAAGGCAGACAGTCTCACACACACACAGGCAGACAGTCAGTCATACACACAGACACAGACAGTAATACACACAGACACACACAGAGGCAGACAGTAATACACACAGACACACACAGTCATACACACAGACACACACAGAGGCAGACAGTAATACACACAGACACACACAGTCATACAAACAGACACACACAGAGGCAGACAGTCATACACACACACAGACACACACAGGCAGACAGTCATACACACACACACAGGCAGACAGTCATACACACACACACAGACACACACAGGCAGACAGTCATAAACACACACACAGACACACACAGGCAGACAGTCATACACACACACACACAGGCAGACAGTCATACACACAGACACACAGAGGCAGACAGTCATACACACACAGACAGTAATTAACACAGGCAGAGAGTCACACTCACCTGACAATCCCTGTGGAGTTCATTATGGAGGCAGTGCAGCTCCTGGTGACTGTTTGGTGGGGAAGCAGGGACTCCTTCCTGCTTCCCCTGCAACAGTTTTCCGGCGCTTTTAGCTCCGCCCCCGCCGCACAGTAAGCTCCGCCCCCGCTGCAAATTTGAAAAAAAAAATATTATTTTATTTTTTTTTAAATCCCGTCCGGCTGTGCGGCCGCACGGCGCCCCCTGCTACATGGCGCCCTGTGCGGCCGCACAGCTCGCACACCCCTAAGGCCGGCCCTGCATATGTGTCACTGTTTGTGGATCTGTGTGTATGTATGGGTATCAATGTGTGTGTGTATTTGGGTGTGTGGCAATGTTTGTATCTTTCTGTGTGTGACTGTATGTATTTGAAGGTGTGTGTGGCACTGTATGTGTATATGCGAATAAACACCTACCTGCAAGTACCAACGCTGTATACAAACACATCCCTTCATTTAAACACCAACACTGTACACAGCTCTGCGTGCAAGCCGAAAAGCTACACACAACCAAAGACCTGCATTTAAATGACAATGATAAACACACACCCTTGCATTAAATACCAACACTACATACAAATACACCTCTGCATTTAAACATTATTATTATATGCAAATATCAAAATATTCATACATACACATACTACATACAAAAATCTCTCTTCACTCGTACACACACACACATTGCACACAAATACAACCATGCAAGGGTGGGCAAATGGTAGATCCACCAGTGGCAAAGCATTGTGGGAGTTGAGGTTGTGCTTTTTGGTCGGCCCTGCTTTTTATGGAGAGTGGGGCAAAACATTTTTTTTATGCACCAAGGGCCTCTCTTCATTAGTTCTGTCAGTGACTACTTATGAGCAATTGCATTTGCTTTTTCAAATACTCTTTACCTAAATCTGTCTTCCTTTGCCCAATTCTAATTTTCACCACTATGTTCCCTTTGGGAAATACAGTTTCAGTGATCCTCTCAAATGTTTTTTTGGTCTTTGGACTTACAGAACCCTTCCTTAAACATTTCTCATTAAATATACATTGCATCCTTTTGTGAGCTCTAATTCTGTACTACCTCACCTATCCTCCATGCCATTCCCAGCAGTGCAGCCAACTCTCTTTAAGTGTGTGTGACGAATGATGAGAAGATATCATGCTAATTTAAAAGCAAAGTAGCGATATCATAAACAAAGTACAGAGTATAGAAATAATCTCTCTCAATCTTTTCCACTATTGTCAATGCTTGGGCTAATCAAAATATTTAATCCTTCAAAGGGTAATATTAATAACATCCCTCTAGCAACACAGTCAAGGATTTGTATCAAAGGTGCTGTGACATTTCCTGGGGGTGAGCTTATACCAGTTGGACATAATGGTTATAGTTTCCATAGCAACTCTTGAAATTGGCATTGCAGGGCATTTTAAGTAAAGGGGTGATTTGAAAACTGCTATTCCATAATCTTGTGGCAATATAGCCACAATAATCAGGAGTAATCTTGCCACAGTAATCCCCCTGTATTTTCTCCAAGCTTAATATTCATAGTCACTGCTCCACTGCCTAAAATTAAATACATTCTATCTTTGCTTATAAAACCACTCTCAATTTTGAAGGATTATTGTTGTTTATTGAAAGTTATGCTAATTAAACGCAGCATAATACAAAATGCTTCCTGACATATTCCTGGGATAGAAGTAAGGGATTTTCTAGAAGTGATTTGTGTTATTGGCAAGAGTTGCCATGTGGTTGAATACATAGACCATTATGCCAAAAACCTGTCACATTGATAAGATAACAAAAGCTCAGTGGATCTTTACTGGCACCGAAAGATGTGAACTTCTGCATGCAGTCTCCATTAAAACCTTGTAAACAACATCCTATACACGGCTAACAATCTGAAAAAAAGGATGTGGGAAGATTTAAAAATAAAGGTAACGTCCATGTAAAATAATATTTCACAAACAAACCAGCACTTTATACTACCTCCCAATATTGACTCCATAAAAACAAACTAGTGTATAGCAAAGATACAAAATTACAAAACAGTTTTATTTTAAGTTCTACAATAGGGTTTTTTAAACTGTAATTCCCATATTTTTTCATATATGCAGTTTTTGTCTTTCCAGTCTACCGAGAGTGGGGGTCCTGGGTACATATCAGTAATTAAGGAGGATAACCTGTGCCCCACTTCATTATCCAAAGAAGACAATGAGATGCATCATCATAGAATCCAGACTCCATGACATCCACTGAATGTTCGATTAGGAAGAAGAAAAGCTGTGCTGTTAAAGTACTGAAGTCTATCCCAGCTGACATTTTATGGCAAAGCAGTCCTAATACTTATGTATAGATATGAACAGACAGATTGCACTGTATATGGAAGGAGACTAATAGCTAAAAGAAGAAAAGGAATGCCAGCCGCTGTCAGTGTTGATACTATCAGTGTGCTACTGGTTTGGGCAGGATATAATTTAGGTTTGTCTGTTTGGCACAATCTTCAATGTATCCTGTGTGCTGGTAATGACAACCAGAATGAGCCTTCTGAAAGTAAATTGTATTCTTAATAATCAGCATTCATTGCTGGGAAGCTTAAGCAGTCCTTCATTGAAATAGTAAAAATTGTGAATGTACATAAGATCCACTATGCATTGGGTACCTTTGGTTCATTATTTGTTGATTATTTCAATTCTGGGATGCTCAAACATGTCCTTAAAAAACACTGCCTATGTACAAATCACTATTGTCTCCAGACTGGAAGGAACATCTTACACAGCCTTACCACACACGCAACACACACAGACACCTCACACACAGCATCTGCACACATTACACACTGCCACCCATCTTGCAAACTACTAGTCAAACACAGACACTCCACACATATCACATACAATCAACCCGACATATCACACGTCACGCTTTTACCCAAGACATAAAACACACAGTCACCCCGCAACAAACACAGCCACTACATACACATGATGTCCACCATACACTATCACACTAAACACACTGCCTCGCCACAAACAAACACATATTCACTGTGGCAAACTCTGTGTTTCCCTGGCCCCAGTGAATTTTTTCCCCTGCATTCGGTAGTTAAATCTACCGAAAACACCAACCACTCATTTAACTTCAAAGTAACTACAAGATTAAGTGCTCTCCCTGAGCAGCCGCCATTCGTATAACCCAGGGGTAGGCAACCTTCGGCTCTCCAGATGTTGTGGACTACATCTCCCTTGATGCTTTGCCAGCAATATGGCTGTAAAAGCATTATGGGAGATGTAGTCCAAAACATCTGGAGAGCCGAAGGTTGCCTACCCCTGGTATAACCGAACAACACGTGCGCTGCAAAGCGGCCTTCTTGTCTTCCAAAAGCAGGCAGTGGGACTTGGTCGTCGAGTGTCTGGAACTATGAGTCAGACACTCGAAACCGCGAACACCGGTGATTTTGTATGAACACCTGCTTCTATTCCTGACAAGCCAGGAGAGCGCTATTCGGCACGAACAAGAGGAAAAATCTCTACCTATGAGCCAGGGAAACCGTTTGATATTTTGTTAATTTTGGGACTCCCAAAAGTGACTGACCGCTACTACTTTCTCATGGATCTATGTTGGGCAGACTCCACATGTGCGGTAAATTAAAACTTCACCCTGGTGGCGATTTGGCTGTATTCGTTGGATCTGAGCGTTATTTGGACGCGTTGGGGATATAGGATTTCTGGGGGTCCCTATTTATATTATGTATGTTTTGGGGTGTCTTATATTTTTATATTTTGTACCTCTAGTGCCTGGGAGATAATAAGTTTAAGCAAAGTACATTCAATTATCTTCCAAACAGAGAGACGCCTGGGTGTGTTTTAATATGTTTTTGCTGGGGGTCTGTGAATAAAAGTGGGCCATCTGACCATAATAAAACTATTCCAGTTGTACCCTTCATCAAGTCTCGACTGATGTTTGGGTATGCGAACAACTAAAATCTTATAGATTTTTCCCACAACCTGCTTGGATTTCGGAAGAGTACGAACGAGCGTACTATGCAAACGGACTATAATCACTCAAGCCTCTAGCAGTTCGGGAATGTGCAAATGAAGGTACCATACAAAGTACAAAGGGGTTCATTACAGTCACCCGAAACATGCTAAGGCTCCTCTCACACTGCACATGCAGCATCACCTCAAGCAAGACATACACTTTTCTCACAGACACAACAACATGTAAATCCTCTCCACATGGCTTTCATCATACACATACATGCAGATTTACCCCACACACAACCTTTAAAGCATACACATTTTAGCCCTCACAGATGTTTATTTAGATAAAGAGTGGATGAAATATCCTTGAATCAACCTTGGACCCAGGAAGCAGGGGTCACTGCTAGTGGGACTGTGTTCCTCTGTATAATTTTGTCGCCAGACACCACCGTTTTACTTAATCTAAATCAGGAAAAATTATAACATGTTTTTAATCTAGACCTCTTGTGTACGTACATGGCTCCCTATAGATAGCAGTGCTTAGAGGAGTTTTAATTTGTTTCTTGCCTGCTATTGTCTAGAAGTAGCACAGCTTTGACAGAACAAGTGTTGGTTAATTCACTTTTGACATGTGTGACATTTACTTCATAATAAAGCTGTGTGTAACCTTTCTTAGTGGTCAATTCTTTGCAAGCCATCTAGTAATGAACAGATTAAAGTTATTACAAATGTCGGAAAATGTATGGCATTCTATACAATAGCGCTCTGATTTTCTTAATGCAAAAGATAAAGTACCCCCTGATGCATGCGAGGCTTTGGGAAGGATTTGTTCTAAAATTCACAGTATGACACCTTAAAGCTGCTTTCCTTCAAAATAAAGTATTTCCACCTGAGTTTGTGAAAGATTTTTTTTTTTTTAAATCCCCACAAATATAATGTAACTTTGACTTTCTATAGTTCGTACTGCAGAGATGAAGCCAACTTTGCGATGTTAAGATGCCGACATATGTAATCAACGTTCTATAAAGGTCACAAGATGATATTTTAGTTATGGCAAACCATTTCAGCCGTAGAATACACGTGACGGTGCTCATACACTTCACAATGAGCACATTTTATCTATAATTTATTTTACATTTTTATTTTATTATAATAGTTTATATTTGGAAACTCTATATATTTCTTTCTGATGTATTTTGATATAAAAAAATGTCACTGGTGTTTTGTATTTAAACAATGGAATACACCCAAAGCTATTAAAAGAGCTTAGTGGTGTACTAGCAAAACCATTAACAGATTTATTTAACCAATCATTGATAACAAGAGTAGTCCCAGAAGATTGGAAGTTAGCGAATGTTGTGCCCATTCACAAGAAAGGTAATCGGGAGGAGTCGGGCAACTATAGGCCAGTAAGCCTTAGTGGGGAAAGTGATGGAAACCATGTTAAAGGATAGGATTGTTGAACATCTAAAAACACATGGATTTCAAGATCAGAGACAACATGGGTTTACTTCAGGGAGATCATGCCAAACTAATCTTATTGATTTTTTTGATTGGGTAACTAAAATTATAGATCAGGGTGGTGCAGTAGAGATTGCTTACCTAGATTTCAGTAAGGCTTTTGACACTGTTGCACATAGAAGGCTTATCAATAAACTGCAATCTTTGAGTTTGGATTCCAATATTGTTGAATGGGTAAGGCAGTGGCTGAGTGACAGGCAACAGAGGGTTGTAGTCAATGGAGTATATTCGAAGCTTGGGCTTGTCACCAGTGGGGTACCTCAGGGATCTGTACTTGGACCCATTCTCTTTAATATTTTTATTAGTGATATTGCAGAAGGTCTTGATGGTAAGGTGTGTCTTTTTGCGGATGATACTAAGATATGTAACAGGGTTGATGCTCCAGGAGGGATAAGCCAAATGGAAAATGATTTAGGTAAACTAGAAAAATGGTCAGAGTTGTGGCAACTGACATTTAATGTGGATAAGTGCAAGATAATGCATATTGGACGTAAAAACCCAAGGGCAGAGTACAGCATATTTGATAGAGTCCTAACCTCAACATCTGAGGAAAGGGATTATGGGGTGATTATTTCTGATGACTTAAAGGTAGGCAGACAATGTAATAGAGCAGCAGGAAATGCTAGTAGAATGCTTGGTTGTATAGGGAGAGGTATTAGCAGTAGAAAGAGGGAAGTGCTCATGACATTGTACAGAACACTGGTGAGACCTCACTTGGAGTACTGTACACAGTACTGGAGACCCTATCTTCAGAAGGATATTGATACCTTAGAGAGAGTTCAAAGAAGGGCTACTAAACTGGTTCATGGATTGCAGGATAAAACTTACCAGGAAAGGTTAAAGGATCTTAACATGTATAGCTTGGAGGAAAGACGAGACAGGGGGGATATGATAGAAACATTTAAATACATAAAGGGAATCAACACAGTAAAGGAGGAGACTATATTTAAAAGAAGAAAAACTACCACAACAAGAGGACATAGTCTTAAATTAGAGGGACAAAGGTTTAAAAATAATATCCAGAAGTATTACTTTACTGTGAGGGTAGTGGATGCATGGAATAGCCTTCCAGCTGAAGTGGTAGAGGTTAACACAGTAAAGGAGTTTAAGTAGGCGTGGGATAGGCATAAGGCTATCCTAACTATAAGGTAAGGCCAGGGACTAATGAAAGTATTTAGAAAATCATGCTAATATCATTAGACATATCTACCTCCTTCAGGACCCTGAGCAGGTCTTAGAACCATGGTATAATATTGAATCTGAAATGGTCCAAACAGACAGACTGCAACATTCGATGTGGATAGTTACAAAGAACTCTCTAATGAATTTGTTTAAGAACTCAACGATACTATTCCAAATTCTAGAAGAGTGGTTACTAATTAAGAAAAAACTAGCCCTAGGAAATATGATACCCAAATCATGCACATTAGACATACTGCAAATTCTTATAGAAGATCTCTCTTTAAAGAACTGGGCTAACGCTGATAGAATAAAGTTTTCACAAATTATGCAAGGAGATAATATTTTGCCATTTCAGAGCATTAGTGATATTTTCCACATTCCACGCAGGGAAATTTTTACTTATCTACGGATAAAAAACTATATTCATAAAAATGTGCTCAAATCGTCTTCTATCTATGCGAAAAAGTTGGAAGTTATATTTAAGTCTCAACCCATTAAAAAAAGCATGGCTGTCGCCTTATCAATGCTGGAACTTCTTAAAGAGTCCCCATATAGTTTGATTAAGAAGTGGGAACAAGATTTAGAACTACAAATTTCTTTAGACGATTGGAATTCCTCTTTAACTCGGGTGAATAAATATATCCATTGTCTGAACCTGTCGGAATGCCACTTCAAAGTTCTCTATAGATGGTATTATACACCTGCTAGACTAGCTAAAATGTTTCACTCTTCTGATCCAACTTGTTGGAGATGTGGTAGCCATTTAGGTACGTACATACATATCTGGTGGACATGTCCAGCTGTTAAGTCTATTTGGTCTTGGGCGTTTAATATTTTTTCATTAATGACTACAAATAGAATTCCGGAGAATGCTGCTTCGGCTATTTTACATCTGAATATGTCTTTAGATTCACAAAGAGATTTTTGTTTTGCCATTCATTCTTTGATTGCGGTTAAAATCATTATCGCAAGACACTGGAAAGTATCTAAGTCGTTTGACAAACGACTATTGATAGACCAAATTAGATTCCAATTATCAATGGAATATGAGTTGATCAATAATGCGACTTTTACTTCTAAGAAAAAGAGATGGTATTGTGAATGGTTAGACAAATATAATATATTATTTGGATAGTTCTCCTATGGTTAAATTAGATATCTGCATAGATAGAGAAAGAAGGGATAAAATTAAAACAGAAGCCAATAACCTCAGTACATGGAAAGGGAGTTGTTTGAAAAGATGCTCTAAGGAAATTTTTTTTTTTTTTTTTTCTTTTTCTTTTTTTTTTTTTTTTTTTTTTTTTTTTTGTTGTTGTTGTTTTTGGTTTTGTCGTGGTTAATCTATGTTAGTATGCTGTCATGCGGGTCTATAATTGAACATGCGATCACTGTGTTTGATCATGTACCATCTATCACTTATGTATTTGTTTGATACTTGTGTACACTTGTTGATCTGTATTAGTTTCAGCATACTTGTTGTCTATGTCAAATAATAATGAAAAACTTTTTCAATAAAGACATAGTTAAAAAAAAAATAAAAAAAAAAAAAAAAAAAAAAAAAAAAAATAATATCAGGAAGTATTACTATACTGAGAGGGTAGTGGATGCATGGAATAGCCTTCCAGCTGAAGTGGTAGAGGTTAACACAGTAAAGGAGTTTAAGCATGCGTGGGATAGGCATAAGGCTATCCTAACTATAAGATAAGGCCAGAGACTAATGAAAGTATTTAGAAAATTGGGCAGACTAGATGGGCCGAATGGTTCTTATCTGCCGTCACATTCTATGTTTCTATGTTTCTATGTTTCTATGTTTCTAAATGTATAAACCTCCAGTAAGCGGCTCTCTGCTACGCCACCTAACTAATGTGGCACAGCTGGTCTAGTAAGGCCTTAATATACACCACACAGAGGATTTTTACCGTCCTTATAGACAGCAATATGATTTGACAATTGGCAAAAGACATTGCAGTTTTTCTGAAACTTTTTGTTGCTGACATTTAAGTCAGTTAGTAATTTGCTTTTTTGGTGTAACCTTTTCTACGACTCCAATAGGTATAGACTTTAGTAACTTGATTTGATAATATTTCGATATATTCTTCATCAGTTAATAAGTGATGCTTGGCCGTTAAGTAGAGGTCTTGTACTATGCTTCAATGTATAAGGTCTTCAGACCTCGGTAAAACTAATTCAGGATCAAATCATAGATATATGATATATATGTGATAGTGGTGGGAACCTGCTTGAGTTGAGGCCCTCATGTACTGTCAGTGGCCTCATACCTTCTGGGACAGAATGTAGAAAGTGTCTATAAGCTGTAAGCATTCCCAAAAGTCTCACCTATAACATAGGAGAGCAGTGAAGGGACATGTGAAATGCAAGGCTAGATACTTCCAGCGTAGATTCCAGAGCAATCATGCATGTGGGTTTGCTATTGATGACTTGATTGGGGCTGATCACATATTTTAAAGTGGGGAGTCACATCATCAGCACCACACACTAATTGGCTGGTATAGTAAACAAAAAAGTCGTTGTAACGGTGTTGTTCACACTGACTGCAAATTCCTAACTAAATCCATTTAATCCATTGGTATAGTTCCTATAGTAATTCAGCTTTTTCATCCAACCCAAATGGATTTGAATTAAACATACTCATTTGGCGAGAATAATTAAGATGTTTAGTTTTTTTGCCTTTAATAAATACCTGTTTGGGATTTTATTTTTTCTGATTGGCTTTTTACACAAATGTAGCAATTTAACCGAGCATTCTGAGCTTTTCTGATGGAGTTTAGAGCCATTGGTATTTTGCTAAGTGAAGCAGGGGTAGCTGAATTTCTCTTTGAATAAGCTCACCCCACACTGTTCTTTTGTTTCCAGAACGCTAGTCCAAGTGTAGCCCCATTGCAAGTTGAATTTCAATTGTCATAGCAACCCAATAAACTCCTGCATGACTGCCAATTAAAATCTAAAAAGGAAATCAGCATGTTGGAGAGAGTCTGTCGATTTTAATGTAGATATTTCTTGAAAGAAAATCACAAATAATGCTGATAGACTAATTCAGACTCATCAGCTCTATTAAAATATTGTTTTGTAGATTATAATGGTTTATTATGATGACTCCCGAACCCCACGATGGCATTATCTTCACTAAAAGCTTCAGCAAATTGCATCTCTTGTATTAGATTTTTTTTTATTTAAATGTTTAATATGCAATATACAAAATAATCTGTGCTTTATAGGCGCTTTAAACAAAATTAAAACAAGTGCTCTTTGATACAGCTGCTCACACACAAAAAGTGGGACCTCTCCAATCCCTCCAAATTCAATGAATACAGAATACACTATTTCCACAACCCGTGTGTAATAGTGAAAGTGCGTAGCGCTAAAAAATATTTACTTACTCCCCGAATTTCTTTAGGGGTGCAAATAGTCTCCTCATAGCTCAACGTCCAGATGGAGTGTACTCCTCAGAAAGGGAAACAAAAGCAGGGGAGGGGAGGACAGGAAGAGCTCGCCCTGGTGTTGAAATCCTTATGGACACAATATAATAATAAGATAAACACAAGAGTAAAGGTTACTCCTCACCTGGTTCAGAGCCTGTGACCTGGCTCCCAGTATAACAGTGTATGAGCTCGTTTTAGGGACAGCTCTCTCCCTTCTTTTAACAGGATTGATAGAACTTCAGATGCATGCACTCCAGCTTTTAAGAGCATTTATTGCTTAAAATTTAAAAATCAATCTGATACATACAATAAAATAGTCCAAAACGCGTTTCGCCGAATCCGTTCAGCTTTCTCAATTGGGAAAGCTGAACGGATTCGGCGAAACGCGTTTTGGACTATTTTATTGTATGTATCAGATTGATTTTTAAAGCTCTTCCTGTCCTCCCCTCCCCTGCTTTTGTTTCCCTTTCTGAGGAGTACACTCCATCTGGACGTTGAGCTATCAGGAGACTATTTGCACCCCTAAAGAAATTCGGGGAGTAAGTAAATATTTTTTAGCGCTACGCACTTTCACTATTACACACGGGTTGTGGAAATAGTGTATTCTGTATTCATTAAATGTTTAATATGCCCCAGGATTAAAGAAGCCCAAACCTTATCCTTGCTTTAGCCCTACCTCTAAGTATAACCCTAACGTAACCATCATTAAAAAAAATTAATGTGAGATAAAAATTATCATAATTATTAGTGTATAAATAAAATGCTATCATGGTGTTCTGGAAACATTCTGGAAACATTCATAAACCCATTGAACGTTGGTCTCGTGGATTATTATAATGTCTTCAGAAACTGTGACATCTATGGTTAGGTTTGGTCCTTGCCTCTTTTGGATGATCAAGCAATCTTTTTTTTTAAGTACTCCTTTTCTGCAGTGCCTGCATACACGGTATGTGGGATGAACTTTGTTTATCT
Organism: Pelobates fuscus; assembly: GCF_036172605.1. Taxonomy (NCBI): domain Eukaryota; kingdom Metazoa; phylum Chordata; class Amphibia; order Anura; family Pelobatidae; genus Pelobates; species Pelobates fuscus. The sequence goes on along the minus strand of NC_086320.1, from coordinate 357,131,665 downwards.
GCAATCTGCATATTCCACAAGGTATTCTGGGAGAATTGGAGAAAAAAAATATCTCTCAGTTTTCTGTACCCAAGCTATTCTTTTTCCAAGATCTGTCTGGTATTCAGTGAATTTTGAAATCAACCTGAATCATTGAGGAGTTTTATCATGTTTTTCTCTTACCATAATGCTTCTCAATACATTTATGTATATAATTATGTATACAATGTTTCTGTAATCTTTTGAAGAAATGTTCAATTTGAAATAAAGCATCTTTAACTCAGTATATTAAAATTGCTATGACACTTATATTTACTATTACTACTGATCCATACTATTTTGTTTCTGATGCATATAATGTCCACTTTTACATCAGACCTACCTTATGGAAGGTACAAACAGGTAAATATATTTTTTTAGAATTTTCTTAAAGGGGCATTCTAATTACCAAAACAGATAAAGTTTAATGAATCAGTTTTGGTGTATAGATCTATAGATGTCCCTGCAATCTTACTGCTCAATTATCTGCCATTTAGGATTAAGTCAATTTATATATACAGCACAAGCCACACCTCTTCAAGCTATGACTTACACAGCTAACTACACACTTCCTGAAAACAGTCAACATTTGTTAGATTCCCTTATTGCACAGCATGTTTAATTCAGAATGTTTCATTCCCTGCATTGTTATTAGACTGCTAGAGTCTGCAATATCTGGGAAAAAAACAACAACAAAAAAACAAATGAACATCACAACAAGCAACGTTTATTAGGTAGGAAAAGAAAAAATACAAACATAGGAAAAAGAAAGAGTTGAACTTCCTAACCTTTTTGGGACCTCTGGAACCTTAAACATAGGAGGAGTCTGCAACATCCGCCTGTGTGTGATTAAAGTTCAATTAGAGCAGAAGATAACTTCTGAATTAAACACACTGTGCTGGAATATCTGATTTAAAAAAAAATCATGTTGACTGTGTGAGCCACAGTCAAGAAAGGTGTGGCTAGGGCTACATAAACAGAAACAAAAGTGATTTAGCTCCAAAATGGCAGAGAATTTAGCAGTCATGAGGCAGTGGCATGATTTATACACCAACATTCCTTTTGTAGGCTAAACCTGCACTTTGTCCTCCTTTGACCTGACTGTTATGTGAGAATAAGAGAGATTATGGATATATTAAAAATGTGATGCTGACTGTGTCATTATGTCGACAATTTGACTTGATTTACATGAACGCTTAATTGTTAACCTTGATTAGCACATTAGCATTGTTTACTAGACGGCTAAACATTAAAACAGCTAAGGCAGCGCTGCTCCATGTCCAGCTGTAGATAGAAGCCGGAGCGGTGGCCTACCGAGGTCTCATAGGAGAGGGGGACAGGACAAACTGCTCCGTTCCTTTGTTCTCCAAACAGGCCTATTGGATATCTGGAGAGCACATCACCCGACTGACCACGACTATACCTACTATTCTGCCCCTCACGATACTTACTCCAGAATCGATATGTTTTTAGTAAATTCGCAATCAGCATCAAAAGTCTCGGGATCTACGATAGGCTCTATCACTTGGTCGGATCATGCTGAGGTCACTCTGACCTTAGATAACTTATGTGTAGCGTCCCCATGGTCCTGGAAGTTAAATACTTCCTTGCTGCAATTTTTTTTCAATAGGGAAACAGGGTCGGATCTCCGTCCGGCTACGATATGGGCCGCCCATAAAGCGGTTATCCGTGGCGTTTTGATTCGCGAAGCCTCGCTGCGGAAGAAACGCAAATCGCAATTGCTGTCATCTCTCCTAACGGCTTTGGGAAAAGCTGAGGAGAAACATAAGACTGCCTCGTCACCCACCACATTAGCGAGCGTACGGGACGCACGGAACTCGGTTCGCGAGGCACTCCTTGACGATACAGCTAGAGCCATAGTGTGGTCCAAGAGGACTTACTATGAAAAATCCAACAAAATGGATACGCTATTAGCCAGATCTCTCCGTCCAAGGCAGGGCCAATCGCATATATTGAGGGTAAAGGATGACGCGGGTAAGTATTGTACAGATCCCACCGACATAGCCAAGGTCTTCACGGATTACTTCTCCAATCTATACAATCATTCCGAGGATGACGACGCGACACGTCAGCGTGAAATTGATGACACCAAGAATTTTCTGTCGCATCTACACTTGCCGACGTTGAAGGGGGAGGATTCCGCTGCCCTTGGATCACGAATTACAGCAGAGGAGATTGGCGCGGCGATTTCCTCCCTGAAAGGTAATAAAGCTCCGGGCCCAGATGGCTTTGAAGGTAGCTATTATAAGGTCTTTCGCGAGGAACTTACACCCCACTTGGAAACCCTGTTCAACAACCTCATGGAGGGGGGTATGCCGGATAGAGACATGTCACTGGCTGATGTGGTCCTTTTGCCAAAACCCGGCAGGGACGATTCATTACCGGAAAACTTTCGCCCGATTTCATTAATAAATCACGACTCAAAGATATTGGCGAAGATCCTGGCGACTCGCCTGAACCCTTTCTTAACACATCTAATTCACCCAGACCAGGTGGGGTTTATCCCTAGTAGACATCTGTTTGAGAACACTAGGCATAACATCGATCTCATATGGCGGCAGACCGACGAGGGGATCCCGACGCTGCTTTTATCACTCGATGCGGAGAAGGCCTTTGACAGAGTTAAATGGCCTTATCTCTTCGAGGTTCTCAGACATTTTGGCCTCCCAGACACTTTTATAACAGCAATTAAGGCAATGTATACTGATATTCAGGCGCGGGTCCGGATCACGGGATCAAAAGTTATGCCCTTCAGGTTGGGCAACGGAACGAGGCAGGGCTGTCCTTTGTCACCTTTATTGTTTGCTTTATCACTGGAACCCCTTTTGCAAACAGTGCGTAATAATCAGGAGATTCGGGGGATTCAGATCGGGGGACAACGATACGTTGTGTCCGGTTTTGCCGATGACGTGATGTTGACCTTGACGGACCCGAGACCATCGATGGCGGCTTTAATGGCCGTGTTGGACGCTTATAGCGATCTGGCCGGATATAAGGTGAACCTGTCCAAATCGAGCGCTCTCCCTCTCAATATACCTGACTCGGATGTGATTCATATAAAGGAGACTTATAAGATCAAAATTGATAGAGACCATATCAAATACCTTGGGGTTCGACTGACGGCGGACCCAGCCCGGCTCTACCAGCAAAACTATATGCCTTTAATTCGCACTCTAATCTCGGATATGGAAAAATGGCAGGATGAGCCGATCTCCTGGATCGGCAGGATCCATGCAGTAAAGATGAATGTGCTCCCCAGAATCCTGTTCCTATTCCAAGCTCTTCCGGTTAGACTAACCAAGTCTGATCTGGGCACAATTCAACAGGCGATTGGCAAATTTATTTGGCAGAACAGGAAACATAGAGTCTCACGAAACATCTTATATCGAGCCAAACCGAGGGGTGGTTTAGGTTTACCGAATCTATATTTTTATTATCTAGCGGCCCAATTAGCGCAAATAGCGTTATGGCACTCTCCCCCGGACGGGAGGAGGTGGGTAGATTTAGAGTCCTCCCTCATGGGGCCTGACATCCCCCAGTTCTTTATGTGGATTCCTAAGGCCAACAGGCCGTCCCGGCATATTAAATGCCCGGCAATAGCGAACTCCTTGAAACTATGGGATGCCGCATCACTAAAATATGGGCTATCCTCACAGAACTCCCCATTGACTCCATACCTAAGAAACACAGCCTTTAGCCCGGGTTTACATGCCAGGGATTTCAAGGGCATAGAGAGCGCTGGTGTCCAACGTCTCTGCCATTTATACGAAGGCGGTTCGCTTCTTCAGTTCGAAGACTTGAAGGCTAGGGCTACTATGCGCCCTTCTGATTTCTTTAGGTATCTGCAATTAAGAGATTATGCCCAGACACCAGTAGTTAGAACCGCTGCTTTGACGGTGCCTACCTTTTTCGAAAACATGTGCCTTAAAAAACACTTCCCGAAAGGTCTTATTGCTGCTCTGTATTCACATTTAAGTAATACCACGCCGGAATGGGGGACGCTCACATACACATCCCAATGGGAGGCTGACCTTGGTGAGGAGTTGGAAGGGGTGGAGTGGCAGGAGATATGGGAAGCTGCGGCAGCTTCGTCTATATGTGTCTCCATGCAGGAACAAGCGTATAAGACCATGTTCCGGTGGTATTCCACCCCAGTTAAGCTTTGTAGAATGCACAGAATCTCTAATGATTTGTGCTGGAGAGGTTGTGGCCACAAGGGAACCTATTTGCACATGTGGTGGGACTGCGCGGAGGTCCAAAAGTTCTGGAAGCAGGTTGCGGAGCTAATAAGAGATATTTTTAATAGAGACATCAAATTAGACCCTTGGGTGTTTCTTCTGGCCAGACCTATGGAGGACTGGTCCAGAACAGAACAGAAGTTGATAAATAAAGTGAATTTAGCTGCTAGGAGAGCCCTAGCACAAGGGTGGCTACAGAGTGTTACTCCTCCACTGAATGTTGTTCTGCAAAAAATTAAAGATTCCTTTCTTATGGATAAATTGACGGCGAAGGTCAGAGGCACGACCGCGAAATTCGACAAGGTCTGGGCTCCATGGATGGACAGTGGAGTGGGCAATTAGGAGGCGGAGGGTGTGGGCTCATTCCCCCATACCCCTGTCTCTGTGGGACCTTGTGTTTCCTGTTCGCCCGCTCCATATCATACTGTGCCCCTAAGTGGGACTTTCATGATCCCACTGGGGGGCATATGGTACGCTGTCGACCCTTTCGGTGTCGGGCATCTCAAGGCCGACACTACCTTGTATACCCTGTCACTTATGCATGCCGGTTATAAATTATAAACTACATAAATAGGTCCCAACGTCTCTCCCCTTACCATCCCTTCCCTACCCACTCGATTTCTTTTTCCTATCTTCTCTTGCTCCTATCTCTAGTTTTATCTACCTTTCACCCTTTTTCTTTCTTTCTTTCCCTCCTTTCAATCTGACTGGCCCGCCTATTCCTTTTCACGTGCAGATACCTTCATAGCCCTGCTTCCAGGGAACTGTGCACACCTAAGGTTTGCCGTGGGTTTGATGTAACATTTAAAAAGGCAAACACACGCTCAAGGCTGGAGGAGGGGAATATACCTACGTATGCCTTGAATCTAATGAAACTGTGACAGTACTCCTCTGCTTAACATGACCCACGTGATATTGCCAGTCAAATGTTCTTTTTCCTCTTTTCTTTTTGTTTTATATATATTTATATTTTAAAATTAGGTGAAACACCATCTCTAAATATGAACCTTCATGGCAGATGTTCGCTCACCATACTCACCATTACTGACTGCTTATTTTTTGTTGTTTTTTTTTCCATATTCCTATCTTCGCTGATGCCTGAAAATGTTCAGATCTTTGTATGTACACTATTACTACTGTTATATATGGTGTTGAAACCTTGTAATAAATAAAGAATTAAAAAAAAAAAAACAGCTAAGGCAGAAATATAATCGCTCTCCCTTAAATATATGATATTGTTGGTGCCAGATTTCTTAGTGATCCCATCTGAAGAGCCTTTATTTCAGAATCTCCCAGCAGACCTGACTGAGTTTCGTTAAAATAATTCTAAACACGCCAGGTGTTAGCAGTTATGCAAATCCCTAATTGTTCTTTGTGACATCAACTAATCTATACACTGTGCATTATTTACAACTCAGCACATTAAATGGCAAGAAAAAAAAAATATTTCTTGAGAATAGTTAAAAGGCAAGACTAGGTCATAAAACTACAGGGATCCCGTGGAGTCAATACCACAAATGGCTAATTTAATATTATGTTATGTAACCTGAAAAGAGGGCTGCATGCAAAATTCAGACGAATATTTACTGCATCTAAGAATAAAACCTTATTTCTTAATTGTTTCGAAAATAAATTACACTAGCTGCTGCTAACAAGCATGTTTTGTCCTTTGTGCAGTTACAGAAAAAAAATATATATATATGCATGCATCTAAATGCTATTACAGTTTTTGAGAGGAGGTGCGGTTATGTAAGCATTTTTTATTCTTTTTGTTAAACTTAATTTTACGTTAAGAATTTTGTGCAATTTTGAATTATGGAGCTCAGTTGTGAAATTGAAATCTCAGTGTGCGGAATTTACTTTTCCATAACAAAGTCTAACTAATAAATTGTGAGCTTTTTACAGTGATTAGTAGTTTCTATTAAATCCTTTAATTTCAGTTCCACATTTTACTACAGCTAATGTAATGCAAAAGAGAAAACTAAAAGTGTGAATTAAGGCTAGAAAGGATATGTATGTTACAGAGTGATGAAGGAGATAAAGGAGGTTAGAGGAGAAAAAACAAGGTTGAGAAAATAAAAATGAGTAAACATATAAAATTCCAGTAAAGGAAAGGTCTGAATTTTTTTTTAGATTTTATACTGAAGTTTGTGGGAGTAGTTTTCAGTCCATAAAAACAACAAGACTTTAACGAACGGTTCTGTAGTGCTGCTAAGGTTGTTACATTTTCATGGTATTTAGAATCTATTTTTTGTCATTGTTACACTGCTGGTGGTGTGCCCAAATTCTGATGAAATGCAGTTCATAATGAAAAGAATCTCTAAGTATTCTGATATTCATGACTTGACTTGCGTTCTCATTCCAGTGATGTCTAAAACCCTTGATCATGGCCTCTTATTTGTTCATTCTACTATTCACAGATTATAGACTTATTGAGTCTGGAACTAGAACATAATGATAGAATGTAGGGATGTGCATAGGCAAAAAAAATCAGTTCGGCACTTCTGAAATTTGGGACTTCGGCAATTCTAGGCTGCAGCAATTCGGCACTTTGGTTCGGTTCGGCACTTCCGAAATTTGGGACTTTGGCATTTTGGGACTTCTGCACTTCAGGACTTCAGCAATTCAGGACTTTGACAATTCCCTGACCCTAACCCCTAACCCTAAACCTACCCCTATCCCTAACCCCTAATCCTACCCCTACACCTGACCCTACCTCTAAGGGTTAGGATTAGTGGTTAGGGGTAGAGTTATGGTTATGGTAAGGAGTAGGGTTAGGGTAAGATTGCTGTCATCATTCCCATAATTTTCCCTCTCTCTCTTGTTTTGCCACTTTTCAGAAATCCAAAGCAATTCGGCACTTCGGCACTTCCGAAATTCGGCACTTCGGCAATTTGGTTCGGTTCGACACTTCCAAAATTCAGCACTTCTGCAATTCTGCACTTCGGCAGTTCTGTTTGGTTTGGAACTTCCAAAATGTGTCACTTCAGAAATTCAGCAATTCCGACATTCTGACATTCAAGAACATCCGAATATCAGAATTGCCGAAATTCCTCAGAATTTCGTCTCGGAACGAAACTAATTCCACATATCTAATAGAATGGTACTGGCAATACAATATAACAAAACTAGACTTTAAATACACACTCACACAAGGTATTGCAATATACTGTGAATTGCTGTCACAAAAATTAATATCATATAGCCAGACTTTGTATATTGTGTGACTGTTTACTGCAAATTGTAGATTTCTAACTTAAAGAGCACCTGTCATGCCCAGAAAGGTTTTAGCTTTTTATTTTTATTTTATTTTTTAAAGAGTATGAAATTCCATCTATACCTTGTGCCAGCAGTTTTACTAGCAAATGTATACATTGGGAGAAAAACACATTTAAAAATAGGTTTCCTCCCACCTGTCAATCATTTATTTGGCATAAACTCTAGGCAGAAGAATTGATTGACATAGGAGAGCAAAAAAGACCTTACACAGGTAGTTAGTCTGCTCTTCACCCATAGCAACCAAAGTGCATGTGCTGTAGTTGCCATGGCAACTTACTAGCTGGCGCTGCTAGTGCCAACGAGGGAGTTTAGGAACCGAGTGAGCGATGTGTTGGCATCATGGAGGAAGTTTGCCCAGTTGGAGAAGTGTACCCATGCAGGGGACATTCCCATGCAGTGCAGGAGGAGCAAGGGTGGACCAGAGGTGGCTGTTTCAGAAGTGCAACACCTACCTGTGTAACAATATCATGGTGGGGGAAGCGAAGGATGAAGGTAAGTGGTGGCAGGTTGCCTTTAATTTGATCATAGACTAGACTCAAATCTTTTTCCACCAGAGAACAATCTGGAAAGAAAAAGGTAATGGGAAACTGGTGTATTTTGCCGTTCATTAATATTGCTAATTAACTGCCATACATTCTCTTAAAATCTTTTTATTATACTCCATTTGCGTTGTTTTAATCAACTTGATATGACCCTTAACATGTATTTTTATACTAAATGTGGTGCCTTGTCAGGGTTATGCTGAAAAAGCAGCCATGCATTTTTTTTTATATTCGCAAAACAAAAGTGATTAGAACACTCACTTAGATTGTGTTGATGCCAATATCGTTCCATTATCATCTGAAATGCGGAATGATATTTGTCATTAACACCTTTATGTCAACCTTTATACAGTCAATAGTTTAAAGTATGGCCAGTTTTGGATATTGTGACTGCTATTAATGTTGTTGGCATGCCCGACCAGGATAATTCATGAATATCAAAATATTGCTATTAAATGTGATGTGCATAGTGTATACATGAATTGGTCACATTGTATATACATGAAATCCCAGTATGGCTGATTTCAGCGTGGGAAGGATATTTTAGTTGTATAGGAAAGCACTGCTTGTCAGATTACAAGACAATATTTGCTAAATAAGTTTGGCCTTTGAAGCCAGGTGTCCAGTGGTGTCCCTCCTCCAGGTGTAAAATGGTACGCCTAAATTGCATGTTCATCTTTTTCCTAGACTAGCTGGCTAACATACTATTTGCCTGTATTTCTTCATAGACTTTGGGCCCTTTTGATATTCTAAGTGACCGTTAGCGGTCAAGACTCAATTCTCTGCCAAGGTATTATAACCAGAAAACTCCAATAATAACCAAGAGATAAATAATCATGTCTCCTGTTGTACATAGAACAGCGTAAGCGAGCTCTACAAAAATAGTCAGAACAAAGTTAGTGTAACTTAAGCTGTCTTGAAGGAACTGTTAAATTCCGCTACATTATGTCATTGATTTGTCTTGTAAGATGTGTATGAAATGGATAAATTGGGACCATTCCACAGATATAAAAAATTAACATAAACATATATATTTTTTTAATTCCTTTATACAGACTGGTGTTTGACTCAAACAAAGAAGGAGAGGGTAGATGTAAACAACTTAGACTTTCTACTGATATGCCTTCCCTCCACCTTGTACCTTCTTCTGGGCTGTCTTGGGCATTTGAGATGGGGAAAAAGGTACAAGTTCTATGGAATGATAATGAGCCTTGTGCTCACTGGGAGTCAAAGCTATTTTCTATTGGTGCTCCCCTGGATAGAAAATTCAATAAATGTAATAGATGAGAGAGTAATTAGTATTTTTTGGTAATTTCTCATTTTTATTTTAACTGTTGTTTGTGTTTGTCATCACTTTGTCTTTTTATGCACTGTGATTATTTTTATTCATGATAAATATTCCTTTATTAAGTTCTCCCTTTGTTAAAGAGTCATATTACATGACGAGACTGATTTAATAGTATTTTTCACTTTATTTAGGGTTGATTTGTTTTGTTACTATAACTGTGCATAATTTGTTTCTAAGCAAAACTATGGACCTTTTTTTTCCCAATATTTTAATATTTTTTTCATATGTAATGTTAGGTTCTACATACATGTAGGATGTCAGAAGAAAGCTCTAAATCTCCCTTAAAAATGATATATATTATGTATGCGTGCACATAATGAGAACGTGTATGTATGCGTGCACACAAATAGAACAAATGCATGGCAAAAGACAAAAAAGTCGATAATAAAAAATTTCAAAGTCTAATATGGCAAAACACATTGTAAGATTGTTGGCGAGTTTTAAATCTTTTGGCTAGCGACTACAGTTTTTATTCCAATACTCACCAATCTTACTCGTGTATTGACTTATTTCTAACCAGAAACAATTCACTTCCTTTAGTTGAAAGTATTACTTACTTACTTATGCCCTCCACGCCTCCTGGGGTATGGGTTGCCAAAGTAGATCTCCAGAGACTTTTCTCCTGGGCCATTCTTTCTAGTTAACTCCAGGTAAAGCCCAACCTTCTCATGTCTGCCTTGAGGTCACATCGCCAGGTGTTTCTTCGATGGCCTCTCTTCCTTTTTCCTTGGGAGTTCCACCTGAGAGCCTGCCTGGTGATGTTGGTTGGTGATTTGCGTAGGGTATGCCCTATCCAGCCCCATCTTCTCTTCCATATTTCTGCCTAGATTGGTGTTACTGATGGTGTCTGACCAGTGAATGTGGAGAATTCTTCTGAGACAGCTATTGATGAATGTCTCTATTCTTCTGTTGGTGGTTTTGGTTGTCCTCCAGTTTTCAGACTCGTACAGCAGTACTGACTGCACATTGGAGTTGAACAGTCGGATCTTGGTGGTCAAGGTTAGCTCTATGGAAGCCCAGATGTTCTTGAGCTGGATGAAGGTGACTCTTGCTTTGCCAATCCTTGCCTTGACATCTGCATCTGTTCGACCTTGTTGGCTGTTGATACTGCCCAGGTGGTGCTAGTCTGCTCAGGAGCTCCTCAAAGTGTTCAGACCATCTATTAATCTGCTACATTAGTCCTGTGATGACCTTTCCCTCCTTGTTCTTGACAGGTCGTTCTGGCTTGCAGTTTCTTAGTCATGTCGTACAGCTGTTTCATGTTGCGGTTGTATGCTGCCTTTTCTGCTTCAGCTGCCAGTCCATCTATGTATTTTTTCTTGTCCTTCCTAATGCTCTTCTTCACTGCTCTGTGGGCTTCTGCGTATACCACCTGGGCCTTAGCTTTTTTTGCCCTTGTCCTGCTGTTGTTTACTGCCACCTTTTCTCTCTTCTATCCTTCCCAAGGTCTCAGCTGTGATCCACTCTTTGTGGTGATGTTTCTTTGCTCCGACCACTTCTTGACATCTTTAATTCACAGTGATCAAGCGGGGTTCGTCAAGAAGAGAGGGGCACCTGATAACATTCGCAGAGTCGTTAACCTAATTTAATGAGTTAATACTAGAAAAGCCCTTTGATAGGTTGAATTGCCAATTTATGGATTGCGTTTTACAAAAATTTGGATTAATAGGTAATTTTAGAGTTATGTTATGATCCTATATACAAATCCAACAGCAAAAGTTATTGGCATGGCTATGGAATCAAAATACTTCTAGATTAAAAATGGGACAAGGCAGGGATGCCCACTAGCTCCCTTGCTCTATATTCTAGCTATGGAGCCCTTTGTGGCTTTAATAAGACAAAAATAAGTAGTACAGGCAATCTTGGTTCGGCCAAATGGAACATAAGACTATTTTATTTGCAGACGATGTCCTTCTGACCCTGTCGAACCCCCTTGAATCCATACCAGCTGTGATGAATATGATAAAGAAATATGGTGAATTTTCTTATCTAAAATTAAATATAATTAAAACTCAGATTCTGACGTATGGGGTACCTCACTTAGAAATGGCCAGCTTAACTGGCCATTTCTATGTATGAGTATAACTGGAATGGTAGAATTATCAACTACTTAGAAGTGAAGATCAGTCATTCTCTAGACGACCGGATTAATTCTAACTATTTAAGCCTTCTAGATGAATTAAGACAATATTTAAGAAACGGGGCAAGATTGAATTATCCTGGGTTGGTAAAATAGAATTAACTAGAGCATATTTGCTCCCAAAGTTGATATATTTGCTTAGAACGATCCCAGAAAGAGTGAGCAAGTTTTTTCCAAACTGCCATTTCAAGGTTTATATGGTGGAATAAGAAACCTGGAATCTCTCAGAAAATCCTTAATTTTTTTTTTTTTAAATGGAGGCCTGGGACTCCCAGATGTATTTGTTATGCATGAAGCATGTATGCTAGCCCATTTTCTATCTTGGGATAAAAACACTAATTACGTCAACTTATGGAAGGGAATTGAAGTTCAGGATTTTAAAACAGATACACTTTATGAATGTTTCTGGATAGATAACCGTTGTCCCTTAAGCAATATTATAAAGAATCCAATTACTGAAGCGACATTGACTGCGATTAAAAACATAAGGAAAGAACAAAATTTAACTAATGGATTGGCTTTATCCTCCCCCATAGATATATTTGAAATTAACGTAAAAGATCTGGATTTGAGGAATTGGAAGAGATGTGGGATTAATCAAATTCTGGATATTTATTCTAATGGAAATTTAATTCCCTTTAAGATATTGCAATCTAACTATTTTCTAGCTTCAAGTGAAGTGTTTACGTATTTGAGAGTCAAAAACTAATTAGATACAAAAAAAATTATAGAACATAACGACACCACTGACTTTTTGGATAATCACAACCCTTTGAAGAGAATATCTTGCTCATTTAAATTTCTCTGTTTTTCTGAAGCTTTTACCAAAGAACCTCCGATAATAAAATGGGAACTTGATCTTAAAAAATAATGTGATATTCAATCTTGAAAACAGAGTTTAAAGTGGGTTGAACAAAGTACACGATGCTAAAGGGTCTCATTTCCACATTTGGTGGGGATGTACAGGGCTAGACACTTTAAAAACAAATATCAGAAGACTTCTAATAGCAATTTTAGGGAAAGAGTTCCCCTTGACCCCACATCTCTTCCTTTTCCATTAAGATCTCCCTTGTGAGAAACTTCTCTCTTATTTAATTATTAATATTTTGTTGGCAGTAAAAATATGTCTGGCAAAAAATTGGAAAAGGTTGGAATGAAATAATAAATCAGATAAACGATCAATGCTCAATGGATAAAGGATATTTTTTAATGAATAATCAATATGAATAGTCTATATTCAAAAATATGGGACAAATGGCAAATATCTTCTTTTGCTAATAGAGCTGGTTATCCCTAAAAAGATTACCATAATGGAAAATAAACAATAAAGAATATGGTACCTTATGACATAGCCCTCCTCCCCTCCCCCGCGACAGTATGAATGAAGTATGTAGTAGTATGAATGTTAATAGGAATGTTTGTAGGTAAGAGAATAAATTAAAGAAATTATGTATTATTGTTATTCTTAAAATCAATAATGTAAACTTTATTCTTGTGATTTTTTTACATTAATATTTCAATACAAAAAATACAAAAAAGACATTTTACAAAAAAGTAATTTTAGAGATTTTTAGTAGTTTTAGAAGTCCTCAGTCAGTAAGGGGTTAAGGGTTTGATGTGCTTTAAGAACACTGAATGTATCATACAAACACAACTGGTTATAACAAATAGCATTAGATGTTTAGTATATTTTTAACTGTCATGGCTTCAATTTAGCTTTGCTCTATTCATATCTCATTCACTTTTATTCTAGACATTTTCAAGACTCCATATATAGGAATGTGTAAAGCACAAAGGGAATTATTATGGAGATTTTTAATCCCATAGGCATTATGTGAGTCTGAGCAACAATCCTGGACACAGGTAATTCATTCATCATTGTGCTTGGCCTGCTATGAATAGGGCTCCATGGAATGACAGTTTGCTGAATCAAACATGCATATCTTATCTTATTTTTTTTCAATACCAAAACATTTATTACTTGCATGCAACCATCCCTATTGTAAGAGATCTTGGCAAACAGAAAGCATATGTTATTTGGTTTACTGTGAAAAGAATAAAAAAAAAAAAAAAAGAAAGAAAGAAGAAAATGTATTATAAAAATACAATTGAATCAATGCAATGCTCAGTAAGTGATATTTATCATTTGTAAATGATGTGCTGCATTCTGAGACAGTTTCAAAATTGGTCTAGTCATATGATTAACCTAAATGTTTGCGTTCAACTGAGCCTTAGGAAAAAAAATACATTTGGCACATTTACAATATCAATATAATTTTGGAATGGCTTCAACACCTTATTTATCAAACAAAAAGAATAACAGCATTTTGCTACATTGTAAAGGATAAAAAAAATGGTGAAAAACTTCAGCAATAGAAGGCTAGGTTTATCTAAATGATATCTTAAAAAGGAAGTTCAAGTGGTTCTGTGATTTTAAGTCATGGTAAACAACCTTTTAGATTCATTAGTTTGCTCTTTCCACATGACTAAACCTGCCCATTGAATTAATCATTAGGAAATGTATAATAGGTAGAGTCTGTAATGAAAAAACAGCAGTTCTGGGGCAAAGTTCCACACAAAAAAAAACAGTAGGAAATGTCTGTTACCATGTTAAAAAAAATGCACTTTTAGAACCTCACCATGCCTCCCAAAAGTCTCAGATAAGGACGCAGTCCCGTAAGAGTATAGCACAAGCAAATCATTGAGCTATCTATTTAGCTATTTACTAAGAAAGTATTTGCGGACAAAATGTAACAAGTCTAACTGATTTGACAAATGGTCAATTTTAAACAACCCCGATAACAAACTTCATGCTGATTGGTTAGGATTTTAGTGCCCTCTTAAATCATGATTGTTATAAATATAACAGCACAGAGTTTCCAATGGACAAACAGTTCAAAACAATGAAAATACTGAATGGATATGGTCTACTAAAAAGAACACCTTTGTAAACGGCATGGGATCTGCTGGTAAGCTAGTTGGGCATGGCCCACTTTACCTACTGTTCCCATAAGTCATACCATGTTTTGTTAGAACTTAATGTTTACCTTGTTTTCCTATTGTACAGTAGTGATGTCGCGAACATAACATTTTCGGTTCGCGAACTGCGAACGCAAACTTCCGCAAATGTTCTCAAACCGGGCGAACCGGGCGAACCGCCATAGACTTCAATAGGCAGGCAAAGGCCAAATAAAATAATAACCGACGCAATTGAAAAAAAAAAAACGAGCGCAAAAAAAAAATCCATCTTCACCCATGGAGGGCTCCGCGCAGACTGAGCTCTGCAGGGCAGGGGAAGTCTTATAAAGCCTTGCCACGCCCTGCAATTAGGCTAAGAACACTCTGATTGGCTGGTTTAAGCCAATCAGAGTGCTCTTTGTCATTTTACACAGCGTGGGAAAATTCCAAAGAACTTTCCCACGCTGTGTAAAATGACACAGAGCACTGTGATTGGATGGCTTGAAATCCATCCAATCACAGTGCTCTTTGTCATTTTACACAGCGTGGGAAAATTCCAAAGAACCTTCCCACCCTGTGTAAAATGACACAGAGCACTGTGATAGGATGGATTCAAGATTGGATGGATTTTCAAACAGGCTGCTCACTGTTTAATAGACATGCCCCTATTCGCGGTATTGCGAGTAGGGGCACAATTTACTAAAACTAAGTAATTTTTACTTAGTATTAGTAAATTTGGCTTATAGACCACAAAAAAAAATAGGGGGCGGACCGAACATTGCATATGTTCGCCGTCCGTGGCGAACGCGAACACGCTATGTTCACCAGGAACTATTCGCCAGCGAACCGTTCGGGACATCACTATTGTACAGCACTGGGAACTATGTTGGCACTGTACAAACAATTTTATTTATAAGTACTATCTTTTTTCTTGCTCACCCTAGGTACAGATGGTATGGTTAAATTACTTGGACCAGTGGATCACATATTATAACGAGTCTCCTTTTTAAACCTGGTTGGCTATTTTACAACCATACCTGACTTTGCTCAAATAAGACATTGTACGTTCCAAATGTAAATTTCATTTATTACGAAACAGTCTGTGCCGTTTCACCTTCTAGATCCCTAAGTGTCAATTGATATCATGCTTACTCCATAATTTTTTTTAAAATTATTATTCTTGCAAAAATGTTCCATTTAAATGTAAATCTTTCCCAACCAAGTTGCATACTATTTATTGGAAACACGGAAAGCCTAGCTAGTATGCAAATGTAGCGTTAAAAGAAATATTCAGCATAAATTGCCCTTCAGGAATTCCTGAACAATTACATTTCTGAACATTTCAATTATTTTATTTTTTTCTTTATTAACTTATCTGGTTCTGAACATTGGAGGGTAAAATATTGTTCTACATGGTATGCATTTTGCACCAGAATGTAAGTAGTGTCTGTATGTAGAAATAATGCTTGCATACAGTAAGTTTTTAATTTTGTTTGGCTTGACTTCATAAATGAATATTTAGGAAGTGGGTTGTCCATGTTGGCTGTAGATACTCTGGTGGCTGACAAGGCCAATGCGGGACAGGCAGATTCAGCCACAGCAGCTGCAAGGGAAAATCTGGTCTGACTTTGATGCCACAATGTCACGGTCTTTCCTCTATTTCTTTTTAGTCTCAATATCTGCCCTGCATGCATTCTCGAAGAAGGAGACAGTCTGATGAATGGTGTATCTCCAAGTTTCCCGATTGGAGGTTAGAGCAGATCGGTGACAATGGTACATACTATACAGTAAGTACACACTATGTTAAGTGTGCTCAAAGTCCTCCTCTCCCATTATTGCCTGACAAGTGTGACCTTGAAAAATCCTGTAGAGTAAAGGATAAGTGAAGAGGAAGCACAGTTCTTCCGTAGTGATGCAGAGTAAAATAATTTAAACATGGCAGAAAAAGTGTTTCTCTGCAGTGTGAAAAATCGCATTGAAGAAAAGAGGTAATTTGAGATTATGGCTACATTTAATTTTGCATTTATTCACATTGTGAAATGAGATAAAGATTAATGTTTTGGGGGAAATTAACTATTTTCAATATTTATTGGAGAACCCTCCCATTGCTTTTGATTTATGATTTTTCTTTGATTTTTATGAGAAGGCAAAAGAAGAGACAAACAGCATATAATTGTATAGAACCGACTGATCAAGCAAAGGAGATTTCTAGAACTGTTGGTAGCTAGACAAACTTTATCACACAAATGGTATTATTTTCTCTCTGCTTCGTGTCTGTAGCTCCTGATCATGTCCTTGGGTTTTTAATGGATGTCAGTGCTAAGGTTGCTACAAGTCTTGCAAACAGATGTACTGAAAAATTGACAACATGAGAGTCTATTGTGGCTGTAAATTTGATGCTATTATCTGCTTGATTGAGGTCAGCGAAAAGTGTTCAAATGGCTTCTTGAATCCATTTTCAAAAATGCAAAAAATATTGCTGAACATCTGTTTAAAAGCACTGAATTTCCTAATTCAGATTTCAAGAGGCAAGGTATATTTGTGTCAAGCAATGCAAAGTGTTACAATGATTATGCACATTAATGGTATACATTTGATTTGCTATATTTAAGAAGGTCAGAGAAAATTGACTTCATACTACAGTTGCAGAAGGCATTTGTGACATGCCTACTCATTCAAGCTTTGTTCACATGAACAAAATATGTTAGCTAGTGGTCCAAAGGCAACTCAAGTGTACGCAAAAAAATACAGGTCCAGGATTACTTTCTAGCTCCCATTATTGTTTCCTTGTATTTATAGGGGATCCAGTTCTCCCCCAAAATTTGCCCAATATTGCTTGCAACAAGTCTCTGCAAAGTACGTCTATCTTCTGTCCGTACTCCCACCTCTGATGCTCGCTTCCAAGATTTATCGAGGGCTGCACCGTTCCTGTGGAACTCGCTTCCCTCCTCCGTTAGATGCTCACCCAGTCTCCACTCCTTCAAAAAATCGTTAAAAACGCACTTCTTCATAAAAGCGTATCAATTGAACGGTTAATAGCTCCCAACTGATTCCTCTTCTGCAACTGTCACTAGTCTAATAATATCCTTACCTTTTTGTGTCATTTTACCCCACTCCCTCTAGCTTGTAAGCTCATGGAGGAGGGCCATCAACCCCTCTGTTCTTGTGTGTCCAACTTGTCTGGTTACAACTACATGTCTGTTCATCCACCCATTGTAAAGCGCTGCGGAATTTGATGGCGCTATATAAAAATAACATAATAATAATAATAAGTAAATTCAAAGTGAATTTTAAATCTAAGGCAAAATATACGAACTTGAAAAAAAAATCTCCAAGTCACCTATCCCTCCAATTTGGCTACTTTGGCCTAAATTTAAAACTCTCAGTGAATTCATTTTGAATTATCCCTTTAGTGAATAACTTTGGCAGTAGTTGACCGTTCTATTTCCATTCAACTTAACTGAATTTTTTTGTATAAAGAGAATCTACATTTCTACATTTTCTAGCGAATCCTATCTGACAATAACTAAATGTATCTTAATACACAGCGGTCAATCTGATAGGGAATAACCAAGGTGCAATTATATGACGAGGTGGACTTTTTCAAGTTTCAAGTGAATTGTGATTTGTCTGAATTTTGAGTGACCAGCAGTTCATCCAAAGTTCCAAACTTCAAAACACTACCTGGATGAATCGCAAAACAAATAATTTGGACAATGGATGGGCCATTAAGTTTGTTTCGTGATTTGAAGTTCAATCTGTGCCACCAAAAAAAAAGCAGATTGACAAAATAAAAAAAGATAATCGATGGTTGAGAATTGACCACCATAGAGAAAACAAAAGGAGGAGCGGTACAATCTATATTTATATAAATCGAGATTATTATTATTATTATTATTATTATTATTGCCATTTATATAGCGCCAACATATTCCGTAGCGCTTTACAATATTTTGAGAGGGGGGATGTAACAATAAATAAGACAATTACAAGAAAACTTACAGGAATAATAGGTTGAAGAGGACCCTGCTCAAATGAGCTTACAGTCTATAGGAGGTGGGGTATTAGAAACATTAGGATAGGAAATATCAAGTAGGAGTGAAGCAGAGCTGGAGGAGAGAGCAAAGCACTATCCCATAGGAGAGCAAGAGACAGGTATGTAAGGGAGAGATTACTCTGGGAGGCCATACGCTTTCCTGAAGAGATGGGTTTTAAGGCCCTTCTTAAATGATTGAAGACTAGGGGAGAGTCTGATGGCAGTAGGCAAGTTATTCCATAGGAGAGGAGCCGCCCGTGAGAGGTCCTGCAAGCGTGAGTTGGCCGTACGGGTGCGAGCAGCGGTCAGGAGGTGGTCGCGGGCAGAGCGGAGGGTACGAGGAGGGGCATACCTCTGGATCAGTGAAGAGATATAAGAGGGGCTGGAATTGTTCAGTGCTTTAAATGTATGGGTTAGCACTTTGAATTGACTCCTATAGGATACAGAGAGCCAATGTAAGGACTGGCAGAGGGGCGAGGTGTGAGAGGACCGACTGGATAGGAAAATCAGTCTAGCTGCAGCATTCATTACAGACTGTAGCGGGGCAGTACGGCTTTTGGGGAGACCAATCAGGATAGGGTTACAGTAATCCATGCGGGAAATTACTAGAGCATGGACAAGCTCCTTGGTAGCATCTTGCGTAAGAAAGGGGATGTTACATATCTAATAAATATTGATATCAATATAGATTTTTTTTAATGCCCCATCTATTTTTTCTCTATTGGTTACGTCTTTTCATTTGATCCGTGGACCAAATGGCACAAAAATGCTCCTATCAGTATACCATAAAATATATACCTAATATTTATATTACATATAAGATCCAGCATATTCCCTCACTCATTCACAAAACAGCAACTTCAAAAACAAGTCAGTTTATTGAGGTTAGGTATTTAAAATAAAAAAAACCTATTACATTCTGTGAGTGAGCTTGGTTTTAATGTATAATATTTATATTATGTATATATTTTGCAGTACATTCATTTTCAAAACATTTTTGTACCGTTTTGGTTCGTCCAAATCCTGTTTCCTGAAACGATAACATGGACAAAATTTTTCTGAACAAAAACACCACATGGATGAAACAAGATTCGCCCCCCCCCCTTAATTTTTTTTATTTTGCAACAAATGGATTCCGATTGTGTTTGAGTTGGTGCCTTAGCATAGCAAGTATGTTTATTTATGAATGCTTTGAATTTGATTACCATTATAATCTATTGTATTTTTTTTTATCGATTCTCTACTGATGCCCATGTTGTTTTGTTTTCTGCCTATACAAGACTTAACTGCCATAAATATATGTATAGTTATTTTTTTTCTACTTTTCTTTATCGGTTTCTTACGTGTATTAGTGCAATGGTGTTGTTGAATGCTATCTTAATTCTATTACCTTAGAAAGTATTGGCATTGTTATTTTTCTCTGAATGAAGAGAATGCATTAGATAAGGTCAGCTGGGAATTTATTGAGAAAGGATCTAAACTTACATATCACTGGTGTATAATTCAAAACGGTCTATACATACTTTGAATGAAACAAAAGAAAGCATAAAGATTTGTAATATGTTAAAGTAGATAATAAACAATACAAACTCAAGCTCTCCAGAGTTTGGTTCATACTTACCAGAAACATCAGTATCAACGTTATTGGAGGAAGTGAAGCAGCTTTGGAATTGTGTCATATTATAAAAAAATATATGTAAAAGCCAGTCAAACAAGTAGAGCCATATTCACTGTTGCTGCTCTTGGTTACTTGTTTTTAGTTGCTTATGTTGGTGGACCCTGAGGAAGTCCACACTAGTGGACGAATCACGTAGGACCTTTTTAAAAACAAGGTGCACTTTGTCTGTTACATTTGCACTTTAATATTGCCAAAAATATATTTTATGATTTATTCCAACTTTAAGGCTGAAGTCCTTCTGTTAAATATTCAGAAGTTCTGAACCCAGTACACCCAAAAGCCCTTATATCTGTCTGGATCTTGCGATCTTGTGTAGAGCAAAATCATAAACTCACTTTTTTTCAGAAATAAGGAATGTGCTTATAACATGTTCCCTATTAAGGGTTAATAAGCATGTAGGGATATATATATAATAAAACACCCCCTTTTGTCCCATTAGAGATATCTTTGCCAGAAGCTCAAGGAAGCAAGGTGAATGATTAGAGTTAGGAACCACCTAAGAGGTCTGCCTTGACATGGCAGGTGGGCATACCCTCTCATGGCCATTGGAGGTAACTAAAAATCATCATTTGTTTAAATATACATAGGGATTTGGGAAAGAGCGCAGGTAACTTTTTTTCTTGGTTTTTAGGGAGAATAAAGACTGTAAAATCACAAAGGGTTAAAATATTAACTAGAGCCATAAGGATATGAGTTCTTACCTTAGTCTTAAAATACTGCTGTCTTGACTAACTGTGTGGTTATTTCTCGGAAAACAGTCTCTTTTTGCCATGGCCAAGATGACGTGTATTAGCCAAGACGACATCTCATAGACCAAATCTGTATCTCAAGAAATTAATATTTTTTTTCCAGAACTGTTAAATCTCTTTTCGCAACTCTCTATCCTCAAATCGGTAAAAGCTGAAATACTGTCACTTGTTAATACGACTGGTTATCTGAAACATGCTATTCCCTACAGAAAGCATCGCATTTTCTATGTAATTATAGGTGTTACTTAAAAAGTGTCTGAACACAAGAGAACAATAATCTTTCATATCACTCCACCCCACCTTTTACACTTGAAGGAGAGACGAGAGAATTGTTGTACATCGTAAGACGATATTATAGGATTAGAAAATGTTAAAATATATCTTGAGCTTGGAAATATTTAATAGTGAGAAAAAGAGTAATTTTCTCTTTGAATGTTTCTTTTCTACCAGCTGTTCTGGTAATGACAGCTCTGTACAGGTATTATTGCTCACAAGGCTAGAAAAACAAAGGCATTTTCTCCATAAATAGTCATTTATCAGGAAGGGAGGCCGGGAGCAGTGAATTATTGGTTGGGTGTCCCTTGGATATTTGCTCTTTCTGAAAGTCAGACATTTATAGTTAAAAGTTTCCACATCAGCTACGTGCTTGCTGACCAGTGGAGCCTTTTTTCTTTTTGCTCATTTTTTTTTTCTTTTTTTTTTTTTTGTGGTGAATGTTTTCAAAAACCAAAGCAACAAAAATAAGATGTAGAGCAATAAACTGCACAGAATTGTTCAAGGTCAAAAACAGTGAATGTGTCCAAACAACATTTGTATTTTTTCCAGTAAATAAAAAATTTCCATACTCAGTGAGTGTCTGATTAGGAGTATTATTAGTATTACTATTATTTATAAAGCGCAAGCGCATTTAACAAGTGCCGTATCGCTGTACAATGAGTGGACTAACAGACACGTATTTATAACCAGACAAGTTTGACGCACAGGGTTGAGGGCCCTGCTCAATGAGCTTACATGCTAGATGGAGCGGGGTATAGTGACACAAAAGGTAAGGGTAGGGTAGAAAAGTAGGTTGCTAGGATAGTATTCATTGAGGGCTTAGTGTTTTGTTTTGATGACAGTTTCAGGAGAGGAATCGGGGTGCGGGGAGGGAAAGCTGTTCACGGTTTAATTGATATGCTTTCCTAAAGAAGTAAGTTTTCAAAGATTTTTTGAAGGAGTGGAGACTGGGTGAGAGTCTAACAGAGAGGGGAAGGGTGTTCCATAGGAAAGGTGCAGCCCTAGAGAAGTATTAAAGGTGAGCATCAGAGGTAGGAGTATGTACAGAGGTTAGATGTAGGTCTCCGGCAGAGCATAGGGGCCTAGACGGGGCCTATTTGTGTATTAGTGAGGATATGTAGGTGGGATCAGCATTATGTAGGGACTTGTAAGCAAGTGTCAGGATCTTATATAGAGTCCTATATCTAACTGGAAGCCAATGTAGGGACGGACAAAGGGGGAGGCGTGGGAGGTGCAGGCCGTCAGGAAGTTGAGCCTCGCTGCCGCATTCATTATAGACTGTAAGGGGGCATGTTGGGAACACATAAGACCACTGAGAAGCGGACTACAGTAGTCAAGGTGAGAGAGGACAGCAGCATGGACAAGCACCTTTGCCGTATCAGGTGTTAAATAGGGTTGGATGCGCGCAATGCTTTTGAGATGAAAGTGGCAGGATTTGGCGATTGTTTGGACATGAAGGGTGAAGGAGAGGTCGGAGTCAAAGAGAACACCTAGGATTCCAGTCTGTCTTATCAGAACATAAAATATCATATATAATCTTATATATAATACACAGTATATTTATTCATAAAATACTTTTTTTTATACCCTTAGTTTGATATCAGTTCTGTTAAAAGGCTTCACCAAAGATCAGCTGCTCTAAAGCTGACAATATAATGTTACACTTCTCTATTTTCATTATCATGTAAGTCATCCTACCATAGTGGACACTATAGCCACCAAAACAACTTTAGCTCAATGAAGGCGTTTTAGTGAATAGATCATGCCCCTGCAGTCTCACTGCTTAATTTTCTACCATTTAGGAGTTAAATTACTTTTGTTTCAGTTCATGCAGCCCTGGTCAAACCTCACCCGGCTGTGACTTACACAGCCCCCTTTAAAAAAAAGTGTAATTTTCAATCGGATCTTACAGAACAGTCTGTTTATTTTATAGTTCTTATATTCTGCTCTATTAATTGAACAAAAATCATATGTAGGAGGCTGTTGCAGATTCTACTGAGGTATTAACACATCAGGATATCAGAAATTCTAAATTAAACACACTGTGCAATAAGGGAAGCCAAAACATTTAGACTCTTTTGCAGGAAGTGTGAATGGAGGCAGAGTGAGTCTCTGCTTGTAAGGAGTGACTGGGATTGCATATATAAAGTGATTTAACCTCCTCCTAAATGGCCACTCTTCAATGGCAGATCATTGAAAAGTGACACAGCAGGGGCATGTTCTATACCCAAAATCACTTATTTAAACTAAAGATTTTTTTTCTGCTTTGATTGTGTCTCAAGATAGAAATGAGAAGTTGTAAGTGATGATGCAGGTTAGCCTATGGTTAGCCTGGCCTTGGATTGATAATGAGCAAGTCAACACAGAGATGGATATAGTTGCATAGTTACCTTGTTACATAGACTGAAAAGAGACATGTGTCCATTAAATTCAGCCTTCCTCACATACATTTTTTGCTGTTGATCAAAAAGAAGGCAAACAAAAAAAACAGTTTGAAGCACTTTCAGTTTTGCAGCAAACTAGGAAAAAAAATCCCTTTTGACCTCAGAATGTTAGTCAGGTGTATCTCTGGATCAAGAAGCTATTACACTACAGTTGAAAAATGATATCCTTGAATATTCTGTTTTTGCAAGTATGCATCTAGTTAAGGTTTAAACATCTGTACGGACTCTGATAAAACCACTTCTTCAGGCAGAGAATTCCACATCCTTATTGTTCTTATTGTGAAACACAACTTTCCTTTCCCTTAGACTAAATCTCCTTTATTCTAGTCAAAACGCGTGACCCTGTGTCCTATGTAATATATAATAATATATAGGTCACAAGGTCACGCGTTTAGACTGGAGGAAAGGAGACAAACTATTGTCTTGAAATCTATTCACAAATAGAACTATATAGTATATATAGTTCTGTTAGTATATATAGTTCTGTTTGTGAATAGATTTCCAGACAATGGTTTATATTGGCCCCGCATATATTTGTATAATGCTACCATATCCCCTCTGAGATGCCGTTTTTTTAAACTACATTTGCTATAAATACCTTGCAACACTATATCACACCACTTTTCAATATGTTGATTAAATGGTGAATTTGAATTGAATCAGAATTAGATGTACTCAATGCTATATCCATTGATTGTTCCTATTTAAGAGCAACACAGTTTAAATTACCGTGTATACTCGAGAATAAGTCAACCCGAATATAAGTCGAGACCCCTAATTTTACCCCCCAAAAATGGGAAAACTTATTGACTCGAGTATAAGACTAGGGTGGGAAATGCAGCAGCTACTGGTAAATTTCTAAATAAAATTAGATCCCCCCAAAATTATATTAATTGAATATTTATTTACAGTGTGTGTATGTAATGAGTGCAGTGTGTGTGTATGAGTGCATTGTGTGTGTGCGTATGAATGCAGTGTGTGTGTGTATGAGTGCAGTGTGTGTGCGTATGAGTGCAGTGTGTGTATGAGTGCAGTGTGTGTGTGTATGAATGCAGTGTGTGTGTATGAGTGCAGTGTGTGTGTATGAGTGCAGTGTGTGTGTGTATGAATGCAGTGTGTGTGTGTATGAGTGCAATGTGTGTGTGTGATGCAGAGCCTTGGTGGGGGGTGGGCATTTTTATTATTTTTTTGTCCATAACATTATTATTATTTTAATATTTTTTTAATATTATTTTATTATTATTATTTTAATAGTTTTATATTATTATTATTTTGTATTATATTATTACCCCCCAAAAATGGGAAAACGTATTGACTCGAGTATAAGACTAGGGTGGGAAATGCAGCAGCTACTGGTAATGTCTAAATAAAATTAGATCCCCCCAAAATTATATTAATTGAATATTTATTTACAGTGTGTGTATGTAATGGATGCAGTGTGTGTGTGTGTGTGTATGAGTGCAGTGTGTGTGTATGAGTGCATTGTGTGTGTGCGTATGAATGCAGTGTGTGTGTGTATGAGTGCAGTGTGTGTGCGTATGAGTGCAGTGTGTGTATGAGTGCAGTGTGTGTGTGTATGAATGCAGTGTGTGTGTATGAGTGCAGTGTGTGTGTATGAGTGCAGTGTGTGTGTGTGTATGAATGCAGTGTGTGTGTGTATGAATGCAGTGTGTGTGTGTATGAGTGCAATGTGTGTGTGTGTGTGTGTGTGATGCAGAGCCTTGGTGGGGGGTGGGCATTTTTATTATTTTTTTGTCCATAACATTATTATTATTTTAATGTTTTTTTAATATTATTTTATTATTATTATTTTAATAGTTTTATATTATTATTATTATTATTATTATATTATTTTTTTATATATATTATATTTTTTTATATTATATTTATTTTATTATTTAAATTTGTATTTATATTTTTTGTCCCCCCTCCCTGCTTGTTAGCTGGCCAGGGAGGGGGGCTCTCACTCCCTGGTGGTCCAGTGGCATTGGCAGTTCAGTGGAAGGGGCTGGCAGAGAGCGTTTACTTACCTTCACAGCAGCTCCTGTCAGCTCCCTTCTCTCACCTCCGGTCCGGTCAGCTCCCTCTGCAAGTCTCACAAGAGCCGCGAGGTCAGTGCCGCGCGGAGCTCTGACCCCGCGGCTCTCGCGAGACTTGCAGAGGAAGCTGACCGGATCGGAGGAGAGAGAAGGGAGCTGACAGGAGCTGCTGTGAAGGTAAGGTAAGTAAACGCTTCCTGCCAGCCCCTTGTCTGTATTATGGCAATGTAAGTTGCCATAATACAGACACTCACTCGAGTATAAGACGAGTGGGGGGTTTTCAGCACAAAAAATGTGCTGAAAAACTCTTCTTATACTCGAGTATATATGGTAATCACTGTACAATTTTTTAAATCACACACTAAAAATAAGACAATATTTTAGGGTTAATATTAATTTAACCTGAATTAGGAACAGTTAATTACACAAGATTCTATATTACTATTTACGCTGTGTAATGTATTGTTCAGATTCTATCATTTTTTTGGCTGAATGTCTTGAGAGGCATTAGTTCCTTTCTCCAAGCAATGGACTTCATTTGTCAAATTATACTGACAGCGATGTTTGCCATATTTTATTGCTATTGAGACCCAGCTATAAAGCAATAGAAACACCTGACCTTGACACGTTATTCCTTTACCAGATTGCCCAGAAGTGGGAAACTCAAGACAGGCTACTATTTTTTCAGCACATCATGTTATTGAATAGTTATGGTCACAGGGTCCACAAGTTAGCATGTATGTTATAGTGAAGGGAACTTGGCAGGATAGCTAGATTACTCTTAGATGACCTGGTTCATTAGACTGTTTGTTAGCAACCTTTTTCCTAGATATAGGGTTAGAAACATAGAAACATAGAAACATAGAATGTGACGGCAGATAAGAACCATTCGGCCCATCTAGTCTGCCCAGTTTTCTAAATACTTTCATTAGTCCCTGGCCTTATCTTATAGTTAGGATAGCCTTATGCCTATCCCACGCATGCTTAAACTCCTTTACTGTGTTAACCTCTACCACTTCAGCTGGAAGGCTATTCCATGCATCCACTACCCTCTCAGTAAAGTAATACTTCCTGATATTATTTTTAAACCTTTGTCCCTCTAATTTAAGACTATGTCCTCTTGTTGTGGTAGTTTTTCTTCTTTTAAATATAGTCTCCTCCGTTAGCTATACAGAGTATAAGGTTAAGTTGCAACAGGTTTCAGATTTAGGGGTAAATCAAATCTTGCTTCAAATGAAGAGGTATTTTTATTTTTAAAAATTATTCGGATTTAAACAATTAAGTTAAAATACCTTAAAATGGTGTAATGATGAATGCTTCGTGTTATGTTGAGTTAACACCGGGTTCCAAGTTAGGAGTCAGGTAAACAATATTCTCAACCAAAGTTTTTTGAATAAAAAAATTGCAATCAGTAAAGTTTCAGTTGAATAGCGTTTACTCTTCATGTTTGATTCTAATTGGCTGTCTGATGATAAGTGCATGAGTTTTGATTATGAACTAGAGTTGTCACAGAGTGTGTAGGTCTGAAAAAGAGAACGCTAAAAGTGTTAGTCAACACATGTTGGAATATCAGTCCTGCTTAACTCTTATTTTCACACCAGAATTGCTAAGAAGAAAAACTTACATATAGATACAGGAACTTTCTTTAAAAGCAGTAGCTTGAAGCAGTAGCGGCACATCCAATATCTGGAGTAGCATTAAATAACAGAGTAAGTCATGTACATTTTAACACTTTAGATATTATAGAACGTTTCCTGTCCGCCACCAGCCCTAACCCAATTCAGGCACTATGCAGGGAGAACTTCAATTGCTGCAATGAACACTTGAAAACTTCCCAGATAGTTTGGCTGAGTTAGAGAGGAGAGAGATCCCAAGCAAGTTCTGCTCTTCATAAATATATACTGAAACTTAAAAAAGAAATGTGTTAATAACAATAACGATTGATGATCATCACTTGAAAAAGCCATTTTGGCGAAATGCGTTGGGATTTTAAAACGGCCAGGTTTTTTATCTTTTGTTTGTTTGGTAATATTTGAATTATTAATTTGTAATTAAAGTTTTACCATTCAATTTATTCTTTTTTGTTTTGGTCCTGCTTTATATTTTATTTTATTTCATTCAATGGTATTTTGTCTTTAACCTTGACCATCCTACCACCCAAGCGGTTACCAACAAGCATACAAGTGATACTCGAAAAATTAGAATAACGTGCGCGCAAAAATTAATTTATTTCAGTAATGCAACGTAAAAGGGGAAACTAACATATGAGATAGATGCATTACTTACAAAGCAAGATAGTTCAAGCCGTGATTTGTCATAAGTGCGATGATTTTGGCTTACAACTCACGAAAACCCCAAATCCACAATCTCAGTAAATTAGAATATTGTGAGGCCCAAACAGCTTGTAACTACTTCCTCCCAGCTCGCACACAGAGCAGGACGTCAACTCCCACCAGACCCAGTCAGCCAAAAGGTAGGATTTGTGTATCTGTATGTGTGTAGTGTTTGTGTGTGTATCTGTATGTCTGTGAGTCTGTATGTGTCAGTGTATCTGCATGTGTGTATCTGTATGTCAGTGTATGTGTCTGTGTGTCACTGTATATGTCACTGTATGTGTCAGTGTATCTGTGTGTCACTGTATGTGTCAGTGTGTGTGTCACTGTATGTTGCAGTGTGTGTCAGTGTATCTGTATGTCTGTGTAACTGCATGTGTCAGTGTGTGTATCTGTATGTATCCGTGCAACAGTGCATGTGTCGGTGCATCCGTGTATGAATCTGTGTGTATCTATATGTCAGTGTATGTATCTGTGCATCAGTTGTCTGTGTGCATCTGTATGTCAGTGTACGTGTCTGTGTGTCACTGTATGTATCAGTGTGTGTATCTCAGGGCTCTACAAATCCCAGGCGCCAGGTCACCATGGCGACTAGGAATTTTGCCCTGTGCCTGGAATATGTCAGCCCGGAGTAGGTGAGCAGAGGTGGCTGGCTGGCCAGCCAGCCGTGGGAGAGCGAAGGCAGCCGGCCTGCCGTGGGAAAGCCTATCCACTCCACCTTTCCGAAAGGAAGGGAGGCATGGTGGGTTTCAATCAAAATAATTTTAAAAATTCAACTTCTGAATGTGTGTGTGTCTGTTTGTGTGTATGACATTTTGTGTGTGTCTGTCTGTGAGCAAGTGTATGTCTGTATGTGAGTCAGTGTGTGTATCTGTCTCTTAGTGAGTGTCTGTTTAGGTGACCGGTCCCCCTCTGTGTGTGTGTGTCAGGGTATGTATCTACATGTCTGTGTACCTGCATGTGTGTCAGAGTATGTATCTGTGTGTCAGTGTGTGTATCTCTATGTATCTGCATGTGTGTCAGAGTATGTATCTGCATGTCAATGCATGTATCTGTGTGTCAATGTGTGTATCTGTGTGTCATGGTGTGTATATATGTGGCATGGTGTGTATGTGTGTCAGAATGTGTATCTGTGTCAGTGTGTGTGTATCTGTATGTGTGTCAGGGTATGAATCCTTAAGTGTGTCAGTGTATGTGTATATGTATGTGTCTGTGTATCTGCATGTGTGTCAGAGTGGGTATCTGCGTGTCAGGGTATGTATCTGTATTTGTGTCAGTGTATGTATCTATGTGCCTGTGCATCTGTATGTGTGTCAGGGTATGTATCTGTATTTGTGTCAGGGTATGTATCTGTATGTGTATCTCTGGTTCATTGTATGTAACAGTATGTCTGTATCTGCATGTATGTCAGTGTCTATATCTGTGTCAGTGTCTGTATCTGCATGCGTGTAACTTTATCTGTGCATCAGTGTCCGTAGCTGTATGTTAGTGTGGGTATCTTTGTCTGTATGTGTGTCATTAAGTGTGTCAGTGTCTGTATCTGTGTATCTGCATGTGTGTCAGTGTATGTATCTGTGTTTCACTGTATCTGCATATGTGTCAGGGTATGTATCTGTGTGCCAGGGTATGAATCATAAAGTGTGTCAGTGTATGAGTACATGTATGTGTCTGTGTATATGCATGTTTGTCAATGTGTGTGTCTGTCTATTTGCATGTGTGTGTATCTGCATGTGTGTCAGTGTGTCTATCTGTGTGTCAGAGTGTGTTTCTCTATGTCAGTGTGTCTATCTGTGTGTCAGGGTATGTATCTGTATGTGTGTCAGGATATGTATCTGTATGTGTGTCAGGGTATGTGTCTGTATCTGTTTCA
Organism: Pelobates fuscus; assembly: GCF_036172605.1. NCBI lineage: Eukaryota > Metazoa > Chordata > Amphibia > Anura > Pelobatidae > Pelobates > Pelobates fuscus. The sequence goes on along the minus strand of NC_086320.1, from coordinate 357,101,696 downwards.
GGGTATGTATCAATGTGTCTGTGTATCTGCATGTGTGTCAGGGAGTGTATCTGTGTGTCAGGGTATATATCCTTAAGAGTGTCTCAGTGTCTGTATCTGTATGTCAGTGTTGGTATCGTTGTATGTGTGTCAATGTATGCATGTGTGTGTCATTGTGTGTGTCAGTGTCTGTATGTGTGGCAGTGTATGTATCTGTGTTTCACTGTTTCTGCATATGTATCTTAGTGTCAGGGTATGTATATGTATGCCAGGGTATGAATGTATCTTTGTATGTGTGTCAGTGTATGCATTTGTGTGTCATTGTGTGTGTCAGTGTCTGTATTTGTGGCAGTGTATGTATCTGTGTTTCACTGTATCTGCGTATGTATCTTAGTGTCAGGGTATGTATATGTATGCCAGGGTATGAATCCTTAAGTGTGTTAGTGTATGTATCTGTGTTTCACTGTATCTGCATATGTGTCAGGATATGTATATGTGTGTGTCAGGATATGTATATGTGTGTCATGGTATGTATCTGTGTGTCAGTATGTGTGTGTATGTGTCTGTGTATATGCATGTGTGTCAGTGTTGTATTCTGTCTGCATCTGTATGTGTGTCAGTGTTTGTATCTGTATGTTTGTGTATCATTGTATCTGTGTGTCTGTGCATCTGTATGTATGTTAGTGTGTATATCTGTGGTTGTATCTGTTTATCTGTATCTATATGTGTGTCAGTGATTGTTTCTGTGTCTCTGCATGTGTGACAGTTTGTGTGTCTGGGGTGGTGAAGAAGCAGGGAGAGTCTGGGACGGAGAAGAAGCAGAAAGAGTCTTGGGCGGAGATGAAGCAGGAAGAGCATGGAGCGAAGGAGAAGCAGGAAGAGCATGGGGTGGAGGAGAAGCAGGAAGAGCATGGGGTGGAGGAGAAGCAGGAAGAGCATGGGGCAGAGAAAAAGGGGAGACTTAACAGAGAAAAAATTATAAATTTGAAATAAATGCAACTATATTAATTACAACATTTTGCTAATGTGAGGGGTACAATTTATGGAAATGGGCTGCCAAGGGGTACTCAAGTGAAAAAAGGTTGGGACCCACTGGGTTACATGATTTGGGCCAAAAGTCTGAAAAATATGGATTGCAATTTAGCTCTTTATTTTTTCTACATTCTCTAACTTTTGAAAAACTAGTATCAACAGCCTTGTCTTTTACATTAAAAAAAGTTATGGAGCAGCAAATTTCCAGAGAGTTGAATCTTAAAAATAATCATAATTCATGAGAACCTATATCTGAGATGGAGTTTTAACAGCCTATTCCTGAACCATGCTTAAAAAATTCATGACAACACGGGTAGATCAGAAATTTTAGGCTGCGAGAGCAGTAGGAAAAGTGAGTGTTAGATTAGCATCTTTAGTTTCAGAATCTTGAAAAGGCAATGATTAATTCCCAGATCTAATCATAAACAGACTCTTATTTTCTCTCTATCTGTCAGGGGCTTGATAAAAATAGAAAAGGTTAAAAGAAAAAGAAAATGCTTATTTTAGTTTTTGTTTTGAAAATTGGACTGTGCAAACAAAAACTATTTGCCTAGGATTCTGCTCTCTAAAATATCAGGGGTAAGACATGTTAACGGAATAAAAAAATGGAAAAAGCTAAATTTGTCTGATTTCAATGGGAGAGGACACACGAAAGAAACAGAAACAAAATGTCTCAATGTCACCTTGAGGGATGGAACCTATGTTGTAATCTGCATATACACCTTTTAAATAATAATATAAATATTCACCTTATTCTAACAATAATCATAATGATAATGTCATAGATTCTGGGCTTCCTCGTCCTTCTCTGTAACTGTAAAGCTTTGTGGAATACGTTGGAGCTATATAAATAATAATAATAATAATTGGATATACTTTGAAATTAGGGAAGATATCTAGGCTTTTCTACCAAACTATAATGTATCAAGGAACATTCTTAATCAGGACTCAAAATTTGAATGTGAATGATCCAGGTCTAAAATTTGCATCCACCATTGAAAATGAGCAGCAATTTGGTTTTGCCAGTTGCCACTAGATCTCTCCCTCCGTAGCATCGTTGCTATTCTACTCTGTAGTAGGTAGCCTCCTTCCTCCCCAATATCATTGGCCTTCTCGATACGTTTCCAATTTTTATTTGATTGTAAGGTGCCACATTTTGCCTTCATGGATGGTCTCAACCCTAGTCAAAAGTGAGGAAGCACATAAAACCAAGTTTCGTTCCTGGCACAGATGTCTTGCATACCTCTTTTTTGTTCTGTGTGCAATGCAATAATGAGAGGCACTAGCTTACACTGCATTAATAAAGTGCAAAAGAGAATTACACAGTTCTGTTGCAGACAGAGACAACACTCGACAAGCTCCATTGCACTTACCCAAATGCAAACAAGATCTGATAATACTACCAGATCCATTATATATTCTTGAAAACATGTTACCATGCATACAGGTGGGCAGCACACACAAAAATAACATTACCCTGAAGTATAAAGAATTATGAAGGAAATCAACTTGTTAATCAAGAAGTCAATCCCAAGGTTACTGCATTGATTAGTTAATTGAATTCCCCTGCTCACTGTGAACCATACATTGCACAGGGATGCACTATTTATGCACTACTCTTTGTAGTAACACGTGTTTTGAAAAAAATGGGTCCAATTTACCGGTTCCCCTTACTTCACTGTGATTCTATACTCCATTGACAGTCAGCCTGGAGACAGGATCTTCGGTGAACTTTGGTCTCGTTATCAGTTATAGAGCAACCTACGTAGTTGCCAAGGCAGGCTGATTACTTTGCACTATATAAATTCCTAGTCACTGAGTGCCGAGAGGTGCTGACTGACAAATTTAACTCCTTAGATACCTCAAAAGCTTCTCATTTAGGTTACCATTGGAACTCTGGGGTGTCAGGAAGTCCCAGCACACCCCTAAGAACATTATTCAAGTATCTCCCTTCAGGAGTTCAAAAAGACTGTCTCGTGGTCTGGAGAGTGACTGCAGAAGATCTTAGGTGGTCAGATCTGCAGGCTGTTTCTAAAGCCATGATCGTACAGACCCCTCTTACAGGTCCTGAGCAGTACACACTATTGGACACTAGCATGGGCTGAATTTTCACTTCTCAATCGCGAGAAGGTGATTGTAAAAGTTCTGAGCCCTGTTCTAAGCTCAGCTGAAAGTTTTCAATTTTCATAATGACTCTCATTCAGTCCACTGAGATTTGTTTCTAGCTTATCTTCTTAACCCTCATTATGTCAGCTTACTATATAGAGTAAACCCTTGATGTATCACTCCAGGTGAAACACTTTGATCACCATATTGATCAAGTACACATATAACCCTAGCACATAATTAAAAAAAGGATGCCAAAGGAACACTTCAAAGAATCATATTAAAAAAAAACAAAAAAACACTGAAATTGCCACAGAGAATTATTTCCCAAACACCATGGGTGGAAATAGATAACATTGTAATTTTTAAAAAAAATCACATTATGTTAATGTATATTAAAATTATAGACAGGTTATACTGACTTCTCCTGCCTTCTCTAAGCAGACTGTTTGAGGCTGCCACTAGGGTTCCAAAGAAAGGCCGACTTAGGTTCTGTAGAGTACTCATGAACCACAGTTTGTGATGTCCGAAAAATAATTAGATTAAAACAATATATTTTGAATCAAATGGATATGGTCATTACAACTTTGCAATATAGCATAAATTAATACATACTATAACATATCACATGTATTTTATTATATTTATAAATGCTGGTATACTATTACTATTTTAACCAAATATTTGCCAAGCTTAGCATGTTTATTATTTTTCTCCACTAATTGAAATAAGTTCATGCCCAATGCTGCACTGCATCCACTTACCTGTTAATACCATCACCACTGTCTTCGTATTATTATTTTTTTTAAATGTATTTTGCGCCATCAGAACGCTGTACAACGGGGCATGCGCATAACCATCCCCACAGTCTACTCATAAATGAACTACATTTTGCATAGAAATACCAAGATAGTATTTGAAATTTCGTTAAAAAGGAAAAAATATGACCCTGCATCTGAATTTGTCAGGTATTTTACCTAATTAGCTAGTATCCAACTTAACTTACAAAGCTGGATTTAATAATCAGTTTGAACAGACTTCTAACATGATCTAAAAGAACAAGCTAGTTTGTACTTTAAGATCACTAAAGACTGTAATTCCCTAGTTATTCCTCTCATTATGTAGGCCATGGTTATGTTTCAGAAATCTCTCTGCGAGCCCATGGGAGTTAGTTCTCATTAGCTATGTTCCACTGAGCAGCACCACGGATTGGAGTTAGTGCTCAGTCAGATAAACTGAGATGGTAAGAGCCCTACCAAGGTTTTTTCAAGAACACAAGATACCGCAGCCCTGTATAATTTCTCTCCAACACAGAATTTACTGAAAGAATAAAAAGGTTAACCTTTATCGGTGGTGATATTTATTTTATAAGCTGAGAATTTTCAAAAAGATTTTTCACTTAAAAGAAAAAAAAGTTATATTTTTACAGTGCTACAATAATTGCTTAAACAAACAGATTTAGATTGTGCCTCCCATGCCCAAAGAGGGATTGTCACTAATATATATATATATATTTTAAAATACTTAAAAAAACTATATATTAACAAGTACAGTACAAAATCCAGTACATCTAATAATACACCTAATTTGTTTACTCTATTTATTATTCTGCCTACAAAACAAGGTAGAAACTGTACAACTTAAAAGGTACAGTATCTGTACCTAACGATAATTTCAGATTATTTTAAGATATCTAAGGCAATGAATAAATATATATTCCACAAGGGCAGGTTAAGAGCTAGAAAAATACAGATAAGTATACATTATGTTAAATTATGTTATTTATTTATTTTTATACACCATTTTGTTAGTATAGTGGCTATTAATTCAAAATTGGCTCCTTATGTTATGTTGGTAGGTTCCCAGTGACTGGAACAGGGACATCAAATTCATCAAGCTCTAGGTCAGGGGTAGGCAATCTTTTAGTAGTACTATGCTGGACCTATTATTATTTTTTGAATTGAGGTGTGTGTGTTGCCGTATTGCTCTTGTGTTATTTATTGTTGCTGCACTTGCATTATAGTGTTGTTTTTGTGTGTATGTGAGCAATTATATTGTATAAGTTCATTAGTAGTTAATGGTATTGGTGTATGGAGGCTGCTTGTGTAATTATGGGTAGATGATTTGTCACATTGTGTGTTTGGTGGTCTGTATATGTGTGGGGCTGCTTGTGGGATTGTGGGCATGTATGTAGATTGTCAGTGGTGTTGTGTTTGAAGGAACTGTGTGTGTGTTTCTGTGTGGGCTGTTTGTATTATTGGTATGAGGTGAGGCTTATTCTGCAGTTCTATGTACATGTAACTGTGAGGCTTCCCTGGGGTCCAATGAGGACTAGGCTTGCCAGGTACAGGTCAAGGGTATTAGCTGCGCTATCTGCTGTGGACTGCTCTACTTCAGTGTGGATTCCCATTCAGAAGTGTTGGGAGGAAGTGATTTGGGTCACTTCCTCTAAGTGCTGCAATGCGTAAATTGAGGATTGTCCCTCACCACCTGCAACCACCGCTCGGATTGCATTGATACGGGACTTCTGGTAGGCCAGATAGGTATGGCACATGTGCCATAGGTTGCTGACCCCCGCTCAAGGTAACTATTCACAATACCTTGCTTCCTGCAGTAGCACTGCCAAATGTTTCTAATACAAGTGTTTGGCAGAATTACTTTTGTTTTATATTAAAGTGCAGTATTACAAGAATGTATTACTTTGGTTATTCTACGGGTGAAGAATGTGTGGTCAGAAGAATGTATTGCATGGATTTAGATCTATGTCAAAAAGATTAAAGGAACATTCCAAGCACTGTAACACTTACAGACCTCTGTAGAGGTAATGGTTCCCAATGTCCCCTCGCAGTTTAAGTAATCAAACCATTTGTGAATGTTTTCACAATGTATCGAGGGTCTGCTTGTTATGGGGCACTGGTAACCTCATCTGGAGCTGAGAACCTCCCTGCAAAACAATTCTGTGATCTCCAGTGAGTTAAGCCCTGCTAAGGGCTAGCTCAGTACAGGGAGCTTCTAAGCTTCAGAGGACAAGGCAAGTGGTTCCCATCAGAGACAAGATAAGCTGCCAACTCATTTGCAAATGGTTTCACAATTTACATCAGGAGAGTGCTAGAGCACTCCTGGCGGCATAAACATTAAAATAGGCTGTAATGTTTATGGTGCTTGGAATGTTTCTTTAAGAACCACTGGGCGAGCACAATGTGTAGATACATTTTTTGATCATAATAAAAAAGGAATCTGCTCAGTCTATTGTGACAGAACCCTTTTAAAAACATACCATATATTTATTGATAGAATGCTTCCCCTGGGACAAACAGAGTAATGACAGTCACTAATACAAAATGTGCATGTGTGCGCATTGATGCACACATATGTGCACTGGCCTAATTTTCTCTAAACTGGTGGTATCAAAGGAACACATGTGGTGTGTACTGGAACAGTATTTATGAATGGAATGCTGCTCGGAGCTAAAAAAATTCCCGAGCAATGAAGCAAATCATGGTTCAAATTTATGTATAATTAGGTTTTGGCTTGACTGCATCTTTAAAGGGGAACTATTATGGAAAAATCAATTTTGATACGTTGTAGCTGTTAGTTATGCTTGATGACAGAACTTGAAATAAATGAATAGCAATAAACTTTCTGGCGAAAGAAACAACAGGAATTAGAAAACTAGTAACAGACAGTGGGACAACAAACTGTCAATAGGAAGATTAGGAACCACAGAGACAGAAACAGGGACAAACTGTGCTACACTATAGAGCTATGTATATTTGCTACGGATCCACCTACTTCCCAGTATGATAAACACATTCAAGATATATAATAACAGATTTGGCTACTTCATCCCTTTTATATATGTCAGGGTTTAGAGAGTGCCAATGCATTCATCCATTCTGAACATGAAAGTCAATGTTTCCTTTATTTTCTAGTCTATGAGAAAGTGGTAAATAACATCAACATGCTTGGACCTAGGCTTCACCTACTCAGTATGTCTCAACTTGATCTTCTCAGGCAGCCCCAGCTTACTTGCCTTCAAGAATTGGTTGGGATTTCATGCAAATGTTTTGTAAGTAGTTTCAGAATGGTTTGACATGGGATCCACCAAGTAGTGAACTCTACCTCCTCTCAGCTACCAGGAGAACTTGAAGTTCTTGTTTAGGAGTTTCTGTGCAGATTTATGGTCAGCAATGTGGCGGCCACCCCGAGAGGAAGAGGGGTTTTGCTGCCAGAGATGTTCTTTCCCCCTATTCAGAGTGATGCTCTAATAATCCCAAGAACGATAATCCAAATCACAGTATAGCTAGTTTTTTGAGGCTAAGCAGGAACTGATTTATTGCTAGCCACAATTGGCCTTATATGCAAGTCCCCATTCAAGGGATTTTCTCAGACATATTCCAGGGGCATCACCCACTGGGCCTGAGAGGGGACTATGAAAAAATACCCACTGTACTTACATTGGCTCTCAGGTCCTACGTAAAACAGGATAATCTCTCCCCTGTGCCTGAGAAATAATTGAGTCAGGCACTGTACTAAACTCAATTATCTCCAGGCACAGAAAACATACATTTTATAATATCTTGAAAGTACCCCAGAAACACATGGAAACCCCACAAAAGTCACATTCCCTAATAGTCCCGATCTAGGTGACTAACATATCCAAAAATCACCCAGATCGGTTCAGGGGTACGGGATTTCCATGGAAGTCATAGTTTGACCGACTGCATACGAGGCTCCTGCCCAAAAGAGTTCCATGAAATCAGGCTGTGAGTTAGGTCTCTTTTGGGAGTGCAAAATGCAACAAAAGTACCAAACATAATGGTTCGTGGGTAGGTTCAGTATATGTCCCACGTTCGGGAGCTTGCTCCCACTGAACGCCATTCAATTCTCACATGTTTGACCGAAATTTGGTGGAAGTTGAAATTCTAGCAGTGTTCGCAACATCGAGTGTCCGCTTTGAGTTCCATGCACTCGATGACCAAACACCACTGTATGCGTTCGTGGCTAAAGATGGTCGCCACCATGTGTTCGTCTATACGAATGACGGCCACCCAGCCGACCGCTCAGAATGTTGAGGTTACTGAGGTGCGAACAAGGGTGAAAAGGGTCAATGAGCAGCACACGCCTCCCCTGGGTGGTTTGGCTGTTCGGTAGTTTGTTCGGTATACGAACCAGATGGGTCTCAGATGTTCGGTGAATCCCATATACTGAAGTACCCAGTGTAACAAATAAGCAGAAATTAACAGTATATTAATCCAGGGATAGGGGAATCTGTCACAAGCAGATCGACCTCAGCCAATAAACTAAGCTCTGTACAGTTGGGTTTAGCTCAGACAGAGAACTTCTGACTTGAGAGCAGGAAGGCATGGAGCTGTAGAGTGGCACCAAGTGATACCCAGATGTGAAGTCAAACCATTATAAAATGATCTGACTGCTTCCAATGGAGCCTTCTGGTGCCATAACCAATATAGTGTGCTTTATTTTAATTTCCTTTTCCTTTAAATTCAGCTATTTCTGGTCCAATGTTCTGAGTATTTAGCTTTAGGCTTCTTCTCAAAAGAGATATTATGTTGTAAACATAAACCAAAACAGATGTCTGCTAGCTTTTGTATTTGGGTAATACTGGAATATAGGCATAAGACTGTCTTACTCCACGTGAAGCCTTCCTTCATATATGTCTTTGAAAGTTCATTTGCGTTGTATAGTTTTGCATCCAGTTAACTATCCAAATCTTCTTTTTGTGAGCCATCCTCACCAGCTGCCATTACTTTGCAAAGCCCTTTGAGAACGAAGGTTCATGTATTCCACATGCTTTGCAGCATAAGACAGTTTCTGGGCTGGTATACTTTAGTGCCTCATTTGACCTTCATACTACATACTTCATATCTAAATCTTCATTAGATTCTGCTGGTTCATTAGTACTGCATTTATTAATTTCAACTAGCAACATTTTTCCAGAGTTTCTCTTCAGCTATTTTATCAAATAAGGCTGGAATAGAAACAAAGCCTTAATATCTATAGATTAAAGGGAAATGGTCACCGGTGTTTTACAAATTATCTTATTGTAATATATACTTTAATGTATAAAATGTAGATTTTTTTTATCATAGCTTGCCTTTAAATCTGACGTGACACCTAAAAAAAAACCTTTTTATATTATTCAACACAGCATTGAAAGAGCAATATAGTGCTATAAAACAAAACGATTTCTACAGAATAATTTTACAAAAGACCAAAGGTGAGGACTATATGCATGAGCTGCAGAACAATATAAACTATATGTAAATGTCGACCATATCTTAAGCTCAATATTGAGTTTTTAAAAATAATTTGTTTAAGCTCTGACAATCGAGACACCCAATAAATTAGATGACTCTCTGTGCTCCGCGCAAATGAACAAAGCAAACCGTAGCAAAGGTTTATTTGTGGCTATGCTCGCCTGTTCAGCTGTAAGGATTTTTGTCATTTTTTTCCTAGCTGAATTCATTAATTTTGCTATGTTTTGATTTAGTGTTTGTGTTAATATATTCTCTGGTGTCAGAGAACATGAAAGTAATATTTGCTTGCTTTGTGCAAACGCTTTCTTGTTTTAGAAAGAATTAAAAAGTATCTAGTAAAACCTCTGACTTGGTTAGAAATAAGCTTGGGAGGGGGGGGGGGGGGGCTTTTACTCAACAACATAACCAAAAAAAGACATGTAGTCTTGTTCTCGTCTTTAAATAAAACTTACAGGAAAATAATTGTGTTATATTAGATCTTACCATTCATGGCTACACAACGCTGTCTGGTTCTAACAATTTACGAGGCTGGTCCCAAATGAAAAGTTATATAAGACAACTTTTATTTGCAAAAGATATATAGCCAATAGTTACTGTAACATTATTATCATCTTCCTTTAAACAAAAGCTCTGTATCCAGATAAAAGTACTAAAATCAATCTTGGCCAACTCATATACCTTTTCTCTGCAGAATAATAGCTTATAAATACCAGGAAGTACTAGAGAATAAACTAAATGTACCTTTCCTTGTTAAATACTTTGATATTATTGTTAATTGACACTTTTGTGATGAGTGCTATACCCTGCATGTTGCCATCATTAATACAGTTAGTGAGGCCTGAAACCAAGGGTACAGTAGTTTCTTTGATGCACCCAAATTGTAAGTCTCACTGATTGCACAGGATTCCTCACTTGTGACACGGTCTGTTTGTAACTCTCCCGAGGCTGTATGAGGCATATGAATGCTGTAGAACCATGGCACATCAATTTGATGTTCTTTCCTATAGGCAATTATTAGTGGATCTTGGGAGCACAGACATATGCCAATCACATCATGTTCTAAGGCAGGGGTTCTCAACCCAGTCCTCAGGACCCCCTACCAGTCCAGGATTTGGGGATTGCCTGGGTGTGTCTAAGGGAAAAAAAACACCTTAGACTCTAAGGTGTTTTTTTTTCTTTTTCTAAACACCTTAGACACACCCAGGTATTACCTAAACCCTGGACTGGTAGGGGGTCATTGAGGACAAGGTTGAGAACCCCTGTTCTAAGGTATTGCTGGATGTTTAAAATATATGACATCCAGTGATAGTATTGCAAAGCCTACGCTGGCATTAGAACACGGGGAAAGGCTGTTACAGCATTTCTGATACTTGTCAGCCCAAGCTACAGGACTGCAGGTAGTCGGTGTGCCTGGTACACACCGTGATTGGCATGTACTGGGATATTACTGGACTGCTTCATTGTGATGCAATATGCATGTAGAGCAATGATGTTTGATTGGCCCAAAAACTGTGTGATCACCTTGGAAGTCAGTCACAGCTGCCTGATAAGTCATTGTGATCACTGTGATTGTCTCTCAACCTGAATACTCAGCCTAGGGACCAGTCTACTAAATAATAATAAATAAAGTGGCACTTACCCACTTAAATATACTGGGGGTACCATAAATATATGCAAAGCAAATAGAAAAAAAAACAACCAAATAATAGTGCAATATTGTAATATATATGGATGTGCTCTAGAGAATGGTGATGAGTAGGGAACATTCACATTTAGGGAAACCTTTTATGGTAACATGCTTTGGACAGCTGTATGGCGTGTTTCTCCAGCAATAGCAGAGAGAAAGACAAAAAAAAAGAGCAAATGATGCAGTTTTACATGCCACCGTGGTGTATATTTATAACATCATGTCCACCATTGTGGCATGTACAACTGCACCAAGTTGTCTATTAATTAACTATTTGTTTAGAGCCTGTTTCCATAAAAGGCTCTCATAAATGTGAGTGTTTACTACTAACCACCATTCTCTAGAGCACATCCATATATATTTACTAGTGTTGTCGCGAACCCGAAATTTTCGTTCGCGAACGGCGAACGCGAACCGCCATAGACTTCAATGGACAGGCGAATTTTAAAACACACAGGGACTCTTTCTGGCCACAATAGTGATGGAAAAGTTGTTTCAAGGGGACTAACACCTGGACTGTGGCATGCCGGAGGGGGATCCATGGCAAAACTCCCATGGAAAATTACATAGTTGATGCAGAGTCTGGTTTTAATCCATGAAGGGCAGAAATCACCTAACATTCCTAAATTGTTTGGAATAACGTGCTTTAAAACATCAGGTATGATGTTGTATCGATCAGGTAGTGTAAGGGTTACGCCCGCTTCACAGTGACAGACCAAACTCCCCGTTTAACGCACCGCAAACAGTCCTCTATATACAGAGTAAACATGGCTCCCTCTATATACAGAGTAACATGGCTCCCTCTGTATACTGTGTAAACATGGCTCCCCTCTATATACAGTGTAAACATGGCTCCCTCTATATACAGAGTAACATGGCTCCCTCTATATATAGTGTAACATGGCTCCCCTCTATATACAGAGTAACATGGCTCCCCTCTATATACAGTGTAAACATGGCTCCTCTCTATATACAGAGTAACATGGCTCCCCTCTATATACAGAGTAACATGGCTCCCCTCTATATACAGTGTAAACATGGCTCCTCTCTATATACAGAGTAACATGGCTCCCCTCTATATACAGAGTAACATGGCTCCCCTCTATATACAGTGTAAACATGGCTCCTCTCTATATACAGAGTAACATGGCTCCCCTCTATACAGGGGCGTACCTGGAGCATTTGGCACCCGGGGCGGATCCTTTATTTGGCACCCCCCTCCCCAACTTTGAAATGTAAAAAACAGCTGCAATTTTTTTTAAATGTATGTTTATGCAGTGTGTGTATAGTGTGTAAAGTGTGTGTATATTGTGTGTATAGTGAGTGTGTATAGTGTGTACAGTGTGTGTATATTGTGTGTATAGTGAGTGTGTATAGTGTGTGCAGTGTGTGTATAGAGTGTGTATAGTGTGTGTATGCAGTGTGTGTAGTGTGTGTGTGTATAGTGTGTGCATAGTGTATGCAGTGTGTGCAGTGTGTGCATAGTGTGTACAGTGTGTGTGTATATTGTGTGTATAGTGTGTGTAGTGTGTGTATAATGTGTGCAGTGTGTATGTAGTGTGTGTGTGTATAGTGTGTGCATAGTGTATGCAGTGTGTGCATAGTGTGTACAGTGTGTGTGTGTAGTGTGTAGTGTGTGTATAGTGTGTATAGTGTGTGCAGTGTGTGTATAGTGTGTGCAGTGTGTATAGTGTGTGCAGTGTGTATGCAGTGTGTGTAGTGTGTGTATGCAGTGTGTGTAGTGTGTGTGTGCATAGTGTGTACAGTGTGTGTATAGTGTGTACAGTGTGTGTGTATATTGTGTGTATAGTGTGTGTATTGTGTGTAGTGTGTGTATAGTGTGTGCAGTGTGTGTATAGTGTGTATGCAGTGTGTGTCCCCAAGCCCCTAGTCACACAACCAAATAAAAAAGCCCCTACCTACCCCCCTCACCCTAAAAAATAGTGAAGGGGGAATAAAATTACTACCCTGTAAAGTAAAATTCAACTTACTATTCAACGTCTTCTTCTTCTAAAATCTTCATTTTTTTAGCCCCAAAAAAGGCCAAATAAAAAGCTATCATACCCGTCGAACTTAAAAATAAAATAAAAAACCAGAGCACAAAAAAAAATTAATCCATCTTCACCCATGGAGGGCTCCGTGTCAGTGTTTATCAGGGATCCTTAGGATAGGTGTCAATCCATATCTGCCAAGTGACCCTATGTAGGGGGAACAGTCCCTATTCTGCTCTGTGTCAGTGTCTGGAGGGAGTATCTGCAGTAACACAGAGTGTCTGGGGGGAGTATCTGCAGTAACACAGGGTGTCTGGAGGGAGTATCTGCAGTAACACAGAGTGTCTGGGGGTAGTATCTACTTGTAACATTTATATGCACTAAAAAAAATTAAAAAAAATTGAAAAAAAAATAAAAAATGGTTGCAGCTTCCGAATTAATCTAAAATGGATGCTGTCCAGTTGGTGGGAGGGTCTGCTAGGGAGGGTGTGCTGCTGATTGGCTGTAATGTGTCTGCTGACTGTGAGGTCAAAGTTTACTCAATGATGACGAATAGGGGGCGGACCGAACACCGCATGTGTTCGCCCGCGGTGGCAGACGCGAACATGCTATGTTCGCCGGGAACTATTCGCCGGCGAACAGTTCGGTACATCACTAATATTTACATATTACAACATTACACTATTATTAGTTTCTTGTTTATTTGCTTTATATATATTTATGGTAGCCTGGTATATTTAAGGGGTAGGTACCACTTTATTTATTAGCATTTCACTTACACTTTTTGTTTTTGGTGTGGTTTATCACCTAAACAATAAGATGGTAACTGATATTTTTTTTTTGTTTGGTATTTTAAGGATAATCTGTGACAAACTCTGTAATTTCCCTTGCCCCAGTCGAACACCGACCGCCCCTCAGGCTCATTTAACTTCAAAGTAACCACAAAATTAAGAGCTCTCCCTGGGCGGCTGCCGTTTGTATAACCAAACAACACGTGCGCTGGAAAATGGCCATCTTGTCTCCCAAAAGCAGGCAGCGGCACTTGGTCATCGAGTGTCTGGAACTCTAAGTCTAAGTCACTTTGTACGAATGCCTGCCTCTATTCCCAACATGCCAGGAGAGTGCTATTTGGTGAAAAGGTACGTACGAACTAGAGGAACAATCGCTACCTATGAACCAGGGGAACCGTTAGGTATTTTGTTTGTTTTGGGACTCCCAAAAGTGACCGACTGCTACCACTTTTCTCATGGATATATTTTGGGCAGATGCCACGTGTGCGATCAGTCAAAACTTTACCCCAGTGGCGATTCGGATGGATGTGTGGGATCTGAGCACTATTTGGACACTTTGGGCACTCAGATCCAGGCTATCTGTGGGGTATAGGATTTGTGGGGGTCCCTATTAATATTATGTACATTTTGGGGTGTTTTATGTTTCATTCTCTGTACCTCTAGTGCCTGGGAGATAATTAGTTTAAGCAAAGTACACTCAATTATCTCACAGACGTAGAGACGCCTGGGCGTGTTTTACTATACTTTTGCTGAAGATCCTATGCTGGGGGTCTGTGTATAAAAGTGGGCAATCTGGCCATAATAAAGCATTCCAGTTGTACCCTTCATCAAGTCTCCACTGATGTTTGGGTATGCGTACGACGAAGCTCTTGAGTTTTCCCATGACCCTCTTGGATTTCGGGAGAGTATGAATTAGCGTAGTAGGCGAACGGACTATAATCACTTAACCCTCTAGGAGTTCAGGAGAATGCAAATGAACATACTATACGAAGTACAAGGGGTTCATTACACTATCCTCAGAGAGTTATAGCTGCTATTATTCAATTACCCTTTAACACTTTTTAATCACCATTCATTTCACACATATAGTATTCTGTTTTGAGTTAGATAGGGTTATGGCTAGATTGGATCACACACAATTAGGGTTAAATTGAGTTAGAATAGGGGTCACATTTTCCATTTGCCATTAGTTGTTGGTGAGTGGAAATTTTGACCTGGTGAGTAGAATTTCACCCGTGGTGAATAAATTGTGGTTTGCAGTGGTGTGTAAATCTTAAGGTCTGTCTTGTAGCCTATGATGTCAAGTTTTAAGCCTTGGGTTAGACTATAATTTGGAGTTCTAAAAACAATTTCTAAGGAATTGACGGTCTACTGAGCTGAGCAGTACGCTTTTAATATACAGGAATACACACCATTATAAGAAATGCACCATTAATCAGAAAGTCATGAATCTGGTGCTGCTAAGAAACACTCCCTTAGTCTTTCTCCTTAATGTTTTCCAAAAAAAAACACTTTTTAACACTTTTCAACAAGAGATGCCAAAAGTTGAGCCTCAGTCCACGGGAGCAGAAGAACTTGTAATGGTCTGGTGGGTTCACAGTTCTTTCTGATTAATAAAGGACTAACTGCTCCTTGGAGCACAGCAGGAATAAATATAAGAGTTGACTAGAAATGATGTTCGTTGTTAGAGTAGCAGGACATGCTATGATTGCATTAATATTTATTTGAAGTCTGTTCTTCTGAGAAGATTGAAAATGAAATGAAACAGTGACAACAAGGGAGGAAAGATAGTAATGTTTTTGTTGATGCTATGTCTGCAGACTTTTAATACCAATGTGACTGGGAAGCCCGGAATTCAAATGAACTAACGAGAACTGAGAAAGTAGTAAGATTTTATTATTTGAGATAATGTGTATCTCATTGTAGGTTAGGATAATCATTATGGCAATTGAGGTCTTCCTAGCAAATGCATCTCATTTAGGTCTTGTGCATGATTTTACTGCTAAAACGCAAACACAAAATAAGGACAACTGAAGGATAAAAGATATAAAAAAAACTGTTGAAAGCTGTGTTGGTGCTATATAAATGCCAATAATAATAATAATGTAAACAAAAAAGGATTAATAATGTGTATTGAGTCTTGAAGAGCAAAGGATTTGATGTGATCCTGACATAAGCAAGAATACGTATGAATATTTTCTCATAGCATTAAAATTTACTTTTTATATTATTGAAAAACTGCTCACTATAACTAATTGTAAGTTAATGTTATTATAGAATTGTATACAGTTATATTATAATGGCAAATGGTGTTCAGCAAGAATTGGAATACAATTTATTGTAGTAAAGAATATCATAAAATTATGGAAATCATGAATGAATAGTCTAATTTGCCTAAATTGTTAGTATCACTGTGAGGATATGCATTAAAGGAACACTATATTTAAAATCTGTATTCCTAAAACTATAATGTCCTTCTGCGTCCCCCTCCCTCGCGCCCCTCCTGCACGGCAGTTAAAGGGTTAAAAAATATTTTGTCACTTAGCTTATTGTCTCCACCTCCTCTGCTGTCAGTGCAGAGAGGCAACCTGCTGCATATGCGTAGCGACGGCCGCACGCCCATTCGACCTTCCCTATAGGAAAGCATTGATCAGTGCTTTCCTATGGGAGATTTGAAGACACTGTACATCCTACTGCACAGCATGAGGAAATCCAGCATCATTTCATGGAGTCAAACTGCATGGGTGAAACAGCAGGAGGCGCTTCTAGTGGCTGTCTGGAAGACAGCCACTAGAGGTAGTCGGAACCCTGCAATTTCTGTTTCTCTGAAATTGCAATGTTTTACTTTGCAGGGCTAAAGGGGACAGAGACACTGCACCCAGACCACTTCAACGAGATGAAGTGGTCTGGGTGCCTATAGTGTTCCGTCAATCGCCAAGGTTTAGTGGATTGAATACAAAACTGCAAAACTCAGGCTAAAACTACTGATTTAGAGAAGTTTTGCAACTTCGATTGCGATTGTCACAGCTGTTTTATTTCGGCTAAATTGAGTGCATAAATCCCTGACATATTGCCATCTGTGTAGCTTTAGGCTAGGGCACTTACTATTTGTTGTGGGATATGTTAGCTGTAGATACTCCAGAACTCTGTTTATTTTATCATATATAGTCATGGAAAGTGTGCCTGTATGGGGATGTGAGTTATTTAAGATTCAGCCTAATAAAGAAACGGGTGCCAACACTTTAAGTATTTCACGGACCATATCACATCTGTAGAAATGAACATCAACATGTGTCTGACATATTTCAGATGCAAGTTTGAATGTGGTGATGACTAAAATGTAAGTAAAATATAAATCAGAACATCATAGAAAATGGGTATAATTTGCATATCCATGACACATGATATATCCACTGATATAAAAAATAGGGTTCGATCCCATCTTGACCGCGCTTACATTTGATATACTGAACAGAGATAGTGTCCACTCTCTTAAACATGAATACATTACAAGCGTCCTACTGTGATAAAATAATATAATATTCAGACTTCACTGCACTCAACTTCAAACTTGTTTTAAAGCACATTTTTTTAAATGCATGACTTTCGTCGAAGTTTAGGGTGGAGATTTAAATACATTATATGATTGTAAATTGCTTATTTCTTCCAGTATTTACACTGTACCCCATTTTTTTTTAAGTTTCTATTTGACTCTATTTACTGAACGACTGGGGTTGCTACAAGTTGCTACAAAAATAATTGTTGCCCAAAAAAGATCTAGGTGCTTTAATTAAGCTCATCAAGTATTCTAGACTAGGTGACACCTTTATAAACTCTGCACGAATCCTGTGAGACGAAAATGAATTCAATGATCTTCCACTCTGCGGCACAGCACAGCAGATGTGTATCTATTGCCCAAGACTACTATTAGAGCTTTGTGTACTCTAAAATATGGCCCCCCAACAGAGAAAACAGGATTGTATGGCACTTAATGAGGCAGCATTACCCTCCTAGGGTGAACGGGATCATATACAGTTATATTAAGAGCAGTTCTTTCAGGAAAACTGTCAGCAGAACAATAATTTAGCTATTAATTCTCCAACTCAACAAAGTCACAGAGAAGGTCAGAGGAGAATAAACTTAAAAATTAAAAAAAACATGAGATTAAACATTCAAGATATAATATGTAATAAAGTTACAGTATAGTTAATCTATAAAATTTAAGCACAACTCAAAAATAAATTGGAAGGGAGCAGTTGCTGGTTACATTTCTGTATTTTTTCTGCTTTCATTATCTAAAAATAAAATCGGCCAGGAATCAGCAAGAGAAATAATTGAGGGTCCACCGTTTCCTCTATCAATGTAACGAGTCGTTGCATATTTATGTGTTTAGTCACCAAACAGTAAAATGATGATCAAACTGATTTTACCAAGAAGGAAATTAAATCATCTGGTATTCAGCCCTGCGTTTTACAATTTTATTGTCACCACAATTTGTTGTTTTGCAAATAAATCCCCAAGAACAATGGAGTGAGTTTATAAATGAAAGATATTTTAGATATATGTTGAGTAAGGATTTAGGATCACTGTTGATATCTGTAGTATAAGTCAAAGAGCCTCCGGAAGAACGATTTTAAAATCCCTGATGCTTATGGTCTGTTTTCCCGTTATCATCTCTGTTCGTATAATACTTTAAACACATTCAATTTACGTATTTATTGTTTGTCTAAGGAAGATTTTAAATGTACCTGTCTGATAATAGTGTCAAGTAGATACATAGGACTTAAGTAAAATAATGTATTTTTCTTCCCAAGTTCCATACTATTCTTCTTGTTTCCCTGTTACTACACTCACTTATTTCCCCTTCTTCGGAATTTTAGTCCATTCATTTGCGAAAAGTCAAGCTTTGTATTTCACTTGCACAAGGTCAGATGACTTGAAAACTCTCTTGACCATAAACGGCAGCCAGCTTACATGGACAGTTCTGGATGAAGTATCATTGAGATTTTTCAATGGTCCACAAAGAGTGAAATGTTGCCACATGACACATAGCAACTGAATGGAAACCAGATTCACTTGATGGTTCATAGAATGTGTTTAATTCCACTGCTTGTTGTTTAACCCCTTAAGGACACATGACATGTGTGGCATGTCATGATTCCCTTTTATTCCAGAAGTTTGGTCCTTAAGGGGTTAAGGGAATATGGGGGCCATTGGTACCACAGGCCAGTTTATTATTCGATCGTAAGAAATGCTACTCATTGACACTCACCATGCATTCACTCACCATTCTGTAGATTCCTCTTAAATAAATAAATGGTTTGCTGGATTATGGCTCACTGCTGCCAACAGACTTTAATTCTGCTATCACGCGATTACAACTTTCACATTGAATAGTTATTCCTAATTGGCATTGACATTGACACACCAGCTTGACACAATTAATTAGCATAAAATGCACAATCAGCCTCAGTTAAAGTCAATTCAAATTAACAATTTATTCATTCAAATATAAGGGAGTAGCTTGAGTATTGGTTGACTTAAAGCAAACAATTTGAACTGACTTTTAAAGGGACACTGTAGGCATCAAAACAACTTTCACTTAATTAAGCAATTTTGGTGCATAGATCATTTATCTGCAGTTCACACTGCTCAATTTTCTGTCATGTAGGAGTTAAATCACTTTGTTTATACAGCCCTAGTCACTCTTCCCTGCATGTGACTTGCACTGCCTTCCTGAACACTTCCTGTAAAGAGAGATCTACTATTTACACTTCCTTTTTTTCTGTTTATGCAGTTTTAGTCACGCCTCCCCTGACTGTGACTCACACAGCCTGCATGAAAAAAAATGGTTTAATTTTCAATCAGATGTTAACTTACTTAAGAAATGTTTAACTCCTGATGTGTAAATTGAACTTTAATCACACACAGGATGCTTCTGTGGGGTCTTGCAGACTATTAACAGAGCTGGAAATTAGAAATTCTAAATGAAAAATAATGTAAAATAAAGGATGTTTAGACATTAGATCTCTTTTTACGGGAAGTGCTTAGGAAGGTTGTGCAAGTCACATGCAGGGAGAGAGGTGTGACAAGGGCTGTATAAACAAAGTGTTTTAGCTCCTAAATGGCAGAGAAGTGAGCTGTGACACTGCAGGGGCATGTTCTATACACCAACACTGCTCTATTAAGCTAAAGTTGTTTTGATGCCTCTAGTATCCCTTGCATCTCTAGTATAATCTAAAACTAAATAAGGTTAATGCATATTAAGACTAGGCTATGTTGATATTAATGGTGGGGTAATTAATTGTATGTGCAAACAGATGTGATTAAACCCATATGTTTCAGATTTCAATTAGCTGCTTTTATGCAGCTTCTTAAGACTGCAACCTCTATAAGGATTGATTTATTTATTACTGGTATTTGTAAAGCGCCAACAGAATCCGCAGCGCTGTACAATTAGTGGAGAACGTACAATATACACAGACAAATACAAGAGGTAGAGAGAGCCCTGCCCGTAAGCTGATAACTAGCTGTTGGAGCTCTTTTATACAAAGTGCTTGGCTAGATGGCCCACGAGCTTACAATCTAAAGGATACAATGGGGGTTTAAGAAAAAAGGTAGCAGGGGAAATTTGGAGGTGATGGCTAAAAGAGTTAACAGAGAGAATCAGCTATTGGTAAAATATGAAGGGAATGGAGAGGTAATTGGGTGAGAATCTCAAACAGCTGGTGATGCATGCTATATATTTAGGGGGGACCTGGGTGGGAGGGAGGAGGGGAAGTGGGGAGGAAAAACAAAAACAAAAAAAAGAATGTGCTTTAGATTTATATTGTTTACTTTGAAACAACTTTTTTCAATCCACTTTCATCAAACTTCAGTGGACAAGTTATGTTTTTATAAACCGATTCCTAACGTTGCATGCAGAGCTCTAAAAAAATCAACTGTATCTGTTTGTTTTTATCAATAAAATTACATATTGTTGGTATACCTCTACTTATCATACACAGGACTTCAGAATGCGTTGCCATTGTATAAATTAATGATAACAGTATTCGTAATGATGTTTTACCTGATTAACTGCAATTTGCATCTACTTAATGTTTAATTCAGCCTAGAGATTGTTTAGGAACTGTATTACTAATATATGTAAAATTACATAATAACAGAGTTTTGAACAAAATGATAGTAAACCCGAAATAGAGTATATAATAGTACATGAAGTATTCTAGAGTATAGTAGATTAAATTTAAATATAATACAAAATGAATCATTGGGCAAAATAATAGAATAGGTTGGTTTAATAAATAGCTATTTAAAAATATATTTTTTACATGTTTAATAAACATATTTAAAATATCAATTCAACATAAACATTGTTAAAGAGGACCCTGCTCAAATGAGCTTACAGTCTAGAGGAGGTGGGGTAAAAAACACGATAGGACAGGAGATAGCAATTAAACAAGGTAGGAGTGAAGCTGAGCTGGAGGAGAGAGTAGAGTGCTGCCCTTTAGGAGAGAGCAAGGGACAGGTATGTGAGGTAGAGGTTATTCTAGGAGGCCATAAGCTTTCCTGTAGAGGTTTTAAGGGACTTTTTAAAAAAAATTCTTTATTTTGTTCGGGTGATTCAAAACAGTTGAATAAAGCAAAAGACATTCTTGGTAAAAACATTGCAGTTATACATGAGTATTTTAAGGCACTTTTTAAATGATTGAATACTAGGGGAGAGTCTGATGGTGGTAGGCAGGCTATTACAAATGAGAGGAGTTGCCCGCGAGAAGTCCTGCAAGCATGAGTTAGCCATACGGGTGCGAGCAGAGGACAGGAGAAGGTCATGGGCATAGTGGAGAGACCGAGAAGGGACATACCTATGGATCTGTGAGGAGATATAAGAGTGGCTAGAAATTTACAGTGCTTTATAGATGTGAATTAGTATTTTGGATTGACTCCTATAGGATACAGGAAGCCAATGTAAAGACTGACAGAGGGGTGAGGTGTGAGAGGAACGACAGGAGAGGAAAATCAGTCTGGCGGCAGCATTCATTACAGACTGTAGAGAGGCAGTACGGCTTCTGGAATGATCAATTAAAAGAGAGTTACAATAGTTAATGCGAGAGATTACTAGAGCATGCAAACTCCTTAGTAGAGACTTGCATAAGAAAGGGGCAGATGCAGACAATGTTTTTAAGGTGGAAGGATTTGGCAACATGCTGGATGTGAGGCTCAAACGGTGAGGCCAGATTTAAATATAACACTAAGACAACACGATTGTAGGGATTTGCTGATGTGTATACCACCAACTTCAAGGGAGAGCGAGAGAGGTGGATCAATATTAGGAGGAGAAAAGACAAGAAATTCAGTTTTAGAGAGATTGAGTTTCAGAAAGCGGGAGGACATCCAATCAGAGATGGAAGAAAGGCAAGCAGTGACACGTTGCAGGACAGCAGGGGTGACGTCCGGGGAGGAGCGATATATCAGGGTGTCATCAGCATACAGATGGTATTGGAAACCAAGTGAGGTAATACGTTTGCAAGAGAGGCAGTATAAAGAGAAATTAGAAGGGGACCAAGGACAGAGCCTTGGGGGACTCCAATTGAGACAGGACGAGGGGAGGAGGTCTCACTAGAAAAGGAGACACTCAATGAGTGTTGGGAGAGATAGGAGGAAAACCACGAGATGCCAGTGTCAGAAACCGAGTGATTAAAGAGTTTGGAGAAAGAGAACATGATCAACAGTGTTTATATATATATATCTGAACTTGTACTAAGTAACTGTGTAATATTTAAGTAATTAGTTATTTGACATGTTTTTGACATTACAGAAAAGTTCAAAGTGCACCAAAAGCTAAAAAAAACTAAACAGGCACATTTTTTTGAAACTCTGGAAACATATGAAATCTATTTTAAACAACTTTTTAATCAAAACGATAACAACATGGAAAGGAAAATCATCTTAGACAAATCGTACCAAATGTGTTTATATCATAACTATTTAGCTATGAAGACAATTAAACAATCCCAAGAGGAACAAAGAGTAAAGCTAGGTTATGTTTCTGATGAATTACATCCTAGTGTTATGCAATTAGAAAGAGTATATAAATTAAATCTTTGAACATCCATGAAACAACTTCTCAAATCAGTTTTACATACAGCTGTGACCTTGTGCCTTTTGATTGACTGTATGGCTATATTTGCCTGCTTTGTTTAATAACATGCAAGAATATGAGGTGCGTACTACACACATCTTAAAACACATAGAAAAAAAGAATGTTTAAACCTGTGACATATTGATGAGACATGTTGCATACTTTGAAAATAGCCCATGTTATTGTACGTTATTACATTAAAGAGGTGTCTTAGACATGCCTTGAGTGTGAAGTTCCATACACATGAAACTAATAAAATTTAATAACATTGGCATTTTTGTGAGTAATACATGAATTATATATTTTCTTTATTTTTTGATGCAGGCTATCAAAAAATAAAAAATAAACCTCCTTTGATGTCATTTTGTTGTTCGACTTGTTAGAACGAATGAGTGGAGAGAATAGACTTCCAACAGTCTGCTGTGATAGGTAGCTACCTAAATGGGTCTTACATTTCTCCGCAAAGTATGTTTTGTTATTATTTTTATTTGTATTCTAGTTATTTTTGAGAATAGCTTAAATTATTTTGAAATAGCTTTTACAGCAGGAGAATGTCAGAATTCAAAACATTCATGACATATGGAATTAATTGTAACAACTCAGATGCTTTTTTTTTTCATTCACAAATTGTTTATGTTTAAATCATTCCTACTGTTTTATTAAAAAGAATTCTGACTATATTGCTTGGAACAAGGGAAAGCCAGGGTCAAATCAACAACACATTTTGATGATATATTGATGATACTTTAAGTATTGATCCTTCCTATGGAAGCCATGTGTTCAACATACACAACACAACTGCACTAAGGCCTCAATGTAATGTTTTTGTAAAAGCTTTTAACATGATGCAATATCATCAAAATTATATATTTTTTAAAATGTAAAATTGTGATATGTTTTATGTTTTGTAAAGTTTTGATATTTTTGATACTTTGATACATTTTTATGCATGACATATTTTAGTAATTTTGATATTTAGAAAATATTTATTTTAAAGATTTACCCCAAAAATATTAAATCATTTTAAAACCGTATCCAACAATATCAAATTGAAGCCATACTCAGAAGTGATAGCATTTGATTCAGATTAAGAGTATGATTTTTTTGAGTTTAGTCACTGTTCTACCTTATGTGAGTTGAATCAATAAATCGCACAGGAATCATCTGCCTATTTACAGAAAGCTTTAGCGTTCTAATTTTTCCTAATTTTGTTATGTTAGTTCAGCTTTATTTGAATTACACATCAAGGACATTTAGGGCGACTTTGTATGAGCTATACATAGGTTCAGATTTAAATATTCAGAGTACCATATAAAGAATATCTCAGTGAGTTTGTTTTCACTGTTAATTTGTATGTATCCAAATAAAAGGGGTTTAATTTCTAGATTGCAAGTCTGTTTGAGTAGGGTCTTTTTCACTTATTGTCTCTGTTATTTATTGTATGCAAAAGGGAAGACCAACAAATGGACCAATGGAAAAAGAAATCCAATTTAACATAAATAATTATAAGACGTGAAATTACTATTCTTAGAATACATGATGACTATTTTTCCTATGTCTGTTTAACCCAAAGCCTATTTAATTGTTTATTTGTTGATTCAAAACTAAAAACAAAAAATTATCATAAGAGAAAAAAAAGTGAATTTGAAATATTCAATACAAGATATTACCACTGAGAAACATCTTATACTAAAGAGAAACAAAGGAGAAAAAAAACAAACAAACAGAGAAACAAACAAACAAACAAACAAACAGAGAAACAACCAACAAAATACACATCCACGCAACAGGTGCTCCACCACAACCATAAAAACAGAAGCTAAACGTTTGAATGGTTTTACAGAAATATAGGCAATAAATATAATTCTATATGCAACAATCCATTAATGTAAACAACCAATTGGAATTCCATCTCATATTAAATTCCGTGTCCACATCAATTGTTCAAAATAGAATCAAGTAACGAAAGATCAGAGCTCATTCCTAACTTATGTGTAAATTGAGCTCATTCCTAACTTATGTGTAAATTGAATAATAGGGCTTGATAGTGGCTTTACCTCAAAGTTATAACTTTTAGTTGGGTATAGAATACACAATTTTTGTATGCCAATTACTTGTCAAATATCCCCATTCTATAATTGCAGAGTGCTTCAAAATATATTGGCACTATATAAATTCTAATATTAATCATAATAATAATAAACAGCAAATTGTAGAGAATTTAAAAAAGGTTACAATTTACAGACAACAATAGCCAAGGTCTAACTATAACTGAGTTGTTGAATTTTTCCAAATTAGCACTTTTTGCTTACATTTCGCAATTTGGCTTCAATTCACTGATCAGATTCCCAAGAATGAAGGCACAAACACATTAAGGATGTAGATTAACCCCTTAAGGACACACGACATGTGTGACATGTCATGATTCCCTTTTATTCCAGAAGTTTGGTCTTTAAGGGGTTAAGGAACCAGTTATGATAACTGTAGATAAAATTCCTTAGTAAATAGCAAAGGTTACTCTGAGCGCAGAAGCAGATTGCAAAATTTAGCAGAATATTGTCCGTGCTGGCCTATATTTCATAACTGTTTTTAACGTATTACATTTGACAGCTTAGTGAATAAACCTCTACCTTAAATACTTAATCCCTTACGCCTGTCACTATTGACATTTGTACGTCACTGCACCTACAGCAAGTGAGCCCATTAAAAATAATATATATATGTGTCAGTTCAGTAGATGTTTTTTTCACAGACTAGAAAAATGTATTAATTATTAAGGTCTCCATTGTAAAAATCACAAGTTAATTATATGCAGACTGAGAGAGCATGGCATTGCAATAAAGAGCACATTTTAGTAACAAAATAACAATAACAGCTGTTTTTAAGTTAAATTTAGAATGCAGAAACATGAAAACCACATTAAGTATGTGGAAAAGAGGGATTGTAGATTTTCTGTTGATGCATAATGTTTCCCTATAATTGGCAACTTTATGCACTTACATGGCAGGAGGTATAAAATGAAGCGTTTGCATGCCTTTAACCTTTATTTCTGCTTTCGTAAGTTGCACAGAATGTAGCATTTCTCTGAACTCTCAGGGACACATTTTAAGAATGTGAAAATAAAGATGGTATCTAATAAATCCGACTTTTCCAAGCAGAATATTAAGAATTACAAAATGTGCTTTTAGGTTCCTATAAATAAGTATTTCTGAATTACACTATTGCTCATAAAACGCTGGTGTCTTGTCTGCCTTCTAAAAACAGGAAAATAACAGGATATTTAATGCAAATTAACATCTCCCATAACTAATATTGGTGTTGGGTGTACTTTTCACATAGGACACTTGTGCAAGTATGAGCCCCAATCTCTATCTATCTATCTATTTATTATTATTATTATTATTATTATTATTATTATTATTATTATTATGTTATTATTTATATAGCGCTTTACAATGGGTGGACGAACAGACATGTAGTTGTAACCAGACAAGTTGGACACACAGGAACAGAGGGGTTGAAGGCCCTGCTCAATGAGCTTACATGCTAGAGGGAGTGGGGTAAAATGACACAAAAAGGTAAGGATAGTATTAGACTAATGACAGTTGCAAGAGAGGAATCAGTCGGTAGCTATTAACAGTGATGTTGAAAAGTGTGTGGGCGATATGTATCCCCTTGGCTCTCTATTAGGATCAGGAGATGATCTCCTCTGTGGTAAACAAGATTTTTCTTGATGGAGAGTAGTATTGGAGTGATACAAATTGTGATGTTGAAAAGTGTGTGTGCCAAGGGGTAGCTATTAACAGTTTAATTGATACGCTTTTATGAAAAGTGGGTTTTAATGATTTTTTTGAAGGAGTGGAGACTGGGTGAGCATCTAACGGAGGAGGGATGTGAGTTCCACAGGAACAGTGTGGCCCTGGAGAAGTCTTCAGCAGAGCGCAAGGGCCTAGATGGAACATACTTGTTTATTAGTGAGGATATCTATCTATCTATCTATCTATCCATCTATCTTCATAAAGTGTGTGACTATTCAATTACAGACTTCCCAATGCAGCTCAATGAGGAGTCTTTGCAAGACAGGTGTTCTGGGCAATTTCTGCCTCCTGAGTTTAGCTCCACTGAGTTAACCAGGAAGTAAAAGGATGAGTTTTCTAAGTAACAGCCAGGGGGGCGTAACAAAGTTAATTTATAAAAGTGAAAAAAATAAAAAGTACTGGAAATAACAAAAATGCTGGTAAAAAAACAAAAAAAGTTAGAAAGGATCTAGATGTACCTTAATCTACGGAGAAGCATGCAGGCTCTGTTTCTGCAAATATAATAAAAGCTGAATTGCCGGATTTTCTTTATATGGAGTTATGAAGAAGCCTCCATCCAAAGATCAACATAAATTACCTTTATTTCAATGAAAATCACATGTGTCTAGGACATACAAGGAGAGCAAATGGACCACCACTAAAGGACCACTATTGTATGTCGTAGCTGCATGTCTTTTTAATTTTAATAAAGGTGAATTATCCTGGTCTTTGGATTGAGAAGTTTACATAAAACATGAGCACAGAAACCCCATACTACATATATTTACTCTTGCTTAAAATACTAAAAACTTGTGTTCTTATAGAATATGAAATTTTTTGTTTGATGAAAAATATTTAACTTCTCATATTAAATTGAAACTGTCATGACATATTCACCTTAACGTATAAAAGCTTCTAAAACAACACGCATATATTTTATCTTAAAGATTAATTATTTATTTAGTGGTTTTAGAAGCTTTTAAGGTGATGCTTATCTCTTTTCCAATGTGCCAGTGTCTGTGGTTGTTACACACATGTTCCATCTGCCCCCTGGTATCTCATTCTCCTAACTCTCTCTAACATGACTGAACTTCAAGCCACTTCCCCCATGATGCCATCATTGTCAGCACATTGGCGTCAGAATGAAGTGATGCTCTTGTAATAAAAATATCAAAGAAAAAGGGTATGGGGGACACCTGTACGTTTTTTTTTTATTATTATTATTGTTATCCCCCGTTACTCATTTGTCCACAGATGATTGACAGGTGGATTTCAGTCCAAATTATTAAACATTTCTCACCTAAAACTCACGAGTTCGCAAGCATAATTTCATGCTAAGCTTTGTGCACCACAAAAGATACAATGTAAGTTAACAGAATCAATTCATTTTTGAATGTTATGTTTTTCACGTGAATGTTTTAGTCAGCGTTTGATATTATGTATGAATAACAAAAAAATTGAAATCAGATGAAATGTCCCTTTTTTTCCCAGCGAATACCTAAAGAATAATGTCGGAGCAGGTAGTGGCCATTTGTTTTACGGGGGCAGAAGGAATCATAAATCTTGCAAAGCACAAAATGCTAACAGCATGAACAAACAACAAAAACATTTCTTAATGACTAGAACTTAATAGTAAATATCCTCCAGTTGATTTATTACTCACTTAAAAAAAACAGTACAGAGCCGAACACCTCTAGAAAGCAAATGGCTGCTAGTTTTAGGCTTATTTCTCCAGACGTACCAAATAATATCTAAATTCCATATTGGTATGTTACAAAGGCATAGTTTAAAAAAAAAAAAAAACACTATGCATTTCAAAATGTCATTAATGCTGATTCTTAATGCAAATTACCTTCAGGAAAAATAATTAATTTTGTGGTTTTGTTTTTGCATTTTGAATTTTTTTATCATGCCTTTTACGTATGCTTATCAAATATATTAACGATTAACAGGGAAAAATTAAAATGTTCACATCAACCAGAATCAGATTTGGTTATTATTATTATTGACAGTTGGGAGGGAGACAAACGGGTTGATGTCAGGATAGTAAGTGTAAATGGAACACAAGAAGAAAGTAAAGGAATTGGATGAGTTTGACCGAGAGTAACTTGTAAAGTTGAAGTCATTTTGCCTCGTGCCATCAGTGGAGAGTAAATTATTGCATTTGGTGGGTGCTTATACTTATTAAAAATGTGTTAATTATTTATGAGACATTTATCCAAATGGTCATTAAAGTGGTTTGGGTACAGCTGTCAAAATTATTTGCACTGTACACTATGAGCAAGAGCTAGTGGAATATAGAGATGGATGTGCTTTGCCCTGTAATTATTTTTTGTTGGGGCTGCCAGTAGGGCTACTTTCTAGTGTACAATGGATGGAGAATATCTTCCTCTGGTAGTTTGCTCTTTGCAGTATGTGAGGGATGGAGATTGTGATAGGTTTGGATTGTGGCGGGGTCCTTATACTAAATAGAGGAAGGAAACAGGTGGATGAATCCAGGTGTGCCTAGGCAGTAGTACAAGACTGACACAGTTTTAATTGCATGTATCCATCAAGTGTTTTATTGACACAAACTGTAACTGGATAAACTTAGATGTGCATTTTGTTTATGAGCAGTGGTTCGGTAAGGGTAAAAAGTAAATAAGTGTTGTTTTTATTGGGATTCTGGTGAGGCTTGTCTATGAGTGACGATAAAAATATTGATCAGCAATATAATGTAAAACGCTGGTAAAAGTGCATAGCACATGCTCACGTGACCAACTACTCAAAAGCACACTTCAAGCCCCGTAACAACATCTGATCGCAGAAGTTAGGGTTCAAGGAATCTTGAACCCTAACTGCATCTTTTGTCCCTCTGTGTTCAGCTGGTGTGCTTTTTGTCATTCTAAGTCATTGGTTTTTTTTAGCCCCAAAGGTGTTAACAGTAATTTGTAGCAATTATGTTTTAAAACCAGCAAGCAAAGACTTTTAAACAAATCAGCAAAACAAAACATAGCAATAAAAAACTTTGAAAAGTATGTAAGAATTATATATAAACTTACTATAAGCTTGTATTACTGGGCATACCTCTCAGTTGGGGATTTTCTCCTGTCTCCCCCTCTCCCTTTTACCCACTCATCTCGGTTTTAGACCAGTCCACTAATGACAGGACAGGGTATCATTGTGCAGTAGCAAGAGAGAGGAAAGTGACACTGGAGCCTGCTCTACATAATCACACTGATCGGACTCCCTCTCTCCTCTCCCTGTCAGGATATTGCAAGGTGAATAGATCTTCCAACTGCACATGTGTTAATCTGTCAGACATGCCCAATGCACTTTTCCGGCATTCCTAGGGATAGGACACTGATTGGTCAGTGGACTGGGTGTGGAAAGCATAGGAAAGAAAAAGCAGGTAAGTATGAAGAAAAAAAAATCATATTTACCTGCTTTTTGCCATCCTGCAGAGTAAGGCAACTGTCTCATTCTAAGCTAAACCTTTTCAATGAGACAGTTGTCCCAAAGTAATACATGTCCCTTTAACCTGTATAAATATTTTGTAGTTTGTTGATTAAAGAAAAAAATATTGGAATATATGGAATTAAGAAAAAATATATTACCATTTATAGAAAAAATGTACGTGATCATTTTAACTTCTGGATCAACACATTTGGGGAGGTGGACATCTGAAAGCCAATGGTTGTGTACCTTATTCTTTTAATATAATTAACTTTGTGAAAACTCTAAATGAACCATAAAGTGTCAGTACTAACTGACAAACCAGCACACATCTGACACTAAACTTCTAAACAATCTAAAAGAAATATACATTTTTTTTCATTGCTACC
The DNA here is from genome assembly GCF_036172605.1 of Pelobates fuscus. Taxonomy (NCBI): domain Eukaryota; kingdom Metazoa; phylum Chordata; class Amphibia; order Anura; family Pelobatidae; genus Pelobates; species Pelobates fuscus. The sequence continues at coordinate 357,071,069 of NC_086320.1, read as the reverse complement.
ATATGTGGCACAAGCAGTGACTGTCAGTCTACATGTACCATAATAAGCAAAGATCACACATTTATTTACTTAGCATAAAAGTACAAAAAGGTAGAGAAACATGTTATATCTGAATATTCTTTACTTGAGTACAAAATGATATAAAAAACTATTCCTTTTCCAGTGAACCAAAAATACCAAAAAGCATAAAATGAACACAGATCCCAAAATGTGTTGTTATTATTACTTTCTGTGATGTAATACACAAACACAAATATGTGTATGTGAACATGAACACTCGTTACACACATTGTGTGTCGTAAAAGTGACTATGCCATGCAATCACGTTTACAAACAAAACCAGAAAAAAATATTAACTGCAAAAAAATGTAAAATTAAATAAAACTAGCAACAGAAAGCTGCAAATATAATCTTAAATTTTATTGCTTTAAATTTGGATGAAATCCAAATATTTTGCACATAACGAATGATAGCTTTCATGGTTGTTAAATGTTAATAATTTAATGTTATAAGTCATTAAAAAGTGGAGTATTTAAAGTTAATAAAACATCTATTAGCGCATAGTCACACACATTCAGATGCTAGAAAAAGAAAACTTGTGCCAAAAAAGGGAAGGATCAAACCAGAAATTAAAATATATAAAAGGACAAGGGTAGTGCTTGAGGTATTTGATTAAAGCTACACTACAAGAATGGTGGTAGGTAGAAATAAATGTAAAGGTAAAAGACAGTGGCACGTGAGCAACTTATACTAATGCAGACTCGGTAAATAATGAATCTCACAAAAGAATGAATAACCAAGGTATCGTGACAAAGTAAATGTAGCGGTACAACAACTTACTAACTAGTTTTACAGAAGCAGGATTTTTCAACATTTTGAAAGGTAGAAAGCAATTCTAACACATATTACCAATGTGACATCTGAAAAATAATTAAGCCACTAAACACCAACAGAGGAAAATATAAAGTTATGTATTTACCACTCTAATTTGTGCTCGCTTTTAAACCCTATGCCAACCAGGACCATCACCTGGCACCCAATCATATCCACCAATGAGTGGGGCTCAAGTCAAGACAATATTACGGATACAATCCACATCCTCCATAAACCCTTAAGGTGACACCGTGGGTACTGCAAGGGATTATAGTGTCTGGAATCCCCATGTACCCTTCTTCCATTAAGTGTTAAACCATTTTTTTAATGTATTATTGCTGACAAAAATTCCCCAGCAGCCCACCCCTCTGTGCTGCTTGGGGTAATGTGGTAACAGCAGCGATTAAACTTGCAATGTCAGCTGACTACTATCAGCCTATTACTGTCACTATTGTTAGTATGAATCGATACGGCTAGAAGGAAGTGTGTTATCTGTGCCTTAGACATGCCTCCATTGGGGACGTGAATGTGAGTTACCAGGAACCCTCATTCACTTTTAAACTACTTGAATATGGGTTAATACGGATTGTTGGCAGAGCATCGGTGTTAACCAGCACTATACAAAAAGTCAATGAGATGAAATGGTTATAGTGTATAGACTCTGTCTTTAAAACACCATTGTGGAATAAATCTGAGAAATAGGTTGAGAATAACAGGAATCGAGTAACTGGTTCACTTAGGGTTTTATACTGTTTTTTGGTAGTTGTTTGTTGTTGGTTAGTGAAATTATTTGACTGGCAATCTTGATTTTAAATGTGCTTCCATTTTCCATTGATCTTCCTGACTTGTGTGTAATTGCTACAAAAACAGAGAATATGAGAACTCTGAGAATGGACAAAAGCTTTGAGAAACTCAGTAGCTTGCTCTTCGTTAAATCCCCGTTCTGGTCTCAAAATAGTTTTTGCTCACCTGTGCCAGTCCCAAGGCATATCAGACTAATCCAACCCAAAAGGGCAGACCAGAACCGAAAGTTCTCTTTGTACGAGAGAAACAGAAACCTTGGACAATCAATTTGGCCTTCTCTGGGCTTTGTCAGCGAGGCTGATACCTCTCTAGGCATACTTGAGAGTAACTTCTATTGAAAAATCTCTATGCATCATGAGGTTTTCAGACTTCGTCCTGGACTTTGCTTATTTGTGACATGGCTAGAAAGTCTGTTGTGACTTTATATGTATTTGATGAGTTATACTAGTTCATATATAGTCTAGTAAATTGACTGCAGCTTAATTAAGTTCTTGACGTCAAGGTTTTTAACTGGATAATAAGTATGATATCCCAGCTTTGTAGCTCACATGTTACATACAATTCTAAGATAGAATTTCATCTCCCAGTCTGAATCATTCATAATGCTTTAATTGCCAAACTCTCAAATAGTTAACCTCTGGGTTGGTTTCCATCCACATGGACTTGTTTTTCACTTCTTTCATCCAGAGCTTCTGTTTCATCTTGTGCAGGGAACTCTGACTGTGCAGACATTGTACATTATAGATATTCTTCTTGATACTGGAACACAAAGTGCAGACATTTAGAAAAGCAGACATCTGATAATGTCACCATCTGCGTGCGCCCAAAACATTAAAAGCTAGGTTTTAATTACTGAAAAGTTCAGTTCATATCGTGTGGAAGTCAGATATGAGAATTGTGTTCATCTAAAAAAAAAAAAAAAGCTGTTAAATACTTGAAATAGGAAGGAGATATATTATTCAATAACATCGACTAGAAAGAGTGCGAAGAAATATATCAATGGCACAAATAGCCAACTGGACAACTTGTGCATAGTGCTACCATTGGAAACTCCCACATCAAGTACAGTCTTTGGCTAAATTCTAAATTCTCTTTATTATCAATTTGGAGAGGAGATTTTTTTTTTTTACTCCAAAACATTAAGATATCAGTTACTTATTTTGTTGTATAAGAAAGGTATGTATTTAAGATTATTATTGATATCTTTTCATATCTGTTGTGTAATAGTTGGATAATGCATCATCAGCAATATGGACTGTTTGCTGATTTAATTTCTGCCCATTTAAACTCTTATCACTTGAGGAAATAAATAGTACTATGTTGGAGCTTGTGAGATAGCTCAGTTGGTAAGTTCTCTAACTACAGAGCCTGTGCAAGGTCACAAGTTCAATTTCTGGCAGGGTCAACTCTGCTCTTCATCCTTCCGAGGTCAATAAACAAGTACCATCAAATTGATAATATTAACATTTATTATTCATTTGCTGATTCGGTTAATTCCGACAGTGTGTTCTGAAAAGTATTTAAGTCTCAATGGGAAGAAGGAGCTATATAAATACTGGTTGTTATTATTATATATTTCAAGTTATGAGTAATATTTAAATACGTCATTACTGGTAATGCACTTTCATATTATTAATGGGGATTTCTAATATTCCAGAATTTTTTATATTATGTTTATATAGTCGCATTTGGAACTCGGCGTTGCCATCTTGGTTCCAAGTTAATCACTGTTGTAAGTTAAAGATACAATTGAATTGCTAAGAGATTTTATCACCATATCTTCTCTTCCAATCCAATATGTGCCCTGGCTGTGCCAGCACTGAACTGGATTGTGGCATCAATCGTTAAACCTTTAATATATAATTAAAAGAAAGTGGAATATCATATGAAAAAAAGGTTGACACATATTAGACACATATGTTTTTTCAATAGAACTTTTAATATTAAAAAAAATAATAATAATAATAATACAAATAAAACTGTTACATTTAATTTTATTTTTATTCTTCAATGGTTTTTGTCAGCCTGATAATGTGAAAGGAGGTAAGTGCTTATTTGAATTTAGGGTATAATATTTTCACATATCCGTTCGTAAGCTGCTGTTTGGAAGAGAAGAGGTTAAAATAAATGCAAGTGAACTTTCTGTACAATATATTAGTTAAATGTGTGGAATTACTTATCTGTTCAATGATAAGACCTTGGAGTTATTATTTATGAAAGACGAGCGAGCACAATGTCAATAACATGGCAGGAAAACATGAATTTTCCAATAAAAACATTTTACTTCAGGGAGAAAGTATTTATGTCCTTGCAGAACGCTATGATACAAACAGTGTGTTGGTTCAGCACACTATTCCTGGCAACAGACCTAGAACATACAATCATATTAAATGTTCGAGTTTAAATTGCACAAATCGTCTTCATGATCTCTTTTTTCATAATGATTCATTATTTGGTGATTTTAGATGGGAATAATTTCAAGATTTAGCCCACCAAGACACACAAGGTTAATTTAAGTATAAATATATGTTAAACAAGAAAGAGAAGGATCTGTCCTATGAGGTATAGATCGCAACGTATGCAGTGGGTAAGGAACAGTTAAAATACCCTTTAATAAGATGGGGTAAACATAACGAAAAAACACTATGTAGTCAATGTTTGCCCTAATATTTCCTTTAAAAAAATAGTAGATAGTACCCTGGTAGATACTTAAGGTTCCTGTTCACCCGGAGCCCTATTGGCATCCCGTATGTATAGAGTAGTGAGCCAGGTTGCTAAATAATAATAATGCAGCCGGAGTACAAGGTTCTGGTCAACCGGGAAATTATTAAAGTAATGTCCGAGGAATCAAGGTAACCTTTAGGTGGACGGGTAAGTGTCAGACCCGAAGCCAGTGGTGGGTGCCACACTTCAGAGAATAATCCTTCAATACCATATGAAAACCCAAGTCATTGATACATATAAAGAATTATTAGGACTCGCCCACCACTTTAAGGTCCACGTTACTCGTTGTATTTTATTTTATCCAAACTATCTAAACTCACAATGTTGCCAACAGCGTTTATGTAACTATGTATCTCTCCAATATATTTCTACTTTATAAACAAACCAATTCTGCTAATTCTGCTAATAAGTTGAATAATGATGTGTCCAAATAGTCAAAGATTCTTCCAACCAGACATCTGTGCTCAAAAACGAGTTGAATAACTTAAAGTGAAATCCCTTTTCTTTAGTGTTGGTTCATACTTTTTTTCATTTTAGAAAAACAAAGCATAATAATTCCTTTTTTTTTTTTAAATCATAGCCTTATATAATGAGATGGGCAAAATTTAAAGTTTAAATACATTGAAGCTAAGGGAAGTAAGATGAAAAAGATGCCCCCCGGCTCCAGTCTTACACAGGCAATTGTATTATTATATAATGTAGTCTTTTGAAACGCTTTGATGTGAAAAAGGATCTTTCAGTAATAATCAGATTGGTAAGATCATCAGCATTAAGCATTATAGGAAAGGACAGAGAGAAAGTACATATAATGTATAAACAAGTTCACCGTCAGATGAAAGGCATTTATTTAATCTGCTGCATTAAATGTTACATAAATTATAAAGCATATCATACCATTTTTAGCATTTGTATACATCTTACAAAGCTCAATTCTTCAAGGGAATATGGATTTTTAGATTATAATATTAGATACAAGGATATATGGAATGCTGAAAATGGAATTGATTTAATTTAGTAAGTGCATTTTGATAAATGTAACTTGGAGTGGCTTTTGTCACACTCTGCTTGTATTTTTTTTTGCTGGGTACACTCTTTATGGTCGTACCACTTGGCATAGCAGCTGTGATATAGAGAGCAGAGCCGGGTGCCCAAAAGGTAGAGCCACAGATGAACTACAATTTATGTGATGCTGCTTTGTCATTCTAAAGACCGGTAAAGAATAATAGCAGTTGTAGTTATACAACATATCAGGATCTAACTTTTGGGCTCCCCAAACTTGAGAATATATATATCAAAGAGATTATGGTGAGGCCAAAAACAGTCCCCACAGTGAAAATACAATACATTACTATTAGGCATCACCTGCATATCTCAAGTTGAACTTTGTGATGTCCTTTATAAGAGTATATATATATATATATATTTGTATAAAGATTGTATACCAAAAAGATCATGTACCAAAAAGATTGTTTTCTCACCAGAACCAACCTATATACTCTCAGAGGGACCTAAACCTCCAGACCAGAACCGGCTCATGAGGCCCACAAGGTTGAAACTTCAGTTCATGGCTGGTTTCATGTCACTGACCCTTTTGGATCATAGCCTATGTTTTGGGTTAAAAAAAGCTGGGTTTCAAACATTATCTACTGCTAAGGGAGCTGCAGTATGAAGTCTGAAATATCTGTCTTTGCTCATTTGCATGTCAAGCTGGGAACTCTGGGATAGATGTGGAAACATGAGTTTCTGTTCCCAAGGAGGATTTCTCAAAGTACAACTAGAGATATTCAGGTGATGCACAACATATTTGTTTATTTCTTTATTTACTACTATAAGAATAGTTGAGGTTAATACAAATAGTTGAACCTATTTTTTTTACATGGGAGTTACCATGCCGGTTATTCCAGAAACCTGGACTGGTGTATAAAGGGAGACTCTGACTTGTAGATAACACTAGTGTCAAAAAGTTAAAGATATTTATCCAGTTCTGCTGAAATGAAAATGAATCCAGTGTGGTTTTACCTAGTCAATATATTCAGCCAAAAATGGTACTCCAGGACCCACTGGGATGTCCTACAGTTAAAGGGACACTCCACTGCCCCAATAAAAAGAGAAAAATAACACTCTTTACCTGATATAACCCAATGAAAATATGCACGCTTTTTATTATGCATTTTTCATTATATCTAAAAACATCTTGCAATAGCTGCAGATCTCTTGTCTGCTGCTTTCGCAAGCCCTCCTCTTCTAACCAAGCCCAGACTTTCTGTATTTGTCCAATGGCAGGCTTCCTAATGCAGCTTCATGAGAAGAATTTGCAAGGCAGGTGCTCTGAGCAATTGCTGCCTCTTCAGTTTGGCTTCACTGAGCTAAACAACCAGGAAGTAACAGGACCAGCTGTCTGATTATTAACCAGGTGGCAGTAACAAGGTTAACTCATAAAAGTGCCAATTTCTAGTGAAATAAATCTGTATTTTTTGTAAAATTAAAAAAAAGAAGACAAACTCTTCACAAATAAAGCACTTCAGCAAACGGAAGCGATTCAGGAGTCTGGAGTGTCCAGTTAAAGGGAAACTCCAGTGCCAGAAAAACGATCCGTTTTTCTGGCACTGGAGGGTCCCTCTCCCTCCCACCCCCCAATGCCCGGTTACTGAAGGGGTGAAAACCCCTTCAGTGACTTACCTGGGACAGCGGCGATGTCCCTCACCACTGTCTCCGCCTCCACGACGCTCCTCCTTGTGATTACGTCGGCCGGTGGGCGAGACTAATCTCGCCCACCGGCCGAGGAGACCTAATGCGCATGCGCGGAAATGCCGCGCATGCGCATTATGTCTCCCCATAGGAAAGCGTGAGGACGTCCAGCGACGCTCTAGCACAGGAAACCTGTGCTAGAAACTAAGAAGTGACCTCTAGTGGCTGTCTAGTAGACAGCCACTAGACGTGGAGTTAACCCTGCAATGTAATTATTGCAGTTTATGAAAAACTGCAATAATTACACTTGCAGGGTTAAGGGTAGTGGGAGTTGGCACCCAGACCACTCTAATGAGCAGAAGTGGTCAGGGTGCCTGGAGTGTCCGTTTAACTAAGAGAAAATCGTGCACATGTTTTGGGACACCTGTATTTTAATGATGTACAATATTATTGCACATATTGCAGTATTGTCCATTGATAATAGGATAGGGCTCTCTTGCAGTGTAGAAACAATTAAATTGTACCAATCCTTAGAGAGAATTTCTAAATACTATGGAAAAACTAAAGGAAACATGCAAACATGCATCTTTCAGATGATCATATAACTAATAAACCTGATTTCTTGCATCAATGAGTAGCTTTAAATAATTAAACATGTGCAAAAATATGTTTGAGCTGGTCCATCTAAATAAAATTCCTATTAATAAATACTGAAACAAATTGATTGTGAATAAATTACAGGTAAAATCACAGGTTAAACAATTCAGAAATGGTTAATTCAATTATCCAAAGGATTAGAATTTAGATTAACTGACAAACTAATTTTTTTTAGGTAACTGATCGTTTCTACAGGAGATGTTCTAAGCATACACATGTGTGATGTCATTCATGCACACATGCGCAGTGGACACAAATGGCTCGATTATCACTGACACTTCCTTGTAATGATATGGGGCTCATCACAGGGTTATTCACTAGAGTGAGAATTACTGGGAACTCGAAGCGAGCAATTACTCCTTTTCAGTTTATTCAGTGCATTGGGAAATCTACCTGAGAGTGTACTTAAAAAAAAAAAATAGAATGTAGTATCAACATAAGTTGTTACTTTACTATCTGCAATAAAAATATACATTTTACACAGGTATCATCTCCGGGCAGTCTAAATAATATGGGGTGAGATGGAGAGAAAATATAGAAGAATTGTGGCTGGGGACACAGGGGGCATCATGCAGAGACAGCCTGAACTTAGCAATAATGTACTAAAAATAGATTCTTCATTAGGTAAATTATATAATTTATTTCTTTAAAAAAATTAACTTAATTTAGAGTTTCTGCATTTTCCGCTACTTCCATCCTGCAAGTAAAATGGGTATTTTTTTTAAAAAATATTATTACAACAAGACGTCCTTTTTATATCCAACTTAAGTAGTTCATCCTAAATAAATAAATAAATGATTTTTCTATTATGTAGCTTAACAATAAGCCATCTGCCTGCTTCTCTCTGCTCACAGTGTCAAAATCCTTTTTTACTATGCTGTATTGTGCATTTGTATGCTTTTTTCCCCCTCTTATTTCACCATGAATAAAAGCGAGAGCTCTGGCTTTTTTTTATTTCTTTGTTTTCTGGAAAACACTTCAAAAGAACATACTCATCTCAATTAATAAGGATATTAAAAAAAAAAAAAAAAAGAACTCTCTGTGATTTTTTTCTGTCCAAGTTATTGTTGCTATAATTAATTGAATGTATAAGATATTACTTGTAAAAAAAAAAAAAAAAAATATTCAAAATATAGTGAAAAGGGTACATAGAATTTGTAAATGTGTATTTGCCGTGTCGATGTATGTATACTTCACATGTACTCAGAGTTATACACTTACTTCAATAACTTTGATATTAGAGTATAAATGATGTCCAGTACGTGGAAATAATACTATATTTTAACTTTAGAACCCAAACAATATTTATTCCCAAATGATAGATCTCTGTCCCCAAAAGTAATCTCAATAGTAACGCTTTATCTACTTTCATTACTGACATTGTTTCACAAAGTTAAACATCACTTACCTTTACTTCTGATTAAGTACTTCCTCCACATCTACCTGTGAGATTTGCTCTGAAAGAGCCCAATTAATCTGCATTAGAGGGACTATAAATGCCCATCTTGCTCTGTACAGGAGCCTATTGTAGAGGGACATTACTGTGTATGGGAATTATGTTTGCATTAAACTAGAATTCTACAAAGGGGAAATTATCGAACTGTCTCATGAACTTAGCTTATGTGCTTTTGAGAACCTTCCTGTTCTCGCCTTCCGCGTGTGCATGTGTTTATGTGGTTGTGTGTGCATAGATATGTCAAACTGTTAATAGCTCCCAAGTGATTCCTCTCCTGCAACTGCCATTAAAAAAAACCCACACTAAGTCTTCATTGAATACTATTCTACCAATCTACTTCTCTACTCCTATCATTACCTTTTGTGCTACTTTACGCCACTCCTTCTAGCATGTAAGCTCATTGAGCAGGGCCCTCACCCCCTCTGTTCCTGTGTGTCCAACTTGTCTGGTTACAAATACGTGTCTGTTAGTCCACTCATTGTTCAGCGCTGTGGAATTTGTTGGCGCTTATAAATAATAATAATAATCCATCCTACAGTTGCTGTTTATCTTACACATGATGTTCCTGAATGTAATGTAGCTGGCTGGTTTTGAGTGAATCTTCTCTCTTCTATCTTCTTCATCTTCGAACAGAAAAAGGAAAGATTCATCAAAGTTATCAAGAAGTGTCCATTTTTATTTTTTTTTAAATTCTTTATTTTTGAGTGCAGAGATGATTACAAGCTTAATCGGTGACATGTTTAGTATACAATATTATTGCAAACAATTGGTTTAGATAGTTGTCGAGTAGGAACATGAATTAAACAAGAAGAATTGCAAGATAAAGATATTGGCATATATCATGGCAGAGTTAACAGCACCTTTAATTTTTATAATACAACACACTTGGAGTGCACGAGTAGCATTTATATGGACTAGTTAAACCATACTGACTTAAGTAAATGGTCGCCTATGAGTCTATTGACTATTAAGGCTAACGTCTGATACACACTAGCGACCATAGTAAATAAGCACGCATATTTTATCCTGCTAAATGTATCATTGCTATTTTCGTGGATGATGACTGTTATTCACTAAAGTTCGAACTGCTAGTAATCAAGCTCTTCTATGCTGACCAGAACAGTGAGTGTACATCTTTCTTGGCTGTCTGAGCGTTAAGAGAGTGGCAGAGAACAGCAGATTAAAAGTATTTAAATATATAGTTCCATGTTTGCGGTAACATCAAAAACTTTTTTCAGAATCTTGGTAAGTCGCTTCATTTCACCCACGACTTTTTCAGAAAATGCAAGTAAAAACTGTTGACATCATCTATATTTCATGAATGCATCTTCTAACCATACCAGAATTCTTACAAAGAATTCTTAACAAAATCTCTAATACTATGTTGATAGCCCACTATGGACATTAAGCTTAGAGCTGTACAAATTCCAGATTCAGATCATTTTCTTTTTTGAAAATAGAACATCACTTTTTTCAAAACAATCCAGTGGGTCCATCATTAAAATAAAAACACTCACTTAAAACATGGTGTGTCAATTGCTAAACTCAACTCTTCAGTACAATGGGGGACTTAGTATTCACTCTAAGTTTTTCCACTATCAAGCAACAAATGCAAATCTAAAAAGTAAAGACTTTATTCACTTGTGATGTTTGAGTTATTGCTTCCTCCTTACTATAAACTCGAGAATAAAAAAAAAATAAGGATTAAGAATCCTTTTATTCATGCTTGCTCATTTTTAAAAAAAATATGAATTCTCTCAAATTCTCATCTCTGTGATATCCTTTTGCCAGCCAGCCTTCACCTGAATCCCAATCTATTGCTAGGTCATTATGGACACAACCATTGCTACAAATGAGCTATTGATAATGTTTTCATAAGCATAATTTCACCTACATCTTCGAACAGCACTTTTGTTATATTTCTATAGATGGAATAAGGGCCTCATACCCTACATCAACCAGTTGGGATATATCGTAACATCAATGGAACCACAGGACACTTAATGAATTCCAAAACATATAGGATTTGATAACTCAATTAAAACACTTTTAGAAAGAATTAACCAATACTGCAAAAATGGGAAAAGTGTTCGTTCATAAGTAGAAAGACACCCCCACCGTGAGCTGATGATGTGTGGAAGAGTTATATAAAGATTGCTGGTTGATCACTTAAAGCAAATACAGTTATACTAATATTATAGCAAAATTGATAACACAACAAATATACATGTACAGTGTATTCAAAATGTCAAATGTAAACATGCCAAAAGAAATATACACACTTATCAATGATGATTTGGAACACTAGAACACTACAGGTTAATGACAAACGTCACCTATTATCATGACCAGTTGGCTAATAAAAGGGTCAGATATGCAGGTTATATCTAAAATGTATCTATTTGTTTTGTTTTTAACCTTGTGATTGTGTTGTATTGATGTCGATATCATGTGATTAATGATGATTACTGAAGTTAACGGACAAATGTCACATCAAAACATATTTAATATAATAATCGTTTGATCAAGTTTTGAAAGGAAATAATTTTTATAAGTATATGTAAAAAAATAAGAAAAACTCATCCCTACCTTTAGTATATGACAGGATCCTTCAGTCATTTACATACACCATGGATCTGACAGTGTTTGGATATCCCCAGTTAGTTTCTCTGGTCTTCCTTGCTTCTATGTAGAGAGTGGTCTCTGTTGTCCTTTAAATTCAGTTCTATGTCAAAAATGAGTTTTAACTTCGGCACTGTTACCGACAGAAAAAGGCTGTGACATTTTCGGCTTCTGATTGCATTAAATGCTCTCATGAGATAACATCCGTAATTCAGAAAATGTTATCTATTAAATTACAGCACTGGATTGTGATCAACCCCTTAGACCTTGGTCAAAAGCAAAATCTTCTGGCAAGTTGGACAATAATTAATTAAGTGTTATATCTGATGAAGTTTACCCAGATTAATTTGTTGACAGTTGGGTGACTACAATTTCTGATTCTTCAAATATATTTATCAAAATCCCTGCTTATGCCAGCCGCCCACTCTACCCCACTCTATAGCACCTACATGTGTACTTCCACTAAAAATGAAGGATCCACAACCACACTTATTACACTTTTTTACAATGTTAACCCACCACCACAGTGTGAATCTACCCACATGTATATCGTTAAACAAAGATGTTCGATTGTTAAAAGGATCTGTGCACAAACCACACACTTGTCTTTATGGCGTGACACATGGTCATTGTCACAATCTTTTATCATTTTCCTTTTGTTTATTTCTATTTGCATAAAACAGTTTTCTTACTGACTAATATTGGGAAAAAGGCTAAATAGTCATGTCATGCAGTGTGCTCGATGAAATTGAGCATCATATGGAATGGCAGTCGCCATTGTATAGTCAAGCTACTATAGCAGGGTGGTGTCCACAGAACAGACGTATCTCAATTAAATTTGTATGTGTCATGAATGTCTATGTTTATTGCTACAATGTATGTCACATTGTGTGAACTGTTAAAACTCAATAATAGTTGTCAAATTGGTAAAAGAAATGTACCGAACTGTGGTAAGGGATGTTGACAACGCACTATATGATTTATGTCTTTCCTTTTCCCTTTTCGTTTTCTGTACCCCATACACTTTACAAATACAATAAAAAATTGTCAAAATGTAAAAAAAATCCTTCTTCTGGTCTGTTTTTGCATTAAGCAGAAACTACAAATGAAAACAAAAATGTAAAAAAATAAATAATTAAAAAAATAAACAAGTGCCTTAAACTGACTATTTATACAGATTAATGAGTCAAGGCGATAAGAGTTTAGTGAATGAAAACTTCAGTGTTATTTGCCTTATTGACCTATGTCTTGCTTTTCTTAAAATGCACAGTTATTTCTCAGTACCTCTTTTTTTGGCTCTGTTCTGCATTTTTCCGAGATTAGACTAGTAATACATATTTGATGGTGCAAGCAATTTCCTGTGTGTAATTAAGTATAAATTCGGAGGGTAATATAATCTTCATGCACTATCCTCACAGTTACTTAATTGCTTCTGTCTATAACAATACCTGTTGAGCAGTGTGAATTGTCAGTCTGTATGCTTTTGGCATCGACACAGTCTATGTCACAAGATATTTAAATACACATATACAGAGGTAATAGTGCTATCGAGAAACATTTAACATTTGTATTAGGCTACATAATGCACTTATTGTCTGTCTTGCAATGACTTACTCCCCAAAATAAAATGGAAATACCAAATAATAACTTTATTTAGCATTTTTGTAACAAGTCTTGCATTTTAAATGTATATTGTTTACAGCATTTCCTTTACGTATCATGATTGGTGAAAAGCTAGTTGAAAAAAATAAAATGATAATCTTTTGAACAAGAGAACATTTTAAAGGAAGTGGAACTGTCTTTGGATATACTAGTATCCTCAATAAACACTACTAAAGCATTTACTGGGAGACCCATAAGCAGGGCCGGGCTGGGAATAAAAAGCAGCCCAGGAAAAAAATTCCATACCAGCCCCGTAATGCATCACGCCAGCATAGTGCGCAGATATGGAAGCGGGAAAAAAACTGAAAACATGAAAGAAATGTGTGCGTGGAGAGAGTGCCGTATGCGTGGAGGGGTGCTGTGTGCATGGAGGGGTGCTGTGTGCGTGAAGGGGTGCTGTGTGCGTGAAGGGGTTCTGTGTGCGTAGAGGGGTGCTGTGTGCATGGAGGGGTGCTGTGTGCGTGGAGGGGTGCTGTGTGTGTGGAGGGGTTCTGTGTGCGTGGAGGGGTGCTGTTTATGTGTGGAGGAGTTCTGTGTGCGTGAAGGGGTTCTGTGTATGTGGAGGGGTGCTGTTTATGTGTGGAGGGGTTCTGTGTGCTTGGAGGTGTTCTGTGTATGTGGAGGGGTTCTGTGTGTGTGCAGGGGTTCTGTGTGCGTGAAGGGGTTCTGTGTGCATGTAGGGGTTCTGTGTGCGTGGAGGGGTTTTGTGTGCATGGAGGGGTGCTGTTTATGTGTGGAGGGGTTCTGTGTGTGTGTGAAGGAGTTCTGTGTGCATGAAGGGGTTCTGTGTATGTGGAGGGGTGCTGTTTATGTGTTGAGGGGCTCTGTGTGCGTGGAGGTGTTCTGTGTATGTGGAGGGGTTCTGTGTGTGTGGAGGGGTTCTGTGTGCGTGGAGGGGTTCTGTGTGCGTGGATGGGTTCTATGTGTGTGGGGGGTTGTGTGTGTGTGAAGGGGTTCTGTGTGTGTGAAGGGGTTCTGTGTGTGTGGAGGGGTGCTGTTTATGTGTGGAGGGGTTCTGTGTGCGTGAAGGGGCTCTATGTGTGTGTGGAGGGGTTCTGTGTGCGTGAAGAGGTTTTGTGTGCATGGGGGGGTTCTGTGTGTGTGAAGGGGCTCTGTGTGTGTGAAGGTGTGAAGAGGTTCTGTGTGTATGTGTGTGGGGGTTCTGTGTGGGGGGGGTTCTGTGTGTGGGGGGTTCTGTGTGTGTGGGGGGCTTCTGTGTGTGTGGGGGGTTCTGTGTGTGTGGGGGAGGATTCTGTGTGTGTGTGGAGGGATTCTGTGTGTGTGGGGGTTCTGTGTGTGTGGGGGGTTCTGTGTGTGTGGGGGGTTCTGTGTGTGGGGGGGGGTTCTGTGTGTGTGTGGGGGTTCTGTGTGTGTGGGGGGTCTGTGTGTGTGGGGATTCTGTGTGTATGTGGGGGGAGTTCTGTGTGTGTGGGGGGGTTCTGTGTGTGTGGGGGGGTTCTGTGTGTGGAGGGGGGATTCTGTGTGTGTGGAGGGATTCTGTGTGTGTGGGGTGGGTTCTGTGTGGGGGGGGATTCTGTGTGTGTGTATACATTATGTAGTTACTTTTTACACTTTCTATAAAAAAGCAAATCATGTTGGAATCTTGTCGGAAATCCCGGGTGCGGGCATTTTTAACCCCTTAAGGACACATGACGTGTGTGACACGTCATGATTCCATTTTATTCCAGAAGTTTGGTCCTTAAGGGGTTAAAATTGTAGACAAGGTGACATATGTTAGACCTCCTGGTATAGGTAATAAAATCTTCATTCCCCCTGGTAATGATTGCATCATGTAGAGTAGAGCATGCTTTTGGCAAACTTACTCTCTCGAGGAGTACGGGAAAGATGAAAAGTAAGATAAAGAGAATGCAATTAAGAAAGCGAGTTCTTTAATTGAAGAGGAGTACTGAGGCCATATTGGTAATAAAACTTTGCATAAATGTAAAAATTATCATATTAAATGGATTTTGTTGTGCTTAGCATTTTTATTGCCCGTAGTAATGATGATTCTGTAGATATGTGTCTCAGAGTTCTTTGTACAGTCTATCGTACAAGTCATTCCTTTTCTGAATTCCATTGTAATAAATATGAGAAAGGCATCTACCATTCATAAATAACAAATTTAATAAAAACAACTTATTCTTCAACAAGGATGGACTCAAAGTTTGATATCCATTAATGTCAATCTCTACATTTCTGGAAGAGTGTTAAAGTGATTGACTATTTTATACCATCGATTTTTAATATTCTCCCAATTTGACAGCAAGGTTCGTTCTTTTTAAAACACAACCAGTCAAAACATAATATAAAACTGTAAGGGAAGAAGATACGATAGTTAGATTGTCCATGTAACCAGCCACCATAGAAATCCTCTGTTTTTTATGTAATTTCTGCCAGAGACGTTCCGTAGCTCATAAAAATATTACTGGCGACAACGATCATCCTTGTCTCCTACAAGACTTCTCAAACACCTTCTAATTGTGCAAATATGTAGCAACACCTCACTCCCATGCATGTATAGTCAAACAAACCCAGAGAAAT
Source organism: Pelobates fuscus (assembly GCF_036172605.1). Taxonomy (NCBI): domain Eukaryota; kingdom Metazoa; phylum Chordata; class Amphibia; order Anura; family Pelobatidae; genus Pelobates; species Pelobates fuscus. The sequence continues at coordinate 357,055,042 of NC_086320.1, read as the reverse complement.
CAATGATAGGTACTTATTTTGCAGGATTTTTTTTTACTGTGGTTGAGCACAGCAATTGACTTTTAATTTTTTTAATTTCCTTACAATTTCCTTTTTTAAACCTCACTCATATTCAATCATTTTAGCACTCTTTAACACTTCCTTTACACAGTTCAAACACTTTCTACTATAACTTTCCAGAATACACTGTAAAATTCTGCAGCAATCCATTACTCCCAAGTGTTATATTCCATAACTTTTATAGCAGCATGTTCAGCAAACCTTTAGTATCCACTCTCACTTCCTTTTACATAACATTAAAGTATTATTTAACATATAAATGTACATCTTCTAGCTATCTGTTTATCTAACCACCTACCCACCATTCATTCCCCAACCCATCCAGCCATCCATCCATCCATCCAGCCAGCCATCCACCCATCCATCCAGCCAGCCATCCATCCAAGGAAATAAGTTACCAAAACATTGCTCAGGCTTTTTATTACATTACAGGAGCTGTAATTATGGAGTTTTTGTTTTATTTAAAGGATCACTCTAGGCACCCAGACCACTTAAGCTCAATGAAGTGGTCTGGGTGCCAGGTCCCTCTAGTTTTAACCCTGCAGCTGAAAACATAGCAGTTTCAGAGAAACTGCTATGTTTTACTAAAGGGGTTAATCCTGCCTCTAGTGGCTGTCTCACTGACAGCCGCTAGAGGCGCTTCCATGCTTCTCACTGTGAAAATTACAGTGAAAAGACCTGGACGTCCATAGGAAAACATTTAGCGCTGACGTCGGCAGAGGGAGGAGAGTTCCCCAGCGCTGAGGGAGCCCGGCACTGCAGAAAGGTCAGTGGCTAAAGGAGTTTTAACCCCTTCAACCCGGCGGGAGTGGGACCGTGAGGGTGTGGGGGGGGGGGGGGGGGAACCTAAGGACCCTATAGTGCCAGGAAAACGAGTTTGTTGTATAGTGGTCCTTTAAGTTTAATAGGGACTGGCTGTGGATCCCTAACCACTGCACCAGTGAGCAATACTATTCTAAGTTTGGCTGTTTGCGTGCACGTACATTGCTGAGGGCATTTAAAATCCAAAGAAACAAGGACGAAAAAAATAGGGAAAAAAAAGAAATACATTTTTTGCTCCTACTTTAATTGTTCATTTTCGAATCACCTCAAATTCAAAAAGAACTTTTCAATCTAAAAATGATTAATATGATTTCCTTTGTCGATCACCTCTTTCCAAACATGCTAAAGGGAAAACATTCAATTGGCCCAGAACATCAAAAAGGCAGAGAGGGAGAATGAAAAGTGGGCTGAAAGGTATGTAAATCTTGCATTTCAAACCCTCACTGATGTGGAGGGAACCTAAATAGGAAGACTATAAGTATAACGTTGGAATATATATTTGTATTCCTAATGCTGTAGTGTTCTTTTAATCACTTTTTGATTCAGTGAATTTAAAATAGACTTGTGTATTTGGTTTCAAATGAATTGCAATTTGTCTGATTTTCATAACTCCAAAGTGCCATATAGACATATCAAGAAAAAAAGACACGGACAATGGCCAAGTTGGTTGGTTTGCTTAGTGATTCGGTGTTCAGTCTATGGAAACAATAATTTGATTATTAACGATTAGTAGACAGCATGTACACCAAATAAGTAAATTAATAAAGAAATAAGTCAAATAAGTAAATACATTAATAAAGAGATAAGCCAGGGATCAGACTGATAGAATGCTTAAAATATGTTCAAAAGTAACTGAACTCATCAAAACCACAAATATTGACTGAATGTGGATGAATTTGAATGGTAAAATACCATTCTATTTGGTTGGAATTTGGTTGACCAAATTCCGATCAGAATTAACGTTATGAATAGGGCTTGAAGAAAAAAAAAATATATATATTTATACATACTAAGTGTATATTTTGCAGTACAGTGATAGACTCTTGTTTTGCGCCATTTTAGTTCATCCGAATATTTTTCCCCCGAAATGTTAGCAGACAATATTTAGACGAGCCGCACCACAGGGTTGATGAAATTTGGTCAACAGAAAAAAAAAAAATGAACTGAATTTTTTCCACTTTGCACAATTCTAACTTAAAATATTATATCTAGCAATTATATAAATGAGTCATCCATTCATTAAAGAACAGAAAATGCATTTACATTTTAAAATAATATTCTTCTTATTACTAATCCAATTCTGATTAAAATGAGATTGACCCTCTTTAATTACAAGAGCAACCAATTCAATTAATTACATATCAATATTTTGATGAAGTGAAATAAATTATAGAGAAAAATTGTAGTAAGTCTTGAGAAAAGGGTTTAATATAACAATAAATTAATTCAGAAATGGCTCTTTCTTTTTCTTTTTCAGGCTTAATTCAGCTATACTTCCTTTAACAGAAAACATCCATAAGAAGATAAATACAGTATATATAATATTCAATAGTTGAAAAACACGTATTTAGGGAATTGTTGCTGCTGAAGTGCAGTGGATAGTTGTAATATTCAAGAAAATGTGTACAATTAAAAACTAAATTCTGTAATTCCATGGGAAATGAATGTATTTAACTGGGTGGAGCAGTGTTTGAGACTTGCCAAAGTATAACAAATGTCTTTGGCAACGTTCCACAGACAAAACTTTTAAAGATGTTGAAGTTTTTGGCAGTACATCTTCACATTATTTAATATGTACGTCCTGATTTATGAAATGTCTCTATGGACAGCCTGGCTACTAAAACTCACCAGTTCATGGAATCGAGTAAAATAATGATAAAAATGAGACAATAGAGAATTGTGCTAAACTGAGATGTATGGGTTTATAGGATCCATTTATCTAATAGTCAGACATTGGAGCAATATGAAACTCTAGCACAGACCTACAGAATGTGCAACATATCTTATATGAGTAATAGCTGGTCTGTTGTACTCTACAGACTTAGCTGAGACACTTAAACGTGTAACAGTAACTATTCTTTGCACAACTGGATTATGTTATCTCGGGGTACACAATATGTATCTATCCATACATTAATGTGAGTTAAGCACCTCCCACGAAGAGCCATTTAGGATTATTCATTGTGCTTATGTTTATTTTGATAACTATACAAGGAAAATTATATTACTTGCCTATAATTATGTGTCAGACTTCAGTTTTAGGTTCAGTGAGGATACTCATGACAATCATGATATAATAAGGATATTTAAAGAGATACTATCGGCATCAAAACAACTTTAGTTTATTGAAGCAGTTTTTGTTTATGGAGCATGCCCCTACAGACTCACTGCTCAATTCTCTGACATTAGGGAAGTTAAATCAGTTTGGTTTTATTTATGCAGCCACCCCTGGCTGTGATTGACAGGGCCTGAATGGAAAAAAATTGGTTTAATTTTCAATTAGATACTAAATTAAGAAGTTGTTATCTCCTTCTCTATAAATTGAACTTTAATCACACTCAAGAGGCTGCGGCACAAGGCTATTATCAGAGCAGGAAATTCTAGAAAGAAATTCTAAAGTAAACAAAATGTGAAATAAAGGAATTTTAAAAATGCCTTTAATGCACATTTCAGTAAGTGTTTAGGAAGGCTGTGTTAGTCACATACAGGGATGTGTGTGACTATGCTACATAAACAAAGTTATTTAACTCCTAAATGGCAGAGAATTGAGCAGTGAGACTGCAGCATCAAAATCCATACACCAAAACTGTTTTATTAAGCTAAAGTTGTTTTGGTGCCCATAGTGTCTCTTTAACTATTGAAAGTCACATTCTATTTTTCTCAGATTTTCTCTTTTTTTGTCTACTAAATTTCAAGGTGTCACAAACATTACCTGTAGCTTTAGACAGCAGAATAAAAATATAAATGTTATACTAGTATTTATATAGCTACTTGGCTTTGATCCAAAACATAATTAATGTACAGGAAAAGTGCAATTTTGGTAAACAGTTTATATATGATAATTCAGAAATTGTCTATAAACTTGAAAAACATCATTTGTTCCATTAAAAGATATATAATAGGTAGATAGGGAGGCATATAATAATGTATGCCAACAATAAAACGTTTTGCTAGGGATCAATAGAATAGCTTTGTATAGCCTATTGCTTGACAGGACATATTTAGTATTACAGGTCACCTCTCGTATCAATACATTCAGAGCTATTATGTTTAAAATCACATTATAGACAAAAGGATATCATCAGTTTCAAATTACCATCCTATCACATCAAGATTAAAAGTTTAAACCACTTCTTGCTACTGAACATGGCTGAAGCCTCGAAGCAGGCAATCCAAGCTTGGGTTCAAACGCCCAATGATCATTGCTCTGAGAAGGTAAAAAATTATTCTCAACCATTTTTTTTCCCCATAAAGTCACTTAAAACAAGCCAGTTAGCGGCAGTCTACATTTGCTGCTTCAATAGAGCTCAAACTTGACCTGTGTATGAAAAATTAAATATTTAAAAATTCAACTGACTTTGAAAAAATCCCAATTAGCAATCTCTAATGGGCCTTGATTGTCCTTTTGATGATAATTAATGTTATCATTCCTATTAAGTAATATCATTAAAATAGGGCTATAGTTTTAAATAATGCTCCTTCAAAGCAACCAAAAAAAGTTGGCTGTGAATGAACATCCAATCGGCATCAAATAATGTGTCATGGTATTCCCAATGCTCATGTCTATCATATATTTCAACTCCCCCAACCTACCAGCTTCATCAGTGGAGGTGTCTAGTCCCCCTGACACAAAAGCATAGGACCTGCCCAGTCCCTATAGAATAAGCAACATGTAGGTAAAATAAAGCATAACACATGTACTTAGTGCCTCGACGTACATGAAAACCTGGAGACAAATTCTTACTTACAAAACCATGATGCATTGCATTTGTATAATATATATATATAAAAAAAAGTATGGTCACTGGCTGTAAGGTCATGATCAAAAACTGATTTTTTTTGGCAATAAAGGTTACATTTTCATATGACCCATTTTATACTTGTATTCTTTATATGCATACACACACACACACACACACACACACAAATGTAGCACCCTGCATTGTTAAGAGTATTATTATATTATATTATTTACAATAAGTTTCAGCTTATTTCATTGAATTTCAAATATACGGTATGTAAAATTGAGGATTTTATGTGATCCAGTCTAGAATGTATCACCAGTGGTGCTTTGATTTACAAACATAATTCATTTTTTTATTGCATTTCATTATTATGAGTTTACTTGGATAAAAATTCTATTATTGGTATAATAATTGAAAATGAACACATATATAGCATTAGGAAGGCATAAACAGCTTCACCACCGAGTCCTGTGCTATTTAAAGTAATTTGTACATTTCATTAAACAATACAGATAATATGACTTTTATTATACTTTTCACCAATTTATTTGAAATGGATGTATTGCTTACATCCATTACAGGAAAAAAATCTATTTTGATTAGATCACTGTTTGGGAACAATTAATATAAAAACACTACACACATTATTGTTATTTATTCTAACAAAGAGTTGTTAGTTATTAGTTCAAATGCAGTTTTTCTCATATTTGAGAAAATGCCAGACTTACTTCCTTTTTAAACTTAAAGTAGATCTGTTACTAAACTTACCCCTCATGCAATGTACGCTTCCCTATAGCCACCCCAACCACCCAACAATGTTTAGCGGCCGCGAGACTAGTCTTACATACCTTTTTCATGTTGTGCCGGTCTCGCTGGGTCATCATTCACGGGAATGCCCTCTTAGCCTGAATTCTCCTCTTCAGCTTTCCTAGATTCAACCCTTTCTCCTCGACTGTCCCACAGGGTGGGACATTTTAATTTTCTCCTTCCGATCGTATGTCCCACCTGGTGGGACATATGAGTAGCATACAAGTTTGACGATCGTATGGCTCACCCAGAGGGACATAACGTTATCGGACAAAGGCGACTTGAATAAAACCGCACCCACGAAGTGATTTCTATAAATAAATATGGCAAATTTGGTGAACAACACTAAAATGTTATTCGAGTGGAAAGGGTTAACACATACAATCGATGATGCCACGTTGCTGAAAGTTGATGGCCCATGACAAAGTTGACAATGGACGTGTAGTTTGACTAAATCTCCACCATTTGTCAATTTTTTTAAATCTGCTGGTTATACATAAGGGAAGTTAGTTCCTACATATCTTTATGTACAACCTTAAAAATATTCATCCTATAAAAAAAGTTTTTTTTTTTTTAAATGGGGCCACAGAGTAATAATAGAAGAAGTAGATACAAAAAAGTAAAACATTATCCTATTTTTCTTCTAAATTTCATAAACATTGAGTTGAGATGGATGATAATAATAATATCTACACTTCAGAACAGACATAAAACTTGAAAGATCCTAAAGTATATTTAAGGTAAATAGCCGGAAATTATTACAGCACATTTCATTATGATGTGCACCGGGGATGTTTTATTTAAAGGGTTACTCCAACCAAAATAATTGTCTTTTCATAAAAGGAGGGCAGGGGTGGCACGGAGGGAGAGTGATGTTGGCATTGGCTCTCTGGTGCCAGGATGCTATGCTTGCTTGTGTCAGACACCAATTTTGCATCTAACTAGCATCAGGCAGCTGGGCTGAATAACTATGCTGCTGGTGCATTTACATCTCCGGCAGCTAAGAAGTCCATCTCATAGTGCACATACAGACTCCAGGCACCATGACCACTTCAAATCAATGTAGCAGTCATGATGCTTGACAACAATTTCACAAGTGGCTTATAATAATGGCCATTTCATTTCATCAAACAAGCTAAATCTGAGCCAAGCTATGCTTATATATATATGACCAATTGCACACTTATTATCCATAGTACATAAAAAAACTTAACAATTTAAAATAAATTTAAAAAATGATCTATTGATAACAAACATTATTTACCAATATAAATTATACTCTTCATCTTTGACAAAATGATGAAATATTTGGAATTGGCCCATGAGTGTAGGTAGGGCTTAAATGGAGGCAGTGTGGACAAATGAGCCCTTCACTAGGTGAGCACAACCCTTTTGCACACCTGGTGTTTACATGTTATGCTTTGTCTCGCAATCCTTCTAAAAAGTTTGAATGGTAAGATATTCAGCAGGTATAACTGCTATTAGAAAGGGAGGATCAAACACTGTCGGTTTCTGTCAGGGTTATTCCCTATAGTGAGAATTCAAGGTGAATTTAACATTTAAGGTCATCGTAGCTGAATGTAAAGCATATCTGACTTAGAGATTTTTTCCAGTTATTCTATTTAATTCTTACATTTAACATTTCCTTTGAATTCTCACTTTAGTAATTAACCTTGTTTGTTTGTTGGGGTACATGCGGGATTTTTTGCCTGGTGCAAATGAAATTATACTACAAAAAAAAAAAAAAAAGAGCGCAGAGGATTATTAAGCTTATATATGAATAAAACACTTTATTTGAAGAAAGAAAAAAACATGTAAAAAGGCTTTAGAGTGAGTTCAAGTCTTTATACTTCTAATGGCTAAAGTATAAAAAATATGACAAATAGATTGAAGTCTAGCTCACTATGAGCATATATATATAGCATATCCAAGTGGGTGAGAGTCTGGAAATATAATCCAAAGAGTGGTATATGTACAGTGTTTTCAATCTAAGGGATCCTGTTAAGTTAGCTTGAACATAGAACAGTCCTAGGAATCCTCCTGTATATCATGATGGTGCTTACTGTACTGTATTGGGAACGGATCCTATGCAGTGTGCTCATCTCTTTGCTTCAGCATCTCCCCGTTTTGTGCGCCGAACCGGAGGATCGTGGTACGGGCACTCGCATAGTCCAACGACGTGATGCTGTGTACTCGCTCTTATATGTTTCGTGAGCACTGCGCTCACTTCCTCAGGGAGACACTGTGCTCAAATGAAATTAGCATTGGTATTGAGTCAGAGAACTATTAGAATCCCACAGGGTATTAGGAAGGTTACCAGTTCCAGATCCCCCCCTTCATTCTTCACATAGAGAGGGTAAGTGAGGCCATGCCCCATTATGTTTAAGCTGAATTTGTTGCACATACTGTTTAATTTAGATTTGTTTTCCTTCTGCCCTGTTCATAGTCTTGTAGACCAGTGGTTCCCAAACTTTTTAGGTTCAAGGCGCCCTTAATATTTCAATATTTTTCCAAGGCACCCCAAGTCAAAACATTTTCTAGGTTGTATATATGTACAGCTTTGTGGCATATACTGGGCCCCTAATCTTGGGAGTGGCACTGGTAGATTATTTAAAGAAACGATCCAGGCACAATAACCACTACATTACATTAGTGTTTTTATGGTACCAGTAGTGTCGTAGTGCCCTCCCAGGGTTTAAGAACAGTTTGACAACTTACCTGGGGTCTGCCGGGATAGGGGCTGTAGTGTGCATGTGTGCTGGTGTGTGTGGGGGGGGGGAGGATGCAATATGTGTGTGTGTGAGGGGTGCAATATGTGTGTGTGTGAGTGGTGGTTGTGTGAGGGCTACAGTGTGCGTGTGTGTGAGGGGTGCGTGTGTTTGTACTGGGGTGCAGTGTGCGTTTGTGTGTCAGGGTGCAGTGTGTGTACAGGGGTGCAATGTGATTGTGAAGGATGTAATTTGTGTGTGTGTGTGTGTGTGTGAGTGGTGCAGCGTGTGTGGGGAGGCTGTGTGTTTGAGAGGTACAGTGTGTGTTTATGGGGGAAGTGTGTATGGGGGGCACTGTGTGTGTATTGGGGTTAGTGTGTGTGTATTGGATGTAGTGTGTGTATGGGGCAGTGTATGTGTATGGGGATAATTGTGTGTATGGGGTAGTGTGTGTATGGTAGATAGTGTGTGTGTGTGTATGAGGTATAGTGTGTGTGCATGGGGGCAGTGTGTGTGTATAGGGTTGTGGTGTGTGTGTATGGGGGAGCTATTGTGTGGTGTGGGGTCTGTAGGGGTAGGAGGGCAAAATAATAAATATATACTTTATTGTTTTTATTAAAAATAAAAATGACATCCCCCTTCTCTGCTTACCTTTGCCTGGGAGGACATTTCCTGTAACCTCTGGTGGTCCGTTGGGGAAGACCTGGTGGTCTCAATGGTGAGAGTGAACTCTAGCAGCCTCAGGAGCTGCTAGAGTTCCATCTCACGAGATTTGGAGTGTTGCCGTGGTAACCGCGAGAGGAGAACCTGGTGGAGCTACAGGTTAGAGCTCCCCTGGGTCCTCTCTCCCTCCCTCCCCTGCCGGCTGCCAGCATTACACTGCTAGCAGGCCGGAGAGGTCGCCTCCGGTCCTGCATAGCCGACAGGGGAGAGGGAGGCATGGGAAAACATCTTGTGGCACCCCTGTGAGCCCGTCGCAGTGCCCTAGGGTGCCGGGGCACTCATTTTGGGAACTGCTGTTCTAGACCATGCATGAATCTCTTGTGTGTAATTAAAGTTTAATTTACAGAGCAGGAGATACAAAGTTAAAAAAAAAGTTAAAAAGTTAACATCTGATTAAAAATAAAACCCTTTTTTTTTTCATGCAAACTGTGTGAGCCACAGTCAGTGGAGGTATGGCTATGGCAGCATGGACAGAAACAAAAGTGATTTTACTTATAAATGGCAGAAAATTGAGCAGTGAAGCTAAAACTGCTTCATTAAGCTAAAGTTGTTTTCATGCCTATTGTGCACCTTTAAATAAACACCCTTGTCACTGGCACAACCAGGTCTCTTGCATCTTGGTACCTTAGGCAGTCACTTTATTGTCCCCTGTGTTAGCTTCAGGCAGTGGTAAAGTTTAATGTTAACTTTTCAACAAAACAAATGATAGTATTACATTTGGAAACACTGACCAATAAATTTATATTTAGAAATTGTATTAGAAATATCTTTGAATGTTGGTAATCAGACACCAGTGTCTTTAAATCGTATTAAACTTGCTGACTCATATTGTTATTTCTATTGAATTAATATTCCGATATTCTGTAGAAGAACAATTTGTAAAAAGCCAACAATTCCCCTTTTGTCCGTGGGAACAAAAGTAAACCCTGTAAAATTATGAAAATGGTTTGAGAAACCATTCTCTGGATTAATTTTTTGCTGATCCCTACTCCCAGGTGCATAGTGAATATTAACGTACTTAATCTAGCTGACAATAAGCAATAAAATCCAAACACAATAAGAAAAAAAAGATTTGGATATAGAATCCTTTGTATGTGCGTTCATTTATTTTAAAAGAAAAAAAAATATTCAATTATGATGTGAGTTTCCAATGCATTTTTAATAAGGATTTTGTTCTTATCGCAAAATATAGATAGCAAGTTTTCTTATGTCATGTAGACTCTTTGCATTCTTTATCTATGCACTCACACTACTTGAATTTGGTGATTTTCTGGGGGGGGGGTCAGGATATTTGGATAGAAACAAATGGAATAAAGTATGGTTGTGCAAAATGTTTTCTTATATTATTATATTCTAGTGATTTTAAATTAACATTTAAACACAGCATTGCAATGCTAAGCAAGATGCACCCTTAGTCACAGGAGACTCCCTTTATATTTAGATTCCAGATAAGATTTTTTAAAGTTATCTGCCACTTTTTTAAATCAACCTCCCCCCTCCCAGAATTTGGCACGCACATAACAGACTATGCTTTTCCTAAATGGTAAATGTCACTGGAGTTTGAATAAAACAATAACGCTAATTAACAAAGCATTAACAGACACCTATAATTTGCATTAACCTTTTTTTTTTCACAGAATGCTCAGTTTTCTTTTATAGAAAGAAATTAGCATTTGGTATCACAATCCAGTTAATCCTGGCACAGCCATGGCACATATTGGAGAAGGACAAATAGAAACATTGATTCTGTGCATCCTCCTCTCTCTATTAGTTATCTTTGCTGAATGAAGGGAAACAGAGATACTCAGTTCTAGGGTTCAGGTAGCTAGTCAGTTAAGTGTGGTTAGATTATTTTATGTTCCAGACCTCACAAATACATATAATATATACCAGGAAAGTGCATTCAGGTTACTATTACCCACTATTATTAGATAAATTTACCCATTTTATACCTCAGAAGGGCTGTGTCAACCCTGCTGAGATTTGAACCTGTGACCCAAGAGTTGAACAGATTCTATTGATGATGCATTAGCCCATTGAGCTATCTCACCAGCCTCCAAATGTGGGATGTACATAGACTGGCGTGGTGAAAGAACTGCCACAAACAAAATTTACCATATGTTAGACACACCCTTACATAAAAATACTCTAATATAGGTTGGTCCTCAGAATTTAGCATGAGAGATGAATATACCACCTGCTTGAGTTTTAACTTTACTTCAAAGACTGATACGAGCTCTTCACAAGATTTTTGTGCATTTGCAATTTCTGTTCAGAGCACTTGGACAGATAGTTGGGAAGTAGAAGGTTTTTCTTGGATAAAATGAGAATAATACTTGTATCCTATCTTAAGCAGTACAAGCTTGTATTTAGTTTTAATACAACTTGTATAGTTTTTCACTTTCTACAAAATGTTCTATAAACAGTCTGTGATGATTTGGTAACACTCTGTGCTCCTGTGGTTATTATTTTCCAAATTGAGAAACCTGGCTCAACGTGGTTGAGTTCCATTTTTATATCGCATATTGCATGTTTTCATTTAATTTCTCCATTATTTCTATCATTTTACCAGCCCATTTTAGTTGTGGGATTATGAGAGGGGGAAGCACGAAGACCAGTATTTACCCTCAAATCGAAGAATTTGGTATAAGAAAACATAGTGGACAGTTATATTTTCTTTTAAATAGTAACAAAGTTTTAAACCAGGAAAGGTACATTCAGATTGTTTTTGCCCAACATCCAGGGGATGTTATTATTACCCAATAGTGATGTCCCGAACTGTTCACCGGCGAACATAGCTTGTTCGTGGCGAACAAACATATGCGATGGTCAGTCCGCCCCCTATTCGTCATCATTGAGTAAACTTTGACCCTGTACCTCACAGTCAGCAGACACATTCCAGCCAATCAGCAGCAGACCCTCCCAGACCCTCCCACCTCCATGACGAATAGGGGGCGGACCGACCATCGCATATGTTCGCCCGCTGCGTTCGCCACGAACAAGCTATGTTCGTCGGCAAACGGTTCCCGGCGAACAGTTCGGGACATCACTATTACCCAATTTAATGGTACTCATTTCATCTACCTTGGAAGGACTCATGGGATTTGAACCTGCAACCCTACAGACATACTCATTATAGTATCTAAGCCTTGGGGTAACCTAGAATCATATGTAGTTTGAAAACTTTCTGGAAAGTCATATTTACATAAATCAGATGGCTAAATATTTTTTATGAGTGAATATTTTCTTATAAAAATTATACATTTAGCTTGATATATTTTTTGGGTCCAAAATTCAGAGTAGTGTTTGACAGGTAAATAACATATTTGTTAGTAGTTACATTTTTTTTGTTGCAGGTACATATTAAAACTGAGTCTTGGGAGATTCAGCAAGGGTAATTTCATAGAGGAACAATGAGTAAAAATAGTGGAATTTTATTTTGACTCAAAGAGCTTACTCCCAGCATTTCAATGTAAACTGTCACGTTTACAGACCTTTCAGCTCACGATTATTAAATATCTGAAGGAGCGAGTGTACATGAACAAACCGCGTACATTTGAGCAGCTCAAAGAGAATATCCAAGCATAAATTTGAGCTCTAGAGCCTTTAAAACATTAACTAATGTAATGAACAATGCAATCGAAAAAGCCCAACTTTGCGAGGCGGCAAATGGAACTCATTTAAAAGATGTCATCTTCTAAACCTAATCAAACACCGTGCATTAAGCATTCACTGTAAGTAATATCATTGAAATTGGTTCATTAATAAAAAAAGGTATTGACTCCTCAAACCCTGCTTAGAATATTGGCCCATACCGTATGAAGATTTTTTTAACAATGAAATAAAACAAAACATTGAAAAGAGTATTCGTTCGTAATTAATTTATGAGCTAAATAGTTTCATTCTCATACTTGTTTTAAAAATAAAAGATAAATCCAGATTTTTTTCTTTTTTTTTTTCTTTCTTTTTCTTTTTTTTATATTTCAGACTGTACCTGCCGTATTTCATCGTTACCAATTCAGATTGATATAGCAAGCATAGCAATTTTTCACAGTCTAGAGGTAATATAAAAAGATTGTTGGTGTTCCTGCCAATGACAATAATGAAGGGTTAATTATTTTGGAATTTTTTATCTCAACTTACTGTTGAAAAATTATGTATCACCTGCATATCTCATGTTGGACTTTGAAATGTCCCCTTAGACACAGAATTGGACAAGTTCCCCCTAGACACGATAAAACCATGTTTCCACAATTACCCCAGAATTCCCAGCTTGACATGCAAATGAGCACAGAGAGGCATCATATTTCAGACTTCAACCTGCATTTTTGCTGGTTCCCTTAGCAATGGATGGTATTTTAAACAAAACTTATTTTAAAACTATAGCATTGGACTTGTAATCCTAAAAGGTCCAGTGACCAGAAACCAGTCATGAAAAGGAACCATGACTAAAAATCTAAACTTGGCAGACACAGACTAGCTAACACGCCGTACAGAGCAAATGCATTTTAGTGGAAACTTTGTGGAATAGAATTAAGAATTATGTCAAAATTGTGTCTTGGGGATAGATTTGACAAACACACTAAATATATCTCACCTTTTATTTTAGAAAGGATGCATTTTATGTCGGCTAATTTTATGCACATTGACATGGTATTTTGCTTGTGCTTATAGACTCTCGTTTGATTCTACTTTTGAAAAATAAAATTTCCATTTCTGATTGAGGAATGTTTCACTGATATGACTCGAGGGTTGATATAGTTACCATGACAACAAATTATACAACGAGGAAGAAACTATTACAAGATGCCTTTCAGAACACAGACATCAGAGTTTTCATGCCTACAATGTTTATTTGTGTTTTGTAGTTAACAACAGATTTCTGGGATGATAGATAGAATTTTACACTCCATAAATTTGCCACTATTTCAGATCATTCAAAATAGATTTAATGAGTACCTTGTGCTAGTTGGATGTGTCTAACAGATAGTGTTGCCATGTTTTCAGGCAGTTAGATTAATGTAATACTTATATGTTTTATAATATAACCAGAACTCGAAACTGAGTAATGTCTGGAGCTGTCTTACCTTCGGGACTTAAATAAGTTTGCAATTTCTAAACCCTAACGTTTTGGGCTCCAGAGTCTGACCATGTGGCCCAGCGACTTCCTACATCCCTGCCTCTATGGCATGAGGAAGGTTTAGATAAGTGGCGGTGATTGACTGAGATTGTCAGCTGACCCTCTTCACCTTTCACTGGCCAGTCATTGACAGAAATAGTATGTAACCCCTGAAGGTAAGATTGCACCTAGACAGTCCTGTGGGTGGGTGTGTTCCTTTAAGCATGTTTTTTACAGCCAAAACTAAGTTTGATGAGGTGAGAATTGAAAGTTTAGTTTAACTTCATAATTTTGTTTATATATATATATATATATATAAATATATATTTTTTTTAAATAAGCATCCATCTACAGAGCAATTAAAATGTTCTCAGCCATGCTTGTCCTGACAAAAAAAACGGATGAGCAGTGAAAACAAGAAAGATGGGCCTGCCATCCCAAGCAGTCTCAAATTGGAGGTCTAAACAGACAACAAGCATTAATACTTTGTAATGTCCCTCAACAGGAAACCCAAGACTCTCAGATTCTTTTTCACAGCCAATCCCATAACTGCAGTCACAATTTAAGCCTACATGAGGTGGATGTGTTAGAGCTTTCTACAATTTCTTAATGTCCAGTTACACCATGCATTTGAAGTTCAACCATGTGAGGCCTTTTTGCAGGTTTAGTGACTAGATCCTTGGTTCCTTAAAACCAGGCCTGACACTTTATTCATCGAATGTCTGATGTCATACATTTTCTACTGAGTTTATTTCCAGAGATGTAACCATTTTAATATCCAAGCCCAATATATATTATTTGCAACACCAACAATTTGTACAAAAGTTTGTACAACATATTTTGTTCCCTGGAAAAAACAAAATATGCAGATGAAGAAAAGGTTCTATGAATTATTTTTTCTCACCTGAGTTATTCATCCCTTTACATTATTACCGTAATATTTCCCTTATGGGTCAAAGTCATGAACAGAATTGAGTTTCTTTCTTCCTTTGTCTTCTCTGTTTAAGCCCACTACTACACTGCATGGTATGATGGTATATAATATATATTTTCAAGGATGAAACATATATTTTACCTTAATATACACATAGGTTGAGTATGAATATACATGTATAAACTTTTGTTAAGTTTCAGTGCCTATTTATAAACGTCTTGAGTGATTGCCACTATCAAACACTTATAAATTACACTGCAATACATTGAAACAAGTGTATTTCCATTTCACATCTAATTGTACCCAGAATTATAAAGACTATAAATGATATTGTTACATTAGTAAACATGTTGTTTAAGAATTATTCAGTGAAACCAGGGTTGAGCTGTTAACGAAAAAGTATAAATTATGGCAGCCATTAATTAATGTTTCTTTAAGAACGCAATCTTTTTATGGTTGAAGGTTTGATTAACTTTCAAATCATCTCAAATCATCTCAGGCCCTCTTTTTTCTCATGGTGATAAAATGAGTACCGATGAGGGAAATAACATTTTGTGCATTCAGTACATGGAGGTATAAAGAAATCAAATAAGTGGGGCGGGGCTGAACCGAGATGCTGAATAGTCGCATAAAACATTGGCTCCCGATGACGGTGGCTTTCTAAGCCATTAATAAGTGGAGAGGACAATATTTTGTTACCTTCACTCCTGAAACATCACATTTAGGTGACTGCCAGTGCTGGTACACTGCCTGAGTAAGGGATTGCTGAAGCCCTGGTGCGTGATTCTAGTTTGCATCCTATTTGAGTGAGGGGCAGGATGGACGGCAGCTGCCTTGCCTTCTTGCCAGTTCATGCTGGAACTTCTTGATGGTCCCGTCCCCCACCTCCTGTGGACCAGTGGGAGGTATCCCTGTCCCCACTGGAGGGTTTTGACACAGGCACCTTCAGTACTGGTCACATTGTTGGGCTCACAGACCTCACCGTTTAGAAAGGCAATGGAATAAATTTGCTCATGTTTGGGTCATGCTGATTCAACGCAAGGTTGCTGTAATTCACATACTGCAGCAAAGAGATGAAGGCTCCCCAAAACTCACAACAAGATCCCCAGTACCCAAGCCTTGCGCCTGCAGACACTTTACTAGGCCACTAGCCTTAAGGAGGAAAACACCACAGCCCAACACCCAGGAGGGACCAATTTGCAAGACAATCCTGGATCTGATCCTGGTTCATTGAGAAGCCGGATCTGTTGGTGTATCATGCAGGCTCCTATTGCGACCTGGGGCTGGTGGAGCGGCAAAAGCTGGACCAATCTTCATGCTGAGACTTCCACCTTATCATTAGAGATGGCTAGATGGTATATATATATGCATTAACCTGTCTTGTTCTGCTAGCTGCAGTGTTCTAGCGACTTCCTTAGTTTTCACATGTACAGCTCCAGCTCCAGTGGTGTTATTCCTTTTTACCTCATACGCTTGTTTAACAATCCAATCAAAAGTATGTAAAAATTAGTGTCAGAAAAGAGAGTGGGAAAGGAAGCAACATTTCAATGTCCATTAATTAAAATAATAAAGATACAGTGTTTTATAACAGATTAAATATTATCTTAAGATATTATTTTTTTTACAACAGTGTTTCTTTAACCCATCAGCACTACAAGTGTAGCACATTACCTGACCACTAATCTGTTATGTAAATAAAAACGGACCTTGTAGGATATAGTCATGGAGTTTCAATACAGAACCAAATATTAAGTAGACAATTTCAAGAAGGTATCATTGGCAGTGAATCGAGTCATTGATTAAGTTCTGAGAAAAGAAAAACATATAAGACTGTTCGGGTGGAGGTGGGCTGATGGTTATAATATAGAACTCTGTGTAGATGGACGGATGGGGTGGATAGAAACAGATAGACATGCAAACATGTATTAATGCAGAAAGATTAAATCATCCAATTTCATCTTGATACACATGACAAGAAAGCAGATCAGATGGTCAGGAAAAGCAGCTGTGCATAGATATTAAGTAATATGTTTTAATAAACTGCCACAGCTAACTGGATTCTAAAATAGACTCATATGGATATTAAAGACATGGTAATGCCACTGGATTAAATTAAAAACATAAAAAAGGAACCATGAATGTCAACCATTGTACGTTAAAGTGAGATATATCACGTTGTGTGCATCAGGAATAAGTTTACATAAGTTAAGAGTTATTTCAAAGAATTGTGGAGAATCCTAAATATCACACCAGAATATATTACCATCGGCATTTTCTTTAAGTTATTTTTTGTTGTTGTTATTTTGAAAGTATTACTATGATCTTTAATCCAGTTGTTTTTTTTGTTCTTATATCCGCTCCATTCTGCTCAAAAAATAATGATATAATCTGTAATTTGTCAAATTCACTGTGATCAGCGATTCCCAATTTTAATAGTTTCTCCGTTGCTCACATACCTATTCCAGAATATCTGTCAAATGTAATCAAATCCTATACATAAGACAAAGTAATATGTACTCGTTGGATCATGACAAAATATGGAAAAATAAAGAACTTGTGCTTGACGCTACTTGCCATTTCTCATCAACGATCATATACAACAGCTGATAGGAACAGACCTTAGCAGACCGTTTTCCTGGTCACTGGAGGTGGACCCTGTAAATGCTTTCTTTAGCTCTTGTGGAGTGTATAATCTATAATTGCATCTAATTGAAACAATATTTTAAGGATCTGTATGGTATTGCATTGACCCATATCGTGTGTGGGCGTAAATGCATGAGAGTACAATGTTGATGCACCTCTAGGAAGCTTTATCTGCAAGAAGACTAAGACAAAAAAGACACTGAAAAGGGAGAGCTTCAGGAAAGTACATTTACCTCCTTATTTTCTTCCCTGGGTCCACTATAAGAGCAGATATATCACCTGGGTGGTCCTAGTAATGAGAAAATAAAAGGTATCTTTATTCTAAATTGACAAACCTAGAGGTTCATTCACAAAGAAGTAATAATAACAATATTAATAATATTAACACATACAATACAAATATCAACATTTTATAAGAAATTGATACGATTATTCAGAAACTGGAAATTGTTGAGAAATGATTGATCAAGGCCGATTTTAGACAAAAATGAATAACCAGGCTGAAATTATAGCAGAGTTAAAGGAGTTTTTGTTAAGTTTTTGTTTTAACTTGGTCCAAACTTTGCAAGTTTTGGGTCAAGTCTCAGTTTAGTAAATTCTCTTGTTCAATTTTTTTATTTATTTTTTTGTTATGCAGGTACAAACAACAGAATTAGCGGTAGTGTTAACTGGTCACAGACATGACAGAAAAGTAATAAGCTCAGATGTGGCACTGAAGCAGGTTCAGTATACAGTGTGAGTCATGCCATCCACTAACACTAATACACTACCATACGAGAAACTCTTAGCAAACGCCTGTATATCAGGTAGGTGAAATAAAGCAAGATTATCAATTATCTGACCTAGTACTCACTATTTTGCAACTGCCTGTCGGTCTGGAAAATCCGGTGCTTTTCTGTCTGTTGCATTTTTTGTAAGGTGACTTTGAACGACTGACAAATTCGTCTTAAGTTGCATAAAGTCCACTATTGGGAAGTGGGGGTGACAAAGGTAGACAAGTGATTTCTTCAAAAATTTCAATATGCTTTTAGAGATATGTATATAATAATAAAATTGCTTTTTTTTAACATTAACAATATAATTAGATATTTAAAAAGAGAAATAAATGATGACAGTGTTCCTTTAAGTTGAGAATCATTTGTACATTCAGATGGTTGAACACTTGTTTTCAGGATTATATTATGGGATAAAAATGTGAATTAGAAAATAAAATTCTATATGACTTGATTAATATCAGAAAAATCTGAAAGTTGACCTGGCTAGTTTGCTTTGTATAGAAGGATACAATACTAGTGATAGTGTTGCAGTTTTCAAAGAAGACACTGAATGTAATAATAATGATGATGACGAGTCGACCTGGCAACCACTAAGACATCTATTTGATTCTTTGTCACAGATTATTTTCTCTAGGCGTGAAATACTTTATACAAAGGTTTTAGCTGAGAATGATTTACTTTCAATGATTTTAAGTGAATGTTATAGATACAAATCACTTCTAACCTTCTTTTAGAAGGCCACATGATTTTCCAGAGATTACGTCTCTTTTACTCACTGTAAGTTGTTTACTTAACAGTCTTTGTTGATGTCATCATCAATGTAGTCATGATTATCATTATCACCATTATATAATTATAATAAAAATGGTCCGGTAAAGTCACCCACATCGCTACATGCTTTTGGATCAGCCCGATAAATCTCGATTCTCCCTTATTTCTAAACAGTGACCATAAATACCTTGTTGCTTTGGTTTTATTAATAATACCAGTCAGAGGAGATGGACTTGAAGAAGGAGGAGATAATACTTCAAGTCCCCTATCCTCTGCTGTGACGTAGACATCGGAAGGCATATGCCGTTCATAATTGTTTTAATACTGTGTTTTGCTCATGGGTAAGGATGTCACTGGAAGGTCTAGTTTGTTCGATTTACTGATCTGAGTGTGAAATCTCACAGGTACTATACAAAGCAAAAAGTTGGAGGAGAGCAAGTAAGATGATGGAATTCGATGAAATGATTGGATCTAAATGTTGCTATGTAGGTGTACTAGAAGTGGCATGTAAGAACGTAGAAAAGGTATAGGAAGGTCCACTCATTGACCTAGTTTTCCTAAAGGTTAGTGCTTTAAAATAGAAGAGAAGGAGGAAAACAAGGGAGGTAACTAAACTGTATTTTATTATCTGGCCAATGATTACCAAACATCAATATTAAACTGTGTTTCTCACCGCCTATAACCAAAAATCCAATACCAGCACTTTATTTAGTCTACCACAATACAAAAATAAAGTACCTCTATCCTCATTTTCCTACAGAGCACCGCAGTTATGGAATAACCTCACGGACACAATCAAAACTTCCTCTTAGTCTACAATCCTTTAAGAGATCTCTGTCAACATATCTCAATACAGAAAACACCTGTAATCTTGGCTGATTATATTTCTTACCTGTTCTGTGTAAGATTTATATATGTGTATTTTAATATTATTTTTATATTTTTAATATTATATTATACCCTATTGTAACAATGCAATGTTTGTGGTCCCGGGACATACTTGAAGGAAGGGTTCATGTTTCCCACTCCCTCTAGCACGTAAGCTCATTGAGCAGGACCCTCCACCCCCCCTGTTCCTGTACGTCCAGTTGTCTGGTTACAATTACATGTCTGTTAGTCCACCCATTGTGCAGCGCTACGGAATCTTATGGCGCTATATAAATAATAAAATAATAATAATAATAATGTGTGAATGACTGAGTTGGCAGTAGTGTGTGATCCTACGTTTACTCTACTCAAAGTCATAAACAGGTTCAGATTCCTGAAAGGTTAATGAATTAGCTGTTGTGTAATGGTAGGCACTGTGTTTAGTTTACAAAGATATAGAAAGCCTACAATACACTCTGCAGGCTGGAACACGTATAATCTGCTCTTCTGAATTAATGCAGTTTGTCTTTCAGTACTATAACTACATATCAATACAATATCATTTATATTTTCACTGTGAAATTATACGGACAAAGTAATTGTCAGCTCCTCTGTTTCAAGAAACATAATTGCAAACAGACAATGTTGAAGGTATCATTTATGATATTTAGATCTACATCTATAATGTTCAATGTATAATTTTACATCTGATTTCTGATCTAGTGAATTGACTCATATGTGTGTATACATACAATTCTCAGACCTTCCAGGAGTTTGGATGAAGTCCAGTCTGCACGCCTAATGATAAGTTAAACAAGAACAGGGAGAGTTGTTTTGTATCTCCACAGTCCAAAGAAATATGAGCAATTAAATAAGACTTTTTTTTTCAGAGAATTATAAAATGCTTGTTTTTGTGTTAGCTTTTTCCCATGCCATATAGTGTATAGCTGTAAAATACACCCACGCTAGGTTGCTGTCAGACTAAATGCTTCTAGTTTCTGAGTAACAGCTTAGAATTCAGCGATAAGATATAGAACACGTGCATTTAAATTCATTGGAGTCTTGAATGCACTCGGGGTAATGGCCCGTATATAAAAGGGGTGGGGTATTATGTTCTCTGGGGACCTTATTATATAGTCCTAAAAATAAATAAATAGCTTAACACAAATTGTTCCAGGATAGAAACCTATGCAGAACTATTCTGGGAAGGGTGCCGACAGATGTTCTATTGACCTCTCATACTCAGATTTGATTGACAGTTTGGCTAGTCTCGTCAAGCTTCTTGGAAGGATCACATGAGAAGTGAAATCATTCCCAAGACCTCTAGGACCACCTGCAAAATAAATCCAGGGACTTTATTCAAAGTATTAATCTCTTTACATTTTGAGGCTCCCGTGACATGATGATATACAATTAACAGAACACTGCTGCAGGATAACACGAATTAGACATAAAAAAGAGACTGTTCCTTAAATTACATCTTTAAAAACATGGATAGGAAAAATATTGCATATGAACCAAAATAGTAATACTCATTTATTTTTTCATTTGAATGGCTAATTGCAAAAATTCACAGAGCCCATACCATTGGCCACAGTATCCAAATTCTTTGAATAATTAGTAATTTAACTGAAACACAGGCAGGGTTAAGGAAGATTATATGATTAAAAATGTACTTGGAGAGGCATGAATGATTAAAGGAGCAAATAGCAGAGCTGTGTTAATACACCTGCCATGAATGTAACTGTAAGGAAGCAGGTGCAATTTGCAATGCTTTTGATGTTATGTACCAACTCTGAATATTTACTCATTGATTTTCTTCCCATAGTTTCTGTGAGATCTTTTAAAATGAAAATTCTACTACTCTGCTAATACTGTCTGTCTGTCTGTCTGTCTGTCCGTCCGTCCGTCCGTCCGTCCGTCCGTCCGTCCGTCCGTCCGTCCGTCCGTCCGTCCGTCCGTCCGTCCGTCCGTCCGTCCGTCCGTCCGTCCGTCCGTCCGTCCGTCCGTCCGTCCGTCTGTCTGTCTGTCTGTCTGTCTGTCCGTCCGTCCGTCTGTCTGTCTGTCTGTCTATCTATCTATCTGTCTGTCTGTCTGTCTGTGTGTCTGTCTGTCTGTGTTTCTGTGTGTCTGTCTGTGTGTCTGTCTATCGATTTATCTATTTTTCTATCTAGCTTATCAGAGAGTCAGAGAGTAAAATCAAAGTACATTACTTAACCATAGATCTGGGCAGCTGGAGTACTGGAACTATTGAAAACGCTTTGTTAAGTGTTTCCCCGTACTATTTAAGATCACATTGTAATTTTTATTTAAGTTCTATGCACTATGTTTGCCTTCTGTACCTGTTTCCAAGTGATCCCTTTGTAATTCAAATGTTTATATCGATCTAGATGCTCTATTAAAACCTGTTATACAGCATGAGGTCGCACTATCTGCGTTGAGGTGTGTACACTAGAAGAGCTATTTTTGGCCAGTTATATCTACATGATGTGTATCTTGGTCTTAAGAAGTTGCCTCTTTCTCCTACTTATACCAATGTATTTTTTTGCATAACTGAAGCGTTATGTTACAATGTTTAGCTCCTTAAGGTTCACGATGTATATCAATAGATATAATGTACCAATTTATTACATTCTAATGAGTATGCCCTGAATTTATGGTGAGTTCCTCTCAGTTATTGTCCTACTTTTTCAGTGTTTCTATCACTGCTTAAGACTAGCTAGGTATAAGTCTCGAGTTATAATATGTGCGCTATGAATGGGTTAGTCAGTGCCTCCGACAATGTGCTGGCAAAAAAATGACCCTTGTACCAGAAAAGTGCATTGTGTTCATCTTTTACATGAGTAATCTCTGCCTATTAAATAAATCTTGACCATTTTGATTCCAGTAATATGTCATTATATCAATGCTATTTGATGACCTCTGGTAATTGAATTTGTGTTGATTTAATTTTAACTGAATATATTACAGAAGATTAACTGAACAATCTAACTTCAGAAACTATATTGAGAATCTCTCCTACCCACTATATTTTATATATACAGAAAAGGGTTATATCCGACAAGGTTTGAAATACTTTGCACCTATGTCGTATACATGAGTGGAGTGCTATTGTTAGTGAAACATATATATGGGAGAGAAATGAAAAAAAACATAGCATAAATCTGTGATGGATATGTGGAATATACCAAAAACTATAAAGTGTAAACTTACATTGATAAGAGCTTTTAAAGGGGCAGGCTCAAATCACATCAGTTTCTGTGCCGTCTGGTGGCACTTTACCATTTTGATACCAAAGAATATCCTCAGAAGAAAAAAAATTGAAAATAGAAACCACTTATGGTGTAATGCGTTGAGACAAAAGGTGCTTAGATTATAAAGTGCAAATGATTGCTTACCTTTTCCAGAGCCAATGGAACCTGGCTCTGGGTAAAATCGCTTGGGTGCCTGTAAAGAGGGCACCACCCTTCTTTAGGAAGCAGTAGTGGAGGAAGCCGAGGTAGGACTAAAATAATTATTTATTAATTATAAAAACACATGCAAGATAAAAATAAACAAAATAAGAAGTAAATCTTTAACAAACATTAAAAAAATGTCCCATAGAGGCTCCTCTTTCCAAGAACCTTTTCTCCCAGATTGCTGGGCTTTCTCAATCGGTCTTCAATCACAGCTGCTTCCCCTTGCCTTTAAATATCCCCACCAGGTAGTATGATTGGTCCATTCAAGTAGTCTTTATCCAATGTGGTACCAGAATCATAGGGGAAAGTAATGTAATAGAGTGTTCCCAATTAATCATGGCATGTATCACGCACATGACGCGGTATTAATCGCCGTGTCACTTCTGATCATGAATCGGCCATTTTTATTTAGGACATTTACCTGTATTCATACAAATTGGAAGTGACGTGTTGGTTGGTAATGTTTCTGCTTTTAAGTAGGGGAAATGAGGGTATAGCACTATTAAAAAGACATGCAGCAGAATCATTATCAATGCAGCAGAATCATTATCAATATACAAAAAAATGATATATAAAGTGAAGAGAGTACCTTATTATGATGATCAAATCATATATTTTTGTATATATGAAAAACTGATAAAAATCTTACAAAAAGTGACATAATTCAAACTCACTATTAAGTCCTTTTTTCGATAATGAAGTCTCTAAGTAAAAAATCCAGCGCCGTTTACATTGTCCCATTTTGCTAATGAGGTCTTCCCCCCTCCAAGTGGTTCTAACAAGCTGTATCACTGTAAAATTTAAATGTGTTGGATCATGATTATGTGTGTGTTTGAAATGTAATGAAAGACTATGTTTGTCAAAACCATTTTTTATGTTCCTCACGTGTTCTTGTCTACGGGTCTTTAGAGGTCTTGAAGTCCTCCCCACATATCCCAAACCACAAGTACATGTTATTAGATATATAACTTTTTTTAGAGTGGCAGGTACTTAGATCTTTAATTTGATATTTTTCTGCTACGTTGGATGGTTTATTAAATTAATTTTGATATCTCTTTCTATTTCCCATATTCTTACAAGCGAAACAGACTTCACATCAGTAGAAGCCTGCCGGTTCATTAAACACACCGTTTCTTTTGGACTTAATATGGTTAAGTACCAGGTTCCTTTTTAAGTTTGGACTCCCTATATGTTATTATTAGCTTTTCTGGGAGAACAGTGTTGAGAATTTCATCCCCTATTAATATAGGCCAGTATTTTCTAATGATTCTTTTGAAAACATGACTTTTGCAGTTGAAATCACAAATTAGAGCTATTTTATTCTCACTTTCTGTTATGTTTTTCTGTTTGTACTCCAAGAGGGGTAATCTATCTTCCTTTTCTACATTGTTATATGCTTTCCTTAAAAGATCTTCTTGGTATCCTTTATCTTTAAAAGCACATAAAATCTTTTTTGCTTGTGCATGAAACATTGTATCCTCAAAACAATTTCTTTATATCCATAAAAGTTGGGACTTGGGAGCATTTAACAGCCACAGGGAGAAATTACAACTGTTCTCCCCTATGTAGCTGTTGACATCCACTTGTTTGAAAAAAGTGCAGGTTTTTATTTTGTTATGCTCTACATAGATGTACATACTCCAAGTTTTGCTGAACTCGCTAGTAAAGAGATGACCCAGTTATTGGAATTTTAAAAAGTTAAAAATCCTTTAAGAGAGGTTTCATCCCCTTTCCAAATAAAAAATATATCGTCTATGTAATGGCGATATAGCACCAGGCTCGACCCCCAGCCCTCATTCCCATAGATGTATTGGAGTTCCCAAAGGGACATAAATAAATTCGCTTAGCTGGGGGCGAAATTGTAGATGTGTAAGTTTTACACAATAAAACAACTGCAAGTTAAAATAAATAACTGGAATATTTTTAAATAATCACTTTTGTTATGGGAATATTTACTGTCGCTGGTGTATGTATTCTAGTTTATACAGGATGGGCCAAAATTCAGAGTAGGGTTTAAGGAGTCAGTAACTTTTTTGTTAATGAACAATGTCAATTATATTTCTTACAATGAATGCTTAACGTATGGAGACTTGTTTGACTAGGTAAGGAAGATGACATCTTTTAAATGAGCTCCATTTGCTGCCTCGCAAATTCGGGCTCTTTAGAATGCAACTAATTAACATTAGTTAATGTTTGAGGTTCTAGTGCTCGAATTTATGCATGGCTATTCTCGTTGAGCATCTCAAGTGTGCGGTTTGTTCACCTGCTCCTTCAAAAATCCCCACATAAAGTAATCAGGAGCTGAAAGGTCGGGCAAATGTGGCGGCCAATTAATCTGGGAATTTTTTAATTATCTGCTCCCTGAACAGTTGTCTCAGGAGGTCCGTTGTAACCCTGGATGTTTGGGAAATAGCCCCATCCTGTTGAAACCACCTTTTAGGATGATTTTCCACTACAGGATGTAAATAATGTCCTATCTCCATATCTCATACCAATAAAATTCCACTATTTTTATTTGTTGTTCTTTCATGAAATTACCCATGTTGAATCTCCCAAGACTCAGTTATAACTTGTACCCACAACATTCAAATTGAACTACTAACAAATAAGTAATAATAAATAAATTATTTACCTGTCAAATCCTACTCTGAATTTTGGCCCAAACTGTATTAAGGGATACTAAAAATAATGCAAAAAAGAGCAAACATTTTTGTAAAACAATATGCAACAGTACAGCTCCTTATTTAATGCAGTGAAGCTAATGGATTCAGTATATTCTAACAAATATTCTCAGGTTATTCATTTAACAAAGCAGGCATATTGTAAAATGAAACATAAGAGAAAAGGAGACTCTATATCAAAGCATTCCATTTCACAAAGTCATTACATTTGAGATCAGAGACTCCTAAGTGCTCTCAAACAACAGCAAAACGGGTATGTAAAAAAACAACAATATATTTCCAGGATACATTACTGTTTGTATGGGTTTATCATATGCGTTAGATTCATTTTGTTATGAATTAAAATTCGGCCAAATTTTGGCCAATCAAGTGATTGTTTAAATTACCAAAACATCCAAGCCGAATCTCAAACCAACTGAAACACACAATGGCCGAGCATGTTCGTTTTAATTTTTGATTCTGAATTCTGCTTTTGGAAACAAAAAAAAGAGGTGATT
Organism: Pelobates fuscus; assembly: GCF_036172605.1. Taxonomy (NCBI): domain Eukaryota; kingdom Metazoa; phylum Chordata; class Amphibia; order Anura; family Pelobatidae; genus Pelobates; species Pelobates fuscus. The sequence continues at coordinate 357,028,211 of NC_086320.1, read as the reverse complement.
AATGGTAAATAAAGATGATTGATGGCTAGGGGGATAGTCAGTAACTGTTGATTTTATTTTACAAATCAAGTGAGAGGTGATCAATAAAGGGAAAATGGAGGAAATCTCTATTTATATATTTTTAATGAATATATATTATGCATATATATGTTTAGATTGTTATTGTTACTCCTGGTTTTTCCTCTATTGGTTACTATTTCTCCCTTTATCTGTAAACCAAAATGCAGTAAAATGCTCCCATCAGTGTACTGCAAAACATATACATAATATTAAAATTTTTGCGCCCTTTTGGTTTGTCTGATTCGTTATTCCGGTATTGAAATTCTGCTGAGTTGGACCAACATACCCGAAATTTGACCATCCAGAATTTTTTTTTTTTTTTTTTAAATGGATCGGCCGAGCCGAATTTTTACTCCACACACAAGTCTAATTTGCACTCTTCCCCCACCCTCTTTCTGTCTTTTCTTCTCCAGGGTTTACATCTCTCCCCCTTTTTTCTCTAGCAGACACATAGAATACCATTATAAATAACTTTGGAGTAACTAATTAATGAAGGTTGGAAAACACATTGTTACAGTCAAATTTAATTATTTCAACTTTTTCTTCTGCATTCCTCCATATGTTACATAGCATGCTGAAAAAGACTCAAGTCCATTACGTTCTACCTCTAAATCCTATCAGGGTGTTTCTTGCATTGAATTGTTATGTCTGTGACTTCCTTCAATAAAAATCAGATTCTTATAATGTTTATTAAGTAGTGCAACCAATAGATGCTTTTTATTTAATAGCAAGATGCTGAAAGCGGCAAGCTTTGTGTGATGAAGTATATTAACCTATTGCCCCATATTTTATGACTTAACATTTTTGATTTCCTTGTTCTCAGTTATTTGTGTGTAATATGCTGCAATATTGTATCAGGCAATGACAAGCATTCTCTTTCTTTCAGTGCTTGGCCTACATGACTTTAAAGATCGTATTGATTGTTGCCGACAAGATGTGTTCTGCAAGAGTCATAAAAACTTCATTACACTTCTTCAGAAAGTAAAACCATGTTGTTCCATCACCTGGGCTTTTTATTTAATTCTGTTATTAAGGTTTGTCATTGATTTCCCAGTAGAAAACCATATATCAATACTGAGAGTTTCAGGGAACATACAATGGAGAAAATACATACATATTTGTCTTTATGAAAACAAAAAATGAAATAACTATGCCAGTAATGTAAAACAAAATGTGCTACTGCCACAGTTCTAGATATTTTGTCTTTCCCTGGGTGAATGCAGGTTTTGAAGTTCTTTGAATTTTTATTCTTATTAATTTTGCATTTCAGAACTTTAAGAACACTCTGTATATGTTTCCTCTCTCCCATGTACTACTAATTGTATTGTCTCTTTAGTAGATTCAATAATGTGCTCCATACTTTGGAAGCTGCTAATTTTTATTTTTATTTCTCCTGGTAACTCCTGGTAAGCTCCTGGTAAACCTGGAACCCCATGTGTTCCCTTCGAGATCTGATTTACTCAACAATGTTTTTCCTACTACTTCTGGCTAAGACACTCAGCACAACAACTCTCTAGTTACCGACATGCTCTGGACATATTTATGGATTTCTTTGTTTCTCCTCTGGCTAAATCACAAGGTCGATTGAATCCGTGGTTATTGATAAATGTATGGATATACTTGATGATTCCCTGACTCTTCCTCTGGCTAAGACCCTTGGAATATTTGTTGTATTAAAATACCATTAATATTAAAATAAAATCAGTCCCTCTTGGTCCATGGTCCATCTACTTTAACAAATATTTATTAAGAGACAAACACTCGGCAATACAGAAATAAATGCCACACAAACATATCCACTGCTAACAACAATGCTAACTCATAGTACCATACACGTAAATAACACATAAACTAAAGGAACAAACTCACTATTTACAAAAAAGCGCACAAAACCCCATTACATCTTACCCACTACAAGACTCACCAAGACCTTTCCATGATGACACACATGAAGGGAGAAAGAAGGAAAGGAATTTTGGAGATGTATTTAACCCCTGCCCTGTTGCTTCACTAGACGTGTAGCTCATTAACATACCAAAAGCTGAGTAGTCTGAAGTAAGAGGACAAACACCCTTAGTTATAACATTTGTGTGACAACATATCACCACTAGTGATGTCCCGAACAGTTCGCCGGGAACCGTTCGCCGGCGAACATAGCGTGTTCGCGGTTGCGAACACGCGCGATGTTCGGTCCGCCCCCTATTCGTCATGGAGGTGGGAGGGTCTGGGAGGGAGGGTCTGCTGCTGATTGGCTGGAATGTGTCTGCTGACTGTGAGGTACAGGGTCAAAGTTTATTTAATGATGACGTATAGGGGGCGGACCGAACATGTCAGCGAACGGTTCCCGGCGAACGGTTCGGGACATCACTAATCACCACACTATAGATTACTGGTTATCAACACGGATCTGGATTTCCTACTGAATATATACTGACTCCCTGAATTCTGACCAGGCTTGGACCTAAAAAGAAACACATCTTTCTTGTTTCAATATATGTGGCTGGGATTTACAATGAGTATTTTCAGACCTTGGATAGATGGTTTCTATCAAAGGAATGTTTGTTATTTTGCTTTCATTCTTACCTTGTGGTTATTCTTTATTCTTGCCTTCATTTTCTAGTTTAAAACTAAGTTGCAGGGCATCCTCATGCAAAGTTGTTTTACCCTCTTTTTATTCCACCTGTGGAGAACAAGAAAATATGCTCATCACTCCTACAACTCAATTAGTCAACTTATAAGTATTCCTTTTTGGAAGTACACATAAAATGGAAGTTGATCTTTAGGTTAACACTAGGCATGTTTCATATCAGTTGATATGGTTATAAACTAGACGTGCGTTTGTATTCTTAAGAATGCTCCCCCTATTCTTTGACACACATACTACAGCTCCTATCCCACCAACATACACTACAGGCCCTGTCTCTCCTACATTTTACAGTCACAACACCACTTGCACACACACACACACACACACACTACATACCCTATCCACATACACACACACTTCAAACCCTATCCGCACACACATACACACACACAAAAACAACTAGCACCACTACATCATAAACCCTCTTCATACACTAAACTGGAAACAACCCCATCCACACACATGTAAACTCCCAGGCACCCTCCTCTCATGTACACAAAACCCGCAAGCAGCCTTCCCACAAACATGAAACATCACAAACAGCATCGTCACAAACATGCAATTCCTCAAGCAGGAGCTCTTCAGAATGGCCTTAGCACATGAGCTGCCATGGAGAGGCACAGAATTGACATGCCAACTTTCTGGGGTATGCTTGTCATTAGTCTAGGGGCCAAAACATTACCAACTTACTTAGCTCCTTAAATTAAGGATCACGCACTTCCAAAGTGTGTGCTTTACAACTTGTTTTTTTATTGTTTATGGCTGCTAGTGAGACTGGTGTCCGTGCACTCTGGACATTTGCTCGTGTCCCCCATATTACTACTACCCTGTCATTGGTGATGACACAAATGTCCCGGCTCTTCCCCTCTTGGACTGCTTTCCCGTTAAATACATGTGCCAGATTTCTCTCCCAGTTCATCTCTAGCATTTGCTATTTAAAGTAGGTCTATAAAACAGTGATCTTAATATGTTGAGTAGCATTCAAAGAGTTCTGCAATGGGTTGCTTTCATAAGAACCTGGCATCATTCAACAACCTTAATAACAGTGGAATATTTAATTGCATCATTGGAGCTAGATTAGGTGCCAAATAAAACTAGACTTGAGGCAGGATATTTAGGATTGAGATGAGAAAGCACATGTGGTTTGGGATACAATACATTCTCCTACAGTACCCATGGGAGTAGAGTAATGAAGCTACACTCAAATGAATGCAGAACCATTACAGGGTCTCTATGATAACACCATCCCTTTGGATGGTCCTACTGTGATAATGGCATACTCTTGGGGAATAAAGCATTGCAAATTAAAGGGAAACTCTATGCAAAAATGATAGAATGCATTTGTCAGAGCTTGAAACAATAAATCAACATTTTGCACTATTCCAAATGCAGGTTGTTTGTAGAAGATGCATAAATATTTTACTCACAGCTGATCATTTTTCACTTGCCCCACCAAAAATATTCAGCTATATGTATTCGATAAACTCCTAATAATTATTTTTGCCATTCAAGATTAATAAAAAGCGCACTAATACTAAAAGTAAAAAGAAATAAAATGTATATGTCTAACCTAAGTAATCAAATATTTTCAATCTTACAAGCACCAGGATCTATGAGAAATATGGAAAGCAAACATAGACCTTAGCATAGTTATGTTTAATTGGTACATGAAACAAAAGATCACAGTACAAGTTTATACATAGGTCAGATACAGATTAGAAAGCTTTTCAAAGTACAAATATGAAAATTAGAATGTTCACAGATATAAATAGCTCTTAATGTGTTAGTTCTCTATAGTGGATAATAATAAAAAGACTTAACATGTATGTAATTACAATGACTTCCTATGGCGAGTTTGCATTATTTTGTCTTATTTGCAGTTAATTTATTGGACCCTCTTTAGTTCAAGCAGAACTGGTTTGTTCCACTGGTTCTTCATTAGACATGCCTTGAATTAGAGCTCTATTCATAATGATCTTGAACATAAAACGGCTTTGGATGATAAATAATGAGGTTGGGTTTAAACTGAGAAAGTCTAAATTACGTATACTAGAGTCATGACCTGCGAGCTTTAATAAGCTGTTTGGTTACAGAAACTGCTTGATAAAGGGAAAGATCATTATTAGAATCACTTTATACATTCTTAACCAAGTTAAGAACTAAATTATTAAACGATTTCCTCTGTATCACAAAAATCAAAGACCTTCTCTCTTGGTGTAAAGACATAAAATGTTTATATCTCTTGCACTCCATAAAGAAGAATAAATGCAGGCATTTGATTACCATGTAAAAGACAGACATATGAACTGCAAATGCAATATCATTTGGAACTTTTGTTCATGAATTTAAGGTTGGCTGTGGTTTACTCAATGATTTTCTCGTTTATCCAGCAACGTCTGGGACAAACAGGGTGCTAATCACATTCTATATTGGTGAATAAGATTATAGCCCTGTGCAATCAAATGTAGTCTTTATGTACCATGTAAATAAAAGCTGAACTGGCACGTCCTTAGTCAGAGCGTGAGGACTGATGAGAATGCAAACTCCAGTGCCTGGCTCGAAAATTCACAGAACATCAACATGACAGAGTTAAGCTCTTCGTCAGAAGACTAGACCCAAACAGATAAAGATGGAACACATCAAAAAATATAATGACCAGTAGGTCTCGGGAAGCCAAGCTTCTCCATAATGTGCAAACAACAGACCAAAATTATTTATTTAACCCCTTAAGGACCAAACTTCTGGAATAAAAGGGATTCGTGACGTGTCACACACGTCATGTGTCCTTAAGGGGTTAATCTATTGTCACCCAAGCAACGTTTTGGCTTAAAATGCCTTAGTACCAAGCCTGGTCCTTTGTATGTAAAAATACATACACTAATATTTACTAAAGTGAGAACAACCCTGGCATGTTAGGTTTTTCTTTAATGCTGTGCTTCCAGGCCTGAGCCTCCTATGGTGCCAAAACAGAACAGGTTAGAATCATGGGGAGTGTAGAGATCTGGCATGGGAAAATGTAAAATTTGGGAAGGTTGTGGAAATGTTTAGAAAGGATAGATGTTGGGAGTCATGAGGTTGGGGACACAGGGTAAAACCATTAGAAAATGGAAATGGCAGGTTGAAATTTGGGAGATATTTGAGAACCCTTTGATATTGTGTGATTAACAATGACAGCAAAAGTTAAACTCTGTTTTAAGTTAACAATTTCTTACTGTGGTGGCTTTACTGTCAGAATATAGTTAAGACAGTTTGGATTATAATCATGTAGACAACGAGTATGCATTAACAACCACAGTTCACAAACAATTATCAAAAAGACACAAGCTCCAGATTCCAATTACGTAGATATAGATGGGTATAAATGTAGATGGGTGGAGACTTGAAATATGTTTGCATAAGAATAATACAATTGCTCGTATTAAACTATACAAACTGTCATGCAGAAAACTAGAATTAGTCATTAAAAAAATAGGTGGGTCTGAAAATATTTTCTTATTATTTAAAAGCACTTCTGTATATAATTGATAAAGGAAAAATTAAAAAGTATTGATTGGTACATTTCCCCACCCACATTCTAAAATCTTAGTATATGCCTACGTTTTAGTGAATATTTGATCAGACTATCTGGAACAGTCATTTCTTATATGATATATTTGACATTATTACACTGAATTAAATGTATTTTACAGTTTATGCTTCTTGCATAAATATCACTCATAGTTTTGACGTTAGGCAGTATTTATTTCTGGTCGAATGCATTTACACGAGAGCTAAGTGTTTGTCTGTAAAAGTTACATTAGCACTTCTCAAATGATTCTGAGATTTAATAAGTGTGGATTTAAACATAATCTATGTCAAGAACATAGCTTTGATTTTTATTGCACTATGCAATTCATTAAATGCCATTATACAGGATGGCGATAAAATATACCCACTCAGTCAAACTTGTTTTCTTTCATTTGTGGACCAACATAATGTTTAATATTTTACAGCTTAATATGGAAATGTTTGTGCAAGGCCAGCTCGTACTGAAAAAGATTCCCACGTTCGTATAAGCGCTCCATCAGAGTCAATAACACGGAACAACAGAAAAGCAAAGCAGACATTAAATCTGGGCGACACTCTATTATATTTACATTTCTTAAACAGTCCAAGTGATACATATCTCATAAAAGTAACCAGCATGCATGAAAATATTTAAAAAAAAATATTTGGAGAAGAAAGGACTTTAATTATTGCAAAATAAGTTGTGTAGGCAGTTATTTTATATCTCCTTCAATACGTTATGTATATAAATATACATTTTTTCAGAGACACAATTTTTGTTTGCCGATCTAGTCAGTGTGGTCCCCCAGAAGGGTGGATGGGGCATGCTGTGAAATCTAGCCTTTTATTCAAGCGTTTTATGTTTTACGTATGACATTGTATGTAGGGTTAGGAGCTTCTACTGGTCCCTCTTTCATTGTCCTCATACTGTTGCCTATCTTGAAAGATGTTTTCTATATCACAAACAGAGCCAATTATGAAAATGGATAATATGATTAAAGTAAAACAGATTTTTACACAAATCCGTCTTTGTTTATTTGTTTCACTTTTTTTTTTTTAATACATTTTATTTCAATATCTTCAGGTGCCATCATTGTTTTATCTCAGCTATCTTCCTCTACTTAATTCTAAAAAGAATTATAAATGAAGACGGCAAGTCTGGTCAGAAAAAAAGATCCCTTGATTCTGCTAGACACCAACAAACGTGATTCCAAATTCCAGTTAGAAGAAAGAGTTATTAAAGGTTACAAAATGTATATGCCGTACACTCATAAATATTGCACATTTTGTTACTAGATTTAGAGAAAACATATTTATTGGATTAAAGGAACACTATACTCACCAGAACCACTACAGCTTAATGTATGGTTCTGCTGTCTATAGTCAGTCCCTGCATTCTTAGCCCTTTAATCACTGCCTTTTCCGAAACGGCAGTGTTTACATTGCTGGCTAGGAACACCTCTAGAGGCAGTCACTTAAATGGCCACTAGAGGTACTTCTTAGGCCGGTGTTTACATTGTCTGCATGGAGATGCTGAAAATTCCGCATAGAGATATATTGTTTCAATGAATCTACATGAGGAGAAGCAGATTTGCACAGCTCTGTGTTTTGCTGCGCATGTGCAATAGCCTCCCATTGCTGTTTTTTGGGAAAGCATTGCATTGGCTGAGATCATCAAAATTAATGATCACAGCCATGAGGCAGGACCAAACAGGGCAAGACATGGCAAGACCAGCATGGTGTGGTAAGTTTAATATCTTTTAAGATCAATGTCAAGGTGGCTCTGGAGCTAAACAGCTAGTTTATTTGTAATCCTGACACTATAATGTTCCTTTAAAAGTTACATGTACTAAGAGCGGAAATGAGTTGGGAATACATAAGCAACAGGCATTATGTTGCGCCAAATTATAATATGGATAGGTCTGTGACAAAAAAAGTTGTCTCTCCTCCATTTCTTCATATGGCTGACATTGTGCTTGTAAAACTCTATGAACCCATTAAGGCCTATAAGTAAAGGTTAATGTGAAAAAACATGAATAATTGATACCAGACCTATCTAATCTAATTATATCTATCTATCTATCTTTTATCTGCAGATTACAAACCAAGAAAGTTATGGTGGGGTAAAAAGTGATTGAAAACCCCTTCCACCTTAAGTCAATGGATAGTCAATACATTGTTAAACACAGATCTGCACCCCCAGTCAAGTCATAAGACTTGCTTTTCCCATAGAAATATCACATTTGCAGTGATGTTGCTACTGCAAGGGATTCTGGGCGGGCATATGCAAATTAATACAACAAACATGGATTCCTTGGAGTATGTGACTGCTGTATACAAAAGCTTGAAACACAACTCAGGAAGAATTGCAAAGCCAGTGAACCACTCATGGATACAGGAAACATAAACTTCAAGGAATCCATGTTTAAATGGAATAATGAGGCAACAATGTGATTCTTTGTTGTACTCATTTTCATATGTCCTCCCAGAATCTCTTGCAGTAGTAATATCACTGCAAATTTAAGATCTCTGCGCAAGTCTTATGTCTTGACAGGTTTGTGCAGATCTGTGTTTAACAATGTATTGACTATCATTTGTCAATTATGTATGATATTATTTCTTGACGTGTACTCCAGAAAATGGTAGGTCATTCTATTCTGCCTTAGAGTTGCTTTTTGTGCAGTGCTCTGCATTTTATATATTGTATTAATAGGTCCTGGGTGCATCCTAATGATAAATGTGTGTCAAGGTGAGACCTTACATTTTTTCTGTATATGATATGGGACATAAATTAAGGGACACTCTGCCCATTGGAGTGGTCTGGGTGCCAACTCCCACTACCCTTAACCCTGCAACTGTAATTATTGCAGTTTTCATAAACTGCAATAATTACCTTGCAGGGTTAACTCCTCCTCTAGTGGTCCAACCAATCAGAGTTCTCTGAGTCATTTTACACAGCATGGGAAAGTTCTTTAGAATTTTCCAATGCTGTGTAATTTGACTTATAACACTCTGATTGGTTGCTTTCAATCAACCAATCAGAGTGTCAAATTACACAGCATTGGAAAACTCCAAAGAACTTTCCCACGCTGTGTAAGATGACTCAGAGCACTCTGTTTGGATTTCAATCAACCAATCAGAGTGTCACATTACAGAGTATGGGAAAATTCCAAAGAACTTTCCCATGCTGTGTAAAATGACTTAGCGTACTCTGATTGGTTGGATTCCAAGGCAACCAATCAGAGTGCTGTGACAGGTAAATGTAGAGACTCTAAGTCAAATTTCAGGGTGTGGGAGCTCAGTCTGCACAGTGCCCTCACTAGGTGAAAATTGATTATTTTTTTTAGCATCACGATTTGCTTTATTCAGCATATTTTTTTGGCACTCAGATTTTTTATTTATTTTATATGTTCGATTGGTATTATGGATTTTTATTTGCCCTTTTTTGGGGCTGAAGACAGAAAAGAAAGGAAGAAAGAAGACAGTTAATGGTAAGTATGACATTTTATTTTACAGGGCGTTAGTTTTTTTTGCCCCCCCCCCACTACTATTACTAATTTTACTGGGGGAGAGTGACTATGACTTGGGGACCCCTAGTCACTTTATTATTTGTGGTCCCGACCTGCCGCTTATGTATGGGGACCAGGGGCGACATTAGATACCCCATTTAATTAATTAGGGTCCCCACCCGCCGCTCATGTCTCCCCATTTATATTAATAGCCCCCACCCACAGGTCATGGTGGGGGTGTGGTGGGGGCACTATGTCCCCCCATTTTAGTTATTTGGGTTCCCCACCATGGTAGAACGGGGGACCTGTGCCAGGGTCATAACCTCCCTTTTATTAATATTGGGGTCATAGTGACACCCATAGGTTTTAATGCAGGGTTGTAGGAATGGTTCATGTTTATTACAATGAAGGAGCTGGTAGCGCTGCCGGCTCCCTCCTTGGTTTTTTTTGTGCGCATGCGCAGTGCTATTTTTGTCCTAATTGACGTAAACAAATGATTTTTTTTTATGAATTTCGTCTGAAAAACAAATAATTTACAGATGAAATTCAGAATGGACTAATGAAATTTTTATTATGTAAGAAATCATTCGTACTAAACGAAAATTTCACTGGTGCACATGTCTAATAGGTGATAGATAGATAGATAGATAGATAGATAGATAGATTTTTTTATCATTGTCCATACAGATGTTTAAACTGCAATTGGATAAATAATTGCAAAAATAAAACATACAGGGATATAATTTTTAATTAGTGGGGTAATAGCTGCTTGATCCGATGAGATATTTGACAGCTATTTACGGGTCAAGAATGAATTTTTGTCCTAGTTTATTGCAAAATTGGAAGCACTTCAGACTGGGTTTTTTTGCCGTCTTTTGGATCAACAGCAAAAAACTTATGTGAGGAAGGCTGAAATTGATGGACGCAAGTCTCTTTTCAGCTATGTAACTATATAATAGATAGACAGATAGATAGATAGATACATAGATAGATCCAACTATTTATTAGACAGCTTCAAGAAGGTACGAGTGGGTGAGCATTCAAGACAATGATTAAGTGAGCATGGTGAAATATATCAGCCATACATTCTGTAGGTCATCCAAGATCATCAAACAGTGAAACACATTAACTAACAGGACAAAAAAATCCACTTCCACTTTGCTCTGATTGAGGACAGATGTTTAAAGCTATTTTATGAACTAAATTTAGAAGAATTAGATAGAATCAAGAATTAACCTTGCATTTAAAATGCCATGTAAAAGGATTGGTTAGGTCAAAATCATAAGCGTAACGATTAGAATTGTAAAAATGTTCACAAAACTATAGATAATGAGCTACAATTAGAGTAAAACAACTAATAGCACTGCCCAGAAGACTTTGAAAGTTTTATTTCACCTAGAAAAAAAATTAAGATAATGCTAAATGTCAAGCAAAGAAAATGAAGTAGATAGGTCACATTTAGACCCTCAGAAATAAACAGTCACAGAAACTTTAGGTCCCGTTTTTTCCTTCGTCTGTAATCACAAAGCATTTCAACCTATCAGTGATATAGTCTGTACCATGACTATGGTGGACCTGAATACATATGTCTTTAGAAAAGGGAAATTGTTCTGTATAGAAATTATCATTAGTCTGTGGTATTTAAATTATTCAAACTAATCCCCCCCCCCCTCCAAACCCCAAATTGCTGCTAATAACTTGCTCAGTAAAAATTCCTTAACAGGCATTCGTAGGGGATTGGATAGTTAATTTCTCATATTATGAAATTGGCTGCGAATGAAAAAATGGCCAGAACTTTTTATATAGTAATGATGAATTGAAAGTATATTTTTGTAATTAATAGATACATTATTTACACTGAAGTGCTAACATATATGCAAAACTTATAAGAGTGCACAAAGCAATTAGAAAAAGTATTGGAAAAAATTAGCAATTTCATATTTCAAAGTTGCTTTAAAATGTGGATTCAAATATTTAACTTACGTAGGTTAAGAATAATAAAGTAATCCGGCATTTTAAATTTTATATGTGCATAAGGTCATCAGCATTAAAGTCTCATGGGAGTGAGACTTGTTTAGGGATTTTATTGGTTATGGGCAATGATAAATGTTCTATTATTGTGTTCCCATTCATGTGCAATAACTTATGATACGTATAGGGGGTGTAGTGAGCACTGTGACGTCGAGTGAATAAAGATGGCTGCCGCATAGTCAATGAGACATGTGCTTTAGGAAGGTATTGAGAATTCTTAAGTCACTTCCTTTCACAAATGACCACATGTAGTATCCGCCTCCTAGAGATGACCATTAGGTATTGGTTATGTTACCTCTGTGGGTGGAGACTAGATGGGAGGTTATTCAAGGGGAAACTAGAGACCAGTTTCATGACTGGGTCGGAAGAAGCCTTTAGAGGTGCCCATGTAAATCCATTTAACATGTGGCAAGGAACTCACCTCATTGTTCTGTGTGTTATGCTGATTCAATTATCCTGTGTAAGCTGCTGAATCTCCATGAATAGAGCTAAGTAGATTTCTTACCTGAATGTATTGTTCATAGCAGTGTGTGTTTTTAAAGTATGTTTTTTGTGTGCTTGATAATTGTATTCCCAGTAAAGTTTTGTTTATACTTTCATCAAAACTTTGCCTCTTGTCTGCTTATTCAAGATATTCACTAATATTTATGTGATTGACCAGTATACCTTTTATTATTTTATTTGTGGTATTATTTCATATTTATGAAATTCAGAACTTCATAAATATAAAGAAATTACTTAATTTACCATTACAGGGATGAACTGTGATTGGCTAGTTTTGTAAGAGAACCTATCATAGTGAGTTAACCACCTTCGAGCCAGACGAGGCACATGAAAGCCTTTTTTCTCTGTGATCAACATATATACTTATCCATATAAGGGGATTGTGCTTGGAGCATCCTTACAAATCCATTTATTAGGGTGAGAAATATCCTTGTAGGTAGTAGATTTACTGATCAATTACTGACCTCCGTTGAAACGAACCTTTCTGTACGTGTCCCAGTTGACAGCATTCAGATAGATATAGTAAAAAAAAAACAGAATAAAACCTTATTTTTAAAAAAAATGTAAATCTATCAATCTATCAATCTATCTATCTATCTGTCTGTCTGTCTGTCTGTCCGTCCATTCAGCCATCACAGTCATTTATTTAAAAAAACATAGTTTTCCGTTGGCGTCCTTCGTAATCCTTCCACTGTGCGCATACGGTAAGATATAAATAGCTCAAGGCAGATGTATTGAGGAAAATGTTTAATTACATAATTGCAACACCTCCGGAGAAAGAGAGAGAGAGAGAAACTATCAATATTTTTAGAAAAATTATATGGACAAAGAAAATGGATTATGAAGGTGAAAATAAAGAGTTCATGAAAAATGACTCATTAGTAAAAACTGAAACTCCTCTAAACTATGGGTGCCAAAACTTTGTCATCAGTTTACCTGCTGCTCATTGAGGTTCACTCTCCACTGCCCATGTTCTGCTCCTGATTATTCATATTCAGATTAGGCCAGGGCCTGTGGTTACAGGTTTGAGTGGGCAGTAGAATGCTTTTGTTTCTGTTTTTTTAATTTTATATATTTGTCACAGTAGCTGTTGCTTCTTCGTAATCGAGTCAGTTTCTGTTAGATGTCTAAATACCACAGCTAGAAAGGATAAGAGGCTAACACTTGGCAAAACTTTAAAGCTGGCAAAGCGTCATGAGAATAGCTATTTTGTAACAACTGAGAATTTAACTTTCGGACACCCCTACATTATAAGTTTCACATACTACAGTACTTAGTCATAAGCCTACAGGTCAGAATTTATTCTTCCTAGGTAGTTTTGAATCTTTCTCTGAATCTCAAGAGATTCTTTTGTGCAATACTCAATACAAGTTGCTTGGTCTTCTAAAATCATTAAATTTGGGAATGTTGTACCACTTGTCAAGTTATCAGCATATTTTTCCTTGTTGTGTATGACGAAGAACGTACATCCAGTATTTGGCACAGAACGTATCTGTCTTTCATACTTTAGATAAGGGAGACTTAAACAAATTATTATATTAGAACACAGACTACTTCAACATAAATCAATATTTAAACAGCACTAAACAAATTTCAGCATAATTGAGATTGAAAAATGTCCAGGCAGTATTGCAACACATTATAATTCCAGATAATGTATTCATTTTCTCGTTGTTTACATATCTAGCAAATCTAGCTAAGCATTCTCGATAAGTGATAAACCGAAAAAAAATGTTATAGATATGTGTTGTGTATATTCAAACCTGAAACTTGAAATTGCAATATTTTTCACCTGACGCATTTTACCTTTTTTTATCTTTTATATCACATATTCCATTTAAGCTTGTGTATTAGTGTTAGATCTATTGTTAGTGTGTCAGGATAGTGTAAGGAGGTGCAGTATCAGGAGTGGACCAAAACATTTCACGTGCTGCCTGAGATTCTGAAATTAGTGGGAGTTACCTGCTGTCCAGGAGTAGTATAACTCATACTAATCTTGGGTAAATAGACAAAATAATCATGTCATTATTTCAGATCTTCATGGCTTTGATTTAATATTTTCGGATAAGCTTTTCAAATGTTTCAATATTTTTGGATACATTTAAAAAATATTTCGATATATAAAAAACAATCTAAATATTAAGATATTAAAATATTTTTCAACATATTAAATCATTTTAAAAGCTTATTCAACACTATTAAATCATTTGTAAACGTAAAAATATAAAAATATTAAATATTACTCTCGAGTCTTGCATGCCTGGAAAATAGTATGTGTTAGTAAGCCTTCCTTTCAATCAGTTGCTAGACATGTGAATAGTGCCTGTTTACTATTTTGAAACACAAAAAGGGCAGCTCATCTTGACAAAAAAAGTTCTAACCATGCATCCATATCTTGTGCAAAGCTGTGTTAATTGTCAATACCAACTCATGTGCATGCTCCTGCCCGTTAAAAATAAAGAATATAAAACTATTAAATGTTAAATTTTGGCCTAAGTTTTAGAATCTTATACTGAATGGATGTTGGCTATTCGTGCATTTGTTACCCATAAGCCACAAGAAAAATTGCATCATGTCTCCAGAACTCAAAGTGCATGACTCTCCATAATTAATCCTCTTTGGATGTGTGTATATCTATATAAATAAATAAAGAGGAAAGACGTATATATGTATATATATATATATATATATATATATATATATATATATATATATATATATATATTTATTGCAAACATAAAATACATTTGCGAACACTTCAATTGAAAATACCATCAAGACGTGTACACTTGTTTGTTCATGGAACTGTTAACAGCAAACATTATTGGATAAAGTACACTTAGCTCATTTTGCATGCTATTTCCTGGAGATCATTATAGATGGCATAACTTAAAACAAATGTTTTATGGCAGTGTGTAATTTTAATTTTTTTTTTTTTTTTTTATTAACACCCCTATAGTTCATCGGCTCAGTGGTAGACAAATGATATCCCAAGACGTTTTACTGCATACGTAAACAGAGGCCAAAACTCACGAGAGATTTATTGAAGAGCTTAGTAAGATAAAAAACCTTCAAAAGTGAGATAGAAATGAAACAACTCAATTAAGTGAATGAACTATCTGCTTGGAAAATACACCACATAGCTGAAATCTAATATATAAGGAAAAAATATAGCTACTATAATAGAAATATTCCTCTGTGGAATTAATTTTAATTAATAATAGAAAGTGATGCTGGATGTTTAAAGCTTTACCTCACTGCTATAATATTATGATTCATCAAGAAAATTATTTATACTCTCTGCTTCGAAGAAAAAAAAAATGAAACCTTACCTAGGCTAGCAAAATTTTATGATGCATAATGTTTCTGGATGCTTTGTGCACTTAATAAATTAGTATATTACCGGATAGTGATTGAAAATTAGTTAAGTGTTTTAACTAAAAATCCACGCCAAGAAAACCATTATTAAGCCGATACTTAGATCTATGGCGTCGTTTATGGAATATGAGTGTGTTTTATGTTAACCAAGGCTACTGAAAGCAATGCTTGTTTTAAAAATGAATATACAGGCAGGCAAAAACCTTGAGTAACTCCGTTTTTGAGAACAATTTGTTATAAAGATTTAAAGCATTGTTAATAGAAATAATAATAATCCTATTCCTATTGAACATTGTGGAATATGTTAGAGCTTTGTTAATAATAACAGTAATGATAATATTCTACTGTTCCATGCAGTTGAGAGACATTTTATCGGTCTCCATGGTGATTGCTCCTTTTTAACTATTTACCCTAGAATAGCACCTATGTTTGCCTTGATAAATCTCCCCCAAGGGCTATCAACAGTTAGCACTTTAGCAGTTGTTTTGCCTTGATAAATCTCCCTTATAACGTTAAAAAGAAACAGAACACATGGATACAAAATAATATATATAAAATATATATAATATAAAAAAATAGGAGAAAAATTATAGATAAATTAAAAACTTTAAGATTTTCCAGATAGCAAAAGTAGCTCTCTCACTGTGCAACCATGTAACTAATCTGTCCAGAGTGTGATCCACAGTTCTTTGAAAAGACTAATGATGTTGAAATGTTAAAATTCAGTGTTTATGTTGTAAATGTTTAGAAATTGCCCGGAATATTTAAGGACCGTGGTGTTTAGTTATTTTCCCAAGTGTTACTCTGATTCAGTGGTCCTACATGAAACTCCTCTCAGTGGAAGGAGAATTATAACATAGTGAAAGGGACCTTAAAAGGAAGGCGCTTGGAGAAAATGATTGTTACTCAAGTAAACCTTGAAATCAGGATCCATTACAAAGAAAGAATTAGAATACCGGTGTAGTTGTATAATGGGATTAGCTTTGCATCATCAACAATGATCATGTCCACCATCACTCCAATGATCTTCATCATGGACTCTATAAGGACATAATTGTCAGTTTAGCTGGCTTGTTGCACCATTTGTTGAAGTTAAAGTCTGATGCGTGCTTCTTTTATATCACTATGTCCTTGTGCTATTAGATGTTATGGGTTAATGCTTACCTTCTCAGAGTGGTGTGGTCCCCCAAGACTACAAGCACATTACTGAGTGGGGGACTCTACTATACACATGGCCCAATCTCTCACTACTAAAGGATTAGGGACCCCAATTCCACCTGTACTGAACGGTTTGTGTCCAGCATTAACAGAAGCAGGTAAGAAAGGGTTAGAGATAGATGGAATTGTATTCTCTATTGAAGTGCCACCATGACATATTTGCTTGACAGGAATATTTTAAACTCTGTCAGTTTCTTAAAATATCCTTCTAACCCGTTTGGGGGAATGACCTTATGGCTCAGATGATACAGTAGATAAAGGGAATAGACAAGCGGAAACTGTCTAAATGCTGCATGCATGTGACGCGTCCTTAAAAGCTTTATAGTGCTGTTATCGCTGGTCTGAAAGCCAGATACGATGCACTTCAATCTCTGCATACATTGAGAATTCAGCAAGTAAAAATCCTGAGCTGTAAATGGAAAAAGCAGCATGAGGAATTCTGAAGGGTTTTACATCGAAATAACTAGAGAATATAAAGTATCTCCTGTTGCTATGGATACCAAAAAAAAAAAAAACTCTGCGTGCTGTACAGAGTTACACAGTACAATGCTATTGGTATGCAAGTGGTCCCAATCCCATAACAAAAGTGGGCATTTTTGACACGCACACACACACACACTCACATAGAAAAGTTAAGGCAAGGGTTGGGTTCCTTCTAATCATGGGGCAGCACCGTGACAAACATGTGATTGGTGGGAGTTAAAATCCCTAGCAGTAGCTGCCATTATTTATTTGGATTCTACAGAGGAGCTCGGGAGACATAATTATGCAGATTCTTCAGACCTTTTACTAGTTGGAAGGGACAGAATTAAAATAGAGACAGTTGCATATAGTGTAACTCCCACTAGGATGGATTTTCTAAAATTAGAAGCCCCTGCATTGCCTAGTGTCAGTCAAAATATGGATTTTGGGAAATATTATTTAGTATCACCCGTCTTATGGAAATATAAATATAAATCTCAAAAAGAGATTCAGACTATAATTGATGCTTATTGTAGTCTAGCAATTCAACTCCACCAAGGTCAACCCATTGTTTATTGTGTTTGCTAAGAGGTGGAAAGTTTAAAAGGGGAAATAGAGTTACAGTTTTCAATACAATGATTGCACATTATTAACCTCTTCCCTTTATGGTAAGGATAGGGGAAATCTCGCAGGTAGAAATTGGTGCCTTTTGCAAGAAGTAGGTATTTTTACCTAAATATGCTAAAATCCATTTGTTAGAAAAAAAATCACTAAAAGGAAAAAGAAAATCTCTTGTGCTCCAAAAGCCCTAGCCCATTTTAATATCATGAGTCCTTAAAGGAACACTATAGTCACCTAAATTACTTTAGCTAAATAAAGCAGTTTTAGTGTATAGATCATTCCCCTGCAATTTCACTGCTCAATTCACTGTCATTTAGGAGTTAAATCACTTTGTTTCTGTTTATGCAGCCCTAGCCACACCTCCCCTGGCTATGATTGACAGAGCCTGCATTGAAAAAAAAAACTGGTTTCACTTTCAAACAGATGTAATTTACCTTAAATAATTGTATCTCAATCTCTAAATTGAACTTTAATCACATACAGGAGGCTCTTGCAGGGGATAAGCTATCAACATAGCAGGGGATAAGAAAATCTTAATTAAACAGAACTTGCAATAAAGAAAGCCTAAATAGGGCTCTCTTTACAGGAAGTGTTTATGGAAGGCTGTGCAAGTCACATGCAGGGAGGTGTGACTAGGGTTCATAAACAAAGGGATTTAACTCCTAAATGGCAGAGGATTGAGCAGTGAGGCTGCAGGGGCATGTTCTATACACCAAAACTGCTTCATTAAGCTAAAGTTGTTCAGATGACTACAGTGTCCCTTTAACCACTTACATTTTTACGAGTCTTTGGACACTTTAATTTTGCTTTCATTTCCCACAATGAAAAAAAAAATCTGGGCAGTTTAATTTTCAGTAATATTTAGCAAAATAGAAAACCTCTGCAAACCACCCTTTGTCTATCTGCAGCAGTGAAAGGGTGCTTTAGGGGTTTAGGAAATCTGTCTATAAAATTACTGACATTGCAAATAAAGAAAAGATGTATCAATAATTTGCTGTTTCTGAGTATATTGTACAGCATCAATTTACAGGGCTATATACCAAAGTGACTATTGTCAAAAATTTTAAGTGAATTTCAAATTCAAGGCTCACCTGGATAATCCTTCCAGTTCGGCTACCCAAGTATAGGTGATTTTCAATATTTTATTAAATCGTGCAATTGTCTTTTAAATCAAAATATTTTGTATTATCAGTACTGGTACAAGTTATAGCACGTTTATAACAAACCATCTTTTTTTTTTCTAGGAAGTACATCGTAGAGTAATTTTATAGCTATTTTCTTGGGGTCATTTAGGATATCATCAGTAGAAAGCAAGAAACATTTTCAATATTATTTGTAGTTTTGGCCCTGGCAGCTCCGTAGCATCATTACACAATAACAGTCCTTCATGGTCTGAAATCGGTATGTATTGTGACTTACAGAAACTAAATAGAATTAAGAGAGACAAATGCATACATTGTACATTGATTACATTAGCAGACATCAAAGGGAGCTGTATGATAAGATGAGAATGCAACAGATAAAAGAATGTCTAGAATAGAATCTGTAGGATGTACGTTTTGGGGTTGTTGTTTTTTTGCTTGTTTTTTGACCATTCAGTTAAAAAAAATACAAAATTCTGGATAGTACATTCTAAGTAAAACTGGCGAGACTGAGGTCATCCCGACATTCCACAGCTTTATATAGCATTGGACACAGTTAAATGTAAACTAACCTAAATATGGGCTTTGTTCAATAGTTATTAGAGTGATTTCTTCTTATTGGGTGCTCACCAAAACTGAACACCTGTATCTTTTAAAATCACTTTAATAAGTATAGGAGACACCCAAAACGTTCCCTTCTACAGGAGAGTACTAGAACCTTTATACCCCAGAAGAGGTGATTACTTGGACCTTCTATTCCATAAAATAGGAGACTATTTGAACACTTTATTCCCTAAAATAGGAGAGTACCTGGACCTTTTATTCCCTAACACAGGAGAGTAGCTGATCATTTTATTCCCTAAAATAGGAGAGTACCTGGACCTTTTATTCCCTAAGACAGGAGAGTAGCTGATCATTTTATTCCCTAAAATAGGAGAGTACCTGGACCTTTTATTCCCTAAGACAGGAGAGTAGCTGATCATTTTATTCCCTAAAATAGGAAAGTCCAGACCTTTTATGCCCTGGAATAGCAGCATTCGGGGGCTAATATTTCATATAAAGAGGAGTACTTGAATTTTTAATCCCCAGCAAAGGAGAGTATTGGAATATTTTACTCCCTAGAACAGGAGACTACTGTATTTTTTCAGTTAGCTAGAATGGTAGCTTGAGGGGAAAATTGTATTCACTAGGAGAGTACGTTTATTCCCCAAGAATAGAATAGGATATGACTGGAACCTGTAATACCAGTTGTATAAGAACATTGGAGCCTTTTATTCCCTAGAATGTGAAGAGATATGTAATATAGAGAAGGACAAAGAGGAGAGATCACTGCAGCAATGGCATGGATGTATGGGAAAATCAATCCTTACTCACTCAGTCACTCACTCAGCCGATGGTCATGACAGTAGAAGAGAGGGAGGGCATGAAGGCAAAGAAATAACGAAATATTATTTATTTATTTATTAATTTATAAAAAAAATTACCAGGAAGGATATATTGAGATTTCTCTCGTTTTCAAGTATGTCCTGGGTCGACAAAACATTTGCATTGTGACAATACACTATTACAAAAATACAATATACAAACAATATATATATATAAATGCATTGTGGCCAATGCTGGCTTGATAACTTTGCCAATGTCCCTGTTGTAATTAAATACAACTAAAGATTCATGCCCTTTCAAAATATCATTTAAAATACATCCTCTCTGTCTTTTACAAAAAAACAGCCTATCTCTCATCCTCATTGGAAATCAATCAGTTTGCTGTTAATAGGTAAACCGTGAAAATTCGAACAGAATTTTTTCTCTACTTTTGGAGTGACCTTTAAATAAAGATTTTTTATTTTTTTTTAAATGAAGAGTATTTTCTGTAAAACATACATATCGACAAACTTTAGGAACATAGCATTTATGCGAACAATTAAATGACAAGGAAAAGTAAAGGCATTTATTCTCAGAGTTGTACAGCAGGATTCATCGGAATCTTGTAATAACTGTCAGGGCAATGTGCCTGCCATGCATCAAGATTAGAAGACCCTCACCAGTTGCTTTAATTAGGCAGACCTTGCAGGATTTTAAGAAGATGCAGAAAAAAAATGTTTTATCTCCCCTAGGATGGTGGAGCAGTAGACAGTGTCATTGGCCTCGAGGTAAAAAAAAAACTGAGAACCGCTCTTGAATGGAAAAATCTCAAGCTTGATTTCTACTAGCACAGCAGTTTGTAAGTTCTAAAATCTCAACACAAGAAAAACAACTGTAACATAATCTCCAATTACGATACAACATTTGAGCAGAGTCATCTAAAGAAAACAGTTATTTATACTGAACCACGCTCACTTTGTTCTATTATACAAGGATTGTGACAGACTAAAACCACAAATAAGACGAAACCTACTGGTAACCCTATTGCTATTGTTAAAGATAAGCTCCAAAAAAATAATGCATTGTTTATCACTACCTGTATCATAAAGCAAGCAGATGATCACATTATTATTATTATTATTATTATTAATTAGACAGTGCCAACATATTATACATTATTGTACAATACATGAACAAAATCTATAGGAGTAACACTGTCATTTTTTTTAAGCTTAAACAAACCTTTTTTTTGGTAAATATATCACCTATAATTTTTGAAAATATATTTACTGGAAATTCTGAGTACATCACCGCCGTCCCTTTGCTACTTCTCTGTAAAAATTGCCATATTGCTTCACATTTGGTCATACTAAACTTACATCTGACCGAGAGCTCAATTTATTCACCTCTGCACGGGTTTACCATGTGCACGGGTTGGTGATGTCATCTGTCATTGCCGTGCGTCTTCACCACAGCAAGGCAGTCTGGTACATCTAAAAGCTGTCTCCTGTTGGACTTGTCTTTTATTAGTACAAATCACATTTTTTTGTTACAGTAGCTGCACTATGTTACACAGTCCGCTCCCGACGTTCAGTGATTCTGCACATTTAAAAATGCAGCAATTTGTCGGCCAGCAGCTACCTGTGTTTAGCTCTACACTATAGGTGCTGACTGATAAATCACTGGTAGATTGTAAAGTATTGACGCAAGTAGTGTTAAGTGGGAGAGATCTAGAATGGACAGTGAGACAGAGAAGCAGATTTTGGAATCACTAGTTGTGAGAAGATTTACTGAAGGACTGAAGTAAAGATAAAAGTTTTCCTGGAAGGTGATAATGTTTCTTAAAGGGTTACTCTATATCAGGGGTCAGCAACCTATGGCACGTGTGCCATGCATGGCACTCGAGGTGCCTTTGCACGGCACTCAAGACTACCAGAGCCAAACAGGGGGACTTCAGATATCTGCTAAGGCAAGGAGAGCGGTGACTGCAGGTTGTGAAGGACAATCCACAATTTATACATTGCAGCACTTGGAGGAAGTGATCTCAGATCGCTTCCTCCCATCACTTGTGAATAAGAGTCCACACTGGAATAGAACAGCCCACAGGAGCAATCACAGCTGCGCTTGACCTGTACCTGGCCATCCTGGTTATGGTAGACCTCAGAGAAACCTCCCACACTGATAAATATACACAGAGCTGCAGAAGAAGCCCACCCACCACACAATTAATGCAAACAGCCCACACACAAACACACACAGTCACCACAAACACACCACTGCAAATCCACATACATGCACACAACCACACAAGCAGACCCCCACATACACACAACACCAAACAAATGATGTGCCCTATCATCCACAATTCTCCATAAAAATTCAACATTCATAGGTATAATTTACAATACCACAAACTATTCATGAACATATACAATATTACAGCCCACATACACACAAATACAATGCAACAAAGCAATTGAGATACCCATGCATAATACAGCAATATACACAGCTCAATTTATAAAAATAGAACCGGCACGCCAGAGGACTTCAAGATCTCATTTTGGCACAGTGCTACTAAAAAGGTCGCCTGCCCCTGCTCTATGTATTAACTATTATAGCTTATTGTAGTGGTTATGATGTGAGGAGTAGCTGGGCCCCATTCTCCAGCATTTAGAAACAGTTTGGCCTCTTAACTGGATCCCTGCTGGCTACTGAGGTTCCATGGAGATCTGATTAAGTGCATCCAGCTTTTGCAGATCTGTGGAAGCCAGATTCCATCACAACTTATTGGCTGAGAGTGTCAGCTGATCGCTCTCAGCAAATAATGCAACCCTGTGCATGGAAACATGCATAGAATTGACATTAGCTAGCCTGGATTGGCTGGGTAAAGACCCCACATGGCACTGCAGAAGGTGGACTTACACGTTTAATAGCAAAAGAGAAGGCCACTAGCAGAGGAGATTAAATTGTAAATGGGGGTGGAATTGTGTGCTTTAAAATTTCACATCGGTAATTTGAAGTAGATCCTGAAGGGCACAGGAAGCCATTCTAATAGTTGTTCGGAGGCTTGAAGTTTGTGAGAGAAGTAGCGGGTAAGGTAGATATGCCTGGCAGCTGTATTCATTAGAGAGTCTAGAGTGCAGCACAGGTACGGAAAAAAAAGAAAACCTTTAGTGCAGGCATATCGATATTAAAGCAGCATGGGGCATGTAAAAGATACAGATAGACACAGTGAACAAATTAGACTTGTTAATCCTTGCAGAACAGAGCAGAAGAAAAGAGGACCAGCTCAGTGATATATACCAATCTTCTAACATAACGCAGTTTAGCATGAATAAAATGAAGGTAAGAAAGATAAGAATTATACTGATTTTATCTCCAACCAAACTTAACATAATTTAGAGTTTCTATGTATTTTAGTTCATGCATATAGAAAGAGTGACCAGGTTAACAATAAAACATATAATTTCAGGAGACCACCAGTACCATGTTAAAGAAGAACCATGACTTTGAATGAACTGATTAAAAGATTGAAATCTTGCATTTACCTTTTTTTTTACTGATGTTCGGTTTTCTCTAAATGTAATTAAATTAACGATTTAGTAAATGACATCATATTGCAAATGAGGAGGAGAATTAGAAACATTTTTTAATTTCTCCTCTTTTTTGTATGCTTTCTCTGCGTTGACTGCTAGGTGCTGACTGATATACAGTTTGTAATGTATGTTGGTATTATATTAAAAACGAACAATATTTATAATGTATTCTTTAAACATGGCAGACATCTTTTGCATTTAATCATTCTAAATATCAGGTTTCACTTAATACAAACCAATGTTAAACACCAATGTAAACACCAAATGGACATCCACGATGGTAAGAGAAGGGCATCATTTTTGACATTGGACTGACTTTTTCTGCTTCCCTTGCAGCAGCCTTCAAAAAGGATATTTATAGCAATTGTTGAATCTGCAGATTGTGAGATCAGACAGCTCGCCAAAATCCCAAAAAATACAAATGTCACTCCTCAGTGGACCAATGGTGATACAGCAGATTAAATTATTGGTTGCTTCACAAGCTGTTTTTGACACATGAAAAGATAAACTTGAAATTCTCTGGAAAAGGCAGAAAACTGGATTTATTTACAAAATTAGAAAAAGTCTGTTCTGCGGCATCATTCCTTAAATCAGAAGTGACTTGTTCATTATTATTAAAGTGGAGTTATCACCCTCCCAAAACTACATTTTCATCATTCTTCATCTATGTGTGGTTTAAAAAAAAAAAAATGCCTATAACTATACAGTAGAAATCTACTAGGTCGGAGATATTGCTTGTTGAGTCATATTATACTTTTTATTGAGTCATATTATACTTTAATTATTGCGCAACAAATCATGTGATCTTTTAGAGTGTGTAGTATATGTATTGGGAGGGAGCTGGGTACAAATAGAAACACACAAAGACAATAATGCTTCATCTTGAAACAGTTTATGTAAAAGAGTCTTATGAGGACAATCAAATATATAAAAGTTTTGGAAGTTTGTTTTTTTAAATATGTCTGCTGTTCTAGGAATTCTGTGTCTTATATCAGTTCCAGGTTTGTCACATAATCTTTCCATTTTTGCAATATCGGGGTCACCGACTGTGAAACTCCAACTCCATTGCTTTGATCCAGAACTGATAGTAGTCTTGTGTACAGAAAAAAATTAGGTTGATTCATGTGAAAAAAAAATAGTTTCAGGTGGTTTGGGTTTCGTCCATGTGGGAGTTTGATACAGATGAATTTTGTCAATGTGATCATTTTGGAAAAATAATTGTGACAAACCAAAATAGAGTGAAAATTGGCCAATAAGTGTCTTGCAAAATATATAATGGCATTTCCACGCCATTTGGTTCACAGATCAAGTGAGAAGGAGTAACACGGGAAATTATATATTTATTAAATGAATATATTAATTTATTAATTTATATTTATTCCATTAATTTCATAAATCAGCAATCATCTTTTTTTTTTTACATCAATCATGGACAGAACTTTAAATCATGAAGTTAACAACATCTTTCATTTTTTTTTATAATTCGTCCAAACTGTGTTTTAAAGTTCTGGATATTGGATGAATGATTGATCTCCCAAAATTCAGACAAATTGCAGTTTGTTTGAAGCCAATTAGTTTATGTTTTGTTCTGTCTCTGTTTGCAGCTTTTATTGTCTGCTTTCTCTCAAACCTAGGTCTTTTTAATACTATTAAAACTCCTAAGAGGCAAGTCACACACCTGGTCCTGTTCATTAAATTTGATTTAAAAGCTATTTATATAAATACATTACTGATCTTTTAAGAGCTTTTAACATACCCTCTGTCTATTATAAATAAAAATAATAGAATTAATATTACATTTCGGTGGAAAAAAATAATATTTTACCATTGTAAATATTTTGTATAGTCTATCAAATGCTGCCTATTGCTTGTAAATAGGCCAAACTTCACTGAGCTCCATTAGGCTATTTAATGTTATGTTAACTTAATTTAGCAGCCATTGATCATAGTGCAGTAGTCATTAGAGCCAAATAATGTGACATTAACCAGTCAAGTAGTATCTCGTATAACTATATGCATAATTCATTAATCACTGTTTGCCTTGATATATGAGTATAGCATTAAAACAGATGATCGTAAAATGCTGCCTTAAAATTCACTTTTTTTTGTCAATGGCTGGACTAGAGTTATGGGCCAAATATTCATTCTCATTAATCAGTAAAAAAAAAAAAATAATAATAAAAAGCTTGGGAATTTTTATTTTTTTTTAAACTTCTTTCATTTGCTATAGAATATTTATTTAAAAAACGTTTAAACAATATTTAAAAAAAAAAAAAAAAACATTTTTCTATTTAAAATAAAATTCACCTAATTTTAGATGTGAACAATGCTTGGAATTTGTGTTTAATTAAACCAAAACACAACCTCCCCTGTTTTCAGCATTCACGATTATCAAGATCACGTTATAAACTCACCAACGAATTGCAATTTTTGGCCAGAAATATAAAACATTTAAATTCTGCTGTTTTATGTTTACATTATTCTATCTTTGAAATCAGCTATTGTCAAAAAAATAAAATTTCCTGATGAATTCTCAACTATTTCCAATTTAGTGAATAAAGAGTCTTCAACAAGTCTACATCTCAACCATTCATGTGTTACTTTCTTATTATACAATTTTCCACATTTCCTACGGGAGTTTTCTGAAGTCTCCAAGTATAGTTTGAAATGTTTTTGCCTTCCCTTGCATACAATTTCATCCGCATCCATCGGTGAGTCAAAGAACAAATTTAGAATTGTTGGGTGGCTTCACTGAGGTCCAGTGGGAACTAGGCTGCCCTGGTACAGGTCAGTTGCAGCAGTTCTACTCAAGTGCAGATTCCCTTTTACAAGAGCCGGGAGGACGTGATCTGAGATTAAACAGAATTAAACATAAAAATCTTAAAATCAGCCTGTCTGTGAATATGTATAAAAACACCTTCACAAACTGAGAAACAAATTGCTTCCCGCAACTAATTATACACATTTTAGTATTGTACAGTTCTGTAGAAATTTAAATTAACTAAACGACAAACATAATAAAGAAAAACTTAAAATAAAACCTTAAAGCATGCAATAGGGCAAATTACTTGTCAGTTCAAGTAAACAATATAATACAAACTAAACACAGATAATATTGACAAAACGGTCACTTTCAATGTAAACCACATATTGATAGTTTTAAGTATGTTAATTTAATAATGTTAAATTCAGCATTAGCCGAAGAACTATGGAAATGATAACCTTGAACTTGAAAGAGCAAAAATCTAGTGTGTTGTTTTTATGAACTGGTGGCACAATCATGTATATCAAAACACACTTCACGGGTCTTTAATGCATTGCATTGCAAATAGGGAATATGCATGTATGTATACTGAACTAAAAACTCTTTTTTTAACATTTTCCCCAAAAGTAGAAACAGGAGAAAAAAAATTATATTTCCTCACCTCATGTGTAGGACGCACTGATACAAGGGGTACCGCCGATACTTCAGTAAGAGAGTGTAACGGACAACTTCCGTTAATGGACGCTTCCTAGCCTGCGCCGAGGACCACAAGCACCGCACTGGACACCACAACCACCACAGACTCCACAACCGCCGTAGCTTAACTGGAGCCGTGCCCTCTTCCATCCACCCTGGAATCAGCTTCTGTCCTCCAGGACCGTGTGGGGAAGACCTCTCCTCCAGGAGAGCGTATCAGGAACAAAAGCTAAGTGATTAAAGCTCAAGGGAGTATGCAGCGCATAGCATTCCCCAGTGTGAATATAGCTGTCCCCTCCAATCACGAGACAAGACTACGTGTTGAGGGTCAAGAAGAACTGTCTAAAACTTTATTTTACTTGGGACTAGCCCATATGGTCATTACATTAACATTGCTGTGAAAACTCAATAAAATGACAAATCAGAGCAGGCAACATACAGTGACTTATTATAACATAATTACATATTTATAAATGGGTGGGGAAGACCATAATTAACACAAAATGTCTCTCCTGCATGCAGAATTAGCGATATGCAAATCTACCTGAATATGCAAATTACCAGTCTTGCTATTCAGGTAGTGTATATTACTGTTGCTACCAACAGAGGGCACTACACAAGCTCCATAGCCAAATCCACCTAGTTGGTAGCAATCCTCAGCAGTACAGGAGAGCAGGCAATACATCCCAGGGCCATAGTCGCAGGGCAGGAGGCTAGCGATCAGTCCTCTCCAATGCCCAGTGGCAAATGGCAGTTTGTCACAGAGGCCTTGGCTAACATTGGGGCCCACTAGCGCGATCTGGTGCGATTAGGGAGATAAACACATCTCTCCTAGATGGACTGCATTATGGAATTACATCATCGCTGTGAAAAAGTGATGTCATATCTCTTTATCCCAGTGCTCTAAGGAAGCCTTGCAAAAGTGAAGAATAAAGCCCATAGCACAGATGTAAGCATTTCTATCTAGCAGTGTTTCTCACTAGCAATGGCACTTTTATCTTACCATGGGGTATCCCACAATGTGAGTGTGTGTGGAAGTATGCTTCCTTGTGCATGGCCGTTTCTATCTGTGTGTATCTGTTTGTAACAGTTTTATATCTGGATGAGTGTGTCTGGCAGGTATATTAGTTTGTTTGAGTTAGTATCTGGCTGTGCCTATGCATATGTTTGTCTTGCAATGCGTGTGTGTATTTGTGTGTGTTTATGTGTATTTGTGTGTGCATCTGACAGTGTATTTATGTCTGTCTGAGTGCATCTGTGTATCTGCTTTTGTGTCTTGCAGTTTGTGTATGTGTGTGCCTTACAATATGCTTTGTTTTTGTATGCGCCTTGCAGTATGTTTTTGTGTTTGTCTCGCAGTGTGTAGTTGTTCATGTGTCATTGTCTCTATCTGTGTGTTTTACTATGTGTCTGCAATTATTATTATTTTATTATTTATATAGCGCAAGCAAATTCCAGAGCGCCGTACAATGGGTATGTTTGTAAGTGTGTGTCTGAGCGTGTATGGGATTGGGAGAGTATTATGTGTGTCTGAACGATTGCTCTGAGGAAGGCCCAGTCAGTGGTTTTATAAAAGCTACCATGTCATGTGTCAATGGCTGAGACCAAATAGATAAACTTTTAGGAGTTTTTTAAAAATGTTTGAAGTTTAGTTTATTTTGAAAGGTGCGTAAATTTAACAACTTCCCTAGAGGAAACAATTTTCCATGTCTACAATGGCCAACCAAAAGGAAATTTACTCACTAAAGGTTTGTGGGATTTTTGCTTGGCATTTTAGACATTCTGCATTTGTTTGTGTAGTAAAAGCCTCCCAGTTCGCAGCAAACAAAAAAGACTATTTCTGTAAAAGGTGGGCAGGAAAAAGGGCAAAAGCTACCACCCAGAAAGGGAATCAGAAAAATAATGGCACTTTTATCTTACCATGGGGTATCCCACAATATAAAACAACATATTATTTTCTGTGGTGGAGTATTTCACATAAAATAAACACTAAGAAAGAAATATTACCACAAAGAGAGATGTGGAGATCCTGTCAAATCCTAGTGGGAAAAGTTATATGAGGAACAATTATATTCAGTAGAAATGGAGAGCATGACGTCCTAAAAACTGGCAATGTTTTCTTATAGTAAACAAGTGTGACAAACGTCTATAGGAAACAGAACGTGGAATACCACGACTGAATACCACGGCTTCTTAGTCCAGGGTGATCTGTGACCCTTACACAGAGGCTTCTATAGAGCATAATTAATAGCCTTTATCATTTATATTATAGAGGGTTTTACACATACTTTTGCTATCTCTCTCTGTATATTTTATATATATAGTGCTATTGCCTAAGACCCTTGTTGATTATTGAGAGAGCTGTGGAGACAGAGATCTGAGAGCTGTGGAGACAGTGAGCTGTGATTGTCTATTCCCAACCCCTCACCCAGCAATCTGAAGAGATAGGGGATGAATTAAGGTCCACAGACATAAGTGTATGTTCTAGTTCTGCCATAGAATTACAGGAAACCTAAATCTTAGCCCTAACTCTAATTTTAAAACCATGAAATCATGTAATGTAAAAGATCCATTACTTAAATCATGTGTTATGGAAAAATAATGGCAGCTGTCATCTTGGACTGTGTGTGTGTGTGTGTTCTGCTTGGGCCAGTTAATACAACATACAGACTCGAGTTCACTCACTCTCTAAACAATAACTTCAAAACTCAAAAAATGTAACAGTTTAAAAAAAACGGGAAATAAACTAATGAGGATTTAGTGTCAGTATATGATTATACACTAACACTGTGTCAGGTTTATGCTATGTATGATCATATTCTATAACTAAACCCCCATTATGTTTGCTTAAGTCAGTTGTTTATCTAAAAATATCCTATCCCATTATAACGCCATCGAAAGCAGACCTATTGACCCAAGGCAGGGTGGATTCATGCTGTTTACATCCAATTCTGGACCTCCCATCTTCAGTGTAGTAGCAGAGATTTAGGTTTGCCTGTCGATATATTATTGTCAGGATCGGGACAGGGATCCAACACGCAGAGTACAAACAGTAGCCAGATACGTATACCGGACCTTAGAATGGCCGGACTAACGTAAGTAGTACCGTATAGAATGGTCAAAGACAAGCCGAGGTCGAGGGTAACAGAAGACAGGTAAGCGAGAGACAAGCCGAATCAAGGGTAACAGAGATAAGCAGAGTAAGGTAAACAAGCCGGGTCAAAACCAAAAGGGATAATAGAATACACAAGCACTGAGTGACTAGAACAAGCTAGAACCACGACAGGGCAATGAGCTAATGAAGGAAGCTCTGTTAAATACCCTGTTCAGAGCAGTAACCACACCTCCGAGACGTCCTGATTGGTCCTGCAGCAATTGACTGACAGGTCGATCCGGGGGAGTGTCCTGATGATGACTTCCTGCCTAGATGGTGTAAAAGGCAGTCACTCCCTCGCGGCCGGCCTTGCATGACCGGATATACCGTGAGGAAGGGAGTCATCAGACCGTCTGAATGGTGGAACAGCTAAGTCTCTACCTCTTTTGGAGGTAGAGACCACAGGTACCCTGACAGTACCCCCCTCTCAGATACGCCCACCGGGCGGAATGAACCGTGACGAGATGGGAAGCGAGAGTGATACGCCCTGCGGAGACGGGGAGCATGAACATCCACCTGAGGTACCCAACTCCTCTCCTCAGGACCATATCCCTTCCAATCAACCAGATATTGTACTCTCCCCCGGGAGATTCGAGAATCAATAATAGAGTTGACCTCATACTCCTCCTGACCCTCCACCTGAACGGAGCGAGGAGGGGCTATTGTGGAGGAAAATCTGTTACATATGAGTGGTTTCAGCAATGAAACGTGAAACGAGTTCGGAATGCGTAAGGTATTAGGAAGAGCTAAACGATACGCAACCGGATTGATACGGGTCAGCACCCTGTAGGGTCCAATATACCGAGAAGCGAACTTCATGGAGGGCACTTTTAAACGGATGTTCCTCGTGCTCAGCCATACCCTATCACCTGGAACAAAGACCGGAGCCGCCCTTCTACGTTTATCAGCGTGTTTCTTGACCAACATAGAGTTGTGCACAAGGATTTGTCGAGTTTGATCCCACAACTTCCTCAAATTGGCAACATGAACATCAACCGACGGCACCCCCTGGGAAGGAGAATCCGAAGGAAGAATAGACGGATGAAATAATTCATGAAGAAGGGGCTTGAATGAGTAGAATCGCAAACGAGATTGTTGTGTGCAAACTCCGCCCAAGGAATCAAACCGACTCAATCATCCTGGTGTTCAGAAACAAAGCATCGTAAATATTGTTCAATTTTCTGGTTGGTACGTTCAGCAGCTCCGTTAGACTGAGGATGATAGGCAGAAGAAAAGTTTAATTTAATACCAAGTTGAGAGCAGAAGGACCTCCAAAAGCGGGAAACAAATTGGGAGCCTCTGTCCGATACAATTTGAGAGGGTATCCCATGTAGGCGAAAAATCTCCTTGGCGAATATCTCTGCCAATTCGGGAGAAGACGGAAGTTTAGGCAGGGGAATGAAGTGTGCCATCCTAGTAAACCTGTCAACCACGGTGAGGATAACAGTCTGTCTTTTAGAGATAGGTAGATCGACAATAAAGTCCATGGCCAAACAGGACCATGGTTTCTCTGGAACCTCCAAGGGTTGCAGGAGTCCACATGGAAGCGTATGGGGTTGTTTGGTTTTAGTACAAACTTCACATGCAGCCATGAACTCCTCAACATCCCTCTGTAAAGTAGACCACCAGAAGTCCTTAGAGATCAAGGCGTAAGTTTTGCGAATACCAGGATGTCCCGCCATCTTGCTATTATGTAAACACTGTAAAAGTTCCAGTTGAAAAGCAGGAGGAACGAAATGACGACCCGCAGGGGTCTGTTTAGGTGCGAGATGTTGCAACTTAATGATCTCGGCCAGTAATGGAGAATGAATCCTGAGATTCGTATTAGCAATGATATTGCACTTCGGAACTATAGAAGAAAGAACTGGTTCAGGTACAGTAGAAGGTTCATATTGGCGAGATAATGCATCGGCTTTAGAGTTTTTAGAACCAGGTCTGTAAGTCAGTACATAATTGAAGTGCGTCAGGAATAAGGACCAACGAGCTTGTCTAGAGGATAAGCGCTTAGCCTCCCCAATATATGACAAGTTTTTGTGGTCTGTCAAAATCGTAATAGGGTGTAGGGTCCCCTCCAACAAATGTCTCCACTCCTTTAAGGCTTTAATGACTGCTAACAGTTCCCTGTCTCCGATGTCATATCTGCTCTCAGCCCCAGAAAGTTTCCTGGAAAAAAAACCACACGGGTGTAATGGTTTATCTACCGCTAATCTTTGTGACAGAACCGCACCTACTCCTGTCTCAGAGGCATCGACCTCGAGTAGAAACGGCAAAGTCGTATCAGGATGGACTAATATTGGAGCAGAAGCAAAAAGTTCTTTGAGCCTCTTGAAAGCAGCGAGAGCTTCAGGAGACCACGTCTTAGTTTCTGCCCCCTGTTTGGTCATATTGGTAATGGGCGCAATAATAGACGAGTAACCCTTAATGAAGCGCCTATAATAATTGGAGAAACCAATAAACCTCTGAATAGCCTTAAGTCCCTTAGGTAATGGCCAATCTAAAATAGACTGGAGTTTGTCAGGGTCCATCTTAAAACCTTCCCCAGAAATAACGTAACCAAGAAAATCTATCTGAGACTGATCAAAGCTGCATTTTTCCAATTTACAGTATAGACCATGTTGCAGAAGTTTCTGTAATACCGCTCTGACCTGTCTATGGTGAGTTTCAATCTCCCTAGAGTGTATCAGTATGTCGTCTAGGTAGACAATGACACAATCATGTTGAAACTCCCTAAGTACCTCATTAATCAGATCCTGAAATACTGCAGGAGCATTGCAAAGTCCAAACGGCATAACTGTGTATTCATAGTGACCGTACCGAGTATTGAACGCCGTCATCCACTCGTGTCCCTGCTGGACTCTCACCAAATTATATGCCCCTCTGAGATCTAACTTGGTGAAGATTTTGGAGCCCTTAAGACGATCAAATAACTCGGTAATAAGTGGAATAGGATAGGCATTTCTGACAGTTATTTTATTCAAGCCTCGGTAATCGATACAAGGTCTCAGCGTGCCATCCTTTTTCTTAACGAAAAAGAACCCAGCCCCGGCCGGGGAAGACCCCTCCTAATGAATCCCTTTTCTAAGTTCTCCCGAATATACTCCTCTAGAACCAAGTTTTCCTGAACAGACAAAGGATATACATGGCCCCTCGGAGGCATAGTCCCAGGTAGGAGCTTAATTTTACAATCAAATGGCCTGTGTGGCGGCAAAGAATCGGCATTCTTCTTGTCAAATACTGCCTTTAAGTCTAGGTAAAGGTCTGGTATCTGTCTTTCTGTGGACTGAATAGGAGTCTCAGGTATGTTAACATTAGCTAATGGAGAAACCTTGCATAAACACCTATCCTGGCAACCCTGGCCCCACGAGAGTATCTCCCCTAACTCCCAATCGATAATAGGGTTATGTTTCTTCAACCATGGGTACCCCAGAACCATGGGAACGGAAGGGGATGAAATGAGCAAAAGAGATAAATTCTCCACGTGTAGGATACCAACATTTAAACTAATGGGTATGGTTTCACGAAAGATAACAGGGTCTAGTAGTGGTCTACCATCTATGGCCTCAACGGCCAAGGGTGTCTCCCTTAGCTGGGATGGGAAATTGTTCTTAATAGCAAAGGCTTGGTCGATAAAATTCTCAGCAGCACCGGAATCTATCAATGCCATAGCCCTTACTACTTCCTTCTCCCAAGTTAAGGAAACTGGTAGCAGAAGCCTGTGATCTTTATAATTAGGAGTAGAGGACAAAATAGAAACACCCAAGGCTTGTCCTCTAGAGAGACTTAGGTGCGAGCGTTTCCCGAACGGTTAGGACAGTTCGAGAGTAAATGACCCTTGGCTCCACAATACATACACAAACCCTCTCTTCTCCTGTACTGTCTTTCCTCCTCAGAGAGGCGGGTATAACCTATCTGCATAGGTTCAGGAAGCAAAGATACCGTGGAGTCAGGACTTGGAAAAGCGGAGGCTAACCTAAAAGAAGGTCTCCGGTTCCTCTCTCGAGTGTTCTGTCTCTCTCTTAAACGTTCATCTATACGAGAGATGAACGAAATTAAATCTTCTAAATTCTCAGGGAGTTCTCTGGTAGCAACCTCATCAAGGATTACTTCATATAGGCCATTCAAAAATACATCCATATACGCCTGCTCATTCCACTTGACTTCTGACGCCAGAGACCTGAACTCTAGTGCATAATCCACCAGTGTTCGGTTCTCCTGTCTCAGGCGCAACAGTAATCTGGCTGCATTAACCTTTCTACCTGGAGGATCAAATGTTCTTCTAAAAGCAGCTACAAATGCGTTATAGTTATACACTAATGGGTTATCGTTCTCCCATAGTGGGTTGGCCCATCTCAGAGCTTTCTCAATAAGTAGGGTGATAATAAATCCTACCTTTGCCCTATCTGTAGGATAAGAGCGGGGTTGCAATTCAAAGTGGATACTAATTTGGTTTAAAAAACCACGACACTTCTCAGGAGCCCCACCATAGCGTACTGGGGGGGTAATGCGAGAAGAAGCACCCACTGTGGCTACCTCTAGACCTAAACTGACAGGAGAAACAGGGGTATTACGTATCTCCTCTGGTGGGTTATTGGCATGAGATAATAATGCCTGTAGCGCAAGCGCCATCTGATCCATTCTGTGATCCATGGCTTCAAACCTAGGATCAGGAGGAGCCAGCTGACTGTTTGTACTTGCAGGATCCATTGGCCCTGTCGTAATGTCAGGATCGGGACAGGGATCCAACACGCAGAGTACAAACAGTAGCCAGATACGTATACCGGACCTTAGAATGGCCGGACTAACGTAAGTAGTACCGTATAGAATGGTCAAAGACAAGCCGAGGTCGAGGGTAACAGAAGACAGGTAAGCGAGAGACAAGCCGAATCAAGGGTAACAGAGATAAGCAGAGTAAGGTAAACAAGCCGGGTCAAAACCAAAAGGGATAATAGAATACACAAGCACTGAGTGACTAGAACAAGCTAGAACCACGACAGGGCAATGAGCTAATGAAGGAAGCTCTGTTAAATACCCTGTTCAGAGCAGTAACCACACCTCCGAGACGTCCTGATTGGTCCTGCAGCAATTGACTGACAGGTCGATCCGGGGGAGTGTCCTGATGATGACTTCCTGCCTAGATGGTGTAAAAGGCAGTCACTCCCTCGCGGCCGGCCTTGCATGACCGGATATACCGCGAGGAAGGGAGTCATCAGACCGTCTGAATGGTGGAACAGCTAAGTCTCTACCTCTTTTGGAGGTAGAGACCACAGGTACCCTGACAATTATGTATGCAAATCATTTACACTTCATAAGATATGCAGCGCCTATTGCTTAGAGTAAAGAAACGCTCAAATGTAAAAAAAGAAAAATATTTCTTTTTAAAGTTAGTATGTTCCTTTATTACTGTAGATTATTAGGCTTTCCATTCAAAAAAGCAAAAAAATAAAACAAAAAAACAAACAAAACGGAAGCATCAAAAGGCATAAAATCTTTCTCCCCCTATCCGCGACTCAATCATATCACCAATCGTAATGATTTCTGGTCCAATCGAATGCTTCTCACAAAGAAACTGTACCTCTCCTTTCAAAGTTAAATTTCACACCCTTTTAGTGCCTTGTGAGCTTCTAACTCCTCAACCACCATTCTATCTTTTACACCACTCTGTCCTGCAACTGAATTTAACCTCATACTCCCTGACTGCTCAAGCACACAGTAAGCTGACTGCTCAAGCACACAGTAAGCTGACTGCTAATGGCTCATACTATTTTATACCACAAATACCACACAAGTAATTACCATTATTTTATTCTTAATTTTGCTTTTTCTGGTCACTGACTATTTCAAAGTCTTTGAGTATTTGACCAATTCCGAGGTATCAATCAGAACACATTATTGATGCCCATTACATCACAATATCTTACAACAGTCAAATGCATAAAATACTTTTATAAAACATATACAAACTTCTAATGAGTGGGGGGGGGGGCGGGTTGTTATTTTTGTATGGAACCTTTAAATGTTAATATATTCTCATTTTTATGAAGGTAGCAAAGTACGAACCCATCTGAACTCATATTAGCGAGCATGTATAATGAGACAGTATTATAATCTTTGGCTTTTACTGCATCGCACAAGTGCCTTTCACAAAAGCTTTTAATGACTTATGTACATTAAAAGATTTTATTTAGTTAACTGTAAGCATTTTAGTATAAAAAGGATTGATTCTGAAAACCGACACAAGACTTTGAAGATTGAAAACAATATATTGATCTTTGAATTAAAACTGTCTTCATTCTGGTAATGGAAGGTCCTGCTCTTTTTAGAATTTATCTATGTGGCATTTGCTTTGGCGTCGGCTATTGCTGATCCATATAGTTATTATTAGACAAAATGAGAAAAAGACAGCGCCCGAAAGGTCTCTGAATTGAAGTAATGCACTATTAGATATCCCGATGGCAATTGAACTGGGTCTATTGTGTTTCAAAATGATCTACTACTGATGAGTTAGAATTGCATGATATTAATTATTGCCGCATGCATTTGGCATGCACACCCTGCCATAATGACTGATAGTGGCACCATGGGGTGCTATCATAAAACACTCTAATGATCTTATATTATGCAGAAAGAAGTAACAATACTAATTATATATCTTGAGAAACTAATAGACGCAGCAATCTAGACATGTTAAAAAATAATAAATGAAAACCAAATAATAATAATAATTAAAAAAATAATAATAATACACACACACACAAACACACACACACACACACACACACACAAAATTTCCTTGAACTTGCACTCTAGGGATGAAACAATATATAATGCCTGGTTGGTACCTATCAAGCAATATATACATGTAGCAAAAAGAAAACACTCTCGAACTTTATAAAAATATCAAGAAGTCCTGATGCCAGTTTTGATAAGAAACTGAAACGTTGACATTGTAGACAGCTTAAAATAAAAGTTATGTATTGTGTTTATTAAGTCTGAGAGTGCTATATTTTTGGTACGTATATATATTGCGTGTCTCTGTGTATAGACTGTATATATTATTTCATGTTATAGGCCATAGGTGAATAGCTCTGTTAATTATAGACAGCACACACTCGTTAATATAACTTGCATTATTGAAAATAAAAGCAATGCATCACAATGAGGATGAGCAATCTTCGTAAACAATGTAATACATTAGGCTTATATGAACAATGTGAAACACATACTCGTGCAGAAAGATGATTATTTTTAGCATTAAACCTGCCCAGTTATTGAGTGTCCATTAAATGTGAGCATGTTTGACATCACACTCATGCACGCATTAGTAATTTAAATGAATAATAAATTGATGCAAATACATTCCAGATCCTTATATCAGTTCATTTGCTTAATAAAAAGTTAGCATTCTGTATGTGCGTGAATGGAAGATTCTATACACCTGAGGAAGTCGTTTTAATTAATTTTCTTTCATTTACTTTTTTTCCAATATATTAATGTTTTCTTTATTACGGTATATAGAAATTTATATTGAAAGAAGAAAAAATATATTAATGAAAAATGCTTATTTTTATAATAATATTAAAAAAATTATTAAAATGTATAAAACAGGATGAAGTCAGTTGGACATGTATTAAGTAGCTGACAAGTGACTTACAAAAAGCCCAAAATCTTTAACTTGGAGGATTTTTGGCTAAATTGTGAAAGTTGGCAGTTAACTTACTACAACCCACTCACATTAGTGAGTAGAACCTTAAATTCGCACTTATCGCTTGTTATATTTGATCTTTACCTGTTACAAGCTCATCGTAGTTAATTTTATGCAGAAAAAAAAGCCTGCATTCGAATCCAGCTCCTCATTTGCATATATATTTTTTTTACCATTCTAAGGGTACACGGAAATTGCACACACCAGTAATTATGTAGTACAAACAATTACTATTTCTATGTACAGCTTTTAATTAATTAGCACTTTAACTGCAACTTCTAAATTTGATTGTAGCAGTGATAGTATATAAGTACGAAACTGCCATGAAATTGCCCTAGCACAGTGTGGCATTTACTACATAATTAAATTGTCTATAATTGCAAACAGATTAGATTAGAATTTCTACAGTTTCAAATTATGGTGATGCTGTTTTATTTAATGTAAGAAAAGTCTTAATTGTAAATAGTTTGAACATATACTACCTGCTGTTTTTGTTTATTTTGACATTTAGTTTTGAGATTCTGATTAAACTATCAATGCTGTTTTCATACTCCTTGAGTAAAAATATGAAGATAAATAAATTGGAAAATACAAAATGTATTGATATTTCCCATAATAGAAAATATCCACCAGGAAATTAAGAAGTTGTGTTAAGAATAATTAGATGAGCCAAAGTTAATAGCCAGAAAAGTCGTGATTTTTCACTTAATCACGTCATTACCAAGGGCTTTTTTTTCTAATATAAACAATAGCATGGGATAGCCATTAGGTTGCTGTTCATGGTTATCGAAATGGTTAAAATTATGTAAATGTATGCAAATCTTATCTAAATGTATTCATTCATCCTGTACAGAAATATGGGTGGGTACAACTTCTTTTGACACTATAAGCCAGGGGTAGACAACCCTCACACTCTAAATGTTGTGGACTATATCTACTTGTGGTCGTAAGAGCATCATGGGAGATGAAGTTCACAACTCCTGGAGTGCCGAAGGTTGACTACTGCTGCTATAAGGTATCTCTTTTCTTGCAGACTGGGCTTCTCTGCAATGTAAAATAGTTTAAATGATGTTGTGCTGTATGGGGTTATTATAACTGGAATATTCATGTTGTTGAAAAGGAAGGTATTAGCTGGGAATTTGTTCGACACGAACTGTAAATTTAAGGTAGAAATCGTAGAATTGGAAAAAATTTGCACGTGAACTATTTTTTCAGATCTACTTTCTTTCTTTTGCAATTACTAGGTTAATTCTCCCCAATTTATTGTTATACACAAAAAAATGCATTTTTTTTGTTTGTTTAATTTTTTTTTAAATGTTTGTTTTTTTTTAGCTCTAAAGATGAACAAAAACAATCAATTTCCTTCCTGAAGGAATGTCGGTAAGGATTCAGGAACCTGTGTCTTTTCTTTGTTGAAGATCCCATTAAACAACAAAAACAAAAATATTTCTTCTTTCCCATTCGATAGCGTTAATGGGAGGTTAAACAAATTGTCTTTCCATTCTGTCTTACACTCTGACCTATTCAGCTTTAGACCAAGAACTATATTTCAAAATGTGCCGAACAGGTTGTATGTCCTTTTCTACATTGTAGTCAAGTCAGAGTTGGTGTTATAATAAACTATTTACGAGCACCCGCTGTTCTGTCTGGAGGTATTTAATTACTGTAGAATAGTGTACGTTGTTTCTTTGTGGTATAGTTAAATGCATGGAAGTACGGGCTCTTAACTTTACATATCATGCACTCTGGAAAATGTAGTATCTTTGTATAAATTTCTTTTTTTCCAGTTGTCGGACCACTTTTAACTTTGCTTGCTCGTGTCTCATCTTTTCTCCTCTTGCTCTTCCTATTTACGCATTTAACAGTCCAGCTGTTTTTGTTTTTTTTGCCTAGAATCTCCAACAGGTCACTACATTTTGTCCCGTGCACCTGCCTTTTTGTTAGTTGTTTCTATCGTTTAATTCCAATAGCACAAAAAGGAAAATATTTTGTTGCTTGTAGAAACTTTAAAAAGAAAATACTTTTGGAAAAGCTAAATTATTCCAAGTCATTGGTTGAAATGTTATATTTATGCAAAACTGTGACTGCGAGGGGAAGTGTTCTGTTCTTAAAAGTGGTATGCAGTGCTAAACATAGGTCAATCATCGTCATCATGGAAACAAATGGAACTAGCAAGTACATTCCATAGGTGACTCCTCCCTTTTTATATGTTTTGCAGATTATTTTAGAGCAGAACACTTTGATAAATTTCCCCCAATGGTTCTGTTCAGTCATATGAACCTCCTAAATGTCCCTGGTACTTGTATGATGAGACACTTAAAATATTTATTTTAGAAATGTTTAAAGTGGTTAACGTTCATCACGCATGCCATTTAACTTGCCATATTGTCAAGTGATATAAAATGAATAGGTTATTTATTCATGCAGGAAGGAGAGATGACAATGGAGTGAAACAGTTAGGCCAAAATATCTCTAATACAAAAACAAAGTTTTTTTTTCAATTTACTACTTTGGCCAAAACTTTTCTATTAGTGAATTAACTCGAGTGTTTGCTTTTGGTGGGGCAAGCAGCCGGAGTGTTGCAGGTTGAGAAAGGGCATTGCCCTTGGCACTGAAGATCCTGCATAGGACTACATCTCACTTTGGTTTCTCATGTCTCATCTCTTCTCCATGATGGATATAATTGGATACATTTATTAATATTTATTAATAAATGCAAAGAACTCTAGAAATGAATAGATAATTATGGCTACTGATTACATTTAGCACTAGTAATAATTTACAGATGAAATGCAGAGATTTTAAATCTCATAACTGTACAAATGTATTCACAAACTAGACCTGGTTTAGAATGTTAAATAATCCTAAATTATAAAAATATGATAACGTGATTGTTTGCAAGTTTACTGCTACCTTGGTGTTAAGATTGTTAAGATGTTAATAAAGAAAAACTAATGGAACAGTTATTAGGGCAAATAGTTTTCTCCCATACGGTTCAGTTTGTATGATTATTATCTTCAACTGCGGCTGGTCCTAAATACCCACCAATATTCCAATGGATTACATATTAATTTTCCTTAGATATTTTTGTGTTGGACGGTAGTCCCTGTAGGGCCATTAGCAGGTGCAAACATTGCTAACATGAGTGGGTACGTGTGTGCCCAACCCATTCTCTAAGGACTTTAATGCCTTGGTTATTTTTGTATTTGAATTTGTGTATAATTTCTCCGGTAAAC
Source organism: Pelobates fuscus (assembly GCF_036172605.1). NCBI lineage: Eukaryota > Metazoa > Chordata > Amphibia > Anura > Pelobatidae > Pelobates > Pelobates fuscus. Next base: position 356,986,577 of record NC_086320.1, on the reverse strand, counting down.
CACATATGATCTGCATATATTAGAATGTAAATAAATATAAATAATGTAATTGGGTCATATGCAATTATAAGATAACATTTTCAGGATTTAAGATGCAGCACCTTCTATAGATAACATTTCGAAATTTAAAAAAAAGTGAAAAAAGGCAAATTGAAGGAGAATAAGAAACTCATCGGGTTGTCCACTGTAAACATTGTCAGATTTACCATTTGAGCCTCTGCAGGTTCAGAATTCTCAAATACCGTCTATCTTCCTGAATAAAAAAAAACAGTTTTACTCTTGTGCACACGGATACAGACATATTTCTCTTCCTCTATCTGAGGAACAAAAATAAACAAATCTAAATGAAAAATTTTGAGCAAAATTACAAATTATAAAAACGAATCTCATTTGAACAGTCAGAGCAGACACCGCCAACAAACAGCCATCTCTAGTATCGGCACAACCTGCTGGCAGTCCAGCTCTGCTAAAAACTGTGATGTTACACTCATGTATGTTCTCCCCAGTGTGATTCTCAAACCACCAAAACATAGCACAGGGTGAACGTCTGAGTAAACTAGGGGAACTTGGTTTATTTGATTATTTGAGATGATCAAACTTGAGATGATACCTCAATGGATCCAATGCTTCTTCTTAGCAAGTCGCCGTGCTGCATTAATCAGGAGAACCATTTGATTGAAGAACTGAGTTTGACGCGGTTACTGCATAGAAGAGGCCTCTAGTGACTGTTTCTCTATAACGGCAATGTTTTTAAGTTATCTTTATTTTGATTTTTAGAAAGGTAGTACAAAAGGAAGCAGATTAGTAAAATGAGAATAATTAGAAAGAACAACAAAATATACGTGGTGCTCAAGGATCAAAAAAACTGAAAAGTGGTGCTGCTACTTCACCCAAGTATATTGTCACTAAGATATACTTAAAGATAGGGATGCAGTGTGAAGTAGAGAAAAAAGGGGGGTGATAAGCGCACACAAAAAGTATAAGGAATGAATTACCTCATACACACATTCCTCTTAACCAGAGAGAAAAAAGGGGGTAATAAGCGCACACAAAAAAGTATAAGGAATTAATTACCTCATACACACATTCCTCTTAATTAAGAGCCCAGTGGGCCTGGTGCTGACAATTATGATGGGGCCTAATTACAGAATCTTATCGACCAAAAACACTAAAACATTCATACCTCTCAAGCGTCATGTATCTGATGGAGATGGTGTTGGAGGGAAACTCAAAGGATGCAGCTATAAGAAAACAAATACTCTATGCTAATCTCTCTCTAATTTATGCTTTCATCTTTCAAGTAAATCCATACCCCCTAACAGCAGTGTCCAATGAAGCAGGAAGTCAATGGGGACACAGAGACATGGGGACACAGACACTGGGACATGGGGACACTTAGACATTTGGGGACACTAAGACACCAGGGACACTGAGAAACATGGGAACACAGGCACTGAGAGACTAGGGGACACCGGGAGACATAGGGATACTGAGCCACTAGGAACACTGGCTGGGAGGCATGTAGACACAGGCATGGAGACACTTGGGGACACTGGGAGACATAAGGGCACTTGTGGACATAGACATGGGGACACTGGGAGACATGGGGACACTGGGACATTTGGGGACACTGGGAGACATGGGGACACTAGGGACACTGAGAGACATGGGGACACAGACACTATGAGACATTCGGACACTGAGACACTAGGGACATTGGCTGGGAGATATAGGGACACTGGGAGAAATGGGGACACTGAGACACTAGGGACACTGGCTGGGAGACATGTAGACACTGGGAGACATGGGAACACAGACATTTGGGGACACTGGGAGACATGGGGACACTGAGACACTAGGGACACTGAGAGAAAGGGAGACAGACACAGGGAGACTAGGGGACACTGGGAGACTAGGGGACACTGGGAGCCATGGGGACACTGAGACACTAGGGACAGTGGCTGGGAGACATGGGGACACTGGGAGACATGGAGACACTGGGAGCCATAGGGACACTGAGACACTAGGGACACAGTGTCTCCATGTCTCCCAGTGTCCCCATGTCTCCCAGCCAGTGTCCCTAGTGTCTCAGTGTCCCCATGGCTCCCAGTGTCCCCTACTGCCTTGTGTCCCAATGTGTCACCCAATGTCCCTATGTCTCACAGCATCCCCATGTGTCTCAGTGTCCCCATGTCTCACAGTGTCCCCTAGTGTCTCAGTGTCCCCAGGTCTCCCAGTGTCCCCTAGTGTCTCAGTGTCCCCATGTATCTCCTAGTGTCTCAGTGTCCCCATGTCTCCCTGCTGCCTTTCCCCCCATCCTTCACTTACCTGAGCTGTAGGCTGTCTCTGCAGGCTGGGAGCTGCTGTCTGGACTCTCTGTGCTGCGTAGCTGTTCCCCCACGGATTAGTGAGTAGAGAGTGGCAGGGAGGGATATGCTGTAACTTACTAACCCTGCCTTTTTTTTTTTTTAAATGTGCCTATTCCATGGATCTGGACCGGAAGACTCAGCCCCATCCACTAAGGCTGACATCAAAGCCCTAATGAAAGAAATCCAGGCTATGTTCAATGCCGACATGGCACCGGTCCGAGAGGCTGTATCAACCCTCACAACACGTGTACAAGCAGTGGAGGAGAGCACAGGAAGGTGCAAAACAGCACAGTCAGCTACAGACACAGCCATAGCAATGCTGCAGAAACAATGTGCCGACCACCAAGCCCAAATAGCCACCATGGAGGACAAAGCCAGGGCACGCAACCTGAGGATAACGGGAGTGCCAGACACGATCTCAGGAGCAGAGCTCCCTCACTACTGCAGGAGACTCCTTACCACTCTCCTCATGCCCAAGCAGACCAAACAGCTAGTGGTGGATTCCTGCTTCAGACTGCATAATGCAATCAACGCAAATCAAGAGGTACCCGGGGATGTTTTGCTGAAACTGGTGCGGGACTCTGACCGTGGGGTTATCATGGGTGCAGTCAGGGGTACCCCCACGGTAGCGTTTGAGGGAGCGCAGCTGGCGTTTTACCGGGACATTTCAAGGCATACCCTGACATGGCGTCGATCCCTAAAACCAATCACCCAGCTCCTTCAGGACAATGCGGTCACATATAAATGGGGCACACGCCGCCTGATTGCCAATAAAGTGGGCAAGACGTTTGCCATCTCACACCCTACTGAAGCACCGACCTTCCTGAAATCGCTGGGCCTGCCAGAGGAGAGAACACCGCCGCCTGGCCGCATAGCTTGGAATGTAGCAAACATCACCCCATTCGTGCCCAGAAGGGAGGCACCTGAGGCAACCGACCTCCCACCCTGAACTCTCTGACGGCATCTACCTGTGCCATATTGTTCTACATTGTTTAGTTCATTCTATATCTAACTCTTCAGTTGTCTGTTAATATGTACCTTAACCCTATTACACTGGCTCCGTAGGCTTTAGACATAGCCATGAGATGATGCCCTCCCCCCCCCCCCCAGTGGGCGCAAGCAATACACCTGTTCTTCTGCAGCCAATTGTTAACCCCTCGCAAACCCACAGCCGCCTATCGCAGCGCTATGCTCCATGCCTAACTCCTTGGATATAGACGGCAAACCACCTGCTTTCTCTCCCTACCAGCGCCTCCCTAGAAGTACAAACATAACGCGCTATAATATTTAGCCCTAAGGCGCAAGAAGCCTAATGCAAATGCCCCCCACACCCTACGCCTCATAGTAGCCCACAGATGAACCTGGGTGTCTTAGCCCATAACCAAAAAATTGAGTAGGCTTAGCCGAGTGATGTATAGCCAGCTATGACGTATTGTTAACCAGTTACTCACGTGACATGTTGTATTCTCTGCATAAACTCACAAAAATAAAGAATAAAAAAAAAATGCAATCCTACATAAAAACAAAGCAGAAAATAGTTAAAAAGCAAAGTGACATAGAAGCAGGTCTTTCTTTCAAAGCAAAGTCAAACTGCATATCTTCCGAATCCTCAAACCATAATCTCGGTTTATCGTGCAGTTCCTGTTGCACAATTTCCTGTGACGCATCTGGTCTGTACTCCAAAGTCCGATATGTCACTTCCTATGATGTCTTGGCCATACGTAAATCCAACATCTACGGGTAGTTACAAAGTTACAAACCCTGGGTTTCACCTTGGGGTTTCATCAGAAGTGTGGGGGTTTTGTTTACAGAGTTAGTTTATATAGGTTAGATTGCTACAAATTCCTGATTGGCTTCACTATTTACTTCCGGTTCAGTTTATCCAATACACAAACCAGAGAAGTGGAGTGGTTGGTGTATTGTACACCTTCCTGTTTTTGATTGTTTGCTCTCACGTGTGGGGTGGAATAGGGAGATATCCACCTGAGTGTAGTAGCGTGTGAACTTGTTATATTTTTATAATTGTACCTAAGCGCATATATATTCACAGAGCACTTTGTGTTTTTTCTAAAGTTGTCTTGGTGCCTATAGTGTCCCTTTAGTGCAAAAAATGTTACAGCAATTATATAAAAAAAGATAAAATTAAATATGGATGATCCTCTCATTTCTTAGTGCAGGCTTCCCCAAACTCCGGCCCCCAAGATGTTGCTGAACTACAAATCCCATGATTCTATGAATGAAATAGATAGGCTGAGAATCATGGGAGTTGTAGTTCAGCTACATCTGGAGGGCCGGAGTTTTGGGAAGCCTGTCTTAGTGTGTCATACAATGTGTGTGATTCCTACTCATGTACAATAAATAAACACAGAAGTGAGGACAGTCTGTTTTAGATTGTTTGCTACCAAGACAACTTTAGCTTAATGAAGCAGTTTTGGTGTATAGATCATGCCCCTGCAGTCTCACTGCTTAATTCTCTGACATTGAGGAGTTACATCACTTTGTTAATGCAGCAATAGTCACTCCACCCTGCATGTGCCTTTCACAGCCTTGCTAAACACTTCCTGTAAAGCGAGATCTAATGTTTATACTTCCTATATTGCAAATTCTATTTAATTTAGAAATTTCTATTTCCTACTCTGTTAATAGGCTACTAGACACTGTAGGAGCCTCCTGTGTGTGATTAATGTTCAATTTACAGAGCAGGATATAAACATTTCTAAAGCAAGTAAACATCTTATTGAAAATTAAACCATTTTTTTTCTCATGTATGCTCTGTGAATCACAACCAGGAGAGGTGTGGCTAGGGTTGCATAAACAGAAACAAAAGTGACTTAACTCCTAAATGGCATAACATTGAGCATTGAAACGGCAGGGGAATAATCTATACACAAAAACTGCTTCATTAAGCTAAAGTTTTTTTGATGCCTATAATATCCCTTTAATACAGCCAAATGGCCAATTATGCCTAATCTTCTGCACTCCACCTGTTGTGGACTAACTTTCCCATAATGCTCAGCATTAAAGTTCCAAAGACTAGCCATTACTCTACCTACAGTACAAAATATGTAAAATATGTAAATTATTGACTATTAAGTCCCAGGCTGGTGAATAGATAGGATGCTGCTCTAAGAAACCCACAGCATTAGTTTAAGGGAAAATGCAATGTGTTGTTTATCTCTACATTGTATCACAAATATGTTGAACTTCTCCTAACTGTATTAAATAAAAGGAAATTTAGGCCCATATTTTAGTTTTTTACCTTTATTTTTTCGAGTTGCTCATAGTCATCTATTTCTACAATAGATCTTTAAAATCCAGTCCTCAAGACGTTTAATGGTCTGAGTTTTTCAGTCTGCCCTTAGGACGAGAATTGTGAAATTCCTACATTTTCCTAAATAAAAAGAAAGCAGTCTCTACTTTAATACATTTTTATTACATTAATTTTATATTTTGAAAGCAAAAACCCTGCACGTATAGTCTTATAGTAGAATATCTATTTGTACAGATTACACCAACAATGGTTAATTACAGCTATTAGGGCCATGAGCATAATGGCAAATATTATCCATTTACTTGTGCAGACTGGTAAGCCATTAGTTTTTATCATGAATCCTTTCTTACTACTTGGTAGTAAGTCTACTATTTATTTTATTTGTAAACAATTTGTTGACGAGTGCGGTACCTTAAATCTGTGTAAAGGTTTTATTCCTTAATTTCGTGAATTAAAAGAAAGCATGATTTCCTCTCTTTTGAGCAGCACACATACTGAGTAATTCTAATCATTATCATCATTCCTATTAATTATACATCCAGTATTACTATAGCACAGTGCTAGGCGTACACTGAAGCAGTCTAATTAGGGAGCAATTAGTGTTGCTTGTTGAAAGACACCACAGAAGAAGTTTGTAATCATGCAGATAGGGAGTAGCATTATTACTGTTGTCACAGTTTATTATTTGGAATTGTGGCATTGATATTAATTTCACGATTGGAACTTTATCTGCTCGATAATATTGTAATATTGTCCTTTCAGTCCGATGACATCACTAGATGATGCGAACGTTCAGCTGAGCGTGTATGCGGTTCCAGATATAATTTCCTATATTATCAACGCTTGATGCTATTTTCTAGCATGTGAATGTAGATGTCTCTTAATATCATCTTCTGGTTAACTATGCTCATCACATGTTCAGACCACCAATGTATTGAAAGCATTGACTGTGATATTACCTTATGGGTTTCTATCTACTTGCTCTAAATGTAACTTTTTGAAACCAACATTCTGTCTTCTCTGACTCGAGAAGACTGGAAATAGAATGATTAACTATATTGTCAGGGTCGGAGCGTCCTATAGGCGACGTAGGCAGTCGCCTAGGGTACACCGGCCCGGGGGGCCCAAGTTTTGAGTGACCCGGCAGGAGGGAAGGGAACAGCGCTCCCTCCTACCTGTCACTCAGTGTAGCGTGACTGCGGTACAGGAGCTTCCTTCATCCGGCCGGACTGAAAGGAAGTGCTCTCTAAGGGAGCACGTCCTGTCAGTCCGACCGGGTACAGGAAACTGAAGTACCCGGCCACGCAACACAGAGGTAGGAGGCACAACAGGGAAGGCGTGGGAGATGGCACTAAGGGACACTGGGGGGTGGAGGAGAGACCACTAAGGAACACTGGAGGGGAGGTGGAGGAAGAGAGACCACTAAGGGACACTGGGTGGGGGAGGGAGAGGAGGAGAGACCACTAGGGGACACTGGGGGGGGGGGAGAGGAGGAGAGACCACTAAGGGAAACTGGGGGGGGACCACTAAGGGACACTGGGGAGGGAGAGGAGGAGAGACCACTAGGGGACACTGGGTGGGGAGGGAGAGGAGGAGAGACCACTAAGGGAAACTGGGGGGGGGGGACCACTAAGGGACACTGGGGGGGGGGGAGACCACTAAGGGACACTGGGGGGAGAGATTACTAAGGGACATTGGGGGGGAGGAGAGACCACTAAGGGATACTGGAGAGGAGGGAGAGGAAGAGAGACCACTAACTAACACTGGGGAGGAGGGAGAGGAGGAGAGACCACTATGGGACACTGGGCAGGAGAAAATTAAGGGACAAGTGGGGAGGGGAGATCACTAAGGGATGGGAGGGGATGGGAGAGCACTAAGGGACAGGAGGGGAGAGCACTAAGGGACATGAGAAAAGGGGAAAACACTAAGGGACGGGAGGGGAGAACTCTAGGGGACAGGATGGAAGGGGACAGCACTAAAGGACAGGAGGGGAGGGAAGAACACTAAGGGACAGGATGGGAGAGTTCTAAGGGACAGGGGGAGAAGTGTAGTTGAGACCACTAAGGGACAGGGGAAGTGGAAGAGATCATTAAGGGACGGGGGAGTGTAAGACACACAGAAAGGCTGAGGAAGGGGTGAAAGAGAAGCACAGAAGGGCTGGTAGGGGAGACAGAGACACACAGAGGGCTCAGGAGAGAGACACACAGAGTTGCTTGTGAGGAAGACACACAGAGGGGAAAAGGGGGGAAAAGAGACACACCAAGGAGCTGGGAAGAGTAAGACACAAAGGGGCTTGGGGGAGTAAGACACGCAAAGGGGTTGGTAGGATGTAGGAGACATGCAAAGCGGGGGGATAAAAGACACACAGGGGGCTTGTAAGAGATACACTAAAGGGGAGTGTAAGACACAAAAAATTATATTAACAAAATAAATTTAATAATAAAAATAAAGAGCTGCTCCACTCTCAGCACCTATCCTACACCACAACCCCTCTCTTTCACACTACACATATACACAATGCATTCTTACACATACACAGAAGCACACATGCACAGAATGCATCCCTACTCACACACACACTGAAACATACAATGCATCCTACACTCACACAGAAACACACCATTCTTCCCTTACACACACAGAAACACACAATGCACTCCTTACAGGCACACACACACTGCATTACATTACATACACAGAAACACACCTCGCATCACTTACACATACAAACACAGATTCACATAATGCATCCCTTACACACACACACCCAGAAACACACAATACATTCTTTACACACAAACACACACTGCATCCGCTATGCACACCCACTACATCCCTTACACGAACTGGTATCCCTATACATTACACACATTACATCCTCTACAATAACACATCCCCTACACACATACACTCCACACCCTGTGAGCGAACTCATGGGTGGGCCTTGTAGGCATCAGGATTATGGGCAGGCCTTGTAGGCATACTCATCGTGAGGCCCTGGGTGGCCCAGATTGTGATCTGTGTAAGGGGCACCAAAAATTGAGCTGCTTCCCGTTCATTGTTTTTGTGAGCACTGCCTCCAGAGAGTCTGTTTTAACACCAGATCAGTGGAGCCAGACTGCAGCCTGAGCCCATCATCATCCTCTTGTCCTCATCTGGTGGTAAGTAGGCAATCCAGTATATTATTAGTGGCACTAATCTCTAATTTACCTCACATTAAAGGGACACTATAGTCACCAGAACCACTGCAGCATAATAAAGTGGTTCTGGTGTCTATAGTTTGTCCCTGCAGGCTTTTTAATGTAAACACACTGTGTGCTGCACTAGCGTTGGCTCATATGGCAGATGATATGGGTGGGGAATTGTGATGGGGGGGGCGGCAAATTTTTGTTTGCCTAGGGCGGCAAAAATCCTTGCACCGGCCCTGCATATTGTATATTGTGGTGAACTAAAAACTGAATTGCAAACGTCAGGCTTAAAGTAGCCATGCCGTGTCTCTATGTTGGAGAATTTTAACAAATTGACTATTTCTGGTACATTTTGTAATTTGGATTTCAATCCAGTGTAATTTGCTGTTTGGTAACTAAGTCCCAGGGTGTTTATGGTCATTATGGATGAAATTAAGAAACATTGAATTTAAATAATAATACAATGTAGTTATTCACAATGTTGGAATGACAAAAGGCCTTCCTAGTTACACAAAATTTAGTTTTTTACATTATGTAAAATATACCGGTACATACTTTCATACTAAGCTCCCAGGACATGTCCTGGGCCTTCACATTCTTTCAATCAGTTAATTATTACGATGATCTGCATTGCCTATCGTACTCTTCATATATTTTATTAAATGATTGTATTTTAAGAAAACAAAAACGTAAAAGGCAAAAGAGTCACGCAATTCCCTTAAGGTTATCTTCATTTATCTAAGAGATTAGATAAACATTTTAATAGGATGCACACTGACTGCATTCATCAGTGGAAATAATGCATTTTATCACATTAACTAATTTAACTAAAATATGTATTATCTCATCATTTAAAGGGAACAAAAGAAATAAACGCGTGACATTCAGTGATTGGCACTGAGGAATAATTTCCTTATTGTTCTCTGTGCTCCTAGAAACTCCAGATGAACTAGGTGTCAGAGAAGTCAAAAATATACGTGCTCTTTGGGAGAAATGTAAATGTATTCTTGGAATTGGTGGAGACGGACCTTCTACAGGAGTTCTCTAGGGATGAAAGCCAACCAAGTAAAACCACAAGTAAATGTATTACAAGATGCTCTAGAAACAGACTGGCAGGATTCTTCTCTTGGGAACATCTTTACGGAATACGGGCTATACTATTTATACCCTCTTTTCAATTAATACACCACTATTTTCTCGATTAGGAACATACCTTTTATGCACCGAAATGTTTTAACTACATATCTTACCCATCCAGAGATAAAGTAAAAAAATAACATATGATCAGAACCCCCAATGATTTTAAAAGGCTTTTAAAAATGTATTTTTTTTTAACAAGAGCTTCTTCATTTAAACCATTCTAGGTTTAATGACTTGAAACTCAAAAGAATAATTAGCTTGATTGCTAAACAGCTCCCTTAACATTAGGGGCACTCATTTGCTATCTGTTTAATTAACTTTACTAGCTCAGGAAAATGTTTCATTTTATTTAAAATGTTTTGTTTTGTCCATTTATGAGGCTTGTTCAACCATCCATCTTGGCGGTCCTTCCTAATGATGTGTACCATCCATTGGAATTTTAAGCTTAAGTCGTGAAATCTGAATCCCCAGTGGCCCCATAAGATAAATGTGTTTTGTATTTTGCCGTATTTAAAAGAACAACAGAACACGCGATCTACTTTCAGAACATACACATCTGATTACTGAAATTATTTGAAACAAGTTTGAATCCCAAGGAAAGGAAGAAAATCAAAGCTTAATTTGACTTGATGTGGGTTCTTTTTCCGCCTGTCATATTTCAATCACGCTTCATATTCTAAGTTAAAATGAAAGGGTCAGGTCTCTAAGAATTCACCCTCTCTGCTTCAACTTCCAATCAAGCTAACAAGTATGTAACATAACCTATGCAACAAACATTGCTGATCTTGGCTGGAATGAAAAATTAAATGTTTTGTGCCATTGTAAGAAAAGAGGGTGCAGGTTGGGTGCTTGCAAAGGTTTTCTAGGTAGGAAGGGAAGCAAAACAATTTAGGCAGATACAGAACATTATAATTAGAGGGTATACTCAGATAAAATTATATCAGTATAACAGGGATAATTACAGGGGGGACACATCACAAGGTCGCAGCCTATGTGGACGATCTTCTTTTCTTTGTCACGAATCCAGAAGTGTCCCTTCCCAATATCGTACACGCCTTCCGGGCAATCGGTGAATTATGGGGACTAAAAATCAATTTCACCCAATAATATATATTTTAAACATAAGTGTGCCCCCACAACGTGCCACCCCGCTACCCCAGAGCTACGCATTACAGTGGCCCGATCATAAGATAAAATACCTGGGAACGTGGCTGACGAGAAGGGGGTATGACCTATATGTGGAAAATGTTGTACCGATGCTAACTGCACTCCAGAAGGAAAAGAGGGAGTGGTCATACCCACATATATCCTGGTTAGGCAGAATACAGGTAGCTAAAATGAATTTCCTTCCGGGTTGCTTTACCTATTACAGGCCATATGCATAACGATCCTGACTTCCTTTTTTAACTCCCTCTGCACGGCTCTAGGGAAGTATATCTGGGATTGAAAAAGGCCCAGAATAAAATACACTCTACTCATGCAGCCCAAGGACAAGGGAGGACTGGCGTGCCGGACTTCTCGCTGTATTACAAGGCGTGTCATCTAATGCGGGTAGTGGAGTGGTCAAAGCCGAAGGTCAAAAAACTTTGGAAGAAGGCCGAGGAGGTAGAGGCGAACAAACCATACATGGGGGTGAGGGGGGAGCAGGACTACTCCATGTACATGAAGGTTGCACTACAAGTATGGCACCAAAGCATGGTGAGGCACTCTTTAACAACATACCCACCCTCACTGCTCCCACTCACATGTAACACAGACTTCCCACCAGGGTTAGACACCATGGCCTTGACAGATATCAGAGGGGCTACTGGCTCCACCTTCCTATCACAATTTAGATACAAACAGATACAGAGCTTCATAAAGACTCTTCCACAGGGCCAGGTATTGAACCGAGAACTCACGCCATTTGAACGGATATGTGTAGACCCCGACCCACTGCCTCATGGAGTATCTCTGTTGTACGCCATGCTATAATCACAAACAGCAACGGCAACATCTAGGTTACTTGGTAAGTGGGAGGAGGCTCTAACCTGCACATTTAGAGATGCGGAAAGGAAGAAAATCTAGCTACCTCGTGCATCATTGCTTGGTCTTTACTAAAAGTAAGGAGACAGCAAACAAACGACTCACTCATTGGTACCGCACACCTGACACAATACATAACATAAACCCGGAAAAGTCACGCCTATGCTGGAGATGCAATAAGGAGATAAGCAGGTTGCTTCACATATGATGGGAGAGTAAGAACATACAACACTATTGGGAGGGTATTCATGATGTATTAAAACTATTTTCTGATACCCCACTCCCCTTGGACCCAGAAGCGATGCTGCTACACCACACCAATGCTCCCAATTCCAAATACAAAAAAATCTATCCCAATCAGAATCTTAAATGTAGCCAAACAGATTGTGCCCCAATAGTGGAGGAAAACAGAGACACCATCCCTAAAAACGTGGTTTACTCAAATGGAGGAACTACAGGCAATAGAGGAACTCACTATGAATGCGGCTGGCCAGCAACAAACATATTTAGCAATTTGGTCACACTGGATCTTGACGACAGTGAAACCTGACTTCTTGGAACTCTTACATTGCCGACCAACATAGACGGACATGTACTGACGATAGGAACACTGACAGGCGACTCTCCCTCTTCCCTTCCTCCCACCCCTGTTTTCTCTGTCCTCATCCTTCCTCTCCCCTTCTTATCTTATTCTCTTTTCTTTTCTTCCATTCTCTCTCTTTTCCTTTTTTCTGCAAATGCTGTGGACTTTTGAACACAGGCTTAATAAGTTTACACATGCTATATGGGTGGCTTTGGGGCCCAGATACATTAATTCTAGAGGAAAAAAGACGGCTACATGTTCACGTTGTTATTGATGCTCCTTATTGATGCAGACTTATTAGATCTGGTATAAGTGGCAGACATACCACCAACACCACATGTACATCTGACTACTGTCAAAAGGCAGCTTATGCATAAAATGAGAGCTACAATCTACACTGCAGATGTCATGGGTTTACTTAAGTATTCAGTACAGTAAAGAAGGACCTGCGTGTGCACACAATTCCAGGGCCTGTGTGCTCGTGTATCTATTTAATCCTCATGTTATCGTTGTAAATTGCTTATGATAACAGGGACCTGCATGTCCTCAAATCTTAGGGGCCTGCGTGCCCATGCACCTACTCAATCCACATGCTTTCAATGATATCTATATGCTATGAAAGGGACCTGCATGTCCCATTGTTTTCTTCGTTTCATATTCTTCAAAATGAAAACCAAAATAACAATTATATTCACAAAAAAACGATCTTCTTAAAGGGGTTATTTACTAATTCTCCAAATTACCTATTCAGATGCACATTAAAGGGACAATATAGGCACCAAAACAACTTGAGCCTAATGATGCAGTTTAGGTGTAAAGATCATATCTTTGCAGTCTCACGGTTTATTTCTCTGCCATGTAGGAGTTAAATCACTTTATTGATACAGCTCTAGTGACACCTCACTGTTTATTTCTCTGTCATGTAGGAGTTAAATCACTGTATTGATGCAGCTCTAGTCACCCCTCACTGCATGTGATTTGCACAGTCTTTCTAAACACTTCCTGTAAAGAGACATCTAATGTTTAAACTTCCTTTATTGCACATAGTGGTTATTTTATAATTTTGTGTCTCCTGCTCTATTAATAACCTACTACTGCCTTCAGGACCCTCATGTGTGTGATTAAAGTTTAATTTACAGAGTAGGAGATAAAAAATGCTAAAGCAAGTTAACATCTGATTGAAAATGAAACAATTTTTTCATGCATGCTGTATGACTCACAGCCAGGAGCTGTGGCTAAGGCTGTATAAACAGAAACAACGGTTATTTAACTTCTAAAGATGGTAGAGAGATGAACAGTAAGAGAGCATGGACATGATCTATACACCAAAACTGCTAAAATTCAAAATTTACTATCTGCTAAAATATAAACCGTAAAACTGTCTTGAGTTTTAAGTCTGGATCACATATGCAAATTTCAGTTTGCATGATTTTTTGCTGCACAGCATATAAACATTTCCTTTGCTTCCTGCTAAAGCAGTGGTTAGGAGGAAGGGGCAGGGATATTGGTAGATTTACTTATCACAGTACCAGTTGGTGTGGAACTTATTAACTTATTTTTGTTCTCTTTTTGTCTATTTTGTTCTCTGACTATTTCTCAAAAGTATAAATATAAGTTTGTGTTGCATTTCATCTGTTACCCACTCAGTTGTTCCAAATTCCTGTAGTGAAAGGCATTTCCTGAAGCCCATGGAACAACGCAGTAGGAGGAGTGGGCCTTGACAGAGCCAGGAAGTGGGCAGGTGCTAGTGTTTGGGGGTTGGATTAGTTTAATGGAGCTTGGGGGCGGAGACAGGGAGTATAAAGAGCAGCCATTTTAGAATAGGGGCCATTTTAACCAGAGCCTTTCTTACCTGTAAATTGTGTCAGGTCGGCGAGGTTCTTTTCTTTGTCGTTTCTGCAGGATTATGGCGTCGCTAGATGAGATCCTGGATGGTGTTCGGGCAGCTGTGAAGGACAGAGGACTGGATTGGCTTCATCAGCAGTTGGGGACTGCCGGGCCTGCTCCTGCGGTACCGGCCCGTCGACCGGCGAGGAGGACGAGACCACCTCAGCGTTTGAGCCCGGGCGCTGGGCCCGCAGCGCGGCGGAGGAGGAGCCCTTCGGCGGGATGTGGTGTGACCGACGGTCCGGGTGAGGCCCGGTCAACAGAGCCAGGCAGGCGCACGGCTCGCTCCGGTGGGCGCGGCAGCGGCCTGGCGAGGACGGCCGCACAGCGCATGGTAGCGGAAGGATCCAAGCCACGCGGTTCCGCGGCTGGCAAGAGGAACGGTCCGGGCGGATCTCAGAAGACGGCCGGGACGGAGGCCAGGCCGGCTGGGAGTCATGGGAGCGGCGGCACGAAGCGGACATGTCCCGGTGAGTCAGCCACTAGTGTGAATGCTGGAGGGCTAGGGAGTGATGGTGATGGCGGATGTATGACGGCCCCTCAGGCCGTGGGGGAAGGCCAGGACAGCGGAGTGATGGCAGGGACGTCTCAGGCTGAGGCAGGTCAGGGAGACAGATGCAGGGAAAAGGGGATCTCACAAGAAGCGAGTGGGTCTGGGCACACGGCAGGCTGCCAGGATAGCGATGATGAATCTGGCTTGGGGCAGACGGCCGAGGAGAGGCCAGGCTCGGCACTGACAGTTGAGGGACAGGGTGCTCATGCTGTTAAGCTGGTTCGGGATGTCAGCGGTAGGCGAGAGGGCCCATCTGGCCGCTCCCAGGGTCAGCTTCATGACAGGGAGGCCACAGGGAGTGAGAGGAGAGCAGAACGACGCTTCTATGGAGTTCAGGGAGCAGGGAAAGATCACCTGCGCGGAGCGGGTGCAGCGTAGCAGGCTCCTGTTGCAGGAGGCGTGATTCCAGGGATAGCAGGAGGAGGAGTCAGCGGAGAAGATCAGGTTCGCCGGGAGAGAGGCTCAGTGATCGGTGGAGGGGACCACCTCGTGAGGGCAGTCGCACTGCGAGACGCAGCGTTGCTGAGGAGGATTGGGAGGAACGTAGGGAGGAAAGGCGGGTGAGGAAGGTTCAGGACAGACTACCCAGATTTCCTTCTCCCTACAGGTCTCGGAGCAATACCCCTACGGTCTCGAGGCGAGTCCAGGCGGATGGGAGTCGGCGACAACGGGATTCTCCGGTGCCTGAAAAGGTGGACGGAAGGACGGCGCCTCTGCAGCCAGCTGCGGCCAGAGGTTCGAGTGGTGAGTTCCCACACACACGACACCCAGGACAGTTGTTAAATGATTTAAGAACATTTTTAGATTCTTGGTCTGGGACAGAGGGGTCGCCTGCGCAATTCGGGAAAGTGTGGGCGCGAGAGAGTAGTCGGGGCACGGCTGCAGGGCTCGGGGGGACACAGCTGTCCGCGCACGGCGGAGGTGAGTCAGGAGCGGGGGCTGAGTTGTCTGGGTTGGAAGGAGGGGGCGAAGAGCGTGAGGTAGGTGATGTCCCGGATGCGGCGCGACAGAATGTGCACGTGTCCTTCGCGGGCCCCCTCGGATGTCATTTAAAAGTGGAAGTGAAAGAGAAGATATGGAAAGGTGAGTTTGTGGAGATATTTTCCCTCCTTCCCCTAGAGGAGTTCTTAGACTTGAAGGAGGAGGATAAGAAGGATGCCAAAAAGGAGGAGGAGGAGAAAAGGCGGAGGTATCGCAAGATACCTAAGACCTTTGGGAATTGGTTGAGGGCCTTCTGCATTCTAGCTAGTGTAATCGGGGAGAAGGCTCCGGGGCGTTGCTCAGAACTATTTTGTTATTTGGATGGGATAGGTGATGCGTACCGAACCTACGGAGGTTTGGCTTGGTGGAGGTACGACGAACAATTTCGTCAGCGGCTGGCAGCGAATGCGAGCATGCGGTGGGACCAAATGGACCTGCCGTTATGGATGCGCCTTATGATGGCCCAGAAGACGGCGCCCTTTCCTGGGGCAGCCGGCACGGCCTCAGGGGCCGGGTCGGCTGGGCAAAAGAAAGGTTTCTGTTGGATGTTCAACGAGGGACATTGCAAATGGGGAAATAATTGCAGGTTCCGGCACGAATGCTCAGGCTGCGGGGGGACCCACGGTGTCAACCGTTGTTTCAAAAAGGGTAAGTCTGGCGGGGGAAGTGGGCCCGCAGGGGCGGCAGCTACCGCAGCTTCCGTTGGGAGTGTCTCCGGTGAAAATAGACGTGATGTTGCCTTGGCTAAGGCGATACGTTAACAAGGGAGATGCTATTTTCTTGTGGCGGGGTTTTCGGGAGGGGTTCTTTATTCCCTACGTAGTTAGGGGACCTGGTACGTTATGTGGGAATCTTAAGTCAGTGCGGGAACACCCAGAGGTAGTGAAGGACAAGCTAAGTAGGGAAGTGCAACTGGGGAGGATGGCGGGACCGTTCTCGGCACCGCCATTGCCCGATTTGCGAATATCCCCGCTGGGCGTGGTTCCCAAGAAGGAGGCAGGCAAATTCAGGTTGATTCACCATTTATCGTACCCGAAAGGGGCTTCGGTGAATGATGACATCGACACGGCTCTTAGCTCCGTCTCTTATACGTCATTTGACAAGGCAGTCGAGTTGGTTCGGAGGCTGGGGCATGGTGCGCTGATGGCCAAGGTAGATGTGGAAGCAGCATTTCGACTGCTCCCGATACACCCGGACTGCCATCATCTGCTCGGTTGCTGTTTTGAAGGGGAATATTTTGTTGATCTGTGCCTGCCTATGGGGTGTTCGATCTCGTGCGCCTATTTCGAGAGGTTTAGTACCTTCTTGGAGTGGGTTGTGCGGACGGAATCGGCAGGGGGTGCGGTGGTGCATTACCTCGACGATTTTCTTTGCGTGGGCCCGCGGGACTCGGACCGCTGTAGACAGATATTGGACGTGTTTCAGTGGGTGGCGCACAAAGTAGGGGTTCCCCTGGCGGAGGACAAGACGGTAGGGCCTACGACGTGCCTTAGTTTTTTGGGCATAGAAATTGACTCCAGTAAATGGGAATGCAGGTTGCCGGGGGACAAATTATCACGGCTACGGGAGCTGGTGGCCACGGTAGGGAGGGCCAAGAAGGTGACACTGCGTGGGCTCCAATCGCTGGTAGGGAGCCTTAATTTCGCGTGCCGGGTCATACCCATGGGGAGGGTTTTCTGTAGGCGCCTTGCGCAAGCTACGAGTAAGGTACGTCTGCCGTCACATTACATTAGGGTTTCGGCGGATATGAAGGCGGATTTAATGGTGTGGGACCGGTTCTTGCAGGATTTTAATGGGACGGTGATTTTTCGAGAGCCGGCGGCATCAGGGGAGGTTGTTGGTCTATACACCGACGCTTCTGGTAGCATAGGTTTTGGGGCTTACCTGGGGGGTCACTGGTGCGCTGAGCCATGGCCTGAGGCCTGGAGGCAGAGTTCGCTGATTAAAAACCTAGCGTTTCTGGAGCTATTCCCGGTGGTGGTAGCGGTGAGTTTGTGGGGGCGGGTGTTGTCCAATAAGCATATTATATTTCACTCGGATAACATGGCGGTAGTACAGGCGATCAATAGTTTGTCGGCGTCGTCTCCCCCTGTTTTGTGTTTGCTGCGGCGTTTTGTCCTTCTTTGTATGTCTTTTAATTTGGTGTTTAGGGCTAGGCACATCCCTGGTATGTTGAATGTGGTAGCTGATGCGCTTTCTCGTTTTCAGTGGGAACGATTTCGGGAAGCGGCGCCGGAAGCTATGGCACGGGGGCAGGCTTGCCCTGGCGAGATGTGGCAGCTCGGGACCGCATGCTTGGGGAGTGTATAAAGAATTCTCTTGCGCCGAGCACTTGGTCAGGCTACGTCAAGGTTTGGAAAGAATGAGACGAGGCGGTACAGCAGGTAGGGGGTGACAGTTCGCAGGGGCAGAGGGTGGACGTGCTGTTGTGGGTACTGTGTCGCTTGTTTGCTAAACAGGCGTCACCGGCCGTGATAGATAGGTGCATGTCTGCCATGGCGTTTTTGTTCAAGTTCAATGGGTGGGAGGACATTACGAAGAATTTTCTAATACGCCAGGCTTTGAAGGGCTTTAAGAAGGGTAAGAAGCTCGCGGACCCGAGGCGGCCGGTGTCGTTTTCGGTCTTGCAAAACCTGTTAGGGGTGTTGATCGATCTGTGTAATTCCCCTTTCGAAGTAGCACTATTTTCTGGGGCGTTTGTCTGTGCGTTTTTTGGTGCTTTTCGCATTAGTGAGCTGGTGAGTGCCAACAAGTTGGGGAACGGCGGTTTGATGTTCGAGGATGTGGTCATAGGTAATGATCAGGTGCAGATATGGCTGCGCCGGTCTAAAACGGACGTTTACGGCAAGGGTCGTGCGGTGGTACTGTATGAGTTGCCAGGATCAGAGGCTTGCCCGGTGGCTTGTGGCACAAAGTACTGTGAGGTTCGGCCGGAAGGTAAGGGTTGTTTCTTTTTACACGCCGATGGTTCAGCGTTGTCGCGATTTCAGTTTCTGCGGGTCTTTCGAAGGGGTTTGCAGAAAATGGGCCTGGAGCCGAGTCAATTTGGGACGCACTCCTTTCGCATTGGGGCAGCGACGGAGGCTGCGCGTTTAGGTTTGGGGGACGAGAAGATCAAACAAATAGGGAGGTGGGAGTCCGTGCGATTCCGCTCGTATGTAAGGCCAGATAAGTTGGTGTAATTGCTAGGGTGCAAGTATATGGGATGGGGACGTTGCCTTTTTTCTGCCACTAATTTTGTCTCTTTTCAGGTTTGGAAGTTTGGTTGCTGGGCCACTCGTATGTGTACTGGGCGGAGAAGAGAGCCGCAGTTCGCAGAAGCGGATCACAGCTGGGCTTTCCTTTGGAACGAGTGACTCTATGTTGGTTTGGTTTCAGGGGCGCTAGTTGGCAGAGTTTGTGTAATTTCTTGTTTCAGAAAGTGGTTGGTGGGTCGGTCCCGGATGTGGTATTGATTCATGGAGGGGGGAACGACTTAGGTGGGATTCCGCAAAGGGAATTGGTGAGAAGGATGAAAAGGGATCTGGATCGGCTGAGGGAGCTGGTTCCTGGTGTGGTGGTGGTGTGGTCTGAGATGGTTCCGCGCTTTGCGTGGCGGCACGCCAGGGATCCGGCTGCAATAGCTCGATCGAGGGGTAAGGTTAATAAGATTATGTCAGTTTTTATTAGGCGTTCTGGGGGCGTAGTGGTGCGTCACAGAGAGTTGGAGGGCATGTTACCTGGGTATTTCAGGAGGGACGGTGTACACCTGTCAGACGTGGGGAACGATTTGTTGAACCTTGGGTTCCACGAAGGTATTGAGCAGGCCCTGTTTAGGTGTGGTGGGGGTCGCACATACGCTTAAGGAGGTCAAGCCATGTGCTGTGGCGGAACAGGGCATAGTAGAAATTGGAATTTGGCGTAGAGTTTGGACTGGACAGGCCGAGGTGTAGGCCTGATTGAATTAAGGACTGGTTGGTTCTAGCTCTTCGGTGGCGACGAACCTGTGGGTGTAGGGGTGTCTGAGGTACACCCCTACAGTTAACAATATGATGTGGGGCCTCTTTGGTAGGCCGTGTTTCAAGTGAATTGTTATTTGTTATATATTGTTCTATTGGTAGGGTCATTGTCAGGGGTACTGTGTGGGGGGTATAGTAATTTAATGTATAGTTGGACAATGACCCTAAATTATGTTAATTATGTTAATTTATGATAATTTAATTAATAATTTAATTAATAAAAGCTGTGGACTTTATACTCCAACAGAATTAACTGTGTCCGTGTCTTATTTAGTTTAAGGTTATAGTGCATGACGAATATCGTCTGTACAAAGGTTTATATAAAAGTTTTAGCACATGCCGAATAACGTCTGTGCAAATGTCATGTTCTGAATGTATTCATTTACACATTGCTGCAGTCAACCAATATCTAGACCTGGCTTTTAATACCAGCAACATATCTCTCCTATTTCGGCCTCATCTATCTAATATTGCTCCTTCTTACTAAAATATCATTAGTTATTAAACATATTTGACAGGGTGTAAAACCTAGATTACAGGGCTACTCAGGAACCAAGACCTTGAGTTA
This sequence comes from Pelobates fuscus, assembly GCF_036172605.1. Classification (NCBI taxonomy): domain Eukaryota; kingdom Metazoa; phylum Chordata; class Amphibia; order Anura; family Pelobatidae; genus Pelobates; species Pelobates fuscus. The sequence continues at coordinate 356,966,014 of NC_086320.1, read as the reverse complement.
ATTTGCTTGAATCAAAATCAGAAATGATTCAAATCTGTTAGAAAAAAAAAACCACTTTTCAAATTATGTATCTACAAAGATTTCTATAAACTTTAATGGTGACTTCTGTAAATAAATCATTTAGAAAGTACCATATTTCTAACCGTATCAAGTCATTTGGAAAGCTTATTAAATCAAGGCCGTAGCTTCAATGTAATTTTCAAATAATCCTGGTCACATACACCCTCTATTTCCTAACCACAAATTATAATAGAATCAGATATCTGTGTTTAATGCATACTGGCCTCTATTGGAAGGGATACTATAGTCACTTGAACAACTTTAGCTTAATGAAGCAGTTTTCATGTGTAGATTATGCCCCTGCAGTCTCACTGCTCACATCTCTGCCATTTTGGAGTTAAATCACTTTCTTACTTTGCATGTAATGTGTACAGACTTCCTAAACACTTCCTGCAAAGTGAGATCTAATATTTACACTTCCTTGATTGCACAGTCTGTTTAATATAGAATTTCTTATCTCCTGGTAATAGCTTGCTAGACCTTTGCAGGAGACTCCTGTGTGCCCACTTTGCAGAGCAGGAGATACATTCTTCTAAAGTAGTTTAACATCTGATTGAAAATGAAAGCATTTTTTCATGCAGGCTGTGTGAGTTAGGGAAGATGTGACATGGGGTGCATAAACAGAAACAAAAGTGTTCTGACTTCTAAATGGCAGAGAATTGAGCACTAAGACTGCAGAAGCATGATCTATACATTAAAACTGCTCCATTAAGCTAAAGTATTTTTTGATGACTATGGTGTCCCTTTAATATTTTTGTATACACTTTTCAAATAATTACAATCAAATGATTACAAATATTTCAAATTATTATCCACAGAAGTCACCAATAAAGTCGATGGATTATTTTTCTAGATAAATAATTTGAAGAGCTTATCCAAAAATATTAAATCAAGACTATAGCTATTTGGAGAATGATTAATTCAGCAAATTAGATTTCTTTGGGTTTTCTGATTTAATGATATCCATAATTAATATCAAGCATCTCTCTCTCTCTCTCTCTATCTATCTCTCTTTGGCTTCTAGCCAAGTCTTCAAGGCATACCAACGGTCCAAGTTTTGTCCCACTGGAACAGAAATAGAAAAAGCTTAAATCTTGGGCTGCTTCTAATTATAGATGTGGGTACAAATTATTTTTTTAGATTTCTGTGTAAAAAAACAGATTTCTATTTTGCTTAGCACTTTTCCGTTGCCCTCATTAATCTACAGTATAAAGGTATATGCAATAATCTCTTCACCACAGCAATTGTATTAGTACATAATTATTTCACAACAAGTTTGATTAAGAGTTATTATTTGAAACTGAATAAGAGAACAAGCATGATTCTATGAATAATGTCTGAATTTAGTGTTTCCTTCCAAGGAATGTAAGATGAGGTTGAATTATGAAAGCACCAAGCCCTACGGATTCGCAATCTGACTTCCGATCTCTTCTTTAAAATGGTAAAACAGTAATAATGGAGGAAGAGAGATAAATCGTGTAGGTAAGATATGAGGATTTGGTTAGGACGAGGAAGAGAAAGTGTTTGGCAGAGCGCATGTATCCCCGTTTACATTCTTTTGTGTGTTTTTGCTTTAACTACCATAAATCTGCCATTTAATGATCAATTACTAAATATGAAACATAAAAATGTATTGTTCTCCAACCACATTATATATTCTATATTTTTTTATATATATATCATTGTTGAAATCTATTAATATAAAAAATGAATTAAACATGAGAACACAGAAAAAAATCACATGACAGAATGGATGTAAAAAAAATTAATTATTGGATAAAGTTGTAGTAATAATTATAAATTGGGTCAAACAATGCTCATGGGACAGGAGAAATGTTTTTCTGATACAAGTCCAAGACGTACAATAAACTGATTTATTTTTATCTTATTTAAAGTCCCTTGTGTGTTCTTTTGCACAGATGATATTATACAGTAAAGGAATAAACCGGAGCTAGTTAACAGAGCACCTGACTCCTGGTAGTTATATTCAGTTTTACTGTTTAATATTAATAATGGCTTTACATTACGCATACTGCTGTGTGAACATAGTAATGAGGAAATAAAACGTGCTACGTTGGGTTACGCAAAAGGTAGATTGGGGTTTAACCAATAAAACATTCTTCATTCTTTTCTTTATATTCACAGATTAGTACATTTTCTAACACTGTTTCTTTGAAAGAGAATCTTCTCTTAAGTTGCCATACGTGGGTGAGAAAATATTGTTACTTTTCATCTCAGAGCACATTAATACTATAGTAACTTTGGGGTCTATCCTTAGAGCTCCTGCCAGGGACCAACTTTTTCAATTTATGTAATTTTGAAGGACTATACTTTTATAAGGAATCCATTAATGAGATGTGGTAGGCATTAGTTAGTGCCTGAGGGACGTGAGATTGGTAGGATATCCTTGTTAATGGAATGGAGAGCTGTTTTACCTTTTGATGAACAAATAGATTAGAGACCATTTGGTCCATTCTTTTTCACCTAGATGTATATAATATATGTTTATATATTAAGTATTATCATTTTTTTAAATCTCATCCAAAATCCTAAAGAATGAGGTAGGAGCAGTGACAAAGTGTTGTAATTCCAGTAATTTTAACACGGCTTTATTGGCATAGTGAGGACCATGTCTTGGACCTATTATTTGTTGTTTATAGCTCCATTTACCTTCATAGAGCCACCTACCTTGTTGGAAGGTCTTGAAGAGACTTGGACTATGAACTGGATTTCAGCATTTTGAGCCAACATGATAAGACATTTTAATAGGTAATTCATTACTTCCTGTAATTTAACTAATGACTGATGTGGGATGTTCATTGCTACTTTTGATCCTCCTTACCATGGTCTATTCTGTATTAAATTGTGCTTTTGGTTTTGGCCACATTAAAATTTGTTCAAATTTAGGCCAATCTACTGTTTGGTTAAATTCCCTGTAGCTGTCAGGGTACCTGAAGTCTCTACCTCTGAGAGAGGCAGAGACTTAGAAGTTTATCCGTCCAGAAGGGCTGTTTCCTCCGTTCCTCGCGGTCCTTCCGGTCATTTACACGCCGGCCGCGAGGGATCCACTTCCTTTTGTAACACGACGCCCAGCACTCAACGTCATGACGCCAACCCGGACCGACCTGTCACTCAATTGTCTGGAGACTAATCAGGACTCGTCGGAGGCGTGTCTACTCTCCTGAGCCAGGGTATTTAACAGTGCTTCTTCCATTTGCTCATTGCCCTGTCGTGGTTCTAGCCTGTCTAGTCACCCAGCGCTCTTGTATTCCAGTTATCCTTTTGGTTCCGACCCGGCTTGTTTGTATTACTCTGCTTATCTCTGTTACCCTTTGACTCGGCTTGTTCCACGCTTACCTGTCTTCTCGTTCCCTCGACCTCGGCTTGCCTTTGACCATTCTCTCTATCTCCGTACGTTAGTCCGGCCATTCTAAGGTTCGGTATACGTACCTTTCTACTGTCTGTACTCTGCGTGTTGGATCCCTGTCCCGATCCTGACATTACGACAGGGCCAATGGATCCTGCAAGTACAAACAGTCAGCTTGGTCCTTCCGATCCTAGGTTTGAAGCCATGGAACACAGAATGGATCAGATGGCCCTAGCACTACAGGCGTTATTATCTCGTGCCAATAACCCACCAGAGGAGACGCGTACTACTTCTATTTCCTCTGTGAGTTCAGGCCTAGAGGTAGCCACTGTAGGTGCCTCTTCCCGTATTACCCCACCAGTACGTTATGGTGGTTCACCTGAGAAGTGTCGTGGTTTTTTAAACCAGATCAGTATCCACTTTGAATTACAACCTCGCTCCTATCCTACAGATAGGGCGAAGGTTGGATTTATTATCACCTTACTCATTGAGAGAGCTCTGAGATGGGCCAACCCATTATGGGAGAATGATAACCCGTTAGTATATAATTATAATGCCTTTGTAGCTGCCTTTAGAAGAACTTTTGACCCTCCTGGTAGAAAGGTAAATGCAGCTAGATTACTTTTGCGCCTGAGACAAGAGAACCGAACACTTGTGGATTATGCACTAGAGTTCAGGTCTTTGGCGGCAGAAGTTAAGTGGAATGAGCAGGCTTATATAGATGTATTTTTGAACGGGCTATCAGATGTAATCCTTGACGAGGTTGCTACTAGAGAGCTTCCTGAAAATTTGGAGGATTTAATTTCGTTCATTTCTCGTATTGATGAGCGTTTAAGAGAGAGACAGAACACTCGAGAGAGGAACTTTAGACCTTCCTTTAAATTAGCTCCCGCATTTCAAAGTCCTGATTCCACTACCTCACTGTTTCCTGAACCTATGCAGATAGGCAATACTCGCCTCTCAGAAGAGGAGAGACAGTACAGGAGAAGGGAGGGATTGTGTATGTATTGTGGAGTCAGAGGTCACTTACGCCTGAATTGCCCTAATCGCTCGGGAAACGCACCGGCAGTATTTCAGGATTTGATTAATGAAGTTCTCAGGGAATTTCAACATGATTGTGTTATTGTGTACCTGGACGACATACTTATACACTCTAGAGAGATTGAGACCCACCACAGACAAGTCAGAAAGGTATTACACAAACTTCTTCAACATGGGTTATACTGCAAATTGGAGAAATGTAGTTTTGACCAGTCTCAGATAGACTTTCTTGGTTACGTGATTTCTGGGGAAGGCTTTAAGATGGATCCCGACAAACTCCAGTCTATTTTAGATTGGCCATTGCCTAAGGGACTCAAGGCTATTCAGAGGTTTATTGGTTTCTCCAATTATTATAGGCGCTTCATTAAGGGATACTCTTCTATTATTGCGCCTATTACCAATATGACCAGACAGGGGGCTGACACTAAGACTTGGTCTACTGAAGCTCTCGTTGCTTTCAAGACTCTCAAGGAACTTTTTGCCTCTGCTCCGATTTTAGTCCACCCTGATACGACTCTGCCGTTCCTACTCGAGGTCGATGCCTCTGAGACAGGCGTAGGTGCTATTCTGTCACAAAGGTTAGGGGTGGACAAACCACTACACCCTTGTGGTTTTTTTTCCAAGAAACTGTCTGGTCCTGAGAGCAGATATGACATCGGTGACAGGGAATTATTAGCGGTCATTATGGCTTTAAAGGAGTGGAGACATTTATTGGAGGGGACCTTACATCCTGTTACCATTTTAACGGATCACAAGAACTTTTCCTATATTGGGGAGGCTAAGCGACTGTCCGCCAGACAAGCTCGTTGGTCCTTATTCCTGACCCACTTCAATTATGTGCTTACTTATAGACCTGGTTCTAAGAACTCTAAAGCCGATGCTTTGTCTCGCCAATATGAGCCTTCTACTATATCCGAACCTGTTCTTTCCTCTATAGTTCCGAAATGCAATATTATCGCTAACACAAATCTCAGGATTCACTCTCCGTTACTTGCCGAGATCTTAAAGCTGCAACATCTAGCCCCTAAACAGACTCCCGGGGGTCGACATTTCGTTCCTCCTGCTCTTCAACTGGAACTGTTACAATGTTTCCACAACAGCAAGGTGGCTGGACATCCTGGCATTCGCAAGACGTGCGCTTTGATCTCTAAAGACTTCTGGTGGCCTGCTTTACGTAGGGATATCAAAGATTTCATCGGTGCGTGTGAGGTTTGTACTAAGACCAAGCAACCTCATACGCTTCCATGTGGATTTCTGCATCCCTTAGAGGTTCCAGAAAAGCCGTGGTCCTGTTTGGCTATGGACTTTATTGTCGATTTACCTATATCTAAAAAACAGACTGTTATCCTCACCGTGGTTGACAGATTCACCAAGATTGCTCACTTCGTTCCTCTGCCTAAACTTCCGTCTTCTCCCGAGTTGGCAGAGATATTCGCAAGGGAGATTTTTCGTTTACATGGGATACCCTCCCAAATTGTATCTGACAGAGGTTCCCAATTTGTTTCTCGTTTTTGGAGATCCTTCTGCTCTCAACTGGGTATCAAATTGAATTTCTCTTCCGCCTATCATCCTCAGTCTAACGGAGCTGCTGAACGCACCAACCAAAAGATTGAACAATATTTACGTTGTTTTGTTTCCGAACACCAGGACGATTGGGTCGGTTTGATTCCTTGGGCGGAGTTCGCGCACAACAATCTCGTTTGTGATTCTACTCATTCAAGTCCCTTCTTCATGAATTATGGCTTTCATCCATCCATTCTTCCCTCGGTTTCTCCTTCCCAAGGGGTACCGTCGGTTGATGTTCATGTTGCCAATCTGAGGAAGTTGTGAGATCAGACTCGACAAATTCTTCTGCACAATTCTATGCTGGTTAAGAAACACGCTGATAAACGTAGAAGGTCGGCTCCGGTTTTTGTTCCAGGCGATAGAGTATGGTTGAGTACTAGAAACATTCGTTTAAAAGTGCCTTCCATGAAGTTCGCTCCTCGTTATATTGGACCTTACAGGGTTCTGACTCGAATTAACCCAGTTGCGTATCGTCTAGCTCTCCCATCTGCCTTACGCATCCCTAACTCCTTTCATGTTTCATTGCTGAAACCGTTAGTCTGCAACAGATTTTCCTCCACGGTATCCTCTCCTCGCTCTGTTCAGGTGGAGGGTCAGGAGGAGTATGAGGTCAACTCTATCATCGATTCTCGAATCTCCCGGGGGAGAGTACAATATCTGGTCGACTGGAAAGGATATGGTCCTGAGGAGAGGAGTTGGGTACCTCAAGAGGATGTTCATGCTCCTCGCCTCCGCAGGGCGTTTCACTCCCGCTTCCCATCTCGTCCCGGTTCCTTCCGCCCGGTGGGCGTATCTGAGAGGGGGGGTACTGTCAGGGTACCTGAAGTCTCTACCTCTGAGAGAGGCAGAGACTTAGAAGTTTATCCGTCCAGAAGGGCTGTTTCCTCCGTTCCTCGCGGTCCTTCCGGTCATTTACACGCCAGCCGCGAGGGATCCACTTCCTTTTGTAACACGACGCCCGGCACTCGACGTCATGACGCCAACCCGGACCGACCTGTCACTCAATTGTCTGGAGACTAATCAGGACTCGTCGGAGGTGTGTCTACTCTCCTGAGCCAGGGTATTTAACAGTGCTTCTTCCATTTGCTCATTGCCCTGTCGTGGTTCTAGCCTGTCTAGTCACCCAGCGCTCTTGTATTCCAGTTATCCTTTTGGTTCCGACCCGGCTTGTTTGTATTACTCTGCTTATCTCTGTTACCCTTTGACTAGGCTTGTTCCTCGCTTACCTGTCTTCTCGTTCCCTCGACCTCGGCTTGCCTTTGACCATTCTCTCTATCTCCGTACGTTAGTCCGGCCATTCTAAGGTCCGGTATACGTACCTTTCTACTGTCTGTACTCTGCGTGTTGGATCCCTGTCCCGATCCTGACAGTAGCCAAGCAAACAACTAGCGCGATGGCTGAAAATGCTTGCTTGATTCGGTATTCAGAATTATGCCCATTGCACAAGAAAAAAATAGATTATTGATCAGGAAAAAAGATGATTGATGGCTAAGGGATATACACTAAATAAAAACATAGAATGTGACTGCAGATAAGAGCTATTCGACCCATCTAGTCTGCCCTAAATGTTGATTTTAGTCTCAGATTGAGCAAAAAGTGACCAATAGAGGGAAAAAAGGAGATGCAGTTAAAAATATATATATATTTATCTATTATATATTTCAAAATAAACATAGATTTTCTTTTACTACTAATCTGCCTATCAGTGTACTGCAAAAAATATACACAGTATTTGTATATGTATTTATATATTATATAGGTAGGTATATAATATATGTATGTATGCACATATTTTGCATTACAGTGATTGGCACCCTTTTTGTTCATCCAGATCGTGTTCCCAAACATTTTTCAGGGACGATACTCAGTGGAGCTGAACTTTCACTTATTACTCATGTCTAATCTTTCAACCATGTATGCCGTTTCAAACTATTATAGCCTGACAAATTATTTTGTGATGTTTACTTTTTACTTTTTTGTAAATTTAACTTGCCACATTAACCTCTCTGACAAGCATAACATTCCCATGTCCTTCTAGGCATGCACTAATTTCACTTATCTTAAAGAAACACTTCCATGACCCCGACCCTTTGTCTAACCACAGTCACTAACTTTGATGCATCGGAATAATGTGTACTCCTGGCCCATTAAGTGTCCTAAGAGTCATATAAATTAGTCTACATACAAAGTAGGAAGGACATTAGTCCTTTTTAAGTATCACAACTTAGAAGATTATAAATGATGTTAGGAACTTTCCGGTTTGGGGAGCTCTGGGATATCACTAGACTAAGCATGATCTGACCATAAATAACATTCAGCCATTTATGTCATCTATAGCTTTAAAGATGTGATTGACGCAGATTTCTTGAGTTGCTCTTCCTTCTCAAGCATATTTCTTATTTAGTCATTTCAAGAACTGGGCTGCCATCATCAAACACAAATTTCTTGCTTTCTGCAGTATATTTATCAGCATGCTTGTCTAAGTAATTTAATTACAGAGACCCTCGACTAGTGAGACAGAATGACCTTTAACTGCATACACATGACTAAGGCCTCATCACTGAAACGTTGTATCTTTGTTTTGTCTCTTGGACCATAATTTAGTTGTGTTGAGGAAGATATATACTATAGCTCATTGGAACTGTTATTGTTCTATCATTTGTTCTATGTAACCTTGCAGTCCTTAGATGTTCAATAATCTACCATAATTGTTCGTAAGTCTAAGATCATTTATCCTCTACCTAACTATACTGCAACTCAATGACTGCAACAAAAAGGTTTTGTTTTTTTAATTACTGAATAATTTGTCCATCTATTTAAAATGCTCTGGATAATGGCGCTACATAAGAGTTGTTAAATAAATAAATCCATAAAAACAACAACAAAACATTTGGCATAGAGATGGCAGAACCTAGAACATGGTGATGTTGGACATACACCTTTGTTTCTGTTGTGCCTCTTTGCCTGTGTCATGCACGGAGATGATACAATGTATCCGCAATGATGCACAGGTAAAGAAGTGGACACCAATTAAACGTTAGTCACAGTATGTGCAAGAGAAGGTCCACTGCATTTGCATTAGGACACAAGTGACAAGTGACTACACCATTTGTACTGGAAATTACAACTTAATGACAGTGAAGTGGGAAATCACATATAAGAAAATACATAAAAATAATAAGGTCGAGTGGTGACAAAGAAAATGGGTCTTAAATAAATATACAGAGCTGACGTCTTCCAATGAAATGTGGCACAGTAGGAACAAATACTCCAACCACATTTAGTGATAATAATGAATTTCCATGTCCTGGGGCTGTGCAGCTGGTGGGTTATTTTGAGCATTTGTTAAGATGATCTTTTAACTACAGCTGTGGTCATTGCCCTATCACAGAGGTCATTGCCCTTTGTATGAATGGAGAGTGAACTTGGTAACATTCAGGGTGTCATCAGCAGTTACTTTGACTTTTATCAAGATCCATCTCTCATTGAAGATCACAACTGATAAATTAGTTTATGGAACCTCGCACAAGACTACCCAAACTTCAGAATTTCAAGATCGATTTATTTAAGGTGGCTTCAGTTAGTTCCTTACACCCCTAGAATTTTTGATAAGTGACTGATGTTGATCCTATAAAAAGCTTATGCCTCACCTGTGCTCTATTTCCCATTATACTCGAGGCTCTCCTACATAGGGTCTTAGTTACCTTTTTATCTTGTGCAATGTTGAGCACATGTCAAATTGTTTGTAACCTCCTTATATGGTGCTGATGTGAACAACTTGTTATTTTTTATAAATAATTGTCCTGCAAAACATGTGCAATTATCTTTCATCAACTATTAAAATGATAGCCATCCAACCTAATATACGGTTGGGTAATGACGAGTTACATAACTTATGTATGACATATATATATGATATTGGGCACCCCACTGTTCTGGTACCTATTCATTTGTAACATCACAGTGTTCTAGATCCTTAGATAAAGTAAACAAAACATTGGGTTAGTACATTCCAGAGATATATTACCTAGTTCAGGGTAGGCAACCTTCGGCTCTACAGATGTTTTGGACTACATCTCCCATAATGCTTTTACAGCCATATTGCTGGCAAAGCATCAAGGGAGATGTAGTCCACAACATCTGTAGAGCCGAAGGTTGCCTACCCCTGACTAGTTTAATAATATATGACTTGTAAAAACCCATTGAATTACAGCTTTTACTATACATGTTAAACTTCAAGATGTAAAAGACTAAATTATACCTTGAACAGAGTTTATTGTGCAAAAATACAAGTGTCCCATTTAACTAAACCAAAGTATCTATTTCTTTATACTTGCTTTTTTTGTTAATATATTACTTTTTGTTTTCATTTTTACCATATAAATAGAGATGCACAAAACCCACCAATTTTATCTTAACAATATCATAATTCCAAATATTTTAGATCTATATGAGTCAAAAACACATAAATGAATTGCTGTCAGATTAGCTGATGCTCCGGAGCTGCAGGATTCACCTGTGCTATGTTAATAAATGATTATAACGTTTGGAGACGTGAAATATTACTTTGCTGTCCCTGAAAAGAAGTATCTCTTTGCAAGCCTCCATTTAAAATTGTGGAAGCGTCTGCAAAATAAAATGCCCCCAAACGACAAACAAGTAATTTTCTTTGGTGATGTTCTGCTTTGACGGCTGCTAACATGGCTAATTTTCCTTGTTCCTCTTTTTAGGATGCTCTATTTCAGCTAGTGCTTCAATAAGATTTAAAAAACAATAATTTGTAAGTATGTATGAAATCATGTCACTTACATGCATATCCAGTGAGTCATGTCAAACATTCTATGTTTATTTTCTAACTGAAACCTCTATCTCATGCTACATGCATTACGGAAAACAAATACGGTAGTTAAAATACCTGACAAACTAGCTTACATGTTTAAATTGGATAGGATTGAGACGTCTCAATCTTAAGGAGCGTTTAGTTTTCCTGTTTTTTTTAATATTTGGAGTTCTAGGTTCAGTCTCAAGACTCTCAACAAAAGACCCTTATTTGTTGAAATATGCAATTTACCACCTTTGCGGGTCCTCCACTTCCTTCTATTTGATCTATTTTAACTATGGAACAGACTATGATTTTTTTCTAAAATGCTTTATTTTACTTGCCTATTATTATACCTTTTTTTTTGTTTAGTTTTATTTTGCTCTCTGTTTTCTGAGTTCTAATACCTGCTGGGGTGGTGGGTATTGTAACCCCAGCACCCATCATATCTATCTACTTTGTTTAAAACTATGAAAGGGAAACTATAGTGCCAGGCAAACAAACTCTTTTTCCTGGCAGTACAGCTTCCCCCTCTGCCAATGTCCTCTCTCCCTCTCCCCGTGTTAAAAAAATCTTCTGTCACTTACCTGAGTCCAGCACCGATGTCCCTAAGCGCTTGCTCGGGTCCACCTTCTCTCCTCAGCAATGGCTCGCATTAGGATTTCCCTTTATTCAATTCTTTCCTATGGGGTTTTGGATGACGCTGGACATCCTCATGCATAGCAACCAAAAATCACCTGAACAGCCTGAAAGTCCATCTAGTGGCTGTCTGGTAGACCTAGCAGGTTATCATTGCAGTTTCTTAAAAACTGCAAAAAGATCCGGGGTACTGCGCCCACACCACGTCAATGAGCTGAAGTGGTCTGGGTGCCTATAATGTCCTTTTAAATGTTTTTTTTTTTTTTTTTAAATCCCTTTAAAAAAACTAAACTAAAATTGCTGATTGCATGTATACCTGTGAGAAGGTAGTGTTGTTTACTCACAGTGTTAGGTTCCCAGTTTAGCAGCCGATATAGAGGAACCTTTAAACATACAGGTTTCTTTAATAATATTTTATCTGATCCAGTCCTGAAATATAGATATTTAAAAAGGTTCCCTAAATCAAATAATGATCTTGCAGTTCATGTTACATATACAGGTTTTTGTTGAAAAGAGACTTGTGCAGAGGATTGTTGTGGAATGGATTTTGCCTTTTATGCAAAGCCCATGCTTTTAGAGTCATGAAACCAACTCAGGGTGATTCAATACACCATACTCTATTAGAAGCATTTTTGCAGATCAGGTGCCTTTTGTCTATTTTATTAGAAAACTCAGAAGTAATTGGATGAGGCCAGTCATCTCTATAATGGATGGAACATGTGGCCAATAAAATCCACGTGATTGTAAAATTCCCCAGAAAAGAAGCTCATTCTGTATAGAGTAACATTTTTATTGTTTTAAAAGAATTGTTAATCTGAATCTCTGTTTATGGGGACACATTTAGTGTTTACAACACCAGTGTCTCTGGCATTCCTCTATCAAAAAAAACTGCACGTGGATCTGAACGTCTGAGCTCATCTGAACGCATTGTCCATTTGCAGGTTGCCAGAGATATGTAATCACTAGCAGACACCTACAGATACAATAATCACCTGCCTTTCTCGGCATGTTAAGTCTATGTATCAAAGATGTCTCATAATATAAATGATAAACTCAGCTACATGGATGAGTCGATTCCAAGGATACAATATTTCAAACCAGCAACAGTAACCAAACATTATATCCCATTATGCAGTTGGTACAGCACTTAATGGAGTGTTTATTATTAATTACTACGTGTAATTATATTGCGCCAACTTATTCTGCATTGCTTTAGAATATTATAAAAGGGGCAAATTTTACAATAAATGAGACAATTACAGAATACAGTAACAATATGTAGATGAGGGTCCTGCTCGAATGAGCTTACAGTCTAGAGTATTAATTGTGAATTCTGAATACTAATGATGTATTGTGCTTACACTTCCATTTCCTGTAGATATCAAACTATGGATTGGGCTAGTGATAAATGCTGCATTTAAAGGAACACTATAGTGTTAGAAATGCAAAGCTGTATTCCTAATACTATAGAATCCCTATGTCCTCTCTGCTCTGGGCGACAGCCACTAGAGGCAGTCTTAACACTGCAATCAAAACATTGCAGTTTCTTTAAAACTGCAATGTTTTTGGCTGCAGGGTTAAGGGGACAGGCACAGTGCACCCATATCATTTCAATGAAAGTAAGTGATCTAGATGCCTATAGTGTCTCTATAGCAATATAGCAATATTTTGTGGATAATCTGATGGTGTGACATGTGCTGCTCAATCCTTCAAGTGAAGTTGGAAATCTTTGGCCTAGGGGGACACACACAAATGAATGGTCCTTTTTATGTCCAAACAAACTTAATGTCTCATTCTATTGTTTTCTTTATTTTTTTAAGATTAGAGTTCTGGGCTAGCAAATGCCCACAACTCCTATATAATTGTAGCCATGGGGCAAAATTGCTTCCTGCAGCCCTACCCAACCATCCATAGTTATCTTTATAAGACCACACATGTAATTTAGGATTTACTACAAATAACCATTCCCCCATATTATTTCTATAACAGAACATGTGCTAAATTAGTCTGACGTACCTCTGGAACCCTATACACTATCTATCTATCTATCTATCTATCTATCTATCTATCTATCTATCTATCTAGCTAGCTATCTATCCATCCTATATCTATCTAGCCATCTATCTATCTATATATATATCTATCTATCTATCGATCGATCTATCCCTCTATCCCTCTATCCCTCTATCTATCTGTCTGTCTGTCTGTCTGTCTATCTATCTATCTATCTATCTATCTTTAATAGGATTGTTATTATATTTATATCACTAAGTGCTTATTAGGAAGAGTAGATGTGTTTTCTTTCAATCTAGCAGCAATACAAGCACGTATGAATGCTGAAAAACGTAGTATATTCTTGTATTCATCAATTTCAAACAGGACCCAGTCCTGGACAGCTAGCTCATGTCCCAGAATGATGAGCATTGTCTAATTGAAAATAGTCTGGTTGAATAAAACAAAACCCTCAGAATCCATCTTAATCCCTAGTTGGATTATTTACAACCCTGCCTTTGCATTGTTTTAGCATTGTCCATTCCTCTAGAATAGATCATTGAACCAGACAAAATGATGAAGAGATGAGTCAGCAATGAGACAAAGTAATGTTTGAAAGGCTTCATAATCATGAAACGGTCCAGCTGTTAGCATTCTTGCACTTAGTCAATAAATCCTCGTAAATATATACAAGTGTATTTATTTTCCTTCCTTGGACTTTATACCAAAACAAAACACTCCTTACATGAAATATGGACCAGACTGGCAAATAATCTATCATTATATTAAGCTAAAAAATGAAGAACGAGTACTCTTCAAATTCCGTATAAATAGATTTTATTTCAAACTAATTTATTTAAAAAGAAATTAACAATAACCTGAAAGTAACTGACCAATAATGATATACGAAATCAGTGCAACGTAATGTAATTTTTAATGTTTTTAAATTAAATTAAAAAAACTATACTTTTTGTGAAGGAATACCCCATCACTTGTTTCGGCACCGATCCCTTTGCGAATTTCCGTTCGAATGTCCTAGTTTGGCTACCGAACGAGGACCACGCCAGCACCCCTTTGGAACATGGAACAACAATTATCAAGTGTGAAGCCGCAAAAGAAACAATTCATAAATGCTCCACTAGGCTATTTTGTCTCCCGAACGCAGGCACATGGTCGCCGAGGGCCTGAAACCCTTTTCAGCTATGCACTCCCACGAACACTGGTGAGATAGGAACTACCAAATGGGGGAAGCATTTGCTACTTGAAAGCATTCGACTATATTGTATGGTTTTCGTACAGGAATCCCCGAACAGAGACCGGCCATTGTCACCATTTCCCTGGAACTATTTTGGGCTTCTACCTCATGGTCGGCCAGTCAAAATTTTATCCCGGTTGTGATTCCATACCACTGTACCGATCTGAGCGCTTTTTGATCAACGTGAGCACTCAGATCAGGGCTATACGGCGATCTGACTCTTGTGGGGTTCCCATGTATTTTTTGGGTACTTTTGGGGTGTTGTATGATTTGTTATGTTTTTCTGTAACTGAGAGATAATTGGATTATAATTTCCTGACTCAAATATCTCTCAGGCACATGGAGGAGCGTGCTACATTTCTGTATGGAGACCCCCTGCTGGGGGTCTGTGCATCAATTGAGAGTGCTTGCCTGATATTAACAGATCTACTCCCAGCATTCAGTTTTGACTAATGTATGGGAGGAAAAGCAATACCAGCTATATTCACTTTCACTACTTGATAGAGCTACTTCACACTGGGAAAGGGAGTCCGTGGCCGCGATATACTGGCAGTCCGCCACACTTTTAAAAAAACTTCAGAAGGGCAAAATAATTAGAAAATAGTATAAATAAAGAGGATATAGTTAGGTAGGTCACAAGAGGTTAATAATCCAGTTTGTTTCAGCATTGGTTGTTGAATGACGTAATTGGTTATTATGGCTTGGGGACAGACTGATGCATGCAAACTCATTTATAGCCAATGAAATCATA
Source organism: Pelobates fuscus (assembly GCF_036172605.1). Classification (NCBI taxonomy): domain Eukaryota; kingdom Metazoa; phylum Chordata; class Amphibia; order Anura; family Pelobatidae; genus Pelobates; species Pelobates fuscus. The sequence goes on along the minus strand of NC_086320.1, from coordinate 356,950,524 downwards.
GGACCATGGGTGTCTATTTAATTAGGGCATGCATTAAGGATTTTATATTTTAATACCAGTACATAGAGAATTTTTTATTGAAAATTCTAAATAATGGTAATTTCTACTTATTAAACAAGCTAATACTTAGATTAAGTATGTTTATATATTACCAACTAAACATTTATAATACCCATTTCAACAGTAAAACACTTCGTTCAACTCTATCGATGAACGTAATTTACAATAATAAATGATAATCGTTACTTCTGACAAGTTAAAAAACTATTTTAAATTGGCACATTAGCACAGGAAGGAAATTAAATGGCGGCAGTGTGGACAATTGAGCTCTGCATTATGAAGTGCCGTGGTTTGCTTGAAAGACCCCTTTTGTGCATACCTATCAGTTTCAAATATGTTTCTTTGTACGCCAGTTTCAAGCACAACCATTTCATAGCTAGCTGGCTCATGTCCCAAATGGGTATTGTAAATTGTCCCAATTCACAGCATTCTGAGGTGTATGGAATGCCTACCAAGCAAACCAATCAAGTCAAGCAGTACCTGTAAGTCATCCCTTCACTCTCTTCCCCTCTCTTCCCCTCTCTTCCCCTCTCTTCCCCTCTCTTTCCCTCTCTTTCCCTGTCTTCCCCTGTCTTCCCCTCACTTCCCCTCTCTTCCCCTCTCTTCCCCTCTCTTCCCCTCTCTTCCCCTCTCTTCCCCTCTCTTTCCCTCTCTTTCCCTCTCTTCCCCTCTCTTCCCCTGTCTTCTCCTGTCTTCCCCTCTCTTCCCTTTGCGCAGTAGAATTATTTTTAAATGAATGGTCATGTTGTGAACCAATATTTGATTACTGTATCTCCCATCCCAATGAACGACAGTAGGCTTATGACTAAATGCTTCTTTAACATGGAATCCTTGTTATATTTAAAACCTTTCGGCAAAAACACATTTTGGTTAAAAAAAAAAAAGTGATTTGGAATTCAATGAGCATGGCTTGCCAGTGATATTGTCAGGGCTCCGCGGGCAGCGGTGAGGGGAGGCTGCAATCCTCTCGCAGCACTCACCCTCGGTCCGTCGCCGCCCGCGGTCCCCTCTCCCCTTACCAATAAGCGAGCGGCGTCCTCTCCTCTTGACACGCCGCTCGCGTCCTCCTCTCCTCCTCCCAGCGGCAGCATGTCTAACGCTGCACGCTGGGAGCCGGCACTATTATCTAAGCGCCGGGGTCACTCACGTGACCCGGCATTAAAGCTACAGTGCAACCAACACAGTGGGGGGTATAGATATCCCCCACGTGTGTTTGTTAATACTGATTGGTGGTTAGCCAATCAGGATTCAGGCTAGGATTTAAATACTTACCTTTCCTGTCTATCTGTGCCCTGTTGTGGTCTTTGCTTTATAGTATTGATTCTGAACGTGTGCTTTCTGGTTACGTACTCTCTGGCTTATTATACTGACTTTGTGACTTTCTCCTACCCTTTGACCTCGGCTTGTTTCTCGTTATTCTGTTTTCTGGTTCCCCTTACTCGGCTTGTCTCCTGACTATTCTGTGTGTGCTTAGCCCGGCCACTCTAAGGACCGGTACTGCACACTTTCTGTCTGTGTGTCTGTGTGTGTGTTATCGTGTTGGGTTCCCCAGTATTGTGACATTACAACAGGGCCATAATGGAACCTGCTGACATACCCCAGCTCCTAGTTAATCAGGAGGCTAGAATGGATGGCTTGGACCACCGTATGGATCAGTTTGCTCAAGCTTTACAGACCATACTGGCTCGTACTGCACACTTGCAGCCTGCCGTCCAGGAGGCGGCTACTGCTGTGCCCGAACCCATTGCCACTCCAGTACCCATTCCTGCTCATGTAGTCCATATGACACCGCCACAGCGCTATAGTGGTGACCCAGCTTTGTGTCGTGGTTTCCTCAATCAAATTGACATCCATTTGGTGATTAATCCACGTTCCTATCCCACCGACAGGTCCAAAATTGCCTTTTTGATAAACCACCTGTCTGGGAGAGCTTTAGCATGGGCAAACCCCATGTGGGAAAATTTGTCTCCTATGTCCTTTGCAGATTTTTTGTCAGCATTCAAACGCATGTTTGATCAACCCGGTAGGGTTGCCTCTGCTGGCAAAGCTCTGCTTAGGGTTCGACAGGGTAACAGATCTGTAGCGGATTATACTATCGAATTCCGCACTCTAGCAGCTGAAGTGGCTTGGAATAATGACGCCCTCGTAACAGCCTTTCAGGAGGGTTTGGCCGCTTACATACTGGATGAAATAGCATCCAGGGAACTGCCTGTTCTTCTGGATGATGTTATAGACTATGTAATCCTTATTGATAACCGTATTAGAGAGAGGCGTACTCAAAGACGGCTGGATACACGGGTGTTACCTGCTCTACCCAGTACTGCATTACTAGCATTACCCGCTCCTAGGCAACCATCCCCCGAACCCATGCAATTGGGTGCTACAGGGTTAACTGAGGCTGAAAGAACGTATCGTAGAAGGGAGGGGTTATGTCTTTATTGTGGTAAGAGGGGGCACCACTGTAATACCTGCCCTAAGTTAGAGGGAAACTACAGCACCTAAGGCCCAGAGAGGGGTCGGCCTCGGGTGTTATGACCTTGTCCCCTCATGTGTCCATCTCCAGACCGTTTATTACGGTTTCTCTTTTGGTCAATAAAACCACTATAACAACCAAAGCCTTGATCGATTCAGGTGCGGCAGACAACCTTATGGATGAGAACTTTGCCAAAAGCGCAGCCCTGACTTTGATCCGAAAGGCCACACCCTTGGCCGTTGAGGCCATAGATGGTAGACCACTTGAGAAACCTCTGGTGACCCATGAAACCCAAGATATAGTTATGTCTGTGGGTGCTTTACACAAGGAACGATTAACCTTCCAAATAATTGACTCCCCTACTGCTACCATCGTTCTGGGTTTTCCCTGGTTAGTGAAACACAACACAGTACTTGATTGGGGTTGTTTAGATATACTCTCCTGGGGGGAATCTTGTCAATGAGACTGTATGGCCCAGGTACGTCCCGTTTGTTTACTCAACGTGCCCACAGCTAAACCACTTTCTGTTTCTGTCCCTTCTGTATATGCAGACCTTGCATTGGTTTTTGAAAAAAGGGAGGCAGATAAGTTACCTCCACACCGTGAGTATGACTGTGCCATTAACCTATTACCGGGTACTATGCCTCCTAGGGGTAAGGTCTACCCTCTTTCTGAGAAAGAGAACCAGGTCATGGAGGAGTACATACGGGAAGCCTTAACTAAAGGTTTTATTAGAAGGTCCTCCTCTCCGGCTGGTGCTGGTTTCTTTTTTGTGGCGAAAAAGGAGGGCGATTTGAGACCGTGTATAGATTACAGAGCACTAAACAATATAACGATTAAAAATGCCTATCCGATCCCTCTCATTACGGAGTTGTTTGATCGTGTCAAAGGTTCTAAATATTTTACAAAACTAGACCTCAGGGGGGCTTATAACCTTGTTCGTATCAAGGAGAACGATGAATGGAAAACGGCGTTCAATACACGCAGTGGCCATTACGAGTATCTAGTCATGCCTTTTGGATTGTGTAATGCTCCTGCCGTATTTCAGGATCTCATAAACGATGTCCTTAGAGACCTACTGCATGTCTGTGCCGTAGTCTACCTTGATGACATACTGGTATATTCTCCGGATTTGGAGACACATCATACTCATGTTAGGATGGTGCTTAAAAGGTTGTTGCAGAACGGTCTTTATTGTAAATTAGAGAAATGCTTATTCGACCAAACTTCTGTACAATTCCTGGGTTATGTTATTTCTGAACAAGGATTCAGCATGGATCCTTCAAAATTGGAAGCTATACTGTCCTGGCCCCTTCCCCAAGGGTTTAAGGCAATACAGCGATTTATAGGGTTTGCCAATTATTATAGAAAGTTTGTTAAAAACTTCTCATCCATTATTTCCCCTATCACTAAACTGACAAAAAAAGGTTTACACCCCAGGGTTTGGAATCCTAATGCTATTGTGGCCTTCGAGACTCTAAAAAAGGCATTTGCCACTGCCCCTGTGTTACACCATCCTGATCCTTCCCTTCCCTTTGTACTGGAAGTAGACGCCTCTGAATCAGGTATAGGAGCAGTGTTGTCACAAAGACAATCGTATGACGAACCCCTCCTTCCCTGTGGTTACTTTTCAAAACGCTTGTCAGAGTCTGAAAAGAATTACGACGTTGGGAACAGGGAATTATTAGCTATAGTGATGGCATTTAAAGAATGGGGGTACTTGTTAGAGGGAGCTAAACACAAGATTTTGGTTATAACCGATCATAAAAATCTATCCTATATCGCAGATGCTAAGAGGTTATCCTCTCGTCAGGCTAGATGGTCTTTATTTCTCTCACGTTTTCAGTACATAATCACATACAGGCCTGGTTATCGAAATGTCAAGGCTGATGCCATCTCCCGCCAGTACAAACCTGTAGATTCTATTACCTCCACTCCTGAGCCCATTGTACCCACAACTAATATAATAGCTACTACCGTTTGGTTATCTCGTCTCTTTTTCTTGATGGTATCAAGTCATACCAATCCCAAGCACCCTCTGAGACCCCTACCGGTAAGCTGTACGTGAAAGTAAAAGACAGAAAGAAGTTGTTAACTTTATTTCACACAGCCAAAACGGCTGGTCATCCAGGGGTTACCAAAACTTACAAGGGTCTTTTCCAACAGTTTTGGTGGCCCTCACTCAAAAAAGACGTGGTAGATTACGTGCAGGCTTGCCGTGTCTGTACACAGTGTAAGTCCCCTAATGTTAAACCCCTGGGACTCCTTATGCCCCTATCTGTACCCAAGAAACCGTGGACACACTTATCCATGGACTTTATTGTGGATCTTCCTTCATCTGATGGGCAGACAGTAATTTTGACTGTAACGGATAGGTTCTCCAAAATGGCGCACTTCATTCCGCTTAAGAAGTTACCTTCTGCGGTTCAGTTGGCTCAGGTATTTGCCAAAGAAGTGTTCCGCTTGCATGGTATACCACAAGATATCGTATCTGACAGGGGCCCTCAGTTTGTCTCTCGGTTTTGGAGAGGCTTTTGTGCTGAGATGGGGGTCTCCTTATCGTTTACTTCCTCCTATCATCCGCAATCTAATGGAGCTGCCGAACGAGCAAATCAGTCTGTGGAGTTGTATTTACGCTGTTTCACGAATGCACACCAGGACAACTGGTCCCATCTCCTTCCCTGGGCTGAGTTTGCCAGGAACACTGTGTCTCATTCTTCTACTGGCGTAAGTCCTTTTATGGTGGCTTATGGGTTCCAACCCGCTGTCCTTCCCGGTGTGTTCTCCGACAAGGGAATGCCCGCTTTGGACGAGCACCTCGCCTCCTTACGGAAGATGTGGGATCAGGTCCATGCTGCTCTTTGTCGTGCTGTTGCTACTCAAAAGAGGTTTGCTGATCGTCGTAGGTGTGCGGCTCCTTCTTATGCTCCGGGTGATAGGGTTTGGTTGTCCTCTAGGAATCTCCGCCTTTGGGTTCCCTCGATGAAGTTCGCGCCCAAGTTCCTTGGTCCCTATAAGGTGTTGAGTAGGGTGAATCCTGTATCCTACTCCCTGGCCTTGCCCCCTTCCATGCGCATACCTACCACCTTTCACACCTCCCTTTTGAAGCCCTTGCTCTGTAATCGGTTCTCTGGGTCTCTCAGGCGTTCCGATGCCCTCCGCGCGGTCTCTAGTGACGTATATGAGGTGGCTGCTCTCCTTGATTCTCGTTTCTCTCGAGGTCGGTTGCAGTATCTGGTTGATTGGAAGGGTTACGGCCCGGAGGAGCGGTCGTGGGTTTCTGTCTCTGACTTGAACGCCCCCTCCTTGATCCGCTCCTTTCATGCGCGGTTTCCTTTGAAGCCTTCGGCTTCCCGCCCTCTGGGCGGTCTTCGAGGGGGGGTTATGTCAGGGCTCCGCGGGCAGCGGTGAGGGGAGGCTGCAATCCTCTCGCAGCACTCACCCTCGGTCCGTCGCCGCCCGCGGTCCCCTCTCCCCTTACCGATAAGCGAGCGGCGTCCTCTCCTCTTGACATGCCACTCGCGTCCACCTCTCCTCCTCCCAGCGGCAGCATGTCTAACGCTGCACGCTGGGAGCCGGCACTATTATCTAAGCGCCGGGGTCACTCACGTGACCCGGCGTTAATGTCAGGATCGGGACAGGGATCCAACACGCAGAGTACAAAGAGTGGAAAGGTACGTATACCGGGCCTTAGAATGGCCGGACTAACGTACCGAGAGTAAAGAATAGTCAGAGGCAAGCCGAGGTCGAGGGAACGAGAAGACAGATAAGCGAGAGACAAGCCGGGTCAAGGGATAACAGAGAAACAGGGTAGTACAACGAGCCGAGTCAAAACCAATAGAGCAAACTAGAATACCAGAGCACTGAGTGACTAGACAAGCTAGAACCACGACAGGGCAATGAGCTGAAGTAAGGAGTAAGCTTAAATACCCTGGCTCTGGATGGAAATCACGCCTCTGACAAGTACCGATTGGATATCGGACACTTGAGTGACAGATTGCTCGTGCTAGCGTCATGACGTCACGTATTGAGCGTCCTGCTAGAAAAGGACGTGGATTCCTCGCGGCCGGTGTTTAAGTGACTGGATGAACCGCGAGGAACGGAGGAAACAGCTCGCCTGGACGGATACACCACCAAGTCTCTACCTCCCTTAGAGGTAGAGGCCTCAGGTACCCTGACAGTACCCCCCCTCTCAGATACGCCCACCGGGCGGAATGAACCGGGGCGAGATGGGAAGCGAAGGTGAAATGCTCTGCGAAGGCGAGAAGCATGGACGTCCTCCTGAGGTACCCAACTCCTCTCCTCAGGACCATATCCCCTCCAGTTGACCAGATATTGCAATTTTCCCCTTGAAATTCTGGAGTCAATGATGGAGCTGACCTCGTACTCCTCCCGACCCTCCACCTGAACAGGACGAGGCGAGGGGACCTTAGAGGAGAATTTGTTGCAAATGAGGGGTTTCAACAAGGAGACATGAAAAGAGTTAGGAATGCGTAAGGCAGGTGGCAGAGCAAGGCGATACGCAACCGGATTGATACGAGTGAGAACCCTGTAAGGACCTATGTAGCGAGGAGCAAATTTCATGGACGGAACTTTTAGGCGAATATTCTTAGTACTCAACCATACCCTATCCCCAGGAACAAAAACAGGAGCCGCTCTTCTATGTTTGTCAGCGTGTTTCTTGAACAGCGAGGAACTATGTAATAGAATTTGTCGAGTCTGATCCCATAATTTCTTCAGGTTGGCGACATGATCATCAACCGACGGTATCCCCTGAGAAGAGGAAACCGAAGGAAAAATCGAAGGATGAAAGCCATAGTTCATGAAGAAAGGGCTAGAGCGAGTTGAATCGCAAACAAGGTTATTGTGTGCGAACTCCGCCCAAGGAATCAGACCGACCCAATCGTCCTGGTGTTCGGAAACAAAGCAACGCAGATACTGTTCGATCTTTTGATTAGTACGTTCAGCAGCTCCGTTAGACTGAGGGTGATAGGCAGAGGAAAAGTTCAATTTGATGCCCATTTGAGAACAAAAGGATCTCCAGAAACGTGAGACAAATTGAGAACCTCTATCAGAAACAATCTCTGAAGGAATCCCATGTAGGCGAAAAACTTCTCTCGCAAAAATCTCCGCCAATTCAGGAGAAGTCGGAAGTTTAGGTAATGGCACGAAATGGGCCATCTTAGTAAATCTATCCACCACCGTGAGAATAACAGTCTGTCTTTTGGAAGCAGGCAAATCAACGATAAAGTCTATGGACAAACAGGACCAAGGTTTCTCAGGAATGTCCAAGGGGTGTAACAGGCCACATGGGGATGCATGAGGTAGTTTAGTCTTGGCACAAGTCTCACAAGCTGCGACGAACTCCTCAATATCCTTTCGAAGTGAAGACCACCAGAAATCCTTGGATATCAGAGAGTATGTCTTGCGAATACCAGGATGACCAGCTATTTTACTTTCATGAAAACATTGTAAGAGCTCCAGTTGAAGTTCAGGAGGAACAAAGTTTCTTCCCTCAGGAGTGTTTCCGGGAGCTAGATGTTGTGACTTCAAGATCTGGTCAAGTAGCGGAGAATGAATTTTGAGACTGGTATTAGCAATAATATTGCATTTGGGTACAATGGAAGACAAAAGTGGTTCAACTGAAGCAGAGGGTTCATATTGGCGAGATAGCGCATCGGCTTTAGAATTCTTTGACCCAGGTCTGTAAGTCAGAACGTAATTGAAATGGGTAAGAAACAACGACCAACGAGCCTGCCTGGAGGACAGACGCTTGGCCTCTCCGATATAGGACAAGTTTTTGTGGTCTGTCAGGATGGTAACAGGATGTAATGTACCTTCCAATAAATGTCTCCATTCTTTCAAAGCCTTGATAACCGCTAGTAATTCTCTGTCCCCAATGTCATACCTGCTTTCAGTACCGGTCAATTTTTTAGAGAAAAATCCACATGGATGTAATGGTTTATCAACACCCAACCTTTGAGATAGAACAGCACCTAAACCAGTCTCTGATGCGTCTACCTCGAGCAAAAAAGGCAGAGAAGTGTCAGGGTGAACTAAAATTGGAGCGGAAGCGAAAAGCTCCTTGAGAGTCTTGAACGCAAGGAGAGCTTCAGTAGTCCAATTCTTAGTGTCAGCCCCCTGTTTGGTCATGTTAGTGATAGGTGCAATAATGGAAGAATAGCCCTTAATAAAGCGCCTATAATAATTGGAAAAACCAATAAATCTCTGTATGGCTTTAAGACCTGTGGGTAAAGGCCACTCTAGAATGGATTGGAGCTTATCCGGATCCATCTTAAATCCCTCCCCAGAGATCACATAGCCGAGAAAGGTTACCTGGGTTTGATCAAAGCTACATTTCTCCAACTTGCAGTACAAGCCATGCTGGAGAAGCTTGTGCAAAACCCTCCTGACTTGCTTGTGATGAATCTCAATGTCACTAGAATGAATGAGTATATCTTCTAGGTATACAATGACGCACTCTTGCTGAAATTCCCTAAGAACCTCATTAATCAGATCTTGGAATACTGCTGGCGCATTGCATAACCCAAAAGGCATGACAGTATATTCATAGTGACCATATCGAGTATTGAATGCCGTCATCCACTCATGTCCCTGCTGGATTCTCACCAAGTTATATGCCCCTCTGAGGTCTAACTTGGTGAAAATTGTAGAGCCCTTCAAACGATCGAAGAGTTCGGTGATCAAGGGAATCGGGTAGGCATTTTTAATGGTTATCTTATTCAAGCCTCGATAATCAATACAAGGTCTCAAAGAACCATCTTTCTTTTTAACAAAAAAAAATCCAGCCCCGGCAGGGGAGGAGGACCTCCTGATGAATCCCTTGTCTAAATTCTCGTGAATATATTCCTCTAGGACTGAGTTCTCCTTTATAGATAATGGGTATACATGACCTCTAGGAGGCATGGTACCAGGGAGTAGGTTAATTTTGCAATCAAAGGACCTGTGTGGGGGTAAGGTATCGGCTTTCTTTTTGTCAAATACTGCCTTTAAATCTAGATACTGAGGCGGAATTTGTGTCTCTGTAGGATTGTCAGAGGTATTCGATGTATTAGTTAATCCAAGAGGTAAGACCTTCCGCAAGCATTTTTCTTGACAATTCTCTCCCCACGAAACTATCTCCCCTGATTCCCAATTAATAATAGGGTTGTGTCTCCTCAGCCAGGAGTACCCCAGAACTATGGGAATAGACGGAGAAGAAATGAGCATCAAGGATATATCCTCTTTATGCAGGATGCCAACAGTCAAGTTAATCGGTATGGTCTCATGGAAAATAACAGGCTCAAGTAACGGTCTACCATCGATGGCCTCGACAGCCAGAGGTGTCTCTTTTAACTGGGATGGAATAGCATGCTTGGCAGCAAAACCCTGATCTATAAAGCTCTCAGCAGCTCCAGAATCGATTAGTGCCATAGTCTTAACTACTCCCTTCTCCCACTTTAAAGAAACGGGTAACACAAGCCTGAGCTCCTTGTAGTTGTGAATAGAGGACAAAGTAGAAACACCCAAGGCCTGTCCTCTAGAGGAACTTAGGTGCGAGCGTTTCCCGAACGATTGGGACAATTTAGGCGTAAATGACCCCTGACTCCACAATACATACATAAACCCTCCCTTCTCCTGTACTGTCTCTCCCTTTCAGTGAGATGAGTACTGCCTATCTGCATAGGTTCAGGAATACGTAAGTCTTCGAACTCAGAGATTTGAAAGGTAGGCGCTAGTTTAAAGGAGGGTCTACGGGTCCTATCTCGAGTGTTCTGCCTCTCTCTTAAGCGTTCATCAATACGAGATATAAAAGAAATTAAATCCTCCAAATTCTCAGGAAGTTCTCTAGTAGCGACCTCGTCAAGAATTACATCTGATAACCCATTCAGAAACACATCTATATAAGCCTGTTCGTTCCACTTAACTTCTGCCGCCAAGGATCTGAACTCTAGTGCATAATCCACAAGTGTTCGATTGTCCTGTTTAAGGCGCAACATTAATCTAGCTGCATTGACCTTTCTGCCAGGAGGGTCAAAAGTTCTTCTAAACGCAGCTACAAAGGCATTATAATTATAGACGAGTGGATTATCATTCTCCCATAAAGGATTGGCCCATCTCAAAGCTTTTTCAATGAGCAGAGTAATAATAAATCCAACCTTTGCTCTATCTGTAGGATAAGAGCGGGGTTGTAATTCGAAATGGATGCTAATCTGGTTTAGAAAGCCACGACACTTCTCCGGTGACCCGCCATAACGTACTGGTGGGGTAATACGGGAAGAAACACCTACAGTGGCTACCTCTAGACCTGAGACTGCAGGAGAGATAGAAGGAGTACGTGTCTCCTCAGGTGGATTACTAGCACGAGACAAAAGTGCCTGTAGTGCCAAAGCCCTCTGATCCATCCTATGTTCCATGGCGTCAAACCTGGGATCCGAAGAACCAAGCTGACTGTTTGTACCTGCAGGATCCATTGGCCCTGTCGTAATGTCAGGATCGGGACAGGGATCCAACACGCAGAGTACAAAGAGTGGAAAGGTACGTATACCGGGCCTTAGAATGGCCGGACTAACGTACCGAGAGTAAAGAATAGTCAGAGGCAAGCCGAGGTCGAGGGAACGAGAAGACAGATAAGCGAGAGACAAGCCGGGTCAAGGGATAACAGAGAAACAGGGTAGTACAACGAGCCGAGTCAAAACCAATAGAGCAAACTAGAATACCAGAGCACTGAGTGACTAGACAAGCTAGAACCACGACAGGGCAATGAGCTGAAGTAAGGAGTAAGCTTAAATACCCTGGCTCTGGATGGAAATCACGCCTCTGACAAGTACCGATTGGATATCGGACACTTGAGTGACAGATTGCTCGTGCTAGCGTCATGACGTCACGTATTGAGCGTCCTGCTAGAAAAGGACGTGGATTCCTCGCGGCCGGTGTTTAAGTGACTGGATGAACCGCGAGGAACGGAGGAAACAGCTCGCCTGGACGGATACACCACCAAGTCTCTACCTCCCTTAGAGGTAGAGGCCTCAGGTACCCTGACAGTTAAAGCTACAGTGCAACCAACACAGTGGGGGGAATATAGATATCCCCCACATGTGTTTGTTAATACTGATTGGTGGTTAGCCAATCAGGATTCAGGCTAGGATTTAATACTTACCTTTCCTGTCTATCTGTGCCCTGTTGTGGTCTTTGCTTTATAGTATTGATTCTGAACGTGTGCTTTCTGGTTACGTACTCTCTGGCTTGTTATACTGACTTTGTGACTTTCTCCTACCCTTTGACCTCGGCTTGTTTCTCGTTATTCTGTTTTCTGGTTCCCCTTACTCGGCTTGTCTCCTGACTATTCTGTGTGTGCTTAGCCCGGCCACTCTAAGGACCGGTACTGCACACTTTCTGTCTGTGTGTCTGTGTGTGTGTTAGCGTGTTGGGTTCCCCAGTATCGTGACAGATATCACTCATACCATGTTGGTCAACAAAAAAAAGACAGCCATATGGATTGATGGCTAGATATATATACAGATAAATAGATAGATAGATAGATAGATAGATAGATAGATAGATAGATAGATATAGGATGGATGGATAGATAGATAGATAGATAGATAGATGGAAGTTAATTTGCGCAGGGCCCTCAGAACCGTCTGTTCCTGCATGTTGAACTTTTTTTCTTTTAGCTGCTTTTTGTTAGTCGATTAATTATTTTTTAAAGCGTTGCCGAGTATGCTGAGGCTTTTTAAATAATAATAGAAATAGATAAATAGATATTTTTTAAAAATTATTATTACTTTTATTATTACAGAATTACTACTCTGAAGAATCCATCGGAGCCAAACGCATTTTCCGATACACTAACCATACAATAAATGTGAAAAAAATTATCACATCCTAAAAGTGTTCAAGATGTTTGTAACGTGAGCCCTAATTCTGTTAAAGCCTTCTATATAAGAATAATATTTCTTGAACATCAAAGAATCTACCGGACAACAAAATCAGTGGAGGATATCAAAAAGCTGGACTAAGCACACATTATCTTTATTAGAATAAGTATTTTCAGATTTTTTAAAAGCATGTCTCTCCCTTTGATTACGGGCAGTGTCTTTGCAGAGGGGAAAAAAAAAAAGATTAAAAGCGATCTACATTTTTTTCAAATAACATGTTAAAGGTTTTATTCTGTCTGTTAAGAATGAATGCATCATCATAGTGACTCATTGCTTTATAGAAGGTAGGAGAGGTCACACACTGACTATTACCCTACGGAAATCTAAGTATTCTGAGAGTGTTCTTTATTCTGACCTAACAACATGGGTGGCTGATTCTTCTGGCTACACAGGAAGTCTGGAGCGAGAATAAAAATTCTAGCTGAAAAAATGTTGCTGACTTTTCCTTGCTCCTGAAATCCTTTGAAAACATATATATTTTTTCTAAGTTTGACTCTACTGATGGCTAAATTCATTTTTCTTTGATGAATGAACGTGAGAAAACTGAAATCTTAGTTTTATTGATCCAGGAAGGATGATCAAAAGACTGGACAAATGAAAGAAACTCTCAAAGAAATCTGGAACTAAAAAAGTCTATTGTTCCTTGATCGTATATATATATTTATATACAAATGATATATAATTTATATATATATATATATATATATGTATATATATATATATATAAATGCAAAGGATGGTCAACACTCATGGGACTTATTTCTCTAAAACTTAAAATTCAGTTTAAATTTCAGTTTGAAATTATAAACTTTCATCAGGACCAATATAATTTTAAACTGAAATGTTGATAGATAAAAGTTAAGTTCCTTTGGATTTTTGTAAGTAAAAACTGCTGGTTTCTAGCACCGGACATGAGTCCATAAATGTGGACTTTACTGTTGAGCGTCCTACTGTGGAATTTATATATATATATATATGAAATTTGTGTTTAATAACTTTATTAATGAAAAAGCAATATATACAATTTTATTACAAATCTATTTTCCCAATAATTAAAAGACACTCAGTTATGCATGACTACATAAAACATATTACCAGGGTCATTTACTAAAGTGAAAATTCTAATTAAATTCAAAGTGAATTTAAAATTTAAGTCCAGAATAGCTGAACTAAAAGCCTAGCTGATTTAGAGGATTATCACAGTCTGGCTGTTTTGACCTTAAATCTGAAATTCACTTTGAATTCTCACGTTAGTGAATAACCCTGTACATTTTATCCTGCTCATTCCAGCCCCAGCAAGTTCCATAATACCATGTTTTGCTCCAGCATTTGAGAGAGAATGAGCTAATACTGCTGGAAGATTAATTAAAGAAAAATAATATTTAAAAAATGACTGAATGTCAGTAAGGCCTGTGGACTACCAGTAGAAGGGCGATGTTGTAGACGTGCTCCGTAATTCTATTTTTGTTTTAACAGTGTTCTTTATAAATTTATATAGAATAATATAATAGAGACACCACTAATAAATGTTGCATTAACAGAAGTCAAAAGTCAAGATGCTTTCTCCTAGATAATGAAGGGATTAAGCTAGCATGTAGGTATTTGTGTGGTTGTCCATTTGCGGCCCTCCTGCTTTTGACTCACCCAATTAATTTTGACTCATCGTATTATTCTGCAGGAGACTTAAGACCTCTTTCGAGGACTATGACATACTGCAAACTGATATGTAGGGTGTCCAACTCTCACAGTCAAATAATATAAAGACATGTAAAAAATTGCAGCTCCATAGAAATCCTAAAGAGTTTTTTAGGTAAAATCCTGATGTGAAATAGAATTCATTTTTCAAATGTGTTAAGGAACTTTTAATAAAATGTCCCAAAATAAAAGTAGATAATCCACCAAGGAATTAAGGAACCATTAGATTAATGTCTCAATAAGAAAAACACCAAAGGGTATTGAAATATACAAATATGTATATCATTTTTATATATATATATATATATAAATATATTATGACATTGACTGTCTTGTTGGGAGCCGTGATAGTTTCACATTGATTTGTTTGTGCAATTCTTGAGCAAAGAGAGAGGGATGTTCAGTTGATACATTTTTTTTAATGCAAGTAAGGACTGGATTCAATCAGACATAGTCCACGTAAACTTAAACAGGAAGAAGTCGTAAACTGTACAATCAGGATTCAGCAATTGATATGTTTGAATCAGATGTAACAAGCTATTACACAGACCCTAAGCTTCGGGAAGATGTAAAAAGTCTGTCAACAGACATGATTGTTGTATATATATATTTAAACTTCATCTGATTACTCCTAGGATCCTCAGGGGCACAATGGAACTATGACAAGTAAAAAGATTCAAGTAAACAAAAAGCTATGCAGTGGAGTAATGTGTATTTATAAAAAAAAAGTGAATTACTTGCAATTATAAATCCTTATAAAGGAATAAGACAGGGATCAATGTGTGGATTGTACAGTTAGCGTTCTAGACTTGTAGACTAAAAAAGCTCTGGGCTTGTCCGGGAAGGGGCAAGAATTATGATTGGTTTCATTCTGCTATTTGGAACTTGATGGGTTTCAATTGGAGCAACCAAGAGAGCTTACACTTCAAGAGCCCATATTGTACTGGGAAAGCCATATTCCACTTTACTATATATTGTTGTATAATGCAGTCATGTATATTTTTGTATTATTATTACTTGTTGTTTTTACAGATGTTATGATCTGAATCTGTGCATTACTTTGCATTTAAAAGAAAGTATTTTTTCCATTATAAACTTGATGATTTGTGGGTTTGTAGTTTGTGTTGAACTAATTAGTCCTGTCAACAGAATTGTATCATTTACTAGAAACCTCACGAAGCAGTGAGTCCTCTTCTATTGGTTTTACATTGCAGCCATACCCTGAATACCAGATGTCCAACTCACGTCTCGGCACTCAAATTGTAATTTACCATCGGGAACCTAGCTGTTAAAATGTATGTTTCGCCCAACTTGTTGAACCAATAATACCCTTTTGTTATGTTATTACTTTTCTCTCACCGTTTTATTGCTTCCAGACCCAATTCCATTTTTACAAACATCCCACATTGCAGTGGTGAAGGCGAAGATACAGTCGTGCCTTGTCTATACCATGACATAGATGGACAGTAATAATATACAAGCTTTGTGGAAAAGCAATAAAAATGTGGTTACTCTTCCTGTCTTTTGTTTGCTAAAGTACCACATGCTCTAACAGAAATAATAATTATAAAAAATAAACAAAAATGATAGCCCTCTTTTTTTCTCTTTATAATAAAATTAAATAATTTTCCCAGAGAGAACATGTTGGTTTTATTTTATTTACGAGGTTTTCAATATATATATATTATGGCCTAATTCAATTAAATAAATATTATTGATCTTGGAAGGCTGAAATAATTTTTTTTTTTTTTAAATCCCTGCTAGGAACAGAATTCGGAATTTGCAGTCTAGACCTTTTATCTACTATAGTTTTGGTACATTAACCAATCTGAGCTATCTTTTATTCTATGGTTTGACAGACTTACGATTGAGGTTGCAATGCTGGAACTACATCAGTTACATTCACGGCATGCTTCTAATTGGATAGGACATGTTTGAGTAGTTTTATTGTTCTTATATTTGAATTATTTTTATGTATTTGCCTGCTTTTATATTATTAAGTTAAGTTGTTTGCATTTTATGTTCAGTTAAATTCATCATTTCATTGTTAATTTTAGTGCAATGCTTTGTGGGGATTAACATACTCACAGAACTAGCAATTAGCCCTCCAGCTACTCTCATTGTCCTCTTATGATAGTAAACTATCTTATAAGTACACTCATAGATGATCCATACATTTTGAAGTAAGAGAACAAAGATGCTTAATCAGGTCATTTATACCCTCAGTCACTACAGCTGCTGGGGACTAGAACACTACTGATGTTAGAGGAATTGTAGTATACAACAGCTAGAGGCTAATTTTGAACCTATGTATAGTAGCAATAATTAACGAATGATATGCTTCAAAGGGAAACTGTTATTTACCTGAATTTTTTATATAATGATTACTTAATCCCGTATATTTATATAAATTTACAAGGACATCTTAACTTTGTTTGACAGGTGCTCCACCCTTCCTCCACTACGAATGCCGAAAGATCTGAAGCAAGACCTTCTCTTAGCTCTCTTGAACTAAGTCCTGCAGTACAGAGCTATCTTATAGGCTGAAAGTCGCAACTTCACCAAATGCAAAACCATGCACAGCCACAAACTGTAAACGCCAGGCTTGTAGAACTTTCCAGAATAAAACAATCCTACGTTCTACGCCAAACCAATATATCAATGTTTTCATGCTAAATATTTCATTTTCTGAACTATCAACAGACTTATACAATGTTGCCAAAAAATATCTAAAGTCTGAAAAAAATCAGGACAGTTTCGATTCATACCAATAACAATTCTTAAAAATAGATAATAAAAATTAGTTCAGACACCAATGCTAATTGTGTGTAATTAATATGAATAATATGGATCTGCTCTCAGATAATTAATATTTTCTCATTTTGGCCACCTCCCAAGGATTCAAGCCAAGAACATCCACATTTAGTTATTAATGCGTCCTGTTTCGTCTAGCGCTGAATCCTTATTCCCCAATGATTTAGGTCTCTAGGTCATTAAATAATTTACCTTTCTCTTAATGGACACACAATTAAATATTAGCATGTAACACAACAGAGGCATGACTCATTAAGAGGTTCTAGGACTTTCAACAGCAAACTTACAATCTTGAAGACGGCATGTTTCAACCAGTTTAAATTATATCAACAAAATGTTATGACTTGACATAAATAACCAGCCTTCTGTATGACAGCATCAAGTAGTTCTGAAAAGTCTTAATAAACTGTGTCTACAGCATTGCCTTAATATAAGTTTATTCTCACTTCTATACAGACACCCAGGAGGATAATTCGGCAAAAATGCATGCATCGTAAAAACCGAGTTGATTTGCATTAATAGTTTTATTTCTAACAATATATTTCCGAGTTATATCTCTAAGTAGACTCTGCTATTCTTAATCTTCCCTTCCCTCGCGATGACATCACCTTTTCCCTAAGTAGGACTAATTCGTTATCTGCAGCATTTAGCACATCTGGTAAATATCTTGGTTCACCGCAGGTTTTTTTTTCACTGTTTTACTTTATTTTTCTAAAACCTTAATGATATAATTTATGTATTAAGTGTAAGCATATTCTGCTGGCTTTTAACCCCTTGGCTACCAAAGTCTTTCATTTGAAAAAAAATAAATTAAAAAAAATGAGCATACAAAACATATAACACAAGAAGAAATAAAACACTATATTCGGGTAGGTTACTGCTCTGGATACCTAAAAAGTAAACTTAAACTTTTTTTTTTTAGTTTATTTGGTCCTGCTGTATAGAAATATAAAGGGAAAATGTACATGGGATCTGAAATATCACCATAGGAGTTTGATTGTCATTTTTGTTCCATGGCACGAAGTAGGAACCTGCCAGGATTTTTGTTAAAGGGACAACCAGACCACTTCAGCTCATTGAAGTGGTCTGGGTGCAGTGTCCCAGGTCCCGTAAACCTGCAAAGGTAATTATTGCAAATTTTAAGAAACTGCAATAATTACCTGATAGAGCTAACTCCACCTCTAGTCGCTGTCTACCGGACAGGCACTAGAGGGACCTAGTTGTTAGGCAACTTTTGGTCAACTAACTGACACTGGACATCCTCATGGTATGCATGGGGAAGTCAGAGGAGGAGGAGCGGATGAGAAACCTAAGTCAGTGTCGAGGGACATCGGAGTTGACTTAGGTAAGTGTCAGAAGGGTTTTTTAACCCCTTCTGCACTGTGGTTGGGGGCCACCAGATAGGGGGCACTATAGGGAGCTATAGTGCCAGAAAAACAACTATATTTTCCTGGCACTATAGTTTCCCTTTAATGCAGCTTTACTAAAAATTTTTTTACCAGAATATAAAAAGAATGTTTGTAGGTTGTCAAAATGCACACACTGTATCTACAGGAACGCCAACTATCTCCACAATGCATCTCCTTCCATGTAGTCTGCATAGAACCCTGTAGTATACTCTCCCCTTGCTGCTAGTATGCACCTATGAGAAGGTTGCTGTAGAGTGTGGAATGTAGTCCATCATTATAGGCTCTGCAAATCTGCAGAGAGACTTTACAGAACCCTGAAAAAAATGATTCTGTCCAGGGTAAAGATCAGCACTGGAGTGAAAGAGGAATGATATTGGTCTGTATGGAATGAATTTCACTTTGAATCACTGTATGATTTTTAATTTATTTTATTTAAAATCTAGAGATTTTACAGACCAGCTCATAAACCACAGTATGAGTTGTTGTATGCAAATACACTTGGCAGACAAGAAGATGGTTAGAATGTAAGTGTTACAAACTCTAAATATTAATAATGGACTGTTGAAAAATGTGATTGGACCCTGAAAGCATCTGTGTGACTACTGAGCTGATGTGAATTACCAAGCTCTAATATGCTCTACTGGTGCAATAAACATGTAGGTTACAATCTCTGTATCTGCGACTAGTGAGTTCTATATAAATTAGTCTACAGAAAATGGTCATATTGTCTTGTAGATTTCAGAATATCGGAAAGATAGGCCAAGGCAGTCTTGTAAAACAGTACAATAAAACAACTCCATTAGCCAATAAACCTATCACCTTGAGATCTTTCCTTCTGCAGAGCACTAAAACGCTATTTTACTTTTTATAAAGAGGGTTTTATATTGTTTTAGGCAGACTTTCTCTCCAGTATATTATCGAGCAATCTAATTACCGTACACCCTGTTAATATTTTTATCCCCAGCTTCCAGCATGCTTAATCTCACCATGAACTTTTAAAATAAAGTCAATTGGATGAAAGATGGAATACAGAATAATTATATTAAATTTTGCACTAAGCCATAAAAGGATAATATGAGCTAAATTATGTCACGCTATTAGGCACGATACATGCTGCTTTCTTCATGCTCTCAAATTTTGAAAAAGTCCCATGTACAGAATCTACATCATTTTATTTGTATGGTATTGCAGTATGTGCCATGTTTTGACCTTGTGGTTTTTAATTTTTTTATTTTTATGTTAACCGCGTATACATTAAAAATACAATAGAATCGAATGGTATGTATTATCATTTTCCATTTGGAAAGAAGAAACATGTGAGGTACCCTCTCTGGCTATCTTGCTATCTTCACCTCTGCCCTGGATGCTGCAGCCCAACTCCAATCATATATCTCAAGGAGGACACACTTCTAACTGTGACACACTAAGGAGACCCGCTACCTGCAGAGATACAGGATCCTGTTCAGTTGAATTCTGCTGGAGGAAGTCTCGCACCTTGTCAGATTCATCTTGCATTCGTAAAGCGCAGGCAGGGCCAGCTTTAGGGCTTTAGACGCCCTGTGCGAAAAATCTTCACAGCACCCCTCTCCCCCCACCCCGTCATCCATGTATAGTGTGTGTGTATAGGAGTGTAGTGATTGTATAGGGGAATTGTTAAATTAATAATGATTTAAAAACAAATATTCATTCCTCCTTTCCTGTTGTTACCTAGTTGGGAGAGGGGCATGCTGATCTGAATCTGGTCTGCCCCTCCACTGGGTACAGACCATGCGTAACTGTCACGCCAGCTCAGGGCCCCTCTCTGTAGTAATGTGGTAATCAGTGTCAGCGCTCTGATTATCCCGAGCTAGGAAGACAGCTACTTATGGTCTGCAGCCAACAGAAGTGCAGGCCAGAAGTGCCAGACTGCCTCCCCTATATTACAGAGGAGCAGACTAAATATGTCACATTGTACTGTGAGTGGTTTTGCTTTGGAGCGCTGGATTATACTTATTTACCTTGACCTCTTTGGAATACATTTTTTTATTAATGCGCTACTTCTCCATTCTCGGTGTTACCTTTGGTTCTGGCCTCACCTTTACGCCTCATGGCCAGTCTGTGGCCACATCCTGACAATTTCACCTTTAAAATATTGCCCACTGCCATCGTTTGCTGAATGCTGCAGCCAGACTGATTTTTCTCTCCTGACGCTTTTTTTACACCTCGCACCTCTGTCGATCCTTACACTGGCTCCCTGTAGCCTTTAAGAGTCAATTTGATATACTAACCCTTGCCTATAAAGCTCTAAACAACTCTAGCCCCCACTACATTTCTTCAATAATTTGTAGGATTACCCCTTCTCCGTCTCTCTGCTCTGCTAACTCGTGCTTGCAAGACTTCTCGTGGGTGTATCCTTTCCTTTAATACAGCATGCATACCTCTATCAGGCTCTCCCCTAGTCTTCAATTATTTAGGAAGTCCCTCAAAACCCAACTCTTCAAAAAAGCTTATGGCCTCCCAGAGTAACGTCCATTTCTCAAACCTGTCTCTTGTTAGCTCTTAAAGGGTCACAGTTCACCGTCACCTTCCTGTTATGCTACTTCCCCACCTTCTTCTTGCTTTGATGCCCTTCTTGTTGTCTTTGTATACGCCACCTCCTCTAGATGGTAAGCCTTTTTGAGAAAGGTCCTCATCAATATATTGTTCCTGTAACATTTCGTAATGTTAAATTTCTCCTTTTATAATATTTAAAGGATCATTATAGGCACCCAGACCACTTCAGCTCAATGAAGTGGTCTGGGTGCCAGGTCCCTCTAGTGTTAACCCTGCAGCTGAAAACATAGCAGTTTCAGAGAAACTGCTATGTTTAACTGAGGATTAATCCAGCCTCTAGTGGCTGTCTCACTGACAGCCGCTAGAGGCGCTTCTGCAACTCTCACTGCGAAAATCACAGTGAGAAGACGCTGGACATCCATAGGAAAGCATTCGGCGCTGATGTTGGCAGGGGGTGGAGAGTTCCCCAGGGTCGAAGGAGCCCGGCGCTGGAAAAAGGTAAGTGGCTGAAGGGGTTTTAACCCTTTGAGCCCAGTGGGGTGGGACCCTGAGGGTGGGGGGACCTATTAACAATATAGAGCCAGGAAAACGAGTTTGTTTTCCTGGCTCTATAGTGCTCCTTTAACGAGCTGTGGAATAAGGTGATGCTATGTAAATGACAACAATAACAATAATAATATTAAAAAATAAATCTCCGGGGGGGGCGGGGCCGGGCCGCCAAGATGGACGGTCGCAGGAGAGCTCGGCTGCTGCAAAATACAAACGTTTAAGCCAGTAATTTAAGCTTTATAGTGATTACAACTACCACTGCGACCCCACAAAGGCTACCGGATCCGAGGAGAGGCTGACTCCTATAGTTTCAGTCCCTCGGAGGTGAGATCTCCGCGATTCACAGCGGGAACTTGGCCGGCGGTGAGTGGGGTGGACGGCCGCCACCCCACTATCCTGCCTAACGGAGCTGGAACGGCACTTCGTCTCACCACGGACCCGGCCCTGTTACCTCCCCCCTCTGGACCGGGGGGGGGTGATCCCGGTCCTCGCCCCATAGCCGCACTCACAGCGTGGCAGCGGAGATCCGGCAACGACGCCCGGCCATCTCACAGGCTCAGGGCCCAAACCTAAGATGGCGGAGACCATGAGCGACATAGCTGATGCAGATGGAGACGGAGGAGGGGAAACGCCAAATAAGCGATGGCACCACAGTACTTATCACCAGCGACCAACCCAAAGGTGTCTGCCCGCACAATGGCAGCTGCAAACCAGCTCCAGCGCCCACAGGGCCAAAGATACCGCCCAACCCTGCACGGCAAATAGGTGGTCTCAAGCACCTGCCTAGAGAGGCAAACCTCCTCCTGAACGGGGAGCCCAAAAGGACCACAGTCAGTCCCACCATCCACACACCTTGAGGGACTCCAAGAAACCGGAGTTCCAAAAGGCACTCGGCCCCACCAAGCAGAGTAGAGCAACCCAAGGACCCGGGACAGTGATTCCTGCACGAAGTGAGACAGGGGGATCTGACTGGTCATTGTACCACCGCAACAACCTTCCAAGATACCTGCTGGGGTTTGATCGACGACGGAACCCTGAATCAACAGGAGGATGCAACGTGGAGACATCCCCAGCATGGCCCGCAAGAGGGGTCGGCTAACCGGCGCTGGAAGCAGCCGCTCGCAACGCGAGCAGAGTCCAGTGACACTCAGGACAAACATAAACCAAGATGCAGAGAGCAACCCCTAGAGAGATATGTACCTATGTTTGATTAATATGTGCCCATAATTGATATGTGCCAATGACTAATTAATATGTACCAATAATTACTATGAGCCTGCGATCGATATGTGCCTACAATTAACATGTTATCTACATCTGTTTTAGCACAATCCTAATGTTTAACTGTAAGGTTTCCCATTCCAGTCTGCAATAGCGATCCTCTCTGTAAAAGTTAGCAACTCCTGTAAGCCAGACTCATGCAATACGCTCGTAGGAATATTAGCTGTTGATTATGTCTAGGTACCTCTCCCCACTAACAAGCTACCCACAACCTAAGGCTCAGATATGCACGTACCTTTCATTCCAAGCAAAGGCGATACAAAGCTCAGCATTGCTATACAACCTAGGAGTCACTTTACCTTACTCTGAATATAAGTGCTTAAGCTTGTTACTATTGACGAAAATTAATACCAGAGTCTGAGACATGAAATCGTTATAACAAAACTGGTTTCATTATCACTCCTACGCACTGTATAGTTTCCATCTTTGTTTTTTCATGCTATTTACAAAAAAGTGCTTTCATTATGCTAGTTATTTTAGCTAAATCCCACTATGTCAGATTAAATGTTTAGCTAAGCTTAAAAAAATATGAAAATTGTGCGAATTATCACGCCACTGTCTAACCTATGTGAATACTGAAATACGCTGTTGTGGTGTCTGCTGAAATGTCTGTAACCTCCCGCACAACAAAAATAAAGATAAAAAAAAAAAAAAATTAAAAAATAAATAAATAAATAAATTAAATTAAATTAAAAAAAACTAAATAAATAAATCTCCCCTATTGTCAACAATAAACACCATTTAAAAATTATTTCCAACCACTTGGGGATACTTGGAGAAAGTACACTGAATATAGGCTATTTTGGGGTGCCACTGTAAAATACGGAAAATTGTCATCCCGTACATTTTTAACTGTTTCGTATGAATTCCACTTTCTTTCCAAGAGCACAAGAATAATTCTGCCCACTGTATACCTAATTCATATGCTGACAGAAAATCTGAAAATCTCAAGAATAATTGCACATGAAGAATATATTCAACACAGGACATATGTGAAGATATATACTGTAAAAAATGTGTGCTCCATATATGCAAGAACATTCCTTCTTTACATACGAAATATCTTGGGGATTATTATTATTATTATTTTACTATTTATATAGCACCATCAGATTCCGTAGCGCTGTACAATGGGTATTGTTCATATTCATTTGTAAGTCTGCATGTAAGGAATAAAAAAGAGAACATAATCGTGAACTACAGTTACTTGGAAATAGCACATGCACTTGCAAGACAAATTTTTTACAATGTGTGTGTGTGCGTGTTTATGTCTGCATACTTTAGCTGATGACAGCCCAAAGTAAATTGTTTGTGTACTTTGTTGCTTCCTTCCTAAGGAGATCTGGTGGACAGACCTAAAAAGAGAAAACTGAAGAATTTTTCCAGGAACTACTCGATTTCCTTCGTGTGTAAAATAGGCAAAGTCAGCAGACCTCAATGCAATAAATGCCAGGCAGTAAAAATTGCGAACAAATAGTACGCAGGACCCAAAGAATACATATTATATCAATGCAAGCTTTGACTGAAGAGATAGATAGATAGATAGACAGACAGACAGACAGACAGACAGACATATATAGATAGATAATAGACAGACAAATAGATAGACAGACAGACAGACAGACAGATAGATAGATAATAGACAGACAAATAGATAGATAGACAGACAGACAGATATATAGATAGATAGATAGATAGATAATAGACAGACAAATAGATAGATAGATAATAGACAGACAAATAGATAGATAGATAGATAGATAGACAGACAGACAGACAGACAGATAGATAGATAATAGACAGACAAATAGATAGATAGATAGATAGATAGATAGAGAGACAGACAGACAGACAGACAGACAGACAGATAGATAGATAGATAGATAGATAGATATACAGACAGATAGATAGATAGATAGATAGATAGATAGACAGATATTGCACATAACCACACAATCAGTACCCTAGTCTACTCCATCCCACCCCCCACCTTGCCATATGCCTCTCTGTTCCCCCAATATCAAACTCCAGCCGTAACCATCCTGGGTGTAAGTTGGTATCAGTTAACTCCCACCATTTCCTGTCAAGTAGTAACTCCACAACGCTGCTGCTTTGAGTTTTTGTGTTTATATTAATGTTTCTACATACTGACACTTTGGTTTCCTGCAGTTTGATTTGTTGCGGTGAACATGCTGTGTTTCGTTAATGTCAACGTAATAAACTCTAATTGCATAAACAAAAACAACAAACAAACAAGCAACACAACCACCACCACGGTGTTTTGTGGTGACAGGATTGCAAAGGGTAATGAAGCACACACATTGTCACATTGTTCTAAGATATATGATATATTTGCTTCTCCGTGAATATAATATACATATTACCCTTTCCTCTGCCAAACACACAAAAGATGCTCAAATATAGTTCTTCACCTGTGTCAGTCAACAGCTCATGAGATTTTATGCAGGTGATTACAAATGACGGAATGACAATGCTAATTACGGATGAATAAGTCCACTGGGAATAAGCCAACTGCCTCTGTCTTTCACCTGTAGCTCACAAAATGCCAAGGACACATTTCAGTCAAACTCAGATGGTTTTTATAGGTTTTTTTTTAAAGGAGGGAAACTGTAATTAAACATTCTTAATCAATGCACCCGCTGAGGTCAAGCAAAGCTGGCCTTGCCTTCCAAGGTGCAGATATAGCACAAATGGTTTATATGTAATTAGCAGACAGTACACGGTTAAAATCCAGGGTAGCAGGGCAGAACAGAAAGCAGCTGACTCCAGTTTAGCAAGGTCAGGACACAGTTAATGGTGCTTGCTTGCACATGTGGAAGCAAAACAACCTTTTGGGTTGAACGTGAATACAATTAAAATGTTCGGCCGCATTCTAAGTATAATAGTATTATTTTAATAATTGCATTCACATCCTTCAAAATGTTGGTTCTGAGTTTTTCTGTTGAAGACAAGCCAGTTGTTATTCATTCTAGCATTACTGCATGCAAAATACAGGCCAGAAGAGGTTATTCACTAAAATAAGTAATTGCCGAGAATTAACAAGAAATTGCAGATTTAGCCCAAAATTCACTAATTCACAGCTAATTTTTCAGGTCAATTATTTTGGCTTGACATTTGTAATTCCTACAAAATTACCGGTTTAGTAAGTAAGCCCTAAAGTGTTGTTTTTAAATATGATGACTCTACCTTCACTGAGGCCAGGGGCAGGGCCGGAGTAACATAGGGGCTGATGGAGCTGCAGCTCCAGGCCCAGGCCCATGGAATAGGTCCATTGATTTAAAAAAAAAAAAAAAAAAAGTTATTTTTTTTTCTTTTTTTTTTTCTTTTTTTTATTTTTTTTACACACTACTCTTAGGGATTCCACCTGGCTTTTATTTTATTGGCACAGCCAGTATTTGAGGCTGCCTGGCTGGTTCCAATATTACAGTGATACTGGCAATACAAATGCTGGTATTTTTCTCAGTATAAACAAGAGATTACTATGCAATACCAGCACTGGCCAGTAGGGGTCGCTGTGTGTGGAGACAGGCAGGGATAGGAAGTTCCAGCATATCCCTCCCTGCCTATCTATACTCACTGATCTGCAGGGGTGCAGCTACAGAGAGTCCAGACAGCAACTCCCACCCTGCAGAGACAGCCTACAGCTCAGGGAAGTAAGGGATGGGGGGGAAAGGCTGCAAGGAGACATACACTGAGACACTAAGGGACATTGGGAGACATTATGACACAGACACATGGGGACACAGAGTCCCGATGTCTCTCAGTGTCCCCATGTCTCCCAGCCAGTGTCCCTGGTGTCTCAGTGACCCCTAGTCTCCCAGTGCCCCCAGCCTGCCAGTGTCTCACTGTCCCCATGTCTCCTAGTGCCTCCATGTCTACCAGTGCCTCAAGTGTTTCAATGTCCCCATGTCTCCAAGCTAGTGTCCCTTGTGTCTGTGGCCCTGGTGTCTCAGTGTCCCCATGTCTCCCAGTGCCCCCATGTCTCAATGTCCCCATGCCCCCCAGCCAGTGTCTCTAGTGTCTGTGCCCCTGGTGTCTGTGTCCCCATGTCTTCAAGTGTCCCCTATTTTCCCAGTGTCCCCATGTGTCCCAGCCAGAGTTCCTTAGTCTTCCAGTGTCACTGGTGTCTCCGTGTCCCTAGGTCTCCCCGTGTCCCCAGGTCTCCCCATCTTCCTAGTGTCCTAGTGACATGGGGACCCTGGGATACATGGGGACACAGGGAAACATGGGGCATTGAGACACTGTGATACATAGGATCACTGGGAGACCTGGGGACACGGCACTAGGGGACACTGGGAGACATGGGGCACTGAGACACTGATACATAGGAACACTGAGACCTGGAGTAATCGACACATGGGGGCACTGGGAGACACGGGGGCACTGGGAGGAATCCATCTATACAGCAGAATCAAACTAAGTAGTTTTTTGGTGATTTTACAGCATTTTCTATTATGTCACTCCTTGTGATTTACATCATGTGATGTCACCCATACATATTTAATTGTGCAAATTAGCAAGGCCAGTATGTTTTTCCAAGAAAGGTGGCAACCCTAACTACTTTTCACATACTCTTACTTAAGTATGGAAACTTAAGAGGGACATATGGGAACAAAACTTGTGTGGACTGACTGACAATGAATATAGTTAAAGGGACACTTTAGTCACCGGAACAACTACAGCTTATTGAATTTGTTCTGGTGAGTAGAATCATTACCGTCAGACTTTTTGCTGTAAACACTGTCTTTTCAAAGAAAATGCAGTGTTTACATTACAGCCTAGTGATAACTTAACTGGCCACTCTTTAGATGGCTGTTAGAGATCCTTCCTGGGTCATGGCTGCCTAAATTGCATCCAAACAGTCAGTGTCTCCTCCCTCTGCATGCAGACACTGGAGATGCTAATTGGCCAGGGCTGTGTTTGAATCATGCTGGCTAACAGCATGCAGAGTTACAGCTTCAGGCTTGAATACAGTAAGATTTTGCTATATTAATGGAGGCATGAGGGGCCCATGGGGGCTAGATGGTGGTGTTAACACTATAGGGTCATGAATTCATGTTTGTGTTCCTTACCCTATAGTGATCCTTTAAGGTAATGCTGACTTTGGTCTCTCTAACACTGTGGCATGTTCCCTTTCTTCTACACTCACTACATACAGCTTTTCTCTGTCCCAGGCTATATACCAGGAGCTTCTGCCTGCTAGTAAGAAGGTAAGAAGACATGTGGACCAGCGAGTGCTAGGGGACAGTCCTTAGAAAGCGTTGAGCGAGCGCATCATTAGATG
This sequence comes from Pelobates fuscus, assembly GCF_036172605.1. NCBI lineage: Eukaryota > Metazoa > Chordata > Amphibia > Anura > Pelobatidae > Pelobates > Pelobates fuscus. Next base: position 356,922,465 of record NC_086320.1, on the reverse strand, counting down.
CATTTATGCCAAGCTCAGGATGCTGTCTGCATAGTATGCCCTTAGTTGGCCAGCTGCATGATTGGCAGGCAGCCTGACATGCATTCATGCCAGGCTGGCCTAATTCTTTGGGCAGACATGTCCTCTTTTTGGGCATGTTCGCACTTTTGGCAAGTTACGTGATTTGTGTCAGTGGCACACCCTTTTACCGTGCCCATTGACTTCCTGCTTGACTGGACACTGCTGTTAGGGGTTATAGATTTACTTGAAAGATGAAAACATAAATTAGTGAGAGATTAGCCTAGGGTATGTGTTTTCTTTTAGCTGCTGTTTTCTTTCTCTCCAGCACCATCTCCATCAGATACATGACGCTTGGGAGTGTTTTACTGTTTTTGGTCGATATGATCCTGTAATTAGGCCCATCATAATTGTCAGCACCAGGCCCACTGGGCTCTTAATCTGGCCCTGGCCAGGGGTATTCAATAAAGTGTGAATTCAAAGTTAATTCAAAGAGAATTTCTACCACAGGGTAAAAACAGCCAAACTATGCTTCCAGTCCACCAACCAAGGGTATCTACAGATAATAAACACACAATAATAAAAACACAAGCAGGGAACAAATGTAACTACAGTGTTAGATAAAAATGTGATAGAATACAAAGTAGCAAGATCCAGTTCGGAGCACAGTGTAAAGGTAACAGTCTTTCTGGTAACTGGTTACCTTACAGTATTCGTAGGTAGACCTTCACTTTGTAACAGCATATGAAAGAGAATAGAAAAAAAAGTGCAATATGTCTCTTAAAAGAGTCACAAACAGAACAAAAGTCCAATCTTTAACTCACATTTGGTAGAGCTATAATCAGTTCTAGATAAAACAGCATACAGTGGTATTTATTCCCCACCTGTAGGATATCCCTCTGCCAACAGCTCACAACAAGGTAATGGCGAGGAGACCATTTAAAATAAAAGAAAGGAAAAAATAGTGCTCTCCATATGGGTATATACAAAAAAATAAGTAAAATGTACTTACATTATACAGAGCAGACACACCACTATTTGATCCAGGCGTAGATGGTATAATCCCCACCTAGGATTCTTTGGACAGTAGTCAGCAGGTGTCACAAGTGTAAAAACACAATCCAGGTGTAAAATGAGCATCTAAAAATAAAATGCTAAAAAAGTATGTGGCCAAACCAACTTTAAAAGTGGCCAAACAATACTTGTATTAGTAAAACACAATAATTCATAAGGGTTTTCACCTTATAGGGGCCTTTTCCACCTAAAAAAAAGCCCTAATTGGGTGAAATGCGTCATGGATTTTGGGTGTCCTGGAAAGCAATGTTTAAATGTCTTTTTCATTTCAGTACGCCTATATAGTACATTGTTTAATGGAAGCAACAACAAAAATTGTGTCTGGACAGAAAAACCCTTAAGAAATATTTTCCTAATTAATGAGGAAACAGATAGGAAAACAGTATTGTAAAAAATTCTCAATATGCAACATAAACATTTTTTCTCACATAGCCTTTTCACCTATATATTGTCCAATGTGACTTAGCTCTCAGTTGTGTGTGTGTGTGTATCCCAATGTATATTGTATATATTCCCACTTTATCACGATATTACCCATACCATATCACCCTCACACTGCAGCCATGTTGCCACTTTGGACACAAACACACGCGCCCACATTCAAAAATGAATACATGCATTCATATATACACTATGATACGTGCATACACATACACACTCTGATGCACGCACAAACATACGTGTCCTATCTAGGCATGCTGAAATGAAAAATATAATTAAACGTTACTTTCAAAGAATTGTTAGCAGCTATTTTAGTTTCAGTGTTTCCAGTGGGATTTAATTTACTACAATCCACAGCTTAGAACATAACTATAAACTTTTCATTTTGCCTGAAAAGGTTTTGTTTTTTTCTGGAGTGGGTTGTTCAGTGTTTTACTTTTCCCGAGATGATGATGTGTGCTAATTACTTTTCAGTTGTTGGAACACCTTATGCTGCTGTGCAGGGGATTCGTGCTGGAGGCAGTAAGTAAAAATGTGTCCTGAAATCAAAATGTGGAAATGAATCTGTAAATTAGGAAAATGGAATTCCTTACTTACCATAATTTTCTTTTCCTGGCTATTACTCGTGGCAGCATCACTTACGGGTAACTCCAGCCCCCAAACCAAACAGGACGCGAAATAGAAATCTAATGAAGAGACTGCATGAAAAGCAAGATATGAAATGAAAAGGGGGCTGATGCTGCCATGAGAAATAGCCAGGAAAAGTACATTACAGTAAGTACGGAGTTACATTTTCATTATTCTTGGCTAATCATGGCAGCATCACTTATGGGTACTTTTAAAAAAATAACAAATTGGAATGAAACAAAATGACATTTTTGTCAGTGCACATCTCTACTGCCTAATATTGTTTTGTCAATGAGGACTTTCTCAATCGGCAAAGCCAAAAATACAGCCCTGCTTCATCAACACATAAAGTAATGGGCATCTTGGGACTTCACACACATTAACATAGTGGACATTGTTTTTTTGGGATGGGCAGGGCTGCCATCGGAAATTTTGGGGCACCTGACTCAGCTCAAGCCTGCCCCCAAGTCCACCCACAGGGATGCAGTGTGTGTACTGATTGTGGTGTGTGTACAGTGGATGTAGAATGTGTGTAATGGATGCAGAGTGTGTGTATAGTGAATTCAGAGTATGTGTGTCTTTGTGTAGTGGATGTAGTGTGTGTATAGTAAATGCAGAGTGTGTATAGTGAAGGCTGCTTGTGTGTATTAGATGCAGTGTGTATAGTGAATGTATTGTGTATATAATGAATGCATACTTTGTGTGTGTGTGGTGTGTGTGTTTGTGTTGGCATGTAATGTGTGTAAAATGGAGGGGGCACTTTTATTTTTTTTACTTTTTTTAAATATTTTATTTTTTAACATTTTATTTTATTTTCCCTCCCTGCTTCTTACCTGGCCAGGGAGGGGGGAGATCACATTCCCTGGTGGTCCGGTGGCATGGTGCTCTGAGCCAATGTACACATATATATAGTGATTTTAGCTATATATATGTGTACCTGTGGGCCCTCGGCTACCTGTTAGTTGAAGAGGGGGCCTGCAGCACACTCTGACTTCACTTCACAGCAGCTCCCTTGTCTAACTCTCGCAGCCTGCGTGTCGCGCAGAGCATTGCCATGGTAACTGTGGCAACATTCTGATGGCTGCGGGGCTTGTGAGATTTAGAGACAGGAGCTGCTGAACTCAGAGTGTGCTGTGGGCCCCCTTAGCAACAAACAGGTACCCGGGGGCACACAGGTACACATATATATATATATAGATATAGTGAAAATCGCTATATATTTGTGTGCATTGGCAATGTGGGGCCCAGAACTTCCAGAGCAGTCCGGGACTCCCAGGACCGTCAGGCCCATGACAACTGTCATGGTTGTCATGCACTGATGGCTGCCCTGGGAACGGGGTATCAAGAAGTCATTCATGTCTCTTTAAAAATCACAGTAGTTGTCTGTTTACTTTTGTAGTCATTCTGCACACTGCCAAAAATGTTTTAGTTACTTTGTTAGTGAATATATCCGTTAGCACATAAAGCCTAACTTATCTTCCCTTCGGTCAGAACTCTACTTTACACTGTAGAGAAATTAGTTCATTATCCAAGGATAAATTCTGTATATCTGTACCCCTTTAAGCAGAATAAAAATGAAAGCCCCCCAACAAGTTGGTTGCCATAAGTTTTGATGGTTATACTTTATGTATCCCAAAACCCACTATATTTGTTGTAATATTTTTTTCTAAAAAAATAAACAACTATTTGATAAAATTATGTAAATGTACGTATATACTGCTTCATTTATCCTTGAACAGTAACCTACTCACTAGAGATCATTTTTAATATACATTATTGTGATATCTGTGTAACCCCTGTTTCAAATCAATCTTAGGTTAATATTTGAAACCAAAAAATATTTGTTAAGTATTGTTATTCTTTTGATTTTTTTAGTTTTTTTTTAACATATCTTGGTAAATTAATTTTGACATAAAAAGTAGTATTAACAAAGGTTAATGGAAAAGGAAACAGATAATGATACGGAAAATCCAAGAGTCTCATCTTTTAATTTTTGTTTTTCAATTAGTCTTTGCTAATAGACATTAATGGTAAATTGTATTTGATATATTTATTAATAAATTATAACTGCAAATCTTACTAATTCAAATTCATATGAAGTGTGCCAATAAATGTTGACTAAGCCCTGCTGACTTATAATTCTATTTTAGTCGTCAATGTTTAATGTATTTACTTTTAAAAAAAATACTTACATTTATGTAAATGAAAGACATGCAGATTCAAGCCGTTTCTAATCTAATGACAAAACTGTTTTGTGAAGCTGGGACGTTGTAGAAAAATTACTCTTTGGACAGGCTGAATAATTTGAAAAGATGAGGTCTTGGCTAACTGCAGCATAACACATTCATTTAAATTTTAAAAATCAGCGGTGCTTTCAATGCTTATAATACAGCTGAAATTCATCTTTACAATACTTTAATTAAAAAAGTAATTTGTTCTGAAATCTTTTCAGCTCAAGTTAAAGACAGAAAACAGGTGGGTGTTTACTTATGTAGACAGTTTAATTAAACTGTAACCTTGCAGTGGCAATTGTAGATAACGGGCTTGGAAGAATGATACAGAGGGGCGATGTTCTTCGGTTGCCATATTGAAATAGATTTTAATCAGGAATTACATAGACAGAGATACTGTTTGTTCTGAATGGTTGTGACATTCTACCTGCATTGTGTGATGTAAAATAAAAATGAATTTATTAATTGATTATGTTTTACGTGTCTTTGTAGATAGATAGCTATAAAGGGGTGTAAGATGTCTATTCAGCAAACTCTACATTTTATAAAAATCCAAATGGGAAAAAAAATTGACAAAATAAAGCTGATCTTGGATAGCTCTCCATCTCTGTGATATTCACAGATTTTACATTTTAGCCATAAATTTACTATGCTGATAACAATTTGCTACAATTTGGAGTTAAGTGAAGTAACACTCATCAACAAACAGACAGACAGACAGTCAAAGAGATCATGTATGTATTTCTTATTTGTTAATTAGACATTCAGCTGAGTCACATAGACAAATAAATGCGCGTATGTGCTTTATTAATTACCAATATAATGACGTACCTGACTTGCTCACTTGGAGAAGTGTGATTACGTGTAGAAATTTCATGGCCAATATTTCAATTTTTTTTATCCATATTTCTAAAGTATCTTTGAGCAATAAGTTGTGACTTTGTAAAAAGATTTTCAAGGTTTTTGTTCATGTAAATTAGTGGTTAATAGGTTGGTTACATGAATGAGAACTGCTGAAGTCTGGCTAAATACCAGAATAACAGAAGAATTAGGAGGATGCGCATAAAGTTAAACGCTTTGTGCTTCTCCAAATATTCCATGTTAAAGTCCCATTTATTTTAAATAGGATTCAGCCTAGTAACCACTCCAGTGGTGACAATGTGGGTCTTACTAAAGCCTTACAGAGAGCGTAAAGGTTCCAGCATAGAGTGTCCAGATTTGGCACCTTTTTATATTAATGATGTTAAATGGGTGGTACTACTGCGACAATGACATATCGTTGTAGACAAACAGTCAATTGCAAAAGACAAATACAAACTCTGGTGGGTGACTCATTGATATGCTGATAGACCTTGTGGTGAAAGTACGCCTTTTAGTAACACTTTGTTATAAATATTTTTTAGTTATGATCTGGACTATTTTTTCGGTCTACATAGGATTCGCCCATGTGGCATTTTGGTTTGGAAGAATTTTGTCCAATCATTTTGGGAAATATGATTTAGCAGTACACTGATAGGAGCATTTTAACACCAATTGGTTCACAGATAACAGGTAGCAAATAAAAGGAAAAAAAATAATAACAGAAATAATTACACAAATATTGATTTTAATTTTTTTACTTCTCTTCCTTTATTTATCTCTATTGGTAATTTCTCACTTCATTTGTGAATAAAATTAACATTTAGTGGCTGTCCCCTTACCATGAAGAATTTTTTCCCATCAATAATCTCTTTTTTTCTTGCCATGTATGGAAGTTCGAATAACGGATCAAACGAAACTGGTCGTCCATTGTCGGTTTTTTTTCAATTTTTTGCATGATTTGACAATATGGCGATTCGGAGTTATGGAATTCAGAGAGCAGTAACAACAATTATATATTATAAACACAAAAAGAATTCAGCGCTAGTAATCACACAATTAGTCGAGGTAGGCAGCAACCCAAATGAAGGAAAAACCCAGCAAGTCCTTCAGTGGATAAACACAGATAGAGAGAAAGATATGAAAGGGCTGCGCCAAATTTGGGTAGATAGTCCAGTAAAATATTGCTAGGGTACCAGTAGATGGTCTGGGATACTTGATAGAGTTTCTTTGTGGAGGTAGGTGCGTCTGGTGTTGACCATTCAGTATATGCAAATACAAGAGAGGTAGAGGCGACCAATGGTATAGTATGTAAAGTTCAGGGTGCAATGAATAACAGAAGTAGAGAACTCACATTCAGGAGAGCTATGGCCAGCTCTGGTGTGGATTGCGTACAGCAGTATAATCCCGCTTATGGGATATGTAGGGAGGGGGTCTCCGTCAGCACCGTCTGGTAGTCCAAAACTCGGAAAAGAAAGTAGAAAGCAACAATAGTGCTCTCAATTTTGATGGGGTTCAATGTGCAATAGGTAGAGAAAGATAAAGAACTCACATTTGAGGGAGCTATGGCCAGCCCTGGTGTGGATAGCGTACAGCGGTATAATCCCCGCTTGTGGGATATGTAGCGGCAGTACGTCCGTCAGCACCGTCTGGTGATCCAAAGCTCCAAGATAGAAGGATAAAAAGCAACGATAGTGCTCTCAATTGTGATAGGTTAAGAGAGTAAAATAGAAGATAAAATAATACTCACAAAGATAGAGCAGAGGTACTGCTCTATGAATAGGCGTTGGTGGTATGATCCCCACCTAGGATTTCTTGGAGTACTGGAACAATAAAAATGCCAGTGGAAGTAAAAGTAACCAGGAACGTTAATAAATATATAACATAAATAATAATAAAAAATATTTATTGCTTACTTTTCCTCATTTGATCTGTGAACCAAATGTTGGGAAAATGCCACAGTCAGCATTATGCTAAATATTTCCATAAAGTTATATTATGCATATATTTTGCAGCTCACTGCTCCATTTTAACACCTTTTTTGTTTGTTCATCTAATTCGGTTCTCAAATCAACATTCAGGCAAGCCAAGCCAACAACCGAACAGATTTCGTACCAAAAAAAAAAAACTATCCACACCAATTTCCACTTTGATGTGAATTTATTTTAGTAGCTACATGTTTTTCACTTTTTGGCTCTGCACTATCTTTTTGTTTTAGATTGGTTATTTGAGCACATTACACAAAGTTTATAGCTGATCTCTCTATGAGTATCCAGTATGGCTGCTGTGAATCCAATATGTGTTAAGTCGGGTTTTAAAGTCAGAATTTATCGGCTAGACCCCTGAATCCATTGTTGAATTTAAGTTAAACTTGCACAGGCTCAGCTTTATGCCAAGCACACAGATAGGTGAGATGCAAGGTGTACACCGGTAAATCTTAAAACTTCACAACTCCGATGAATGATCCGTTGACTACCTTATCTGAATCAGTGACTTGATATTTTTAGTTTATGAAACATGACAATCTACATACACTTGGCACATTCATTTCTACAATCCAGAAAAAGCAATCACTTTACGCTGCTTCACGTCTGTATAAGAGCCACGCTGTTAATATGGGTATAGAAAATTATAGTTGATCCATCTTGCTTAAATCAGATGCCTTAAATTGATTTGCAAGCAGGGAATTATTCAGGTCTAAGGTGGAATAAACATCTCTGGATGGCAATCTACACCAGATGTAAAGCCTCAACAAAATCACTACAAATGTAAACCTCCAAGCCACTTTACAATAAACATGTTGTACATTGATACATTTGCCATGATTCAGGCTGGGGCACATTCTCTGTAGAAGGTGTGGATTGTAACATGCTAACCTTGGATTAATTGTATGTAAAAGACATGTTGACAAAAACGTGCTTTACATTAACTAAGCAAACATAGAAATACCATACTTTGCTATATTGCCCACCCCATCACCAGTCCAGTTATATTTTTGTTTGACAGATCATCCTCAATAAGACATTGGAGTTTATATACCAAATGATGAATTTTGGTAAACTGAAATACAAAATGCTAAATGTTGGACAAATAGCAAACAGATGATTTGGATAATGTTTCCATCTCCGAAATTCTTTAAGCCAAATTAAAGCAGTACAGAAAGCAAAAAATATATTATGTTGTACAACAACTTTCTCCTGAATTGTCTCATCCTAGGATGAATAAATACATTTTTTACAAAATTACTAATACCATATTTACTCGGATCTAATTCACACCTTTTTTGGAAAATAAAGTTTCCAAAATTTGAATGCGCATTAAACTCCATGGCGCATTACATTCGGGGCGAAATTCTAAATGTTCCGTAAAATTGCATTGCATCGAATTTCATTCCGGCGCATTCACACAGGCAAATTAAAACTGGTGAATTTAAACTGGTGAATTCACACAGGCAAATTAATACAGGCAAATTCACACAGGAAACTTTCGTTCCTGAAAGAGGGCTTAAGTGAATAGACTTAACAAGTAATGCTAAAATTGAAATCCCATCAATGTTACTATGGTTTATGGCAATAAACACTTTCATTGTAGCACAATGTTGTATAGTAGTATCTTCTTGTATAAATGTGCATTACATTCGCCAGCAGAAACATTTTTCAGCTTCCGGTTTTAAAAAATTTAGGTGCGCATTAGATTCGATGTAAATACAGTACATTGTTAGCCTAGCAGGACAGTGTAGTTTTGGAATAGAATTTTGTTTAGAAATGTTTAAAGGTGCTGCAGTTATGGCGACCTACAGTTGTCCGTTCATTAAGAAAATAATGAACAAAGAGCACATTTTTCAGATTGAGAATAATAACTATTGAGGTACAGGATAATTTCAGCCTTGATAACAGACGTTTCCCCAAAAGTGAAATATCTCTTAACTTTTTACCATCTTGTAAATATTTTCCATACAGGAACAACTTCTACTGTAAATATTTCAACTGCTGTAAGTGTGGTCCTTTTAAAAGTCAAACTGGGTGGTGTGACTGTTAAGTGTTATTATCCTTGTAATTGCCAGATAGATCCATATGTACCCAAAGCAATAAGGTGTACAATAATCACATAAACACGTCTTTCTATTTACCTATCCGTGATCTGTGTGACCTCAATATTCTTTTAAAAAGGTATATAGAGGTCCAAAATGCATTCCCCGTTTTATGGTCTAAAACAAATCTGACATCATCTCCCTGGAATGCATTTTATTAGGACCGTTTGGATTTGCAATGACTAACTTTGAGGAACAGGATTGTTTTGTTATGATATACCATGATCTATATGACTATATTTACCTTGCAGACCGAAAACAAACAAATACAATCAAAAATAAAACAAACAATATAATATTTAATATAGTATTTTTTTTATTACTATTGGCATTTATTCAGCAGTGCTTTAAAATTATAGAATGGGGATATTGAACAAAAAGTAATTGACATCCAAAAATTAAGTGAGACAAATATTAAATGTCAAACGAACAGACAATCTACGAAGAAGACAAACACTATAAATAACAGCATGTCAGAGGGGAAGAGGGATTGATCAAATAAACAACTTTGAATTGACAACTTTGCAGAAATATTCTCTCCATCAATATTGAGTACAATACACAATTACATGTATGGTTTTGCTGTAACTTTTCTTTAGCTAAAGAACATTAAAGTGACACTATAGTCACAAGAACAACTACAGCTTATGGAATTTGTTTGGTTGAGTAGAATCATTACCTTCAGGCTTTTTGCTGTAAACATTGTCTTTTCAGAAAAAAATGCAGTGTTTACATTACAGCCTATGGATAACTTCACTGGCCACTCCTTAGATGGCTGCTAGAGGTGCTTTCTATCTCAGTCTTGCCTAATATGCATCACAACATTTAGTGTCTCCTCCCTCTGCATGCAGACACTGAACTTTCCTCATAGAGATTCATTGAATCAATTAATCTCTATGAGGAGATGCTGATTGGCCAGAGCCGTGTTTGACTTGTGCTGGCTCTGCCCCTGATCTGCCTCCTTGACAGTCTCAGCCAATTACATGGGGAAGCATTGTGATTGGCTCAGAACACACTTCTGATGATGTCAGCAGACAGCTTGCAAGTCTGAGGCAGACAGGGGCAGAGCCATTAGCTTCAGGCTTGAATACATAAGATTATACTATATTTAGGGAGGCAAGAGAGGACCAGCAGGGCTAGATGGTGGATTTAACACTATAGGGTCAGAAATACAGAAATATGTTTGTGTTCCTGACCCTATAGTGCTCCTTTGACATTAAAGTGTGAATAGTTGGTAATTCAAAGTGAATTTCAAACTTTAGCCCAACATTGCTGACCAGGAAACATAGCAGACCTTGATATACTCTTTTTTTTGGCAAGTCATGTACATTTTTGTAGTCACTGCACTAAGTCTGCATAGTTGCATTATTTCCTATTTAGTTAAGGATATTAAAGGCATGAGTCAACAAACATGTTTCCGGTTGTTTGTTGTTGATTTAAAGCAAGTAATAGCACAACTTCCCATCCATGCCATTTGTGTGTTTATTTGTTTGTTTGTTTGATTTTTTTGCCACAGAAGAGAAAAATCCTTCCGTAAGGGCCCTACATCCTGGTAGAATCTCCTTTGTCACAGTTAAATGGTATATCCATATGTATCCCCTTAGGAATAGAAGCAGTTTCCTAGCCCCTGGTGTAATTATCCATTGTACCCTTTAACACAATGCTCTTTAACATTGAGTTCTATATCTTTACCTCCCTGATTGCAAAGAATCCTCTGCTTTGTTAGAATGGGAATGTCTTCTCTTCTGATCACAATGGATGAACTCGTGACATCTATACTGCCCACGGGATGAAAATAATTCCTCTAATCTCTGCGATTACATTGTACTTACTCCTCATATGCAATTCCTTTTAAAAGAAACAAGCTGGAAGTATTCAGTTGTCATTTTGAAATGAATTTCTGTGTTTGCCTGTTAATTTTGACACGTGTCTTAAAACCATGTGGAGATCCTTAATATCCTATCCTTCTATTCTCCAGCCTAAACTTTGTTACATTTCTAAGGATATGTCCAACTAGGAATGTGTGTAGGAGCAAACCTAATTAGCTTATCCCCTCAGTCCCTGCTCTGGTCTCATGTTAGTTTAATTTTACTATCACAAACTAAACCTAAGCCATCTGAATAACAGACTAATCCCACCTATATGACTTTATTTATTAAAAATATCGTCAGGTCCATACTGCGCAAAAATACTGAAACCCCAGTTGATCGTTTCAGACATCTAGGTGATTAATCAGTCAGGTGTAGCTTTTTACCTACATAGAGCAAGTGGTACATTTGTTAGATTAACCTTTTGACTTAAGGAAATAAACAAGAAATGAGTGTCCTAACAATAAAACTTAACTTTTAATGATTCTATTAAAATTATTTTTGGTAGCTCAATAAGGATAAAATATCCAATATATATAGGTGGATGTTCAAAATAATGAGTAATAATAAAAAAATATATATACCAATGTGCTGTTACTGACTGTTAGGTATCAGTAGATCTCATATACATTGTTTTAGAATCTTTTCAAATAGGTCAAGAAAGTACATCGAATTTATTCTTAGAACTCTGAACTTCCTTGTGCAAAGAATTAACCATTAAACAGAAAAAAATATATATATATATAATTCTCTTAAATTCTCTTAAAGTTAAAGAGAATTATATACATATATATTTTTTTCTGTTTAATGGTTAATTCTTTGCACAAGGAAGTTCAGAGTTCTAAGAATAAATTCGATGTACTTTCTTGACCTATCTGAAAAGATTCTAAAACAATGTATATGAGATCTACTGATACCTAACAGTCAGTAACAGCACATTGGTATATATATTTTTTTATTATTACTCATTATTTTGAATATCCACCTATATATATTGGATATTTTATCCTTATTGAGCTACCAAAAATAATTTTAATAGAATCATTAAAAGTTAAGTTTTATTGTTAGGACACTCATTTCTTGTTTATTCACTTTGGTCTATGCGTTAACCCCTTAAAGAGTGTTCTTTCAGCTTCCCTTTTCTCTTACTTTTTTTCTTTTTGACTTAAGGAGACTCTAGTCATTTGCAAAAAAGTCAAAATAAGGAGGAAGAGAACCCTGAGAATAAACATACAAAATTAGTTAGCCCTATACCATATGATGAGGGCGCTCCAGTACCAAAATGCAAAGCAGAACATCTCTGTATAAGAGATGCATCAATCCCAGATGATTGTGAAGGTGATAGTGCAATATTTCAATGATATAATTAGTAGGTGTAGCAGTACTATTACAGGAATGAAGAGAATTGGCAACTTGCAGTACAGGTAGGATTAAAATATTTTCAGAGTTTTGGAAAAACAAAGGTTAAGGTATAATGGAATGATTATAACATGGGCTGCAAAGAAATGTGGAATTAGACACATAGACACATTTTTATATGTTATCCAACAACACAAAGAATTTACATGTGTCCAAGATAGCATGGTAGGAACATGGAAAAGAGAATCATTTATTGGCAGGGGTAGGAGCTCCAGGTCACTCTGCAAAATTGTTTTAACTGTTTCAATATCCCAGAAATTTGCAACATAAATACTTTGATACTTTTGAAAGATCAGAATTGCAGCAGTGGTACACGTTGCAGACAGATGCTTTAGGTTAAAGCATAGCGCTAGAGCAGGGATAGTTTTATAGTCAAGCGGAGATCTGTCAAACCTAATCACAAAAATTAAATAATCCAAATACATTTCGAGCATCTGATCAAATTGCAATAAACAGAAAACCAGTTTAAAGTCAATGAACCTGAGTAACGACCAACAAATAATCAAGAAGAACAGTAAAGTGGACAGCTTGAATATATTTAAAGGACGGAATTAATATCCAATTTCTTTGTGCTTTTAATATTTCCTTAATACCATTTACTGTAATGTAGTCAAGTACAGCTTTGTAATAGTATATTTTTTACGTGCTTAGTTCTTGCACAAGTAAATGCTAGTGACAGCTCAGAACATCTGAAGTAGTCTCTTAATAAAGGTATACTATTCCTGGATCTAATGTAAGAAGTCGTCCCTTGTTATGGGGTTTTAACTTCAAAGTTCTCCCGCATCTCTATCATCCATCACAATCCTGATTCTCATTAAGATCAACTCTGCCCAGACATCAGCTGCGTCTCCTTCAAGAAAATAAAAGGAAGATAACAAAGTGACTGCGGAATAACCAGCTAATGTTCTTACAACTTCTTTCAAAGCTGACCACATTTTCAACATAGCCAAATTCAAAAAAGGAGCTTTGTAGAAAAGAAAAATGATGTTTGAACTTCTACATATTTTAAAGAGGATCATTGTGTTACACATTTGTGATGTTTTCACTTATACTTGTTTTTTTACTCCTCGACATGCCACGAAGTCAGCTTAAACTCTAAAAACACACAACACTTTTGATTGGACCTAACCATTACTTTGGGATTTATATAGTGTGTTGAGTCAAATTTAATATGTGCCACTAGATTATTGAAATAATTAATGAATTATTGAATTTAAATTAACAGATTGAATTTAATGGTGTTTTATGTTTTATGTTTTATGTTTTTCCGAAGGTTGCCTAACTCTGCGATAGAATGTCAGGATTTGATAACCATGCACACATCTCAATTAGACCTTATGAAACTTCACAGACAGGATTGACGATTTTAGATGAACTTGGTAAACCTGTCATAATAATTATATTTGAATAACCATTGTATAACCACACAAAAATTACTTTATCACAACATCATTTTGTGTGGTAGGTAGATTCATAGATGTAAATCTACAATATAAATTAACTTTTTTTGGGTCCTTTGTTGCTGGTAGTGCTTAAGCTGAGAAGGTCGGAGAGCTCTCAAACTTTAAAAAAAAAAATATTTCCTTAATGGAGCATATGACTTATTTTGCATCCCTTTAATGTGACTTCTAATGTTTATTCTGGTCAGGGCTTGAAGGAGAATAATTCGTAGCACTGCGAATACTAAAGTTATTTAGACCATATATACACAATTAAAGCTGGCTAAAAGTTCAAAACGTGAAAGGTCCACTCTGCTTCTACTCTGTTCTTCCTTTTTGTCAGTTCTGCTCACTTTCATATAACCTCTGTCTAATTAACCATTTACACCACATGACTCAAGTGAGAACAAACTATCCCACTCTTTTGGCTTCTATACTCACAAACTCCTGGAACATAAGGGTTATAGTATAGACACATAAACAATGTTTTAATAAAAGCTACAATAGTATTTATATGTAATAAACTATTTTTGTTTCACTGTGTCTCTTTTAAGTCCATCTCTCTCTAATGTAATCTCTGTGTTAATGTTCCTTCCTAGTCTCAATATTGTTGTCCCTTTCCATCCCTGTAAAATTCAATAATATTGTGGTTCGAAAAGATGTTAAATATCTACATGTCAATGAATGGTAGAATTATGTCCTATCTCTCGCTGGCTATAAAACAACCCATATAGAATGACATCATCATCCACCTTTATTTCTCTGAATTATTTGTATTAGATTTGCAGTAGCCAAAGCCCAAGGTGCATATATTGCCCAATAGGGCAAAAAGTTAACAGGTATTGTCCAAGTCAAACAAATCAGATAAGGTTAATTCAGGAGACAGGGTCAGACAGTCCAAAGGTTCAAAATGCATGCAGCGGAGGTTTATAAGTGAGAAACAGGCCAGAGGGTCAGGAAATCTAATAAAGACAGCAGTGTAATAATGCCAGTGTAGGGACAAAGACAAATAATGAGATAGGAGTAAAATAGTGTTAAAGGGTGCCAGTTATCAGCCATACCCCCAGGACATCTCCCCTCTCCCTTCCCTTTGTCCAGCCCAGTAGGTAGTCCCTATTGGAAAAGCAGCAAATTGTGGCCCGGCCTGAGCTCACAGCCCCTCTACTGCAGTCTCCATCCCCAGATGCAGTGTGGGAATCCGATGTCAAAGACTGAGAGCCAATGGGGAGGTGAGAGGGTGGCCTTCCCTCCATTACTACACATGAAGCAGTGTTCCAGAGTGACGGTGAGTCAGAGGTGGGCCATAACAATTTGTTTTAATTTACCAAGTCCTGAAGTCTGGAATATGATGACTACTGATCTCGTCACATGTTTTATTCTTCCTAATATTATTATTACAATCCCGTACATTTTCACTCTAGACTTTATGTTGATGTATTTCATATGCAGTATTGTTGGACATAAATCATTTGCATCCTGTTTTTTTTTCTCCTTATTAGTACTTCGGCAGGCCATATGTCATATTCTCTACACGGGGGGGGGGGGGGGGGGGTTATTGCATAAGTCAAAATGGCTGACTATAAGACAACTTGCTGAATACCCAATATATGTTGTATTATCTCTTCCAGATATTTTTTTTTCCTCTTACACAAATATGTGGAATAAGTTTTTTTCAATTGATTCAAATACTAAAAAATAAAAGTCAGATGAATTGCATATTGGATGTTCTGATATAAAGTAGTCACTCGAAACATTACAACAGGGTTTTATTGTGTATGATCAGATCACATATATCTGAATGAGGGGCTCCAGATTCGTGGATGCTCTATAGATGTAACTATAGAAAACTCGTCTCACCTGTGCAGCTAGCTAAAAAAACAAAAACTAAATTATTTTATAGTTCCCTTCTATGTGTCTTTTTACAATATATTTTTTTCTCTGCTCTCCTATTTTTCTTTTTTATATTATCTTCTTGTGTTATATTATTATGTTGTTACATTTATCACATCAATAGCTTGAATCCAATAGAGTTTCTCACAAATATTTTATGGAGAATGCCCCGGTAAATATGTTAAACCAATTATACAGGAGGGACATAAAATTTGGACAATGTTGCTCCAAAACAAAAGCTAACATGTAAGAAATATTTTCACTAACTAAAAAACTAATTGGAAATCTCAAAACAATGCAAAGAAAAAATATAGCATGGTAAAGAAAGCATTAACTTCATTGAAATTAATTTAAGATTATGTCTAAATATTTTAATAGATATGTGTGGATATATAAATATATATATTATTTTTTTCATTTTTTTAGTTAATTTATTTACTTATTTTTTTACCTTTTTGTTTTTTTTAACTTAACTTAACCTACAGGTCCTGTCGTTAGTAGCCATATATGTATTAAACTGTACAACTGTACAACTGGTAGCCCATAGACCTTACTAACCCTCAGCCTTTTTTATATTATTATTTTTTTTCCACCAGCAATATTTCTGGTTTAGCTCTCTCACCTTTTTTGTGGTGGAGGAGAATGTGGTATCATGATCAGTTGGGCTAGAATGAGCTGATATATTTTGCTCTATTATATTATTATACATACCTGAGTGTCTTTAATTCAGTTGAAAGTGCTGTTATTATTTTTATTCTTTTCTTCTTACCACTAAATGTCTTTAACATATATGTAGGTAGGAAAGCAGGTATGTAGATAAACTGCTTTCTATTCAATTTTAAAATAAAAATTAGAAGCATCATGCCCATTGTGTTTGAATTCCCAGGGACTACATAGTGATAATTATTTAATAATTATTCATATGTTGTTAAATGCAAATATTTAGATAAGGGGCGTGGCCTGACAGCCGATGGAGTAGGACGCAGACGGCAAGAGCTCCTAGGCCCCAACCCGCTTAAACGTTAAACACGCTGCAAAAAAGCCGATTTTATGGGGAGAACAAAACGAGGGAATACCCCTAGACCTCCGCATACACCGGCCATCCAGACTCCGGGCCCGATGGACGACTTTCTGTCCTCCCCGCACCCGTTTGGGGGCCCGCGGGACCAAAGCAAGATGGCGCCCGCATCCCCGGGATCAAGCAGCCGGGCTGACTCCATGAGGAGCTCCCCAAGAGAGGATGCACTATCACAAATGTCCGCTGACCTTGCTGCAATTTCGGCCAACATGCTTACCCGCAGTGACAAAACGGAGCTCATAGCCGAGCTCAGGTCAGTTATCAGAGAGGAAGTGGCCGCAGTGAGGAGGGACCTCGCGGTCCTGGAAACGCGGGTGGATACCCTGGAAGAACACCGCCTGCATACTGAACACCACATGCAGGCGGCCGACCTGGCAGCCTCGAGGCAAGGCAATATTCTTTTAGACCTCAGGCGGCAGATGGAAGACCTCGATAATAGGGGACGCCGGAACAATATTCGCATACGAGGCTTCCCGGAATCAGAAGGGGAATCGCCCCGTGAACAGCTAACGGGCCTGTTCACCCACATACTCGGGGCTGATGCACCTACGGATTTCGGCCTGGAGAGAGCACACAGAGCGCTACGGGCCCCGCGCAGGGACGGCCTACCAAGGGACTTGATATGCTGCATACAGTCGTTCCAGCTGAAAGAGTCCATAATGCGGGCAGCCAGAACGCAACGCACCATCAGATATAATGACGCCCAGATTTCCCTGTACCAGGACTTGTCTACACTTACACTGGATGCTCGGAGGGCCTTGAAACCTCTTACCAATCTCATGCGAGAGAAACGGATCCCTTACAAATGGGGGTTCCCGTTTAGCCTGCAAGCCAGAACGGACAACCAGTGGCACGTGCTGAGATGGCCTAATGATCTCCCCCGTTTCCTACGGGCCGTGGGCCTCCCTCCCATGACAATCTCAAACTGGATCCTGGATTGCCCTCCAGCCAGACCCACTGGCCCCACTGTCCCAGCTGAGAACCTCACAGACAACACCCCGGGCCCGAGCCAGAGGCGCGGCGGACCAGTGGGCCCCGAAGAATAAGCGAATGTACCCCAAGCTACGACCCCGGACAGCGGTTGCATGGACTCCGGGCCCACGCGACATCAGCAGAACCGAGACTGACAACTGCCCACCTCGCCTACGGGGGGATCCGGGAGCTCCCAAGTGGTAAGAATGGCCCAATCTGGTATGTACTGCACGCCCCCCCCCCCCAGCACACCTTGCTTGAATTTTAGCCCGGGAACTACGCCCGCTTGGGTGGGGGAAGGGACCTGGGGATGGTGGGCCCACTGTGGATGCGGGACTCTGGCTTTCACCCCCGGCTACAACATTTATGGGGGACACATTACGAATTTGGGTGGTGGGGCTTGGGGATGGGGTCGGGAATCCCCTCCGAGGTCGCTGGTCCCCACCATGCCAAACACTTGTCAGGTCACGGGTTCGTCCCGGAACTCCCCGCCATAGGGACTTTGAAGCTGCTAGCTAATACAGCCGAGACATGGACGCTTATACCAAGCGGGGCCTGGGATCCCCTGGGCTCCCGTAACTAGGCCGGCCGTTAATCTGTTATTGGGGGTCCTCTGAGCACTTGGGTTGGGAGGGAGGATGGGAATGGCAGGTCGTAGGGGCACGCCCGCCGCACCCCCGGAGCTTTGTGGGCCCCCTCCTCGCTGGCCGAGTTGTGAGCGGGGGCAGGGCCCGGAGACGGGGTCCGGCAGCCGAACACCCCGGGTAATCGGGTTTGGGGAATGTTGAAGGTACCTTACATGTTCACAAGTTACAATGTTTATTAACTTTTGCTTATTGTTATGGGTTACAGTATGTACTCTTTTGTGTATGGTACGCCTATACAGTCGGGGCCCACGGGTGTAACTAACTGACCCGGGGATCTGGGTAGACCTGGATAGCACGCTCACGGTCCCACCCTCGGTAGACGACGCCAAGACAAGCGGACACGCTTTCTGTGTATCGACTGACGAGGACCCCGGACATAGACAGACGGACGCCGGATGGGGTGAGGCCCCTCCGGACTTATCTAATGACGCTCCCCATCCACATGGACCTACGGCCCACCCCCACATGATACCACCTTAGGCAGTTACCTAAGACCACTAGTTTCCACCACCAGCGGGTTGGGAGCCCAGAGAGACACTTGCTGACGGACTTAAGACAACCGAACGACTGACGACATCGGTTGCCTCCCTCGCACCTCAAGCAACGAACCTGTACTGTATATACCGGTCGGTGTTCGGAGGGACTACAGGATAGTACCCACCGACGGCTCTCCCCGACCGAGGTTCGAAGTTGCACTTACCCCTCATACCCACCCCCTCTTCTTTCTTTCCTGCCCCCCTGCCCTATCGCACTTGACCTATCCCTTCCTCTTAACCCACTCCGGGTCCCGGGGGGATCCCCGGCTCGCGTGGCCATGTCGGAGGTACGCCCAGCTCAGCTAAAGTTTTGGTCAAACAACACCCGCGGCCTGAATTCCCCTGAAAAACGCGCCCAACTGCTACGCTTACTGTGGGCCGAGAGAGTGTCAGTAGCATTCCTGCAGGAGACGCACTTCGTAAGCCGAACACAACCGAAACTAGGGAACAGCCGTTTTCCTCAGGGGTTCTTTGCGAACCACCCAGATGCTAAGAAAACAGGGGTGGCGATCTTAGTTGCACACTCGATCCCGTACCAACACACAGAAACACTTGCTGATCCAGACGGGAGGTACATTTTCATCAAAGGCACCATAGCTGACCACACATACACATTCGCTTGCATATACAGCCCAAACCGAGCTCAGCACACGTTCCTAGCCAAAACACTGTCCAAACTGGAACGCTTCAGGGACGGCCTCCTGATCCTGGCAGGGGATCTAAACCTACCACTAGACCCACACATAGACACCTCGAAAGGGACCAGCACAATCCCACCACACTGCCTACTCACCGCCAGGAAGGCCCTACACAAGGCGGGACTGGTGGACTGCTGGAGGACGGCCCACCCAGACGACAGGGACTTTACTTGCTACTCGTCGGTACACAAACGATATAGTCGCATCGATTACATCTTCATGCCACAGGAACACCTGACGCTCCTCCGAGACGCACACATAGGGATTGTCCGCCAGTCAGATCACGCCCCGACATCAATACAGATAAACTCCCCCCTATATAAACCAGTAGAGCGCCAGTGGAAACTCAATGAATCCTTACTGACTGACCATGTAGCCCGCACCGCAGCACAGCGCGCTATCACCCAGTACTTTGAAACAAACGAGACTCCCGACATGCCCCCCTTGACTTTATGGGAAGCCCATAAGTGTGTGATGCGTGGGCACTTTATATCTGTGTGTACGCAACGCAAGAAAGAGAAGTCCTGACTCATTCGGGACCTGACGAGGAGGATAGCGGACTTGGAGAGTTCCCACAAACAGACACTGGACGACAACACCTATCTTCAACTGACAGAGGCTCGGAGGGAACTCAGGGAACACCTGGCTCAAGGCCACCTGCAAGTGCTGCGCAAATCCACGAGGTTCTTCTACGAACACTCCAACAAGAGTGGTAAACTCCTGGCGACAATGCTTCGTTCAAAGAGACGGTCTCAACATATCCATAAGATCCAGACGCGAGCCGGCCACCACACTAATATGCCCAAGGGGATTATGGCAGCATTTGAGGCGTACTACACGGATCTCTATAATCAGAAACAGGCCACACAAGCCACAAGAGACGTGTCCCAACGCCGGAGGATCACGGACTACCTGTCACAACACGTTACACGCAAATTGTCATCGGAACACGCAGAAGACCTGGAGAGCCCCCTAACGCTCGAAGAGCTGGCCTTGGCACTAAAGAACTCTAAGCCACACCGAGCACCGGGACCAGATGGACTACCGCTAGCATACCTCCGCACGTTTCGAGACACGCTTATGCCAAAACTACTGGCGGGACTCAACTCCCTGCGGGACGGAGGACACTTTCCCGTGGATACACTGGCGGCGACTGTCACGGTCATCCCCAAAGAGGGCAAGGACCCGACCGTCTGTGCGAACTACAGACCCATCTCCTTACTGAACGCAGACTTGAAGCTATACACCAAAGCACTATCCCTCAGACTGACCCATATATTACCAGATCTCGTCCACCCGGACCAAGTGGGATTTATCCCGGGTAGGGAAGCCAGGGATGATACGATACGCGCACTCAACGTTATCCATACAGCCAGATCATCCAACCGTGACACCGTACTTGTGTCGACTGATGCCGAAAAGGCGTTTGATCGGGTAGACTGGACGTTCATGGCCGAAACACTACGACACATGGGCTTCGGACCACACATGCGCTCATGGATAGCTGCGCTATATACCACGCCGACAGCCAGGATCAGAGTCAACGGAACCCTGACGAACGCCTTCCCAATATGCAACGGCACTCGTCAGGGATGCCCGCTTTCGCCCCTCTTGTTTGCCCTCACCCTGGAACCCTTCTTGGAGGCGGTGAGACGAGATGGGGGCATCAGGGGGGTGAGAGTGGGAGGAGAGGAGCATCGTGTGGCGGCGTACGCCGACGACATGCTCTTCTTCCTAGAACAACCGTTGATTTCGGTCCCTAA
This sequence comes from Pelobates fuscus, assembly GCF_036172605.1. Lineage (NCBI taxonomy): Eukaryota > Metazoa > Chordata > Amphibia > Anura > Pelobatidae > Pelobates > Pelobates fuscus. Next base: position 356,900,837 of record NC_086320.1, on the reverse strand, counting down.
CCTCTTGCAGGCATTCGAGGTCTACGGACGACTGTCCAATCTGAAATTGAACATAGATAAGTCCGAAGCCATGCCCATAACTCGGAATGAGGACCTCGCCAAACACCTTAGCTCCCAATTCCGTTTCTCTTGGAATACTACCAAACTTCGCTACCTGGGTACCTGGTTGCCGAGCGACTTGGCTCAGCTTTACCAATTGAACTTCCTTCCCATCCTCTCGACCATACAGAAAGACCTGACGAAGTGGACGGGACAATACATTACCTGGTTCGGCCGCATAAGTGCTGTCAAAATGAACATCTTGCCCCGCATCCTCTACCTGTTCGCAACCCTACCCACGAGGATCCCACAGGCATTCTTCAAATCGGTGATGACGGCCATCAGACGCTTCGTATGGAACCAGAAACCGACCCGCATTCGCAGGACCACCCTGGAACGCCCCAAAGCTGCCGGGGGTGTGGGACTCCCATCCCTACAGACCTACTACCAGGCCACACACCTACACAGAATAGTGGACTGGCACGCCCACCCCAGCCCCAAGCGGTGGATACAGATGGAGAAAAGACAGTCCCTGGGCACCATCCCATCCAAACTCTGGCTGGGACGGCTCACCTTCAGGGACCTGCAGACGGACAATCCAATCATCGATGTCACGCTCAGAGTGTGGTGCGGCCTCCGCTTCACCCACCGCCTGACTACCTCCCCGAACCCTCTTACCCCCATTACTTACAACCCGGACCTCGCAGGAGGCCTCCACCCGGCCGCCCTCAAACGCATCCAAGAGGCAGACTGGATCTACCTACATCAATGGATCTCGGGGGGCGAGATCAGGCGGCTGGCAGACTTGATGGAGGGGCCTCCCACTCAACTTGAAACATTCCACCACCACCAGGTAAAGGCATACCACGCACAAATAGCGGGTAGAGCCCACCTCCATAGGCAGCTCACGGACTTCGAGCAGCTGTGCACTGACAGAAGACACATAGAACACGGTGTCTCCCACATGTATGAAATCCTCCTGACTTCGATGGGAGGCAGCCCACTAGGCTTCACCGGTAAATGGGAAAAAGAGACGGGGACCCAACTAACAGATCAGGAATGGGGGAAAATCTTCCTCCTCACACACAAATGCTCAATAAGCTCAAAGTTCCAAGAAACCAGCTATAAACTCCTGACACAATGGTATCAGACGCCGGAGACCCTCAAACGCATGCAAGTAACGACCACAGGAGACTGCTGGAGATGCGGGTCCGGACCCGGCACGAACATACACATATGGTGGACGTGCCCACGCATCACACCATTTTGGCATATGATCAATACAAAGATCAGAGAGATTACAGGTTCGGACATCCCCCTCCTACCCCTGACGATGCTACTACACCACACGCCAATACCCATGCGAACATACAAAAACTCCCTCACCATACACTTACTCACTGCAGCGAAAGCCCTCATACCACTACACTGGAAACGCACGACAGTGCCCACATTCACACAATGGGTTGACAAGGTAGAAAACATCTATGATATGGAAATCATGACCGCCTCCCTGCAGGAGCGCTCTGACAAATGTGCCCTCAAATGGTATCCCTGGAAATCATACATCTCTAATAGTTCGGCATAGTTGGCTCCCATGGGCTAGATGCTTGATATCGGCCGAGTCGCGACCGTTAGCGACACGTTGGAAGTCCATTCGCGGGAAGTGCTTGTGGCATGGCCCCGGGTGCCGGAGTGGTCCCGTCCGGAACTCCCACCCACCTCCCCCCCCTCCCCCCCCTACCCAACCCCTTCTGCATACCCCTTCTCCCTGACCCCTAGGGTACCAGGGACGCTTGATGACTAACGACTTACCCCGAACAGGACAGGCACTGACCCTTAGGGGGCGATAACGCTGAACACCAGGACAACTAATGGGACGGAGTCGCAAGACTCGAACTTAGAGGTGAGACTAACCATTGGGATAACCCCACATGACGCACTAGAGGGCACTAAGACTTGATACGCAGGTTTACTGACATAGTGCCACACCGCTAACCTAATAAACGGCCCTAAGTTAACGAAATCAACCCAGCACAGCCGAAGCTACTAAGCACCCTATATAACAGGGGAAAGGAACTGATACTGAATACCCCCAAGACATTGCCGCCCCCCTCTGTTCCCACGCTATATTTAGCCTGCTAATTACCCATAGGTTTATGCACATGGTTGAAAGAATCTTTATAGTTTAATAGTATTACTGTTTACTTGAAGCTTTTATATTGATTGATTGATATTCATTGCTTTACTTTTCTCTGTATCACAAAAAAAAAAAAAAGAGGCATCATTATTTTGAAACTGTACTGTTATGACCACACTGATGTAACCACCCTGTGATGTAATTCGCTGGTACGTTTCCCATGCTTTCTCTTCTGTACCCATTTGCATATGTCTTGAATAAAATAATGATTGACAAAAAAAAAAAATACAAATATTTATCTGGTCAGGTCTATTTTAACGTGTAATCATTGGCTACAAGGAGAGATCATTAGTGGATTCGATCTGTGTTGTTGAAGCAGAGGAAAACTGCTTTCAACCCATTCAAAATATAACATGTCTGGACTTGTCATGATGAAGGCAGGGTTATTCAATAAACTGTACGTTGTGAATTCTCCAGAGAATCTGAGCATAACACGGCAAGTGATTTGTTTACATCCTTATTCCAGAGGATTTCAAATATTTTCCTGTTTGTATCAATAATTATAGATCTTCTAATTTTGCTTTTCTTTACATACTAGAGCACTGCTTATATATATATATATATATATATATATATATATATATATATATATATATATATATATATATATATTGAAGACCTTGGAGTGCACCATTTCCTTTGTTTATTATATTTTCAATGCGGGTTTGCACCCAGGCAAGTTGATCATTTAATTGTTTGCTTGTGGAGTGTCAAGTACTTCTGTATATATATATATATATAATATTTACATTGAGCAAAGATGTGCTCTCGTAGGTCTTAATCCAAAGTGAAATGTATTCAATATTATTCATGTGATGCCCCGATCAACATTTCGACCCTTCAGGGTCTTTTTTTTTTTTATCTTGAAAAAGACCCTGAAGGGTCAAAACGTTGATCGGGACATCACATGGATAATAGTGAATACATTTCACTTTGGATTAAGACCTACTAGTGCACCTCTTTGCTCAATGTAAAGATATATAGTATGCTGGTTGCACCGAGGCTTCAATAAAGGGGTGAGTGCCAATGACCTTTGGAATATATATATTATATTATATTATTATATATGTCTAGTTAAATCTAACATAATAATTACATAAAACAGCTATACATTAAAACAATGTCTAAACTGGCTTTGAATTGACTCAAACGTTTGTTTTGGAAATATAGTAATATGCATACTTCATTGTTTTTGACTCCAGCATTCAAATAGGTAAATGATAATTTCTGACATACATTTTAAAGGAATGTAAAGTGTGATGGCATAAAGAAGGTATGGGTCAACAAGTGAAGGAGAAGATGGAGTTTGTATATAATAAAGAGGCCAAAATGTGGCAATTTTATGACCCAGCTCAAAACTGCTCAGAATACACAAAACAAAAACCAGCGTAACACGTATCTCCACTGGTTAAAAGACATTTCAGATCTTTAAAAAAGTTTATAAAATGTAATGAAACTTATTACTTGTGTTGTTAAATTAGAGATATGGATTTTTTTAAAAGAAGAAAATGTCCTTTTATCTGGCTGAGTAGCCATTGTATCAGACTCTGCTGTTATCTGACCAACTGCCACTCAACCTAAGTTGCTGCTGCTGTGATTATTCTATGTGAAACTGTGAGAGGCAAGTTAGGTAGAGCTGCAAATGGTCAGATAGCAGTAGAGTCTGACCCAACGTGGCTGATCAGCAAGAAAAAGAAAACGGACGTTTTCTCAAAAAAATCAATATACATGATTTTTAAAAAAAAATCATTACGTTTCTTTCAATATAAAACACTTCTAAAAGAGTGAAAGGTTTATGACAGTTGTTGTTTAACATATAACAAAGACTGCAGAAAATACAGAAATCAAGAGAACACACACAGGGAGCCACATGGGACTTGTAGTGGGGTAATCATAGACAAATGGCCATTAAATGACAAGTCAAGGAACCCTACTATAAAGACTGATTTTAATATTAAAGAATATATTTAACTCCTAAACTCAAAGCTGGACAAAAGTTGCTTAGGGTCCTAGGTAGGGTGTCAGATTGGTGTTCTCTCCTTGGGCTCTGTTTCTGTGAGTGGTGTGTGTTGACTGAGTTTTGTGTGTAGTAGCTGAGTGCTGTGTGTTTTAACTCAGCTGAGAGCTGTGTGGGGCACTGGGCATGTCTGTGTGTGCCTGAGAGTGTGTTTGTGTATGTGTGTGTCCCCATCTTACCTTCCCTGGTTGTCCAGTGCAGGGTAAGTAGCATCCTTGGTGGTCCAGTAGAGGGTAAGCTGGATCCCTGCTGGTCCACCCAGTGCTGAAGTTCCCGGCGTTCCTGGCCCACCGGTGTTCCCGACGTTCCTGGAACACAGACACACCAAGTAGAGTAACTTTTATCAGAGTAAATCCACAAATAGTTTCAGTCTAGAAAACACCATAAAATCTGGTATGAGCAAGGAAAAACCTGGAAATTACTGAAATAAAAAGAAAAAAATGCATGAAACTCCATTCAAGATGCCCTGTCCTTCCAGATTTGTATAAAAACATCACATTTCAATACTATCCTGTTACAGTGTTGGTAGAATTTTCAGTTTAAGCTATATTGAAAACTTGTTGTACTAGGAACGTTGACAACTTTCCACTTATGCTGCTATTTGATCTTCAAAAAAATTGGAATAATAAAGTTTTACCTGCCAAGTCATAAAAGTATCCTGACCAGGGATAATCACACGCTATATTTTCCCTACAGTCTCTTTTATTAACTTAAAACCAGCATGGACAATAGAGGGTTAAACGAGGCAAGTAAAAGTTCCCAAAAAGATGACAAACTTTTTGAGAATCTCCTCTGGCTAGAACTGTGTCATGTCATCTGTGCATGTTTACAGAATTCTAGATCATCCGTCATGTCAAATTCTAATGGAACAGTTTTTAAAGCACAAATATTTAACACAAAATATTTGACAGTAGAATTAAGTACAGTTCTAATGTGCTGTAATTGACTTTATAAACGGACTTCTGAAGTGTAAAATGAACCTCTACTAAAGTCAAGGTTGCAACTTTGAAAGACGACAGCTAAGGTTGGAGGCAGTGTTCAAGTGGAAAGTGAAGTCTTAATGCCAGCGTAGAAATAATGACAGTTTGATTATTAACAAGTGGCTGAACTAAGGAAAAAAGATAAACTCCACTCTCAGCTAGTGGAGAGACTGCTGACTGCTCTCCAAATTATAGTAAAGTATGGTTATTAAATAAAGAACATCTTGTTCTTACAGGTATGTCATGTACTATAGCAAGTTCACTTTTCCTCCAGCTGTGACTGTAATAATACAGAAATGGCTTGTAATCTTTCAGATGCCGAGAGTCTTACTTCCAGGAAGTGACCCTGAATCTTAGAAGACATTTCTCGATTTAAGGTCAAGTGTAGGACCTCTTTTTAGAAATTATGTTCCAACGCCGTGTGCACCTCAAAAGTGGTCAATTTTAACAAAATATATTTTGACCAGTTAAAGCATTTTAAATGTATTTCCCGCAGAATAGTAATTCTTGTGACAAATAGGCAGAAAAATAACTATTTTCTCTTATGGCCAGTGTTTATGATAAGTACTTTTTCCCTTTCACTTGGTGCATAATACACACATATAACATATGACTTGTATATATATGAATAAAATACTATGAGATTGTATTAATAGTAATTTATTGAGAGAAAAAAACACAGATAGAACAATAATTAAGTTTCATAGTTGATAGCTAAATCTAGACATTCAACATTTTTACAAAGTTGGAAATTATTAAAAAGAACATACAAGGGGTGCGGGGCCTGACTGCCATTGAGAAGAGACGTGTTTTGCTTGACCTCCTCTCCTATGCTTGCAATTAATGCTGTTTTCAGCCTCACCAAATCTGATTTCAACCGTACCCAGCGACTTAACTGACTTCTGACCAAGCTGAAATATTCTGCAAGTGTCAGAGATTGGCAAGGGCATACATGCTGCACCATCTGAACCATGTGGGAGAGAGAGCACTGGGTGGGGGAAGCGGCCGATCTCCCAGACAGGGGCTGCTCGACAGCTTTCAGCGACGTGCAGGTGCCCCATTTCCCCTACCTTTGGACCGGCTGGGAGGCTATACCGACCTACAGAGGGCAGGAGGTGAAGCCACAGAGACAGAGGAACAATGAAATGACTCACCTAACATGGTGGACGCCACAAGGCACACCGACATCATGGAGGGAAACTTGATATATTGTCCAGGCTGGACAGGATGTTCCACGAATTCTGGCAGAAACTAGAGGAGACGAGGCACCAAGTCACCTTGCAGCAACTAAACAGCCACTCACCTCGACAGCTGACCCCTCACCCACAGCAGAAGACCAAGGCTCAAATGCAGAAGAGAGCCCAAAAATGGCGTCTCGAAGCAACCATTGCTTAAACGAAAAGCGGCACATAAAAGAGAACCATCACGCACAAACACTGGGACTCTTACAGTGTCCAAGTCTCAACTGCTGCGTCTCAAAGCTAGATCAGATGGGAAACCTGTGGAGCAGCGAGGACAGGGCCGCCACCAGAAATGTTGGGGCCCCTAACTGAGCTCAGGGTCTGGGCCCCTGGGGGCCCGCCTCCAAAACCGCCCACAGAGACCGCCTCCAAATCCCGCCCACAGGAATACACACACAGACACAAACACATTCACTGATACAAAAGGACACAGATACACACACACACACACACACACTGATACATACTAACAGACACACATACTGATACGCATACAGGCATACATACAGACACACACATACTGAGACATACACACATATACAGACACACAGGCGTACATAGTGACAGACACATACTAACATACATACAGACACACATGCATAAGGACATACAGACACAGACACATTCATAATGACATACAGACAGACATTCATACTGGCACACACATTCATACTGACATGCAGACATACATACACTGACATTCATACACACATAATGACATGCATACAGATAGACATACATGCATACAGACATACATGCATACAGACATACATTCATACTGGCATACATTCATACTAGCATACATACATTCATACAGACACTGACATCCATACATACACACATTCATAATGACATACAGACATACATTCATACAGACAGATAGACAGGCATACATACACACATTCATAATGACATGCAGACATACATACACTGACATTCATACACACATAATGACATGCATACAAATAGACATACATGCATACAGACATACATACAGACATACATAGTTACATGCATACATTCATACTGGCATACATACATCCATACAGACAGTGACATCCATACAGACACACATTCATAATGACATACAGACATACATACACTGACATTCATACATACACACATTCATAATGACATACAGACACACATACACTGACATTCATACACACATAATGACATGCATACAGATAGACATACATGCATACAGACATACATTCATACAGACAGACATACACACATTCATAATGACATGCAGACATACATACACTGACATTCATACACACATAATGACATGCATACAGATAGACATACATGCATACAGACATACATGCATACACACACACAGACAGACATACAGACAGACAGACATAGACACAAACAGACATACAGACAGACATACAGACAGACAGACATAGACACAGACAGACAGACACACAGACAGACATACATACACACATACACACAGACATACATACACACAGACAGACATACACACAGACAGACATACACACATACATACACACATACACAGACAGACATACATACACACAGACAGACATACACACAGACAGACATACATACACAAACAGACAGACATACACACAGACAGACATACACAAACAGACAGACACACACACAGACAGACAGACATACACACAGACAGACACACACACAGACAGACAGACATACACACACACACAGACAGACAGACATACACACACACAGACAGACATACACACAGACAGACATACACACAGACAGACATACACACAGACAGACAGACACAGACACAGACAGACATACATTCACACACACACAGAGCTCATTTTCCAGCCACCCTCCTGTTTCTTACCTTGTCCTTGCAGGAGGGTGGCTGGCTGGGGCTGATGGGACTTGTAGTCGGCTAGCTCTCCCTCTTCATTGTCGGGCGGGCGCTCCTCCCGCGCGGAGTAAGCTGGGAGGAAGTGACCACTTCCTCCCAGCAGCACTTGCCCTAAGGCGGCATTTTTAATTTTTTTTAAAGGGGCCCGGTCGGCACTATACCATGGCCACAGCGCTGACCGGGCCCCTGAAGATATGGGGCCCATCGGGTGGCCCTAAATGCATGGACCACCCGATGGGCCCCATCAGCGTGCGGGCGCTGGTGCAACTGCACCGGCGGCAGTTCCGCTGCTACATGTGGGGCCCGAGCGGCCGGGCCCCAAGGGCCGCCGGGCCGTGACAACCGTTATGGTTGTCACCACCTGATGGCGGCCCTGAGCGAGGATTACCAATCCTGTCCTTTGAACGGAGCAACCTGCTCTCATCTGGGCTCGAGAGCCTGCACTATATTTTGCTGTTGAAGGACAGTGCTCTGCCCATGGAGGGAGCTTCCAGACAGGATGCTAAAAAGCTCATGACCACTCAGCTTTTCCCCTTTTGGGAGTATTATCTAGTATGTACTATTGCTTAACCCTCCGTGTGCATTCTACACTGTTTCTGTAGGCTTTGCATTTAATCTTTTCTTACCCCACTACCCTGGAGGGCTCCTAGGAGTCTTACTCAGACAAATTAATCGTTACAAAACCAATCTTATGTGCAAAGCCAGTATACTTAATACTATAACGACTTACTCAATCTGCTCTGTGCGCATCTTATCTATCTATCATCTCTCAAAAAACAAAAAATGTGCCTTGTGAACATACAACCCATCTCTTCAGGAAAGCTTATGGCCTCCCAGACTAACCTCTACCTCACATACCTGTCCCTTGCTCTCTCCTAAAGGGCAGCACTCTACTTTCTCCTCCAGCTCTGCTTCACTCCACCTTGTTTGATTGCCTGCTCCTGTCCTGTTGGGTTTTACGCCCCACCTCCTATAGACTGTAAGCTCATTTGAGCAGGGTCCTCTTCAACCTATCGTTCCTGTAAGTTTTTGTAATTGTCTCATTTATTGTTAAATCTCCCCCTTCCCTAATATTGTAAATCGCTACGGAATATGCTGGCGCTATATAAATACCAGTAAAAATAATAATAATACAAAAATGTGTCTTGTGAACATTCAAGACTAATGTATCTAAAACAAGTTATTAAAAATTGAATGCATATTGCAATGGGGTTTTAGGATTAGAACCGATAATACAGGTTGTATTCAGGGCAATGACAGAAAAGTTATAAAGGTAATGTCCATGAAACGGATCATCTCACATGCAAGGCATATAAAATGACACGAATTTGGGAATGTCAGAAACCATGTGGTTTGCAAATAAGATGTTTAAATTAAATATTTAGTTCATGTAACGATAAAGAGAAAAATATAATTAGCATATGAGTGAAGAAAATTTGGATAATAGCCCTGCATGAGTGTCCCAAAAAAGCTCCACTTATGGGTTGCTGTTCATTTCGAGAACAGAGGCCAGTATGGCTCAGTAGCGTTTGACAGAGGAACCCAAGACTGAGCTGGGAAAGTCACCTCATGCTAGTGTCAGAAATACAATGAACACAGACGTGTAAAACCTTAGTGGGTGGGTATAGTAGCACTGATGAGCGAGCCCAGACAATTAATCTTAGTGCAGAAAATGTAGAGTGTAAGACGAGAAGGTAATAGTTAAAGAAGACAAGCAAGCTGGAGATGTGGAGCGGATAAGAGGGGAAAGAAAAACAAAAAGAGAGGGAAAGATGGATGGATGAGGGGATCCACATGTCTCAGTTCTCAGCCCAGAGATGATGTATTTGACAAAAATCCCCACCCACTGGCCCTTCGAGCCCCTAAGACTCTGGAAGGAATACCGCTGCCTCCAGGAAAGAGAGAAACACAAGCCAGTTGACAGCGACATTTCAATTTTAGACCAAAGTAGTCAAATTGTAAACATTTTAAAAGTATTTTCTCATTTGATTTAAAATGTTTCATTCTCTATGAATTCCTGACCATTTAAACTTTATTATTATTATTTTCGATATTTATGTAGCGCCAACTTATTCCGCAGCGCTTTACAATATTATAGAAGAGGGAAATTTAACAATAAATGAGACCATAATAAAATAATACATGAACTATAGGTAGATGAAGACCCTACTCAGATGAACTTACAGTCAGAGAATAAGGGGTATTATCTGATCTGGACAAAAAAATATAGTAAAACAGCTATTTTCATGTAAATTATACAATGCAGGTTTCCTTTCACCCTTTTGTCACATTACAGATCCTTATGTTTGTCTCTGTACATTTCTCAGGAAGAAGCCGGATAATATGCTATATATTGGAAGAGTTGCTGTGTGAAAGGTCCACTTATTGCCCACTCAAAGTTACAACATCATTTCCTGCTTATTCTGGAATAATTAAGCATGTAAGATGCCTTTGGTCTGGTTAACCAAACCTCTCCTTTAAATGGGGACACTTACATAAAAAGTACCCTGTACGACAGCAGTTTTAAAACAGATTTGCAGTCTAAATACGTCCGCATATTTTTGGCTTTCCTTGCAACAGGAAATACAAATTTCAGAACAGAAATTGAAGCAATAATGTGGTTATGTCCCTCACATTAGCTCTTCTGAAACCACAGACGTTTTTATGAGACATCCGATGAGAATGACTTTTGAATCATATTCTGTGAGATTCTATAAAATGAGTTAAAGTGGAACTGTGACGTGATATTTGTGCACAAATTGATAGCTAGACGTTGTGCAATGATTTTTTTTAAATTCTCAAAGTTTTCTGATTTTTTTTTTATTTATATTGCGTGCCTGTCTGTCCTGGCACAGTCAGAGCATATAATGTAAACAAGTTTAACTGCCGCCCCCCTCCCCCCCACCCCCAGTCCCATTTGCAGGGCTTCCATGATATTTGTTCATGTACCAAGCATTTTTGTAGTACTCTCAAACTGCATTTTGCTAGAGATCTCTAAGCGCGCCTAAGGACTCATCGATGTTCAATAACAGCATCCTGGATATACACGTAGAAGGAGTAATTGCCTTTTATAATTCTGCTGCCCCACTCACCCAAGTAAAAGCGTCAATAGAATTTACTGGAATAAGGCATTGCGGAACTGTCACTTTCAGAGAAATAATAAGATTAAGGACAGTTTAGTGAAGGATATTTATTGTACAAACACGCATCAATTAGACATGATTGATTGGCTGGAACAGATGCCTACACATTATTCATTTGATGGATACTGTCCCTTTAAGGCATTCTGTCTCTTTAAATAAGAATGCCATTTTGAAATTAAACTGTTCTTTTAAATAATATATAACAAATCTGTAAATCCTTGCAAGTAGTACTTAATATAAGTTGAAAACTATTATAATATGTTTGGAATGCATTACTTAAATAGAAAAATAGTAAATAGCAATAGTGTAAAAAAATAGTGCAGCTTGTAAAAAAAGTACTGTAGCATGCATTTTTGTTTTGTTTTGTAAAACATGATTTTATTAACTATATTAAAAACAGAACAATTTCACTAACATTGCCAGTGAAAATGTGTCATACAAAAACGACTTTTTTAAATGTATACTATATTGATACATTAGTGCTGATACATTAAATGGGTGAACTGATGTCCTATGTATAGTCCTATTTATAAATAGATTTACAGACAATGGTTTGTATCATATCCTCCTCTATGAGACACTGTTATTTTTTTTTAAACTAAACAGATTTAAGATTGTTAGCCTCCCTTGAAAACTAAAATCTTCCATTCCACCTATTAATTTTGTAGCCCACCTCTGCACTTTTACTAGTACCATAATACTCTTCTTTAGAACAGGTACTCAAAAATGTCACTTCATATTCAAAGTGTGAGCTCACAATTGATTTTTAAGAAGAGACTAAACTATATTTTGTTCTTAAATTTAGTGCGACTTTTATACAAGATACCTTGCTGACCTTAGCAACTGTGGATTGACATTAGACATTGGTGCCTAGTTTGCTCTCTATAACTATTCCAAAATCATTCTCAGGTGTTGTTTCACATGTTTATTTCCTTATGTGTTATATCACTAATCTTTAATGAGATTCATCATTTAAAGATTTAGCACAGTGTTCCCAAATGTCCAGGTTTTGTCAGTATCTCCATTGGAATAAAACAGGAAAATAAATAAATCCTGGATTGTTGGTGGGCCATGAAGAAAATGACATCATATTAAAATTCAGGCAAGGCAAATCATGGCAAACATTGCAAATTGGGAAAAGGAATACAAAGCATTGTTTCATTAATCCTCTTTCTATTCTATCTCTATGCTGGCTGCCAGGTGCAAAGGACAGAGCTTAGAACAATGACTGACACAGAGCTACGATGGAGGCACCCAGTTACAGGATAAAGAGGTGTGGGTTCCTACTTTTATTTGTATTTTCCACAGCTCACACAGGCATATTTGCTAAATATAGGGTATAAGTAACATAATATTAAAAATTCCCCTTTTTAGTTCTTTAAGAATGATAAGATGGCAGAGCAATGTAAAACTCAAAACGTCTCTACCTATTGGACAGACCTGTGCATTTCTTAAAGGAGCACTATAGGGTCAGAAACACAAACATGTATTCCTGACCCTATAGGGTTAAAAACCCCATCTAGCCCCCCAGTCCCCGTCATGCCTCCTTAAATATAGTAAATCTTACTTGTATTCAAGTCTGGAGCTGCAGGCTTTGTCCCTGTTTCCTGTAGACCGGCCCACTGCCTGCTGACATCATCAGAAGTGGTAGCCTGATCCAATCACAGTGCTTCCCCATAGGATTGGCTGAGACTGACAAAGAGGCAGATCAGGGACAGAGCCAGCATGATTTAAACACAGCCCTGGCCAATCAGCATCTCCACATAGAGATGAATTGAATCAATAAATCTCTACGAGGAAAGTTCAGTGTTTGCATGCAGAGGGAGGAGATACTGAATGTTTGGATACATTTTAGGCAGCCATGACCCAGGAAGGATCTCTAACAGCCATCTGAGGAGTGGCCAGTGAAGTTATCACTAGGCTGTAATGTAAACACTGCATTTTCTCTGAAAAGACATTGTTTACATCAAAAAGACTGAAGGTAATGATTCTACTCACCAGAACAAATTCAATAAGCTGTAGTTGTTCTGGTGACTACAGTGTCCATTTAATATACATTGTATAAAGCAATTGAGCCCAGAGAACACTTTAGACATTGCTAAACCTGAGAGCAATATTTATGACTGTGAGAGCATTATGAGAGATGTACTCTACAACATCTGGAGTGCCAGAGGTTACCTACCCCTGTTTAGACAGTAATGACGTGTTGTGGGATTACGAGGTAACAATGTATCTTTTCATAGTACCTTTTTTTTCACTATACTTATTAGCAATAGAGCAAGTTACAGTGACTTGGCTTCCCTAGGTCTAGCTCATCTACTCACCCTACAAGTAAATCAGCAGAGCAGCTTCACAACACCTAGGCCAGGCAAAGGCAACCTTCGGCACTCCAGATGTTTTGGACTACACCTCCCATGATTCTTTACCAGCATTATGGGTGTACAAGCGTTATGGGGGATGTAGTCAACAACATTTGGAGTGCCGAAGGTTGCCTACCCCTGACCTAGGCTGTATAATGTCACCAATGGTTTAAAAAAGTGCTCTTGTTTGAAAGGTTTACGATCAGAGGGAATAATAAATACTTGCTTATCTAAGAAGTAGAAAGGCTCTATGTATTGACATTAATTGGTTGTCAAACTGTTCTCAAGTTGCTAATTTTCTCCAATGAATATCTACTTTAAAAAAAATAAAAAAATTTACTAAGACATAAAAGATAACTATAAAAGACGCTCGTTTATACAATTGGAACATAAAAGCAAAGTATGCTTGCACATAGTAATTTTGGAATTTAACACAAAATATTTCAAATGTAACCAATAAACATGATTTGCCTCTCTCTCTCTTTCTCTTTCAGCCCATTAAGACGATAACAAGGCATTTCTGTGTGTCCCTACCTGTTCCCATTGCATTCAAGGTGACAAGCATTTGAGCAACATAAGTAGACTTAACATTTGTATAAAAGTGAAAAATAAATACAAAGTCCTGGTGTGTAACCCAACAAATTACCAACACTCTCTAAACACCCGTGTGGTAACCTCTCTATCCACACTTAAACAAATAAAATACATACACAATAGAGCAAAAAAAAAAAAAACAAGTCGCAAGAGAGTGCTGAGGACGGACAACAGCTCAATTAGCCTGCCCTTCGGTGGATCCCTGCTCAGTTCTCAAGCTGGTTTTAGCTCATCTTGTGCCATTACAAAGAGAACCAGACCATGCATCTCAGAATTATTCCATCCATAACGGCAGAACAGATCCAAAATACAGGCCGGCTCTCTCTGCACGAGAGATACAGCAACCCCAGATGATCATTTCAGCCTTGTTAGGCATCATAAACACTCACCTTTCTCCAGCGCCGGGACTCTCCTCCCTCTTCTGACGTCACCGGCTAAATGCGCATGCGCGGCAAGAGCCGCGTCAGCATTCAGCCAGTCCATAGGAAAGCATTCTCAATGCTTTCCTATGGACGCTGGTGTCTTCTCACTGTGAAAATCACAGTGAAAAGCACGGAATCACCTCTACCGGCTGTCAATGAGACAGCCACTAGAGGCTAGATTAACCCATATGTAAACAAAGCAGTTTACAGCAGGCATGGTTAATCCTAGGACCTGGCACCCAGACCACTTCATTAAGCTGAAGTGGTCTTGGTGCCTATAGTGGTCCTTTAAGTCCTTTCACATAAAAGTACATCGAACATGAGAAAGGAACAAAAATAATCATCACATACAGGAAGAATAAACAGATTAAACACACTGTTATTGAATACAGTTGTGAGGTAGATAGTATAAAAGCTAATAGGAAATATAAGTGGTTCATAAATATATTTACATTTAACCTTCTTTAGGTATAATCATGGACAATATATTATCAATGTGAGGTAGACTAAGTGATATATGAAATTTAAAATTATTTTTAGTTTTATTGGAGGGCATCAATCTCTGAATTAAATTACAAATTGTTTGAATTGAATTTTTTATGTAATTGTAATAATATGCTTTTTACTGATACCTCCAATTTATTTTATCATGTATATTAACTTTGATGACACCAGGCACTATCAAAATTCGTAATTTAATTCAGAGATTGATGCCCTCCAATAAAACTAAAAATAATTTGGTTTGGGAGGCTGGGATGGCGTAGGGTCTGGGCCTATACTACTAGTGTGTGTGATATGTGCCCTTCTTGGCATGCTGTGTTCAGAGTCTTTAAACTCACAGTTTGGTGATCTTATGCCTGGCCATCGATTTGCCATCTCCTGAGATCTCCTGTACGGTCTCTTCGTTGCGTCTGTTTGATCCCGCTTCATTCGGTGGGTCTCCCCAGCTCAGACTGCAGAACAATTTCTCTGTGTTGTTGTCGGAGGTGAGGGTGGTAGTCAAGTCACCAGCTGTCATAATCAGGGCTCCATCTGCTCCCCATCTGTACCACATTGCGTGGTCTCAACCGGCGCCAGTTTTTGTTTTTCCATAAGCGAGGCAAATGGGGTGTCACTGAAGAAGGTGATGGTGGTGCCTTCAAACCTGGCGTTCCCAAGCTCCCTAGAGAGGGCCATGATAGCTGATCGCACAGCAATATCTCTTGTGACTATTATAGTGTCCTTGGGGCTGTGCTTGCTTTCCAGACTTGGAATGCGGTAGTTATCATGCCAGGTTCTATCTTCCCCTTCAGGCCTATTGTTGCAGTTAGCCGTTGGGTATAGGGTAGGAGCACTTCCCCCTGTACCTCTTCGGGGATTCCCCTTAAGCGTATGTTGCGGCGTCTGTGTCAGTACTCTAGGGATGCCACCGGGCAGTTCAGTCTCTGGACCTGCATCGCAATCCTGCCACAGTTTTTTCTGTAGTTTATTTCACTTTGTTTCGCTTGTCCACCTCTTGGAACTGTGTTTTCATTGCCCCCACTTCGCGTTGTATCTCCCAGAGGTCGGACTTCCGTATTTGTTGCATCTCCAGGAGCATTTGCTTTATGTCCCCTTTTGTTGTGGGGGATGAGTCATCATCTGACTCTGCTGCCCGGTGTAAGTCACCTTTTCTGGGAGAGGTAGGTACCTCTTCATCTTCTTCCAGTGATTCCTCCGAGGTGTTGCCCATTTTGGAGGCATGGGTGGCATAGGCCGCTCAAACGAGAGTCTTCGTTGGTTTGGGGGTTCTGGCCTGTGATATTTGCACTGTTTGCGCCCCATAGTGTCTCTGGTGGGGTGAGGCAATGGAAAGGCTATTCCGGCTATGTTTAGCAGAGTTTTCTGTATAAAATCTCTGGATTGAAGCTGAGCTCCACAAAAGCATATTTATATATTTTCTATTTATTAAAGAAGTAATATATAAATATAATACATATTAAATAAATTTAAAATATATAATATATAATATATCTGAATTCAAACAACATTTAGTGACTATCCCCTAGGCATTGATCATCTTTTTTCCCATCAATCATCTTTTTGGCTTCATGAACGTTATTCCAAATCATAAATCAAAATGAACATGCTTGGTTTGGTTGGTTTGTGATTCGGCTACACCCCGGCTCAGAGTTTAGGAATTCAATGATGCAATCAGCCCAAATTTTGATGAATTGATTTCGTAATGAAATTAATCTCCAAGTTTAGTAGTCTTTATATATATCAGTTAATTCATGATCTAGAAAATAAATCAACTTTAATTCAGGAAGAATCTCTCGGTGAGACTGTCTTTGTAAAGAAATCATTCCAACTAATACATCCTGTGTAATAGTTTAGATGGAAGTAAGGTCTTAGATTTCTAATTATAGTCAAAACTACGTATACATCTGAAGTATCTGTTGATTGTTTAAGAGAATGCCAAATATGTATGCTTACAGGATAAATGAGAGTTTCATGCTTGTCAGTGAAGACACGTAATCACGTACCTTGCTCCAGAATTGTTGTATTCCTCATCATTTCTAGTAAGTAGCTCTGTTCTTCTTTCTCCATTCTTGTACTTGTGACATTAATCAGAGCCTCGAAGATATAGTCTGTAGAGTTTCTTATGGGAATAGTGAGCTGGATGCGTTAATCACAAGTGTATTTATTATTTGAAGGCTGGTAACAATTTAAATACAGTTTTACTGTCGGCATTAATATGTTACTTATATTAATAATCCATGAAAAGATTGTCCTTTCTTAACAAATGAGTCTGAAAATAATCTTGAAGCTTTCTAATAATTGTATAAAAGGAATTTATTGAGTATTTTAATTTCTACTCATGAATGATCAGTCTGTCAATTGGTTGAAACCAGTCAGCTTCTTGTATTTGTGAAAGAACTGTACGAATGTAATTTTGAATTTGGAAGTAACTAAATAATAGTAAGTGGAATGAAGGACATTTTCTCAAGTTAGTAGTAGGTGAGGAGAAATTCCGATTAGGTGATTAGTTTATGGAAAGAAATTAATCTTGTTCCCATTTACTGTTTAACATCCCCTCACTGAAACTGTGTATTGTGTATAAAGGCTAGGCATCGAGAGAATTGCCATTGTAACCCTACATTTAAGTTATTAAATTACCAATTTTTGTATTTAGAAACCACAGATATCAAGACCACAAAATCGTTATCATTGTCGAATGTAAACATTGCCAACTTAGAAAATGAATATTTATTCAATTGCACTGCAAGTTGTTTCCAAATTTAAAACCAGAGGGAACAGAGAGTATGTGTACTAGGAGAGGGGTTTATGGCCACTGATCATTATGAAGATGTTACGTTATATGAAAAAAATATATATATATACAATCTGGTAAACTGGCTGGCTGTATCTGAGTGCAAAAAAAGAGAGTTTTGAAAGTTCGTTTTGCTTTCAGCAACTGAGTTGGAAATATTTAAAGTCCCAATGGAAAAATGCAAGATGCAAGGTGAGTATAAGGATTTAATTTGTAGGTGACATAAGAGGAAAATCAGCTCTGAATTGAGGTGGAGTTTCTGAGATCTTAAAAATTAGTTAGTAGAAGCATGCAAGGCAGAAGAGCATAACAGGATGGTGTCAACTTATTTATCCCCTCTGATGAGCTGCGGGCGAAACGCGCGCGTCAGGGGCCTCTCGACGATCCAGATTCATTACCACCTCTTTCTTATTATGGCGTTTGTGGTATTATGGTTCTCGAGCTGACTTGAGCTTTGACTGGGAAGAACAAGGACTAGCGGCTATGTTCCTACTGCTATGAACTAGCAGCCCATACCTTTCTATTATTGGCTACCCTGCTGGCCGACCTTAACATTGACCTTCCTTGTTTAGTCTTAAGTCTTTCACTTATTTATTTATGTATTATTTATCTAGGGTACACTTTTGATTGTGGTACCCGTCCATATATACATAAGGCTCTATAGGGCACTAAAGGAGATTTATAGGTGTATACTATGCCAGCATTCAAGCTATGGTAAGTGGTGAGATACCCGACAAGCAGGATCTATGATGTGTCCACAGAATCTTAGATAGGGGGTAACCCTTGAATATATATTAACTAAGTAGACTGGTGGTGATCAAGGCCCAAATCAGCACATGAACACCCATAAAGATTCTGTGAGTCTACCCTTGATGGACAGAAAAATAAAAAACACCTTTATTGTAGGGTATAAATTCCCCTCAAAAAATAAAGGAAACTTATAACTAACTAGCACATCTAATAAATTAAGGGGGAGATGAACCTGTATCAATATGAGATAGGAGTGGATAATAAAATAGTTCGTAATAACATCCTCGGATCCCTAGAGTATAACTATGATCTGCATAAGAGGTAACTGATGTAAAAAAATCATAGTATAGAGATCCTATATAGAATGGAGATAGACAGTGTCCCTTATGAATAGAGCCGTTGCTAAGTATATACGATAGGTAAAGGGATACATACAATGAGGCACTTGAGCGTTGAAAACCAATTGTCAACTGTGTCCCAGAGGTACTGAAAACCTATCTGTAAGCAATGGGCTTTAGCAAGGGAGTATCCAGACCATTCTATTTAGAGGGAAAAGAAATAAACACTAAGGACTTGCTAATCGAGACCGTCTAAAACATAATGTCAATCAGTATAAGACAATTACGAGAAGTCTGTAGATAAAGCCTTAAATCCAGTGTCTATTACGATTCCCCTATTGATGAGACTGTGAGTCGCTTAGAGTGATAGGATTTGGTGTTGCCGTCGTGAAGACAACTAGATCCTGACTAGAATGTCAGTTCTGTACGAGCAGACCCTTTAGATCCTGTTACGACACTCGCCGCCTGGGGAGTGAAGCCGCCGTTTAGCCGATAATCCCCTTTCTCCAGAAATGCAGTTCCAGCATTACCGATCATAAGACTCCCGACCGGAGCATACGAATGCGGTAACTCCCGATCAGCAATCCATCCGAAATCCTTCCACAGCTAGAAATAAACGAAAACGCTGTCCCAATAGTCAATCCCTCCACAAACGAGACAAAGCTCCGTTTTGAAGGTCAAGCAGAATGTGTTTAATGGGGGCTACCTGCCCAGTATTTATGCAGGTCTCCACCAGGTAGACACTCCCCTAGGGGACCTGGTGGAAGACTGTAAAATATATTTAACAGTAGCCAATCGCAGTGGCCATAACACAAGCCCTCCCCATTTTACCCATAAGACATTTCTTCCTATCCCGGAGATAATTAGGGAGAAATCTAATTAACTCCGAGGATAGGAACCATCGCCATTTTAAACACAAACATACAAAATGCAATAAAATACATAAAATCCGAAATACCGAAGATATAGTGTTCGTCCAACGTATCCCCAGATAGCCTGAATCTGAAGGCATATTCCTGCCGAATAGCGCTCAGATCCGAAGTACACAGTCCAATCGCCATGGAGTCAAAGTCTCTCATAAGTCTTTCGGTGTACGAATGACTCCATGGGCCGGCTATCTGGGTAAGTCCATACGGATGAAGAAAACCCCCGAACGGAACAGGGTTCGTATGCCTCCAAGGGAATAGAAGGAGGGACGGCCGTCTCCAGCGGTGTTCGGTAGATAAAGAGTCCGTTTTTAGATCCATGGGTTTTGCACCGAACACCGCTGATTCGCCTCGTGTCCAAAATGGCCGCCGCCTCGTGGTCGGCATACGAACGACGACCACCCGTATGAAATGGAATGGAGAGGTGTTTGCGGTTAACCACAGCGTTCTAATTTGTGGTCAAGGTGTTAATGAGCCGCACACTCCTCTCCGGGGTGGCCGATGTTCGGTAGTTTTATTCGGTACTTTAGGAAACGAAAAACCAATAGCGTACGGACAGGAAATCCACGAATCTCATGGAAACAGATGAACCCGCAATACAGGTCTATGCAGTAGGGTTCGTCACACGGCTCCCCCCTTGTGGAACACTCCGGCAGACCCGGCTTGGCCCTTTAGCGGGTCAACGTGGGGATGACCGGACTAGGAAGTAGTAAGGACGTCGGTTTGCCGGGATAGCCCATCTGCATTCCCATTCTGCTTACCGGGTCGGTAACTGATGGTGAAGTTATATGGCTGTAATGCTAAACTCCACCGCAGCAGTCTACCATTGTCTCCCGAGACCCGGTTAAGCCAAACAAGGGGATTGTGGTCCGTGATAAGGGAAAATTCCTGTCCATACAAATAGGGGCTCAATTTCTTCAATGCCCAGACCAGGGCCAAACACTCTTTCTCTACTGCCGCATAACTCACTTCCCGGGGTAACAGCTTTCGACTGAGGTATGCGACAGGGTGTTCTCCTCCATCTTCCCCGACCTGGCTTAGCACAGCCCCCAGTCCATACATGGAAGCATCTGTATGGACGAGAAAACGTTTGTTAGGAAGTGGGGCAGCCAGGACAGGGGCATTCATGAGGGCCTGCTTAAGTGCTTGAAACGCAGCTTCACAAGCTGGAGACCACAGGACCTGCTTAGGGAGGTTCTTCTTAGTCAGGTCTGTCAGGGGTTTAGCTATCGAGCTATAGTCGGGGACAAAGCGTCTGTAATACCCTGCAGTCCCTAGGAAGGCCAATACTTGGGTCTTGGTTATAGGTGTGGGCCAGTTCGCTACTGCCTCTATCTTGGCCGGCTCTGGTCTCTGGCTCCCACACCCTACCCTGTGACCCAAGTATTGTACCTCAGCCATACCTAGATGACACTTCTCTGGCTTTAACGTCAGGCCAGCGGCCCGAATTTTATCCAGTACTACCCCTATGTGTACCAGGTGTTCCTCCCAGGACTCACTGTAGATCGCAATATCATCCAGGTATGCACAAGCAAAGTCCTGGAAGCCATCAAGGAGCCGATTCACCATTCGTTGGAAGGTAGCCGGGGCGTTCTTCATCCCAAATGGCATAACCTTAAATTGGTATAAGCCAAAGGGGGTGATGAAGGCCGACTTGGGGATGGCGTCCTTGGCCAGGGGAATCTGCCAGTAGCCCTTACACAGGTCTATGGTGGTCAGGTAGCGTCCCCTGGCAATGCGGTCTAATAACTCGTCTACCCGTGGCATCGGGTAGGCGTCAGTGGTGGTCCGCTCGTTGAGCCTCCTGTAGTCCACACAGAACCGGGTGGTCCCATCTTTCTTAGGCACCAGGACTACAGGGGAGGCCCAAGGGCTATCGGAGTGCTCGATGACCCCAAGCTGGGTCATCTCCTCTATCTCCTTCCGCATTCCTTCTCGGACTGCTTCAGGGATACGGTAAGGGGGCTGTCGTAAGGGGTTCTGTCCAGGGGTCTCTACCTTATGTACAGCTAGGGTAGTGTAGCCGGGTTCTTGGGAGAACGTCGCCTGCTTCTCCCACAGAAGCTGTTTCGCCTGTTCCTTCTCCGTGGGGCTTAACCTGTCCCCTAGCTGTACGAGCTCAGTCAGATCCGTCTGGGCACCTCTGGCTAATAGGTCGGGTAGGGGTAAGCTTTCGGTATCGTCTGCAGCGGGGGCACACACTGCGGCTATATCCTCCGGTCGTTCCTGATATTCCTTTAGCATGTTCACATGAAAGGATCGCTGGATCCTGTCATCTGAACAGCTGGCTATAAGGTACGTAGTATCGCACACCTGGGCTAATACTTTATACGGGCCCTGCCAAGATGCCTGCATCTTGTTCGCCTTCACAGGTTTGAGCACTAGTACCTTCTGCCCAACCTGGAATACTCGCTGTCGGGCACCCCGATCATACCATTCCTTCTGTCTCCCCTGGGCCACCCGGAGATTCTCCCTTGCCATCAGAGACAGTTTCTCCATGCGGTCCCGAAGTTCCAGAACATACGGTACTATGGGGGTACCTTCCTGCTCTGTCTCCCCCTCCCAGTGGCCTCTAATGAGATCTAGAGGTCCGCGGACCCTTCTCCCATAAAGCAGCTCAAAGGGGGAGAACCCAGTAGATTCCTGGGGCACCTCTCTGTAGGCAAACAACAGATGAGGCAGGAATCGCTCCCAGTCTCGGCAAGTGTCAGAAAAGGTCCTCAGCATCTGTTTGAGGGTGCCATTAAATCGCTCGCAGAGACCGTTAGTCTGTGGATGGTATGGGGAACTAAGTATCGGTTTAATGCCGCATACCCTCCACAGCTGCTGGGTGAGCACAGCGGTAAATTGGGTTCCCTGGTCAGAGAGAATCTCTTGAGGGAACCCGACCCTGGTAAAAATCCTAACCAGGGCATCAGCAACTGTCTCTGCCTCTATGTTAGACAGCGCCACTGCCTCTGGATAGCGAGTGGCGTAGTCCACCACGGTGAGAATGTATCTCTTACCAGATGGACTAGCCCTGGCCAGTGGACCCACAATATCAACGGCTATGCGGGCAAAGGGCTCCCCAATAATAGGCATCGACATAAGCCTACCTTTTGGGTGGTCCCCCCGCTTCCCTACCCGTTGACAAGTGTCACACGTGCTACAATATATCCGCACAGCCTGGTTAATTCCTGGCCAAAAGAAATTCTGCATAATCCTATGGCCTGTGCGGCGGGACCCTAGATGTCCGGCTAGCGGGACATCATGCCCTATCCGCAGAATCTCTCGCCGGTACTTCGCGGGTACTACCAGCTGTCGATTCGGCGGAGGGGCAACACTTTTCTGGGATGGCTTAGGGATCCGATATAACCTGTCCCCTACCCACTCATACCGCTCCCCCTCTGCTCCCTCCTCTCCAGTGTCTGCTCTGCCTCTATACCTCTGGAGAGATGGGTCTGTCTGGGTTTCCCTCCCGAACTCCTCCGGGGAATCCCAACTAGCTAACGTCGGCCCTGGGGTGTCAGTCGGGGAATCGGTCCTTACCTGGGTCTCAGCAGCAGGTGGGCCGGTTCCAGCAGCACGGGTCTGAGCACGGGTAGTCACTGGGTTGGCTTCGCCAGGTCCCATAGTAGCATAGGCGGAAATCAAAGGGGCCAAATCATTTCCCAGCAAAACATCGGCAGGCAAGTCCTTCATAACCCCCACATTCACATGTCCAGCTCCCGCTCCCCAGTCCAAATGAACTCGGGCAACAGGCAGACGGAACACGGCGCCTCCTGCCACCCTTACTGCCACAGTGTTCCCGGTGTGTTGGTGTTCCGAAACCAGGTTCTTTTGGAGCAAGGTCATCGTAGCCCCGGTGTCTCTTAGACCAGTGACCTCTTTCCCGTTCAACTTAACGGTCTGTCTGTGGTGTTGGCGGTTGTCCTGCTGAGCTGCGTGAACTGGGTCTGCTTCGTGCAGGAAACCCCAAAATTCCTCCTGCTCCAGGCAGTGAGCAGAAGGCTGAGGTGGTTGCTGGGCTCCGCCGGCTGGGTTTCTCCAGGATGGCGCTTGGTTGGCGTGGTTTAAAGGGCATTCCTGTTTTTTATGTCCCATCTGTTTGCACCCAAAGCACTGGATCTGGTTGGAGTAACCCCGTTTGTTGAATCGGGCTGACTGCCCATGGTTGGTTGCTGGCGGTATAGCGGGGGTACGTTGTGCTGGGGGGTGATATAGGTTGGTGGTTGGAGGTGCTGCCGGTTTGTATTCCACTCGGGCAGGGACCTTGGCTGCTGTCTGATCGAGCTTACGGGCATCAGTGTATTCGTCAGCCAGACGAGCAGCTTCGTGGAAGGTAGCGGGTTTGCGGTCCCTGACCCACTCTCGAACTCCTGCAGGTAATTTGTCAAAGCAGTGTTCTAGCAGGAACACTTGCAGCACCTCTTCCCCAGTTACCGCTCGACATCCTGTCATCCAGTGGGCTGCCGTGCGGTGTACCCGGCATGCCCATTCCACATAGGAATCACCAGCCTGTTTATTATTGTCCCGGAATCGCCTCCGGTACGCCTCAGGGGTAACAGCGTACCGGGTCAAAAGAGCATCTTTTACTGTCCGGTAGCTAGTGAGTTCCTCCTCTGGGATGGCCCGAAAAGCTTCACTAGCCCGGCCGGATAGTTTCCCAGAGAGGATAGGAACCCATTCTTCTGCGGGTACCTGGTGTAAAGCACACTGTCGTTCAAAGTCCGCCAGGAACCCGTCTATCTCTCCTTCCGTCTCAATAAAGTTTTTAAAAGCAGCAAATGGTACCTTTTTCTTCCCATTGTTATTATGGGGTACCTCTGCTGCTGCAGCTCCGCTTCTCTGGAGCGCCTGTTGTGCTGTTACTGCGGCTTGTACTTGAACCACAATATCCGCTGCAGGGTTGGGGCCAAAGTGTGCCAGCCTGATCTGAACTGCCCGGTTAAACGCTATTTCCTCGGGTGTTAGATCCAGTAGGCCAGGCACATTAGCTATCTCCCTTCCCTGTGCTGTATCCATCTCCACCAATATAGCAATAATCTCTCTTTTCTTGAGATTGCTCGCTGATCGTCCTCTGCGCTCCAAAATGTCTTTAAGGGTAGCACGCCTTAACTCCTCATATTGCATTTCCAATCCGGGGTGTGTAGCTGGCCTTCAGGGCGGTGGGATTCATCCCGTCGCTTGCCACCAGTTGTTACGACACTCGCCGCCTGGGGAGTGAAGCCGCCGTTTAGCCGATAATCCCCTTTCTCCAGAAATGCAGTTCCAGCATTACCGATCATAAGACTCCCGACCGGAGCATACGAATGCGGTAACTCCCGATCAGCAATCCATCCGAAATCCTTCCACAGCTAGAAATAAACGAAAACGCTGTCCCAATAGTCAATCCCTCCACAAACGAGACAAAGCTCCGTTTTGAAGGTCAAGCAGAATGTGTTTAATGGGGGCTACCTGCCCAGTATTTATGCAGGTCTCCACCAGGTAGACACTCCCCTAGGGGACCTGGTGGAAGACTGTAAAATATATTTAACAGTAGCCAATCGCAGTGGCCATAACACAAGCCCTCCCCATTTTACCCATAAGACATTTCTTCCTATCCCGGAGATAATTAGGGAGAAATCTAATTAACTCCGAGGATAGGAACCATCGCCATTTTAAACACAAACATACAAAATGCAATAAAATACATAAAATCCGAAATACCGAAGATATAGTGTTCGTCCAACGTATCCCCAGATAGCCTGAATCTGAAGGCATATTCCTGCCGAATAGCGCTCAGATCCGAAGTACACAGTCCAATCGCCATGGAGTCAAAGTCTCTCATAAGTCTTTCGGTGTACGAATGACTCCATGGGCCGGCTATCTGGGTAAGTCCATACGGATGAAGAAAACCCCCGAACGGAACAGGGTTCGTATGCCTCCAAGGGAATAGAAGGAGGGACGGCCGTCTCCAGCGGTGTTCGGTAGATAAAGAGTCCGTTTTTAGATCCATGGGTTTTGCACCGAACACCGCTGATTCGCCTCGTGTCCAAAATGGCCGCCGCCTCGTGGTCGGCATACGAACGACGACCACCCGTATGAAATGGAATGGAGAGGTGTTTGCGGTTAACCACAGCGTTCTAATTTGTGGTCAAGGTGTTAATGAGCCGCACACTCCTCTCCGGGGTGGCCGATGTTCGGTAGTTTTATTCGGTACTTTAGGAAACGAAAAACCAATAGCGTACGGACAGGAAATCCACGAATCTCATGGAAACAGATGAACCCGCAATACAGGTCTATGCAGTAGGGTTCGTCACAGATCCTATCTGAAATAAGCTTAGAACAGAAAATACTCTTATTAAATATGCTATTGGCAGAGCAGTGTGGGTATGCGGCAGTACACTTGTTGCTTTCGTACAGCGCAGCCCTTGCCCTCGCCAAACAGTCCTACTTTTCCTCTCTCATTAGTTCATGCTCCCGCAATCCCAGACGTCTCTTTGACACTTTTAATTCCCTTCTCCGCCCTGCTGTGGCCACCCCCCAAACTAACCTTACAGCTGATAGCTTTGCATATTACTTTACTGACAAGATTGAACAGCTAAGGAAACAATTCTCCCCTCCTTGCCGTTCTCTTTCTCAACCACACATAAATCATGCTTTCCCTACCCTTCAGACTTTCTCCCCAGCTACTGAACAAGAGGTGGCTGCACTTCTCCATTCCTCTCGCCCCACCACTTGCCCACTTGATCCTGTCCCATCTCACCTCATCAGATCTCTCTCCCCTTGTCTTGTGCCTATCCTAACACACATCTTTAACTGCTCTCTCTCTTCTGGCACTGTTCCTGCTGACCTTAAACATGCCACTGTAATACCTATCCTGAAAAAACCATCTCTTGACCCGTCCTCCCCCTCGAACTATCGTCCCATATCCCTGCTCCCTTACTCATCAAAGCTTTTGGAAAGACTTGTCTTTACCCGTGTGTCTCACTTCCTTAATTCCAACTCTCTCCTTGACCCTCTTCAGTCTGGCTTCCGCCCTCTCCACTCTACTGAGACCGCTCTTATCAAAGTGACTAATGACCTAATCTCCGCTAAATCCAAAGGTCACTACTCCATATTAATTCTCCTTGACCTCTCTGCTGCCTTTGACACAGTTGATCATTCTCTTCTCCTTCAAACTCTTCAATCACTCGGTCTCTGTGACTCTGTCCTCTCTTGGTTTTCCTCCTATCTCTCCCAACGCTCATTTAGTGTCTCCTTTTCCAAGGATACCTCCTCCCCTCGCCCTGTCTCGGTTGGAGTTCCCCAAGGCTCTGTCCTTGGTCCCCTTCTATTTTCTCTTTATACTGCCTCTCTTGGAAAACTTATTGCCTCTTTTGGATTCAACTACCACCTGTACGCTGATGACACTCAGATATACCTCTCCTCACCGGACCTCTCCCCGGCCGTCCTGCAACGTGTCACTGCTTGCCTCTCTTCCATCTCTGACTGGATGTCGTCACGCTTTCTCAAACTTAACCTCTCTAAAACTGAACTCCTTGTCTTTCCTCCTCCTAATACTGATCCTCCTCTCTCACTCTCCCTTCAAGTCAGTGATATCCACATAAGTCCATCCCTACAAGCGCGCTGTCTTGGCGTCATACTTGACTCTGGTCTCACCTTTGAGTCTCACATCCAGTTTGTTGCCAAGTCCTGTAGGTTCCAACTCAAAAACATAGCCCGCATCCGCCCCTTTCTTACGCAAGATGCTACCAAGGAGCTTGTCCATGCTCTAGTAATTTCCCGCATGGATTACTGTAACCCTCTCCTGATTGGTCTCCCCAAAAGCCGTACTGCCCCGCTACAGTCTGTAATGAATGCTGCAGCTAGACTGATTTTCCTATCCAGTCGGTCCTCTCACACCTCGCCCCTCTGCCAGTCCTTACATTGGCTCCCTGTATCCTATAGGAGTCAATTCAAAGTGCTAACCCATACATTTAAAGCACTGAACAATTCCAGCCCCTCTTATATCTCTTCACTGATCCAGAGGTATGCCCCTCCTCGTACCCTCCGCTCTGCCCGCGACCACCTCCTGACTGCTGCTCGCACCCGTACGGCCAACTCACGCTTGCAGGACTTCTCACGGGCTGCTCCTCTCCTATGGAATAACTTGCCTACTGCCATCAGACTCTCCCCTAGTCTTCAATCATTTAAGAAGGGCCTTAAATCCCATCTCTTCAGGAAAGCGTATGGCCTCCCAGAGTAATCTCTCCCTTACATACCTGTCCCTATGGAATAGTGCTTTGCTCTCTCCTCCAGCTCTGCTTCACTCCTACTTGATATTTCCTATCCTAATGTTTCTAATACCCCACCTCCTATAGACTGTAAGCTCATTTGAGCAGGGTCCTCTTCAACCTATTATTCCTGTCAGTTTTCTTGTAATTGTCTTATTTATTGTTACATCCCCCCCCTCTCAAAATATTGTAAAGCGCTACGGAATCTGTTGGCGCTATATAAATGGCAATAATAATAATAATAATAATAATACACTGTAATTGGCCAGTAGATGCTGTGAGACAGGTATACAGGGTCTATAAGTCGTACTATCTATCAATATGAACAACTTGTTTAAAGAATTCTGTAGCCTAGTCTCTAAAGCAACCGTCCATGACGCTGAATACCAGGTTAACTGCTGCTCACACTGTTACACACTGTTGCAGAATAAGCTAAATAAAGAGTAACATTCTGTACTGACTGCTCAAACTTAGAAAAACTCAGATTATAGAAAAAACAAAGCTCCTATGTGAACCTCCTATATATCTCAAAGATCTCCCCCCACCTAGTGAACACACAAAGTGTTTAGTGATAAATTAAATTAAAAGCATAACCTAACGCACGTTTCGGCGCTATGCAAGCGCCTTTCTCAAAGGTGAATGTGACACTGGCACTGACTCTTCTTTTATATCATGTTACATTGGATTGGTAACCAATCCCTGAATACCTCTCGTTCATGCCTCGCGCGCCAAAATCCAGGATGGGCGGACACTGCCGCTTAGTACCGCCCCTCCACGTCATTTCGGGGGCGTGTTTTTACAAGTGAGTATGTGTATGGAACATACTCGTATCCCGATGTTGTGCGCTATGATGATTACTAGAGCTTGTTGACGATAATGGTCAGAGGACGGGTTATGTTCAACATCCCTTGCCGAGACCTTGGGGTACCACAATGTACTTTTTAGAGAAAAGGGTGTCGTATCAGCCCTATGTTAAACTATTAGCAAAGACTAGTACGTCTTGTAGCCTGAAGGAATAGGATATTGTTTATAGCCATTCAAAGAGATACAACCTAACCCCCGAAGAAAATCAAAAAGGGGGAGAAGAAGAAAGGGAAGGATTTTTTTGGAGCCAACATTAAGTCTATATAGTATTACTTTTATGCTCCCATTTAATCCTTCATTATCAAATAAATGGAGTAAAACGCTGCCTCTATTATGTCTGGTCTTTATAAGTTATACAGTGCATGTAACGTTTGTAGGTAAACCATAGAGTCAGTGTCATGCCGAAGTGTCACATTGAGTGTTAGTCTATGTAGATGTTTATATCCTTAATACATTTCTGGTGTAGGTTTAGAAAATTGCGTCCCAGGTAGACTGTCTCTTATATATACATATTTACATATTTACAATTATGGAATTCCTTAACCAATGAAGGGGGTGAATGTAAACCCTTCATTGAGTCCTTTAGGCGATAGGGTATCTAGTTTGTGGATCCAGTAACATTCCCTTCTTTTGAGGGTCTGGTCTAGGTCTCCACCTCTCTTGCCCATCTGGATCTTCTCAATGCCCGCAAATTTAATGCAGCGGGGTGTATCACTATGTTGGGACCTAATGTGTCTTGCGACTGGTGTGTCTCTGTGTGATGTAACTGAATGGACATGTTCCATAATTCGTTTTTTAAAAGGACGTATGGTTTTTCCAACATACTTTAGACCACACTTACACGTTAATAGATATACTATACCAGATGTATTGCAGTTAAAAAACTGCTTTATGGGGAATGTAGTGGTATCTGCCGAGTCTGTAATTGTCTTAGATCCTTTGGCAATAAAAATGCATGCTACACATCTCCCACACTGGTATGTACCTTGTACCGTAATCCAGTTTTTTGATGTAATCTTAGACATGGATAGGTGACTGGGTACTAGTATATCTTTTATATTCTTCCCTCTTCTGGCTGTGACCGATACTCTAGAGGAAATGGTATCCTTCAGGTGAGGGTCTTGTGTCAGTAATGGCCAGAATCGATTTAGAATACTTTTCGCTTCCTCCCAGCCCGCGTCATAGTTGGCTATACATCTGATTTGTTTGTCCGTGTCTGGTTTGTTGTTTTGTAACAGGGTCTCCCGGTCACTATCAAGTGCCCTTTGGTATGCTTGTTTCAGGCATCTGATTGGGTATCCTCTTTCTCTAAACCTTTGTCTTAGTTCTTTTGCTTTTGTCTTAAAATCCTCAGTCGATGAGCAATTCCTTCTGAGCCTCAAATATTGCCCTACTGGGATACCCCTTTTAAGGGGGACTGGGTGGTAACTCTCCCACCTCAACATGTTGTTTGTTGACGTGGGCTTACGGAAGAGGGTAGTCTTAATCTCAAGGGTTGGGAGGAAGCGAAAAGTATTCTAAATCGATTCTGGCCATTACTGACACAAGACCCTCACCTGAAGGATACCATTTCCTCTAGAGTATCGGTCACAGCCAGAAGAGGGAAGAATATAAAAGATATACTAGTACCCAGTCACCTATCCATGTCTAAGATTACATCAAAAAACTGGATTACGGTACAAGGTACATACCAGTGTGGGAGATGTGTAGCATGCATTTTTATTGCCAAAGGATCTAAGACAATTACAGACTCGGCAGATACCACTACATTCCCCATAAAGCAGTTTTTTAACTGCAATACATCTGGTATAGTATATCTATTAACGTGTAAGTGTGGTCTAAAGTATGTTGGAAAAACCATACGTCCTTTTAAAAAACGAATTATGGAACATGTCCATTCAGTTACATCACACAGAGACACACCAGTCGCAAGACACATTAGGTCCCAACATAGTGATACACCCCGCTGCATTAAATTTGCGGGCATTGAGAAGATCCAGATGGGCAAGAGAGGTGGAGACCTAGACCAGACCCTCAAAAGAAGGGAATGTTACTGGATCCACAAACTAGATACCCTATCGCCTAAAGGACTCAATGAAGGGTTTACATTCACCCCCTTCATTGGTTAAGGAATTCCATAATTGTAAATATGTAAATATGTATATATAAGAGACAGTCTACCTGGGACGCAATTTTCTAAACCTACACCAGAAATGTATTAAGGATATAAACATCTACATAGACTAACACTCAATGTGACACTTCGGCATGACACTGACTCTATGGTTTACCTACAAACGTTACATGCACTGTATAACTTATAAAGACCAGACATAATAGAGGCAGCGTTTTACTCCATTTATTTGATAATGAAGGATTAAATGGGAGCATAAAAGTAATACTATATAGACTTAATGTTGGCTCCAAAAAAATCCTTCCCTTTCTTCTTCTCCCCCTTTTTGATTTTCTTCGGGGGTTAGGTTGTATCTCTTTGAATGGCTATAAACAATATCCTATTCCTTCAGGCTACAAGACGTACTAGTCTTTGCTAATAGTTTAACATAGGGCTGATACGACACCCTTTTCTCTAAAAAGTACATTGTGGTACCCCAAGGTCTCGGCAAGGGATGTTGAACATAACCCGTCCTCTGACCATTATCGTCAACAAGCTCTAGTAATCATCATAGCGCACAACATCGGGATACGAGTATGTTCCATACACATACTCACTTGTAAAAACACGCCCCCGAAATGACGTGGAGGGGCGGTACTAAGCGGCAGTGTCCGCCCATCCTGGATTTTGGCGCGCGAGGCATGAACGAGAGGTATTCAGGGATTGGTTACCAATCCAATGTAACATGATATAAAAGAAGAGTCAGTGCCAGTGTCACATTCACCTTTGAGAAAGGCGCTTGCATAGCGCCGAAACGTGCGTTAGGTTATGCTTTTAATTTAATTTATCACTAAACACTTTGTGTGTTCACTAGGTGGGGGGAGATCTTTGAGATATATAGGAGGTTCACATAGGAGCTTTGTTTTTTCTATAATCTGAGTTTTTCTAAGTTTGAGCAGTCAGTACAGAATGTTACTCTTTATTTAGCTTATTCTGCAACAGTGTGTAACAGTGTGAGCAGCAGTTAACCTGGTATTCAGCGTCATGGACGGTTGCTTTAGAGACTAGGCTACAGAATTCTTTAAACAAGTTGTTCATATTGATAGATAGTACGACTTATAGACCCTGTATACCTGTCTCACAGCATCTACTGGCCAATTACAGTGTACTGCCGCATACCCACACTGCTCTGCCAATAGCATATTTAATAAGAGTATTTTCTGTTCTAAGCTTATTTCAGATAGGATCTAAAGGGTCTGCTCGTACAGAACTGACATTCTAGTCAGGATCTAGTTGTCTTCACGACGGCAACACCAAATCCTATCACTCTAAGCGACTCACAGTCTCATCAATAGGGGAATCGTAATAGACACTGGATTTAAGGCTTTATCTACAGACTTCTCGTAATTGTCTTATACTGATTGACATTATGTTTTAGACGGTCTCGATTAGCAAGTCCTTAGTGTTTATTTCTTTTCCCTCTAAATAGAATGGCCTGGATACTCCCTTGCTAAAGCCCATTGCTTACAGATAGGTTTTCAGTACCTCTGGGACACAGTTGACAATTGGTTTTCAACGCTCAAGTGCCTCATTGTATGTATCCCTTTACCTATCGTATATACTTAGCAACGGCTCTATTCATAAGGGACACTGTCTATCTCCATTCTATATAGGATCTCTATACTATGATTTTTTTACATCAGTTACCTCTTATGCAGATCATAGTTATACTCTAGGGATCCGAGGATGTTATTACGAACTATTTTATTATCCACTCCTATCTCATATTGATACAGGTTCATCTCCCCCTTAATTTATTAGATGTGCTAGTTAGTTATAAGTTTCCTTTATTTTTTGAGGGGAATTTATACCCTACAATAAAGGTGTTTTTTATTTTTCTGTCCATCAAGGGTAGACTCACAGAATCTTTATGGGTGTTCATGTGCTGATTTGGGCCTTGATCACCACCAGTCTACTTAGTCAGCATTCAAGCTACACTATTAATTGGGGCTACACTGTGTATTGGGTGCATTAGTGATCTCTATCCAGGAGATCCCAACCCTTACGATCGCCCATCCACCTATACTTAAGATTGAATTCATGTTATTCATTTGTGTTACTTGTTACCTATTTATGCCTACAATATATGGCTAAGTGAGTGTACTGACGCCTTATACCCAGGAGGTCTCAGTATACACTTACACTTCATGTCAAATATTTTTACTGTAAGAACAATCAGGATGTGGAATTCTCTGCCTGAAGAAGTGGTTTTATCAGAGTCCATACAGATGTTCAAACAGCTACTAGATGCATACTTGCAAAGACAGAATATTCAAGGATATAATCTTTCAATGTAGGGTAATAACTGCTTGATTCAAGGATAAATCTGACTGCCATTCTGGGGTCAAGAAGGAATTTTTTGTCCTAGCTTGTTGCAAAATTGTGCTTCAAACTGGGTTTTTTTTTTTTTTTTTTTGCCTTTTGGATCAACAGCAAAAAACAGGTGTGAGGAAGGCTGAACTTGATGGACGCAAGTCTCTTTTCAGCTATCTAACTATGTAACTATGTAACTATGTGCAAAACTACTGCTTTTTTGCACCTAGCTTCCGCTGAGAGGACACTGAAAACTTTTGAACAGGACCTCTCTATAGATTCAGATTTTGTTTGATCAGTGTATCATTTTATTTATCTCTGACGTTTTTAGGGGTTTTATATATATAGAGGCTTTACCCTGAAACGTTGGAACGTTAACAGACATTGGGGAGTTCACCCTTGTCTGATGATTGTGCTAAACCATCTCCCTTTTAGTACTTAGCTTTACATCAGTGAGGACACCGGTAACCTCTGCACAGGTCCTCTCTATTTTATCTCACTAGGAAAGCCTCCTTTATTTCTGACGTTGTAGGGGTCTACAGATTTGGGTTTAACCCCCCTCACGCTGGAACATGTAATAGATACTTCTGGTGAGGTTACAATGTTTATGGACACATGTTTATTATGATCTATTTTCTTAGACATTTGTTCCCTACCGGAATTATTACAGTTTTCTATTTATCTATTTTTTTGGTGGTATTACCACTTTTTAAATGCACTATTAAAGGTTATGTATTAACTATTTAGGGCACTCACCCTTCTCCGTTTTGTCTCCAACTACTTTGGTAGTTTTCTTAGGGTTATCCCCTTATATTTTGAGTGCTCGTTCTAGGCTTCCTATTTTCCTCCTTTTTGTTCAACTTATTTAGACTACACAGGTTCACAGGGTGGTCTTAAATAGGCTGTTTATTGTCACTAGACCTGTGAACTTGAAGGGAAAGAACATAATTATTAAAAGAGACAATACCATTAAAATACATGTCCCTGACAGGATGGATATCTTAGGAAGTAAGTGAACAGTCTGTTCTAGAATTTCATGTGTTAGAAGCAGGAAAAATAGACAAGTGAAAAGATCTGAGTAACTTTGAGAATGGCTAGACGACTGAGCCAGATCATCTCCAAAACAGCAAGTCTTGTGGGGTGTTCCCAGTGTTTACAACCTAGCAAACGTGGTGCAGGGAAAGACAACCAGGGAACTGACATCAGGGTCATGGGCACCAAAACCTTATTGATGCTCTTGGAGAGTGAAGACTAGCCTAGTTTGATCATGGAGAAGAACTACTGTAGCTCAAATTGCTGAATAATTTAAAGCTTTGCCTTTAATGGACATGTGAGCATCCAAACTGGTTCATGTTGCCTGGTCTGGTGAATCATGTTTCCTGTTAGATCAGGTGGATGGCCAGGATGTGTTTGTTGTTTACCTGGGGAAATGATGGCAGCAGGATGCACTATGGGAAGGAGGTAGGCTATAAGAAGTGGTGTTATGCTCTGGGAAATGTCCTGCTAAGATGCTAAGAAACATTGAGTCCTGGTATTCGTGTTAATTTGACACGTACCACCTACCTAGAGATTTTACAGACCAAATAACCCCTTTATTGCAATGGTGTCCCCTGATGGCAATGGCCTCTTTCAGCAGGCTAATGCATCCTGCCACACTGCAAAACTTGTCCAGAAATGGTTTGAGGAACATGACAAAGAGTTCAAGTTGTTCCTTTGGTCTCCACATTTCCCAAATTCCCAATAAGGTATCTGTGGGATGTGCTGGAATAACAAATCCAATCCATGGAGGCAACACCTCACAACTTTCAGGATCTGATGGTAATGTCTTGGTGCCAGATACCACAGGATACATTCAGAGCTCTTGTGGAGTCCATGTCTCCATGCAGCAGAACTGATTTGGCAGCAGCAGGGGGACATACACGATATTGGGCAGATGGTTTTAATGTTGTGGCTAATCAGTGTATGTTAGTACTATATAAATAATAACAATAATAATACTACTATTTAACTGCAGAGTACCCAAATAGGAAAGATTTCCCAAGTAAGTGGGTTAATCTCATAAGAGCAGTCATTAGGTTTCTAGAATAGGACCTATCAAAAATGGAGTACATTATTGGCAATAGCCACATACATTACTTATCTGACCGTAACGTACTGAAATGCCTGTATAAACAATCTCTGCTGAAGTGACCAAACTAACCCTTTTATTGGCCAAATATATCTAAGCACCCAGGACCCATGCCCTATGACATGTAATCCCACTACGTATACATGGTTCAACCATTCTAATATCACTCTCTTGCAAATGTAACATGTATCATTATGTATGTTCATAATTAATAGTAATAAGCTATTGCCAATATATGTTGTTATTGTAACACCTGCTGTCTGTGATTAAATAAAGAATTAAAAAAAAAACTAAAACAAATGGGGTACATTGACGTTGTGGCAAGCTTATGCAATGTGTGATCATATACTGTAACTGTTATCTTTGCCACAAATGTTTTTTGAAAACTATTTCATTTTGTGAGCTTTTAAGTTGGTATTTAGTAAGTGAGTACGTTGGACCTTTATATATAAACCTTATATATAAACAGTATTTATATCTGCTTTTAGAATAAAGTTATGCAATATGCATGATGCCATTGTCAAGCGGTGATGCTTGCTCCAGTTCTTTCAGGAAATGTTAAATGATAAACAGAACGGCTGCTGCACTTCGGTCCCAGACAGCTAATAATAAGCTAAAGTAATAATTGTATATGTACTGTCAGCATGGGATATTTCTGTAGAGTAGATACACTTTTCCAGAGGACTTTGTAATATTAATTGAAGGAATTCCAAGCTGTATTTCTCAATGCTTGTAATATGACTGGTATTGGTTGGGCCAAGGCTTATGCATTAATGAGGAAAGAATCAATTTTGAAATGTTCACTAATACTTACGATTTGCCATAATGTATAAAGGCTTCATGTTCATTTTTCCAGCACAAGAAGACAAGGAGAAAAAGAATATATTATTGTCTGAGACATAAGCTAATAATGTTTAAAAATCCATATAAGGCCATTTAGTTTGCAAAACATGATGACAGGTTTTGCTTTTAAATTAACTTTTTTTTCTTTTTTATTTTGTCCCTCTATTTGTCTTTTTTTTTTTTAAATTATTATCCTAAGGGACAACTATTTCTCACGCAAAGCGTGATCCTGGCAGATCGTAAGCAAAAGTTTTTAATTCACTTAAGATAATTTACCCACAATCCATCAGTCAAAAGAATCCTACGGAAGGGCAACCTGAAGACATTATGGACAGAGGAGAACACAATTGATGAGATGAGATGTTAAGAACGGGCAAAAAATCCCCACAAAACTAATAGTAGGGAGACCTAGAGGAAAATTATGATTTAAGATAAAGGAGTTATAGGTGAGGGGGTAAGAAGAGATGCCAATAGGATATATATTTAATATATAGTTAGGAGGGCTTGCTGGACAGAGGAATTATTGCACCTAAAAGCAGTCCAGTAGAGTCAAAAAGTAACATTGTTCAGTTTCCATCCACAATTTTTGTCCAGATTCAGTAAGGAGTATATAGATGATGAATTCTTGTGATGGGACATATTGAAAGATTGGGTGCAAGGAACTAAAGAAAAATAAAACACAACTAGTTAGTCTTGTACAAGTAAAGCCAGTTAAAGGAACACTCTGGGCACCACAAAAGCTTGATCTCAATTGAACTTTCCCACGCTGTGTAAAATGACACAGAGCACTGTGATTGGATGGATTTCAAGCCATCCACTCACACTGCTCTGTGTCATTTTACACAGCCTGGGAAAGTTCTTTGGAATTTTCCCACGCTGTGCAAAATGACAAAGAGCACTCTGATTGGCTTAAACCCGCCAATTAGAGTGTTATTAGCCTAATTGCAGGGCGTGGCAAGGCTTTATAAGCCTTCCCCCGCCCTGCAGAGCTCAGTCTGCGCGGAGCCCTCCATGGGTGAACATGGATTTTTTTTTTGTGCGCTCGTTTTTTTTTGGGGGGGGGGGGGTTTAATTGCGTTGGTTAGTATGGTTTTTTTATTTGCCCTTTTGGGGGCTGAAACAAAGAAGATTGTAGAAGAAAGAAAACATCGAATGGTAAGTTGTTTTTATCAAAATCTTTTTACAGGTTTTTAGTTAAAGGTCCCCCCCTCATTATTTTTAGGGTGAGGGGGGTAGGTAGGGAGATACATTATTTTTTTTGGGGGGAGGGGTGACTAGGGTCCCCCCCCTGTGTATTTAGGGCTCCCACCCACCGATCAGGGGTGGGGGTCGGGGGGGACAATAGGTCCCCCCTTATTGTTATTTTTAGGGCCCCCACCCACCGCTCAGGGGTGGGGGCTGGGGAGGGACAGTAGGACCCCCTTATTGTTATTTTTAGGGCCCCCACCCACCGCTCAGGGGTGGGGGCCGGGGGGGGGGGGAATTGGTCCTTCCCTTATTGTTAATTTTAGGGCCCCCACCCACCGCTCAGGGGTGGGGGCCGGGGGGGGACAATAAGTACCCCCTTTATTGTTAATTTTAGCGCCCCCACCCACCGCTCAGCGGTGGGGGCCGGGGGGACAGTAGGTCCCCCCCTTATTTTTATTTTTAGGGCCCCCACCCACCACTCAGGGGTGGGGCCGGGGGGGACAATAAGTACCCCCTTTATTGTTAATTTTAGCGCCTCCACCCACCGCTCAGGGGTGGGGGCTGGGGGGGGGACAGTAGGACCCCCTTATTGTTATTGTTAGGGCCCCCACCCACCGCTCAGGGGTGGGTGCCGGGGGGGAGGACAATAGGTCCCCCCCATTGGTATTTAGGGTCCCCACCCACCACTCAGGGGTGGGGGCCGGGGGAGGACAATAGGTGTTTTTTTTTTTTTAACAGTGAGCAGCCACAGGCTGCTCACTGTTTAATAGACATGCCCCTACTCGCGGTATTACGAGTAGGGGCATAATTTACTAATACGAAGTAATTTTTACTTAGTATTAGTAAATTTGGCCATGAAAAAAAAAAATAGGGGGCGGCCCGAACATTGCATATGTTCGCCGTCCGTGGCGAACGCGAACACGCTATGTTCGCCAGGAACTATTCACCAGCAAACCGTTCAGGACATAACTAGTTGAGAGTATTAAAAAAATGTTCTGTGGAATAAATTAATAAAAGGGAGAAAACTGACTGACCCTATTGGATATTTTTGTGGTATTAAAGTATAAGAAGGTAAAACCTTAAATATTTGTTTCTGGCTTGTGTTTGAAAGTTTAGAGAAAATTCACGGTAATATGTGTAGGTCAAAATTCATGATTTAAAGAGTAAGTCTCAGTAATGCCAAATTCACCTCTTTCATCAAAAGTCTGTTTATGATTATAAGGTCGTAACAATTTCCAGATATTAAGTACATGAATATGATGGCTTATAAGGCAAACCATAGTTAAATCCCTCTGGCTAATTTTGAAAAGTTTTGGATCAGATTTGGGGTATAGGAAATGTTGTGCCCAAAGTTTGGCATACATTCAGATCATCAGCTTGTACGAAGTAAACTTTTTAACTTCTTGAGGATGTTTGCGATGTGGATATTTAGCTTGGATTATTAGAGTTAGAGACGCATAAAATAAAACAAACAAAGGATAAAAAGAACAAAACAGCAAATAGTTTGTCATAACCTAAGACACCTTCTTGTGTGTAAAAAGTAGATAATGAGTAAGGCACATGAGATTTACTTTGACAATGCTGATTTAATCATGAAATTAAAGGGTCGGATTAAGTAACATATACTATAGCTCAGTGTAGTGGTTATATCGCCAAGGTCTCTGGACACCATATCCAGTTTAATGTTAAACTTGAGGAACACTGTGACTCTCCATAACACTCAGGCACTGCCCTCTACCTCCACAGCCACATTGATAATGTAGAATTTATACTTCCACAACCCAGAAGGTGAAGTTTGGCTCAGAATGCAAAGAATGGGTTAGCCAAACACTCTACGTCTAGTAGCTATGTTGCTTAGAGTGTTCTTTTATTAGTGTTCCTGTATTAGTGTCTGTGTATTGGTGTTCCTTTATTAGTGTCCCGGTATTGGAGTGTACCTTTATTGGACTGTCCCGTTATTTTTTGTATTTTATTTTTTTATATTCGGACAAACTACTCCTTTTGCAGTTAATATGGAAGCAGCAAATGTCATCCCTGTAGTCCATTATCTAGGACACCAAGTTTCTTCTTGTACATTAAATAAAAAGGCTGTGCACTAGTTTAGGTCACTTTATATTGAGCGCACTTACATAAGCTGCGGAACAAGTGCATATTATCCATCAGAGATTCTCAGTTTGGAATTTTCTGTGTTATAAGTAGAGGATCTAGTATGGCTATATTTCTAATATGTTATATGTAAATGAAGGTACTTAATTCACAGGATATTTTTTTCAAGGGTCCTCACAGTCATGGGCTCTGTAACACATTTTACCAAATTAACTTTACACAAAATATCTGCTGATGCAGGTATTGGCCTGATCACCTATAGTGCGTGGATTGCTTACTTTAACAATTTCTATGTAGTTCTTGTGAAGGCTGCGGCAAAATTCCCCCCACTGGGGATTTACACTGTAGCACTTTCCATTATTTAAGCACTGCAAAATCTTGCAGGTTTTCTTGACTAAGTGGTTTCTGATATATTTTTTTTTCTTCAGCTCAGTCATTTTCACATTGAATTAAAAACCGTACGGTTATTTTTAACAAACGGTGCCATTTTGCTATAGGCAGAGATGGCCATCGTGCAAAATATCCTGCAGTTTTAGAACTCACATCACCATCAGCAGAATTACCAGGATTATAATTAAACAAAAAAAAAGAAAATGTATGTCAGTGAAAACTGTTTTATAAGAAAACATATAAAAGTTCTTACTATAGTAAGGGAATTATTAAAAAAAAAAAAACACTTTGTAGCTGATGTGGAGGCTTACTGTAAAGCAGTAATTTATTTTCCTATAATTTGCAATGTTTCTACGTTGACCACAGCTCAGTGCTGATACATTTTCTCAGTATTTGTCTACATAGTAAGTCAAATTGAATTAATCCATCTCAAAATTTGAAGGACGTGTCACCATTCCCAGCTGCTCACCTTTAAATTCACTTTTCCCCTTTTTCACAGCTGGGCTGCTGAAGATGAGCAATTTGGAAGAAGAATGGACGTTTCTGAAAAGGCGGGGATGGAAAAAGGTGGGAAGATGCTCGGAGAGAAGAAATACAGTGATGTGAGTATTTGGAGAAAGAATTTTGGGACTTAAAGGGGCACTCCACGCATCTAAAGCACTTTAGCTTGCTGAAGTGCTTTATATGTGAGTAATGTGTCCTCTGTTTTAATTTAAAAAGATGCAGATTTCAATAAAAAATTGCAGTTTTATAAATAAACCTGGCTATATCTCCCTGGCTGTCAAATAGACAACCGGTCCATTTACGTCCTGGTTTGGTTAGCTCAGTGAAGCTGAACTTAAGAGGCAGCAA
Source organism: Pelobates fuscus (assembly GCF_036172605.1). NCBI lineage: Eukaryota > Metazoa > Chordata > Amphibia > Anura > Pelobatidae > Pelobates > Pelobates fuscus. The sequence continues at coordinate 356,859,559 of NC_086320.1, read as the reverse complement.
TTTCCCAGAGCACCTGCCATGCAAAGACTTCTCGTTGAGCTGCATTGGGAAGTCCGTGATTGGACAGACACAGAAGGTGTGGAAGTGGGTTAGAAGGCTTTAGACAAAAGATCTGCAGCTTTTTGCAAGCTGCTTTTAGATATAACCCCAATGAAAAATGCATCATTAACTGTATGCATGTTTTTAATGGAGGTATGTCTATTAAATTGTCAAAAATTAAAATATATATTATTTCCATTGTGTGTTCCTTTAATGGTTTACATTGGAGTAATCATCATTCTGTTTTATCATCATGGTTTACATTGGAGATTGTATCTTTATGCTTCCTGTTTCTCAGTAAGTTTTTTTGTGTTTTTTTAAAGTTCCCACACTCATAATACATAATACATAATACATAATACATAATACATAATACTGGTTCAGTGTATGAATATAGCATACAGTGAGATATACATGGGTCATAAGCATATGACTAATTATTGAATTTGTAGAATTAGATAGTATACCTAAGTAACAACTGTAACTTAGAATAGATTAACTAACACAAATATGATTTGTTGTACGTAATCTTGTCTACCTCACGTGAGAGCAGCGTAAAACTTAGAAAAGGACATAAGTGAAAAGCAAAGTATAACACAACAAAGGATCGTATCAATTCATTTGCATCACTGCCACTCCTCTATACTTCAACAGGTAGGTACAACTGTGGCTAAGCTAGCTCCCATCTTTCTGGGGGTTTGGGAACTGGCTAGTTCAAGCTCTGGGGAAAGGATGCCTGATCTCCAGATGAGGAGAAAGCCAATTATATCTGGCCTCCTTGGGACCTCTGGAGGGCAAAATATTTTATGCTTGTGGCCCATTCTAGTCCAATATTTTTTGGAGGTGGAAACTAGAAGCCCTATCTGTGGTCTGAGATGGAGCTGCACAGAAATGTGTCTTGTCTGGTGCTCGGCTTAACACGCCCCCAGTTTTATTTTAAGTGTCACCATTTTTAGAGGAACATTTGTGATCTTGCCAACAGCTGGCACTAAGTAATGTCCAAATCATGCTGCAGCCTGCATATGTAATATTACATGATTATAGATACACGTCTTGTATTATATGAATACATTCTTATATATCATCTTATGCGTCTTTTCATTACTATCGGTACATTGGTACTTTACTATATCGTCATTACGTCGTCTTACGTGTAGTTAGTCCTAGTCCAATTTGAAAAGTTCTAGTTTTAAACAAACCTTTGAGAATTTATTCCAACTCAAGAATTCTGTAAAATTGGCAGTTTTGTCTCCTGATGCCTAATGATGTTAATTTTTAAAGTCTTGATATCAATATCTCTATTTTTTTTTTATTCAAATATAAAAAGTCTTCCTCAAAAGGTTCCTAAAAGAAGACATTACAGTGCTTATGAAGAAAATATATCCTAGAATAAACTGGTGGTTTATTTGACTTTTCTACTGTTTTCTTTAATCAAGAGGAACCTACATGAAACTGGCAGATAGACCTGGCAAGAAACAAAGCTCATGTATATTAGACTGGAAGATTCGAATCCAAGCCAAAAAGAAACCAAAACTCGATCCAAATGACTCGTACAATGGCCTAGCACACTTGTATTGATTCCTGATTATGAATTATGCTTATGGTACCAAAAAAAGATGATTTATGAGTAAGAACGATAATTTATGGCTAGGGTCAGTCACTAAATGTTGATCTTATTCACAGATCAACTGAGAAATGAGCAATAGAAGGGAAATAAGGAGGAACAGTACACATCTGTATTTGCACATTTATAAATGATATATTATATAGATTACTTTAATACTTCTCCACTTTTTCCTCTACTGGCTTCTTTTTATCGCTCCTGTCAGTGCTCCTGTTGATTGGCCCATTTTTGGGCCCTTTTGGTTCATCTGATTTGTTTTTGGAATAGGTTGTTTGTTACCAAAATTCTCCCGAGCAGAACCACCCTATGACCAAACTGTGTCCCTTCCAAAATCTTATTTTCGTAAAAAAAATGTTGGGCCAAAATTATTATTTTTTTGCTGTGTACAAGTCTAATGAATATGTATTTTATCTCAAATATTTTTTTTAAATCAGTCAGTTTGAGATCCATTTACTTTGGCATTGTAGTTACTTTTTATGTCTAATTAAAAATCTACATCTAAAGATATATTTTTGTAAGGAAATCTTTAGCAGCAATTTCAGCTAAGGGTTTTTACTCTTACTTCCTGCTATGGTATGTGGCTGTACAGCCACAAGCTGACCCATCACTTTTTTTTTTACTTACACATATGTTTGTGGTACAGACATGACAGGTGGGCATTTATAGGGTCCTGCCAGGAAAAAAAAAAGGATTGGTAGACAGGTTTATACGGAAAAAGAGTTGTGTGATTTACTCTTCAGAAAACATCATCATGTCCTATAGAAATCCATGGAAAGTTGAACCAGCAACTCTAATAATTTATAGATATATTACAATTACTTGTAATTCTTTTGCAAAGTTCATAGATATATTCCGGTACATTTCATACCCTGATGTGATTTGCAGGTCTTACATCTGTTAGGTAGACCTACAACGCTCAGTCCATCACATGGCATGACTGCTGACCCATCCTCCTTTTACCTTCCCGTTGCCCACCCAATAAGACACCACACACTTTTCTTGTGGATAAGGGCGACGGCCACAGCTTTATTAACTTAATTCAAATCCAATAACCATGACCTGTCAGCTGTTGGGCGGTTCTCCACCTCTTTTCCCCAAGAGCCTCAACAGCCGGCACTTGCCATCAGCCCTTGTGCGGTCTGTCGTCTCCCCAACTCGACTCCGTGTCTTTCTCCTTTACTCCCAGTTGCGCTGTCCAGGGATCCCGCCAAGCTGTGACAAAACAAGAAACAACAGCAAGACACAAAACAAAACAAAACCAACACATCCATAACCAAGGGCAGGGTGGGTGGGAATTTTCCCCAGTTTCCTTCCAGAGTCTCTGCTGACTGGTAAGTCTCCTCCCCACTCCTCTCTCCAAACCCCATATCTTTGATCTTTGCAACATTTTATCAAATTTAGTCCAGCTTACCCCCCCCACCCCCCCCCCCCCCAGAAACTATTCTGTACCGTAACCCCAAACTCATACAAGATGCCTAAACATAAAAAGAATATTTAGGGTGAAAACATGGGGTTCAGCCAAAAGTACAATTTTGCAAAGGAAGAAACTACTCAAATTATTGCATTTTGGGCATAAATATATTAATTCTAGGTGAGGATAGGGGTCTGTATTGTGACTTTCTAGAGCCGGTTTATATGGATTTTATTATCTGCTTTCATTTTATTGGAGTCGAAGGGCTCAAGGTAACTAATCCACCACTCTGTAAAGATGGATGAATTAGAGAATTTATTTTTATGTATTTGCCTAAATTTTGTAATTCAGATATAAACTTACTACAATTTGGTGTTTAGTGAATAAACCTGTTTAACTGTTTCATTTGTAAATTATATTTAATATTGTGTTTCAAGAAATTCACAGCTCAAGGACAAAAACTCATAAAAATACCTGTCGCGATTTTAGATTGTAAAGCAACTAAATATAGAAAAGTCCAAATAAAGGGACTATCTATCTATCTATCTATCCATCCTATATCTGTCTGTCTGTCTGTCTGTCTGTCTATCTATCTATCCATCCTATATCTGTCTATCTATCTATCCATCCTATATCTGTCTGTCTATCTATCTATCTATCCATCCTATATCTATCTGTCTGTCTGTCTGTCTGTCTGTCTATCTATCTATCTGTCTATCTATCTATCTATCCATCCTATATCTATCTATCTGTCTGTCTGTCTGTCTGTCTGTCTGTCTGTCTGTCTATCTATCTATCTATCATAATTATCCAGCTGCTTTTCACTTATAAATGGCTTGGGGCATGAGACTTATTAAAACAAGGAGTCGTGTGTGTCAAAAGGTAACGAGAGAACTTGTAAGATGGAATTTTACAGACTATCTATCGGTATATATGACATTGTATGTTATGATTTATTGTGTGACGTTAAACGGGAATGAATGTTTCTATGACTTCTTAATCATACTATACCACAGGAGTGATCATTCTTTCTAAACGTCGGAATGTAAAGTCTGTTTCTTAATACATGTTTGCTTTGCTGAAATAGTTGAATCATTTCCACCAAGCAAGGCAGACATTATTTTCCCTAATGTTACTAATGCCAAAAAAATGTTAGTGCTTACAAAGCCCAAAAACGACTTTATTATTGAGTTCCAAGGTGATCAGAAACTTAGATCTTAGGTATTTTAAAAGTCGAGGAAAGTAAATTAACGAAATGTAGTGCACTCTAAGGAGTGATATAAATATCTTGGGGATTTCGAGTTATAAGAATCTCATAATTTACTGATGGCAACCAAACCCTTGATGGATAAAACACAGATAAGTTTAGGCCGAAAAATTGTTCAACCCCCGAGAGAATGACACACCTGCAGTACAAAACATAATATAAAACTGATAAGTGCAGTTTATTATTTAGATATAAACAGGCTTTCCAACTACTTATGCGATTTTTACAGGAAGAGATGTCTTGTTATTTTATGAGTGAAAGCAGTCATGTTCTCATTAGTCTCCAAAACTCTTTCCAGCCATTGCAGCCAAAAAATATATCTTCCTAATTTTTAATATACACATTGCACCACAGAAATCACACTCAGTCTTATGCCTTTCTACGCCTTTAATATTGTGCCTTGAGTATTACTTTACTGAGAGAGTAGTGGATACATTGAATAGCCTTCCAGCTGAAGTGGTAGAGGTTAACACAGTGAGGGAGTTTAAGCATGCGTGGGATAGGCATAAGGCTATCCTAGCTATAAGATAAGGCCAGGGACTAGAGAAAGTACTTAAAAAATTAAGCAGACTAGATGGGCCGTAAGGTTCTTATCTGCCGTCACATTCTATATTACAATGTTAAATGGCAAATCTTGACTCAACTATCAGGGAATAACAGAAGCTATTGATGGAATGAAATAAAGGTTGAGACAAATATCAGGTCATGGTCAACCTGAAATAGATACAAGATGCAAAAATGCTGTTAATTAATTTAAAACTGCATGTTTCAAGATGGCAGAAGAATAAGGTAGTATATGTTTTTTTTTTACATAATGGTAATAATGAGATTAACGTTAATTTACAAAGATCAACCCTAAAAAATGCAATTTTAGCAGTAGTGCTGTGAAGATCTAAATTCCTGACAAATGCACATTAATCTATCTGTGACAGATAATGTGTTCTGATGATCATGATATCATTGTATTTGCCTAAGTCCATGTCTAGAAGGGGTTCAGTGAACAGTACACAAAAATAAATGTTTACTTAAGGTCATCAGTCTTGGGCAAAAAAAGTGTGTTTGGGTACACAGCAAGCCCTGTTGCTTACTATTGTCCTCTTTTTTAAAAGTGTACCTGTCATTATTTAATTTAATAGTAAATTAAATTTAATCTCTACAATGTACTTGTAGAATTACTAAAATCAACAAATTGAAATAGAAACCTATTTAAAATCAATCAGTTCTTCATAGTCCTCAATTCTAAATAATTGACAGGAAGAGCAGGAGAACCCTTTTACAGGTGGTTCTTCTGCTCCTGCATCCTGTATAGCAAAAATGGTGCATGTGCTCCTAGTCTAGACTAGTAGAACAGAGTGAATATTGTAATTCCTTTCAGATGGTAATGTAGTCAATGTTGGAGGTTTGCTCTGCTTAAGGAAGTATTCCCAAGCAGGGCAAATTAAATCACATTGCAGGTGGCATCCGAAATAGTACAGTGTAACACCCAGAGAACTAGGGACATGGTGACAGTGCACCAAGAATAATCAGTGTTAGTATGTAAAAAGTTTACATTGAAAGTATAACAAGCAAAAAAAAATGATATATGTTAAGGCGGAGCCTGTAGTTGTGGGAGGGGTTAACCGGCTATTTAAACTCTAACCAACCTCTATCATGGCCGACATCAAGTCAGACTCCATTGGTGTCCACTTCCGGTTCCGGTCAGTCAGCACCTCCTGTGGCAACAACTCCCAGCCAACACCAGCACCGAAGTTGAAGGACTCCAACCAGCCTGCTTGCCCGCCGCCGGTGCACCCAGACCAGGCACACTGCCGGGTTTCGTGAGTACAGCTCCCCCCACCAACGCACGCCATGCTCGAACCCCCCCCCTGACACACAAACGGACTGCCGAGTCTTCCGGCTACACAGCCGATCCAATGGGGGGCGGGAGGGGAGGGTAACACACACGCGCACCAACCAACCCCCCCCCCCTTCCAACGGACACTAACGGTACGACCAACGCTTCCGGGTTCACAGCCCGGGCGGGATGGGAGGAGGCCGGCAAACACACGCATACATGCCGAACCCCCCCCCCCAGTTCCGGCGCTACTTCCGGGTTCAGGGTTCACGGCCAGGAAGGAGGGGGGGAGATGAGATGGAGGGGGACTGGTAAACTCACATGCCTCCAACCCCCCCACACCCACCCCCCTAAAAAATATTTTAAAAAACGAGCAGGAAAAAAGGAATAATAATAAACAAAAAAAAGTTACAATTATTTTCTCTCTTACTCGGTTATCCCTACACAATCTCTAATAAACAAACACACTCTAGTACCAAATAAAAGGCAAATCTATATACTCATTCTCATAACTGGGCATTAAAGCCCAAACTCACTCATTTCAACATATGTATTTTCAGCTAGGCAACCCTATCATAGGATCTCCCTAAACATAGGATCTCAACTCCTGTGAATACCTCTCTACTATATAACAGGTAAGTGAGAATTTTTTATTTTTTTTTAAATTCCCATTCAGATTTCCCAGGATCTCGCCTCGCATACTTACCCTCATTATTGCCTAGGTCATCTGAGACAACTTATAGTTCACGATCCTTGATCCCGGAGCCACTGATCAAGTCACATCCAGGTAATATATTTTTTTTCCTCCATTTGGCTCACAAAAACGGCAAGCCAGAAACACTAATCTTTCCTCATCTAAGGTTGTCAACCCAATCCCAGGCAACTCCTCTTCAGTAGCAAGTCCTACGTAGAACATTAATTACGGTCCATAGGTCAAAGCATTCATCCAAATTCACTAACAGCACATAAGTATTTGTCCTATTTTTCCGCTCCAATTTTCACAACAGGAAACACACCGGCCAGTTCACACACCCAATAGTCTAAAATGGTCATTAGGCTAGCACAACGGCTCCATATTAACCACACACATAATGTGCGTGATTACACAAGGCATAGATCCGAAAAAACCCACCACCGGGACACAACTTCACCTAAATCGTTACATAAATTCACTTTACATGTCACTTGTTACGCTTAGTTCGGTCCTCAATAGCGGTTACCACGCCGCCCACTCGCATCACAGGGAAAAGTACAATAAGACACCTACGAACACCCGACCATTACCTAAACCACTTAAATAGTACTTTACTCCTATACTACCAATCACTCCTAACCAGGGTGCTTCCTCATTTTCATAGAATGTCACACGCTTCGGATATTGCTGAGGATGTCTCCCTACCCAGCACCCCAGCCAGAATCGCAAGCCCAACCAGACCAAGTACCCCTTTCGAGAATTTAGAGACAGCAAGTCCAGGGTCTCTACGCTCCTGGACCATACCCAAGATAGCGGCCGAACTCAGGAGACGTGGCATATCATACCCAGCTACGGCTCGTAAAGTGGAACTATACTGCCTCCTGAATGCCAACCCCGACACCCCAAGACCAGGCACCAGCACACAGGCAGCCGATGGAAGCACGCCTGGAATTCAGGCCACAATGTCTGCACTTCTTTTGTCAGTTAACCTCATCAATGAGAGACTGGAGAAACTGGAAAAACAAGTGGCCATAATCACCCCAGCAGCTATCCTTCCCACTATACCACAAACTTTACCTCAAGCAGGTAACATCGCTAGTACTAACCCAACAACTACACCTTCACATATCATCACTCCTGCCCACTTAGTACCCCAAGCTATTAAAAAAGAAATTTTAGAAGGGAAAGACGTCAACCTGGTATCCCTACTTATAGCGTCCCAAGACTTAGTAGAAAACAAGGCGTACTGCTACGGGGAGGTGTCGGTCGTACTCAAGGCTAGGGACCCCAGACTCAACAAGAAGTTAGCCATCCCTGACTTCATGATAGCTTTTGGCCTGTTCAGGGACGTCATATGTCTTCCCTCAACGCAGAGAGGAGCTGGATCTCTACCTCCACAAATTGGTTGACCTAGGTAACAAGTGCGGAGGCTACTCCTTCTATGACTATCATAGGTCATTTTTGGCGAAGGCGGCGGCAGCACTGGTATAGTTTAACATACGCTGAGACTGGAGCCAACTAGACACGGAACTGTTCTGCCGCCACTTCGCCGGCCTCAAGCCTCCGTCTTGTGCCATTTGTGCATCAACCGCACATTCCACCAATTTGTGCCCCTCCGAACTGAGCCAACCTTCCACTAGCCACGCAGAGGCTGCCCTCAGCAAAACAGAAAGGGTACTAAAAGACAAACTGGGCAGACCCATTGTCTTTTTAGGCAAAACACAGGTATGCAACAACTTCAATGCTGGAGGTTGTAGTTTCAGTGCTTGTCGTTTGTTGCATGTCTGTTCCCTCTGCTTTAGGGCACATGCAAAGTCCATGTGCCCTAACCGTCTTTTCCCGAGACAATGACTCACTGAAGTTAACATTAGCAACCTCACCTATTACCTCGCCAACCACCCCTCCCCTCACTTGGTCGAGTTCCTCACCACAGGTTTTACTAAAGGATTTCACACCGGGCTAGTGGCACTCCCGGGGGGCAATCTAGAATGCAGAAACCTACAGTCAGCCATCCTAGACCCCCACACCACCGACACACTGCTCACAGCAGAAGTCAATCAAGGGTTCATGATAGCCCCTTCACACACACCCCCTACGCCAGTTTCAGAACCAACCCAATTGGCATTGCAACTGGGAAGTTTAACAATAAAAAACGCATGATCATTGACTTGTCTGCACCTCATTCTTCACTGGTTCCTAGCATTAATTCTCTAATACCATCCAGCGAATTTTCGCTACAGTATGCCACAGTGGACAACGCCGTGGGAGCAATTTTGAAAGCAGGACGTGGTGCCTGGTTAGGGAAAACAGACATCGCTAACGCTTTCAAGTTGCTACCCATACACCCATGTCTGTGGCATCTGCATAGGGTCAAGTGGAAGGGCCAGTACTACTTCGCAACACATCTGATGTTTGGGGCCAAAAGCAGTCCCAAACTGTTCGACATGTTCGCCGAAACACTGTGCTGGCTCCTGCTAAACATTTGTGGCTGCCCAGTGGCAATACACTACTTGGATGACTTCCTCACGGTTGAGGAACCTAACTGCATTCCCCACAGCATTGACAAAACTGCTGCTTTTTTCTCTACACTAGGAGTCCCCCTGTCAAAGGACAAAACAATAAGTCCTTCTACAGCCCTAACCTTCTTAGGTATCCATCTCGACTCCACTTCTATGATAGCTAGACTACCTGAAGAGAAAGTTAATCGCATCACAAATGAAATCACATGGTTCACGCACAATAACAGTTGCTCCCGCAAAGAGTTGCAATCTCTCCTCGGCTCTCTAAACTTCGCAATCCGCATTATACCACAGGGCCGCGCATTTGTTTCACGCTTACTACACCTCCTAATGGAAGCCCCTCACGACAATTCACCCATACGGATCAACGAATACGCCAAGGCAGAATTACTGATGTGGGGTAGGTTTCTCTCCTCCTGGAACGGGAGGTCAATGTTCATACCCCCTTTGGATGACGAATCCCCACTCATACACACCGATGCAGCAGCCCACACAGGGTTCGCAGCCATATACAAAAACCAATGGCTCCGCGATTCATGGCCAGCAGAAACGTCAACATTACAGGCCTTTCACACTACATCCACGCTATTCGAACTTTATCCGATAGTCGCAGCAGCACACACTTGGGGCTCATTGTGGAACGGAAAAGCGGTTAAATGCCTTTCGGACAACGAAGCCACTTGTGAGATCATTAACAAAGGCAGGCCTTCTTCCCTTGTTATCATGAGGCTCATGAGGAGACTCACCTGGCTGGCAACCACACACAATTTTTACTTGGTCTGCTTACACATCCCTGGTAAAGAAAATATTGCTGCTGACGCTCTCTCTCGCTCAAACTTTCAGACCTTTTTCAAACATCAACCCACAACGGCCAACCAACCCGAGCCAACCCCAACATTTCAGGACCGGATATTGGACTAACGCTGCTAAAACGACACGCACTAACCCTGGCAAAATCTGCGCTGTCTGACAACACCAGAAAGGCTTACGATAGAGCTCTCGTTATTTTCTCCAGATTCACCACCGAATACAACCTCACAAACTCCTCTTCTATTGACACAATAATGGCTTTCACTGCTCACTGTCACTCACGCCTCAAGCTGGCACATAACACTATCAAGTTGTACCTCATGGGAGTACATCACTTGCTCACCCTATTTCCCGATCACAAACCATTCATGTCAAACTACCTTCTGAAAAATGTCCTTAAAGGCATACACCGTAAAAGATGGCCAGCCCACTATGAAAAGACAACCAATTGACGGCAACAAATTCAAGGGTCTATCAGATTTGTTAGATTCTAGCCCGTTCGAACCCAGTACTAATCACGTACTCAAATTATGTACATCGCTTTTTACGGGTTCTTAAGGCCCAACAAATTCACGGTGAACAGACTATCTGGGGACACCGGTTACATCAGAATAAGGGACATACACAAAGTAGGGGATCACTATGTTCTGCTCCTCAGACAGTCCAAAACTAATCAGGTGGGCCCTCCGATGGAGATCCCATACTTTCCGACCCATAATAAATGGTGTCCAGTGTCAGTACTGGATACTTTTTGCCTATCACTCAATGATCAACAAAGCTACGCACCTTTACTCACTATTTCCAACAAACCTCTGGCTATAGCTAAATTCATATACTACATGAGAACCCTGGTGGTCAGATTAGGCCACGACCCCATGTCCATCACAGGGCACTCATTCAGGATCGGCGCCGCTTCAGCCGCATCTAGCAAAAATGTCCCTGTACACATCATCAAAAAATTAGGCAGATGGAAATCAGCAGCCTACGGTAAATACATCCCGCAGCCAGAGAAGGAACTCAGGAAAGCTTTCAAAGAACTACTCATGTAAAAACTTGTAAGCATTAAAGTGTTCTGTTTATATTCCTTTTTGCCCTCAATATTTCAGGCCTACCTGGTCGTCGGGTTTAGGCACACCACAACCGACTTACGTTCATAACACATCAATTCACATATGGCTTAATGTCCCCGACTACAAATGTTAAGGCGGAGCCTGTAGTTGTGGGAGGGGTTAACCGGCTATTTAAACTCTAACCAACCTCCTATCATGGCCAACATCAAGTCAGACTCCGCACCCACCAACACCCCTTAGCTAACACTCCTTAGGTGGGCCCTCATTATTTCAGGCCTACCTGGTCGTCAGTTTAGGCACACCACAACCGACTTACGTTCATAACACATCAATTCACATACAGCTTAATGTCCCCGACTACAAATATATATATATATATATATATATATATATATTTATATTAATATATTTTGTGCCTGTGGTGTCGCAACAGGTTCACTTTAAACAATATTTGTCTGTATTATGCATTATTGTAACCCAGAGTAGGAAATAAAAGGGAATGAATGACGTTTAAGATAATTTGCTTCTCGTGTTCCACTCGGAAACATATAAGGATCATTCACAAAATAGTGTATAATGAGTTGTTCGTGTTTGCACAAATGTATCAACAAAATAGGCAAAAAAGGAAAGAGATCTCCGATGCAGCAGATTTTGGCAGGTTTTCTAACTCAAATATCTTAGCCTAACTTTTACATATCAGTCATCAGCTTACCACAACACATAGTTTTATAAGAAGATCCTTATGTGACCACATTTAACTGTGAAAATTGTAAACCCATGTATGGGAATCCCTTTGGAAGCCGGCATTTAGTTTTGCCGTCAAAATACAAAATTATTCTTATGTTATTAAAAACATTTTTGTTCGTTTTCTTTTCCATTTTGCCTTACAAGCAAATATTTTAGTTATCTTTTCAGAGCACATGGCGACAGGATGCTGGAGTCATTTTTCATTTTCTTGCAAATAATCTTTTCGTATGTCAACAATAAAGTGATTTGTTTGTTTAACTTTAAAAATTGGAATAAAAGAGCAGGCTGCCCAAAATGTTTGCACTCGGTACATGTAAAAACAAAATAAGATAGAAAATAAAATTGTAAAGGAAAAACACTCCACTAGACTTTGACATCTAAAAATCTTATGTCACTTTTTGTTGACCAAAAATAATTTAGCATAACAAGTAACCAGTTGCTGCAGACATTTAAAATAACTGAAACATTTTTGTTCAGCAACAAAGTTTGTTGGTGGTAAGTATGTCCCCAAAACATCAAAAATGTGTATTACATATAATAAAAAATACAATTCATATAAATGTGCATATACTAAAGGTGCATATACTAAAATTACATCCTGTCCCTATAGTGGGTTATATATTTGTTAGCAAACTAGAACTACCATTAATCAAAAATAAGCAAGAAGTCGAACATTTACAATGAAAGGTCAATATTTTTACATTATTCTATCGTTATAATATGTATTAATAATTTTACACTAGGTGTATTTTGATATGTATACAGTCACTGAAAAAAATTACGTACATCCTCTTTGAATTCTATGGTATTACATTTCAGGACATAACAATCATCTGTTCCTTAGCAGGTCTTAAAATTAGGTACATACAACCTCAGATGAACAACACATGATAAGTTACACAATGCCATTTGACTCTAGAATACGTTTGTATACGGAGGAGTTCATGGTCAACTCAAGGACTGCAAGGTTCCCAGGTCCTGTGGCTGCAAAACAAGCCAAATCATCACCCCTCCACCACTGTGCTTGACAGTTGGTACAAAGTGTTTGTGCTGATATGTTGTGCTTGGTTTTCACCAAACATGGTGCTGTGCATTATGGACAACCATCTCCACCTTGTTCTCGTTTGTCCAAAAGACATTGTTCCAGAAGTCTTATGCTTTGTTCAGATGGAACTTTACAAAAACAAGACGTGCTGCCATGTTCTTCTTAGAGAGAAGAGGATTTCTCCTGGCAACCCTTCCAAACATACCATACATGTTCAGTATTTTTCTAAGTTTACTGTCATGAACTTTAACATTTAATATGAGGCTAACTGAGGCTTGCAGAGTTGTAACCCAAGATGTAACTCTTGAGTTTTTTGCAATTTCTCTGAGCCTTGCACGGTCTGACCTTCGGGCAAAATTGCTTGGACATCCACTCCTGGTAAGATTGACAATTGTCTTGCATGTTTTCTGCTTTTGGATAAACGTTCCAGTTTGATGGACAGCAATAAATGCTTCTCATTGCTGATGTCTTTCCTCCTTGGCATTGTGTTAACACACACATGAATGCTCCAGACCAGCAAACTGCTAAAACTACAGCTTTTATAGAGGTGGTCAATGAATCAAGAGCATTTGATTAGCATCACCTGTGTTTTATCGCGTCTTAATTCCTATGGAAGCAGTAAAGGTGTTCTTAGTTTTTCACACATTGCTTCCCCATTTTGGCTTTATTTTTCTTAAAAAAGAATCATGACACAGTGTAATATGTCATGTGTTGTTGTGCATCTGAGGTTGTATTTACCTAATTTTAGGACCTGCTAAGGTACAGATGATTGTTATTATGTCCTGATATGTAAAACCATTTATTAATTCCATGTTGTGGGATTTGTTTGGCAACCCAGTCAGTCCCCCTGCAGCCAATGTTGTAATGTGGTCAATCTGATTCAGGTGATCGCGGTGTCATCGGGATCACATGATGCTGGTGTGTGGGATTTGCTGGAGAGAGAAAGGCAGTCACACAGAGTTACAGGCAGACAGTCGTACACTCAGTCACACTCACAGGCAAACAATCAAACACACTGTCACAGTCACAGGCAGACTGTCACACACACAGTCACAGGCAAACAGTCACACACACACAGTCACAGACAGTCACAGGCAGATAGTCACACATACAGTCACAGGCAGACAGTTACACATACAGTCACAGACAGTCACAGAAAGACAGTCACACACACTCAGTTACATGCAGACAGTCACACACAGTCACACACACAGTTGCAGGCAGACAGTCACACACATAGTCACAGGTAGACAGTCACACACACAGTCATAGACAGTCACACACAGTAGCAGGCAGACTGTCACACATACAGTCACAGGCAGACAGTCACACATACAGTCACAGGTAGACAGTTACACATACAGTCACAGACAGTCACAGTAAGTCAGACACACATACAGTCACAGGCAGACAGTCACACACACACACACACACACACACAGAGTCACAGACAGTCTCACATACAGTCACAGGCAGTCACACACACACAGTCACAGACAGACAATCACCATTACACACACACACACACACACACAGCACACACTCTCTCTCACTTACTGGAGGAGGAGTGGAGTCACTGAAGTCCCTGGTCTGTAGGTGTTGGGGAAGCAGGGACTCCTTCCTGCTTCTTCTCGGTGTGCATTAGTAGCTGCAGCAGACAGAGGCCGCCTTTAGCGCCGCACCGATTTGGTTCTGCCCCACGACCAGTTTGGCTCCGCCCGCAACTCTCAGATAAGTTCTCCTGCTCCCGGCCCCTGTGTGTGAGCTGTGTTGGGTGCTCTGCGCCCCTGCTGCTATTGCGCCTTGTGCAGCCACACAGCTCACACCTCCCCAAGTCTGACCAGCCCTGGTGGCACCCCCTACCTTGTGGCACCCGGGGCGGACCACCCCACCTCTCCCCCCCACTCCCTTTAGTACGCCATTGGGTTTTATACACCAGGTGCTCTTCTGGGGTTTAATGCCATTATATGAGATAAACATATTTCTTATAATTGAATAGAATTTTCCAATATAAATCAATGAGAAAGCAACTATCCTGTAACACAATCCAACCGTAATTATCCTAAAAGCAATTCTAATCTGTTCAGTGTTAGTATGGCACAGACGCAGCCTTCATCACTAAAGCACCATTTACAAGGTTATTCATTATAATAGATGCTGCACATCTGTACATACCGCTTATGGATAAGAGATACACAATTAGGTACACTAGTTAAGGACAGGGTATCCCTTAAATCCAATGTCCCCTTTTAGACTCCTCAGACTATCAATGATAGATTGAGGATACACCTGCAATCAAGTTACTAGGCCAGGGATAGGCAACCTTCGGCACTCCAGATGTTTTGGACTACATCCCCCATAATGCTCTTACACCTGTAATGCTGGCAAAGCATCATGGGAGGTGTAGTCAAAAACATCTGGAGTGCCGAAGGTTGCCTATGCCTGTACTAGGCCCTGTAAGTTATTATTCTCAAACAATAGTAGTTCAAGGATTGCCTGAGAAATATCAAAGCTAATTATCTCAATTTCTTGGTATTTTATTATTATCATCATAATCATCATCGTTCAGTGTAATACATTATCTCCATAACACAAGTTCAAATGTGTTGACAACTCCAGTCTGGAATGCCCGTCTTACAACACACAGGATTTCGGCTGTTATGGGAGCTGGTTAATTTAATTGCCAAAGCCATAGGCTAAAAAGTGAAAACCAGGCAAAGAAAGCATAATTTTCTTATCCTATTTTATTCCATGGATTACATGCTGTAAGGATAAGTACGGAACACTGATTGCTGATTTGTTTATGTTTTATCCTTTCTTAAGTCTGCTTCTTTTTATCCTCAAAGCTCCAAATCCTGTGCAGTGATATGATTTTTGTTTTAAGAAAAGTAGTTTTCATAATTTTAGAATTATGAAACCAGAAGCGAAACAACAGCAAACACAAATCCAGTTATTTAAAATAAAAACAAGCTTTTTTCTGAAAATGCTATGGAAAAGTCAAGATCAAGTATGTTGACATGTTTAGATCATATTTCAAGTCAATAACTGAGTGTTCTAAAGCACCAGGATTACTGAGAGATACAAATAACCAGAAAACTAGTGCTCGGTGTGGTCAGAAAGGGAGATTCGGGTCCTAACTCAAGGTTAAAGACAAACACACTCCATCTTATAACTGAATGGAAAGACTTTCGAAGACTTTAATAGCTGTTTAGCATATTAGCTAATTGAAAAAAGGGTGATGCAAAGAGTATAATAATGAATTATTAAAACCGCCTAACCTTTTTTTTTTATAAATCTGTTTGTATAGAATGTAGCTATCTTAACCTCTGTGGTTTTGTCCGACAAGAACAATGCATGTGTTTACCCTTCTTTGATGTCTATGGATACATGAAAACATTGCACCTCAATGAATAAGACATTATGACCAGGAAGATACACAAGGGTCTACTAATGAACCAGAGACTTTGGAAAGTTTTTGCCAGCATAGTAAAATTTGTATGCCAAGCACATCACCACAACTTTGGAAACGTCTATGGAATTCTGAGCTGACCTTATCTTCTCAATGGAGCACAAAGCTTCCGTTCCATATTTCTGAAGCTGGAAGTGGGAAAGTGAATCTTCAATCCCATGACGTATGTAAACTCCTTTAATACTACCTTTAATAAGAAGACCCCAAGATCGAAGATGAAATGCAGTAGATTGGATTCTATGCAAGCAGGAACTCATAAGAAATCTGACCTTCAGATATCTGTATTTAAATTGTTTAGCACGTGTTTTAATGACAGATTATTTTGCCAATGTCCAAGAAATTAGTATTTCTAGGCCTGTTAAGGTAGTCTTGTTACATTTCGTAAAATATACTGCTGTATACTTTGTATTTGTATTCAAGGCAAGTTCTTAGAAATATGATTCATTTTGACATCGATATCAATATCCATTATAAGGCAGTCTCTTACACTGATAACTAATTCGCTGTCATGTAAAAATCATTATAGGATAACAAATTGGAAATAAGAAGAACCTTTTAGATTATCTGTGCTCATAATATAGTGGACCTTCTTTGGGTAAAAGGAAAGTATTGGAGGTAAATATATACTGCTCTGTATCTGGTAACCAATTTAAAATAAATGTGCATTTGCTAGGGATTCAGAGGGAAGATGTGAAATGTGGCATAAAAGCTTAAAATATCCAGTACATGCTCCAAATATTTTTTTGTGAGTAGTCGACTGCCAAAACAGTCAAGGAAATATTCTGGATAATGAGCACATCCAGTAGAATAAGGAAAAACTACAATTAATGTGTATTATTAAGCAAACATTTTCAGTCTGTTATACCCATATACATAGAAACTAAATTTGTTCACTAAGTTTCTAACAAATAGAAATTCATTGGAATTTTGGGTAATCAACTATTCGTTCTAATTCCACAACTTTGAATCACCATGCGGCCGATTCACAAAATAGAAGAGACAGGCAATGGATGAGCTGTGTGTTTCATGGCTTGGAGTTTCATCTATGGTGCCTAAAAATATGATTTATGGTTAGGGGACAGGCGGTAAATGTTTATTTTATTCACAAATCAAGGGAAACGTGACCAACAAAGGGGAAATAGGATGAACAGTGAAAAAATCTATATTGATATGTTTAATAAATAATAAATTATCTACTGCTTCTTCTTTTTTCCGTGTCTTTCGTTTCTTACTCATCTCTTCTCAATTAACCTGTGAACAATTGGCTTAAAAAAGTACCCTATTAGTTTACTGTAAAATATATACAATACATTTTTATATATTTTGTTGTACACTAATTGGTGCATTGGTGCATTTTTGAAACATTTTGGTTCACCTGAAACGATCACATGGATGTGTGTGATCCGAAACCAAAACACTACGAGGACGAAACCCATTCTGCCCACATTAAAAAAAAAATTCCAGGCATATCAATTCGGACCAACTGAATTTTTTCGATGTTCAAAAGTCTAACATAAACTATGTGGGATCCACACTCAACATATAGATGGTATACAAGTCACAGTGTCAACTGTCAGCAGACAAATAGTAACAGAAAGAAACACAGTTGACTTTTAGGATAGGTAAGTATTGCACCAAAATGATTTGAATGCCATAAAGCAAGCTTTGAATCTCATTAATTTATGTCTCAGTCCAAACTAGTATAAAGCATCTGAACTTTCTCCTCCTTGGTCTTTGATGGTATGAATGCAACCTCTGGCAACTCTTTAACTCTAACATGGTGACAAGGGGGTGGAAAATTGTCTCTGAGCTTCCTGCTTCTTGATATTACTAGCATACACTTGGACTAGAAGGAATCTATAAAGCCATTATGGTTCTGCTGGGACAGAACATGTGGCAGAAAGAAATCTACTGCACTTCAATCCCACAGATTGATCACACGCTAACGGTTGGAAAAATCTAAAAGATGCATTATTGACTATAGAAGTTCTTTCAGACCGACACATTAACAAAGGAAACATTTAGAGCAGCACAGTCTTTCTATATTGCCCTCACTATTTATCAAACATTAATTTGTTCTCTAATGTGTGTAGTCATGTTAATAGAAACACTATACTCTACGGGATGCCTGGGTATCTGCACTAGACATTCATTCATTGTTCATGGTCAGATTCCATATGCTAAAACCTCACTCAACCATGGAAATCCAAGTTGTAGAAGATCAAAAATGTTTCTGCAACTGTCATTAGTCTAATATTATCCTTACCTTTTTGTGTCATTTTACCCCACTCCCTCTAGCATGTAAGCTCATTGAGCAGGGCCCTCAACCCCTCTGTTCCTGTGTGTCCAACTTGTCTGGTTACAACTACATGTCTGTTCGTCCACCCATTGTAAAACGTTGCGGAATTTGACCGCGCTCTATAAATATCATAATAATAATAATAATAATAATAATGTACAGCAATTAAACAGCAGTGTCAGTGCTGGGAACATTATTCTGTTGTGATCATCTCATGGCCACATTGGTGTATTCCATTGACACTGATCTGAGAAAAAGATAACAAGGGTTTACATATTCCTTTCGGATATAGAATCACGCTGCTTATTTTCATCTTCTTCAGTTCCTAGTTTAACAACACCTACACAGTAATGTAATTGTAATTACTGTAAACAGTAATTCATTGTAATGTAATTATTTAAGCTAATGTCATGATAGTCCCAATATATACATGCAGTGGCGTACACACAACCCATGGGGCCCCGGTGCGAAAACTGATCCGTGGGCCCCCCCGCGCGCGCGCTTACGCTGCACGGGCAGGGGCCGCAACACATGGCGGCGGGCACCGGGTCGCAGGGCTGCGACCTGTGTGACCGCGGTATGTACGCCAGTGCATGCATAAACACATACACTTTAAGGACCACTACAGACACCCAGATCACATCAGCTCAATGAAGTGGTCTGGGTGCCAGGTCTCTAGTTTTAACCCTGCAGCTGAAAACATAGCCGTTTCAGAGAAACGGCTATGTTTCACTGAGGGTTAATCCAGCCTCTAGTGGCTGTCTCATTGACAGCCGCTAGAGGATTTTCTGCGATTCTCACTGTGAAAATCACAGTGAGAAGACGCTGAACGTCCATAGGAAAGCATTGAATAATGCTTTCCTATGGGCGGTTTGAATGCGCGCGTGGCTCTTGCCACGCATGCGTATTCGGAGCTGAGAGGCGGAGAGATTCCCAGCGCCAAGGGAGTCCGGCGCTGGAGAAAGGTAAGTGCTTAAGACACACACACACAGACTCTCATGAACAGACGCACACATTTACTGACAGACACACACTCAGTGACATACATACACACTCACTAACAGATGCACACAAACATACTCAGTAACAGACACACACACTAACACACACTCTAACACACACACTCACACACACTAACATACACTCACACACACTAACATACACTCACACACACTAACATACACTCACACTCACAAAACACACACTCGCTAACACTAACATACACTCACACTCACAAACACACATTAACATACACTCACTAACACTAACATACACTCACAAACACACACTCACTAACATACACTCACACTCACAAACACACACACACTCACACTCTAACACACACTCACTAACACTAACATACACTCACACTCACAAACACACACTCACACCCTAACACACACTCACTAACACTAACACACACTAACATACACTCACACTCACAAACACACACTCACACTCTAACACACACTCACTAACACTAACATACACTCACAAACACACACTAACATACACTCACACTCTAACACACACTCACTAACACTAACACTAACACTCACAAACACATTTTTTTTTTAAATCCCCCCAGCCTCCTTACCTGTGGGAGAGCTGAGGGGATTCCCTGGGGTCCAGTGGTGCTGCTGGGCTCCTGGGGGGCCGGTCACCCGGTGGGCAGGCAGGCTGGCGGGCACGCGAGGGAGCACTGTCTCCTGAGTGCTTCCTCTTCAGCTCCCTCGCGCGCCGCGTACTGATGCCGGAGCCGGAAGATGACGTCATCTTCCGGCTCCGGTATCAGTGCGGTGCGCGAGGGAGCTGAAGAGGAAGCACCCAGGAGACAGTGCTCCCTCGCGCGCCCGCAGTACCGGCCAGCCGGATGACAGCAGGGCCAGCCTCGGGGGGCCCGGAGGTGGCCGGCTCCTGGGCCCCCCAGGAGAAGAGGCTGGCCCAGTGACATACATACCGGGTCGCAGGGCCCGGTATGTACGCCACTGTATACATGTGGATAGCACCTCTTTGTTCTCTTACCGATTCTACAACTGGAGCAGCTTGCACCAGATCATGCTGGGGTAGGGGGTGATCTAGCAATGGAAGCGGGTGGCTTAACATCTGATTTGAGGGGGTTTTAGGTGACATATGTAGTGATATGTGCAACTAAAATGTGATGTAGGACAGGAACAATGTATTTTATTTACACAGACCGATTTCTGAAGACATTTATTGTAGATTAAATACACATTACTGGGAGTATTATTGCTGTGGAGCTCTGTTATACACTCAGACACATTACTGGGAGTATTATTGTTGTGGAGCTCTGTTATACACTCAGACACATTACTAGAAGTAGTATTGCTGTGGAGTTCTGTCACACACTCAGACACATTACTGGGAGTATTATTGCTGTGGAGCTCTGTAATACACTCAGACACATTACTGGGAGTATTATTGCTGTGGAGCTCTGTTATACACTCAGACACATTACTGGGAGTATGATTGCTGTGGAGCTCTGTTATACACTCAGACACATTACTAGGAGTAGTATTGCTGTGGAGTTCTGTTATACACTCAGACACATTACTGGGAGTATTATTGCTGTGGAGCTCTGTTACACACTCAGACACATTACTGGGAGTATTATTGCTGTGGAGCTCTGTTATACACTCAGACACATTACTAGAAGTAGTATTGCTGTGGAGCTCTGTTATACACTCAGACACATTACTGGGAGTATTATTGCTGTGGAGATCTGTTATACACTCAGACACATTACTGGGAGTATTATTGCTGTGGAGCTCTGTTATACACTCAGACACATTACTAGAAGAAGTATTGCTGTGGAGTTCTGTCACACACTCAGACACATTACTGGGAGTATTATTGCTGTGGAGTTTTGTCACACACTCAGACACATTACTGGGAGTATTATTGCTGTGGAGTTTTGTCACACACTCAGACACATTACTGGAGTATTATTGCTGTGGAGTTCTGTTACACACTCAGACTCACATGTATGGACGTAGCGGGGAAAGTGATGCGAATAAGAATTCAAACAAACAATACATGCAAATTACATCCGGGTGAGCACATGGATCCCCAGCTGGAAAAGCATTGTGAGAGTTGTGTGACAGATGGGGACTTACCTTTTGGCCATGCTTGTGCTAGAGGGAGTCCCCCAAAGAATCTTACACCAGAGCCCTCTCCACATTAGCTCTGCCACTGAGTGACAATCACTAGCTCTTCATAAAGATGCATTAACCCGTTGAATCTATATTGGGGGGCATTTAGCATCTTCATGAAGAGTGTGTATGTCTTGAAAATCTGAATTAGCAATAACCAAACATGTACCATTCCGTTTGGACTAGAAATACTATTAATAGTTATTACCATCATTCATTTATGTCATAGAATCAATATACCCAATGCTTAAAAACACTTACAAATTGTTACAGTTCTGTTATACACTCATAGCATCCAACAGAGCATCATTTCGGGATCCTAAAGGATATTATGATATCAAAGCACAGGGTAATTTGGACTCTTCCACCTAAATAGGGACACTTGGGTGGTATGCTTGACAGGCAGAGACAAAATTATACAAAATGTATCACCGTTTACAATAATTTAACAACAGCAGGAGAGAGATACCTTTCTGACTTGTATACAAAGTCTACATAAAGCACCATGTCTCTATGAACAATAGCGTATAAATCACCCTACATATAGATGCTAATTAAATATTAAAAAAAACTTTTTCAGAGCTTATATCATAGATGTCAATAATTACAAACAGCATATAATATAAGAGGGGGAGTAAAATATGTTACAGGTCTCAAAGCAATTGTTCTTACTCGGCAGCCAGCTGTTTCCTTCAGTTCAAATTGAAAATTAAATATTTAAATCCAATCTCAATGACATACAGCTATATGTTGGGTAATTTAATATTCCAAGTTCAAGAATAATATAAATGTATGCTTTTTAAACAATCTATGTATATTTATATACATATACACTTTTATGGGGTATATAATTTGGTAAGGGCGAGAGAGAGCACAGATTGAAAACTCCCAAATAACTCTTTAATTCTAAACACTGTTTAAAGCATTTAGTTCAAAACAATCAGATTTATTTACTAAGTGGCTTATACACTTTCTGAAGTGTAACTCTTACATGCGACCACAATTTAACCACAGTTGACAGTTAAAGTCAATCTATCCTGCATGACTTTTGCTGGAAATAGCTAAAAATAATTAAGGTTTTGTAACATTGATGAAACATTGATGAAAGTGCAACAAATAGCAGGATATTAGCCCCAAACATCAGCCACCTGCCTAATATCATGTAGGTACCCTCGTGCTTCCAAAACAGTTCTGATGTGTTGAGGCAGGAACTCCACAAGACCTCTGAACGTGTCCTGTGGTATCTGACTCCAAGACATTAGCAGCATATCCTTTAAGTTCTGCAAGTTTCGAGTTAGGGCCACCATGAATCGGATTTTTTGTTCCAGCACATCCCACAGATACTCAATCGGATTGAGATCTCAGGAGTTTGGATGCCAAGCTTTCACCTTAAACTCTTTGACATGTTCATCATACCATTCATGAACAATTTTTGCAGTGTGGCAGGGTGCATTACTAAAATAGGTCACTGCCATCAGGGAACACCATTGTCATGAAGGGATGTATATGGTTTGCAACAATCTCTAGGTAAGTGGTACGTGTCAAATTCACAACCACATGAATGCCAGATGAAAAAGTCTCCGAACAGAACATTACCCAAAGCATAACACTGCCTCCTCCAGCCTGCCATCTTCCTATAGTGCATCCTAGCGTCATCTCTTACCCAGTTCTGTTTCTCAGGTTCACATTAAAGGCACTCTCGGAGGTGGACAGAGGTCATCATGGACACTCTGACCAGTCTGTGGCTATGCAGCCCCATATGCAGCAAACTGTGATGCACTGTGTGTTCTGAGACCTTTCTATCATGACCAACATTACGTTTTAAGCAATATGAGCTACAGCAGCTCTTCTGTGTGATCAGACCAGATGGGCTAGACTTTGCTCTTCTTGTGCATCAATGAGCCTTGGGCATCCACTAACCTGATGCTTGTTCACCGGTTGTCAATCTTTGCACCACTTTTGATAGCTACTAACCGCTGCATACAGGGAACACCCCACAAGACTTGCCCTTTTAAAGATGATCTGACCAAATTGTCTAGTCATCACTATTTGGCTCTTGTCAAAGTCACTCAGATCTTTTTGTTTGACCATTTTTCCAGTTTACAACACATGAAATTCAAGAACTACCTAATATGTCCCACCCATTGACAGGTGCCATTGTAATAATATGATGTTATTTACTTCACCTGTCAGTGGTTTTAATGTTGTGGCTGATAAGTGTACAGAGCAGAAAAGCTGTTAAATCCTTATGGCCACAAGCACCGTGACGATCTGTGTTCATATCCCTATCCCACCCTCTGCAAGCTGCTTGCTCCAATTACAATGTCATTGAAAGAAAACATGAACCAGTCCAATAAATAAAACATGGACCAGTCCAATATATGCTCAATTTCCTGATACTATATTCTCTGTCACAATTTACATGGTCAGTCCACACATCGAATACACAACATATCTCTAGACTTGAAGATCTCTGTGAGGGTACAACAACCCTGATTTGATTGTAGGTCTTTAATAAAAGAACAATTTCCCTATGAACAATGTCACCTGTCCAGTATGTCACAAGTCTTCCACATTTTTAGGCCCATTGTGCACTATGCATTTTGGGTGTTTCATGGTTAGAATAGCAACCAAAAGTTTTATTATATAAATGCACTTTACATTCCTTCGTATACCACAAAATTGATTGATACACTTTGCTATTCTTTGTAATGTTTACCGAGTGCATTTCTAGTTAGGATGACTAAGTAGGGCTGTAAGCATGGGTTAGATGAGTCTTACAGGGTTATTCTAAGTGACAATTGGCTGGAAAATAGCCCCCCAAAAATCCCCAAGTCAACTGTGCTTCCCGTTCATATATTTTAACCTTAGATTAGACAGTCAGCCTTTAATGAATATTCCTGTAGGATTCATGCTGAAAAACAGGCAATATTGGATGTTCTAGAGCTAATGCTGGATATTGAATAACGATTAGAGGTAATGATTCTGAAAAAAACACTTACTAAATCAAGACAAATGTCAATGTCTTACAACAATATATAATGGTAACCCCACGAACTGACAGAGATTCATGCAAAGGCTAGCTCAATAAGTACTAAGGCTTTGATATTATGAGGTTTTCGTATGATCGGATACTGTTGGAAAAACTTTTTGAATTATTTATCTACAGAAGTCACTATCAAAGTTTGGAGAGGTTTTTTTTAACAGTATTTAATCATTTGGAAAGATTATTAAATTGAGGCCGAAGGTTGAAATGTCATGCTGGAGAATGTTTTTTTAATTCCAAATACTATCAACAATGTATAGAATAAGTCTTTATATCCAGGCAATGCTTGATTGCACGCAACTCTGTATTTTGGTAAAATATTCAAAGATAATTTGCCAAAGCTGGTCAGGGAATTATAGGAAACACAGTCGAACTACCACTGGAAAGACAAGGTTGGAAACCTCTGTTACAAAATAAGCCTTTAATTCGATACAAATTCTAAAGAAAAAAAGATAAAAGAAAAATAATGATCATACACGGATTTAAGTGGCTTAAACAAAAGCACTAAGAAGAAAAAATGATTATACAATGATAAACTGAGTTCACAAAGTATAACTTGACACATACTTTTTCTGCTTGTACTTGCAAGAACAAACTTACTGACCCAGTTACTTAAAGCGTAGAGACAGATATCTGACAACCAGTATATTCAGGCAAACACATGCCACATATTTATGATGTGCTGAAGAGGCAGTTAACTGTCAGAGTACTGCCCCATTAAAAAAAATTGCAATCTAATGTCTTCATGTGGTTCTCTAACTCATGTAGTGATAGGCAGACGATGCATAAATACGTGCTAGCAGAAATTTCATTCAATTTGTTTCTCGCTTCTACCCTTATGGTGTCTCCAAACTGCCATATAATGTGACTGATTTTATTTTTCATGGTGGCATAAATTTTCATGAAATGTTCACTCAACCACGTGATAAAGGGAAGTGGGAAATCTAATTTTTAAACCATATTCACTTGATATGAACATCTTCATGTCATCTTCTACGTGCCCAGACCTATGACTAACTCCACCAAATTACTGTAATAGACTACATCGTATTCTAGATGCACTTGGGGGTTAAATCATATTCTAGATACCCCTGTGCTAATATATATACTTTAAATGTCTTTATGGTCTTATATGTGATGGCATCTTCTAGATCCTGTTCTGGATGCCTCCATGGCCATCGGTAACATTTCTAAATTAATTGATAGTAATAAAATTCGAGGTGCCTTAATTCCTTAAATCAGAGCGTACATTATTGGACTAACTTGTAAAGAGCTGTCCTCGAGTATTTTGGGGTAAATGTTACATGTCATTAAAACATCTGAATAGCCATCAGTGACAATGTCTGCCTGCCTTTATTGGTGTCCTATCAATGGTCATAAAACATGTTTAATAGGTAGATAAACATAACTCATATTTCAGGGTTTCTATTATAATGGATGTGTGAAAGGTAGCAGTTTGTGATCCTCTGTGAATGACATTAATTTGCTCATTAGTGGAACTGTTCGTACAACATGGCACATTAACTATTCAGCGATACATGTTATGAATTATGAGATTACATTATTTTTGTAGAGCTTAACTCTGTGAATAAAGTAAGGATCCAATCCCTGCTGGAAGGAATCTTATTTAAACCACAAACACATTTACAGGAAATATATAAAAAGATATCCTGTGAGCTTCATGCAGAGTCTAGTGTTTCGTAAAGGAAACTGATCCAATCTATCTGACCCTAATAACACATGGAATGCTGATGTTAGTTGTACACAGTGATATGTTATGGTGATACCAAACTTTATCAGGGGGAGCAGAGACACACACACATTGTCTCTCTTCTGGTGATGTGATTTAATGGTGATATTGGGTGACTTCTTTAACCCCTTAAGGACCAAACTTCTGGAATAAAAGGGAATCATGACATGTCACACATGTCATGTGTCCTTAAGGGGTTAAATATAATTAACAAGTTCCCAGACATGTACCATTCGGTAGAGGGAAGTATAAAAGGGTAAATATCTCCCAATATTAATAGCATTAACAAAACGTTTATATTTTCATTTGGACTAAACATGACCTTAACCCCTTAAGGACCAAACTTCTGGAATAAAAGGGAATCATGACATGTCACACATGTCATGTGTCCTTAAGGGGTTAAAGGAACACTCCAAGCACCATAACCACTGTGGCTCTCTGCAATGATTATAATGCCAGGAGTGCCCTGGTGTTTCCCCATTATAATTAGCCAAACTGCTTTTGCATGGTTTGACTTCTCACCTTCGTACCTGTACTCCTCCAGCTGGCTCTTCCTGCCTCCACTTCTAACACCTCAAATCCAGAAGTTCCTAAGCAGGAACTTTCATTAGCTCTCCTGAGCTAAGCTAGGCAGTGCGAGCATTCAGCACACACCATTTATATCACACACATGAACTCCTCCCCTTTCTGTCAGTCCCTACATTGGCTCCCAGTTAGATATAGGGCTCGATTTAGGATTCTGGTGCTTGCTTACAAGTCCCTACATAATGATGTTCCAACCTACCTATCCTCCCTAATACACAAATATATCTCGTTGAGGCCCCTGCGCTCTGCTGAAGAACCACGTCTATCCTCTGTCCGTACTCCCACATCTGATGCTCGCCTCCAAGACTTCTCCAGGACTGCACCTCTTCTCTGGAACTCCCTTCCCTTCTCCGTTAGACTTTTACCCAGTCTCCACTCCCTCAAAATGTCTTTTAAAACACACTTCTTCAGGAAAGCATATCAATTAAACTTTTAGCTGGTTTTCATCCCCCCCCCCCCATGACTTCTCTCTTGCAACTGTCAAAAATAACCTACTAAGTTCTCAGTGAATACTTTTCTAGCAACCTATTTCATTACCCCTACTTATACCCTTTATGTCACTATACCCCACTCCCTCTAGCATGTAAGCTCATTGAGCAGTGCCCTCAACCCCTCTGTTCCTGTGCGTCCATTTGTCTGGTTACAATTATGTGTCTGTTAGTCCACCCATTGTACAGCGCTACGGAATTTGCTGGCACTATATAAATAATAAAATAATAATAATAATAATAATAATAACACACACACACATCTTCCCACACACTCAAGAACAGAACTGCCATCCCTTCAGTGCAGCCTTACGCACACTCACACACATGCAGTCACACATGTCCCATCACGCACACACACACAGCTCCCATCACACACACACACACAGCTCCCATCACGCACACTCACACACACACATTCACACATCTCCCATCACTCACACTCACACACAACTCCCATCACTCACACTCACACACAACTCCCATCACGCACACTCACACACATGCAGTCAAACATCTCCCATCACGCACATGCAGCTCAAATACATCGCACACAGACTCACACACAACTCCCATCACTGACGAACAAAAGACAAGAGCAACATGAGAGAGGAATAGATAGACACTTAAAAAAGAGAGGAATACAAGAAAGGCCGGCAGCAGGAGAATCCATTCAGAGAAAAAGAGATGTAACATGGAGACTGAATAGAGTTATGGGATCCACAAGTGGACGGTAAAGTGGATTTTGCCTAGGGTGATATAAATCCTTAAACAGCTCAGATTGACTTTCAATGGAAAATCACTTGACACAAAGTACCGTCGAGCAACTGCACAGAGTAAATCAGAATGCTGAGACTGCAACATCTGTTTGTTTTGGAATTGAGGTACACAGGAGCTGGGTGTAAGTTGGGATGGGTAAAGCACAGTACGGTATAAGTGAGGCAGGGATGTTAATGGTTTGATTCAATGCTGGCAGTACCAGGAATATATGGAGAGGTGTTGCAAGGTCAGAACTTAAATATCACCTTAAAGTGATGCCACACTCACAGCACCAGCAAGACGCAGCTTTCTCAAGGGTGATAAATACACAAATAATATGCTGATATAAGTTGAGACCCCTAATTTTACCCCAAAAAACTGGGAAAACGTATTGACTCGAGTATAAGACTAGCGTGGGAAATGCAGCAGCTACTGGTAAATTTCTAAATAAAATGATATCCCCCCAAAAATTATATTAATTGAATAGTTATTTACAGTGTGTGTATATAATGAATGCAGTGTGCGTGTGTGTATATAATGCAGTATGTTTGTATGAATGCGGTGTGTGTGTGTGTGTGTATGAGTGCGGTTTGTGTCTGTATGAATGCAGTGTGTGTGTGTATGAATGCAGTGTGTGTGTGTGTATGAATGCAGTGTGTATATGAATGTAGTGTGTGTGTATGAATGCAGTGTGTGTGTGTGTATATACTGCAGTGTGTTTTTATGAATGCGGTGTGTGTGGGTATTTAATGCAGTGTGTTTGTATGAATGCGGTATGTGTGTGTATGAGTGCAGTGTGTGTATGAATGCAGTGTGTGTGTATGAATGCAGTGTGTGTGTGTGTGTATGAATGCAGAGTGTGTATGAATGCAGTGTGTGTAGAGTGTGTGTATATAATGCAGTGTGTGTGTGTATGAATGCAGTGTATGCAGTGTGTGTGTATATGAATGCAGTGTGTGTGTGTGAATGCAGTGTATGTGTATGAATGCAGTGTGTGTGTGATGCAGAGTGTGTTTGTGTGTTTGATGCAGAGCCTTGGTGTGGGTGGGCATTTTTATTATTTTAAAAAAATTATTATTATTTTAATATTATTTTTGTTTTATATATATTATATTTTATTTTTACATTATTATAATTTTTTTAAAATATTATTAATATATTATTTTTATTTTATTATTATTTACATTTTTATTTATATTTTTTTGTCCCCCCTCCCTGCTTGATACATGGCCAGGGAGGGGGGCTCTCACTCCCTGGTGGTCCAGTGGTGCGCACTGTGTAGGAGGGGGGCTGGCAGAGAGCTCTTACTTACCTTTCCTGCAGCTCCTGTCAGCTCCCTTCTCTCTCCTCCGGTCCGGTCAGCTCCCCTGTCAGCAAGTCTCACGGTCTGAGTGCCGCGCGAAGCGTTGCCACGGCACTGATCCCGCGGCTCTCGCGAGACTTGCAGGGGAGCTGAGTGGCACGGAGGAGAGAGAAGGGAGCTGACAGGAGCTGCAGGAAAGGTAAGTTACAGCTGTCTGCCAGCCCCCAACAGGACCGCCGGGCTTCTAATGAGCCCGGCGGTCCTGGTCTGTATTATGGCAATGTAAGTTGCCATAATACAGACATTGACTCGAGTATAAGACGAGTGGGGGTTTTTCAGGACAAAAAATGTGCTGTAAAACTCGACTTATACTCCAGTATATACGGTACTTGCTGGAAGGTTCTCATATGGTCATACGAGGAGCCATGCGGAGCAACTTGCCTTGTTATACACACAGCTCCCTTGCGACCACTTCATTACTAAAGAGAGAGCTGCCCGGAGCTTTGTGTAGAACTCAGTGCATGCGGCTCACACCTGTGGCTTGGTAGGGGAAGACTGCAGAGGAGGCAGACTGTGGACCAAATGCCTTGTATTTCAAAGCATAACATGATGGCTGCTGTATTGCAAGGGTCAGGCCTGGTTTGGCCCGTGGGCCATAGGTTGCTTACACCTGGCTTATGTAATAATCCATATGGGAAATATGGCATAGATCAGGATGTCAAACCTGCGGCCCCCCAGATGTTGCTGAACTATAACTCCCATGATTCCTTCAATGAAACAGATAGCCAGGGAAGCATGGGAGTTGTAGTTCAGCAACATCTGGGGGGCCGCAGGTTTGACATGCCTGGCATAGATAATATACATGTAAAACATTTGTATTCCCAATGAATGGAGTATTAGCGAGCTTTCATATCTTTCTGCACATTGAAATAACAGCCTCATTAACAGAGTGTTGTGACATATTTGTTTGAGTGTGAGGTAGCATTTTATAAAGTGTTAGGTTCTAATGTGTTACAGGAAGGTACTTGCTAAATCTGAGTTATGAAAAGCTAAAATCAATGCTTTTTATGTACTATTTAACAGTGAAAACTGAATGAATAGTTGATAGCAATTCACATAATATACCTGTATCTGTAGCAGCAGCACTGCATATTAAAAATCCTAGCTTCATAGAATGATAAACATAGGAAATGGCAAAACAAATATTTCAAAATAATGTACAAATATGTAGGTCTTCTCCCATTTACTGTGAGCTAATGGCAAAAGACATCAGGTGGTAAATTGTCAATTTATAAGATAGCTTTCTCTATTATAAGAATGACATCATATAAGGCATTTCGAAAATCTGAGAACCTTGCAAAGCGTTCTATGGTCTTCCAGTTTAGTTAACCCATTATTACTTAATTATCTCTCTTTGATATTTGATGAGTTAATAAGGATCATCAGTGGGAATATTTTTGGAGCCAAGTTAATTTGAGCAGGGTGCTAAAATATGTAAAAATAATCATAATAATATTAGTAATAATGAACTATAATCTATGTCTGTGTTTAGTTAATACATCTAACGTATACAAAGCCCTACAAATGATTAATTGCAAATTGAAAAAATTTAAATTAAATTACTCTTTTTTTATAGCACATTGATCCATCAACGTATTTCCAACATTCTGTATCACAGGATTTTCATGTGGATGTATTTTTAAATTCTTAAATATTGACTGTTTTCTAGCTATTATTATTTAGTGGGGTTTTTTTGCTGGGGGGGGGGGGGGGGTTGAGGGGGGAGGGGGCTGGATTTAAAGTCAGTCAGAATTCCAGCAGTTAAATCCAATACACTTTTCGATGCTCAAGAAAAAAACTCCTTTGGAATCAAATGAATCAACCTTTTTTTTAATGACTAACCCTGTTAGCCATTGGAGTAGAGTTGAGAGTTCTTAGGCCAAGTATCTACTAACAGACACGAAGCTTCACTGCGATATATCTGAACTCTTTCCCACCCAGTTCCATGTGAGCACTGCTGTAGAAGGTCCAATACAGGTGGAACTGAAACTAGTGCTTCGTCGCTTGCCTCTGGTTCTTTGAGAGGACTCTAAAGGACCCATGCACTTTTTTCAACACCTCATCTATATTAACCATTATTCCTTTTATCAATGATATACTGGAAAGGTATTAAATTAAACAATCGCACTTTTATAAAAAAAAAAAAAAATTCAAATTACCTTCCACATATATTATCTTCCTTTTCCGTGTCCACGCTTTCAAAACTTAATAAAATGCATAACTGAAAGAAGGACAATATATTTTGCTTCTAATCAACAGTAAAGAGAGAACACAAAACACTACTGAGCTCCTAAACATATTCAGGTTTTTTTAAAGACAGTCTGATTAATAGCTATCTTGACATTCTCTGCTGTAACATTTTGTCTAAAACCGCACCCTCTTCTAAATTGACTCTTCTATAAAACGTTCATCGCTTACTGAGAGGTAAAGGTTCCATCGTGATAACGATGAGTAATTCACTTACCTGATAATCACAGAAGAGCTAATTTTTACCATTTTTGCCAGGAGATGAGATATATCACAACCAGTCAATTAATCAACATCAACCATGAGGTGTGGTCAAATAGTTCCGAAGTGTGAATAGGGGTTGAGCGGGGGGAGTGAGGGGGTCCTTGATTCTATTACCTAATGATTCTCAACAACATCAGAATTCACTTATATGCTGGCTGAGATCCAGAAAGATATGATGATACTCCCAGCTGCAGTTGCTGAATCGTTAAAAATCCCTTGATGCATCTGATTAAAGCAATTGATCAATACTAAACTCTGAGAAACATTGGCGTGGGTATGTTACAGACGACATCCCATGAATAAATAAATGAGATAATAGCATTTGTTTTACTATAAAGCTCATTCATAATTTAGCACGCATATAATCCATTACAAAAAAAAAAAATCAAGAAAAAAAACTCACATATAGTCAGATTACTGACAAAACACTGGGTTTGATTGGTGTCTGTGTTCTGGGAACTAGACGAAAATAACAATACGAATACGAAAACCCATTATTTATGGATGTGAAATACCTGTTATGTGTTTACGTCATTCTTTTTTCAAAGTAATGAAACTTTAGGAGTCGGAATTTGTGTACTGTTGTTCGTGATCATATAAATTCATTGGGGATCTTAGCTCATAAGCTAAAAGGCACATTTATCATCTGTAACAACTAAGAAATGAAAAGTGAAGCTGGAATTGTATTAGCCTGATTATTAACTGGAGGAATATGCAGTCTTGACAGTTACCTTTTCTGACATTTTTTTATAATTTAAAGTCAATAGTGTTCAAGTTCCTTCTTGGTGATTGCTACAATAAGTTGTTTTAGTTTGTCCATCTTTAGAACTGTCACCACTTCCAAATTTCATTGACTTCAGGCTGTTAGAATAACCTCGTGTACTGGAATATCGTAGTTAATGAAAAAAAAACTAATGTATGGTGTATAGATAGATGATAGATCAATAGAGAGATGATAGATCGATAGAGAGATGATAGATCAATAGAGAGATGATAGATCGATAGAGAGATGATAGATCAAAAGATAGAGGTATAAATGGATAGATAAATCAATACATAGATAGGCACACAGACAGAAGGATGGATAGATAGTGTCTGTGAGAATAACCTCACGTACTGGAATGTCATATTTAATTAAAAAATAAATATATGATATATAGATAGATAGACAGATGGACGGACAATCGGACGGAGAGACGGATGGACAGACAGATGGACAGATAGATAGATGGACAGATAGATAGATGGACAGATACATGGACAGATAGATAGATGGACAGATACATGGACAGATAGATAGATGGACAGATAGATAGATAGACAGATAGATAGATAGATAGATGGATAGATAGATATATAGATAGACAGATAGATGGACAGATAGATAGATAGAGATAGACAGATAGATATTTTTAATCTATATTAAATCTTTATTTGTACATTCCATACCACATGGTGGGTGATATATGTATATTATGCCCTGTAATGCATAGATTGACTGTGGGGTTTCCAATCTAAGGGCAGCATTATGATTTATTGTACATGCATGGGATTAGTGGGAGTTTTTTTACAAATCTGATTAGCAGATCTCCAAGTAGTTCCCAGGAAAAGCCCAGATTTGAGAAGTGAGTGGCCCAAACCCACATCTTATATACATACTGACTGACCTGAAAGGCAATTTGACCGCCTCTAAATTTGTCCATCTAGAGATCAGGTTGGTCAATGATAGCCATAGTCTTTACCTGTATGTCTCACTTCTTCAATTCCAACTCTCTCCTTGACCCTCTTCAATCTGGCTTCCGCCCCCTCCACTCTACTGAGACTGCTCTTATCAAAGTTACTAATGAACTAATCGCAGCTAAATCCAAAGGCCACTACTCCATACTAATTTTTCTTGACCTCGCGGCTGCCTTTGACACCGTTGATCATGCTCTCCTTCTTCAAACTCTCCAATCACTCGTTCTCTGTGACTCTGTCCTCTCGTGGTTTTCCTCTTATCTCTCCCAACGCTCATTCAGAGTCTCCTTTTCTAATGATACTGTCATTTTTACTCTATTTTCTCTTTATACTGCCTCTCTTGGCAAATGTATTCCCTTATTTAGATTCCATTACCACCTGTATGCTGATGACACCCAGATATATCTCTCCTCCCCGGACCTCTCGCTGTCCTGCAACGTGTCACTGCTTGCCTTTCTTCCATCTCTGACTGGATGCTCTCCTGCTTTCTGAAGCTCAATCTCTCTAAAACTGAGCTCCTTGTCTTTCCTCCTCCTAATCCTGATCCTCCTCTCTCGGTCTCGAATCAAGTTAGTGGTATCCACATAAGTCCATCCTTGCAAGCGCTCTGTCTTGGCTTCATACTTGATTCTGGCCTCACCTTTGAGCCTCACATCCAGTATGTTGCCAAATCCTGTAGATTACATCTTAAAAACATAGTCTGCATCCGCCCCTTTCTTTCACAAGATGCTACCAAGGAGCTTGTCCATGCTCTAGTAATTTCCTGCATGGATTATTGTAACCCTCTCCCAATTGGTCTTCCCAAAAGCCATATTGCCTCGCTACAGTCTGTAATGAATGCTGCCGCCAGACTGATTTTCCTCTCTAGTCGGTCCTCTCACACCTTACCCCTCTGTCAGTCCTTGCATTATAGGAGTCAATTCAAAGTGCTAACCCATACCTATAACGCACTAAACAATTCTATCCCCTCTTATATCTCTTCACAGATTCATAGATATGCCCCTTCTCGGTCTCTCCGCTCTGCCTGTGACCTTCTCCTGTCCGCTGCTCGCACCTGTACGGCCAACTCACGCTTGCAGGTCTTCTCCTATACGGCTGTAAAAGTAATACTAATAAAAAGAAAACAAAACAAAGTGAAAAGATGGAGGAGAAAATTATGTAGATCCTTCAGCCATTACGAAGTCTTACTGAGTGGTTAGGTCATGTGGACAACCATAACACAGCACCGAGCACACTTTGCACAAACTCCCTCTAGGTTAGCTCAGTGTATTTCTACTTTCTTATTTTCCTATACATTGATGTCAGCAGGGACAATTTGTAAATAATTCTCTACGCACATACTTATACTAGACACAAAAAGTAAAACTGTGTTTGAAACACTTTTTCCCATGCTGGTTTTAGCACAGCGCACAGAAAAGACCTTGTTTGTTTGTTTGTTTTAAGTATGTCTTGTTATTATATTTTTTTGCCCATAGGTTTTTAAAGGTAAGCCTTAAAAACAAAAATCATAGTATTTACTACCGGTGATCGACCTCCCTGTGTTTATAGAAAACAAACCTATCTGAAATTATCACAAGGCTGGCAATTTGATAGATACAATGATACCCTCTCTCCCATACTAAATCCATCTCCCTTCTTTATAAAAAAAAACAAAAAAAAAAAACAAGGTCACAGTTGTATCTACATATTCAGCAGCTGCAATCAGAATTCAGTCTTAGCGACTAACCACTGTGAGCCATTTCTAATTTGAAAGAGACGGGTAAGATGAAAATCAATGTTCTTATCAAGCCTGCAATTTTAAACTAGTTTAGATGAATCATCTCTGGACCCCTGTTGAAGTGATTTATATATAGATAGATGCAAAATAATGGAGAATTGCTGTGTTTTACATTAGCTACTTTGTTGGACTGACAGTGTTTTGGAATGATAGGCTTTTTCGGGTTGCTACGACTGTTTTACAGACAGACAAACAGACAGTCTTGTTCATAAAAGACGTGTACGGAAACCCACAGAAACATACATATCTTATTTTTTATGTTCCTCTGTTACATGAACTCTTTACCGTCATTTACACATTTCGGTAAAATATTTAAAGATATTGTAATGTATTAATGTATCTCATTCGTAAAAGACATTCTTTGTCCTTAGTCCCTGTTACTGCCTGCTCCTTATAACACATTGTAAATCTGAAATAACCAAGAAACAATAAGTGAGAAGGAAAATTTGTAATATTGGGAGTGAAAAATTAACTGATTAAAAATGACAATTGTAAGATGTTAGCGGCAGTGTGGCATTGAATATATATGGGTGATGAAAAGTTAAATAGAACAAAGGTGATTTGTTTTTGGTTAGTTTGGAATATAGTATATGAATATAGTATAACTATATGTTACAATGGATGATTTTGATAAAAAATAAAGATAAAATATAAAGCTGAAAAGTTATTAGTTAAGTATTAGAGATATAACGCTTCAGATAAAAGTGGGATACCAAAGAGGAAAGTGAAAAAAACACATTTGCTAGTGGAAAACAAATAGGGATAATTCATTAGGAAGACAAAGATAATTTTGTGTATCATTGTAATTGTATTGCCAATCAAATGATGGGATAATTTACAATCTCGTTTTTGATATTTGTAATCATGTTAACAGCTTCCCATGAGCCGTTATCAATCACCGCAACAACATTCTGATATTCTTTGAGTACTTTTACCATTATCAGATAGGTAAAAAAAAAAAGGGTTGTAGATCAAAATCCTTCCAATCCATTAATTAGTGAATTTAACACTTAAGACAATTTGAAAAACATTTGTAAACACTTTTCTAATAATTAACCAGAACCTCAGTATATTTCCTAGTGTTTGTGTATGCGCAGAACGATAAACACCAACACCGCACCTTACTTGAAGAGGGGTACAAGCAAGAAAACTGGTGTATTCAGTTAAACCAATTAAAGGACAAAAAAGCACTGACATTTTAACAAAAGTAAAATGTAAAATTGATCACATATAAAAGCATATAAAAACATATAAAAAAAATTATATATTTACATGAAACCTGATTTGAAGCCAAGTGTTAAAGAAATTGTCTGTGATGATACAGGTGAGAATGTGCAAGCTTTATCGGTTGAAATAAGCAGAGGAAGAAACAGAGGATATCCATTAATAGCAGGTTTATGTTACAAGATGACACATAACTAAGTAAGAAAA
Source organism: Pelobates fuscus (assembly GCF_036172605.1). Lineage (NCBI taxonomy): Eukaryota > Metazoa > Chordata > Amphibia > Anura > Pelobatidae > Pelobates > Pelobates fuscus. Next base: position 356,822,111 of record NC_086320.1, on the reverse strand, counting down.
TACAGTCTGAACATGATATAACTTCTCTACAGAGGGATTTGGATAAACTGGGGGCCTGGGCAGGCAGATGAGATTAAATAGAGATAGTTGTAAACTCATGCATTTTGGAATATGGAATCAGCAAGCCACTTATACATTAAATGGGGTTGAGTTCGGGAAAACATTAAATGAAAAGGAGTTGCGAAAAATGATAGAATCCAAATTAGGCAACAGTGTGCAATGCCGGTCTGCAGTTGCAAAAGCTAGTAAGGTGCTTTTGTGTATAAAAAGGAGTTTTGATTCATGTGAACCAAATATAATTAAGCCTTTTTTATAAATCAATGGTAAGACCCCACCCTAAATATGTGGTTATAATTTAGGGTACCAGTTTTACAGAAGGATATTGCACTACTAGAAAAACTGCATAGGTGAACTACAAAACTAGTAAGGGGGATGGAAAAAAAGAAAGGTGTCCCGGTTTAGTAGTCATTGGCTTACAGTGTCCGCAGCGAGGTACAAATAGGGGTACAGCAGAAACGTAGTCAGGCAGGCAATAGGCCAGGTCACACAGCACAGGTTTTCTGTTTGAGTCCCAAATGCAGTAATTGACTGAGAGTGTCGGCAGCAAGATACAGATAAGGATACGGCAGTAGAAGTCAGACAGGCAATAAGTCAGGCAGCCAGGGATATATTAACCACAAAAGGCAAACAAAGCATTTGCCTAGGGCGGCACTTTCGGGGGGGGGGGGGGGGGCGCCAAAAAATGCCACCCCAAGCTCCCAGACAAATGCCTTGTTTGCCTAGTGTTCTGGGGCTGTCCACCTTACTGTGAGTGAGTGAGTGAGTGAGTGGATGAGTTAGTGTAGCTGTCAGTGTGTGTCTGTGAGTTAGAATGGGTGTGCCTGAGAGTGTGTGTCAGTGTGTGTATGTCATTTTATGTGTATCTGAGAGTGTGTGCCTGTCAGTGAGTGGGTGTGTCAGTGTGTGTATGTCAGTGAAAGTGTGTGTTGGTTAAACAGTGTGTGCCAATTACTGTATGTGTGTGCCAATGACTGTGTATCTGCCAGTGAGTGTATATCAGTGCATGTATCAATGAGGGCATGTGTCTGTCAGTCAAAAAAATGGCCTTGACACAACTTGGGGGGGCAAATTTAGATTTTGGGGGTGACGGAATTTAGTCTTGCCTAGGGCAGCACAAATACAAAATACACCACTGCAGGCAGCACAAGTCAAAGGTCAGATACCAGATAATCAGAACAGGTACAAACAGAAGTTTGGACAGTTGAAAGTAGTTGAATGTAGAAGGAGCAATACAATTATCATTTGACTGAAAGGTCCCGATTGAAGAAGAATAGCTCAGACTGGAAATGAAGAAAATTCTTTTGATCATCCAATTTCTTAAAAAGACATGCTGAGGAGCAAAATACTTTTTGAAGGTACCAAGCTGATTTTGTATTTCAGAGATGGCATCACTGTTCCAGAGAGAATCAAATGAAGACACAGGCAGTTTTGTCGAAGATTGAAGAATACGTGTTGTTATAAAAAAAAACGCTAAATCTTATATCCCGAATACATCTGTAAATTGCCCATGAAAAAGCAAACAAGCATAGTCTAAAAAAAAATAAATCAAGAAATGATCGAAAAATATCTTTATTGAATTGTATGACTGGCTCTTCCACAATACTTTTATATTATCTGAAAGCTATGAGGACAATGATTGCTCTACTTGTAGGTTTATAGCATTCCCTTATGAGTGGAAAGCTGATGTAAGCATGAAACAATTCGTACAGCAACTCTGAATGCTAAGCTCTGCAATAAAAATGAAATTTATTCCTATAAAGGACTAGTCTTCAAAATGTCAGAAATAACTTTTGGGTGACAGATTTGAAATGATAAAACATAATTCTTGCCAATTTTTCATTTTTATAGAGCGAGATCAGTGATGGCAATCTGTTATGAAAGGCTGAAGGATAAAAGACAATAAATTTAGTTATTTATTGGGGAAACGTATGATGCAGCTTTGCAATAATGATTAAAATCATCAAATCTATTATAACTTTTAGGTCTTGGGAAATATTTATATATAAAGAGAATTCCATGCATAAAAATTAACAACAAATTGCAAAACAATCTGTTCAATGGACGACTGATTTCACACAAAATATCCAGATAATTTTTTTTAATGTGTTACATTCTGAAATGGGGGTTACTATATTTCCTTTGAAGTTTTTTCGTACCAATATATTAAAATGCAGGGTTTCAGTTCTCTAATAGATAATGCTTGGTTAGTTTATATAATGTTTGTTGACACAGAAAGAGTCCAAAATTGGATCTATGGGATGCTAATCTTTGATCACAAGACTCCTGTAGAAATGCCAGAATGTTGGCATGTTGGCAAATGCCAGAATGTTGGCCAGTGTTTGTGACTAAGTGGCCACTAAAATAAACAGGACATATCCCATTTGTAATACCTTGGGTTGTCTACTTTTGTAAATAGTATGCCATCATGGGGGTAATTCTCATTCCTGGGCTACCATAAGTTCTCAAAGGCAACCTAACCAATCTGGCAAATTTCAATGTAAAAAAACAGAAATGCAAGTCTTGTATTTGACTCTGTGAAAATACCATAAAACCTGCACATGGGGGGGTACTGTTATACTCGCAAGACTTTGCTGAACAGAAATATTAGTGTTTCAAAACAGTAAAACGTATCACAACAATGATATCGTCAATGAAAGTGCCGTTTGTGTGTTAAAAAAGCAAAAAATAGCCCTTTCACTGACGATATCATCGTCGTCGCGATCACATGGCCCTGGAGGGCCAGATCAGCTGCAGGGGGACCCACTGGAATGCCAGGTAAATCCCCCCAAACGCGATTGTTTAGGACCTGGTCCCCAAGGACGGCATGGTACGCCCATCATCCTTAGGGGTTAATAGAATGGAATATATAATTGTCTGACAGAACAAACAAATGTATAAATTCTTAAATATATGGTCTATAAAGCACCTGCAAAACTGGAGTATTGATCCAATCTTTTAACATTATTCATGTTACTAAAAACTAATTTTACATTAATCATTAGAACGTAACAAATATACGATAAAGAAGAACTCTTTGTAATATGTTTTTAAATCAACTGTCAAGGAAGCCATTATGATGTGAGAATGACATTTTTGCAGATTTATCTACTAGTTCTAAATTGTTAAATGGATTTGCAAAGACAATACAGGATGGGCCATTATTCAGAGTAGGATTTGGCAGGTAAATAACTTATTTGTTAGTAGTTCATTTTTTTTATTTTTGTTGCAGGTACGTATTATACCAGGGTGTTGGGAGATTCATCATGTGTAATTTCACAAACGAACAACAAGTGAAGATAGTGGAATTGTATTTTCAAAATGGCAGGTCCATTATTTTGACACAAAGAGGAAAATTGTGGTTTCAACAGAATTAAGATACTACCAAAACAGCCTGGTTCACAATGGACCACCTGAGACAACTGTTGGGTAAAGGGATCATTTCAATAAATTCCCAGAGTAATTGGGCGCAACATTTCCCTGACCTTACACCTCCCGATTACTTCCTGTGGAGATATCTGAACTAGCAGGTGTACGTGAACAGCTCAAGGAGAATATCCATGCAGATATCCGAGCGCTAGAGCCTCAAAAAGACGACTTTGCGAGGTGGCAAATAGAGCTCATTTAAAATATGTCATTTTCCGTATCTAATCAAACAAATTTAAATATGTTAAGCATTAATTGTATGTAATATCATTGAAATTGGTTCAATAATAAGAGAAAAGTTATAACATCTCAATCAGCAGAAGAAATGAAACAGCATGCTTCTGAATTGCATATAGTCTTTATACAAAATCTGCAAAGTATATCTTACTGCATCATCTGCCAGTTAAACTTATTTTTTTGGCACGTTCTTAATGATGATCAATTCCTGGAAAAGGTAAATGACCAAATTTTCTCAATTTAAGCTTGGATTTATGTATTGTTTAGGTCTGATTTTCAGTATTAGAATAGTGTTAGCGGAGCATATTTTAGGTAATAACAATTTGTATTTTCAGATCTTGGTTATTACATTAATATAACAGCATTGTTCTTAGAGTGCTAACACAGAGATATATGTGTTTGGATAGAGTTTGAATATGGCTACAACAGGATTCAAAGCTTCCACTAGTCACTGTCCAGTGATAGTTGTTTAGCCGTGGTGAGTAGAGATTTACCCCATATCAGTATATGACTACAGCGTCCAGTCAATACCGTGGTGAAAGAGAATGTTTGAACTTCTAATAAGTATATTTATCATAGCTAATCTAACCTAAATCTGACTAATCAGCTCATTGGAGCTAAATCTGGCTAATCGGTTAATCTGGCCTAAAGTTGTTGATGCTGAAAAATTGAGAAATGTTTAAAGTCATTGGCTTTCATCACGCAGTGCCAGAAATACAGATTGTTGAAATGTAACATCATTGTTACGAATGCAATACAAAATTATCCAAATAAAATCATTCCAAGAGAAAAAGGTGCACAACCCTAATGGGTCACAAAGAGTTCTAGATAATGTATCTCTTGCACTGACCAGTGAATGAGTCCAAGAACAAACTGAACTAGAGTAGCTCGAGTGAGAACGTACCATGAAAGAAACTACTGTTCTTCAATAAGAACATTGCTCCGATCTAAAGTTCAACTTGGATAATCGATAATGCTTTTGGAAGAATGTACTGTGGATAGATGCGAAGAAAGTGAAACCTTTTAGCATACACATGCAATCAATGAGGCAACAATGAATTTTGGACAGTAACAACAAATTCTACGGAAGATTGTCACTTTGTGCTTCGGAGAACAGGTACATCTACAATTATAGTGTCTGAAACCGAAAAATCCATCATACTGGAATATCTGAGTCAAAGTTATTACTTTATATCAGCTGAAATACTGTGACCTAAAATGAGCAGTTTATACAAGATTGCCAAATTATATGTGTCTTATTGTCATTCTATGCAGAGGAATGGGTCAAAGTATATTTTTTGCACATGTAACATAATTGCTGACCAGTTACATTCCATACAAAATTGTTTGTTTGAACTCATCCCTGATAGAAAATGTGTCATGAGTTACAAAATCAAAAGATTTACTTAACTACGACAATACTGCATCATAAGTTTTAATAATAATGTTATATCTATTATTAAGATTTAGATGGATATCTGATCAGATTTTTTTTATCAAAGTACTTTAAGAATGCAAAAAGCCGAAAGGTTCACAAACGTTCTCTCCCCATTCACCACTGTATATAAATTTGGAAATGTGTTTTTATGTCTACAAGTCATACTATTAGTGATACATTTAGAATAGATACAATATCTAGTTTATATGAGCATACTGGTACAGCTCTATATATTCCTGCAGTTGTTAACTTTTATTTGTGCATGTCAAGATGGTATTATATGTAACCCCTTCCTTACCTGCATTTGTAAGACAACAAGTATGAGCAGCGGCTACATTTAACTTTGACGCTAACAGGGAGTCTGAGTTTCCACTGGAGATCGGAACATCTTGCTACAATCAGTGCCTTCACTCAGTGATGAAGAAACCCACCCCATGGAGTATATCGGGATCCAACTCTCAATAACCACTCTCAGACACAGAGGGTAAATTAAATATATAATTGCAGATAATATTGAATTACCATAAACACACTAATGTATATAAACATAAACAGTGTAAAATAATAGCTAACATGATAAACTCTGCTGCTGTCATTTCTCAGTGTAGTTTATGCAGCACCACAAACACAGTCTGTATGTGCACAGCATACTCCCACCACTGGTTCTGGTTAATCATATCTAGTGTCCCACAATGGTCGGTGCACAATGTTGGGGCCCTTGGTGTGGGTAGTGCTACCCTGATGGATTTTATGTTACATGGCAATCATGTATACTCAGACTTCAATAAGCTTCAGATCCAGCAAAATATATCTAATTGCTCTCCCTTTTTCTAGTTACTCAGTAAGGATGAGACTACACATGTCACTTAGGATAACTCTTGGTTACCAGATTGCTGGGTCTTCAATGCATCACTCCTCAGCAGGGTGCTTAGTAAAATTATTTCTTTGTAGTAGATACTGGAACAGCAGTGCAGCTCCCATACGGTCTATCTGTACTGTGCGTATCAGGAAAACTCTTTGGTACAGGGTGATCCTCGGAGCTGCTCTACTTCATTTACTGTCTATCTCTGCAGATTAGTAAAACTCTTTGGTACAGGGTGATCCTCAGAGCTGCTTTACTTCCTTTACTGTCTATCTCTGCAGATCAGAAAAACTCTTTGGTACAGGGTGATCCTCAGAGCTGCTTTACTTCCTTTACTGTCTATCTCTGCAGATCAGAAAAACTCTTTGGTACAGGGTGATCCTCAGAGCTGCACCACTTCCTTTACTGTCTATCTCTGCAGATCAGAAAAACTCTTTGGTACAGGGTGATCCTCAGAGCTGCTCTACTTCCTTTACTGTCTATCTCTGCAGATCAGAAAAACTCTTTGGTACAGGGTGATTCTCGGAGCTGCACCACTTCCTTTACTGTCTATCTCTGCAGATCAGGAAAACTCTTTGGTACAGGGTGATCCTCAGAGCTGCACTACTTCCTTTGCTGTCTATCTCTGCAGATCAGGAAAACTCTTTGGTACAAGGTGATCCTCAGAACTGCTGTAGTCACTTTTTCTGAGGGCACAGCTACAGACATGCGCAGCTCAGGCCTAGTCCTCTCCCCAGAGCCTCTTCTTGTTCCCATCACACTCTGCTCCTCCCCTTCCTCATTGGCTAGGAACACTGTCTATTAGGTTACAGGATAGGAGGGCAAGGTGGTCACAGCACAGTAACTGTAGGATCTGTAGCCTGGTTACATTTATATTCAAGATTACTTTAACTCATGCCCTTATAAAATAGTCAATCCAAATGAGCTATGGATTAACATCTAAATATATTAATTGTGGAGCTATTGTTAATTATTATTATTATTATTATTATTATTATTATTATTATTAGTATTAATAGGCTATGGTTGGTTATGCTTGATGTATCCAGCATCCAATACCTCTATTTAATTTTTTTACAACATATCACATGCAGTGATATACATTTACATTGTTTTCGTTAGTCTTTACTGCATTATATACTGATTTACCATTCATGTCACCTCTTGTAAACTTCAGCCCATTGGTTGCTATGAAAATCTTTGATGAAATTTTTTTATCGAGGGTAGGGGAATGTTCTCCTTAAATCTTCCCATCCTACAGGCTCCCGAGAAGTACATCTAAAAAATGTTCCTCCTCTCTGTGTATGGTTATAATATTTAACTTCATTGGCCTGTGGAATAAGCAATAGCTTTATGCATAAGGGGCATGACAGCAATTAACATTCAGTGAATCATTTAGTGTTTGTGTTAATCGTTTATCATACAAATCAAGGAGAAAGTATCATCTGCAGCAGCTCTACAAGAAGACCTTTGGTAGCGGTATAAAGAAAGGTGCAGGGGAAAGGTCAGTTCTGTTACGTTTGAGAGAGGTATCCGAAGACAAACTCTGCAGGTGGCATTAATTACACCTCGGAAGAAGCATCCACCATCTCAGTTAGCAGCTGTGACCCTGCCGTTCTCCAGGGTGATGCATAACATGAAACAGAGAGAAGAAACACTTCATCACCGAAATGAAGTTGAAATTCATATCAACAACTAGTAGTTATAAACTATACTAAATGACTATTTAAAGAAGTTCCGGTAGTGAAAGAAAAATTGCCAGAAGTAAAGGGTAAACAGCTGACTTTTTTATTCTGCTCTTACACTTTCATCATAACAAATTAAGATATTTATGTTGTTTTGTTTTATATCTGATGTTTTATTTTTTCTGTTAAATTGTTTAGGGGGCTAGATGACCTTTCACTGTAAAATATATGCACGTGGCAACTTCATCTACGTAGAGTAAAACATGAGTAACAATTGTACTTGTGTAAAATGCAATCAAATTGGAGTAAAAACCAAAGAAAATAAAAAGTTACTTGTGCTCTCTCCTTAATTCCTATGTATATTTAGACAAATGGAGGTCATTTAGTTGCTCCAATGGCCATTGGAGGGAATGCCCGTCTGCCAACGTCAAGGCAGACCCCCCTAAGCGGGTCCTAACACTGACCCTTCAGCCTGCTTCCCTGAGCTTCTGGCAAAGATATCTCTAATGAGACAGAGAGGGGTATTTTTATATACACCCCTATATACTTATTAACCCTTAAAAGGGAACACATGGGATGGGCGGCAGCATTGTAACAAGGCTGTGTGATACAAAGGACCTTGGAGTACCTTGACAATGACTGCTTGAAATATGTAATTACATATTTGTAGTTATATTTAAAGAGACACTCCAGACACTGTAGTGGTTATAGTGCAAGGATTCTATGGGCACAGTTCTTACAGTTTTTTGACAAAAAATGAAAATAAGAATTCTTGGCACAAAAAGTCTGTGCCTTCAGCATAAAACATCAAACAATGATGATTTAGTTTGTCTAAATAAACCAGTGAAAGTCTAATGGGCCACAGTGTTTGACCCCACAGACTGTGGGGAACCAAGACTTCCAACAATATTCTGAGCTTGGTGTGATGCTGATACAGTTTGGAGCTGACTAATAGGCTCAGGAAATTGTGAAGTATTCCAATAACCATCTCTGTCACTTTATATTACTTAATTTACTACACTATGATGGTCTTTTATTTGTGTATCATATAGGCAATATACTTATCCCTGTATCAGGAGGTAACTATAACCACTGTGTGGGCTATCACCTTTTTTGTGTACTTTGGTAAAAGGGCGACTGTCCAGCTGAAATCGAGACATTTGGGAGTCCTGCTATTGCTAACAGATTCTTCTCTGAAAAATATATAGATATTATACATGAGTTGACATTTATCAGAGATTGCACAGAGCTTACAATAATATACAGATAAAGAAGGATAGGGGAAACTGCTCTTGTAAGCTTACAATCTATCAGGGGGAGGAGCCATAGAGTCAGAAGATGAGTGGATTATGTGGAAGAGGAGAGTTGGAATTTGGGAGACAATTCATTGGAGAAAGTGATAGCTAATATGGGAGACACCTGAAATGAGAGTGTCAGGAACAGTGGTGTATCCTGGTTTTTTGCTGCCCTAGGCATTTGCCCTGGGCATTTGGGGGCGGCGTTTTTTGCCGCCCCCTGGAAAATGCCGCCCAAGGCAAATGCCTTGTTTGCCTCGCGGCTAAAACGTCCCTGGTCATGAAGTAATGACCAAAGAAGACAGGATCAGAATGAAGAGAGCAGTTGGTTAAGTATTTGGAGAGAAGAGCAGGTAGATATGGGGGAGGGATGTAGAATTAGGTCTTGGTAGGGCAGAGATTTCAACTTTCAATTTTGTTCTGGAAGAGAAGAAGCTAATGGAGAGACCGGTAGAGCAGATACATGGATGATGAATAAGGAAAGTGAGTCAAGCAAAGTTGTTGATGGCAGGTTGGAGAGGGGATACATATCGAACAGACAGGCTTAGGACTGAGTTGCAAAGGAACCCACTAAGCACCATAATAACTACAGTGCACTGCTGTGGTTGTGGTGCCAGGAGTGCCATGGGCATCCCACTGTGATCAGTCAATCCTCTTTTCAAAAGTTTGACTTCTTACCTAGGGTTTACTTGGCATCGCTTGCCACCTTCCTTGCAATAGTGCAGGGAGTAGCTCATTGGCTTAGAGTGATCGGGTGATGTTCTCAGCTAATGAAATGGCCCTGCACTGCAAAGCTATGTTCAGAAAAGCTAATAGCTTACTAGAGAATAGATTCACATTTTGGTTGTTTGGTGATTGACTGATGGTGGGGATGAAGTAGAGACGGCAGGTATATTTTGGTATTGTTCTTTGTAGGAGATTTCAGGTATTGGAATTGAAGGTGAAGGGAGCTCACTAACTCATCTTTTTAGATATTAGATTTTAAGAAGTGATTATTTCAGATAATTAACACTCAGTAGTAGGGAGGATGACAGCATAGGCACCTCTCTAATTGGGTGATTTAGACAGCTGCTAGCTCACCTAACTGGAGTACAGGGCCTATAGCATTTGGCATGCAGCAGAGGGCCACCACCAGAAGGATGTCCACTATTAGTAGGTGTTAAGAGTGACAGCAGCCAACTGCTCCTCACACTGCAGATTCGGGGGAGGGAAAGGGAGCACTAGCATACTTACTGGGCATCATATAATATTGCAGGCAGTCCACAAGGATTAGGGTATTGCTTGTACTAATAATTGAAAGCCTGGGTGAAGGTTGCATCTGTGAAGGAGCGGGTCTGTACTTACCTGCCTGCATCGGCCAACTTTGTCACTCTGCAATACCTCAGGAAGCTACTAAGGGGCCAATGATTATATTTAAAGTCCCTTCCCTCGCTTAGTAAGACTTCATCACACGGCATGGGAGCTGCTCTCTTCTGGAAATAAGGAGAAGGTGATGCAGCTTCCAGTAGTCAGTAGCACTGGACCACAAGGGTAAGAGGCCTAGCAACTTGTTATGCTGGGGGACAGAGACAAACAGGGATGGGAGGAGAGCAGGAAGTGGAGATTTGAGAAGAGGGGAAGATAAAGGTTGGGGGAGGAAGAGAGGTAGATGGAGCTGAGGGGTGTGAGGGAGATGGAGGGGAGAAAGTGAGATGGAGCTTAGAGGGAGGGAAGTTGATGGATCTGGGAGAGACACAGAGAGAGAGAGAGAGAGAGAGAGAGAGAGAGAGAGAGAGAGAGAGAGAGAGAGACTTCTTGTAATAAGAGGCTTCCAGGGCGGCAGGGTCACCATCAGGAGGGAGCAGCCCATAATCTGTAAACAGGATAAGCAATGCTTTGGGCTCTGCTGGGGCCCTGTAATGCTATGTGGTCTGGTTGGGCTTCAGAAACCATTGTGAACTCTGGTGATGGCACAGACTTTTTACAAAGTACAGCCTCTCCACATGCAAGGCCTCATTGGGAAGACATGATCTCTTAACAATTGCTGCCAGTGTTCGGAGGGGGCCATACAGAAGGATAGAAACCACCCATAAGTAGCCCTCTGAGTACAGCCAGCAGTTGGTGCCAGATCTCCACAGGACCACAGAAAAGCCACCCTCTTGGCAAAAGGTAGGCAGAGAGTAGGGTGACTAAAACCTCTTATATTTAAATATTTGCGTTTCTGTGTGTCTCTGTCAGTTCTTGTATAAGTGTGTCTGTTAGTGTGTATATGTGTGAGTCTGTTAGATTTTTTTGTGTGTGTCTGCCAGTTGGTATGTGTATATTTGCTGTGCATGAGTTTGAGGCATGTGTGTGTATGTTTGTCAGTGTGTCTGACATTAAGAATCACTACATGAGTGTATGTCTGTCTGGCAGTTTGTATCTGAGTATGTGGCAGTGTGTCTGTAATGCATACGTGTGTAAGTGTGTATCTATGTGTCTGGAAGCATGTGTGTGAGTTAGTGGGGGCATAGGATGTATATACGGAGAAGAGCCGGGGGCGTACAGCAGAAATAGTTTAATACAGAAAAGACACAATTTATTTGCAATGCCTATTTTTCTACAAATATAAGAAGAAGACCCACAAGAGGTTATTAAAAACAACTCCGATGTATTGAGCAATGCCATGTACAGCAACACAACTCAGTGTACTTTCCTATAGATTTATTAAGTGCATCTCAAGCAGTGTCAACTCTAATGATTGCCCTGGAAATGAAAAGATACTATAATTCAGGCATAGGGAATAAATTGGCAGGAATCAAAGTGTTTCAGATGTCCGTAAAATCATTTGCATTTTAGAAACATCATTTAATTCAGGATAGCCAACAGGTGGCTCTTCATCTGTTACACAACTCTCATGGTGATAGCCAGCTTGGCAAGGCATCACTGGGGTTATAATTCCAGCATAGCCAGAGACTTATCTGTTTGCTACTTCTCATTTTATGAACTAATGGGCTAACCCTATTGGGATATCATAAATACACGATGTAATAGGAATTCTACAACTATACTTTATATATGTGGTGTTAATAGGAATATGGTGTGGCAAACCTAGCCACTTACAGAATGTCTTTATATATATATGACTATCATTACCCTTGCTATGTTTATCTGTGGGGAAAAACCCACCACTGTTAAGAGATCTGTATATAAAAACGTTCATCTGGTTTATCTACTGCATTCATGTGCGTACAGCACACGAATGCCGCTAACATTACATTGCCAGTTTCACAAACAGTGGATTCCTACACTGTTTGTGAAACAAACTAAGGACCGAATGGGAGACCACCCCAGTAGGTTGTGGTCCGCTCATTAGTGAGGTTGCAACATTGTAACCAGCCATTAATGGGCTTTCTGTGTGTGGCCGCCGTTCATGTACCGAACACGTGGCGGCGGCCATCTTTGCTTTGTTAAAGTTCAGCGGTGTTTGGTTATCGAGTGTCAGGAACTGAAATCGGCCACTTGATTTCCAAACACCGCTGGACTTCCATAGCGTTCGGGAGACTCGCTCCTTTGGGAAAATAAAGATATTCGTGAGTTTTCTCTTCTAAACCCCAGTTCGTGTAAATGTATATTATGAGTGGCGTTCGGTTAATTCTGCAGGGATCAGAACGGTACTTCAGTATATTGTACCTACCGATCCCTGCATTCGGTTGAGAGGTCATTCACACAAATCGGTGGGAAATTGTGGGAATTATAGATTTTAATGTAAAATATTACATATTACTGTAAACACTGGTAATTCAATTATCTGTACTTGCTGATGTCATCTTGGTGCCTGTACAGCAGGGGCTGCTGGGAAACAACCTTGCATGGTCAGTTTCCCACACAGTCCACCTGATTAAAACCCCTGCTGGAAACCCTGTACAGTAAAATCACACAAATTGGAGATTGTTTCATTAAAGCTCTCAGTTGACCTCCAAGCTATGTATTGTCTAGTTCTTGGGAGAAAGGGATTGTAACTACGCTACCTGCATTTTGCCTACATTTTACCTGCTTCACTGTGTCTACCAGCAGAGATACCGTGGATAATACTACCACTCCACTACATATGGTATATGGTCGGAAATTGTCTTGCTCTAACAGAATAGTTCAAAATCACCTCCACTAAACTGAATAAACTGTTAGCAACTCATACATATTTGAAAAAGTTGCTCTTGTATTCAAAGAAACAAAGCACAGACATTCTCAAATTAAACACACTTTGCACTTAGCATTGACCTTTCTAGTTTAAATAGGTTATATTATTATTTTTTGTTTCTGAGTTATCTTTAAACAAACCCTTGAACAGGGAAATGTCGTAGTTCAGACCAGTATGCGTATAGGATTGCAATAAAATTTTCATTTAAAATTGGCATTTAAAATTACTTTTGTTAATCATTGTAATTTAATTATTTTACAACAAAAATCTAATTAACTATACTATAATGTTTTGCCATAAATACTGAAAAGCCTTCATTCATTTGAAAACATCATGAGTAAGATCAGCTGTTTTAGATGTATTATTCTAATCATGTATTGTCTTGTTTTTTATGTCTTATTGTACTACTTTCCATATTTATGTTTATGTATTCATGTGTATTTGTTTGCATAAAATCCAGTAAACCTTTAACTTTTTGCATTCGGCATGCATACGTTGGTGCGTACATATCATTCATTCTATATATTGGTTAAAGCAATGCTAAGGTCCTCCTCGTCTTAGCACACCACCACTTGAGCAAGACACCAAACAATATATACTAACCATTCTCAAATCCTAATCGATTGTAAGCTCATTTGGGCCTTGTTTACTTCTATATATCCAATTTCTATAAATATAATTGCTAATAACAATGATATGTAACACAATATACCTAAAAACAAAATTGATTGACACTGTCCCGTTATGTTGGTTGTAAAAAATAACATCCCATACAATGTTATGATATATACTGTACATTACACTATAGTTCTAGTGTGTAGCTATATAGCTGTATTTTCACCAGGCTCATTCGGTTACATTGTACTCTAGTCCAGTGGTACTGTAATTTTAGGTCTGCAGGTGCCACTTGTGCTATCTAGCTCACCTCAATGCTTTTAGCATAGGATATCCAGACCCACTTGACATAAAAATGGTAAGGTATATAGTCTGAATTTTAATATAATTGGTAAACTTCATAATGATGGGCTCCAGGAGCTGATACATTGTTGCTTTATTAACCCCTTAAGGACCAAACTTCTGGGAAAAAAAGGGAATCATGCCATGTCACACATGTCATGTGTCCTTAAGGGGTTAAACAAGATACCATCAGTATTTCATAGAATGATAAGAATGGAACAGAAGCAAAAAGAGAATAATCACATATAGCAAGTAGGAGTGACTCAAAAATATCAATTGTCTAGATAGGGATGCAGCTAGAGTTTTACCCCATATTCTTCAGCGACCTATTCAGATGAGCCATGCAATACTAATTTAGGAAAAATTAATACAATTTTATAGCAATTTTTCTTTTCATGACCAAGTAAAGTAAGTTTATTTTTCTTTTAAGTTTTATTTATTTTATTATAACTTATGTATAACTTACTATTATATTTGATTATATCTTGTGCGTAGGTAGAGGGTAACTGTGAATAGGCATAAACCTAACCCTTTGATAAACCCAACCTTGCTTCAATGAAACACACCAGACTTTGCTTTGGATTAAAATAGGTCATAGCTTTATTAAAATATAAATTTATAAATCTTTAAACTTTAACTTTATAACATAAAACACTATATACATAATTACTCAGTAAATAGATATGTCATTGAGTACCACCTTGCCAACCAACCATAACTAAGGGCAGCTGCCCTTCCCCCTCGTTCCAACCAGCACAACACCTTTCTTGGGCCTACCATTGAGTAATGCTAACCACTAGCCAGTTAGTTGGCTCAGTGGGCACATCCGTTATCCATCACTGTACCTGAGGTTAGGGGAGGGACAGCCCTACCTATCCACTTTCCATGGACCGCTGGTCCAACCCCCGGTTAACAAGGGCCATATATAGCCACACACCGGCTAGGCGTCCACAAGCCCGCTGGGCACCCACATAGCCCTCTGAGCTCCCACAATGCCCGCTGGGCACCCACCAAGCCTGCTTGGCTTCCACCACACCCACTTGACGTACACATGCCCGCTTGGCATACACATGCCCGCTGGGCAAACAAGCTGTAACAAACAAAAACACAGACAAACAGACATAGAACAATTAAAGGGATCGAGGTCGGAAAGCTTTTCCCAACTGATAATTAAGATGGCTGCTATGCTGTAAAATGGCAACCTACTTATACTAGCCCACCCATCCTACTCTACTGCTCAACCCACATTCCAAAATAACTTTACCACATTCCTCTGTATACACTCCCCTCACAGTCACATGTCCCTGTTCCTGCCTAGGTCTTGCCTTGCTCCTCAGGGTCTGATAGTAATGGGCAGAAAAACACAAGCATGTTATTGACAGTCAAGATAAATTCAAAAGGACACAGATCACAAAGAACCAAGAGATTATTGGTCACGATTCATTACCCATACAGCTCAGTAAAGAAAAGAAGTGTTAAAAAATCACACTCTGTTCAGAAGAGGATTAAGTTGAAAAACTCTCAAGGGGACTAAAACAAGTGTCTAATTCTTCCATCATTGATGAACACGATAACCCCTGTTGAATTCTAAAAGGATTAAATATCCCAGATTGCCTGAATGGACCCCGGTACCACGTGTCCAGATATATTGATTTTTGAATAAGGAAACCTTTGGATGAGGCAACTTGAAAAACATTACTGGAGGATTACCCCAGATCCACCTAAGTTAATAAGGTTTGTTTGACCCCTGCACTCAATCCTACGACTATACAGTACCAAGGGGAAAAAAGATGGATCTAAAAAAGGGTCTTCATATTTACCTTAAACCCTGTCAAAATAGACTTCTTGATATCCTGGGACCTTTGAATAAGACATTTGATCTATCCTAAGGATATCTTTAAAGAGGCAACCCAGTCAATGTGAATATTCTTTACAGAAGGATTTAGTGCATCAATTATTAAGAAGTTATCGAGAATTCACAAGTTTATTGCTGTTGTACTTTGATATGTTTCTTCATTGGACATAAGTTTTAAAAGAATTGAGATTCAAGTTCATGGACCGAATTCCCAGACAAGGAAGAGGACTTTTTAAATTTTACATTTTAAAGAGAGGGCTTACGAAGACTGAGATACTTCATAGTTGGTGGGTGTCAAATGTTCTTTGCTGAAATATGCTATAAGCAAATAAAGTAAATCATAAATGTGAGCTTTCTATTTTTAATTAAAATTGTGATTTTTCATCTGTTAGGAAAATACTAAAAATCTATTTTTTTCTGTAATCCAAAACATGCAACATATTTCTCTTTAATGATAAATTATCATTAAAAAAATACAGCCTTGATTTCAATATAGTCCTTTGGTAAATGTGTTAGGTCATCCTCATTTATACTGAACATCTTATTAGCACGTAGGAAAGAAAAATGGTCTTGTTCTCAATAATTAATTAAAATAAGATGATTTTTTTTCAAGTAAAAATGCGCACTAAAAATAGTTTTTAGCATCTTACAAAAATCTATAAATGTTATTTTTGCACATTTTTTGTATAAAAATCCATTGTTTACATATATTGCTATACAGATGAAGATAAAGAGATCTGGGGGTTATAAAGTAGTATACAACATCTGGTCGAGAAGAACCCAAGGCCTTTAGCCCTCAGGCTGGGAGACTTACGAGTAACAAGAGTTGACATATATATATTCCAATGGGATTTGAGCCTGTTCTTTACACTTTATGAGAGCATCGAGGTTGACAAGCAGTGGAAAAGCTACAGTGGGGTCAGTTTCGGAGAGAGCTTTACTCTGTGCTCTTCTAACCAGAATAATCTAGTTTAGACTTTTGGATGAGATGGAATCAGCACTAAAGTAAGAAATGGCGAGATAGAGTGTCATATGCGAAAACTAATAGTGACGGATAGCTCTTTTAAATGAGTTACAAATGGGCTTTTTCTGAAGCACATGTACTTAGCCAATTAAAATTATGTCAGCTTATTAAATTAATTTATTCAATTTCAAGTACAAATAAGAAACATACAATACAGACACAATAAATCCACATCACATAACAGCAACAATAAACAGAAAATAGGAAATATTATATTATTAGGAGTCCATTGAGCAGAAAGTACATTTGCAATGTGTCACTACATGTTAAACACTGACGAACTCCAAACACTATCAAGCTGGTTGGTTTTTTTTTCCGACAGCATAAAAATTAAACGTATCTTGCAGACATGTAGTACAATTAAATTTTTGTTTTCTTTATCAGGAAATTTACAAGTTTGTTTGGGAAACTTTTTTTTTTTTTGCACATAATTAAAAACAATATGGTCTTTGTTTTCACTGCTTTGTGGGGTGTTTATTATTATTTAGTTTATTTGCTATTCTTGGTATAATTGCCTAAATGTTATTTGATGATGTCAGCATTCAGAGATTTTTTCTCATTTCCTACATAACAAGTTGTATTCACTAAGCCATATGGCTGCACAAGTCCACTCACAAGTCAATAAGTTGGTTATTGGATTAGGTAGTTATCCACAAAAAGCATTGTATGACCCCAGGGATCCCAATATGTGATATCTTGTTACGAGTTAACTAAACTACCTTGGGCCATGATTGGAGATACAATAAGGAGGCACTTGGGCTTGCTAAAGGAAATGGATATTGGGTAGCCAGCTTCCTTGCAAGGTTTGTCTTCGTTGACCTCCTGAGACAATTTTCTATTTAAGTTATTGATGACTCAGCACCGTCTTTTCAAAGACATTGTGAGCTGATGGGTAAATGGTGAATTTGCAAATGGCTCTGACTTTAGCAAAGTTTAGATGCCCAATAAAAGGAAAAAAGTGGCCTGGATTAATCACCATTCAACTAGGCAAAAGAACTAAACAGAGTTATTGAAGAGATCAAACGCTGAGAGTAGATGAGGTGATTGGTGGTATTGGAAAGTCACTGACTGGGTGTTATATGCGATTATATCTTTCAAGCGGTACTGTCTGTTCGTAGGCTTTGTTTTTACAATAATCCTTTTTTGTCCCTCTATGTCCCCTTGGTTTTATTTATTTTATATAAATTCACCTTTTTTTTAGTTATACTTAAAAGATAAACTAGTGACTACTTTTTCTTGTGGGGAGTGAGATCTTTGAGCATTTTTGGCAATGGATGGAGGTCATGCAAAGTTCCATTTCAGTTGCTATGCTAAATTACCCACAATCCATCAGTCAGATGAATCCCACAGAAGGCAAGCAGACATCATGGACAGAGGAGAACAAAATGGTGGCGCCCAGATACTAAGATCCTGCACAACTAATAAAAGATAATACATATAACTATAAGTATTAATAAAGCCGAGTGGCAACAGGGGATATAACATTAACAAGCAAGAGGAATAAGAAAAGGAAATCTGAAAGAAAAATAAATAATGAAAGTTTCACTTAGAGGGGCATAGTCTGGAGAAAGACGTTGAAGGGGTGAAGAGGTGCAACCTACAAGGTAATGGTGTGGAGTTTTAGAAAGAGAATGGTATCAAGCTTTGGAGAGTGGGTGTAAGGGTTAAAATCATTTTATGCTAAAATTGTATTATTAATGATTAAAATAATATCTGCTGTAACTGCATATTTATGTCAAAATGTCAGTTTTTCCCTTTTTGTCTCCCTCCCAATATCTGTACATCCGGCTAACTGCAATGAAGATGCTGTTACCGGAGAGTACCTAGGTTTCGGTCCCAAGTACAAAATCCTCACAACAGTGGTCATCTACTATTACTTTAAGCCAAGGGTTCCCAACCCAGTCCTCAAGTACCCCCTACCAGTCCAGGATTTAGGGATCACACTATTGTGTCTAAAGTGTTTTGTTTTGTTTTTTTCTAAAAACACCTTAGACACAAATAGGTAATCCCTAAATACTGGACTGTTAGGGGGTACTTGAGGACTGGGTTGAGAACCACTGCTCTAAGCCCTAGATACTATTTGATCTAGCTGCACTGATACAATCATTTAAAGGAGCAATTAAAGTATTTTAGGAACGGAGGGGAACGATCAAGAAACAAGTAAAGCCCCCCTGAATAGTTTAGCTTACATCTTTCTGGAATGATTTGTTTCTGATATTTGTTAGTATTTATATTTTTAAGTGAGCTTCCATTTAGCAAGCCATTTGAGAGGGGTCTTCAAGTAGCCAAGCATGAACTCGGTATCCAGGCCATGATACATCTGATCTCGAGGGTATTAATGCATTTACTGTCTTGTAAACTCACAATTCAAAACTCATGCACACTGACAGGATTATTCACTAAAGCATAAGTTGTTAGCAATTCACTAGGGATTTGCAAACCTGAGGCAAAAAATAGCTAAG